>NC_064643.1:250421486-251912111 GCF_023864345.2 Schistocerca serialis cubense
GACATTTAATAGTTCTAGATACTAATCAGAATGATCAAAGACCTCACCATATCAGTTGATTTAGGACGTTGATTGGAATTTCATGGTCTACTCGTTGTACTCTAACAATATCCACTGATCAGCCAGGATATTATGACCACGTACTTAATAGCTGGTATGTCCAACTTTGCCACGGAAAACAGCAGCGCCGCTGAGGCCTTGGAAGATCGTTGGAGGGAGTTTGCACTACAATGGAAGCACAAGTCACGTAACTCCCGTAAATCCCGGGGAGGGGAGCAATGAGCTCTGACACGACGTTCGATCACATCCCAGATCGGGTTCAGATATGGTGGATTAGGGGGCAAGTACTTCAATTGGAACTCGCCACTGTGTTCGTCTAATCACTCCATCACACTCCTGACCTCGTGACATGGCACATTATCTTGTCGAAAAATGCCACTACCGTCGGGAGACACTATCATCATGAATGGGGTGTACGTGGTCTGCGCGGGCGCTGATAACCTCGTTGTTGTGCGCCCTAAAACACTAATCATCATCATCATCATCGTGGTCTGCAACCAGTGTACGATACTCCTTGGCCGCCATGGTGCCTTGAACGAGCTTCACTGGATCCATTGATGCCCTAGAGCATAACGGAGCCGCCACCAGCCGTTCTCCGTCCCACAGCAAAGATGTCAGGGAGCTGTTCACATGGAAGACGACGGGATCGTCTCCTCACATCTTCATGATGATCGGGATTAATCAGACCATGCTACGCTCTGTTAGGGACTGATGACCTTAGCAGTTAAGTCCCATAACATTTCACACACATTTGAACATTTGAACGCCCTGCCACTGCGCTTATATCAAGTGCCGATGGGTGTGTGCCCATTTGAATCGTTGTTGCCTATGATTTGGTGTTAACATTGTCACATACATGGGTCGTCGGCGGTGGAGGTCCATCGTTAGGCGTGTTCGGTCCACTGTTTGTTGAGAAGCACTTGCACTCTTCCCAGCGTAAAAGTATAATGTTAGATCCGCCACAGTTCGCCGCCTGTCCTGTTTTGCCAGTCTGCCCAGCCTGCGCCGTCCGACACCTTTAAGGGGAGCCGGAGGTGCCTATGCTGCCCATGTTAAAATCACAAAGTTTGAGGAACATTTATGAATAAACTACCAAATAGAAAAATTTGAATTTTTTTTTACGTATAGAGTGGTTAAGTTTTGCAGTTATGACAGAGGGATTTTGGAGTATCTTTTCTAGTTTCCTTCCAATTATTTTTTTTATTAATGACCCAAATTTTTTTACAAATAATTGCTTTATAATTAACCTGAAATGAAACTACTGAACATATTACCAAATGGCTGTGTTACAATGTAAGTGTGACCACTCGGAGTGCTGCATAAAAATTTCATCTCTCTAGCTTGAGTGGATTTTGAGAAAATGTTCCTTATATTCGAAAGATTCTAATTTACGGGAAATGGCTATGAAAGTTTCTCAATACATTCCTGCACTATAGGATGGATTATCAGGGTCTTCTTCTTCATCCTCCAAAAGCTTCCTCTTCTGTCTTCTTTTTTGGCCTGTTGTTCCATCATACGTCATATGTCTCTCTCTTCTTTCTGCTCCTCTTATCCTTTCTCTGTCAATATTTCTTATTGCTCGTACAGTGTTCACACCAGCTGTAAATCCTAATGCCTTCAGAACTTCACACTTCACACTGTTCCCTTGGTTGTAGGTTGCTATTGCATCATAAATGCCACAGTGCAGTGTTTTTATGCTTACAAACACCCTTTCAGGAATCACTTTCCAAATCAAATTGTTTACGCTCTCATTAGGATTCTGCGTCTTTCCGTGTAGACATTTGTGTAACAATTCTGGCTGTGCTAAGTTATGAAAAATTGGTTTTATTGTTCCCTCCTGATTCTTGTACGTACTGCATATTACCCGCTTTACACAAGAAGTATAATACTACCAACAACAGGCGCAACACTGAACTAATTCGAAACGGTAAACAGCAAAGAGACGATGTTCCGCGCTCTTATTCATTGTAGTATCGCAACTTGGTATTAGTGTTAATTTTCTTCTCCCTACGTTCTTCCTCTTCTTATATACACGGTTACTAAAACGTGGCATCGTAACCAGAACAAAAGTGTACGACAATATTAAATGGAGCAAGATGTTCGAAATTCTGAGGAAGATAGGAGTAAGGATATACGGGTAATATTTGTCACAGAAAACAATGTAGCCAACCCTTGCATACTCGCTGTATGCGTAACATAAGGCGCTGTATGCGTAACAGGCCGTGAAAATCCCAACCAGTTCGCCAGGAAGTCACGAGAGAGTGTTAGATGCGTTCAGCGGCCGCCCATTTCCTCTGCAGGCGTGGGGGAAAATGGTAATAACTCCACTTCTAGGGCGAGTAGAACAATAATCCAAAGTTTACATTAAAGAGTAATGATCCAATGAATTTTAGGTAGCAAAAAAATCGTAATTTTTGGGATTTGACCACCTCCGGCTCCCCTTAATGACGGGTGGCCGGCCAACACCACGATGTCTGGACGTGGTTTCCCTTTAGTTCCGCCACGTGTTGAAGACACTCGCCACAGCACTCCTGGAGCACCCGGCAAGTGATGCAGTTCCCGAAACGGTCGTGCCGAGCCTCCGGGCCATCACAATCTGCCCTCGGTCAAACTCAGATAGACCACGCACCGTCCCCATTCTACACACTGCACGCTCACTGATACTAAATGCACCGTGTGTCTGACTAGCAACCATTCCTCGCCAAGTTGACGCTGCTATCGACTGGACGGGTCTATATTCATTGGAGGCCGGTGGTAATAATGTTCTGGCTGATCATTGTACGTTCTATAGCAGTACAATTTCATATGCCCAGATAATAAATAAAAATCTGTCCACATTAAAGAACTGAATGTAGCATAGCGTAATAAATTTCACAGCACATAAATTGTCACTGCACATAAATATAGCCTCTGCTTAACAGGTATACATTAAAGTTTAACTACAATTAAGTAACGGATGTAACGATGTAATTGAATTTTGGTATTGCAGGATATGTGTGTGTGTGTGTGTGTGTGTGTGTGTGTGTGTGTGTGTGTGTGTGTGTGTGTGCGTGTGTTCGAGGGGCGCTAAATGACGAAGTTATCAGCTTCCATGTGAAATCAGTAGAAACGAATATTATTAAAAAAGGATAAAATGCAAGGAAAGAGAGAAACCTGAGAGAAACTCCCACAGTGGTAACACCGGTACCCGTCAGGTCACCGAATTTAAGCGCTGTCGTACTGGGCTAGCACTAGGTTGGGTGACCATCCGGTCTGCCGAGAGCTGTTGGCAAGCATGGTGTACTCAGCCCTTGTGAGGCAAACTGAGGAGCTACTTGTTTGAGAAGTAGCGGCTCCTGACTAAGAAACTGACATACGGCCGGGAGAGCGGTGTGCTGACCGCATGCTCCTCCATATCCGTATCCAGTGACACCTGTGGGCTTAGGATGACTCGGCGACCGGTCGGTACCGTTGGACCTTCATGGCCTGTTCGGGAGGAGGTCTTGTTTTTAGTATTAGTTGTTCATCGTCATTAAAGGCTTACGGCGTACGGAAATACGTTTCTGACTGATATTTAATTTGGCAGTAATATTCATGAGGGAGTAACATGCAAGAGGGGAAAAACAAATACAGTAGTAGATTCGAGTTTATCTGGAAGACCGCCCACTCTGGGCAGACGCAGACTCACCACCGCGCGCAGTCACAACTCCGCGACGACAGCGGGGCAGCCCGGCTGTTATTAGGGCCAGATAGTGGGGGCGTGGCAGACGTCTGCAAGGCGGCAGGGCACTCATTACGGTCAGGCTGTTATTATTAGATGGTCGGCGGTGAAACGTACACCTATGTACACTCTGCAATTAGCGGCCGCCTGAGTTACACGGGGGCAGAGCCGGCGCGCTTCGCAGCCAGCTGGCGGGCGGGCAGATAGCGCCTTGATTAATGAGCGACCGCAATCGTCCAATGAAACGCCACATTTCACCGCGCCCTCGCACCGGCCGCATTTTATCTCCTTGTAATAGCAGCTTCTCGGTTTTTACCTTCGCGCTCGCCGGCTGCCGCAGTGATAACATTTAATTTCCTGAGCCTCTGCTTCTGTTTTTGGCTGTCGTGTCGTACGTCACACGGACGCGGCCACTTATTTCGTCCCTGTCGCCGCTCCCAGATCTCACGAATCAAATACTGATGTGTTCCATATTCTGCTCAGCAGTTTGCAGCCAAGACGAAAAATGAAGCAATTGAAGGAGAGTGAGCGCGAACTGCAATGGGTAGCGAGGGAAATAGATTCAACATCTACATTCACGGTTTGATCAAAAGAATCCGGACGTCCATTAGTCAACATTATTTTGTTTTGTGACCACCCCTCGTCTGTATGATGGCCTGCATTATCCTAGTGATACTTTATGAGATGTTTGCAAGTCTAAGGGGGAATGGCAGCTCGACATTCTAACTCCCCCTAGCTTGTGCCATTGAATTGAGGTCGGAACTTCGAGCAGGCTAGTACATTGCAGGGCCTCATTGCCCACAAACCGTTGCGTCACATATGTTGCTTTATGAGAGGGTGCACAGTCATGCTGATAAAAACATCATCCCTCCCGCACTGTTCCTCTGTTGTACTCAGCAGACAATGCTGTAAAATTTGTCCATATCCTTCTGAACATAGCGTTTTCTTAGAAAAATAAATCACGCCCTAACCACGAAAATCACCCCCATACCATAGTACCATCTCCTACGTACATCACTGTTGGCACGACCCATGTCCGCATCTAATGTTCATCATGCGTTCGCCGGACCCAAATCTTTCCATGGGAATGCCAAATGATACACCGTAAAATATCTTTTGCCTTATGCCAAGGATGATGCAAAATGTTCGAAATTTATGTGTGTTTGCAAGTGGGGATATTGAGCCTCCAAATATTTGTTAAAATTCATAGTAAAACCTTCAGTTGTCATTTCCTTTTCAGTGTTCGCTACCAGGTTCAGACAATGACCATCATCAGGCTTACCTGTCATAAACGGCAGGAAAGTCAAACCATAATTTGAACAAAAGAAATTCGCTCCTTTAAGCCCACCGTAGTAAGTAAAAGAATTTCTCACAGTTATAAATGTGTAGGATAATTTTCGTCAAGAAGCAAGTCCACATGGACAGCTTGTGTTCAGATTATGGTATAACTTTCCTGCCGTTTACGCCAGCTAATATTGATAATGGTCATTGACGGAAACTAGTAGCGAACAGTGCAAAACAAATGTTACCTGAAGATTTCACCATGAATTTTAACGATGTTCAGAATTCTCACGAAGCATTTGGGAGGACGACGGTTCAATCCCGTCTCCAGCCATCCTGGTTTAGGTTTTCCGTGATCTCCCTAAATCGTTTCCGGCAAATGCCGGGATGGTTCCTTTGAAAGGGCACGGCCGATTTCCTTCCCAATCGTTCCCTAACCCGAGCTTGTGTTCCGTCTCTAATGACCTCGTTGTCGACGGGACGTTAAACACTAACCACCACCACCAATTCTCACGCAAACAAGTGTGAGGTGTTTGGAAACGCGGATAGTACACAATATCTACAGAAAACAAGAGGGTGAAATACCAAATTAAGCTCAGATTCCTCGTACTGGAAAGGTTATAAAACAAGGATGTACTGTTTCGTACCCAAATTCAACCTAAACATCGGTAAAGTAATGACGGAATTAAAAGGAAGTTTTTGAAATGGTGTTAAAATTGAGTGTACAAGAATATCAATGTTAACATTCTCTGATGCCACTGCTATCCTCAGTGAACGTAAGGAAGAACTGCACGAGCTGCTGAGCGAGCACAAATTGTGAATTGAGAGTAAACCCGAAAAAAGGTGACTAATGAGGGGTGTCAATATTAGGGACTATGAAGTGCACTATGAAGTGCACGTACAAGAAGGAGTTCTGCAGCCTTGGAAACAACACATAAGTATTGAATCAAGGAGGACATAAAAAGGTTGTCGAAAAATTCAGTGGAGTGATAAGATAAAAGGTGGTGAGCAACGTACGTAAACACTGACAAGAAGAAGAAACAGGATTGTGGGACTAGTGAGATGGGATCAAGGGGTAACTCCCATGGTACTTGACGGAGTAACAGACGCTGAAAACTGTAGAACGATGGGTGCATGTAGGGCGATGGGTGTCAGCCCAAATTGCAGATGAAGAGGCTGGAAAAATAAAGAAATTTAGAGACACGTCGCACCAAACCTGTCAGCTGACTGACGTCGGGAAAAATTTAAAAAATTAATAAATTAGCGTCAGTAGCGGTATGGAGGGGCGTGTGGTCAGAATACCGCTCTTCCTGCCATTGTTAGCTTTTCATGCCAAAGACTCGCTACTTCTAAATTACGTTGCTCCTCAGCTGGCCTTTCGAAACTGAAAGACCCCCTATCAATCCTCCTACAATGGGAGAGAACAGTGGCTCTATCGTGTGTTAAACGAGGAAACTTCGCTCAGCTACGGAGGTGGGACAGCTAGGGTCTATAAATGATTTTATGCTGATGCCGTCCTTTATTTGCAGCAAAACCGATGGCTACCTTCATATCATTTTGGTTGAACACTTGCCTGTGAAAGGGAAAGGTCCTGGGTTCAAGTGCCGGTTCGGCACATACTAGTTTTAATCGGCCAGGAAGTAAAAAAAAAAAAAATCATTCAGCAAATCTGGTAGTATCAAACGTAGCCGTAACATGAGGAAGAATTTTCTGAGACTATATTCCAAGTCGCTCGGGATTAAGCGAGCGGTCTGAGGCGCTGCAGTCATGAACTGTGCGGCTGGTCCCGGCGGAGGTTCGATTCCTCTCTCGGGCATGGGTGTGTGTGTGTTTGTCCTGAGGATAATTTAGGTTAAGTAGTGTGTTAGCTTAGGGACTGATGGCCTTAGCAGTTAAGTCCCATAAGATTTTCACACACATCTGAACATTTGAACTATATACCAAACATATCATTGTAAGGAAGTCATGTGCCAGATCTGTGGAAAATATAGCCATGATTTTGTATAACATGTCCACTATTGTTCCACTCTGTCGACCGTTACATTTTGTAAAGGACTTACGCTGGAGCTGTAAACTGATTCATTGCTAGTTGCGTCATGAATTAAAATAGGTAAGTACATAAAAAGAATTATTCAACAAGCTATTGAGGTTTATCGAATTACATGTCGGAAGACGCTTTGAAAACCAGGTGTATGAATGACGCATTCAATAAAAGGGGAATGTATACGACACGATAAAAATGGCAGGGTAATTTTATCCAGTACTAAGGCACCGACAAAGAATTGCCGTAACAGAGTCGCGTTGGCTGTTGCACAACAGCATCGAACGGCAAACGCGACGACTTTCTACCGCGAGGCGCTGTCGAAAGTTCCGCCCGTGGCGCAGCTAGCTCCACCGGGGCAAAAATCCGGCTGCATAATTAATTAGGACCGCGAGGGGAGCGTTTTTCTTTCTTTTTTTGTCGTCGCCGGTGTTCCAGGTCCCACGCGCGTACAGCCGAAAAGCAATGCAGCGTTGGGCAGTGCGTGCGATAGGAACCTCCGCTTCTCTCCCTTGTTGCAACGTGCCTCGGAGTGACACGAGCTCTAGTGTCGGCTGCCGTGAGGGGGAGAGGGAGGTGTGAGGAGCAGTGGGAGAGGAGAAGAAGGGGTTTTCAATTAGCGCTGCAGGCGGTGATGGCTGCTAGCGCGAGAACGAGCGGATGTGGCGGCGGCAGCAGCAGAACTCCTGGCGTGCGGGAACCATGTACCACTGTAAGGCAGCCTTTCCCTTTCATTATTACCGACGCTTCGTCGCTGACGGAGACCGAGTTGCAATACCTAATAACGTCGTTCTGTTAATTTATAAAGCGAATGAAATGAGTAGGCATCAGAAAGAATGAGTGAGGATAGAAGTTCAAATGGTTCAAATGGCTCTGAGCACTATGGGACTTAACATCTGAGGTCATCAGTCCCCTAGAACTTAGAACTAGTTAAACCTAACTAACCTAAGCACACATCCATGCCCGAGGCAGGATTTGAACCTGCTACCGTAGCGGTCTCGTGGTTCCAGACTGAAGCGCCTAGAACTACACGGCCACACCGGCCGGCTGAGGATAGAAGTCCATGATGAACTGTTAACCATATAAATAGTTTTGTCGATAGAAATGCACAGGCTTCCGCGACAGGAGTCAACTGATATGAAATCTTCTTGGGTGTGGTATCCTGCAACATTATAAATAACTATGAGTTTCGGCCATAGTTATTGGATCTACCCAGAAGTACCCAGTGATGATTATTTACTTTATAGCGCGGCACCGTACATAAAAACATTTTATCTTAAGTTTTGTCGATGATGTATCTGCCGCCACTCCAGAAACAAATTGTCTACGCCCTGGTCGGAGCTTTGGAATGAAGATAAACAAATATATTTTAGAGTATTGAGGTTGTTGGGAGTAATTGTTGATTGAAGAATATAAGAGAAATATACCAAGTGCAAAAACTGACAATGTAACAGGAGTAATAATTATTTAAATAAAAATGAATTATTAATGTCATACGCTTTTAAAGTGTTGCATAAAAGTATAAAATCATATGTCCTAGCTCCATGCAATTTCCTAAGTCCACACAGGTAGTTCTACAAACGTCGCAATTTTATACTTAATAGCTATGAAAAATACGTGCAACGTATATAATGAAAGAAGTGATTCACAGTAACTAAATTTCAGCACCGTCTATAGGGGGTTGGGATTCCGCATGTGGCTAGGAGAAATCGTTTAATACTTTTTAGTTTTATTTAAAGAAGCGTTTTACTAATAAATTATTTTTATTTAAATAATTAGTGTTGTGTTTCTGAAATTTCTTAATCGTTTCTAAACATGAAATTATGAGAGAGATGTTTCTGGTTTATTTCAATATCTTTTCACCTAATCATATCTGAAACAGAATAGTGCTATACATACTGATGACATCAATGGTATTGTTATTTTCCTAAAAAGTGAAATAAAGAAGCAAGCAAAATTAATATTGTATGTTTTTATAATAGTTTATTTCAATATTATAACAAATTAATTTCAGATCCTTGTTGGTTATTAGTTTCAAATGTGTTAATCATTTATGGTGCTATGGGTTGTAGTTGCTGCATATCTTTCATTGCATCTGTATTGCACGAGAACAGGCCAATAAGTCTCAGCTTTCGAGCTTCCTTTTCGTAATATATCCAATGAGCTGACGCGACTTAATGCGAAAATTGCCTGTCATTTAGCAAATAGTGCAAATCCGATTAGACAGCAGCATAGTTCATTACAGATTCTAGCATTTTATGGTCTGTGCTGCCCCAAGAAGGTATTAGTGGAATCGATACGAATAAGTGAAATGCCGGTGTCCCACCTCTGACTACGACGGCATAAAAGCCAAACAGTTTCATTAATAGTGACCATTGCACCATCACAAGTCCTTGCTCTGTGTTAATAATTGAGCGAAGTACCACTCTCACTCTGTTGAAAATTTCCGAATCGTTTTGTAATCCTCCAGTCTTGATGATATCACTGGATAGCGGCCGTCATCGAGTTCTGTGTATCTGGAGTCAGTCCAAACAAATAATGCTCATGACGTATTTAATGCGACGCCCGTTGGACACTGTCGGTTTGTTTCCCATTACAAAAAATATGACATTTTAAAGTGTAATTCTAAGTGCCCACTCGAAAGAGCTCCTCCAAATTTATCTAGTGTCTAACAGACTAGTCTAGTGCTATATTCGTTTTATCGATATGTATTAACAGCGACAGTAAAACATGAAGGATAATCAGTACTCCACCAGCAACACACCTCCCTCGCCAGCACTGCCTGCTACCGACACACAACAGCTCTGCTCACTCGCTGCACGAATATGGGTCATTGTTTGTGTTTTACTGTGCCTGTTAACAAGGGTGGGCCACAAATCTCCTATCAATAGCAATCATTAGTCTTCGTTTTTGCTAGCGTAGTGGTAAGTCAGTTGTGATGTGTAGTACAATTAACTCAGCTGGTACTAGCTGTTTGAGGTGATGATGTTTACTTTTATCTGAGAAACAGCGGCAGTTTGTTTTGCCAAGGTGGAAGCGTGGCCATAATTACTGTGATGCTTTCGATTTGGTTGTGGAACATTTTTCAGTCATCGAACGTCCAACTCGACACCGTATTCGCAGATTAAATTTAAGATTTCTAGAGAATGGGTCGATGATGGATCTTCTCTGTTCAAGTAGACCACAGTGTGGTACTACGGAAGAGACTCTTAACGCTGACACCCAATGTTTTGTGGAACCACCAACTAACTCTGGAAGAAAAGTGTGCAAGGACTAAGGAACAGGAAGACTAAGTGTACCCTGTATTCAGAAAAATCTGGAACTGAAGTCATATAAGCCTTCTTTCCATCAAGTACTAAATGAAGGCGCATGGAATTTTGTGAGCTGTACACAGCCCGATAAGAACCCGATACCACGTTTTGCAAAGAGCATTTTTTTAGCAAAGTAAACGACTTTCAAGGGAGCGGTAGAGTGAACAGACACACCTGTGTCTACGACCTTCCTTAAATCTCCGTTGGCGATAAGAAAGGAGAGTTCCTCCTTGAGTGCGTGCCGGAATTTTCAGGGAAGGGGTTATCAGGCCTGGATTTTTAACCGTGCTGTCAGTTCTGAAAATTAACTACAAGAAATATTTTTAGAACTGGAAAATGTCCACTTTTGGTACATCTGCAGCATGTTAACGAAACGTTGTTATGGGAACAAGATGGAACACCCTCGCGTTAAGGAATTATTGTGAATTTGTAAATCAAAGCTTTGATGAAAGGATTGGAAGACGAGGTACTATTGAATGGCCTCCATGTTCCCCACATATTTTTCTGTCTGGAACTTACTAAAAAATGAGGTTTATTCCGTCAGCATGGTGAGAATCCGAAGGAATGAATCCAAAGAGAATTTGAAGACAAGCAGTCCAACGGCAAAATTTGTAAATCAGCGCTGAGAAGGTACAATGTCAACTTGGAGCAGCATGGAAATCAGTTTGAGCGTCTCTTGTATGCTCATTCAAGTCTACATGTATTTCTGTGTTGACGATAAATACATGTTTTTCATTTGTGTAGTGTTATCGCACAAACGCAGTTTTGAGAACAGACTTACGGCCCACCCTCTACATATCGATAAAACAAATATTGTACTAGGCTAATTTGTGGCGCTCTTTCGAATTGGTATTTAAAATTCTGTTTTACATTTTGTTATCAACGAGAAACAAGTAGACGCTTTCTATCAACGCTAGACGTCTCACGAAAGCTATGATGAGCAGTATTTATTTAGGATGGCTCGAGCTACACAACGCAAAAGCCAATTGCAAATGTCTGTCGTAGCATTAGAAAAAATGACCCTTATGACTCTTAGGTCACACGATGTATGGTGTGTGAGGTTGGCGATTGGGAGGGCGAGGGAGTGTGTGAGGACAATGGAGTGACTGGCTGATAACGGTGTGTGGGTGGATGTGTGGGTGCTGTAGAATTCAGGCTCACGTAAAAGTTAGCTTCAGTTGAAGCTTTCTCCTTGCCGGGTCAGTCACCTGTGGCAAAACGAGATTGCGCTAGCAAAAAAGGCTGCCGCATCGCTGAGACCACGGTGGATGAGGCTGAGGAGGCGATGGTGACGTGCTAGTGGAGGGGAATGAACGAGGGGGAAAAAAAGTCGTCCGTGGCTGAAAAGGAAGGACGGAAGGACAGCGACATAGACAGGCGGGGCGAACAAAAGGGGGGAAAGTTCTTACGCGGAAATTACGAGATAAAAGTTTCTCCAGAGCGCGCCTTTCGTCGCCGCAGACTGCCGGCTTTTTTCCGCGCGAGTGGGCTTTGCCCTGCTCCGCGACCGTCCACGCCTGTCGCCGGAGGCGTCATGCGTGCTGCCGGCCCGCCAGGCGCGGTGCTGGCTGCGAGGCTGAGAGACCGCGCCGTAACCCTGCGAGCGACAGTCCAGAGCGACCGACACACGCCACAGTGCTCCGCTTGCTTTCGCAAGATTTATATCGGCAATGTACTTCTGTAGCACTCAGGTGTGTTCGTTTTTGACTTTATTTGGAATCCTTTTCGAAGTCTTTTATGGCTACATCGTCAGGCATTTAGCCACACCTGTCGGAATGAAATACACACCCTAGTACTGGAGTGATTCAAAAGATAAACCTAATTATTTAGTATTTTTCAGCTTAATTAATACAAAAGATTCTCATTTTTCGATGTAGTCACCACAATATACGGTACACACATTTCACCATTGCAGAAGCCCACAGGTAATCCGTGATAAAACATGTTATCGTGAGAGTGCGGCCACTCGTACCCCGTGGTTTTCACCTCTCCATTGCTTCTGAAATGTTTGAATCCCAGCACTATTTTGGGTTATCGGAACAAGTGAAATTTAAGATATGTTGGATGACTCTCAGTTTGGCTTTAGGAAAGGCAAAGACACCGGAGAGGCAGTCCTGATGTTGGGTGTGATAATGGAAGCAAGACTCAAGAGAAATCAAGCCACGTTCGTAGGATCTGTCAACCTGTAAAAACATTCGACACTATAAAACAGTGGAAGATGTTCGTGATTCTGAGAAAAGTAGGAAAAGGCGAGTAAGATCCAACATGTGCAAGCACCAAGATCGAACAATAAGACTGGAAGCCCAAGATCTCAATGCTCGGATTAAAAAGGGAGTCAGACAGTGTCGTTGTCTTTTGCCCCTACTGTTCAGTCTGTACATCGAAGAAGCCACAACAAAAATAAAAGATTAAATTCAGAGTAAAAGAATGTCAATGACTACTATCACTCATAACGTTGCGACTCTCAGCGAATATGAAGAAGAATTACGATACTTGTTGAATGCAATGGACAGTCCAATGAGCACAGAATATGGGCTGCGAGTAAGCCAAGTAATGAGAAGGAGCAGAAACGAGAACAGCAAGAAACTTAACATGAAAATTGCTGGTAGACGAAGGTAAGGGATTCTGATATACTGGAAGCAAAACAACCCATGACGGACGAAGCAAGAAGGACAGAGATAGTAGACCAGCAACGGCAATGTGGTGAAATTGTTTCTTGATAGTCGTGTGTCACCTTACAAATGCCTTGGCTGGGAATGGGACTGACAGTTTTGCACAATATCCTTCGTAGTTTTATTGACTTTTCCTGTACTCTGTTTGAGAAGTATGAATAACATCAGAATTTACACCTACAAAAATCATTAATAAGCTGTTTCCCTTAAGGGAAGTACGTACGACCTATACCCGCAGTGTTAAATTTGCTATATTGATGACCTATTATCTGAGAACCTGTGACAGATAGAGATCTGAAATTTTTGCGATGTATAGTATCACTCCTCTTCTGATTACTGAACCAGAATCAAAATGTACGGAGAAATAGTTAGCTTGTTGTGATTTTTTAAAAATGTTGTTCCATATTTTCTTTCAAAACTCCACTTTTTTTCCGTAAGTAAAAGACCGCTAGATGTAGAGATGTTTTGGGAGGTCCAGTAGCTACAGTATACTAAGTGGTAACATAGTGTAAAATTAGAGATATTTATCTGTAATAGTTCCTGAGATAATGGGTCAAATAATTTTAAAAATGTTATTTCCGGCAAATCAAGTTCAATCATTTTGTTTGATATTAACTTACGCATGTAGGCATGCCAGCTTCTAGAAACAGCCAGGCCCATAATCAGCACCATTTGGATCCTGTTCTTAACCATCCTGCAAACCTAGAAGCTTCCATCTTTTCCAGCCTCTTGCTTCTATAGTCATTTCCTCTGCTCCACGCTGGGCTTTCATGATCCTAAGTCGATCCATTCGCTGAAAGGCTTGCAGTGTGTTGGCACGTGGAGTGATACCAAGTTCCTCTAGGACCCCAATTCTTCCCTTTATACCATCATTAAACGTTATCACAGCATCTCAAACACCCAAGCATAGAGTTTTCCTTCCTACAAAGACATTTTTTGGTATGCGGGTCCAAATTACATTATTGAAAGACTCATTCGGGTTTTGTGTTCGACCATGGAGACATTTGGAAAGAAGGTCAGGATGAGCCAATTTTCTATATATTGCTTTAATAGCTTCCATCACTACAGATGGTACGCTATTTTTGTGCCTAAATTGCTCCTCGCTACCCAGTGCCTGAGCTTTGCGGTACTTGCACCATGAATCAGGACCAGGCGGACAAACACCATGTACAGGTGTACCATCAGTGGAAGATTTGTGGAAGAATGTAGCCCACACTGCTCGTTTCATCCCTTGTAGGTCATGTGTATTGTTTCTTGTTGCCATTCCATTACAATGGTGGAGTTCTTCAATGTTTTTGTCTGTAAGTCTTCCTTTACCATTTAGAGTCTTTCCATCTGACAAATTATCTTTTCCTTTTGTCTGCTTCAACTTTCGGGGATGTGTTTCCATCCGTTTTTGAACGCGGCCCACACATTCAATCTTAACTATCTGCTTATTACCATAACGTTGGCTTTCCACGACTGATTTGTAAGCTTTTGAATCACCAAGTACTCAGTGTAACACACACCTCTCTCCTGTTGTGAACGTCTGAACATAGAAACAACTGCAGTAGCCCCCAAACCCCCACTAGTTCCCTCATAATTCTTAGCACAATTTGTTTTATGGCTTTCACTTGTTTCATCAACTGATTTAAGCTGATAACAGTATTTAGTTAGCACTTCAGTGTCTAAAACTTGACCTGAGTCAACATTAGTGACAGTTGCAACTGCATTTTTTGATGTGTGACCTCTCTTCTGCCATGTGCCATCAACTGCCACAGATAAGTCTTTTGTGTTATTTAATTCTATTGCTCCTTTAGCAGCAGCTTTCATAGAAGCAACAGCAACAGATTTGACCTATTCACCAATTACTTCTGTGTACGTACTTGATCTGGTTGGTGGGTTTCGCAAGTTCAGCGTTGCACATAATACTTCAGCTGCAGTCAATCCTTTCCCAATGCACCTCACTCCTTACAGTAATCTAAAATTGCTCTCAAACAAGTCATTCTTGCACTTTTCAGAAGTCCAAAATGATGTCGAGAGCCTGCGAACTTCGCACTGAATATCAAGTTTGTTAGCTAGTTCAGTCATTGGAGATGAGTCCTCAGAGATGCTAGTTTTCCCACTGACACAGCGTCTTGCAAAACTTGTCGTAACACACTCAAATCTAAAAGAACATAACCTAAACTATTTTGATCTTAGCCAATAAATAAACCCTCATGGTCTCCAAGCTTCCTCTTCGAAGCAGTAATATGCGTGTCCTTATCACGGGTCTGTGAAAAATCTATTTCAGGACCAACACTGGATTCAGATTTTGTGACATGCTGATTTCCGTGGCAATCCTTCCTTTTCGTCATGTTGAAAAGAGGTATAAGAGCGTATAATAAAACACAAAACCACTACGTTTTCAGTTCGAAACTTATGAAACATGACAAGCACAAAGTAAATAAACAAAATTCATGTGATATACCGCCATATCTGTTTACACAGGGCAACCTCTTAACAAAAACATTAACACGATTTCAGGGAATAAATAGCTGAAAACCACAGCCTTCTAGATTGAATAGTTAAAGAGATAGAGATAGTTAGGCAAGTCAGTGCAGAACGTCTGGATAATTTCACACGCACTATTAACTTGGAAATGATGAAAACTACACTTCCAATTGGAATTTTTCGACAAATAATGCATCAAATTATTCAGGAGAGATCAAATATTAATAAGAGAAAATAATCCGAAAATGTCACTTTTTGACCAATTCCGCCATACGTACTCCCCTTAAACATTTGCATTTCATCATATTGAAAAAAAAAAAATAGTACCGAGAACCAGATTTTTATCTCCTTGCAAATCATTTCAAAATTTATTGACTTGCTTCAGTATTTTCACACATTCTTTAGTGTTGATTAGACCCTGCTTGGTTAGTTCCAGAATGGATTAACATATCCAGCAAAAATCATCTACTTCCCTAATATGAACAAAATTTCTCCTCAGTCATTGATTAACTGTACGTCTGAGCTTCTTAACGGCAATTACACATTATACATAAATGATTTAATCTGTGATGCTACAACAGCCTGCTTTTTTTTTACTTGGTTGGAAAAAATTGAACTTTATATCATTTCATCTCTTTAGCTAGATCTTTAATTATGTTTCATTTTAATCTAATTGCTTCAAAACAAAACCAAATGTTACTGATTTTTCGACTTCTTCACTATCGATCACCTTTAAAATATTGAGTTCCTGATCTGTGCGACCAGTAAGATATTCGGTTTGGTGACTAACCACTGAGACTCAAATATTCAGCAAACTGTGGAAAATATTAGAATATTAGCTATAGTTCGTCTTCCTGTAAGTGACACTACCCAAAGGAGTATTTCAAAAGCTTCTAATTTCGTTAGGAATGGCAGAAACGACGACTGCTTCGTCCAACTTGTAACATAATGATTATTTCCGTGTGTCTCTATTCATGTAGGTAGAAATTCATTTCTGTACTCTTTAGAAACTTCCGTGTAGCATAGTAGCGGCAACAGCAACTGTGAGAAAACGTCGTCGACATCAAGACTGTTGGAAATGGATCAGAAGCTCGGATTGGTAGGAGGATAATGAAAGAATTCGGCCCTACCTTTCAAAGGGAACCATTCAGCTGCCACAGACTAAATAGACACAAAACTGTGATTTTCATTGTTTTATGAGGTTTTTTGTTGTATCTAGTTCACAGAGCTGCAATCATACGTCCACGGAAGGTTAGACGTATCTATATTTATACTAATTGCCTCAGAATTGTCCATACTTCTGTGTCCTGTAATTGTTACCACTCCTCCGACAATACATTGTACGACTACATATTAACCACAGTCTATCACTCTCACAAATGTTGTTGTTGTGGTCTTCAGTCCTGAGACTGGTTTGATGCAGCTCTCCATGCTACACTATCCTGTGCAAGCTTCTTCATCTCCCAGTACCTACTGCAACCTACATCCTTCTGAATCTGCTTAGTGTATTCGTCTCTTGGTCTCCCCCTACGAGTTGTACCCTCCGCACTGCCCTCCAATACTAAAATGGTGATCCCTTGATGCCTCAGAACATGTCCTACCAACCGATCCCTTCTTCTAGTCAAGTAGTGCCACAAACTTCTGTTCTCCCCAATCCTATTCAACACTTCCTCATTAGTTATGTGATCTATCCATCTAATCTTCAGCATTCTTCTGTAGCACCACATTTCGAAAGATTCTATTCTGTTCTTGTTCAAAATATTTATCGTCCATATTTCACTTCCATACATGGCCACACTCCATACAAATACTTTCAGAAACGACTTCCTGACACTTAAATCTATACTCGATGTTAACAAATTTCTCTTCCTCAGAAATGCTTTCCTTGCAATTGTCAGTCTACATTTTATATCCTCTCTACTTCGACCATCATCAGTTATTTTGCTCCCCAAATAGCAAAACTCCTTTACTACTTTAAGTGTCTCATTTCCTAATCTAATTCCCTCAGCATCACCTGACTTAATTCGACTACATTCCATTATCCTCGTTTTGCTTTTGCTGATGTTCATCTTTTATCCTCCTTTCAAGACACTATTTATTCCGTTCAACTGCTCTTCCAAGTCCTTTGCTGTCTCTGACAGAATTACAGTGTCATCGGCGAACCTCAAAGTTTTTTATTTCTTCTCCATGGATTTTATTACCTACTCCGAATTTCTCACAAATATTCTGCTAAATGTTTCATGGAATAAGTGCGAAGGATTTCAAACTCACAACCAGTGTCTATTTGAATAATCTCATTTTTAACAACTTGCCGTACAATTATGAAATATTAAAACACCGACGTTCGGACCTTCTTTGCAGCAATCCTATTATGGTGACTAAACTGCAGTTCTATAAGTGATATATTTTGTCGCAGCCTAACATCCAAAAGAATTTGATTCCAATTTACTTAAATCTTTTTACGCGTAAGACGATTCGTTTGGTGTGGTGAGGTTAGGATGTATTAGGTTGGTGCATAAGCTCATACCGTATTTGTTTTACATATTGGTACTCAGATTTCTGTGAGCGTATTTATCGTTGGTCATTTTTTTATTTGTAGTTCACAGATTCTATTTCAGTTCACATTTTCTCATTTTGTCATTTGAAATAATAAGTGGATCTGTGGACTCTAGAAAATGAAGTGTAAAGTGGAGAGATCGGGACTATTCCGACATATGCATTTGTTTGAGGGGTGACAGGAGCGGAGGCAGAAGTAAACTTTCGCGCCGTGTACGGGAATGACGTCACTGGACAGAGAGCACAGAAAAATGCTTTTCTCGTTTTAAGGAGGAGGAGGAGGAGATTAGTGTTTAACGTCCCATCGACAACGAGGTCATTAGAGACGGAGCGCAAGCTCAGGTGAGGGCAGGATGGGGAAGGAAATCGGCCGTGCCCTTTCAAAGGAACCATCCCGGCATTTGCCTGAAGCGATTTAGGGAAATCACGGAAAATCTAAATCAGGATGGCCGGAGACGGGATTGAACCGTCGTCTTCCCGAATGCGAGTCCAGTGTGCTAACCACTGCGCCACCTCGCTCGGTCGTTTTAAGGAAGATCGTTTCGACAATAGTGACTCTCCATATTTAGGAAGATCTTCGGGGTTTGATTAAGATACTTCAAAAGTAACAATCTGTAATGATCATTCCACCATCGTGCGGCACTTGCAAGCAACGGGGAAGGTTGAAAATTCGTGTGTTTCAGTAACGCTCTAACCCAAAATTGGCAAAATCAGTGGGTGGCCATCTGTGCCTGATCGTCATCAATTGGCTCGTGAACAAAGCTGATCGTTCATATTCTGTGTAGCTACTGGTGATGAGAAATGGTGTCTTTACGCTATCACATGGAAAAGAAATGAATGGTAGAGACCAGACAAAGCAGCAACTCACCCCTCAAAGACCTGCGCGAATCCACAAAATATAATGTTACGCGTCTGGTGCATCAGCGTCAGTGTGGTGTTCTATGAATTGCTTCCACGAGGTGTAACAATCGCTGCTGAAATTATTATGAATAACTGAGGCTTCTTGCAGAAGCAGTCCAGCAGTCCAAGGACAACGACCAGAAGGACAGGGTGGCGTGATGCCACTCCACGATAATGCCGATCCGCATTCTGCTAGACTAAAAAATGACACTATACAGGAATTGGGTTGCGATTTCATTCCGCATCCATCTTATTCACCTGACTTTCCTGCTGTCTATCAAACAAAAATCAAGGAACTTTCTTTCCGGATGAAAATTCGCTCGGAACATGGCTCTATGAGTGCTTTGCCTCAAAAACACGTTATCTCTACAGTCGCGGAATCGGAAAAGTACAGCAGCGTTGGCGGGCTGTTCTAAATATTGAAGCGTAATATATTATTTGTGACTAAAATCTCTAATATGTGTATTTACATCCATTAATTTTTTTTTAGAAAAGAGTAAAAAAGTGTAACACGAATGCAACTAGGAATAGACTATAAAATTTTTTGTTGGACAAATGAAATTTAGAAAATCCCATTACATCTTATGTGGACATTTTTCACACAAAACTTGATATTCAGCCTCGTATACTTGGACCCGGAAATTGTTTGTGGGGTGAAAGGTTCAACGAAAATAACTTAAAAGTAATGAATGTTTCAGCATTTTAGTACATCGTCGGGCCTTAAGTGTTTGTTAAAGCGAGGGCGACTCCATTGCTGCACGATGCCGGTAGCCGTATAGTGCGCTGAAGCCATCCAGCTATCCATTTCTCCGAAGAGTCGGCTGCCGGGGAGTTAGCCAAGTGCCCGCCCGAACGCCGAGTTTCTGCGCGCTGCGTGATTGATTACAATGTCCACTCTCAGCGGGCCTCCAGAACAATGAAAGGGTATGACAGCCTCGCGCCTATCCTCTGCTTGAGTTGTTCCCAACTACTTACCCAAGATAGCTTCAGTACCGACCGTTCTTCGAGAACATAACGCCAAAGTTGAGCAGATGCCTCTGTGTGAAGTATTTTACTGCACGTGGCAGCGTCAATTTGATTCCTTCTGCTTTGGAGATATTGTAGACATGTTTTCGTGTAATTCGGTCATCGATTAGTAAGTAGTGTCCGCCGACGTGTAACTTGCCCGCTTGTCTGCTTCTCTCTATCCTGATGAATGTTCCTAAAACTGTCTACCAAAACTTCTCAAAAATGATTACTAAACAAACTAATTCCTATCCTAAACTCATGTACTGCGCAAAACTCAGACTGTACTGAATTATACAAATAATATGATTTGCTCAACACTGTTTATATATTAAAACTAACTCTTTCTACAAAAAATACGGTAACGACAGTATAACCAGACATCTGAATGCAACTGAACTTACAAATTCATACCTAGCCCTAAACTGTAATTTCATTTATGTCGTGTCTTGAAAAGCATTTTTTCAGATTTCCCGATACATTTTTGCAGATTTCTCGAGAACAGCACAGGGAATACAGCACAGAAACATTAAGATCTACGACTCAAAAATCGGTACCACAAAGGTCAATGTTTGTACGTACATAATAAACTGAAGAAAGGGTGGATTTTAGGCTGATAAGAAATAACTTCCGACAAAATCCAAATAAAACTGTACATCTACTTGAAAAATTAACTGAATATTCACAATTGTATTTAAATAAAACTCCTTTATGGAATAATTTCAAGCAAGGGAAATCTCGTATCACTATCAGACCAATCTATATAACTTTTCTACCATCTGAGCTTCGTTACTATAATCTCAACAACACAAGAAATTCTATACGCTAACGTGCTTACCTCAACCTGGGAACATTCCGGAGAAACATACACTCCTGGAAATGGAAATAAGAACACCGTGAATTCATTGTCCCAGGAAGGGGAAACTTTATTGACACATTCCTGGTGTCAGATACATCACATGATCACACTGACAGAACCACAGGCACATAGACAATGGCAACAGAGCATGCACAGTGTCGGCACTAGTACAGTGTATATCCACCTTTCGCAGCAATGCAGGCTGCTATTCTCCCATGGAGACGATCGTAGAGATGCTGGATGTAGTCCTGTGGAACGGCTTGCCATGCCATTTCCACCTGGCGCCTCAGTTGGACCAGCGTTTGTGCTGGACGTGCAGACCGCGTGAGAGGACGCTTCATCCAGTCCCAAACATGCTCAATGGGGGACATATCCGGAGATCTTGCTGGCCAGGGTAGTTGACTTACACCTTCTAGAGCACATTGGGTGGCACGGGATACATGCGGACGTGCATTGTCCTGTTGGAGCAGCAAGTTCCCTTGCCGGTCTAGGAATGGTAGAACGATGGGTTCGATGACGGTTTGGATGTACCGTGCACTATTCAGTGTCCCCTCGACGATCACCAGCGGTGTACGGCCAGTGTAGGATATCGCTCCCCACACCATGATGCCGGGTGTTGGCCCTGTGTGCCTCGGTCGTATGCAGTCCTGATTGTGGCGCTCACCTGCACGGCGCCAAACACGCATCCGACCATCGTTGGCACCAAGGCAGAAGCGACTCTCATCGCTGAAGACGATGTCCCTCCATTCACGCCTGTCGCGACACCACTGGAGGCGGGCTGCACGATGTTGGGGCGTGAGCGGAAGACGGCCTAACGGTGTACGGGACCGTAGCCCAGCTTCATGGAGACGGTTGCGAATGGTCCTCGCCGATACCCCAGGAGCAACAGTGTCCCTAATTTGCTGCGAAGTGGCGGTGCGGTCCCCTACGACACTGCGTAGGATCCTACGGTCTTGGCGTGCATCCGTGCGTCGCTGCGGTCCGGTCCCAGGTCGACGGGCATGTGCACCTTCCGCCGACCACTGGCGACAACATCGATGTACTGTGGAGACCTCACGCCCCACGTGTTGAGCAATTCGGCGGTACGCCCACCCGGCCTCCCGCATGCCCACTATACGCCCTCGCTCAAAGTCCGTCAACTGCACATACGGTTCACGTCCACGCTGTCGCGGCATGCTACCAGTGTTAAAGACTGCGATGGAGCTCCGTATGCCACGGCAAACTGGCTGACACTGACGGCGGCAGTGCACAAATGCTGCGCAGCTAGCGCCATTCGACGGCCAACACCGCGGTTCCTGGTGTGTCCGCTGTGCCGTGCGTGTGATCATTGCTTGTACAGCCCTCTCGCAGTGTCCGGAGCAAGTATGGTGGGTCTGACACACCGGTGTCAATGTGTTCTTTTTTCCATTTCCAGGAGTGTATCATCTCCTTAGGTTCTCTCCACACAATTATACCAAAAATATTCACATTCCAATTCCATCAATCTCATATCACACTTAAGAAGAAATTTTCCTGATCTTTCTTCAAAACAAGCCTGCTATTCAGCATTGCTTATCTTAGAATGCTTGTAACTGTGCTAACGCTCTCAGGATGAGGCGGTGCAGCAACACAAAGATATTATAGCAACAGTCTAAGAATATTCAGGTACATGGTTTTGCTCTCTGTGAGCTATAAATGTCTGTATTTACAAAAGAAACCTAATATACCACAGAGTGACCAAAATAATACGCATACCTCACAAATGTGCATTGCTAAAGACACTGAGGTAATATTGTGGAGCAGCAGGGTCTAAGTTCCGATCTGGCCAAGAACTGCGAGGTTTTAATTATAAACGAAAACACCTAGATTGTATAGGTTCTACAAGATTAATTTGTTTTGTTAACCGATTTTCGGCTTACAGGGCCTTCTTTAGGCTACAGGTAACTATCGTCGTCTTCTTGGACACAATACTGACGCACAGTACAAAAGAAGCCGTACATGAGGGGTTACGTCCAAAGATGGAGTAAATTTCAATCCTGACAGCACAATGGTAGCTGAAACCAAGTTAAAAAGTAAAATTAATGTAAAGCGTATAAACCAGAAAAATTTTAAGACTGTACATCGTACAAACAATCTCTGTGTGGGAGAGGGGTGGGAAAGCGGGAGCAAACGTCGATCCGAAGTACAACAAAAGATGTGCATGTGGTAAACACGTCAACAGCATTCATAACAAATAAAACTAACAGGAGCAATAAGATAAAATTACAAGCTGCGATATTGTCGCGAATAAAACAGTGACCCGTATATGCAATAAGTTTCCTTTAATCTACGTCTATGGTCACAAACTTTTTGTTAACGTGTCACCAGTTTCGCTCTATAATGACCATCATCAGATCTGTTTGACGATTCAACTAAGGTTGCAGTACATTAGGACTTTGTTTTTATAAAACAGATCTGATGATGGTCATTATAGACCGAAACCGGTAATCTGTTAACAAAAAGGTTGTGACCATAGACGTAAATTAAAGGAAACTTATAAGATAAAATTAATCAAGCCCAAGAGTAGTGGAAAACAGACTGAACAGGTATTGCATATGGAATGTGATGTATAAGCAATGAATAAGATAGAATTGACAGCTGTAATTGGATAAACACAAACTAAATTATATATCAGTGTTACGAAGACGTGTGTTTTACTCTAAGGAAGAAACTCGTATAAAATAGCAACGGAATATATGGAGTACTTAGAGAATCACGAAATAAATGAAAAGAGGGAAAAATGGAAGAATAAAATTGCGCCGACAGCGTGGCACTTAATTGAAATATGGGACAGCTGTGATAAAATATTAGTAGTTAGTAATTTAATATTAAATGTGGACTGAGTGCTAGATGTTTATTGGTGTCAGGGCTAATAAATATTATGTTTTCAGCCTTCGTTTGTCAAGTGGTTGACATGGGATTGGCTGGTATTGTGTCTCTCCTGGTACTGTGTCTCTCACTCAGTACACCCGCATTAAATGTGGAGTTAGAGTTCAACAATTTCCATATATTACTGTTGATTCCTGAATGTTTGTTAAACGTTATCCTTACGAAACAAAAAAGATGAGAATTCTATTAAAACTAAAACAGTTACACTTGCAAAGGTATTTCTATTTAATAATCACGCGTTTCGCCGTGGTTGGGCATCATCCGATTATGTAGAATTGTCTTGTGATGTAAGTACATTGGGCCGGTTGACAAAGCTCTACGTAAGCCACATACGCATAAAACCGTCTGGATGAAAACCCACTCGTCACACACAATAACTAAAAGGAAATGTGAGAACCTTTGAACTGGTATAGCAGCAAGTAGAGCCCAGCATAGGGCCTGGATGCCCAACAGCTGAGGGGTCTAACCGGAAGCGGCACTAGAATTACTAGGAAATCGTTACTGCTCTGCCCCGTCTGTCTCAGCATGAGCAAGTCTACTGTCCAAATGTTTAACGTGTACAAAATATCAAAAAATACCGGTACTCATCAATAAGGTTGCAAAACGTTATAGAACACAATGAAAGTGTGAAACGTGTTTCAGTTTTTCCGGAAGGGCTAACGGCAGATTCTTCTCGACTGAGGATTATGTTACTGTATGAAACACAATTTCTTTTCAGCCATATTTCTTGTTACTGTTCAATTCACAGTGCAGTCGATTTCGAGATATTGTGACGATTCTTAGGAATGTTTATTTCCATTTTTATCTATTCATTTATTAAATATGTTAATATTAAACCAGAAGGAAATCTCTTACATCTATCCAGGCACAAAATATTTTCTCATATCATTCACTGTGATAAGTATTCTGTAAGTTATATCGGATGCACAGCATTACGAAAATTGTATAATTGCTACAGTGCAGAAAGTGAAAGGAAAATGTAGTTAAGAGTTCGGTCATGAGTATGACAAGGGAGCAAAGTCGCCGGAGGGTAGATTTAAGCTATGAAGGCTAATAGCTATGCTCGTGAGAGATAGGGTAAAAGAGGGAGTGACAGAGGAAATTCATAAAACACAATTAATGAAGGACGGGAAACAGAAAGTAACCTGACTAAAAGAGACATGAAAAGAGTAAGAAGAATACGTTGAAGGAGATCGGAGTATTTGCTTTACTGTTTGAGAGAGTGAAAACTGACTACGTACTTTAAATTTTGATGTAACATTATGAGAGTGACAGAACGATGGCTTCTTCTTAAAAAGCAACTGGGATTTGTGCGCAGAATGGAATGCTCTGGCGTGCAATAATAGAGAAAGGGGCTACGATGTTTTTGTTTCATGGATGGGCACGTCTAGGGTACTGAGTAAGTGAGACCTATAGTTTTGATTGTGTTGAGAAGACAGACATTCAGCTTATGAAGAACTGAAACGGTCAATAGGTCAATGCTGCAGATGTAACATACACATGCACCCGTGGTTAATTCTGAACGTCTAGTTTGTGCCTCACCTGTCTACATCGCAATAGTGGAGCTTCAGTAGAACAAGTGACCACACAAGCTGTCCAGAATAATCCTCCAGCTATAAGAAAAAAACAGGAAAGTTTACTGCACACAATAAAATTTGAAAAGCATTAGGATGCACGTGTAAATTGGGTATTAACAGAAAACGAGAAATCTTTCCCAAAAGAACAACCAGTAAACTAGGAGATACACAGACGGAAAAATATCCCAACACTAAAAAAATAATTACTGCAGAGTAAGAAATGCCGAGAATATGTTTTTGTAGGTAATATATTTCAATAATTATCATTCCAAGATCACAGGTTAATGAAAGCGCTGGATACGCCATTGCAAATGTGAAATGATGCTACATTAGTAATGGTGTAACCACCAGAATATTGAATGTAAGGAAACAAACGTGCATGAATTGTATCGTACAGGTGTGGTGTAGAGCTCCACGACTCTTGCCCCTGATCGGCCAATACACGGGCGGTTAATGCTGTTTGCGGCTGACGCTGGAGTTGTGCCCAGTACGTGCTCGATGGGAGACACATCTGATGATAGAGCAGTCTAAGACATGTCGACATCGTGTAGAGTATGTTGGTTACAACAGCCGTCCGTGGACGGGCGTTATCCAGTTTGAAACACACCTGGAATGCTGTTCATGAGTGGCAGCACAACAGGTCTGATCACCAGATTGACGTACAGTTTAGCTGTCAGGATGCGTGGGATCACCACGACAGTTCTGCTGCTCTCATACAAAATCCACCCCGGACCATAGATCCAAGTGTAGGTCAAGTGTCTCGAGCACAAAGAAAGTTTGGTTGGATACCTCCAACTGGCCTCCTTGAAACCAGCACAAGGCCGTCGCTGGCACCGAGGTAGTACCAGCACCCATCAGAAAATACAACAGACTTCCACCCTACCTTCCAATGAGCTCTCGCTTGACTCCATTGAAGTTGCAGATGTCGGTGGTCTGGGGTCAGCGAAATGCACGCTACAGGGCGTCTGGCTGATCTTTGGAGTAATCGTTTTGTAACAGTTCGTTGGGTCTCTGTGGTGCAAATGCTGCTCAAATTGCTTCTGGAGATCCTTATGATGCACCAGAACCATACGCCGAACACCAAGGCCTTCCCTCTTGGCAGTGCCTCATGGCTGTCTGGCGCCCGGTCTTCTTGAGACCGTTCATTCTCTTGACCAACGTTGCCAGCAACCATGTGCAGTGCCTACATTCCTGCCAAGTCTCTTAGTAGTATGGCAGAAGGAACATCCAACTTCTCCTAGCCCTATTACACAACGTCACTCAAACTCAGTGAGATACTGAGAATGTCGCTTTGTCGCCTGAAAGGTTTTCTTGTCAAGCGTTAACTCACCACGTCGAATCTCAAAAGTAACTGATATTGACGACCGGTGCAGCGTGTATTTAAGGCAAACGTGATTTGCTTCTTCAAAGTGACCCTAATGTCGACATACTTATCCAAGTGGCGAGAAGGTTTAATAACATTATCTTTCAGATGCAGATATGAGTAATCTTACCGAGACGCATGGATAACTTCATAGACCGCAACCTGTGACTCATGATTGTACGGAGGTGACAGTACAACTTTTGGTTTGGTCACCAAGTTGGTGTGGGCGTGGAGAGGCCCCATCCTTTTAAGAAACTACATGACTCAAAAGCTGGACCCGCAAACATAAAAAGGGACGGTGAGTACTGTAAATGATACTGAGAAGTAGAAACGCGAAGGAACAACTTTAGGTAGACCTCATGTACTGACGCACTGCGGCCATCGACATGTGCGGCGGGTGGTTGTAAAAATCGTATTAAATTAGGAGAAGAAATTACTCATGAATTACAAAACGCTGCCATCAGTCCAGTTCTTCATAAGCCAACATTTCTGGGGTCATTGCTAAGCGACGCTTGAGGTGGTATAAAGATCGACACCACACTGTATGATTGGAAAAGAATAATTTGGAGTGATGGACTCACGCTATGCCCTGTAGCAGTCCAACGGCAGGAATTCAGTTTGGCGAATGTTTGGAGAACGTTAGCTGCCATCATGTGCAGAGCAAACAGTAACATACGTAGGAGGTGTTATTATTGCATAGGGGTGTGTCTTTTGGTTAGCGTGTGTCCCCCTTACTACGCATAACAAAACTGTAAATCCGGTAGGTTATGAACACATGTACTGCATACGTTAAAGAAACAGGTCGGAGTGTGAGGCTGTGTCAGCATGACAGTGCAGTCTGCCGCAAAGAAGCATATATGAGGTACGATTTTGGTACACTCACGTTCCTGAAATGTACTGCCTTATCAAAAGTCCCGTCCTGAACCAAATGGGACGGTTTTCTGAAGATTCGTAACGTTGACTTCGCTCCGAGACCCAACATCAAACATCCAAACTACCATTTTGGTTTCAGTTCTTGAGGAAGGACTTCCAGACGTTTTTCCACAGACATTCGGATTTCTTATTGAAACTGTCTCCAGCTGAGTTCAATCCTTTATAAAGGCGAAAACTGAAAACTTCTCATATTAATATCCACTTATTGGCGTCTGTATGCTTCTGTTCAGTAGTATATATGCCTCTTTCTAAATGCCCTAACGGTTTCTATCTTTCTCTCAAGTTGTTTGAACGAAATGTGTGATGTTCTTTGCCGACTATAGTTTTTTTTTAAGTTTTCTCCGCAGAGTTTCACTATAAACGTGTAACTCTTTTTACAGAGATGCTCGTTAGATATACTCAAGCACCTGTGTTGTTTGGACTTTCCTATTGACTACCCTGACTGTTACTGCCCTAGCAGTGCGTCTCTAATTTCGATGTCTATTGGCATGAATAGTTGATAAGTAATACAAACACTGAAACAATACTGTTACACTAATCTTTCTAGCTTCTTGGTCTCATATACTCTTTCGTTTACAGATAAATTGTGTTTTCCAACAAACCTTCCCCGGATGTAAGTCTTCCGTGCTCTTCCCACTGTCATGACTCTTTCATCCAGTTTTATATCACTTGTTAGTCTTAGTATATAGAGTGCTCAGGATGATTGTCTCTGAAGAGAGGTGGTCTCACAAAGGAAAAGCTCTCGCTTCAAAAAATTTCCATCACAGAAGAGACACTGAGCATCGTTGTTCCGGTACACAACATGGCAGACAATCTGAGACTGCAGATTAGAACGGAACGATGCATGATATCCACTTGATTCATCATTTTAAGTAAATTGTAATTTTTGGAGGATTTATTTTCTCTTGTGTTAATCGGTTTCTGGTTTATCGCGTTTTAGATTTTCGCCTTCAGAATATTTGTTACCTTTGGATTTTGCTTGTATTTTAGTTTCATCTCCAACTGTTCAGTAAGGAGAACTGGTTAATGCGGATGACGTGCCAGTTTTTCTGCGTCTTCTTCTTCCTCATCTTCGATGGTGGTGCTGTCTTTAAAGGTTTAATCAAGCTTTTCAGATGCCAAGGAATGTTTAAAAGAACGAGAAACAGTTTCATCAGGGCTCTTAGATGAACAAGGAACACTGTCAACAGCTGTTGCACGTCTAACAATGTGTGAGGCAGTGACTAAATCTTCACTAGAAAAACATCTGTATTTACTGGAAAAGTGTCGTATCCTTATGTAATACTTTAAGACAAGCATCACCAAATGTTTCTACGGTACAGAAAAAATTCTGAACCCTGAAGTGTGTCATAAATAGATTCTTACTTCCTCTTGTAATCAGTCCATGGAGGACTCGTCTACGTATTGCGTTTAATGTGGAAAATATAACATTTTTTCAGTCATCAGTCTTCTGACTGGTTTGACCCTGCCCTCCCCTGAGTCACCTATTCTTCTCAGAGCAGAACTTGTAACCTAAATCCTCAATTATTTGCTGGATGTATTCCAACCTCGCTCTTCTCCTACAGTTTTTATCCTCTACAGATCCCTCTAGTACAGTGGAAGCTATTCTGTGATGTTTTAACAGGTGGTCTCTTATATTCCTATTATCGTGTCCCTTCTTCTTGTCAGTGTTTTCTACATATACATTTCCTCGCCGATTCTGCGGATAACCTCCCCATTCCTTAGCTTATCACTCCACATTTTGTCACCATTCTTTGGTTGCACCACATCTCAAATGCTTCGATTCTGTTCTGTTTCAGTTTCCCTACAAACGATGTTTCACTGCCATGTAGTGCTGTGCTAAAAACTTACATGCTCAGAAAGTATCGTCCTCAAATTAAGCCCTATGTTTGATTCTACTAGTACACGCCTCTTTGTCAGCAATACCCTTTTACCAGCGGTAATCTGCTTTATACTCCCCCCCCCCCCCCCCCAAAAAAAAAAACAAAAAACCCTACCCCCTCTTGCCTCTGTCCGTCATAGGTTACTCTTGACTTGCTCTATTTCATGATCCCCACGTCCTTTTGTTGAGGTTCTCTTTGCTCTCAGTTCTGCTAGATCTCATTTTTTTCTTCCTTTTTCGATTTACTATCAATCCATGTTGTGTACCAAGCAGACTGATTATTGCATTCAGTAGATCCTGTTTCACTTAAGATAGCAATGTCATCAGCGAATTGTATTATTGATATCCTTTCAAGCTGAATGTCAATCCCGCTCATCCTCCTTTTATTTCCATCATTGCCTCTTCGATGTACAGGTTTAATAGCAGGGATGAGAGTCTACGTCCTTGTCTTTCATCCTTTATGGTACGAGAACTTCGTTGTTGTTCTTTCCCTCCCATTGTTCCCTCCTGGTTCTCGTAAATGTTATAGATTACTCCTTTTTCCATATATCTCAATCCTACTCCTCTCAGAATTTCAAACACCTTGTTTCATTTTAGACTGTCGAACGCTTTCTCAAAGTCGTCAACCACTATGAATATTTCTTGCTTCCATAATCAACGGCAACTTCAAAACTGGCTCTCTGGCGCATTTAACTTTCCTTAATCCAAACTGATCGTCATCTAACAGAGCCTCAATTGTTTTGCATTATTCTGTACATTACTCGTGTCAGCAATTTGGATACAAAAGCTGTTAAGCTGATTTGTGATAATTTTCGTACTTGTCAGCTCTTGCACTATTCTGAAATGTGTGGATGATGTTTTTCTGAAACTCTAGTGGTATATCACCAGTGTTATGCATTCTATACACCAATGTGAATAGTGGTTTGGTTGTCACTTTCACCAAGGTACCGGTAAGAACAGTTCAGTAACACGATTCTCCCTCCATAAATTTATGACATCAGTGCTGCGATTGTTAGGTGTATGTCCGTCTGGAAGAAGGAGAACTGATAAGACTATTGAACCGTGACCACAATAAAATGCTTAAACCATAGTGTAATAATGTTAGTGTGGGCCAAGCCAAATGGATGGAACCTTGTAGGTGTTATTCGTTCACATTTAGACTTGAAAAAGCCACACGAAGAGGAACAAAATCACCTGAAGCATCCATACAGTTAATGATGTTAAAGGACCGAAGTTTTTTTCTTTCCTTTTAAACCAGATGCATGTATTTTGCATTACTGTTTCATCTACGTTATGTATCTGATGAAAGAGACCAAATAGTTATCAAAGTCTTCCTCCATATACCAAGGACTGAATTGGCGCAGTGGTTAATATACAGGACTTGCATTCGGGAGGACGCAGGTTCAAATCCCCGTGTGCGACCCACCAGTCTTTACGTAATTCCTCTGTATTGCACCAGGCAAATGGGGGACTCTCAAAATGGCGTTGCCGATTAGCCTGCCCATCCTTTCATAATCTGTTCTTGTGATCCGTCTTCAATGAACTCGTTGTCGACGGACGTTAAACTCCGATCTTCCTTCCTAGCTTCCTACGTGAAACCTTTTGTCTGTACATACGATGTCGCACTGTATCACTACTGGAAGGTATGGGATTTCTTCGCATCCTTCCAAGACGAGTGGGTATGTTATTACGAATTGCAAGTTGATACGTTAAAAAATAACCCTTCTGTCACAAAAAACGGCAAGGAAAATAAGACCATCGCATAAAAGCTTCCATTAGTGAGTAACGTTGCTACCTTAGAATGTTGGTAATTATTGTTGACAAGACAGAAAAGGAAAAGCTCTTGGTATTTGAAACTCTGAGGACACTTTCAAGTAGCGCATCTTCTTCTCACGGACAATAGTTATACTTGTTATTGCCATCGGCGAAGTCCTTTGTTCTGTTAAGTCGTATCTGAAAATATGAGCATAATGATGTTGGGAATAACTCTGCTAACAGCTTGTGAAATTGTTAAAACACAACTAGTTTCGCGGCCTAAAGCCGCATCGTTAGGTGCAACTTACGTGATAAACAGCAAGACACAGTGTCACCACATTCTGTGTCCGCCCCAGTAGCTGAGTGGTCAGCGTGACGGATTGCCGTCCTCTGGGCCCGGGTTCGATTCCCGGCTGGGTCGGAGATTTTCTCCGCTCAGGGACTGGGTGTTGTGTTGTGTTCATCATCATTTCATCCCCATCCGGCGTGCAGGTCGCCCAATGTGGCGCCGAATGTAATAAGACCTGCGATATGGCGGCCGGACCTGCCCCGCGAGGGGCCTCCCGGCCAATGACGCCAACCGCTCATTTCCATTTACCACATTCTGTGATTATTAAAAGTAATAATGGAACGTCTAAAACAAGCTCACAACGTTAAAAGATCGTAGGCATACCCATCGCTCCTAGTCAAAATTTACTATTCAGTTAACATCGCCAGTACTGTGTCAAGCGGAAGGTAACGAAGAGGAAGTCTATTCTTTAAAATGTTCATGCAACTAAAAAGAAGAAAAACATTTCGTAGAGAGCGCACGCTAAAAGTTTATAAGAAGGAAACTGGATTGACGACAAGATATTTCTGCTAACTCGTTTAGTCGGCACAGTATAAAATTTACTATGTGGAACGCGGCAGTGTCTTACCGGTTTGACGGCAGAGCAGCTCCGAGGTGGCCAAAGTAAAAGCGGCCCGCACGAACGTCAAAGAGAGACTAGCTGAAAGTTTCATTCTCAGCGCACTGCCCAGCACGTTGTATCTTTTTGTTTGAACTATTTAGATAATGAAGAAGCTGGTCGATTTCAACGTATGTATTCCATACATATGTATTCCATAAAATTAATCTTCTAGCAAGTTGAGCGAATTTTGTCATAAATAATTTGCATTAGGCAACTCGTCGACCCCGAGAGCTTGCTTTTTGTAAATAGTAGGATAAACCTTTTCGTAGTAATATCTCCTCGTTTTCATCGAGTGTAATATTCTTTAGGTTACATAATCGAGGAGCACAATGAAAATGACTTTTTGTGGATGCCTGATTCCTAAACAGCTCATATTCTCGGCATAGCCCCTCCAATTTTCTTTATATATACAAGGTAACTTCAGCCTCAACTGAGATGTATGATAGGCCAGTCATAGGTTATATGACAATGAATATCAGCAACCTCCTTGGCGAAAGCCAGCTGTGCCAGATAGAATATAGGAACACAAAATAGTTTGTAAAATATATTTAAGTCGAGGACGGCCACGATCTGTTCAGTTCTGACGCACAACAGTCTCGAACTTGGCGAAATGCCGCGGGTACTGACGATAATGGGCAAGAGGCACTACATGAGATGTGTATGGATAAGATGAGAATTTGGGTCCGACGGGATACATCCTAGATCAGACTGAGTCCCGATGGCACAATGGTCAGAGCATCCTTCTACTTGTAAGTAGGAGATTAGGGTTCGAATCCGGGTCCGGCACAAATTTTCAACTTTCCTTATTGATTTAAATCAATGCCCACTCGCAGCCAATGTCTTTAATTCCTGCGTGTCATAAGCATTTTATGTTCATTATTTCGTTAGAACATTCTAAATAAGTAAATATTTTTGGTCGAGTTACATCCAGTACGAAATATTCCATACACGGTGTCGTGATTGTTGAGCTTTGTGTCGCTGAAGAAAAAGTGAACTAAAAAACCGTCGTGATTAAGTCATACTCTTTGAATGGGCGGTACACTTAAACTCAATACAAACGACAAACAAATAATAGTTAATACAAATTTTAGAAAACTTATCTGAAGAAATTTCACAAAACTAAATCAAAAACTTCCGCGGTACACTTAAACTCAATATAAACGACAAACAAATAATAGTTACTACAAATTTTAGAAAACTTATCTGAATAAAGTTCACAAAACTAAATCAAAAACTTCCGCGGTACACTTAAACTCAATATAGACGACAAACTAATAATAGATAATACAAATTTTGGAAAACTTATCTGAAGAAATTTCACAAAACTAAATCTAATCTTCCATGAACAGTGAATGATGCAACGTTGGCGATCGCTCGACAATCACTACAAACCACTGTGAGTGTCTTCAGAACAAATATTCCAACAATACAGTAGCACCTAACAGAAGAGAAACCACAGCATTTAGTATTCACCAACTATTCTATAACACCCGAATCCCCTCTACATGTAACTGGTAACGTATTAACAAAAATTGACTCCTATCGTTAAAAAGTTCTAGAAGATTAGAAACATAAATATCGAGATAAAATTTATTTTCATCAAATTTAAGTCTTCTTCATCAACATTTTTTTTCATCAACCTGAATCAGGTGTAAATTCCTATCTCCGAATGATTTGGAAGATATTATTAGATCGGTACCCAAGGTCGTAGAGGTATTTTTTCCCATGTTGGTATTCAAGTTGCTATGGGCTCATTTGTTGATTGTCATTTTTTATTTGTAGTTCACTGTTATTATCCGAGTTTTCATATTATGATTTGGAGGTAATGAGTGGAGCTGTGGACACTAGTAAATGGAGTGCCAAGTGGAGCAGTCTAAACATTTCCGACATATTCTTCCGTTTGAGCTCAGTTGAAGGGTGACATCAGTGGAAGTAACCAGAAACATTTGTACCGTGTATTGGGATAATCGTACTGGACACAGCACGGCAAGAAAATGGATTTAACTAGGACACTTCGCGTCCAGGAAGTCCTTCGGGATTTCACGAACATACTTTAAACGAGTTGTGATCATTCTAATATATTTTCATGCACCGTGGAAGGTTCCGAAATCGAGTGCATGCGAACCGCGTGCTCTAAGCCATAATCATAACAATCAGCGGACGGCCATATTCGCATCTCTGTTTCTCGTCATCAATTGGCGCGTAAACCACACCGATCGTTCCTATACTATGCCGTTACTGGTGACGGGGAATGGTGTCTTTATGCTAATATAAAGAAAAGGAAGGAATGATTGAGAGCCGCGCGGTATTATCCGAGCCCGCCGGCACGGTCAGAGGGCTAATTGGCCTCTGTAATGAAAAACTGAGTGGAAGGATCAACAAACGAACTTTAACGGATGTCATGTTACGTCCGCAACGACCAAACACAACGATCAACAACTAACAAAATTAAGTAAGAAAAAAAAAGCACTCTAAGGCGCTGTTGTCATGGACTGTGCGGCTGGTCCCTGCGGAGGTTCGAGTTCTCCCTCGAGCATGGGTGTGTGTGTTCGTCCTTAGGATAATTTAGGTTAAGTAGTGTGTAAGCTTAGGGACTGATGACCTTAGCAGTTAAGTCGCATAAGATTTCACACACATTTGAACTTTTTTTTTTTTTTGAATGATTGAGACTAGACAATGCAGCAACATCCCATTTAAGGCCTGCGCGCAACCGCAAAAAAATAGTGTTATGCATTTGGTGGAACTGTGACTGTGTGGTGTATTACTAATTGCTTTCACGAGGTGTAACCACCATTGCTAACATTTATGCTAAATATCTGACACTCCTTGCAGATGCAAGCCAAAAACAACGACTAGGAAGACTTCGTGAAGTGATGTCGCTCCACGATAACGCTCACACGCATTCTGCTAGACAAACGAGGAACACTATACCGGAGTTCGGTTGGGAATTCATTCCACATCCACCTTATTCTCTTGAGCCCTCAGATTTTCAACTTTCCCGCGGTCTATCGAAAAACCTACAAGGAACATCCTTTGCGCATGAAAATACGCTCCGAACGTGGATCGACGAGTTCTTCACATCAAAAGTACGTGATATACACAATGGAGGAGTCGAAAAGTTACCCCAGTATTCGCGGAATGTCGTACAGGGTGACAATTATTAAACTACATGAAAAAAATATGAATTAGTTACAAACTACGGCGTACACCCAATTTATTCAACATGTAAACGTCACTGCGGATATTCGGATTTCGGTTACGACATGTTCGATCACACATCATTGTCGACGATGTGGCGCAGACGAATAACGAAATTCTGCATGATGCGCAGAAGTGTCGGAACATAGGCACTGTCGATGACCTCCTGAATGACTGTTTTCAGCTCAGCAATGGTTTTGGGATTATTGCTGTACACCTTGTCCTTAATATAGCCCCACAAAAAAGGGTCGCATGTGTTCGTATACGGAGAATATAGAGGCCAATCAAGGTCCATGCCAGTGGCCTCTGGGTACACCCGAGCCAGAATGCAGCTCACAAAATTCTCCTCCAGGACATTCAACACTCTCCTGCTTCGATCGGATCGAGCTCCGCATGAACCACAACTTGTCGAAATCAGCGTCACTTTGAATAATAGGGGTGAGTGTGCTCCCTGCCACCGTTGGATAAGCAGCTGCAGCAGCAAGTCGTATACTCCTAGCTCACTCATTTGTTACATAGTTTAATTCTTAATTTATTTGCGTGTTTTTGGTACTTGCATTGTCTAATTCATAAATTTCGGGCGTATTATAGTATTTGAGAGTTGTAGCATCGCGGTTTAGTACCTGAATAGTCTAAATTCGCGTAGTCGTTTGTCTTCTGATTTGTTTTGAACGGCCAGTGTCGGTTGGTCACAGTCAGTGTGCTCCGTGCCGCCGTTGGATAAGCAGCTGCAGCAGCAAGTCGTATACTCCTAGCTCACTCATTTGCTACATAGTTTAATTCTTAATTTGTTTGGGTGTTTTTGGTACTTGCATTGTCTAATTCATAAATTTCGGGCGTATTATAGTATTTGAGAGTTGTAGCATCGCGTTTTAGTACCTGAATAGTGTAAATTCGCGTAGTCTCCTTCCGCAGCCGAGCAGTGTGTCAGCAGTGCGCAAGTAGCAGCATTACTGCATTTACTAGGCAATCTTGTATTTTAATAACCGTTTAAATTTTGTGTCCATTTGTTTGCGCTCTCTGTAGATTAGTTCAGACGTTCTTTGCACAACAGTTTTTAGCATGGATAGGGACTGCAACTGCTGTGTTCGGATGCAGGCTGAGTTGGCATCCATTCGCTCCCAACTTCAGGCAGTGTTGGCTTCGGTCACACAGCTTGAGGCTGTTGCCAATGGGCATCACTGTGGGGTTCCGGATGGGGATTTGTTGGGGACGGCCAGCTCGTCCCACGCATCCCCCGATCGGACTACGCCTGTAGTTGCCACGGATACTGCCCGCATTGAGGCTGATCCCTCACCTGTGGTAGAGTGGGAGGTCGTCTCAAGGTGTGGCAGGGGGCGAAAGGCATTCCGGAGGGCTGAACGGAAGGCCTCTCCAGTTCGTCTGACGAACCGGTTTCAGGCTCTGTCTCAGGCTGATACTGATCTTCGGCCGGACATGGCTGCTTGTCCTGTTCCAGAGGTTGCCCCTCAGTCTGCAAGATCCGGGCGGTCGCAGAGGGTGGGCTTACTGGTAGTTGGTAGCTCCAACGTCAGGCGCGTAATGGGACCCCTTAGGGATATGGCAGCAAGAGAGGGGAAGAAAACCAATGTGCACTCCGTGTGCATACCGGGGGGAGTCATTCCAGATGTGGAAAGGGTCCTTCCGGATGCCATGAAGGGTACGGGGTGCACCCATCTGCAGGTGGTCGATCATGTCGGCACCAATGATGTGTGTCGCTATGGATCCGAGGAAATCCTCTCTGGCTTCCGGCGGCTATCTGATTTGGTGAAGACTGCCAGTCTCGCTAGCGGGATGAAAGCAGAGCACACCATCTGCAGCATCGTCGACAGGACTGACTGAGGACCTTTGGTACAGAGCCGAGTGGTGGGTCTGAATCAGAGGCTGAGACGGTTCTGCGACCGTGTGGGCTGCAGATTCCTCGACTTGCGCCATAGGGTGGTGGGGTTTCGGGATCCGCTGGATAGGTCAGGAGTCCACTACACGCAACAAGCGGCTACACGGGTAGCAGGGGTTGTGTGGCGTGGGCTGGGCGGTTTTTTAGGTTAGATGGCCTTGGGCAAGTACAGAGAGGGCAGCAGCCTCAACGGGTGCAGGGCAAAGACAGGACATGCGGGGACCAAGCAGCAATCGGTATTGTAATTGTAAACTGGCGAAGCTGCGTTGGTAAAGTACCGGAACTTCAAGCGCTGATAGAAAGCACCGAAGCCGAAATCGTTATAGGTACAGAAAGCTGGTTGAAGCCAGAGATAAATTCTGCCGAAATTTATACAAAGGTACAGACGGTGTTTAGAAAGGATAGATTGCATGCAACCGGTGGTGGAGTGTTCGTCGCTGTTAGTAGTAGTTTATCCTGTAGTGAAATAGAAGTGGATAGTTCCTGTGAAATATTATGGGTGGAGGTTACACTCAACAACCGATCTAGGTTAATAATTGGCCCCTTTTACCGACCTCCCGACTCAGCAGCATTAGTGGCAGAACAAATGAGAGAAAACTTGGAATACATTTCACATAAATTTTCTCAGCATGTTATAGTCTTAGGTGGAGATTTCAATTTACCAGATATAGACTGGGACACTCAGATGTTTAGGACGGGTGGTAGGGACAGAGCATCGAGTGACATTATACTGAGTGCACTATTTGAAAATTACGTCGAGCAATTATACAGAAAACCGACTCGTGGAGATAACATCTTGGACCTACTGATAACAAACAGACCCGAACTTTTCGACTCTGTATGTACAGAACAGGGAATCAGTGATCATAAAGCCGTTGCAGCATCCATGAATTTTGAAGAAAATATCAATATCAAAGAAGGGAGGAAGGTTTATCTGTTTTGCAAGAGTAATAGGAGGCAGATTTCAGACTACCTAACAGATCAAAATGAAAATTTCTGTTCCGACACTGACAATGTTGAGTGTTTATGGAAAATGTTCAAGGCAATCGTAAAATGCGTTTTAGACAGGTACGTGCCGAGTAAAACTGTGAGGGACGGGAAAAACCCACCGTGGTACAACAACAAAGTTAGGAAACTACTCCGAAAGCAAAGAGAGCTTCACTCCAAGTTTAAACGCAGCCAAAACCTCTCAGACAAACAGAAGCTAAACGATGTCAAAGTTAGCGTAAGGAGGGCTATGCGTGAAGCGTTCAGTGAATTTGAAAGTAAAATTCTATGTACCGACTTGACAGAAAATCCTAGGAAGTTTTGGTCTTACGTTAAATCAGTAAGTGGCTCGAAACAGCATATCCAGACACTCCGGGATGATGATGGCATTGAAACAGAGGATGACAGGCGTAAAGCTGAAATACTAAACACCTTTTTCAAAAGCTATTTCTCAGAGGAAGACCGCACTGCAGTTCCTTCTCTAAATCCTTGCACAAACGAAAAAATAGCTGACATCGAAATAAGTGTCCAAGGAATAGAAAAGCAACTGAAATCACTCAACAGAGGAAAGTCCACTGGACCTGACGGGATACCAATTCGATTCTACATAGAGTACGCGAAAGAACTTTCCCCCCTTCTAACAGCCGTGTACCGCAAGTCTCTAGAGGAACGGAAGGTTCCAAATGATTGGAAAAGAGCACAGGTAGTCCCAGTCTTCAAGAAGGGTCGTCGAGCAGATGCGCAGAACTAAAGACCTATATCTCTGACGTCGATCTGTTGTAGAATTTTAGAACATGTTTTTTGCTCGAGTATCATGTCGTTTTTGGAAACCCAGAATCTACTATGTAGGAATCAACATGGATTCCGGAAACAGCGATCGTGTGAGACCCAACTCGCTTTATTTGTTCATGAGACCCAGAAAATATTTGATACAGGCTGCCAGGTAGATGCTATTTTTCTTGACTTCCGGAAGGCGTTCGATACAGTTCCGCACTGTCATCTGATAAACAAAGTAAGAGCCTACGGAATATCAGACCAGCTGTGTGGCTGGATTGAAGAGTTTTTAGCAAACAGAACACAGCATGTTGTTATCTATGGAGAGACGTCTACAGACGTTAAAGTAACCTCTGACGTGCCACAGGGGAGTGTTATGGGACCATTGCTTTTCACAATATATATAAATGACCTAGTAGATAGTGTCTGAAGTCCCATGCGGCTTTTCGCGGATGATGCTGTAGTATACAGAGAAGTTGCAGCATTAGAAAATTGTAGCGAAATGCAGGAAGATCTGCAGCGGATAGGCACTTGGTGCAGGGAGTGGCAACTGACCCTTAACATAGACAAATGTAATGTATTGCGAATACATAGAAACAAGGATCCTTTATTGTATGATTATATGATAGCGGAACAAACACTGGTAGCAGTTACTTCTGTAAAATATCTGGGAGTATGCGTGCGGAACGATTTGAAGTGGAGTGATCATATAAAATTAATTGTTGGTAAGGCGGGTACCAGGTTGAGATTCATTGGGAGAGTCCTTAGAAAATGTAGTCCATCAACAAAGGACGTGGCTTACAAAACACTCGTTCGACCTATACTTGAGTATTGCTCATCAGTGTGGGATCCATACCAGATCGGGTTGACGGAGAAGATAGAGAAGATCCAAAGAAGAGCGGCGTGTTTCGTCACAGGGTTATTTGGTAACCGTGATAGCGTTACGGAGATGTTTAAAAAACTCAAGTGGCAGACTCTGCAAGAGAGGCGCTCTGTATCGCGGTGTAGCTTGCTCGCCAGGTTTCGAGAGGGTGCGTTTCTGGATGAGGTATCGAATATATTGCTTCCCCCTACTTATACCTCCCGAGGGAGATCACGAATGTAAAATTAGAGAGATTAGAGCGCGCACGGAGGCTTTCAGACAGTCGTTCTTCCCGCGAACCATACGCGACTGGAACAGGAAAGGGAGGTAATGACAGTGGCACGTAAAGTGTCCTCCGCCACACACCGTTGGGTGGCTTGCGGAGTATAAATGTAGATGTAGATGTAGATGTAGAAATCATCTTCCAAAACCTTCAAGTACCGTTCGGTAGTCACCGTGCCATCAAGGAATATCGCATCGATTATTCCGTGACCGGACACTGCACACCACACCGTCACCCGTTGAGGGTGAAGAGACTTTTCGATCACGAAATGCGGATTCTCAGTCCCCCAAATATGCTAACGAAATATGAACATAGGCTTAGTCGTGAAATCAAGCCATGCATGCGCATACTAATTCCCATCATGGCCCACAGCCTACCATGCAGTTTGAACGCCCTAACGCAAACCGTTCAGAAGATATGACGACTTCATTTGATATGGTTCAATAATTGTCACCCTCCAAAAAGACAGGGAGTATGTATTAATGATGACTAATCTTTGTAATGAGTATCGTCTTTATTACGGTAAAACGCTACGTACTTATACACCAACCTAGTTGTTGCACCAGGAGATTTAGATGTCACCGTCTATGACAATTGGAAACGGAGGCATAAATAATATTGTATCCATTGGCATGTGGAGTATAAATGGTCAATCCGATTGGCGACAGTGTATATCGGTAAATTTGCTTGAAGTGATGGCACCATAACGACGAACTTTATCTTTACTGTGAGCCGAGCAGACGAGAACTTATTCATGACTCAGATAAAAAATATTCGCGCGTCATATACGCCGACGCTCAGTTGTCTTGACACGCCGTTGCCAGCCCATATGCGGAGGCCACGGAGGCGGGCGTTAGGCGCAGCTGTCGCTGCAGGGCCGTGATAAAGACCAGTAATCGCGCAGACGGCGCCGTGTGAATGGTCGCCGCTCCCGCAGTACCACGTGCGAGAGACGACATCGTCATTTCCTAAAGAGGACCTCCCTGGCACGCGCCATTGCGCTATGAATTTTATCAGCCCCCTCGGAAAGTGCCGGCAGACCTTCCCCACCGCCACTTTGCCCTTTTCTTTTCTGGCTGCCGCGGCACGCCAATGTTCCCCTAACGGGGACGAGGGCCACTCGTGGCGATGTCCCCACGCGCTTCAATGTCCGCCACCGTGTGTGGCGCGGCCTCCGGACGCTCCGCGCTCCTTTATCTGTCGTTCCCGGCCTGCCAGCTCATGTGTCACCTCCACTTGCTCGAACCCTCTTACACCTCTCACAACCAGGCGGCTTCGTGAAATTCTTTAGGTGGTCCAGGAGCCTGCCACCAGAAGAGTGAGTTTATCATTCCTGAGTGAAGAAATTCTGATAAATTCTCACACCTTCATCATATTTGTGAAGTCCCTTCCATATGTCTGATTTAAGTAATGATATAACTAAGATAGCTAAAAGTTATCTACAACTCGTACAAAAACTAGAGTGCCGTTCTAAGAGTCGAGGTACATGAATGGTAGGTGGTAGGTGAGAAGATGGTCAGACGGGATTGTTATTTACGTCAGTTGTTATTGAACCTCAATACTGAAGCGAAGGTAAAAGAAGCCAAAGAAAATTAGGGAAAGAGAATTAAAGTTAATGAAGGTAAAGTAATTTTGAGGTTTGCCGATAACGTAATGTGTCAGAGCCTGCAATTGACTTTGAAAATCAGTTAAATGGGTTGATTAGTGTCTTTAACACGGATTGTAAGATAACCAACAATCGAACGATACTCAAGGAAGTGGGTTAGAAATGTAATAGTATGTCATTTTGCTATTTGGACATCAGTGTACTGACCACTCCATAACAGGATATAAAACGTAGGCTTGCAATGGCAGAAAAAGCTCTCTACCAAATTTAAACAGCGCAGCGGACGCACTTAGAGGTGGGGCCTTTGCTCCTTCCCGGCAAGTGCTCTACCGACTCAGCCATCAAAGCACGACTCACGACCCATCTACGCAACCTCACTGCTGCCAGTACCTCTTCACTTATGTTCCAAACTACACAGATGTTCTCCTGTATACCTTGCCGACTTAGGGCTCTCGAAAGAAGGGAGAAATGGCTCAGCCATACCCTGGGACAACGGTTGCTAATCTTTCCACTTTTTAGCTGTGCAGACCACCTACTTTGTAAGAAAAGGCTTAGATGCCCAATAACTAAACATAAAAGTAATAACAATGAGCGTATGGCATTGATGGCCGGGGTGGTTCGGCCGCCGCTCCACAAATTCTTTAACGCCACAAACGTAACTGGCGAGTGAATGAGGATGAAATGATGCAGAAACACACAACACCCAGTCATCCCAAGGCAGAGAAAATCCCTGACCCCACCGGGAAGCGAACCCGGGACCCTATGCACGGGAAGCGAGAACGCTACCGCAAGACCACGAGCCGCGGACAACATAAACGTAAGACACACACACACACACACACACACACACACACACACACACGGGTAAACAATTAAATACTCTGAAGAGCCAAAGAAACTGGTACAAGCATACGTATTCAAATACAGAGATATGCAAACAGGCAGAATACGGGGTTGCGGACGGCAACGACTGTATAAGACAAAAAGTCGCGCAGTTGATAGATCGGTTACTGCTGTTACAATTACAGGTTATCAAGATTTAAGTCAGACTGAAATTGATGTTATAGTCGACGTACGGGCGATGGGACACAGCGTCTCCGAGGAGCGGTGAAGTGGAGATTTTCCCGTACGACCATTTCATGAGTGTACAGTGAATATCAGGTATCCGATAAAACATCAAATCCCCGAGGTCGCACCAGCTGGGAATAGATCCTTCAAGTACGGGACCAATGGCGACTGATGAGAATCGTTCAGCATGACAGAAGTGCTACCCTTCCTCGTTGCTGCAGATTTCAATGCTAGGCCATCAACAAGTGTCAGGATGCGAACTATTCAACGAAACATCATCGATATGCGATTTCGGAGCCGAAGGCCAGCTAGTACACCCTTCATGACTGCACGACACAAATCTTTGTGCCTCGCCTGGGCCCGTCAACATCGACATTGGACTGCAGATGACTGGAAACATGTTTCCTGATCGGCCGAGTCTCGTTTCAAATTGTATCGAGTGGTAGGATGTGTACGGACATGGAGACAACCTCATGAATTCATCGATCCTGCATATCAGCAGCGGAGTGTTCAAGCTGGTGGAGGCTCTGTAATGGTATGGGGCGTGTGCAGTTGGAGTGATATGGGACCCCTGAAACTTCTAGATGTGAATGTGATAGGTGACACGTACTTAATCACCCTGTTTGATCATCTGCATCCATTCATGTTCATTGAGCATTCCGACGGACTTGGGTAATTCCAGCAAGACAATGCGTCCAAAACTGTTACAGAGTGGCTTCAGAAACGCTCCTTTTAAACACTTCCTCTGGCTACCAAGCTCCCCAAACATGAACATTATTGAGCATATAGAGCATTATTGTTGCCTTACAGCATGCTGTTCTGAAGAGATCTCCACCCCGTTGTACCCTTACGGATTTATGGACTGTCCTGGAGGGTCCTTGGTGTCAATTCACTCCAGCACTACTTCAGACATTAGTCGAGTCCATGCCACGTCGTGTTGCGGTACTTCTGCGTCCTCGGGTGTATACACTCCTGGAAATGGAACAAAGAACACATTGACACCGGTGTGTCAGACCCACCATACTTGCTCCGGACACTGCGAGAGGGCTGTACAAGCAATGATCACACGCACGGCACAGCGGACACTCCAGGAACCGCGGTGTTGGCCGTCGAATGGCGCTAGCTGCGCAGCATTTGTGCACCGCCGCCGTCAGTGTCAGCCAGTTTGCCATGGCATATGGAGCTCCATCGCAGTCTTTAACACTGGTAGCATGCCGCGACAGCGTGGACGTGAACCGTATGTGCAGTTGACGGACTTTGAGCGAGGGCGTATAGTGGGCATGCGGGAGGCCGGGTGGACGTACCGCCGAATTGCTCAACACGTGGGGCGTGAGGTCTCCACAGTACATCGATGTTGTCGCCAGTGGTCGGCGGAAGGTGCACGTGCCCGTCGACCTGGGACCGGACCGCAGCGACGCACGGATGCACGCCAAGACCGTAGGATCCTACGCAGCGCCGTAGGGGACCGCACCGCCACTTCCCAGCAAATTAGGGACACTGTTGCTCCTGGGGTATCGGCGAGGACCATTCGCACCGTCTCCATGAAGCTGGGCTACGGTCCCGCACACCGTTAGGCCGTCTTCCGCTCACGCCCCAACATCGTGCAGCCCGCCTCCAGTGGTGTCGCGACAGGCGTGAATGGAGGGACGAATGGAGACGTGTCGTCTTCAGCGATGAGAGTCGCTTCTGCCTTGGTGCCAATGATGGTCGTATGCGTGTTTGGCGCCGTGCAGGTGAGCGCCACAATCAGGACTGCATACGACCGAGGCACACAGGGCCAACACCCGGCATCATGATGTGGGGAGCGATCTCCTACACTGGCCGTACACCACTGGTGATCGTCGAGGGGACACTGAATAGTGCACGGTACATCCAAACCGTCATCGAACCCATCGTTCTACCATTCCTAGACCGGCAAGGGAATTTGCTGTTCCAACAGAGCAATGCACGTCTGCATGTATCCCGTGCCACCCAACGTGCTCTAGAAGGTGTAAGTCAACTACCCTGGCCAGCAAGATCTCCGGATCTGTCCCCCATTGAGCATGTTTGGGACTGGATGAAGCGTCGTCTCACGCGGTCTGCACGTCCAGCACGAACGCTGCTCCAACTGAGGCGCCAGGTGGAAATGGCATGGCAAGCCGTTCCACAGGACTACATCCAGCATCTCTACGATCGTCTCCATGGGAGAATAGCAGCCTGCATTGCTGCGAAAGGTGGATATACACTGTACTAGTGCCGACATTGTGCATGCTCTGTTGCCTGTGTCTATGTGCCTGTGGTTCTGTCAGTGTGATCATGTGATGTATCTGACCCCAGGAATGTGTCAATAAAGTTTCCCCTTCCTGGGACAATGAATTCACGGTGTTCTTATTTCAATTTCCAGGAGTGTATATCCGAAAATGTAATATACGGTGGAATATAATTTGTAGGTCTCATACGTCTGCCTATTTTATCGGATACTGCATCCAGATATGGTATTCTACAAAATATAGAGCATTCCTTTGTTAGCTCGGTTCATCCAAGCGTTGTAAAACCTGCCTCTAATGCGGTATGGGAGGGAAGATTTTTCTTCTTATATATTAATTGCGTCAACAAATGCTGAATCGTAGCAGTTTTGATACACTCTATACTGGATAATCTCATATTCAGGCATTTGACTTCACTATTGACGGGCGCGTCGTACATACGGTTTAACGTGGCTGGGAATGCCGTAGAGTTATATTTAATTGATGACATCACTGCCTGTGTATAATAAGACGTTACGATGTCATATATATATATATATATATATATATATGCGTGTGTGTGTGTGTGTGTGTGTGTATGTATGTATGGGTGTGTGTAGGCATGATTAGTAAAACTCAGAGAAGAAGGAATGAAAACTTTTATTTTATTTTTATATTTTTTGTATTATATTGACTTATCTGTCACTAGATGAAACTCAACATCGAGGGGTCAGTGTTATAAAGAACGTAATGGGATTTTTGATATTGTCGCTCAAGAGAGAATCAATATCTGTATTAAAATTGGTTTGTTTTAACCTCAAATCACTATTTACATTCAGATTACTCCTGTACTTGTTTTTTAAAAGATGTAAAGTTGAAAAGTTCGTTCTCGCAGATAGTTTCTCGAAAATCCCAGCAAGTTTGTCAGAGAATAGTAATTCAATATCTCCTTGGCGATTGAGCGATGTGGTGTAGTGGGCGATGCGTTTCACTCTCATCTGAAAGAGCCGGATTCAATTCTCGGGTCGGCGATGCACCTATCGGTTTTCTGCAATCACCCAGGTCACTCCATGCAAAAGCTGGTAAGGTTGCTTGGATGGGTAATCGTCCCTTCCTTCCTCTCCAGTAGTAAGAAATCCGATCAAAGCTCCATTTCTCATAATCTCTGCCGTGGACGGGACGCAGAGCATCAATAGTCTTTCCTTCTTCTTGTCTTAGGGTATTAAATGAGCAAAATTCGTTCAGTCGTTCTCGTGAACTCTCGAGTCTGAGAAATTACCAACTTGACAAATTAAGATCGGATTGTGGCACTTTATGTGTTTATGCCTTGAGCAGACAGCCAAGGCCACTCGCCAGCCTTGTAATGCAGTCAGTGGCGGTCTTTGGCCTGATGATCCAATCATTAACAACACAGTTCGGGTAAACCTGTTGTTCTACAAGTTCAACTATACGTTTTTGATGTGCTGAGTGACTAGTTATGGCACTGCCAGCCACAGAGTAATTTCTTCTACTGATTGCAGGCTGATTCCTGTGTCATCTACACCACTGGCCATTAAAATTGCTGCACAAAGAAGAAATGCAGATGATAAACGGGTATTCATTAGACAAATATATTATACTAGTACTGACATGTGATTACATTTTCACGCAATTTGGGTGCATAGATCCTGAGAAATCAGTACCCAGAACAACCACCTCTGGCCGTAATAACGGCCTTGATACGCCTGGGCAGTGAGTCAAACAGAGCTTGGATGGCGTGTACAGGTACAGTTTCCCATGCAGCTTCAACACGATACCACAGTTCATCAAGAGTAGTGACTGGAGTATTGTAACTAGCCAGTTGCTCGGCCACCGTTGACCAGACGTTTTCAATTGGTGAGAGATCTGGAGAATGTGCTGGCCAGGGCAGCAATCGAACATCCAGAAAGGCCCGTACCAGACCTGCAACATGCGGTCGTGCATTATCCTGCTGAAATATAGGGGTTCGTAGGGATCGAATGAAGGGTAGAGCCACGGGTCGTAACACATCTGAAATGTAACGTCCACTAGGCCGTTGTGATCCAGCACGGCGTTCCGTATTACGCTCCTGAACCCACCGATTCCATATTCTGCTAACAGTCATTGGATCTCGACCAACGCGAGCAGCAATGTCGCGATACGATAAACCGCAATCCCGATAGGCTACAATCTGACCTTTATCAAAGTTGGAAACTTGATGGTACTCATGTCTCCTCTTTACACGAGGCATCACAACAACGTTTCACCAGGGAACGCCGGTCAACTGCTGTTTGTGTATGAGAAATCGGTTGGAAACTTTCCTCATGTCAGCACGTTGTAGGTGTCGCCACCGGCGCCAACCTTGTGTGAATGCTCTGAAAAGCTAATCATTTGCAAATCACAGCATCTTCTTCCTGTCGGTTAAATTTCACTTCTGTAGCACGTCATTTTCGTGGTGTAGCTATTTTAATGGCCAGTAGCATATTTGGTGAGAATTTAGATTGCACATAATGGAAAGCGCCGATCTTTTATGATTTTATTTGTGGATTTAGACGAGATCGTAGCCAGGATTTTGTCAAAGGGTGGGTCCGATTTGTTGAAGAGGACGTTAAAAGCATTCATGGTTTTCATTTATTCTGAGAATTTCGGTGGAGAACGATAAATCATATTCGACAATGATCTCGGAATTTTCAACAATCAGGGAGTGCTGTACTTAGGCAAACTACAAAGAGGCAGTCATGCTCCAATCTTCCTTTGCCTTCTTTCAGTCTGGATTTTAGCTGAGGAAGAGATCTGCACCGTCCGACCGCAAATTTTTAGGGAGACCGTGACTGTTACCTACAGGGATTTTGGCATAAAGAGATCTCTGTTCGACAAATAAGCTAGAATAATTTTTGATGGTGAAAATGTAAATGATCGCGAATTATTGAACCTTTCCCTTTCCAAAATTCCCTCATTTATGTATGCATATGTCATTTCTGCACTAAAGAATGCCCCGACAGACAAAATCATGAGGCTAAATGAGGAAAATTTGGATTTATATTTCCTTAGTATATGGCTTTTAGTGCCGGGAGACTCCAAAGAGATGCACAGCTCGCCTTCGATGCACTTCTTTTCATTTAAGCAAAGGAGCTGCATATTTAAAGGAAATGTAATCTTTCAGGAAAGAAAGGCTTTCGGAAGGAACTGTCTGTGGCCTAGAGTAAGGGACCAATCCCGGCATATGCCGGAACTGCAAATGGTAAACCACTAAAAACAATTTTACATGTTATTGGCGGAAGGAAATAAGCCACCTCGCATCCCGAATCCAGGAACAGCTAGCTCAGCAGCTCAGCACGCAGAGCTACAATGCGTCGGTGGAGAATTTGGAGAAACTGGTTGTTGACCATTGTTTTAAGATAAAATAAAATGCATCATAATATATGACTGAATTCTGAGAATGCATGTATTCTTTTAATTGTGCAAGTTTAGTCATTTGGTAGTGCATGAATATATGCACGCTGTAAGATTTAATTGTGAATGAAACTGCTGGCTTCAGTTACTATAGTACCACAAGAGCGTAGATATATTTAGGACGAAAAGGGTGGGGGTTGCAGAGAGCGGTCGGCTCGCACGAGTTCAAACTGCCCTCTGAATTTTTTTTTAGAAACGAACCAACTATACAGCGTATCATCATCACTTACCCCTTCCGCTCTCCATAAATCCCTCCCCATCGTTCAGTATAGGACTCGGTCTTCATAGTTTGAGTACCACCTGGGTGACTAATTTGGGCGATATACTGCCATTGGGCTAGTAGCGATGGAACAGTGAGCAAATTTTCTAAAGAAATGCAAATATCGCCGTTTGGGGGATATTTTTATTGGTCAACGCGATTTTTAGGCGACATAGTCAAATCCAAGTGCATTTTTATGCACTGATTTTTATTTCAATGCTATTTTTAATGAAGTTTACCGCTCCGTTGCCTTGCGAAGTAATGAAATGTTGGAACCCCAAAGTTTTACCAACCTCCAAATATGAATAACGAAGACAATGGTAACATTAAACAGCTATAGATAGGTAATTAAGTTATTATAATAGTGGGTACAAATTTTTACCTGATCAAAACGCTAGCGGACGAATCAAAAACGAGTTTTGCTCTTCTTTCTTGTAACAATCTTATCCTCAATTAGAATCTATCACACAACACAAAAATAATAAACGGTAGCGCTTACACTTAATTCAACCGCAAGTAAGGACTGAACTGATTTACAAAACAACAGCTGAGGTCAAGCAAGTTCAGCAATTGGTCTGGGCTAAAAAAGTGGTGGGCAGTAGCCAGTAGTGCTTTGGATCAATAGATAGTTTAATCCTGGCCTTGTCGACTATGTGCGTGTACCGTTTTCGACGTATGATTGAAAATCAAAATATATTTCCAGTTCTCTACGGGGAAACTCGGTTACGTGTAATTTCATGCGGGTGATAGGGTAGTATCGGAACTCCCGCTCACCTTTGGCTGCAGCCTTGATTTAGAGAAAAAAAACCGTGAAGCTCTTTTGGTGTTGATGTATGCCTTCATGTTGAGCATAAATAATCTACTCCGTCAATGAAGATATGAATTTTCCTTTTTGAACCTAAAGGTGTCTACTATCGAATTTGAAGAGTTGTCAAAGCTCACTTCACTTGGTGACTCGCAATTTTTGTCACATCATCCAAAACATCCATATTTACAGATAGATAATTGTTACTTCTCTTACTATATCATTAAAACTCAAGCGTACTGGAATGAAAATGATAACCACAAGAGAGAAAGGCTAGACCTAAAACTAGTATTTTAAACAGCTTTCCGCAATGGCTTGGTAAGACGTGACAAATACAGAGTGAATCCGATGTTCGACAGAAGAGCCCAAATTAGGAGCTTATGCCACTCCAAATGTTGAGTCGTTACCAAACGATGTCGAATATAGCTTTTGTTTCTATCAGAGTTGATAGGATTTGCTTCACTCCTGTTATGAATAAACCACCTATGTATCCTGTTAGCCCGTACTTCCGATATACACCTATATTTGATGGCCAGTGTACGTCCTAAGCCCGGTATTTTTTACGACATTAACATGCACCGGGCATGGGACATGAACCAGTCACCAGAGTTTTACCACACATAGAATGTATACATATGACTTACAACACTACTCCATTAATACTGTCCATTACATGAGCCTTGCTTCGACTTCACCTTTTTGTGAGTCATTCGTTAACATTACCTGAGAAGAGGAGCACCTATCCAGATGAAAGGAGTCCCGTAGCCCACCACCGAATACACACGAAGCATTATCAAAAACTGAAGCCATTAGAGTGGTGGTAGAAAGAAATAATATCAACCGGGTATGAAATCCGAATCATTGGAATCTGTAGATAATTATTTGTTTACAAAGCCTAGGATACATTTGTTTATAGCATCCTAAAAATTGTTATTACGGTATATTGATAATTTTGCTTTTTGGATCGTCTGACTACAAGTGAATGATACACAATTTTCGTGCCATACGCGTTTCGCCTTTATTCTTTGCAACGCATTTTCAGTGGCAGGTTGCGTGGACGATTTTCTACGTATTATATTTCTGTTCAATTTTTGGTGCCGTTCCTCTTCGTATAGTTACCACTTTGCGTTTTTCCAACTGAACACTTGTTTTGATTCAATGTTTATGTTTGTGTTGCCGACTCAACTGCCGAGTAGACTCAGTTGTATTAGCAACTGAATCCATGTGCCGTTTATATTGAAGTATATCTCTCCTAAAGTGGTCACTAATTGAATGTTAATTTATCCGTTCCAAGTTTCCGTCAAACAAATTCACATTTGTCTTTTCTGACGGACATAAAAGCCGCTGACCAGGTTTCATGGTCTCCGGAATGGTACTGCACTCGATGAAATGCCCACAGTTTCTCCTATGGAACAACAACAGTTTTTTTTAATAGGACTCTCTATGTGCGTATCTGTATTTCGTGGACTTCATAAGACATTGTTCATTCCAAGAAGTTTGTTGCTGATTGTTATGCCCCTCTGCCTATTCACAGTATCCAATATTACTGAATTAAATAACGACGAAGAAAGCAGGAGCGTTATTGTGCTTGGAATAAATAATAAGGCGGGGCCAATTTGAAGCATATCGAAGGGACGTAATGTATTACGTAGGACATGTGGGGAAAAAAAGAAGTTATAAGACTTTTACTGTTTTTCAAAGTGGTGTAAATGTTTCTGCTGTTGCGCAAAAATATCACATTTCTGTAGAGAAACAAGTGAGTTATTTTGATCCGAATTATTGTTAGAATATTAAGACGAATTTTTAAATTACAGCAGATACAGTGAATATAACTTTGGCATTTATCATTTCCCAGTATATATTAACCCTTCTCAACCGTATTTTCCTTTTCACTGTTACCGACATGATCAATTTCATTTCATCAAATACAACAAGATCGCTACTGAAAATTTTACATCTTATACTTCCACAGAGACTTCCATTACTGCGTGCAGAGCAGCAAAGCATTACAAGCAATACAGGGGTGGTAAGTAAGGAGACAGGGTGTGCTGTGTTCTATGCTGGTGGAGGGCTGGTGAAGGCGCACTTGCTTATGAGAGTGTGGATTTTGTGGCACTACACCACTCGAATAAATATCAATTACAACAGGACGACACCAACTTGTTCAAATGCGAGGAAAAACGACAACTTAAAGCCTCAAATCTAAAGTTTCGTTCACGCTTGTTTCACTCCCAACTGAGAGAAATGTTACTACAAATAATCTCATCTTCCTGAACAGAAAATTTCAGAGAAAAAAGAGAAACAGTGACAGAGAGAGATGGAAATGAAAATCGTTGTTCTCAAATGAATCTTTAGAAAGTCTGTGTATGGTTAACCGAAGGAAGAAGATGAAGAAATGGCTCTGAGCACTATGGGACTTAACATCTGTGGTCATCAGTCCCCTAGAAGTTAGAACGACTTAAACCTAACTAACCTGAGAACATCACACACATCCATGCCCGACGCAGGATTCGAACCTGCGACCGTAGCAGTTGCGCGGCTCCGGACTGAGCGCCTAGAACCGCGACACCACCGCGGCCGCTAACCGAAGGAGTTTGGATTTTTATTGTGAGAAGGGGAAGAAAATTACATGGCTGAAACATGTAACCTGATGTTGCCTGAAGGAGGTGCGCTACTAACTGCTCTGAAGCCACGCTGCTGCGAAGCTAACTGTTCGTATTACTTTCTTTACGAAGTTGTCGAGCCCGCTTGTTGTATCCAATTACCCATGTAGCTACCGTTCTTTGAGTTTTCCGTTCCAAAGTCTGTACTTATTCTTGCAGCTTACTGTCTTTACCAGGAACCGCGCTGCTGCTACGGTCGCAGGTTCGAATCCTGCCACGGGCATGGATGTGGGTGATGTCCTTAGGTTAGTTAGGTTTAAATAGTTCTAAGTGTAGGAGACTGATGAACTCAGATGTTAAATCCCATAGCATTCAGAGCCACTTGAACCTTTTTTTTTGTCTTTTTCTCATATTTTCATGTTCCAAGTGAATGACGTGTTTACACTGTGAAAGTCTTACATTGAAGAACTAACCAGTCTTTGACAAAAGACCAGCCGAATTTTCCACCTCGCTTTTATTTTAACCACATTGGGCGGTCGAGGAAAACAGATTTTCTGTTCCTACTGATTACTTATTTTAACGAGATTGAACATCAACCGTCTTCAGTCACCAATTCGCTCACCTGGACGGAATCAGTTTACCTCATCTGTCCATCAATAATAAAGTCTATAAGAGAGTCTGAGGACGGTTCATATCGGCGCACCCTCCGCTGCGGAGTGGAAATTTCAACTTGGAAGTGTGGGAAAGTTTTGTAAATGTTTTTATAGCGTGTATCTGAGGTGGACTTGAGTACCAGTCCGGTATTCATCTGGTGGGATGCGGGAAAACCACCTATAAATCACATTCAGGCTGGTCTGGATAATGGCCCGCATACGGAACGCGGCTGGCGTGCCTCCTTGTGTTCATGAAGCTGGCGCTCTAAGGCGCACGATATCTGGGAGTGTAAACGGATGAACGGTAATTACGCAGATGAAAAGAAATGTACATAATCGTATACACTGTCACCATTTTCACGATGGTCTGAGGGCAATACAGTTTAGGCTTTCTTTATGTGTCCATCCCAATCAAGTTTCAGGATATAGCAGTGTTGAAGCAGCCTGTTTCCAAACCCTGTGACCAATAGATGGTCAATCTGAATACCTAAGATCAGGCTAATTTTATTATGTGTCACTGGAAAATTTTGTTCATCCATCTTCTACCTTCAACTACTCCCTTTGTGCAGCAGTTTTCGCAGGGTCACAATCGCATTTGGCATGGTTAATTTTAAAGGGTGGCCTGATGCCCTTCCTGCCGCCACCCGTATCCCCGGGACGGAAACAGTGTACACCAGCTGTCTGCGTCTAGTGTGAATCATGAAACAGTACGAACGTGTTTCAAATGTCTGCGAGTCGTGTAAGTGATGCGGTACGGGTGGACCAGCCCGGTATTCACCTAGGGGGATGTGGAAAACTGCCTAAAAACCACATCCAGGCTGGCCGGCACGCTGCCCCTCGTCGTTAATCCGCTGGGAGTATTCGATCCTGGGCCGGCGCGCCTACCCGACTCTAGGAAGCAGCGCATTAGTGCTCTCGGCTAACCTGGCAGGTTGCTAGTGTTACTCATCCTATTGTACATATAATAAAGTGAGTTGCCGTGACTACATTTGAAACATAATGAAGTGAGATACACGAAATTCTTCGACAGTAAAAGGTCCTCGAGCGTTCAATTACACAAATACTATGGCAGCTGAAAAGGTCACCGAATCCGAAAGGTACTGAAAATCTATGAAACTGAATCCAAAGTGGTAGATAGAAATTCATGGGACATTCTTTCAGGTAAGGCGTTGGCTGGCATAGATTACCGAGATGATTATTACCATGCATTGCAACTGATCAATGAACGCGTTTCCTAGGCAGCTCTAGCGGTATTAGAATTTGTTTTCTTTCGGTCAAAACAATGAGTATTTCGATAGTTGAAATATCCAAAACTCGAAAGGAGCTGTCATCTGTTTGTACAGTACATCATGTGTGTCGAACACAGAAATACTAGCGTTTTGAGGACGAAGCTCTCATTCTATATTTGCAAAGTCTGAAGTTGTAAAGCTAGCATATCGTACTCCTACAACACTTTTCAAACGTGTGACTCCTCAACATATTACAAACGCTGTCTGTTCCCAGTGTCCGTACGTCCGACTAATTTCTTCAGCACATCCTTCTCGTTCTGTCACATCAGTGAAATGAATAATACATAGACCATGTCGTATACTAGATTACTTGTAAACAACAATAACTACGAAGAAACGCTGAACGCTTACTAGCTAATGAACATGTACCTACGAGTTTGCTACGGTATACGGTGTACCATAACCCGTAAGCTTCATTCTGACGCATAGCCTATCATCGTCTGAATAGAGTAGCTCAAAAAAAAAGAAGGGAAAATGGCTCCTGCTTCTGTGTTTTACTTACGTAGAAAATTTCCTGGAACAGTGTTTGTGCCTGAAATTCTATTTTTACCATCTGTGAGCTTGTAATATTTCTCAAATGTGAATCAAATGAGCAAGAAGGACATTTCAAAATGACATTTTAAAATGAAAACCTCAATTTTTTTAAAAATATTATTTATTGTGCAGATGTGGTACAACGTTGTATCACTTTTCAACATAATCTCCCCCTCGCTCAATACAGGACCTCACAGCACCTACGAAGTGCATAAATTCCTTTAGAGAAAAACTCTTTTGGTAGTCCGCACAACCACTCATGCACCGCTTGGTGGACCTCTTCATCAGAACGGAACTCCTTTCGTTCCACTGCGTCTTTGAGTGGTTCAAACATACGGAAATCACTTGGGGCAAGGTCTGGTGAGTATGGTGGATGAGAAAGACACTCAAAATCCAGGTCTGCGATTGTTGCAACTGTTGTACGAGCAGTGTGGGGCCTTGCCTTCTCATGTTGCCAAAGGACACCTGCTGACAGCAATCCACGTCGCTTCGATTTGATTGCATGCCGCAGATGATTTTTTTAGGAGATCTGTGTGTGATGCACTGGTGACAGTGGTCCCTCTAGGCATGTAATGCTCCAAAATGACGCCTTTCTCGTCCCAAAAGAGAGTCAGCATAACCTTCCCTGCTGATGGTTCTGTTCGAAACTTGTTTGGTTTTGGTGATGAGGAATGGCGCCAATCCTAGCTCGCTCTCTTCGTTTCCGGTTGGTGGAAGTGAACCCAGGTTTCGGCCCCAGTAACCATTCTTCCAAGGAAGCCATCACCTTCTCATTCAAAGCGCCGAAGAAGTTCTTCACAAGCATCAACACGTTGTTCTCTCATTTCAGGAGTCAGCTGCCATGGCACCCATCTTGCAGACACTTTGTGACACTGGAGCACATCATGCACAATGTGGTGTGCTGACCCATGACTAATGTGTAAACATGCTGCAATGTCATTCAGTGTCACTCGGCGGTTTTCCTTCACTATGGCTTCAACTGCTGCAATGTTCTGTGGAGTCACAACTCGTTGTGCCTGACCTGGACGAGGAGCATGTTCCACTGAAGTCACACCATTTGCGAACTTCCTGCTCCATTCGTATACTTGCTGCTGTGACAAACATGCATCACCGTACTGAACCTTCATTCGTCGATGAATTTCAATAGGTTTCACACCTTCACTACGCAAAAACCGAATATCAGAACGCTGTTCTTCCCTGGTGCAAGTCGCAAGTGGGGAGGCCATCTTTATACTGATACTGCGACGGTATGTGTATCTGCACTATGCTGCCACCTACAGGCCATTCTGCACGCTGTTTGTAGCACTCTTACCAACTTATAGGATAACGGCGCGAAATTTTGATTTGTTATTACAAAATTAAAGTTTTTCATTTGATTCCCCCTCGTATATAACGCCAAGAATACACGGAGAACAGATTTAGCGAAACCTACATTACTCATGTCGTTGTTGTATATTACGGTGAGTAATTGCGCCCGTTACATCGTGCCTCTACGGCCGAAAGTCTATGATAATGCCTACCGCGTTTACCATTTACATTAAAGGTCAGTAATGAAGGACTCATAAACATTAACATCCTATCAACAACGAACTATCATATTCTTTCCGTAATACAGATATCCGCTGAATGAAATTACCATGCGCCATAATTAAAATGCGGGAGAAATCACGTTGAAAACAAAAGCACTGGGTTAAAAATTACACACCTGTTCATAATCCAAAAATAAATCACTTTTTATGCTTGTTATTCCAAAGCAGAATGCGACTATTCAGCCGAAAATAAACAAAACGCGCACGCTTCATTGAGCCTATCCGAAGTCTTTTGTGAACCCGTTTATTACATTTTGTCACGAGTTCAAAAGGACGCGCCGCGCTCTATAATGGGGTCGGCCGACGTAATTACGCAGTTATTAATTTCTGTGTCCATTTAAAACTCTTTTGTAGCAGTGCGCGCGGGCACAGTGATTGTGTGGAGTCGGCGCCAAAGCCCATTAGCAGTCGCGGAGACAACACAATACCATCCCGCCAGCCAATTGCAGAGAAACCCTTTACCCCAGTGGCCCGACGGGAACTTGATGTCTGACTGCGAGCAGACTGCAACTTAAAGCCCCATGCGACATTCGTTCTCCTCCGCTTGTTTATTCCTCTTCCGCCTTTTGTCCGCCTTGCTTTGCCATTAAAATGATCGCTAGAGCTCGTTACAACACGCCGGAACGTACGACTCTTTAATTACTTTGCATGATATTTGTGCTATTTTATCCTGGAAAGATATAAACAACATTTCATTTATTAATTAGATTTATGCAATCTGAATATTAAGTAAGGAAACGAACTTTTAGGGAATGATTCCAGATTTTGTTATTTTATTTCCTCTATCTGCCTCATGTTCTGTATTTGCTCTGTCACCTGCTCACTAACATGTCAGGTTTTCACAATATTAAATTTTACATCCACATAAAATGAAGTTTATTTGGTTTCTCGGTGGGTTAACAATGTTGCAGATTTATACACTGGGAAACTGATAAGAGCTTAAAACTAACAATTTACGTATTAAGAAAGTAGGGCGATAGGAGGATACGAAAGAGCTTAGGTTTACTGAATGTCGTCACTGATAGTGACCAGTAGCGATTACCTCATGCCATCACAAATCCCCTCGCTCGCCTGGGCCGACATCACACTTTCCATCACTACATGCTATCACAATTAATAGCAATGCTTTAAGCCTTCTGCCCTCAGATGCCTTGAACCCACATCTAGGCTAGGTTGTCTTTTTTTATGTATTCTATATTGCAGGGTACGCTGTCTTCTATTTCTACATTACTCTTATAGTCTAACAAGACTGTCTAAGTTAGCACCTTTTTTCGTGAGTCTCTCGTGGCAATGACCCACTACGTTTAATTTGGAACCCATTTGCAACTAGCTATTCAAGGTTCTTCAGACCTCTATCGTATGTATTACTGTCCTCTCCTGACCGAACTATGCTGCCGTTACTGCTACTGTACTGACAACTCAACACATCCCCGCCCGTTACAGATGAGTTCGTCTCTTGTCACATAATCAATTCCTCACTTCGTATCGATGTCCGGGTACTTTTTGTTGTGTTGGCTTAAGAGCCAACATCGTGTTACTAGAGGAGGCCGAAATGCACGCGTTTTAGCTCACGCAGGATGGCGTGAGGAGGGAAGGACTATACTGACATGAGGTCTGGATCATGACAAGGAATTAGAATTTAGAAAGCGGACGTAATTAGTTTGATACTTAACTTTAGTCCATTAATAATGAACGTCGCTCTTGACGGTACATGACTCACAACTTTTTCTGTTCAGAACACATTCTTCAAGATATGACTTCCGGTAACTGAATATGGCGCCTTGCTAGGTCGTAGCAAATGACGTAACTGAAGGCTATGCCGAACTGTCGTCTCTGCAAAATGAGAGCTTATGTAGACAGTGAACCATCGCTAGCAAAGTCGGCTGTCCAACTGGGGCGAGTGCTAGAGAGTCTCACTAGACTAGACCTGCCGTGTGGCGGCGCTCGGTCTGCAATCACTGATAGTGGCGACACGCAGGTCCGACGTATACTAACGGACGGCGGCCGATTTAAAGGCTACCACCTAGAAAGTGTGGTGTCTGGCGGTGACACCACACTTTTCGTCATATAGGGCATGCGTGCATGTTGTGACCTGTATAATGAAGCGCCTTGTTCCATTTCTAGAAACTAGGAGTCTCCTGCAAAAGTGGCTAGCGGTTCTAGTGTATAATTTAGCTGTGTTAGCAACTTATATTTAATATCTTATTATTTAAACACTAGTCAGCTAGAACATATAACCATTGACCTACTGCCGATATGAAGTCGTTCAACCGACAGCAGCGTCGACTTGCGAGGAGTGACGGCTGATCAGTAACACTCACGGTGCCTGTAGTGCCAGTGAGCGTGCTGTCCGTGTGTAGAATGGGGAGGCGTCCGATCTATGCCAGTTTGATCGAAGGTAGACTGCGATGGTTCGGAGGCTCGGCACGAAGATTTCGGAAAGTGCACAACTTGTCTAATGTTCGAGGAGGGCTGCGGTGTCTTTAATACTGGCAAAACCAATGTGAAACGACGTACAGACGTCTTAGGATTATGTGGCCACCCCTCATTACAGGTGTCGGACGTCGTAGGCTAGGCAGGCCAGTAAAACACGACAGACAGCTAACTATGGCAGAACTGACATCAGACTTAAATGCTGGGTAGTGTAAATGTGTCACTGAATTCACAGGGCACCGTGATCTCCTAACGATGGGCGTCCACAGCTGACGACCCATGAATGTGCCAATGTTAACATCAAGGCATCGAAAACTACTACTCAAATAGGCACGTGACCATCGGCACTGGACGTTGGCACAGTGGCAGAGCACTGCAAGGTCTGATGAATCGCGATACTTTCTTCATCGTTCCGATGAGAGGGCACGAATACGTCGTCTTCCAGGGGAACAGGTCCATGACACCTTTACGGTGCAAAGCACCATGATGATCAGAGAGTGTCGTAGACCACGTGCCTCCCTTCATGACGATCATGTTTCCCAGCGGCAGCAGCATTTTTCATCAAGATAATGCGCCATGTCACTGGGCCTAGAGCGTGATGAAGTAGTTCGAGGTACACAGTGACGATTTCCAGGTGGGAATCTGCCACCCCTCCACCCGACTCGCCACACCTGAACTAGGTGGATTACATCTGGAATGTGGCTGAACGTGGTGTCAGAGCTCGTCGGCCCCCTCTCCGGAATGTACGGGAATTGGGTGACTTGAGTTTGCAGATGCGGTACCAACTCCCTCCGGCGACCCACCAAGGCCTCATTGCTTCCATACCACGACGTATCGTCGCTGTTACCCGTGCCAAAGGTGAACATACCGGTAGCGTTGTACCAACTTTCGAATACTCTCTCCCCACAGAAGGCAGCCTGCTGTGCTTTCCGACATTTTTCTACGCTGGGATGCAGTAAGTTGTCGGTGCCAAAATGTTATCTTCATAGCCAGTGGTTTATCTGAGCAGCGATGAAAATCAGAGGGAACCAAGGCCGGCCTGTATGGTCGGTGATCACACTTCCCAAGGAAAACTATGCAGGAGCTTCCTCAATGTCCATGCATTGTGTGGCAAAGAATTGTCCTGAAGAAGGAACTGCATCACAGTTACGGTGTGTGGGGTTGGACGCCATCAGGTGAAAGCTCTCAGGAGGCAAACATTCTTTGGGGGATGTGGGGTAGAAAGAGACTATTTACTAGGCATCTTCACGCACTCACAGTGCGCTCAGAGCTGAGAACAGCGACGTAGCGCTATCTACGGACAAACTAGACACTGCCCAACTCATATGCGCAAAGTATCATCAGAATTTCACTGTGGATCCCATTTAGCGGCCGATCACCCCTTATTTTCCGAATAGCCCTCTTATCTTCTGCCGTCGTATGATGCTTCATGAAATCTTTTTTGTACTGCAGTTAACCGTGAGAAGGTTATTTTTGCATGTGCCCTTTCGCAGCCCAAAATAATGGTTGTCTATATGACTCACTGCAGACATTCTCATTTCTGATGTGCAGATCCAAACTGTTCTCATGAACTGCATTCCAGCTACTGTGGTCATAATGTTCTGGCTGATCAGTATAGGTTGCGCGTGTTGCTGATTTTTGGTAAGTAAGTACATTTGGGTGCCAGGAACACGTGTTGTAACATTTTTATTTTTATTTTATCTACCCAGTGTCCAGTTTCGATACCTTCAAGCTGCCATCTTTGGATATAAAATGTACCAAAAGGAAAAATTACTATGACTATCTGCGCAATCGTTTTTTTTTCTTTGCTTGTCATCATTCTGACTTGTTTGATGCGGCCCGCCACGAATTCATCTCCTGTGCTAACCTCTTCATCTCAGAGAAGCACTTGCTACCAACGTCTTCAATTATTTGCTGGATGTGATTTGCTGGATGTGATCTCTGTCTTCCTCTACAGTTTTTGCCCTCTACAGCTCCCTCTAAGTACCATGGAAGTCATTCCCCCACGTCTTAACAGATGTCCTATCATCCTGTCCCTTCTCCTTACCAGTGTTTTCGACATGTTTCTTTGCACTCCTATTCTGTGCAGAACATCCTCATTCATTACCGTACGAGTCCACCTCACTTTCAGGATTAGTCTGTAGCACACACAAAGGAGTATTACTGAGATATATAAAGACTTAACTGGTGAGTTTCAACAAGAAGTTATAAAAGCCCTAAAGCATATAGTTCCTGGTTACACATGTTGAGGTAGGTAAATGCATAATATGAGCGCTATTCACCTAGATTAAGATCGAAATTAAAAGTTCATAAAGAAAACAACGCTATCAGACAGGTCGTAGAAGTGAATCATACGGTATTCCTGGAGTGGCATCACTGGAGTTTTTATCTGTACAGAGAAACTCTCCTTCCTTAATGTGAAGTCAGTGTCTTAACACTCCACTGCCTCATTTGGTTGGTCCCTATTGTACAGTGTTCTTTGATATACTAAAATTTTGCTTTACGTAACTTTTAATATGAAACATTGTTCATGTCCTCATCGCTGCACACACTAAGGAAGCCCATTAGCGAGTTCTGGATCATGAACATCCTGCTGTGTCCCTTGTACTAATTCCACCGTGTTCACAAAACTGACTCGAGGACCGTAAATATATCACGATACCCATGCTCATCTTCATGTCCCCCCTTAGCCCACCTGCAACATTAATTCAGCGCCTCTGAAGATGAGATGCGAGCTCAGAAGAATGGCATTAATATCTTGCACTTTATGTCTTAGCATTACTTTGTCAATTGGTATTGAATAGTGACATGGTGTTGTGATTATTCTCTTACACAGTTCTATTACTCTAAGTTCTCTAAATAATGTTTAGTGGTGTAGTAAGCATTACTTATTAAGAAAGTCTTAGCTATCTTTTTACACAAGTGTATTGTAGGAATATTTTTCTTTGCTTGAGCAATATATTGTACAGTTTTGTTCCCGGATAGAAAATGCTGTTCTGAGGTTTTTGCTTGTTTTTGTTGGTAAATATATATGCTAACCAGCTCTTGTTCCTAAATTATATATAAAACTATAAATTAAATACCTATTAATATTTTACCTAGTGTGCATAAAATATTGGTAGACGCATTCACTTGGTGGAGTAAGTATGCCCAGTTTTCAAGCAGCTCTCTACAATGTGCCCAACTAATACATATTACTCTTATGGCTGTTTGATGCCATTCAAGAATTGGGTTCATGTTACGTACCTTCGATCCCTATACAAAATTCTCACTGGTGAGGACTGATGTGTGAGTATGTTGACACAGTATGCCATCACAAGACATTGGCTGTTACAGACTGATCATAAGACTGTGAGAGAGTAAGATGCAGATGACATGCTTTTTCCCAGTAACTTTGTGTGTGCATTCGGTATTAATTGACAAACAATATTAACTTCTAAAAACATTGTCTTTGTTCAAAAGTCTATAAATTTATCATATATGCTTACTATGATAGAGTTGTTTCCTCTCTTTATGTTGAGCTGCACGCTGTTTTCTTTAAGTTCCATGTTAATTTGTTGCATACTGCCCTATCAGAAACGTCCTTATAGATTTCATTTGCATTTTAAATCTGGTGCTTAATTTGTGACTAAGTTGTTGCTATTATCAGGAAACAGAATCTTCTTTCCACGTCTTATACCGTCATATCAGAACTGAACGCAATACACTACGCAGTGGAACACTTGTGTCTATATGTTTCTTGTCTGACGGTTGTTTTGCTAAAAGTTTATCATCATCAGCTGTGTAAAATATCTCAACCTTTTTCACCTGGTTTCTGAGTAAGGCTGTAAGCACACATTTCCTGTTCCTCTTACGTCTAGTGTATAAAGTTCGTTTAGTCGTATATTATGGTCAACAATGTCGAAGGCCTTGAATGTGTCTAATAATGTGCTGATAACATATTTATACTCGTCAGGAGCGTCAAGTATCACATTTGTGAACTTATTTATGGCCAATATTATACTTCTCACACTTTAGAAACCAAATTATGCTTTGTTGAAAAGTTTGTGTTTGTTCATCTAACTCTCTGACCCGTCCTCCACGGTACAGACAATTATTTTTGAAAATGCAGACTGTTATGAAACTGGCCTGTAGTTTTCATTACTCTCCAGCTTACCTTTCTTTAGCAAGGACACAACTAGCGCCTGCTTTAGGTGCTGTGGAAAAGTACTTGAACTAAATGAATCATTATGTTTGTTAATGGGACATATGTGGTGTTTGGACCCATGTTATGTCTGTGGACACATTCACAAAAGAGACTGGAACTCCATCTATGCGTGCTGAATTTCTGTACTGTCTTCCTGACTTAAAGCTCTGTTGTGGGGAACAGTTTCATTGTGCTTCCTTTATAAGTAACCGCAGGTGCCAAACGTGTTGTAGCGAGAACCAGAGAAACAGTCAATAACTAAATTTACCAATTCTAGAGGATTTTTTATTATTTTATTTCCATCTTTATTGTGGGTCTGTTTATCAAATAAAATGTTTCTGCTTGCAGTTGCTATTTGGTTTTTAAATATAGTGAGCATTTCAGCTGGTAGATACACTACATATTAATGTCCAGTAATAGGGGCCCAGCTACTTTTGATCAGATGCACAATGTAGAACGCACAGCGCACTACAGGAAACTAAGAGGGGGAGGAAGTTGGTAGACGCACACTACCGAAGTGGCAGGAGGTACACACTACCCATAATCTAAAAATGATATCAGTGGCAGCCATATCGTCCATTATACCCTCGATTAGCACATGAGGAAAATGAGCAATGTACAGTATGTATTAAACACCGAAATTTTTCTGCACTTTTAAAGTAGCTCGCCATTACAATACCACCTGGAAGGATGGTTGCTGGTTCATGGTCTGAAAGGTGATGGAGGCGCTCATCCGTTCTGTGGGCTGTAAAAACTGCAGGATGTGTTGCCTTGCATAAACTGCCAGGTGATATGTGACACAGCCCACCACTTACAGTGTGTTTATGTTTAAATACTGCTAAACACATGCTTTGTAATGTCTTACAAACGTTCCTAAATGTTTCAATAAAGAGTCGAAGCAAATTAGGTACACTGTGACTGCATAAAAGTCTAACTGTAAGAACTCATGCAATCTGAAAAAGACATGATAAGTGTGGTCAAAACAGGTCAAGCAAGCTATCTCACCATTTACACTTAGGACAGTGCCAACTTTGTAAAATATTCCTAAATGTTTAAAAAGTAGACCATAGTCGTATATTTAAAATACGTCAAACAATCTATCTCACATCTCTTCAATTTCTCGCTGTTTTACGCTGGTTTATGTCCACTACGACATCTCAAATGTCAGCGGACAATCGTTGGGCCAACATATTTGGTAGCGTTGTGACACTGGCAGCCACATTGGACCACCATATCAGGTAATAAAATAATTAATAAGTATCATAAATTGGGTTATAGATTATAGCAATAAGGATTGTAAAGATGCCCTGTTGCCAGTTGTCCTACCAATAGGATAACAAACCATCATAAATAAACACTCACAGACCACACTAAAATAATAATAAATTGGAACAGAAACAAGCATCCACAGCCCACAGTAATTGCATCGTGCACAATTACAATAAGGCCAATAACTCCGTAATAAACTTCGTAATAAACGGTATTCAAGAGAAGTACCACTGTGTGGTAACCTACTACTATTTATAATATGTAACGTCATGGGGCTAGAGGGGTGGGGGCTACGTGGATTGGGAGGGGTCATAAATCAAGGCAGGGCGAAGGAGATATTAGGATGACAGGTTGTAATCACTGATGCAGAACATAGTCAGTCACCCATACACCCTGTTCCTGTCCAGACTCTTCATTGCCATAACCACTATCACTACCTGATCATCTTTCGTGAAATCCTCACAAAAAGGTCTTAATTCCTTAGTCACCTGATACAGCTCAGCACTAGAATATGCTGATGACGTGATACTTCTGCCATAATTTCCCCTGTAACTGAGAGCCTACTCCTCGACCACGATCGCTACGTAGCAGCCGAACTCCCTTCTCCCTAACATTATGGGTATTCCTAGCCTTCCTAGTCATTGGCAGAGTCTACTGGGTATTTCCTACTCCTACGCCGTATTGATACTTCTCAACCTGCAGTTCTGCCACCTGAACCTTCTGTTGTGTCTACCAACAGGATCTGTCAGACCGCATCCTCCCCTTTTCACACTTCCTACAAATTGCAGTACCAACCTCACAACTGCCTACCTTCATCACGACCTGTCTCTTAGCTTAATCAAAATGTACACGACACAGCTCTTCATTTCCTGCTCCTCTGTTAACCTATTTTGAGCTGCGTATTCTGCAGTTACAAGAGAGAGCCTAGGTGACCTCAACAGCATTCTTCTCAGTCCTCACTACATTCCCCTCACCAGTGAAATCCTCTGCTACAGCTCCCGCAACGAATCGCACTACTTACTTTCCTACTGCAAATTATACAGTTCCCACTCGTATTCAAATAAATTATCACCATAAAAGAATTTAAACAGCGATAATGTGTTGAATACGTTACGTGTGCGAGTTATATAGGTAAGCAAAGCATTAGGCAGAATTAGAACCTAACAAAAATTCGAAACATCAAATATTACCAAACAGCAACATAGAGATGTCAAATCCTTACTTACGTTCCAAGAAAAGAGACGCTAGTACTGCTAGTCACAGTAAAATATTTGTTTAAAAGTAGGTACTTAAGAACAGGTCATTACGAGAGTGAATTCAGAATGGAAGCAGAAGTCAGACCTACGTGATCACTATTTAAAATTCAGTGAACATAACTACTAATCTATCGAAGGGTATTGAAAATATAAAACAGATGAGAAGGAACGAAAATAGAATCAAAAGATAGTATGAAACGTATGTTGTGACGAGAAGTAATACTTGTAGATACAGCTACTAACTTGCACAGCACCTTTAATGGAAGCTGTCAATAACGGGGCGGGATATTTCCCAGAAATTCGTATTTGTTCGTGTGCAATGTCTGTCGATCGTCATTTCCTAGGATATTTTCAGGTGGGCGTAAATTTCTGTTCATTTATATTTTACAACAAAGTATTCCTTCTTCATTGCACTAAGGACTGCGAGTTTATATTAACTAAGCGAAACACTTATTTCGCTTGTCTCACAGACTTTATTCTTAGTTTATGACATACGTTTTGGGTTGTAAGCCCATTGGACCATCTTGTAGAACGCAACTGATCCCAAATCAGACCACACAAATCAGTTGGGTCTTGATATTAAAAGTTATCCCTGTTGACAATTTTACATTTTTACCCTACAATGTGCATCAGGATAGCAGTTACGATAACAATGAACAAACACACACTGTAGTAGAGATAGGTGCACAGAGGTACCTGCGGCGCCAACTGGCACTGTTCCCATCTAGAGAGTGTCTGAGAGCACTGGTTTTTAGGAGGGTGTCATAAGGGGGTTAACACTCTTAAAAGGCTCACACCAAATGATGACAAACGTACATGTCGCTGAATTTTAAACTATAAGATGCGCTGAAGAAGAGACTTTCGTAGTATACTACATGATAATGGCTTCAAGACAAAAATTGAAGTAGATGAAATAAATAATTTCTGTAGTGTCAGTGGCGAAACTGACGTCTTTTAAAAGGTTCTACATGGGTTTGAACCCAAACTATGGCAACTTGTTCCCTTCCAAATGCCGAAAACAAAACTGCGATCGGTTTCGCCGCCTTGTTTTGGCTCCTGTAGATGTACGCTACGATAATGGGACGCGGGTATTTCAGTGTATTCCCGGAATGAAGATATGTAGCTGCACAGTAACAAAAATAAAATTAATTACGTAACTTCAAACTTTTTTAGATATTCTTCACTTAAAACTTCTGGGATAATAGGCCGTGGTCGAAGTATAAAACTCTCTCCTGACTAGCAAGGATATAGATCGAGCTCTTCGCTCTAGGCAGAGAATCAGGAGTAACGACGAACAACAGTCGCCCAAAGGCAAAGTTTTTCTTCCGTTCGTTAGTAAGGTCACAGACCGCATTAGAAAAGTTTTAGGCAACTATGGCGTGAAAACTATTTTTAGACCCACCAGGAAAATAAAAGAATTTTTAAGGTCGGCAAAAGATGCACGACATCCTTTGGCTACACTGGGGGTATATAATATTCCTTGTAGTTGTGGACAGGTTTACTTTCAATCGAGAATGTTGGCATTACCATAGACAATCCCATAGCCGACGCCCCGTGATTGACAGTGGCGCCCTCTGGTTAGGGTATAAAACTCTCTCCTGACGTTTCGTCTCCGACTGCGGGAGACATCCTCGGGGGTAAAGCGGCGAACTGCGAAGAGAACTCGAGGAAGCGCTGATTATACAGGGTGAGTCACCTAACATTACCGCTGGATATATTTCGTAAACCACATCAAATACTGACGAATCGATTCCACAGACCGAACGTGAGGAGAGGGGCTACTGCAATTGGTTAATACAAAACATAAAAAAATGCACGGAAGTGTGTTTTTTAACACAAACCTAGGTTTTTTTTTAAATGGAACCCCGTTAGTTTTGATAGCACATCTGAACATATAAACAAATACGTAATCAGTGCCGTTTGTTGCATTGTAAAATGTTAATTACATTCGGAGATATTGTAACGTAAACTTGACGCTTGAGTACCACTCCTCCGCTGTTCGATCGTGTGTACCGGAGAGCACCGAATTACGTAGGGATCCAAAGGGAACGGTGATGGGCCTTAGGTACAGAAGAGACTGGAACAGCACATTACGTCTACATGCTAATACCTTTTTATAGGTCTTTTTCACTGACGCCCATGTACATTACAATGAGGTGTGAGGTACACGTTCGACGGGCGTTTCATAGGACGTGGAGGACGCATAAATTGGCCAGCCCGTTCTCCTGATCTTACACCTCTGGACTTCTTTCTGTGGGGTACGTTAAAGGAGAATGTGTACCGTGATGTGCCTACAATCCCAGAGGATATGAAACAACGTATTGTGGCAGCCTGCGGCGACATTACACCAGATGTACTGCGGCATTCGTTACGCCAGAGATTGCAATTGTGTGCAGCAAATGATGGCCACCACAATGAACATCTATTGGCCTGACATGTCGGGACACACTCTATTCCACTCCGTAATAGAAAACGGAAACCACGTGTGTACGTGTACCTCACCCCTCATGGTAATGTACATGTGCGTCAGTGAAAAAGACCAATAAAAAGGTGTTAACATGTGGACGTAATGTGCTGTTCCAGTCTCTTCTGCATCTAAGGTCCATCACCTTTCCCTTTCGATCCCTACGTAATTCGGTGCTCTCCGATACACACGATCGAACAGCGGAGGAGTGGTACTCAGGCGTCAATTTTAGCGTACAATATCTCCGAATGTAATTAACATTTTACAATGCAACACACGGCACTGATTACGTATTTGTTAATATGTTCAGATGTGCTAGCAAAACTGACGGGTTTCCATTTAAAAAACGTAGGTTTGTGTTAAAAAACATACTTCCGTGCATTTTTTTTATGGTTTGTATTAACCAATTGCAGTAGCCCCTCTCCTCACGTTCGGCCTGTGGAATGGATTCGTCAGTATTTGATGTGGTTTACGAAATATATCCAGCGGTAATGTTAGGTGACTCACCCTGTATAATCAGCGCTTCCTCGAGTTCTCTTCGCAGTTCGCCGCTTTACCTCCGAGGATGTCTCCCGCAGTCGGAGACGAAACGTCAGTAGAGAGTTTTATACCCTGACCATGGCCTGTCAGCCCAGAAGATTTAAGTGAAGGCAATACCGGCCGTGAAATCTAACATTGCATGATTTTTTAGAATTGGCTGAAATATTAGGAACACCGCTCGTATTTTCGGACATAGTGCATCGTTCACAGATGATGGCATATTGCTGCCGAAATGTTCGGAGTGATAAAACGAAAGAAAAGTATTTCTGCTTGGCTGAAGGTGGGAATCCAAAAGGCAAATGTTATCTCTTAAATAGCCCTGATCCTTCCAGCGTTGACACTTCTTCCAGTCACGCACCGTATGTTTCGTAGGTCGACGAAAGGAAGTGTCTCTTTCGAGGGAGACGGCGCTCGCGCCTTCGCTATTAGTGTTGGTGGGTAATAAATAAGGGGGAGACGGGCCGCCCTGCCCCGCTATGATGTATACGGAAGCGGCGCCTTGCTCCTGGACGCTCTCCAAATTCTCCCCTTGGCAGGCGGCGCCACTGCGCGGTATTGTCTTTGTGTGCAACTGCTGCCTCAGTTGCGTAACTGCGCTTTTCGGAGGCATTAGTGGCTCACAATGGCGGAGTAACTTGGCTGCTGGGATAGTCTTCAGCCAAGTGTGCGGTCGCGAGGGAAGGAGGAAGGGGGGCGCTCACTTAATGCAGTTACAGAACCTGCTCCCCTCCACCGTCTGTCCCGTCATACCTTTACCTCGTGCGCCGTCAAATGCCGTCTGCGAATTTCGTCACACTTGGTGCGTAAATGGCGCTTTCACGCGCAGCCGAGCCCTTCTGTCGTCATACCGTTGTGCCGAGATATCGACAGCCACGGCGCTGCTGTATCACACTTATGAGACCGTTTCGTAAGTCTACCTAGGATTATACAAGGATACAGTTTGTGATGGAAATGATCATGGGTTTATTTTCGACACATATTGGACTTGACGATACACGAAATTAATGAGACTACTTGATACACGAAAAAATGGGATTAATCGGTACACAGAAAGATCCAGATTACTTGATACAGACATTCTTATGAATTTAAAGAGTTTTGATTTTTCGGTATAAAAAACATTACTATTTTATTGATTGGCAACTCCATAGAGTGCTGTATGCACAGTGATCATACGATAAATAAAATTAGAAGGAATGTCAGCGTTGGCCGCGCGATGTATTTCTTTAAGACAAAGCTTCTACACTTTAAAGGGAACACTGTTTCCTTATACCCAAGTTCTGTTTGTATCATATGAGAAAATTTCTTCACTAAATTATAGGTGTGGTAGTGGATGTCTATTAGGCTGACGTGTTTCGTACACTTGTCTCTAGCCAACATGTCACTAATTCATTGCAATTTGTAACACTAGTTCTTACTCATGAGTGCGCTACACGATCTCTGCATCCACAATGTGCTTCTATATCATTCTGCATTTCATAATTACGAAGAATTTTTGTAATTAAGCCTCAGAAATAGTTATAATGTGTTAACATGTCGCAACGGGACGAATGAGATATGTGTATCATCATGTCGTTAAATACGATAAAAAATCGTTAGTCTGCACCCTAAAAAAATTATAAAGCATTCTTTGTTTCATAACATTTTGACCTGTTAAATCGTGACATGTATTGTAGAATCACCACTATTTATGTATTTAACTTCTTGGTTTCAACGTAATATTTTACGTGAATTAAGGACATTGCAACTCTGTCTTCCCAAACAAGATGGCGCTTACTGTGTTATAACTAATTCTGTCATATTTGATGTCATGTTATTTGTATATTTTTCTTTCCTTCATTTTTATTAATCCTGTAATTTGACACCTTGTAACTTTAACTGTTGATTTTTATTCTTGCATGATTTTTAAGTTGTTCTGAAAATAACACGCCAGTGTAAGTTGGCAAGATGTGCATATCCCCCTTCCTTTTTGCTATGCGTCTTTAATGTACAACTTTAAATTTGAAATATTCAGTTATTGATTTGCAAGTGCACATTTAGTATTTTCTCTTGCCAAATAAAGTAATGTTAAGTCTTCAGGTGACACACGTCACATAGAGGGCGTTCCAAGGCCCTGTCACACCGAGGTCTGCTGTATACGTGAATGTAAACAGCGGCTTCAGTTACTGTGATCGTTTCGTGGCTTCTGTTACTGCTAATAACTAGACACCAGTGCCTAAGAGCTTAATTTGTACGCTAAAGGTATGTTATTACCAGCAGTTGGTTTGTGCTCAGGTGCATTTGTGGTCTTTTGTCTCTTATGCACGCTATGTGAAAATTTTTTAACTTCCAGCACTGAAGGTAATCATTATATGATCGAAAATCGATTTTGCTGTTAATACGTTCTCAAAATATGGCCAACGCTGACCTTCATTCTAATTTTATTATTATTTTATCTCGGAAGCGCTGTGACAAATACACACATCAAAAAACGTTTTGCATCACTTCGGTTTCGAGAGTTCCGGAACCCGTACAGAAAATTGCTCTATACGAGATCAACATAGTTTCCGCCCTTTTTATTTCTCATGAAAACACCACATTGCATGTTGTACCACCATACAGCAAGACTCCAGAGGTGGTGGTCCTGTAACACTTCTGTCACTAAATGTAACTGGGTTTTCTCTTTTGATGCTGTCAATTGTCAGGATGAGCATTCTAAAGCATTCTGTCAGGGTGGAAATATTAAATAAATTAACTTTTCTCTCTTAACAACATGTGGGCAGGGTAAGTTCTTCCTTGGCTCGGGTATGAGGTCGAATGAAACATCATTTTACATAAGATAACTTTTATTGAAGAATTGTACAACTGTGTCTTACGGAATGTTCTGGTTCGGAGAGTGGCATCTGTGTCGTTTGTAAAGTCTTCTGCTGCGGCAGCGGCGGCGGCGGCGGCGTCTCATTACGCGTAGCGGTGTGTATCTCGTGTCGCCGTCTCGCCCAGCTGACTGGAGACGCGCAGCGCGAGGTGGACGGTTTAATTATTGCGAGCGAAGTCGTGCATCGGATGATACCTTGGGTGTGTCGTCCCAGTGTTTCTCTTCTCTAAGCGGCCGCGTGTGTCGTGCGTCGGCCAGCGGAGCGGCGCGGCGAGGCAAGGCCAGTGTCCCGGACTCGAACAGCGGACTCCCGCTTGCCAGTCTTCGGCTGTCAGATCTTCATCCCAGCTCACAGGTGACTGCTGATGTGAGGCCGTCTCCTTCCCATCCTCACGAGTCACCCGGGTATGTAAAAACCAGACTTCAAATAACTTTTAACTTCTGTCTTCTGGCGCCGCGGCTGCTGCTTGCTATTCCATTACAGCGGCGGACTTGGTGCGTCTGTGCATGATGCAGTCTCTTCTTGCATGACGGTCTTCAGCACCGAAACTGACTGAAAACAACTGCTACGCTTCTTCACTTCTTCGTCTTCTTCGTCTCTCGTCTCCGTCTCTCGTCTCCGTCTTCGTCTCGTCTTCATCTCTCGGGCCCACCGCGTCTCGCGTATTTATTCACTTCAGTTCACTGGAGGTGAATGACTTCACGGCCATTCCCTCTTCTGTCAAGTTGAAAAGCTTCTCGATAAATCTTCTTAACGTCGGTTATTGGCTCTTGGAATGTAGGCGAGGGCCTTTGATCACATGTGACGACTGAGAAACACGTGAGCCGGTCGGGCGATGACCTGACGGCTGAATCGAGAGTGCCCGCTTATGTGGAACTTGCTGACTTCACAGTCATTATCTCTTCTGTTCTGCTGTTTTGCCCGCTGTTTGCCAGTATGTAATTCTCTAAACCAAACCAAGTTTTTCATTGATATTCTAATTTCTAGTTCACTTTGATTTCACTAATTTATTTACTTAAGTACCACTCAACAGTCCAGATTGCTGTACACCCCGGTACTTCTAATACCCAGTAGCATGTCCTCTTGCATTGATGCATGCCTGTATTCGTCTTGGCATACTATCCACAAGTTCTTCAAGTCACTGTTGGTCCAGATTGTCCCGCTCCTCAATGGCGAGTCGGCGCAGATTCCTCAGAGTGATTGGTGGGTCGCGTCATCGATAAACACCCTCATAAATCTAACCCAGGCATGTTTGATAGGGTTCATGTCTGGATAACATGCTGGCCACTCTAGACGAGCGTTTCGTTATCCTGAAGCAAGTCATTCACAAGATGTGCATTAGCGGGCGTAAATAGTCGTCCATGAAGACGAATGCCTTGCCAATATGATGCCGATGTGGTTACGCTATCGGTTTGAAGATATCATTCACGTATCGTACAGCCGTTACGGTGCCTTCCATGACCACCAGCGGCGTACGTCGACCCCACGTAATACCACGCCAAAACAGCAGGGAACCTCCACCTTCCTGCATTCACTGGGCAGTGTGTCTAAAGCGTTCAGCCTGACCGGGTTGCCTCCAAATACATTTCGACAATTGTCTGGTTGAAGGCAAATGCGACACGCATCGGTGAAAAGAACATGATGCCAGTCCTGTGCGGTCCATTGGACGTTTGTTGGGCCCATCTGTACCGCGCTGCATGGTGTCATGGCTGCAAAGATGGAACTCGCTATGGACGTCGGGAGTGAAGTTCCATCATGCAGCCTATTGCGCACAGTTTGATCGTAACACGACGTCCTGTGGCTGCACGAAAAGCATTATTCAACATGGTGGCGTTGCTGTCAGGGTTCCTCCGAGCCACAAACCATAGATACTGGTCATCCACTGCAGTAGTAGCCCTTGGGCGGCCTGAGCGGGGCATGTCATCGACAGTTCCTGTCTCTCTGTATGTGCTCCATGTCCGAACAACATCGCTTTGGTTCACTCCGATACGCCTGGACTCTTCCCTTGTTGAGAGCCCTTCCCGGCACAATGTAACAATGCGGACGCGATCGAACCGCAGTATAGACCGTCTGGCCATGGTTGAACTACAGACAACAAGAGCCGTGTACCTCCTTCATGGTGGAATGACTGGAACTGATCGGCTGTCGGATTCCTTCCCTCTAATAGGCGCTGCTCATGCATGGTCGTTTACATCTTTTGGCGGGTTTTGTGACATCTCTAAACAGTTAAAGGGGCAGTGTCTGTGATACAGTATCCACCGTCAACGTCTGTCTTCAAGAGTTTTGGGAACCGGGGTGGTAGAAAACTTTTTTTGATTTGTGTGTGTTTCAGAAGGCCGCACCCAGAATCGCGGCGATTTGTATAGCCATTCGAAGATCTGCCTTACTGCAGTTACGCTACAGCAGATTAAACGAGGTTCGAACAAGGTACCGGAGCTGGCCCCTAGGCAAATTGTGCGAATCGATTAATTCCGTTTGTAAATATGTTTATTGGACTCAATGATTAGTAGCACCTTCATTTGTGTGTGCAGCATCAGAAACACCGTTTTCCTACGAGGTTAGTGAAGGGCGTCACTTCCATGCTTTGAAGATGTAAGAATTGGTTCAAACTTTACGTTAAGGTAGGTACATGGATAAAACAAAACAGAAATGTTTTTTATCCAGTGACCTTTATTCGTTGTCGAGATACGATGGTTTGAAGTCGCTGTTAATGTAGCACGTAAAATTCTTTCTTACGTGAACTGAATGCACGGAAATAGTTTAGCGTCATTCAAATAAATTAAAAAATGCATTCTTATGACAAAATTGAAAACTTGCTTTACGAAATCTAACTTCATTTCGATTTTACGTGCAACAAACAGGTTTCTTGTGTGGAATCGTAATTGGGCCACTTCTCTGTTTCATACTTGTGCGAATCGCATCAATTTTAGTAAAAAAGTAGAGAAAAAGAGATAATATTCGTCCTGTTGTTCTGCGAAAACCTTATCCATTGACATGATATAACCAACATGGTGTGAAAGACAATGAAAAACCTATACCGTATTTGTCGACGCCTGATTCAACAAAAATCTAGTTCGGCTGCCAAGGTATGACGGGCTAATGTCAAAATCATGGTACAGTTAATGTTGGAAACAAGAATGAACAATGATCCTACCAGAGCACAAAAAAGGCGAATGTATCATGATATTTTGATTTAAATGTCTTTGAAGTTGTCATGTGCCTGCTAGGACATACTTGCCTCTTTCTTGTGCTATGAGAGGTTAGTTTTAAATTCTGGTTGTATATCTGTCCAAATATGAAAAATATGTGTTCAAATGATGGATCCGACACAAACAATAATAGTGTTAATTGTAATTCAAATAATCATCAAATATTTGCACGTATTCGAGTTTTTTAAAAGTTCTAATTACATTTGAAGTCTTCAACATAAAATTTAATTATAACTTTTAAAAGAACCTCAAAGAAAAGGTAATGTATAAGTATTTAATTTGTTATCTAAACTATTTTCTTTGATTTTACACAATCTTAGTTCTCATAGAATTGTAGTTGGAAGTTGTATGATTTTGAAAGGAGTAAATATACTTGTTGTCACATACTGCCATATTGAAGAGTTGTAATTTATTGATTTCAAACGTGGAAGTTATTTCAAATAATTCTGTATAATGAACACTGCGATTTTAATTACGCAGTGATGTATTGATTTACTTACGTAGACCTATTTTCGAAGACAAAGTATTTTTTTTTTTAATTTGTGGAAGGGCTGGTACTGACTATTATGAACAAATTCTGAATCTGCATACAATGTCGAAATATGACCATTACTGTATGTAAAATGAAGGCTATAAATGAATAGGTGAATGAATTTTAATTACACGGCGTTCTCTGAAAATCGAAAGCTGAATCTCTTTACTTCGAGTCAAATTGTTCTTTCAGCGAGAAACGATTTCGTTGGGAACCAGAAGAAAGAGATTAGTAGTAAAACCTTTATTGTGCGACCTTCTTCCTCAGTCATGTTGGCTAGATGGCTACACAAAAAAAAAAAAAAAAAAAAAAAAAAAAAAAAAAAAAAAAATGCACTTGATTTAAACAAAAATTGAATACATTTCTTAAGATAACATTTAAGTGTTTTATGCATTAATAGATGGTGGGGTTGTAACAAGATGTTCATGAGAATCCAAAGAACATAATGTGAAACAGATATGCGAAAAAACACCAAATGGAGGAAGAGCCAAAGACGTATCTCTGGCAGTGAGAAAAAGATAACTGTGAAACAGTGGCCTTCTTTTGTTAGGTGGGTAGGAGGATATTTTTTCACTAGTTGCTTCAAGAGATTTTGAGTATTCAGAGAAAATTTTAATTCCGCCCAGTACATGATCGGAGCCCACTTCATTGTGACTAGTAGTCCAGGACCTTAATTATCCACACACTGAAAAATTAATAACATGTAAGTGGTACAGGTGGGAACCATTTATAAATTGCAGCAACGTTCAAAAATGGTTCAAATGGCTCTGAGCACTATGGGACTTAACTTCTGAGGTCATCAGTTCCCTAGAACGTAGAACTACTTAAATCTAACTAACCTAATGACATCACACACATCCATGCCCGAGGCCTGATTCGAACCTGCGACCGTAGCGGTCGCGCGGTTCCCGACTAAAGCGCCTAGAACCGCTCGGTTACTCTGGCCGGCTGCAGCAACGTATTATATTTAATTATTGGTATTTGATGTAGATTCCTGGTGACTTCGTTGCTAGGCTATGGATCCAAATGTCTGGAGTGTAACACCTGGTCAGTCCTTCTGCCAATCTAAAAAAAAAAAGTGTTTCACACCGTGGCTCGAGGTACGCGTTAGACTGTAGGCCCCCTCGGTAAGTTCAAAGGTTGCAGGAAGACAATGTGATAGCTCGTTCTAGCTGTTGCAGCCATGATTGTAATTAATCGAAGCATCCTGGGCGCTGTAGCAGGTAGGTGACACCCTTAAAAATTAATGATCTGTGTACGCTACCAATGAAAGCAGCGCACTGTACATGACACTATAATGTGATGGGAGCTTTTATTTAAATATGGCACCTGCGAAGCAATTCTACACTGTGGCTATCTCCTGCCATGTTTCACGAGAGCGAAAACAGGTAACTCCATCACTTATTTGTTAAAATGACGCAAAATAGAATTTCTATAAATATAAATGATCTTTCCTGGAATAAATTCATTAGCAAATACGAATGAGAAAAATATGACAGTCATATTTAAAATAAAAGGTCGAATCACTTCCTACATTGTCCTTATTTACCAACGATGCCCTGCAGGAGTGATCCGTCCTCGTACAGAGAAGAGTCCAGACTTTGGTGGCAGCCAGTAATGTAAAACATTAGCGGGTGAGACTGTTAAATTTCTCATTCAGTCGGCAGGCTGTAATAATGTAATTCATTCCACTAGTCTTGTGGCCACCACTGACCAGTTACGTGATAAGAACGTTAAGCTATTGTGCATTTGTACATGACGAGCATGCGGTTCATATGTAATGATTATTTGGCATATCTATTGAGATATTAGCTAACGAATCACATCATGCAGGGAAAATAAATTTATTTTGGTAAAAGTTTGTGTATCGCGTCATGAACTGATAAAAACAGCGATGTTACAACCTCTTTTGAAGGAGCCTTCATGACTCACCTCGCTGAAAGCGGACTGTAAACATGCGAAGTGATACTGCATCCGGGACACGGTCACAATATGGCGTAGGTTTTTCTATGCATTCTGTAATCACTGGTAAGCTAATGACATTTTAATGGCCTTTTATAAACGACACATGTAGAAAGCTAGGCGACAGGTCCTGACTATAAAAAAAAATGGTTCAAATGGCTCTGAGCACTATGGGACTTAACATCTGTGGTCATCAGTCCCCTATAACTTAGAACTACTTAAACCTAACTAACCTAAGGACATCACACACATCCATGCCCGAGGCAGGACTTGAACCTGCGACCGTAGCAGTCACGCGGTTCCGGACTGCGAGCCTAGAACCGCTAGACTGACTATAAAAGGTTTAATTGAACACGTCCTGTCGGAATGAACAGTTTCCTGTCTCATTTGCAGTTTCCAGCCTCGTGTCATAATGAAGCACTGCCGCACCTTGTGACAACTTGCCTGGCCGCCTCCTTTTAGTGGCTCTTTACAAGATTCTGTAACCTGACGTAACAGCATTGAGCGCAGATTTTTTTGTCAACTGGTATGTACCTGATGTCAGTAACACCTTGGTATCAAAGAACAGGCTGAATATGAGCCACCTACGTTAGGGAGTCTTTAATTGTGAGGAACAACGGACAGATCCATTAGTGACTATCTTACTATTTCACCCATACCCGAAATGCGCATTAAGGTCTGTCTAACTGGTCTCACGTCTTTTGTTCTTCGTGTGAACGTCGATTTATCCATGCAGCACATTACGATATCGCAGTTGTCGGTGCAACGTCTGAGCGTGGATCCAATGTTTGTCGCTGCAGTTCACAGAGCACGTAGAGTTATGCGGAAGTTCTTCTACATCGATATATAGCAAATTCGCCTCCGATTACAAACTGCTGTCCAGGACGTGGAAGGCCCACAATGCTCCGTAGGTTGCTCCAAAACTGGGCACACCAAATGAGCGCTGCGCTACGTTTGAAGAGCTCCTGCGCCGTTCAAGACAACAAATTTCACTGGTTATCAAACGTCAGTGCCCCACTGTTAGCGACCATGGCTTCATTCCCAGGTTAACATGTTAATGAATTATTACTTACATCTACATGCTCCGCAAGTCACAACGATAACTCGTACTAGTGTTACAAATCATTCCTTTTCCTATTCCACTCGCAAACAGAGGGCCCTAATTACTCTTCTCTTCGTGATCTTTACGCGGAATGTACGTTGGCTGCAGAAGAATTGTCCTTTACTAAGCTTCAGATGCCAGTCCTCTAAATTTTTCACGCAAAGAACACACTCTTCCCTTTAGGTATTGTCATTTATTTAAGAAGCATCTCCGCAATAGCCGCATGTTGGTCAAACCTCACTGTAACGAATGTATCAACGCGCCTCTGAATTGCTTCGATGCCTTCCTGGCGGGGATCCCAAAATGTCGATCAGTACTCAAGAGCGGGTCATACTAGCGTTCTATGCGACATCTACTTACCTAAAGTACTCCGAACGAACGGAAGTCTAATACTCACCTTCCCTACTACCATCCTTATGAGGTCCATTTCATACCGCGCTGCAATGTTACGTCTTGATATTTAATCTATGTGACAGTGTCAAGTAGCACACTGTTAATATTATATTGGAAAATATGGAACTGTTCTTCCTTCTCATCTGCATTAAGTTACATTTATGTACATACAAAGCAAGCTACCATTCATCACACCCACAAGTAATTTTGTCTGTCTTGAGTCCTCTTGCAATCGCTTACCGACGAGACCTTCCTGTACATCACATCATCATCAACAAACCACTACCTTGTTGCTCACTCTATCATTGAGATCATTTATGTATACCAAGAATAAGGGTGGTTGTGCCGAACTTCCCTGGTGAACTTCTGACGATGCTCTTTGATGAAAATTTGAAATCTGCCTGCTTTTCGAGAGTGCTTCACAGGATATCATGTGAAACAAGGGCAAGCTGAGTTTTGCACGAGTGATGCTTTCAGACTCTTTGTTGATTTATCAATAGAAACTTTTTCGTCTCAACTAAATTTAATATATTCGAACAGAGAATGTGTTCAAGATTTCTACAGCTAACGGATGTTAAGAATATAAAGATAAGGATAGAAATTCTATTCCTATGTCCTACTGCATTACTAGCCATGCTCGTATTGAGGTTTATTAAAATGGCAAGACTCAAAAAGAAGGAAAGAAATTTATCCGAAATGGGATATACAAAACAATCCATCAGAAACAACTGATTAGGATTTGCAGAAGGATAGGCCACATGTATATCCAGAAGATACTTCTCCCACCGGAAAAGGGAGGACAGTCATATGGGAAACCCATCAATAGATAGTAGGCAAGTGAAATAAAAACCTGCAACTATGTGGCAGTAGGGCCCCTCGAGGAGTAAAATACAGCTCATGAGTACCTCAAAAGTGGGAAAATGATCAGTCTGCAAGATACAGTTTCGTCACTTTGCAGGGTGGTCAGTTCTGGCTTCAGTGCTGTTTCGTGACTGGGTTCACAGTTCTGGGCCAGTCACCGAGTTAGGAATACAAAAGCAGTTTGTATTTCATTTATTGACTCCATGTAATAATAGAGCGTTCGCTGTTGTGTGCAACCGATCTTTCACAGGTAGCATGTGACGTCCATATGTCGGAATGGTGTGGCACCATAACAGCAGCTGGCGGCGCGGGCTACCTCCCTGTGCAAGTAGCTTGCCGTCTACTTATGACGTCATAGATGGTCCAGCGCATGTCGTTGTAATGGCAGGCATCTTGGATTGTATATTTTGGATAGCTGTCGTCGCAAGGCCAGGAGGTTGGTCTGGTGTACATCGTCCTTGGTCCATGACAATTGGAAGAAAGTGCCCTAGCTCTCCAAGTTGAACTCAGAGCATTATAACACTGGCTGGTATGTCAGACAATGGATGCTACTGATCGGTCTCGCCCCGGCGACGCCATTCGAACTCTGGAACCATCAGCGTTGTTTGTCGGCGTGCATACCTGAGTCTCCGAGTAGCAGATGACGTTACTTAGAGGATGACCATGTGAACTTGCTCGAAATGGACGACTAGACAGGCGAATGCGCCAGTAAAGTAATAATAATTTTGCCGGCTGAGCCACTGGTGTTTACTCGCCCTCCACCAAAGTGTGTTATCGCAAGAGGCAGGCTCCCGTCACGTGCTCGCACTATAAACAGCACAGTGTGGAACCTGTACACAATCATACTGGTTTCCTGGTGGTGTGACGACAGCTTTCGTCAACATTACTGCAGCTTCCAGTTGTAAAATTATAACTGAACTGCAGTAACTTATCTGGTTGCGGAAGCAAACTTGCCGCCGGTGTCCCACATCCTACTAGGCGCCCAGATTTGGCTGCTTTCGGCGGTCTCTTTCACTTCCTCACACTCTACCTCTTTTAGCGGACGATGCCAAAATGGCTGATCTTGTTTCATGTCTCACCCGCGAAGGAACATTCTACTCGTTTCTGTGAAGTGGGGCACTTTGGCGTCATGGCGACTTGAGGAGTTAGTTGGGCAATCCTCGCCTGCCCGGGACCAGAGGACCCACAGCGGCCATTGATCGGCGGTCCGGCCTACCCTTCCCTCCCCACCTTTTTAATTTTTTAATTTTGTTTTTTAAATCTTATGAGACTTTACTGCTAATGTCATCAGTCCCTAAACTTAACCTAAATTATCCTAAGGACAAGCACGCACTCCCATGCCCGAGGGAGGACTCGATCCTCCGCCGGGATTTTATTCTTTTATGTTTGCAGTTCTTAACGTTTTATCTTTCCTAAAATTTTCACATCTTGTCTGTGCTGCTCGTTCACTTGTGGTAACGAATGGAAAGGTAGTGCTGGTCAGATGGTGCGTCTTCAACCGCATACCGTGACTATGGACCTCAAACTGCATTCTGGGCCCACTTACCCAATCTCACTCCTCTCCGACTTTATTTCTAGCATATTGTGTCTTGTTTACTATTGGTCAACCCAATATTTGGCTTCTGTATCCTTTTTCCGATTATTATTCCTGGTTGTATACACATCGGATATATCGGATGGACTGACGACATCACGGTTTGGTCTGTCTAACTTCAACAACCAACTAACCACAACACACCGTCACATACACGTACAGAACATTGTTTTTAATGCCTTAATATTCAAACAAGAGCAGAGGATTGTATGGAATGATTAATGAATACTGCACACATCAAAGAAAGTTGTGCATAACATTGGTTCCCAGAACTCCTGAAGATAGTCGTTGACTGTGGAAATTGTATCACAGACAAAAGTCTCTTTTACTATTCGGAGATGTCAATAAAAGAGTCCTAAGATGTAAACAACCATACATGAGCAGCGCCTATTAGACGGAAGGGGTCCGACAGCCGACGTTCCAGTCATTCCACCTGCTCGTGTTGTCTGTAGTTCAACCATGCCTAGACGGTCAATACCGCTGTTCCATCACGTCTGCATTGTTACTTTGTGCCAGGAAGAGCTCTCAACAAGGGAAGAGTTCATGCGTATTGGAATGAAACAAAGCGATGTTGTTCGGACATGGAGGACATACAGAGAGACAGGAACTGTCGATGACATGCTTCGCTCAGGCCACCCAAGGGCTACTACGGCAGTGGATGACCACTATCTATGGATTATGGCTCGGAGGAACCCTGACAGCAACGCCACCATGTTGAACAATGCTTTTCGTGAAGACAGAGTACATCGTGTGACGATTAAACTGTCCGCAATAGCCTGCATGATGCGCCACTTCATTCCCGAGATCCATGACGAGGTCCATCTTTGCAAACGCTACACCATGAAGCACGGTACAGACGTGCCCAAAAACAAGCCGAATGGACCGCTGAGATTGGCATCACGTTCTCTTCACCGATGAGTGTCGCATTTGCCTTCACCCACACAATCGTCGCCGGCCGCGGTGGCCGAGCGGTTCTAGGCGCTTCAGTCCGGAACCGCGCGACTGTTACGGTCGCAGGTTCGAATCCTGCCTCGGGCATGGTTGTGTGTGCTGTCCTTAGGTTTAAGTATTTCTATGTTCCAGGGGACTGATGACCTCAGATGTTAAGTCACATAGAGCTCAGATACATTTGAAACATTTGAACCACAAAATCGTCCGCGACGTGTTTCGAGGCAACCCGGTCGGGCTGAACGCCTTCGACACACTGTCCAGCGAGTGAGGCAAGGAGAGGGTCACTGATGTTTTGGGGCGGCGTTGTGAGGGGCCGACGTACGCCGCTGGTGGTCATGGAAGGCGCCGTAATGGCTGTACGATACGTGAATGCCATCCTCTGACCGATAGTGCAACCATATCGGCAGCATACTGGCGAGGCATTCGTCTTCATGGACTACAATTCGCGCCCCCATTTTGCACATCTTGTGAATGACTTGCTTCAGGATAACGACGTTGCTCGTCTACAGTGGCCAGCATGTTCTCGACGTGAATCCTATCGAACATGTCAGGGATAGACTGAAAAGGGCTGTTTATGGATGACGTGACTTACCAACCACTCTGAGGGATCTACGCCGAATCGCCGTTGAGGAGTGGGACAATCTGGACCAACAGTACCTTGATGAACTTGTGGATAGTGTACCACGATTAATACAGGCGTGCATCAATGCAAGAGGAAGTGCTACCGGGTATTGAATGTACCGGTTTGTATACCAACCTGGACCACCACCTCTGAAGGTCTCACTACATGGTGGTACAACATGCAATATGTGGTTTTCATGAGCAGTAAAGAGGGCGAAAACGATATTTATGTTGATCTCTATTCCAATTTCTATACGGGTTCCGGTACTCTCGGAACCAAGGTGATGCAAAACTTGTTTTGATGTGTGTAGATAAAACAAAGTGAGAACGGAATACTTGCTATCCAATGCGCATCTACTTGGGTATTATTAGTGGCATAGCTTCTTCCACTATGTAGGAGGAGCTCTAACAATAGTTTGAGGAACTTGTAATATCAAACATAAAAGACGAATGCCGTTCCAAATATAACAAAGATCATGAATTATTTTAACCTGGAAATCATGGTAACTACTGAAGTTTAAATTTAATGAGGGATTGAATAACCACTTAGACTTCAATTAATTTGTGTGTGTCTTGTTTTGACAAGATAGCAGGGGAAGCAGCAGAATACTTGAGAACTTTGCTAATTTCCCGTCGTTTCTCCTTTTGTGTGTCATACCAACATAAGGAAACGCCATTGCAATAGAAATGGCTTAAAGCATTACCAAGAATCTTTTTGCATTAATGCTGGCTTAGGATAAATCGTTCTGGATGCTCCCCAACCTTCCACCAACGTTCTTTTCTCAAGGAAAGTGTCGAGACGTCGACGAGTGGAAAGGTGTAACATAGACCGGCAGAGCTAATGTCTCTTGCACTTCATTGTTCCAGTTACCGCATGTAGCACCTCTGCGTAGTCTATTATGAAGTAAAGCTTATGTGGATCTGATTATCGCCAGCCATATGGCCCGACAGTTGGGAGTTGAGGTGGAGCGCCATTTCTTTCGTTGTCATCCATAGCATGCTTACACCACAGCAGACGTCGAAAATACTCTACGTCCCAATTTGGAACCCATCATGACAATGCATCACAGGCTTACATTTCGGCAGGATAATGCCTGCGTGCATACGGCGATAGCTTCTAATGCTGTTCTTCATGCTTGGGAAACCCTATCTTGACCAGCAAGGTCTCTGGATCTCTCATCAATTGGGAGTACATGGAGCATTATGGGCAGAGCCCTCCAACCACCTCAGAACTTTGTATAGCTAAAGCAGTAGTTGGACAGAATTTGAGGGAATAAGCCTCAGAAGTACTTTCAACAACTCTCTCAAACAATGCCAAGCCCAATAACTCCTTGCATAAGTGCCAGAGGTGGACCAATGCATTACTGACTTGCTCAATTTCTAAAGGTCTTTCTCTTAACTATCCACTTTCTCGGAAATTGTATTCGTATTTTGTCCTTAACAGTTCATCAAAAACGACACTGTGAGATCCTCAAAATTGCTCGTTGTGTTCCCATGAAAATCGGTTTATGATACTGTACAATGGGTGCACCGGCATGTAAGGCGCTGGAAGGGCTAAAGAAAAGTAAAGGTGAAACAGAATTTTATTCTTTACTCTATCAAATGAGTCCGTTTGATTAGAGCTTTGTGGAGCTATAATTGGATGATTTGTAGACAAAATGTTACAGGAGTTATCGATGTAGCTTTATCGACGATTTACTTGATTAATATTACTTAAGGCTTTGTTTTTTAAATAAAACTACACTGCGGGACAAAAGATGCGACACCCTCAAGGACTTTGTTCAGTGCAAGAAGGATATAATGTGTTCATACTGAGAGGCTGTAGTGTTAGTGATCATTTGCTATGGTCATCGACGATCAGATGACAGTCAGGTCGCCTGTCTGTACACTGTACTGTTTTGACTTGACAGGAAGCAGAGTTTAGAGGTCAAAAATGCTGGCAGTGTGAGATGACACATGGATTGTCACCTGTGAAGAGTGAAATGAAACGTCAGGACGACGGTAGATTTGTGTTACCACTTATACTGGCCCTCGGCCTTAGTACATCAGAAACAGCTTGGTGGAGGCGTCCAGTTGCTTCTCATACAAAACAAAAGACGGCCATAACTATTTTCAGCCATAATGGCTATGTTTGTGCACCGTGACTGTGTTGGATATTTATTTATTTCACGTTTCTGCTACCAGTCATTTTTTATTTTGTGTTTAATCTAACATACTGCAACGCGTTTCGAAAATGTTCTGTTCATCTTCACGCGTTTATACACACATACATACATATAGAGAAATGTTACTTAAAAATAGACTTAAACTAGATTAATCTAGAAATAGATTAATCTAGTTAAAGACTGTTTATTTTTAAGTATGTATGTATGTATGTATGTATGTATAAACGCATTATGTTAGATTAAGCATAAAATAAAAAGTTACTGGTAGCAGAAACTTGAAATAAATAATTAAAAGACGTCCAGCATTGCTGTCACGCGGAGAGCGTAGCCAAGTGTGGCTTCATCCAAATGCCGCTGTCAGCAATGCCTGTAGGTGCAACTGTTATGACAGGCAAAGCAACTGAAGATACTATCGAGGCAGCCTTGACCTCCATCCAGCAGACAGGTGACTCTCTGCTCCAGTGGGGGTTGCCCTCATGTCTCAGCGCAGGCTGCAGGTCGAACACTATGCTGCATTCTGTGATGTCGCTCTGAGTGTCAGAGGCTCGTGGTGTAGACTGTGATACTGACACGGGAATATTTCGCTACACAAATAGCTGGTACTTGTACGCTCCACATTATGTTTGTTTGGGATTTAAGCATGTACCCTAAACACTTACGTGATGGCAAGGAAGGAAAGGTTTTTATCCTTACGCCGGCGTGCTGCAGCGTCAGCTGTTGCTATACCTCATTGCAACGATTTGTTAAACGTTACTACTTAACCTACGTTGGCTTGTGGTTCATCGGTGTTGTGGATGCTGCGAATAATGAGAAAGTCACGAAAATTTCAAGTTTGACAAATTATTTATTGATATCAACTGATCGACAGAATTGACATATCGTGGCAAAAAATAAAAACACCTACAGCCGTCCTTATGATTCTATTTTATTTTGTCGCTACCAGTTTCGACGCTTCATTGCGTCATCTTCAGGCTGTTTTGATGCGGTACAGGTTGATACGATCCCAATGCACAACCCATCAGCTGCCAGCATTACTGGATTCGCCGATAATGTGTCTTCACGCCAACCTTCAACTGTCAACTGACTCGAGAACCATTCAAATGGTATTTGAATGGTTCTCGAGTCAGTTGACAGTTGATGGTTTGCACACCATCTCCTGGCATTATTTGTACCAAACCTTAGTATTTGTCGGCTTCTACAGGCACAAGATACTTCACTCAGGTAGAAAAATTGTCAGTGAGGTGGAATCAAAAGTTTTGTAGTGTCAACTATTTCATGTTCTATTTAAATAGAAACAGATATTTCCATAAAAATACATTTTGAAGTGCAACTCATATTTTTTTGTCTCCTTAGTCTACACCCATAAAATACAATTGGTGGGCTACTACATAGAAGTGGTGTAGGACTATGTGAGTAGAAATGCACGTCAGAATGGCTAGTGCTGAAGTCTGACATTCGATTAGTAAGTGCATTTCTATTTAGGAGACGCAAAAAGAAGCACTGTGACTCACCGGCTGTCCCGAAGATGATAATTCCAGAGCAACGGTTCGACATGAGATTTTTCGTCAAGACAAATTTCCATTCTCGCTTTGGCTTCAGCATTTTCTCTTTCAGTCATAGATAACGTAAATCAAACTTTTGCTTGTCACTCCCTTCACTCACACGAAACAACACTGTACAATAAACTGACTGCACTTTGTCACAACGATAGATATGGAATACTGGCGTTAGGTGATGACAAGGATCTGAATATCCTGAACGCGTTGGATTTGTACTGGGAAGTGGTGACAATAAAGAAATAGTTGGGACTGTATCCGTTGCCGTAAACGTTGTTTCATGAACTGGATGAACAAAAATCGAATAATGGAAAATCCAGAATGGAATGTAACAGTTTTATGGGAAGGAAAGTCGCTTCTCATCATATAGCGGAGATGCTGAGTTGCCGATAGGCGCAACAAAAAGACTCTCACAAGTAAAGCTTACGACCATGGGCCATCGTCAACAATAGACACACGTACGCACACACGCACACTCACACAGAAGCAACTCAGACACACGACTGCAGTCTCAGGCAACTGAAACCATACTCTGGATGAACACTACGAGAGATGTCGTGGACTGCACCAGATGTTGTATAACACTTCATTCATCACGCAGGAGAAGGGGTGGAGGTGAATCTAATAAATATAACGTGTAATCAGTTAATTAAATTGCATGATTATTGATATCTGGCACATACTACCGTTATTTCTGATTTTCAAATGATAACAAAAGCAAAAGGAAATCTGTGAGTGATAAGCGATAGTCTATTTTTGTGAAAACTGGACCTTGGTGAAAAAGTATTTGAATAAAATAGCAACATATCTAGCTCCTGCAAAGACGGGGAAAACGTGAATATATGTACTCAAGGAACCACTATCAGAGTTCTTACGCATTCGTTCCTTCTTGAACATCTCCCTACAAATTATAGGATATTGTCGTTTCTTTCTATACAGGAGAACTGGTTTTAGTATTCTGAGAGGTCATGTACGACTATTCTTGGTTTCTAATTATCCGTAGGACGGTAAATAATTCTCTTCGCTTGTGCCAGCAATTCTCCCATTTGTTGCCCAGTAAAGCAAACTGAACACCTGGTCAAGTTGGGAGCACTGTCGTGTTTGTACCCGACAAACAGGGAGCGGAGGTAGGAAGGTAACAATAGCGTACATTGTACTAGCTACAGCTTGAAGTTTCAACACGCTACACGTCACTAGCACAGTATCTTGCATTTACCAGCAACCGAGCAAACGTCCTCGCACGATTTCCAACATTTATTTAACGTGTAATGTATAAGAATCCTCTGACCATCGTTATTATGATGCTTCATTTTATGTAAAAGATTGATGTAGTATTCCATTATGGAAGCTACGAGGTCTCGTAAGCAGACATGATGACTTGTTTATCCTGCCATCATTTAAAAGCAAATCATATAGAAATAGTGAATTTTGTGAGGATTTGCCTGCCACTCTTGATGTCCATTTCTGCGCTACAAGAACCGGGAAATTACAGAAAGTGAGGTATGTCTTTGTATTGTTCATAATGCTACGGAAATTGCTGCCAAACATTTGTCCATATCGTCGTGGGATATTTATTGTGTGCACTTCCTTCCTAGGTACTAGGACCACACTCCGCTCACAAGTATTATCCTACCATAAATCGCCCACCATCACCTTAGTGAACTGTAACAAATGTTGTTACTTGTTAACATTTGCTATCCACCTACCAACCGGAACCATACGAACTTGATAAAATATGCGATCTGAAGTTTTCCCGGCGTATTTCTAATTTGAACAGTTCTCGGGTATCCGACCGGGTAGCGTCGTAATTTCTCCACAATATTTCGGCAGACGTACACTTGATAAAAATGTTACTGTCGTAGTTTGACTTGGACGCCGTTCGTACTCGATTGGTGTTTGGTTCAGTGGCTGTATTCTTGCCTCTGTGTGCATTTACATTTAAGATTTCTACCTGAAGACGAGTGATACTAGAAACTGAATCACAGGAAATATAAGTAAATCAGTATTTGCCAGATGTAATCGGATACGAACTTGTTCATTAAATACATTAAGGCTGTGCAAACTGTACTACTGAGAGCATAGTCCCTACCTTTCATTAAACTGTAGGGTTCCTACTCGCTCGCAAACATCTCGACCATCGTTCCCATAAACGTTGATTGGAAGAAAAGACCCACTGTCATGCCTAAGCGTTATCCTAGCCTTTATTTTCGCGGATCATGATAAAGTCTGTTGTTTGAGATACTGAGCCTGTAAAGCACCTCTTGGCGATAGTTCTGTTTTCCTCTGACAGAGTTCAAATATCATCAGGGTTGTTCGAATAAATGCTACCGAACTCGATGCGACTCTCTCTTGCCAGCATAGCAACTGGGGCAGCTTTGAATAGATTTAGCAACCTGTGCAGAGTAATAAAATTGTTGTAAGAAAGTGTGTACCAGGAGCAGTTTACGTAAATAATATCTTGGTGCTGAGGAGTCCATGCCGGCCGAAGTGGCCGTGCGGTTAAAGGCGCTGCAGTCTGGAACCGCAAGACCGCTACGGTCGCAGGTTCGAATCCTGCCTCGGGCATGGATGTTTGTGATGTCCTTAGGTTAGTTAGGTTTAACTAGTTCTAAGTTCTAGGGGACTAATGACCTCAGCAGTTGAGTCCCATAGTGCTCAGAGCCATTTGAACCATTTTGAGGAGACCATGCCTGCGGTCCTGGTACGGACTGAAGTCCCCAGGCCACAGTACCGTAGCAAGCCGCTAAGGAAACGAGACAACATAGCATAGAACACCTCCTGTTTATAGTTCTCTTCACCATTCCTTTTTGGGTCCTCTGACGTCTTGCTGCGGCACTGTGGCACGGGTACTTCTATGTGTCCCAGGACATTTAATTGCTCAACGATAATTCTTCTGAGTGGTTATTTCCCCTTCATACCTCTCGTACATGGTATTATTCCTCAATAACAAAACAAGGGTAAATTTGAAACTTACACTTTCGTGGCATTCGAGAGACTGAACAGAACGAAACTCTCGTCCAAATTACAACACTAAGAAACCATGACTCCTGCTGTAGACCGTGAAAAACTTATGCAATGATACTAAACCCATAAATATTGTAAAAAAACATATAAATATATATAGGGTGTTCGAAAATTCCCTTTACAAACATCTAGAACTTGTGTGGGGTATTGAGTATATAATAGTTACAACTGGATTCCTTGACCGAAAACGTACCGTTCCCGGGTCAGGACTATTCGAAAAAATGTTGGTAACGCGATCTCTTTTACAAGTAATTTTTTGGGCGTGACCCAGTACACACTTATTTTACTGTTTCACTTGTTAATACCCAAGGAAACGGCCTCTTCCAGTTCGGGTTAGCGGCGTCTCTTTGGAGCACCACAACCACGACCGCGGAAGGTACCCGTTTCTCGAAGTCGTCGCATGATTGCCTTGAAAATGGTATGCGATGGAGACAGACGTTACGGATAAAGATCTTGATAAAGGCTATCAGCAGCTCTTCGAATACTGTGAGATTCACCATATAGAAGGATCATGGTGTATTCTGCAAACGTGTACTCAACCATGCTGTTCTAACACTCACAGATACGTGAATGAGATTCTAAACAGGTCAGAGAAGTAGGACAGAGTCAAATGAAGTCAGCCAGTCCGACGTAAACCTGTTGCATACCTACCAATCAAAAATGTTTTCAACGACTGTAGCATGGAAACGGGACGTTTCCAGACATGGGTTCATATTCAAAATATTTTGTACTAAAACCCCTCTACAAGCTCTAGACGGTTGCAACGCATGTTTTCAAACTCCCTATACGTACAGTGCCGTGCCAAAGAAACTGGTATTGGCATATGTATTCAAATACAGAGATGCGTAAACAGGCAGAATACGACACTGCTGTCGGGAACGCCTACATAAGACAGCAAGTGTCCGGCGGAGTTGTTAGATCGGTTACTGCTGCTACAAGTCAGGGTATCGAGATTTAAGTGAGTTTGAACGTGATGTTACAGTAGTCGCACGAGCGATGGAGCACAGCATTTCCGAGGTAGTGACGAAGTAGGGATTTTCCCATACGACCTCTTCACGAATGTACTGTGGATATCAGGAAGCCGATAAAACATCAAATCTCCAACAGCGCTGCTGCCGAGGAAAGATCCTTCACGAACAGGACCAACGGCGACTGAAGAGAATCATTCAACTTGACAGAAGTGCAACTCTCTCGCAGATTGCTGCTGATTTCAGTGAGGGCCTGCAATAGGTGTCAGCGAGCGAAACATTCATTGAAACATAATAGATATGGGGTTTTGGAGCCGAAGGGCCACTCGTGTACCCTTGATGACTGCATGACACGAAGCATTACGATTCGCCTGGGCGCGTCAACAGCGATATTAGACTGATGACGGCTAGAAACATGTTTCCTGATCGAACGAGTCACGTTCCGAGCAAATGGACACGTGGGGGTACGGAGACAACCTCATGAATCCATGGAACCAGCATGTCCGCCGGGGAATGTTCAGGTTGGTGGAGGCTCTGTAATGGCGTGAGGCGTTGGCAGTTGCAGTGATACGGGATCACCTGATACGTCTAGATACGTCTCTGACAGATGACACGTACGTAGGCATCCTGCCTGATCATATCCGCTGTGCATTCCGACGGACTTGGGAAGTTCCGGCAGGGTATGAGACACCCTACCATTCCAGAATTGCTACGGAGTGGCTGCAGGAACACTCGTCTGAGATTAAACACTTCCGCTTGACACCAAACTCCCCAGACATGAACATTATTGAGCTTACCTGGGATGCCTTGCAATGTGCTGTTCAGGAGAGATCTCCATCTCGTTGTACTCTTATGGACAGTCCTGCAGGATTCATGGTGTTCGTTCCCTCCAGCACTACTTTAGACATTAGTCGAGTCCATTCCACGTAGTGCTCGCAGTGGCCCTACACGGTATTAGATAGCAGTTTCTTTGGCTGTTCAGTGTGTTCATATACAGTATGTGTGCTAGTTCCACATGTCCTCCTGTACCACTGGACAAATTTCAACAAAAATTGGTACACGTATCACTTATCGCCTGGAAAGAATTGTTGTGGAGGGTAAGAGCCACCTACCCATCAAAGTGGAGGAGGTGGAAAAGCAGCGTAGTGCACGACGCGTGAATTTCATTACTTCAGTTATCTAGCATTTCTGAACGATAGCGCTTAGTGACTTCCAACAAACTTCACACATAATTTCAAACCTTACGAAGCTTTTTCTTGGCTACAATCCCCAAAATGGTGAAAGGAAAAAAGTTTATTTCTTACTACAATTTCGCTGTTTAGGCAATAAAACTGCCCAATGAAGCACGAAGTCTTAATTTATCACATCGTTACAACTAACAGTATCCGCGGCACATTTTTCAGACGTTTTCACATATGCCACTGAATGTATCGACTGACAATTCAGGAAATATGAAGTCGCAAACAATGAGATTAACTGAATAGCTGTCACATCATGCAAGACTTCTTTGCAACTAATCGTATTCGCAACAATTTTCGCAAATTATATCCACGTATGCCGGTAAACGTATCTACAAATATATGTCGATGTACGACATTCAGCAGGTATGAAGTCAAATAATGAAATGCGTAAAAGACTGTGGCATCATGTATGACGTATTTATTACTTCTTAACTACTAACTCTACTTGTAACAAAACTCACGCCCGGTACCCACAGCTTTACTTCTGCCAGGCAAAGGTCCCGAGTTCGAGTCTCGGTCGGGCACACAGTTTTAATCTGCCAGGAAGTTTCATATTAGTTCACACTCCGCTGCAGAGTGAAAATCTCATTCTGGAAAAATCCCCCAGGCTGTGACTAAGCCATGTCTCCGCTATATCGTTTCTTTCAGGAGTGCTAGTTCTGCAAGGTTCGCAGGATAACTTCTGTAAAATTTGGAAGGTGGGAGACGAGGTACTGGCAGAAGTAGAGCTGTGGGCACCGGGCGTGAGTCGTGCTTCGGTAGTTCAGTTGGTAGAGCACTCGCCCGGAAAGGCAAAGGTCCCGAGTTCGAGTCTCGGTCGGGCACACAGTTTTAATCTGCCAGGAAGTTTCGTATCAGCGCACACTCCGCTGCAGAGTGAAAATCTCAATCTACTTGTATCATATTTTGCAGGCAGCATCCACATCGAGCCGTGCTCCGGCTCGCGTTGGTTCAAAAATGGTTCAAATGGCTCTGAGCACTATGGGACTTAACATCTGTGGTCATTAGTCCCCTAGAACTTAAATCTAACTAACCTAAGGACATCACACACATCCATGCTCGAGGCAGGATTCGAACCTGCGACCGTAGCAGCAGCGCGGTTCCAGAATGAAGCTCCTAGATTCGCACGGCCACACCGGCCGGCCTCGCGTTGGTGCCGTGGCTAGGTTGACATCGTGTAATTTGGATAGTGAGGTCTCGTTTCCTCCTTGCGTTCGCTTGCGCCACTACGTATGCTAGCGTTCTCTATCCGCGAGTGGCAGCAGTAGCGCTTATCGACGGTTAGTACTGTGATACTATCTTTGGAGTGACCTCTAGTATTTCCGGGTCGTCGTGTGTCGGAGTTCAGTTGGGACAAAGAAGCAGTGAGGTCCGACAGCGCCAGTACTCGCCGAGGGAGCTGGCGATATATGCACTGCCCGATGGAAGGATGAGGTGGCGAGAGTGCACGACCACGTCGAGGTCCGGATTCAGCGAGTTTAAGTTGAATGGATCGTTATATTCGGGTAGTGCAACTTTAACTTTTGTGTGTGGCCATCCGTTGAAGTGACTTCATGCCATCAAGCTGTCAGTTGGCGATTTCATACTCCGACGTTTCCCTTGCCTGACATGATTGGCAACGACCTCTGGTTGGTCGTTCAGTCGCTCGTCTCTGTGGACGACTTTGGTCTTTCGACCGTTTCTGTGTTCTTAGCGTTCATGTCTACTTGCAATTCGTCTTGTTGTTGTATAGTGACTGTTTTAGCATTGTTTGAGTTGTTTGTGGAATTGTCTTTTGCGGTTCCATGTGCATGTAGTCAGATTTTGAATAGACAGTTGTGTCTTAACCCTGTCTGCTTACTACGATTTGGTGGAACCAACTTGTGTAATTAAATGCTTGTCATTTGACGATGTTAACTGTTATTCTATCGGCGTATTGGGTATCGCATCTCAGGTGGATTTTGGGATTGTGCTGGCTGGCGTTTAAGCTGTCCCTAGTTTGAGATGTCATCCTGTTAAGCGAGCATAACATTTGGCTGCCTCAGCTGTAGGGACTTTTCTCAGGTCGATCCTTGGAGCACTTTCTGTGGATCACTGCCTTCTTTATTTGGTCTGATTGTAATTGTTTAAAAATAATATTTTGTTTAAATTATTCCTATTGCTTGTGGCCTTCAGCCGACAAATAATTATGAATGCTTTCGTAATAAGGCCTTCAGCCGTCAGTGTAGCTTGTGTTACATTCGATATTCTTAAAATGATTATTTTTCAAAAATTATTTCCTTAAATAAAGTGTACGTGTTTACAGTGCAACCAACGATAACTGATTAGGCCCCGTCCACATCTTTTCCTCTTTTCCGTAAGTCCCACGTCTCACACATATTCCGCTGAATGTACCAACAAAAAGATGTCATTGTGCGACACAATTTTCACGAGATATGACGTCACAGACTCTGAGATGCGTGGAAGACGGTTGCATCGTGAAAGACGCTCTAACTTATTAGAACTAACTCTATTGACAACACCTGTCGTGTACTACTGGTTGTACCTGCAGAATTATATCATTTTACAGCACATAGTTCCGAAGATACGACGTCATAAACGGTTGAGCTGCATGTAAACAAAGCTGCAGGGCGAAATTCTCTACAGATACAGGTGAAATCTGTGTACAAATAAGTGTAAAATATGTTATGCATTTGTGATATATATTCAGCATGTGCTTACACGGGGAAAGCCAAGGTTAAAAACTCATCCCAAACTTCTGAAACGATTCCATCGAGATTTGGTACACATAATAGTTACGATACAGAAAGAAATGCTGTGTGTGTACGAACCGCCAGTCTCCCATTAGGGTGAGCATGACAACGCGGAGAGAGGAAAGGGGACGAGGAGATGGAAAGACAGCGAGTGGAAAGGATGAGATGGACTAATAGAAACTGGAATATGTACACACCCGGACAATGCTGGGTAATCAGCTAGTTCCTAACAAGAACATCGAACAAAATAGGTAAGAAGTGTTATAACTAACAAAGGTGTTAATGTCACAGCCTTTACCCATTTCAGTCAATGCAGACACTATCTATGACAAGTTTCCAGACACTATTTCGTAGTACGGGATTGACCACTAGATGTCACGAAGAGGTGGACCCACCGGTATAAACGAGGCGGGTAGCGTTGTCAGTAGGCAAGCAATAATCTGAGAATGATCAGTTCGATATAGAAACAGCCAGAGTTGCTAGATTCACTTTTTATCTAAATGAGGAATAGTTCCGGTTGACCTAAACCTAATTTTAGCGTGCTGAAAATCTATAAATACCAGCATGAAATGATCAGGAGACCTCGTTGACTTCTCACTTAGAGTACTCCTTAGAAGATACCTGAGTAAAAAACACAGCAAGGGCATTTCAGTCGTTGTTAAACCGCCTAAGTCGTTTGCTGAGGGTGTGACGAAGAATTGGAAATGTGAAGGAGCAATCACAGGTAATCCAACACCAAGCAGACCTATGTACTAACCGACAAGGACCGTCGATCATTGATAAGTGTTGTTGGAAAGACTGCAGGAAATCAGTGAAGAGAAAGCTCGTCAAAGCCAGAGTGCTAAAAGCTCAATGACTGTACCTAGGGAGTTAAAAATAATGGAGTACCATATGCGAGCAACTCCTTATGAGATACATATTTAAGTATTTACGGATCTTCATTATCCCGGAAATGAAATGGTTTCGCAACGTCATCTTTCATGGAAACAAATGGTCAGAATATCGTTGTGAGTTGCATTAGGAAGTCTCCTTTACCTACTGATGGTTGCTAGGCTAGGACGTGTTCATTTTCACACCATTCGTCTTTGTAAGTGATTTAATACGTACGATGACGGATGGTTTGAGAATGGATGCAAATTCGAAATAGTCATCATCAATCAATAATTCAGAGTTCATAATGCAACATACGACGGTATTCAAACAGCTTCTCTTACATATTTAAGTAGACAGCACTAAGAGACGCTTCAGGTGACGTGAAGAGCGGTGCCACTGGACATTGGATGACTGGAAACGAGGGTGTGGAGTGATGAATCACGTTGTAGCCTTAGCAGTCCGATGGGAGGGTTTGGGCTTATGAATGCCTGAAGAACGTCACCTGCCAACATGTGTAGGACTAACAGCGAAGTGTGGAGAAGATGGTGTTACGTTTGGGGGTTGCTTCTCATGGCCTGGGTAAGGTCATATTATTGCAGTTAAAGAAAGGTAGCTACGGAGGTATGTGTAAACGTTTTACAGTACTGCGTACTGAGTACTGCAGAGGAACAGTTCAATGACTATGAGTTTATCAGCATTACATTGAAGCCTGTCATTAAAAGGCATCTGTGAGGCAATAGGTTCATGAAACAGACTGATCTGCTGAGAGTCCCGACTTGAGCACAGTGGAAAACCTTTGGGATATGTTATGACGTCGACTTCGCTCCAGTCACGTGCGTCCAACATTACTACCTCTTCTGGTTTCGGCTCTTGAGGAATAACGGACTGCGATTCCATCAGAGACATTCTGAAAATTCATTGAAACGTCTCCTGTAGAGTGCAAGCGTCATATAGGTCCCTCGATGCTTTAGTGCAGATAGTGTGTACAAAAGACATTATTAAAACGAGGAAATAAAAGTCAACAAAGGAGTAAGACTAGATAAGGACTACAATAATTAGAACATTGCTGCACTATGAAACGTTTACAGAACAACATGTATAAAAGACAGCTAGCAAGTCGCAACAAGTGGTGATTTTGGCTGGCATGTAGCTACTAATACAGTCTGTTATTTTAAGTGGCTGATTTTACCTTTGTGTCAACCCCTTGATTCTAAGGCCCTTTATTTTTCATATGGACATAAAGACCGTTGCCGAGACTTCTCATGTGGAGACAGCTCCTACTGAATGAATTGCTAATTTGAAGTTTTTTTTCCCTTCTGATGAAGACGGATTTAAATCTGTCGAGAGCATGTTAAAGATTATTAGAAAACCACTGTTGACTGCAACTGGTGGGTTGTCTTTTATACCTGCTGTTCATTTTGGCTATCTGGGCACGACATTTCTTTTGATAAGGATATAATGAACAAGAAACCTAAATTTCTGGAGGTCCTTGAAACACTAAACTGAACGTTAAAAAAAAATGCAACTAAAGAAACGCAAATGAAACTCTGTAAAATACTAGCTGTTCCATTGATACATTACAGTTCTGGGGCTTGGATACAAACAAGGAAGACATAAATCGAATAGTCGCGTCCGATATCGAATTCTTTAGATCAGTTAATGGAATTAAACTGAAGATAAAATGGAAAAAATATAAAAAATATTTGCAATAGCAGGAAAGAGCGACACATGTAGGTAGCAAAGGAGGGAACAAGTAAACAAACGCAAAAAGATAGATAGAGTAAAAGAATTTTGCAATATATACCCAAAGTGGTAAGGGTCGCGGGACAGCCAGGAAACTACGTAAGTAAGAAGCTGAAACCGGAGGCGGTTTCTCGAAACTCATGCGTGAATGTAGATTGCAATGATGATCAATGTTTTGCTAAAAACCTGCGTTACTTATCGAAATAATACTGCAGTTAGCATAATCGCCAGGGAAACGCCCCGTGAAAGTGCATCATCTAATAGTGTAATGCTAAGTGTCATACATCTAGAGCTGCCCTTGCGTCTCCTCTTGAAGTTAATTCCCATTACAGATAGCCTTCCGCAGTTCTGTTGGACAATACCTATCCGTTCCCCGTTAGACATTGACTACAGATTGTAAACTATTCGTATAAAAGCCAACGATGTACTGTCTGTATAGGCTAGTTATCGAGACTCAGTACGAAGCGGGACTCGTCACTGAAGACAATTCTGCTCCAAAGAGATTCCAGGCCAAAGATGTGTCTGGAGATGTCTCCGACAGCGGTGGGATACCAATCTGACTGAAATGATAATTAAACAAAGATCCTAAGCTGTCGACAGGCGTTGATATACTTCAACAGAGACAGCTGAAAATGTGTGCCCCGACCGGGACTTGAACCTGGGATCTCCTGCTTACATGGCAGACGCTCTACCCATCTGAGCCACCGAGGGCACAGAGGATAGTGCGACTACAGGGATTTATCCCTTGCACGCTCCCCGTGAGACCCACATTCCCAACATAATATCCGCACACTACGGTCGTAGTGCCCCTGCCCATTACACTCATTACTCGCGGCAGACAATCTTACCGAGTCCCGTAAGAGTTCGGGCAATGCTTGTGCGTCCAGCACAGAAGAAGAACGCCAATGGCCTGTTAACCATAAATATATGAAGATGGTACCGTTCTTTCCGACAAGTCTGAAAGAAAAGATACGATCTTCATATACGAACCACTGCCGCCAGCCATACGGCGTGACAGTCGAGAGTGATGGCCTGAGGTGCCGTTTCTTTTCATATTAGGACCCATTTGGTTGTCATCCGCTGCACCCTGCAAGTACTGTGGTACGTCGACGATATTGTACGCAGAGTTTTGTTGCCCTTCATGAAAAGCCATCCCACGCTAACACTTCAGCCAGAAATTGTACATCCGCACATGGTAAGAGTTTCTGCTGCATGTGTACGTCCTTGTCAAACCCTACAGTGGCCTGAAAGGTCACCGGATCTCTCCCCAATTTAGAAAAAAATTTAGTTCAAATAGCTGTGAGTACTATCGGACTTAACTTCCGAGGTCATTAGTCCCCTAGGACTTAGAACTACTTAAACTTAACTAACCTGAGGACAATAGGTTTGTTTATAAATAAATAAATCTTCTGCGGCCAGTCACGATTTTCTTTATTTTACTATTCGCACGACGCGTTTCGAGAAATGATTCCCATTTTCAAGTGTGCTTTTTTGATGTGTGTTAAGCCATTTCTTTTGATGTTGTCAGTGTGTGTGAGTCTGCTTAATTTTGTTGCCTTTTACTGTAATACATAAGAAACGCGATTTTTAGATGGGTATCAATTCTTTCTGTGAGGTTAGCGGCTAAAGTTTGTGAACAATTTGTATTTAGTTTTCTAATGGTCCATTTGTGTAGAGAGTCACACACACTTAACATCACACACAACTTGAACATTTTACACATCGAAAATATCTTATATAAACAAAACAGTTACAAAGATCTTCGTATAGGTAGTTCATAGGGATAACATTAGAGGTCTTCTACAGATTATGATATGTTTTTGTACAGAGGTTAATTTATCTTTACAATTTGGCTCATGAATTACTTATACTGATTTTACAATTGTGCTTATTTCTGTTATACTATTTTTATTTAAGTATATTATCGAAACATCTGAAGAAATTCACTGATTCACTTTCAAGTTTTTCATTTAATATTTTATCTTCATATTTTCTGTAATGTGAATATATCTCCAGTTCTTCAAGCAAATCCATATTATGTCCTTTATTTAGTCGGTGGAGTACTTTGACATTTCGCTCTATTTTTCCAAATGGGTGTCCTGTATTATTTATGATTGTTGCTATTGCTGATGTAGTGTGTTTGTTTAGTGTGTATGCTCTAATGTGCTCTGTGTACCTGGTGTTGATATTTCGGCCTGTTTGTCCTATGTAGAACTTGGAGCATTCCTGGCATCTTACCTTGTACATTCCAGAGTCTGAATATGGATCATGATTACACTTTCTGTTATGTATTAGTTTTTGGTGTAGTTTATTGGATGCAGAAAACTCAATGTTTACCCAGTGATTTTTAAAAATATTTGCAATCTTCTGTGATACATTGTTTATGTATGGAATGCTAGATATATATTTGTTTTCCTCTTTTTCTTCTCTGGTGCAGTTTGTACCAGGGTTTCTCTTCACATTGTCTAAGATTGTGTCAACCATGGAAGCATTGTAACCATTGGCAACTGCAATCTTCTTCACTGTGTTTATTTATTGTTGCATATTTTCTTGGTTCAATGGTATTTTTGTTGCCCTTGCAGCACTGACCTGCAAGCTGCCTGTTTATGAATATTTGGGTGACATGAGGTTGCAGGGATTGTGGTGTCAGTCATTGTGATTTTCCTATAAATTTTGAATGTGCCTGTGTTGTTGTCTCTTGTAATATTTAGGTCCAGAATGTTGATACTTTTATTTTGCTCATGTTCCACTGTAAATTTGATTTTCTCATTTAGATTATTGAAATGATTAAGAATGTCTGTGATGTCTTTGTTATCTCCTTTCACTAACAGTAGAGTGTCATCTACATATCTCCTATTAAATTCTATTTTTCTTAGGCAAAGTTCTTGGCTGTCAAATAAATTTTGTTCTAAGTGATATATGTATATGTCAGCTATGGTACCGGATATACATGATCCCATTGCTAGGCCATCTGGTTGCTTATAAATGTTGTCATTAAAGGTAGAGTTCAATTAAGGAACAATTAAAGAACACACATTTTCTGTTGACAGAACCTGAAAAGAAATACCTTACATGTATGAATCCAAAAGCACCACACCTAAGAGCACAGCCAAAAATACACAAAAATGGATACCCGATACGTCCCGTGGTCAACTCCATAAACAGCTTAGCATACAAACTGTCTCAAAAACTGAATAACATACTGGTGAAAAATTATACATATAAAACAACATTTTTCATAAAAAACAGCATGATTCTAGCCAAAGAACTAAGAACCAGAAAGCTCCCCCAAGATGCACAGTTCATATCACTTGACATCACCAACCTTTATTCAAACATACCCATACAAGAAGCTCTAACAGTAATACAAAAGAACCTTATGCAACACAAGAAACTTTCATACACAGAGATTGCCGAATTTATGGAACTCCTTCAGCTAACCCTAAGTTACAACTACTTTACCTTTAATGATAACATTTATAAGCAACCAGATGGCCTAGCAATGGGATCATGTATATCCGGTACCATAACTGACATATACATAAATCACTTAGAACAAAAATTATTTGACAGCCAAGAACCTTGCCTAAGGAAAATAGAATTTAATAGGAGATATGTAGATGACACACTACTGTTAGTGAAAGGAGATACCAAAGACATCACAGACATTCTTAATCATTTCAATAATCTAATTGAGAAAATCAAATTTACAGTGGAACATGAGCAAAATAAAAGTATCAACTTTCCGGACCTAAATATTACAAGACATAACAACATATGCACATTCAAAATTTATAGGAAAAACACAATGACTGACACCACAATCCCTGCAACCTCATGTCATCCAAATATTCATAAACAGGCAGCTTACAGGTCAATGCTGCAAGGGCAACAAAAATACCATTGAACCAAGAAAATATGCAACAATAAATAAACACAGTGAAGAAGATTGCAGTTGCCAATGGTTACAATGCTTCCATGGTTGACACAATCTTAGACAAAGTGAAGAGAAACCCAGGTACAAACTGCACCAGAGAAGAAAAAGAGGAAAACAAATATATATCTAGCATTCCATACATAAACAATGTATCACAGAAGATTGCAAATATTTTTAAAAATCACAGAGTAAAAATTGGGTTTTCTACATCCAATAAACTACACCAAAAACTAATACATAGTAGAAAGTGTATTCATGATCCATATTCAGACTCTGGGATATACAAGGTAAGATGCCAGGAATGCTCCAAGTTCTACATAAGACAAACAGGCCGAAATATCAACACCAGGTACACAGAGCACATTAGAGCATACACACACAACAAACACACTACATCAGCAATAGCAACACACATATATAATACAGGACACCCATTTGGAAAAATAGAGCAAAATGTCAAAGTACTCCACCGACTAAATAAAGGACATAAAATGGATTTGCTTGAAGTACTGGAGATATATTCACATTACAGAAAATATGAAGATAAAATATTAAATGAAAAACTTAAAAGTGAATCAGTGAATTTCTTCAGATGTTTCGATAATATACTTAAATAAAAATAGTAAAACATAGAAATAAGCACAATTGTAAGATCAGTATAAGTAATTCGTGAGCCAAATTGTAAAGATAAATTAACCTCTGTACAAAAACATATCATAATCTGTAGAAGACCACTAATGTTATCTCTGTGAACTACCTATACGAAGATCTTTGTCACTGTTTTGTTTATATAAGATATTTTCGATGTGTAAAATGTACAAGTTGTGTGTGATGTTAAGTGTGTGTGACTCTCTATACAAATGGACCATTAGAAAACTGTAAGTACAATTTGTTCTCAAACTTTAGCCACTAACCTCACAGAAAGAATTGATACCCTTCTATAAATCGCGTTTCTTATGTATTACAGTGAAAGGCAACAAAATTAAGCAGACTCACACACACTGACAACATCAAAAGAAACGGCTTAACACACATCAAAAAAACGCACTTGAAAATGGGAATTATTTCTCGAAACGCGTCGTGCGAATAGTAAAATAAAGAAAATCGTGACTGGTAGCAGAAGATTTATTTATTTATAAACAAACCTATTGTATCTACAGTCGCAGGCTTTCAAAAACCATTTATAATGGATCAAATCAGATAACCTAAGGACATCTCACACAACCATGCCCGAGACAAGATTCGAACCTGTGACCATAGCGGTCGCGCAGTTCCAGACTGTAGCGCCTAGAACCGCTCGGCCACACCGGCCGGCCCCAGAATTTAAAATATTTGGACCATTATGAGCAAGACTCTCCAACTAGCCACGGATTTTGACCATCTAACAAGCCAACTGGACAGAACCATGCCCGATATTGCCTTCCAACTCGGAATATTCCTCGGTGCTAAGTCGTTCTTTTTTTTATAAAAAAAGATAAAAGCTAGCTGTGATACTCATTGGAAACTCTTGTCGTGTGAGATTTGTTTTAAAGATTCAGTTGCTAGTTGAAAGTAGTACATGTTACATAATTCTAAGTGGTGCATGTGTTCTAGGATGCAGTAATACAGACTACACTGTCTCTTCAACAGCAAACCTCCACGTCTCCTGTTTACAATGCCACGAGAGCGTCAACTGCTTCACTTGTGGAAGTGTTTCGATTAGCTATGTGTTTGCAGGGCAATCCTGTTTGTCCAGATACAGAAACGGCGGTGCACACCGAAGTCGTCTGTCGCAGAGCTCATTAGAATGTGCGCCCACGCGCCTCCGGCTGGACTCTGGTGTCCGCCGAGGATTATCCCGTCCAGCTGGGCAGCTTGCTGTTCCGCGCAGAGCGCGAGGTGTGTTCCGGTGCGGCGGTGGGCTGCCTCCAGCGTGCTCTATCTGTCGCCGTATCGGCCAGATAAGCTCCGCCCTTATTAGTTGCCTCGCTGGTCGCTACGTGGCGCGGCTGCAGATGCGGGCGGCCCGGAGATTATTACGATGACTGCCGGCGCATAATGACAGTCGTAGAATCGCGAACTCGTGTACCGAACCGAGCCAGGTGCTGGAGTTGAGCAGAGTTTAGGGTTTTGTGATGCCTGGACTCGTTTCAACAGACACAAAAAAGCGAAACATCAAAATTTATAAAGAAGGTGCGTTCCTCGGGTTTTTGTACTGGGACCATTATTTCTCTTCCCATTATTCTCACTTGCTGTAACAGACAATTCCAAAGCTGTTTCGTCTGCAGGTGATGTAGCGTACCGGTTATAGATTAGGTACGGAAACATATGACGCCTGTTTTCTAAGTAAACACCGTTTTGTAATAAAAATGAAACAATTAGAATTTTCTTAGTAATTTTATTTTCACGTGAGACCCTGTGTTTTAATTTATTTTTATGAATAACTTCCACCAATCAAGGCAGGTATCGTGTCATGCAACCAGCTTTTGAATACCATCCTCCTAGAAATCTGCCAACCGATTAGGTAACAATTTCATAGGGCACAGTTCCTGACACTCGAGGAAACTCTTCAAATTGAAATCTTAAAGTGCTCTTCCACTTTTTCATCAGCTTTCTGCACCAAATTGTCAATAAAGGATGAAGGTCGTCCACATCTTTTCTCATCATGCAGATTCGTACGGCTGTCTTTGAAAGCACTCACTCATTTCCGTACTATGTCATCGCTGTTAATGCTTTCTCCGTACACTTCACTGATGTGTGGAGGAATTTCATTCAGTCGCTTTCACTCTTTTAGCACTGAGAAAATGAATCACAACGTGTATTTCACAGTCCAAAATTGTTTGGAACAACAGAGGAATAAGAATAAATGGTAAAAGGCTCACCAACCTGAGATTTGCTGACGATATAGTGGTCCTAGCTAATAGTAAGATGGAAATGCAGTCCTCTATAAAAGAATTAACAGATCGTTGTCAGGACGTTCTACTTTAAATCACTCTAAAACTAAGTTTCTGTATAATAAGTGGGTAGCTGCAGGACAAGTAACACTAAACAGCAAAATCCTAAATAATGTTACAGAATACGTTTATCTGGGGCAATTAATTAACACAAAAGCAGATTTGAAACCTGAAATTTTTCGTGGAATTAAACTGGGTTGGAAGGCTAATCCGTTCCTTGAAAACAGTTATTTGTCTGAAACTTGCTGTATGTGAATAAATATTCATTACAACAGCCTTTGGTGGTTCCGTGATGTATTAGCTCTAATACAACTTGCCTAACATAGAGTCACGTGTTTCCCTTGCTAATCTCCATAAACCACACAGCCTTTCATACGAACTGACCGTCATTTGTCTTAAGTCAGTTTCTGAGGAGTGCATGTTCGAGGTCGACGGGCAGTAGACGATTTAACAGTTGATGAGGCCAGGAGTTATTAAGTCCTCACGTTGATGATATAGCTGTAGTTACCGCGGTGGGGCGCATTAAATCTCCATACTGCCCCAAGAAAGATGAGTGAATATTTGGAAAAAAAATTCTACGTTTTCAACTGTGGAAAACTTGGTCGAGGCAGTCTTCTAGTTATCCGATAAGAAATGAACGTATTGAAGCCTAACACATACATAAATCTTGTCGCGTATGACAGGCGTTCTTTATTTAGTTTTTTTTTTCACAACCACTGCCCTTCTGGATTCATACCGTACGTGGTGCACGTCTGTTACTACCTGCAGCGACGCCCGTTTCCCATTTACTTTCTCGAAACAAACGCCAACCATATTGAAATAAAATTTTCAGGGCGATCTTTAAAGTCTCAGCCGACGTTTCATCAGAGCGACAGTTTGTGGATTTACGTCTCCATTATAGTAATTATAGTTCTGCTACTGAGAAATTCATTTCTGAACATTTTTCGAATTAGATTCACTATTATGTAAAGTAAATAAGTTGGGTTGTTTGGGGAAGTAGACCAGACAGCGAGGTCATCGGTCTCGTCGGATTAGGGAGGGACGGGGACGGAAGGCGGCCGTGACCTTTCAAAGGAACCATCCCGGCATTTGTCTGGAGCGATTTCGGGAAATCACGGAAAACCTAAATCTGGATGGCCGGACGCGGGATTGAACCGTCGTCCTCCCGAATGCGAGTCCAGTGTCTAACCACTGCGCCACCTCGCTCGGTAAAGTATATAAGTTATTAATTTTTACTAGATTTATTTGATTATACCGATATCAGCATCCTTATGCAAGCACGAATTCCCGAGAAATTGATAATTTCCAATCTATAGTTTCTGTATACAAGTAAGGAATTCGAGCTAATTTTAACCGAGTAAGAGCCGTTTTACTGTTTCTTTTTGTTTTTCAGCTCACATAATAGAAAACTGAACTAAGCGTTTTAAATTTCGGCTAGTCTCTTGTGAATTCTTGTCTGTACAAATGCAACTAAAATTACGTAAACAAATATGCGAAATAATCTTTTAGTACATTCGAACCATAAAATACACCATGAAACTAGAAACCTTTTATTAACCCCAAAGCGGATGCACGATGTGCTTGGTTCGATATCTTTGACAAAATAGTATATTTTCACGATACAGTGATTTTTCTCTATTGAAAAACAACAAAAATAAACATACAAACGAACTGACTGCGCCAATGCAGCAGTCATGCGAATCTGCAGACGATTTGGCGCTGTATTTCAAAATCATTGCACATTCTTTTCTGCACTCATATGACCATTCTATGCGCCTTACATACATTGGCAATGCCTCTCCCATGCGCCGCCTCTTGGTTGCTACATCAGACCAGGTAGAACTCTCGTTTATCTCGCCGCTTCTTGTGCGTTTTTGTTGTGGTCGAAGCAGCCGCAGCATTAATCTTCCCTCTGTCAAATACCTCGTAAGCGCCAACCTCTCCTTATTGGACAACCCTCCACAAGAAAGTCTTCTTTCATGATCGAAGAAGTAGCAAAAGGGTATCTCAATTCAGTTAGCCATCTATTATTTAGAGCAAGCGGAAACAGCTGTCGTTTTCCAGAGGCGATTGTACTTTATGAGCGACGGCGTTCCGAGATACCGAAAGAAATTATTTTCTTTAACATTGGTTTCGAAGGATTATTTTCAGCTTGTAGTCTAAATTCAAGGTTCGCTTGTATCTGGCCAAGGAACTTGGACTTTCAATCTACGTAATATTGATGTGCATCTACTCATGTTACTAATCTACAAATTTCCACATATTCGTATTATTCATTTGTTCCTTAAAAACCATGCCTACGTCACTCAGTTGTGTTGTGGTAAGAAATGATATAGAAATAGGTAAAAATCGTTGCAAGATTCCTTTAGTTTGCTCAGGCCATGGCGGTAAAAGCAAGTGGTTTTGCCCATAAATAGTACTATATGAGATTTGTAAAATGAAGTAAAATCTTACGCTGAATTGTACATTGCCAGTGATGATGACAGTAATAACGATGTTCAGATGTTCAAGTGAGTGTGATTCCCTAAGGGACCAAACTGCTGAGGTCACCGGTTCCTAGACTTACACCCTACTTAAACTAACCTACTCTAAAGACAATACACACACCCATGCCCGAGGGAGGACTCGAACCTTCGGAATCACTGGCCACGCAATCCGTGACATGACGCCTCTAACCGCGCCGCCACTTCGGGCGGCTGATAATGATGACGGTGTGTCAAGCGCATCAGGCGGGTCCATCACTACAGGCTCATCACTCTTCAGCTATCTCGGTATTCCACTATCCTTTTCGTATGTGAATCTGATGAATGCATCTTGATGTCAGTTAACCGTAATCTCCTTCTGACTCTGGTCCTCTATCCATCACCATACCTTCCAGTGCATCCAGTGCTATGCAGTCTCCTCTCATCCAGTGTCCTAGCCAATTTCTTTTAAACCTCTTCATTATTTCCTCTATTTGTCTTTTGTCGTTCATTTTCGTAAAATAACCTAGTTCCGTAATTTACCTACCCATATCTCACCTTTGCATAACATTCCGAGTGATTATGGCACAAGACTGGTTAATTTTGCTGTTTCAAAAGACATGATTGTTGAGAGCACATATTTCAAAATGCAGGACATTCATAAAGCAACTTGAGTCTCTCCGAATGGACACACCCGAAACTAAATTAATCATGTTCTTGTAGACAGAAGATGGCACACTAGCACAGAAAATGTTAGGACTTTCAGGGGGGGTCAGACTGCGATACTGATCATTTTCTTGTAGTTGCCAAAGTTCACCAACAGCTATCTACAGAAACATCAAGGTGTCACAATGCAAAACTTGTTAGGTTCGACACTGACAAGCTCAATGACGAAAACTTTAGAAGAAGGTATATGATAGAAATTTCAAATAGGTTTGATGCTTTCAGGACACACGAAGCTCAAGACGAGGATGGAAATAACCATTGGATCACTGTGAGGAATAATATCAAAGAGGCAGCGAAAGTCGCAATAGGTACAATTAAGAAGAACAGGAGGAAACCGTGGTTTGATGAGGAATGTAAGAAATTGGTAGAGGAAAGGAGAAAAGCGCGATTAGATTGGGATAGACTGGGTGACAGGAAACTAGAGGAGTTCTTGAACTTCAGAAGGGAAGTTGGTAGTAGGCTACGGGCAAAGAAGAGGGGTTATTTGAACAATAAAATTACAAAAATGGAAACAAACAGGAAAACAAAAAACACTAGGGAACTCTGCCTAGACATAAATGGGTATAGGAAGGGCTTCAAGGCTAGGACAAATGCACTTCGAGGGGATGCTGGGGGAATACTGAAAGACCCCAGTGCTATATTAAGCAAATGGAGGGCGTATTTTGAGCATCTATTAAATGTACACCAGGAAGCAGGAAATGAGCAGGCGTACGAAATACATACAGCAAAACCCCAGATACCTGAGCCAACGTTAAAGGAAGTAAGAGATGCAATTGACAAATTGAAAAACCATAAAGCACCAGGAGCAGATAGCATAACTGCAGAATTAGTTAAAAATGGGGGGACAGAAATTGGTGGAAGTAGTTCACAAAGTGATAACTAAAGTATGGAACTCGGAGATTATACCTGAAGAATGGCAGGAGTCGATTCTGATAACAATTTTTAAGAAAGGTGACAAAATGGATTGTAGTACACTCCTGGAAATGTAAAAAAGAACACATTGACACCGGTGTGTCAGACCCACCATACTTGCTCCGGACACTGCGAGAGGGCTGTCCAAGCAATGGTCACACGCACGGCACAGCGGACACACCAGGAACCGCAGTGTTGGCCGTCGAATGGCGCTAGCTGCGCAGCATTTGTGCACCGCCGCCGTCAGTGTCAGCCAGTTTGCCGTGGCATACGGAGCTCCATCGCAGTCTTTAACACTGGTAGCATGCCGCGACAGCGTGGACGTGAACCGTATGTGCAGTTGACGGACTTTGAGCGAGGGCGTATAGTGGGCATGCGGGAGGCCGGGTGGACGTACCGCCGAATTGCTCAACACGTGGGGCGTGAGGTCTCCACAGTACATCGATGTTGTCGCCAGTGGTCGGCGGAAGGTGCACGTGCCCGTCGACCTGGGACCGGACCGCAGCGACGCACGGATGCACGCCAAGACCGTAGGATCCTACGCAGTGCCGTAGGGGATCGCACCGCCACTTCCCAGCAAATTAGGGACACTGTTGCTCCTGGGGTATCGGCGAGGACCATTCGCAACCGTCTCCATGAAGCTGGGCTACGGTCCCGCACACCGTTAAACCGTCTTCCGCTCACGCCCCAACATCGTGCAGCCCACCTCCAGTGGTGTCGCGACAGGCGTGAATGGAGGGACGAATGGAGACGTGTCGTCTTCAGCGATGAGAGTCGCTTCTGCCTTGGTGCCAATGATGGTCGTATGCGTGTTTGGCGCCGTGCAGGTGAGCGCCACAATCAGGACTGCATACGACCGAGGCACACAGGGCCAACATCCGGCATCATGGTGTGGGGAGCGATCTCCTACACTGGCCGTACACCACTGGTGATCGTCGAGGGGACACTGAATAGTGCACGGTACATCCAAACTTCATCGAACCCATCGTTCTACCATTCCTAGACCGGCAAGGGAACTTGCGGTTCCAACAGGACAATGCACGTCCGCATGTATCCCGTGCCACCCAACGTGCTCTGGAAGGTGTAAGTCAACTACCCTGGCCAGCAAGATCTCCGGATCTGTCCCCCATTGAGCATGTTTGGGACTGGATGAAGCGTCGTCTCACGCGGTCTGCACGTCCAGCACGAACGCTGGTCCAACTGAGGCGCCAGGTGGAAATGGCATGGCAAGCCGTTCCACAGGACTACATCCAGCATCTCTACGATCGTCTCCATGGGAGAATAGCAGCCTGCATTGCTGCGAAAGGTGGATATACACTGTACTAGTGCCGACATTGTGCATGCTCTGTTGCCTGTGTCTATGTGCCTGTGGTTCTGTCAGTGTGATCATGTGATGTATCTGACCCCAGGAATGTGTCAATAAAGTTTCCCCTTCCTGGGACAATGAATTGACGGTGTTCTTATATCAATTTCCATGAGTGTATTTATAGAGGGATATCGCCATTACCAGTATGTTCCAAAATTTTGTCGAATATTCTGCTAAGGAGGCTTACGTCATATGCAGATGAAATTGTGGGGGATTACCAAGCCGGCTTTCGGAGGAACAGATCAACCATAGACCAAATATTCACCCTGCGTCAAATTTTGGAAAAGAAATGGGAATACAATAAAACCAGTTCATAATCTTTTCATAGATTTTACAAAAGCATATGATTCAGTATTGCAGTGAAAATTCTACAGAATTCTTTGGAATTCTTTGGAATTCTTTGTTAGACTTATAAAAGCGAGCTTGAAAAACACAAAAGGTAGAGTACGCGTGGGGAAATTGGAGTCATAAAAATTTCTAATAAAGAACGGACTTAAGCAGAGAGATGCCCTGTCTCCGCTACTTTTTAATTTAGTCATAGAATACATTGTACTAATGGCAGCAGATAATTCAGAGGGTGTGGAGTTAAATGGAAATATTAAGATATTATGGCATGCAGATGATCTAAACAACATTAACGATAGGAAAGAATCTGTAACAGCAAATGCGAATCCGTTAATCAAGGCTAGTGAAGATGTAGGTCTAAGGATAAGTGAAGACAAAACTAAATACCTGATTACTACTGGAATGCCAACAGCAATAGATCAGGAAACGTTAGCAGATGGAGACATGCAGTTTGAAAAAGTGAACACATTTAAGTATCTAGGCGTGGACATCACTTCGAGAAATGAGATTGAATCCGAACTGAAGAAGAGATTACGGGCGGGAAATGCGTGCTACTTCTCACTGAAAAGATCACTTTCATCACGGATATTGTCTAGGAATTTAAAGATTAGAATATAAAAAACTATTATTCTACCAGTTATGCTGTATGGGTGTGAGACTTGGTCTCTCATAGTGCAAAATGAAAAGCCGTTTCGAGTATTTGAAAACAAAATTTTGAGGAAAATTTTCGGAGCAAAAAGGGATGACATTAGCGGAGAGTGGCGAAAACTGCATAACGAAGAGATTCACGAACTCTATTCAAGCCCTGACATAATCAGTATTATTAAATCACGTAGGCTGCGAAGGGCGGGTCCCGTAGCTCGAATGGATGAGGGCAGGGCAGCGTGCAGAGTACTGGTAGGGCACCTAGAGGGAAAACGTCCTGTGGGGAGACCGAGGCGTAGATGGGAAGACAATGTGTAGGCTGATTTGAGGAGCCTAGCTATTGAAGGTGAATGGAAGGAAATAGCCCAAGACAGGGACAGATGGTGAAAATATGTTGCTGCGGTAATGGACTCTCGAGTCCGGTATGACCAGTGAGTAAGTAAGTAAGTAGGTAAGTAAGTAATATCTCACCTTCCATTTTTTACTGATGCGCATGCCAAAAGTCTCCAAGTATTTCCTCTCTATCCGTCGCAGTGCCCATGTTTTGGCAAAATACAGGGGGAAATTCAGCACAAAATACTATACTAATCTTTTCATTAGTAACTTAATGGACCACAGAATAAACTCTTCCTTCTGTAAAATATTAGTCTTACATGAGCTGTCTTTCTTTTTTCCTTCATTACATGTTATGTTACGTGTAATTTATGTCCTACGTACCAGAAGTTTTAAGCTCGTTCCACGAACTCATCACAAATTTTAACTTTTAACTTCCTGCCGGCCGTGTGGGCGAGCGGTTCTAGGCGCGTCAGTCTGGAACCGCGCTACCGCTACGGTCGCAGGTTCGATTCCTGCCTCGGGCATGGATGTGTGTGATGTCCTTAGGTTAGTTAGGTTTAAGTAGTTCTAAGTTCTAGGGGACTGATGACACAATAAGTTAAGTTCCATAGTGCTCAGAGCCATTTGAAACAATTTTTTTTCACTTCTTTGATTGCCACATAAAATCATTAATCTTGTAGACAACTATCTTCATTCTATGTTCCTGACAGCTAGGTTCAGTTCTGTTAACGTATTGTTAATTATCCTTTCATTTGCAGTCAGTAACATCATGTCAATTTATACATTTTATTATTGTTTATTCTACTGTGGTACTACACTGTTGTTGGAGGCAGCTTTTAGCCTTATCATCGAAACAGTTGTGGAACTGCGTAGGTAAAAAAAAAAAAAAAAGTCTTGTCTCACCCCATTCCTGCTTGTAAATCCTTGTGTAGTCTGTAGTGTTACTTTTACTCTTTGTGTGGTATAAAGATTGCTTATTAACCTCTTTTATTTCATGTTAATGCCGAACTTCTTCAGGTCTTCTATTGAACTCTTTGCCTTTTTCCAGGTCTACAAAAACTGCATGAACTTCCCTACCTGTTCCAGTATTCTTTCCCCAATTATTCCTAACAGTAAAGCTACATCTCTTGTATCTTTGCCCCTTCTGAAGCCGATCTGTTCGTTCAGTTCTCTCTGAATTTTTTTATTGCAGTCCCCTGTTCCTTATTCTTAGCGCGGTAGAATTTTTGCTGAATGAGATATCAAACATTGTCGTAATTCTGTACGTTACTGGCATTGCTATCACTATTACCAATTTTATTTTCATTTCGGCATTTTTGAAATTTTGGTATCTGTGTCTCCTTTAATAAGTACACACATGAAGCGAAATGTTATGTGACCGTATTTCGAGGAGTAAAATATCTAAATATTAAAGGAAACAAAATTCTCATGCATTTCGACACAGTGTTTTAAGTCAATGTACCTCTCTACCGCCTTTGTAATGAGTAGTTTTCATCCATAATCTGTGATTCACTTAGTCCAGAGAAAAATAAAAAGTCTACGGTAACAGAAACTTCTTCATTTGAATCGCAAAGGTTCAAAACCACATCTAAGTTGGGTCACGTTGCTCTCAAAGGATACTAAATGCAATGAATAACTTGGATGGTCCAATAAATGTTCAGAAAAAAAATAGAACGTCTTGAACCACGAGAGATGGGACGTTCATATCTACATTAAACATATATTATTGTGTTCTGTAGAATGATTAGCATTTCAGTAACCTCGGTTCAGCATGTGTCCTGTTGCCTAGTAGGCACAAGGCACAACATGGGCCCTATTAACTTGTTCCAGTTATGATGGCATTGTGCGTGTAAATCTCGAATAGCTTTCTGCCATCCGTGCTACATTCACCTGCTTCTGTGGTGGCTGGCATTGGGTTACATAATGCCACCTGTCGTTTCACCATGTCCCACACATTTTCGATAGGCGACAAGTCTGCTGATCTGGCACGTCTCGGCATAAGGCTGACATCCTTGTCGCCGAAAAGGCACGTGTTGGTGTAACAACATGTGCTCGTGCGTTGTCTTGCTGAAAAATGGCGTCCGAGGTGGTGTGCGAAAAGGGTATTGCTACGGTTCGCAGGATGTCATTCACGTAGGCCACACTGGTCACAGTGCCATGGACACGCACCAGCTCTGATTTGTGGTTGTACCCAATAGCACATTACAAACAAGGCACTAAGGTGGCGCTGTACGTCTCGTGCGAAATCGGTCACTGTGATGCTGCTCCCCCTGTCTGCGGCGAATCAAAATGTGGCCATCATTTTCCAATCATCAGAACTTGGACTTGCCCGGAAACACTATCTGATGCCATTACTGTACCGACTGACATCGTTCCAGATACCATTGTCGTCTAGCATATTCCTGCACTTTCATCAAAGGTAGGCGGAGAAGTGGACGTCGAGCACATAACCCAAGCCGTAATAAACGGCAGTGGACTACCATTCCTGACAGTGTACGACGTGGTATACTGATCCACTGTTGCGCGAGGGACGAGGAGGACGAAAATTTGTCATAATACCATTCGGATGAGGTGTCGATCTTCTCCCGGCAGGGGGAGGGGGGGGGGGGAGAAGACGGAGCGGGGTGTGGTCAGGGTGGTGCGACCTGACGCATCTCGTCATGTTCTATGGCCTTCCGAGGACCATTCTGCACACACCCGTCATGCTGCAGAAACACTTCGTCCCAAACGAGCAGCAGTTGGTTGGATTGATGCATCACATTTTCTCATGCCAGTAATGAGCCCTTTTTCAAACTCACTGATTGGACGGTACGATTTGTTAGGCATACTGCAGGACTGCTTAAGTCACACTGATTCACTACTTGAGTGCTCTTTCTAGAATGAATATTTCACTGACTTCTTCAGGAATCCTAATTCTGAATTCTTTGTGGGAGAATTTCTGTGAGGTCTGCAAGGTAGGAGCTGAAGTACAGGCGGAAGTAAAGCTGTAAGGACGGGTGGTGAATCTTGCTTGGGCAGCTCAATAGGTAGAGCATTTCCCCGAAAAAAAAACAACCCGCCAATTATGTTGGACCTCCCAGCTTCCTTCAGTCATCTTACGCTATTCTATTTGGGCCGCGCGGGATTAGCCGAGCGGTCTCAGGTGCTGCAGTCATGGACTGTGCGTCTGGTCCCGGCGGAGGGTCGAGTCCTCCCTCGGGCATGGGTGTGTGTGTGTGTGTTTGTCCTTAGGATAATTTAGGTTACGTAGTGTGTGAGCTTAGGGACTGTTGACCGTAGCAGTTAAGTCCCATAAGATTTCACACACATTTGAACATTTTTGTTTCGATGTGGTAGACAGTTATATACGCCAAGTGACCCCCAGCCGGCTTCTGGCGAGAGCGAAACGACTCTACGGTGAAATGCAACGGTGTCTCCGGCCTAACGTGATGAAATCGAAAGATCCTAACACTCTGTGGTGAGTGGTGTGAAGAACGGTACAACAGCTCTTACTTGGCTCTGATGCACAAGCCGTATGATACGTGGCTGTCAGCAGTATCACACACGAATGCCTTTGAAGATTCACCTGGCACATTTAACCACTGGCCTGGCATGCCAAGAAACCAATTCGGGCGAACACCGTCTCATTCGTAGGGTCGCGGGTCAGGTGTGCTACGTTTTGCGTCAGATTTTAGCGTATATGCTACGTGCGACGCCACTCCATATCGGCACACACAAGATTCTTCTATCGGATAAAACGTTCTACACCAGGGCTCGGACGAAAGCGGTGTTGTGGATCCGCGGCCAGGCCGTACAATATCTCTACCGTGACGACCACAAACACGTTCTTGATTTTTGGTGTCATCTCCAAGAGTGGCACGACGCTATTATTCGGCATCCAAAATACGGCTAACATATTTTAAAGTTACCTATGGAGTACCTGATTGCAGGTACTAGCAGATGGGAACAATGGCAGGATGGTGTCCACAATGAGGAAATGAAAGAAAAACTGGGAATGAACTCTATAGATGTAGCAGTCAGGGCGAACAGGCTTAGATGGTGGGGTCATGTTACACGCCTGGGAGAAGCAAGGTTACCCAAGAGACTCATGGATTCAGCAGTAGAGGGTAGGAGGAGTCGGGTCAGACCGAGGAGAAGGTACCTGGATTCGGTTAAGAATGATTTTGAAGTAATAGGTTTAACATCATAAGAGGCACCAATGTTAGCATGAATAGGGGATCATGGAGGAACTGTATAAGGGGGGCTATGCTCCAGACTGAACGCTGAAAGGCATAATCAGTCTTAAATGATGATGATGATGATGACCTATGGAGTGTCTTGCACTATCCACCGAGTATCTGGGAAGTCCCCGGCGAGAGAGGTTGATGTGACCGATCATACACGTGGGCTATTCGGGAAGTAAGATCCGATCGGTCGCCAAGTGGAAACCACTCAAAATTCGATGAAGATATGCACAGATGTATCGAGCTGTGTCTCTAGTATTGCCATCGATCGCGTCGCTCTCTCAGTTCTGAGTGCGCAGTGAGCACGTAAAGGTGCCTAGGAAATAGCGACTCTCGCCAAGTGGGAGGGTCTGGCGAGAGATTCCACATGACGTCATGCAGCCCACGTAACACAACTGCCACGCGGTTTCTTCTTCAAGACAGTACTCGAGCGCACTCTGCTGGTGCAATGAAGAATCTCGTGCAGCGTTATCGATGGAAAGTGTTTGATCACCCACAATACAGCTCGTAACTGGCTGCCCCTTACTTTCATCTCTGCTCATATCAACCTCTTGCTTTGAAGACAATATTTTGGTACGGTCAACGAGCTGCAGACCGTACTAGAGTATTGACGGTAGGGACAGGCGGCTGTCTTCTTTGACGAGAGCATTGGAAAGCTGGCACAATGTCTAAGAGCACAGTTTCAACAGTTACAGTGCTAAAGCAGATTTGTATCTCGAGAATGATCGGATGATCTGACTTCAGAGTCCCGTAGCTAAGCTGATATCTGCAACAGTCACTCTAGGAGAAAACGCGGATGACCTGAATCTGGATGGTTGGAAGTACAGTTCAGCTCTCCTCGTTCCGGTGAGGCGTTGCTACGCAAGGCGACTATGTAGAGAAGTAGCTGGAACGTGTAACTAACTGTTGCAAATGAAACACTTCTGCTTTTCACAGTGGCTTCCATTACGCTACCGATCGGAACTTACTTCCGAAATAATCTTCATACATTAACGAACGAACGAGGCACAACATGGGCTGAAACGAGAAGACTCGCCGGGTGACCCGGCGTCACTACAATGGTGCATCACTTCCGCCGTGTCTGATGCTGTTTTGTTTCTTTTTTCTCCTCAGTATCTATTACACACTAGAAGCGTCATTTAGTTCTCCCCGTCCGACTTGGCGCGTCGTGCCGTAGGTCTTCCCCTTTGGTTCTTCATGTACACTCCTGGAAATGGAAAAAAGAACACACTGACACCGGTGTGTCAGACCCACCATACTTGCTCCGGACACTGCGAGAGGGCTGTACAAGCAATGATCACACGCACGGCACAGCGGACACACCAGGAACCGCGGTGTTGGCCGTCGAATGGCGCTAGCTGCGCAGCATTTGTGCACCGCCGCCGTCAGTGTCAGCCAGTTTGCCGTGGCATACGGAGCTCCATCGCAGTCTTTAACACTGGTAGCATGCCGCGACAGCGTGGACGTGAACCGTATGTGCAGTTGACGGACTTTGAGCGAGGGCGTATAGTGGGCATGCGGGAGGCCGGGTGGACGTACCGCCGAATTGCTCAACACGTGGGGCTTGAGGTCTCCACAGTACATCGATGTTGTCGCCAGTGGTCGGCGGAAGGTGCACGTGCCCGTCGACCTGGGACCGGACCGCAGCGACGCACGGATGCACGCCAAGACCGTAGGATCCTACGCAGTGCCGTAGGGGATCGCACCGCCACTTCCCAGCAAATTTGGGACACTGTTGCTCCTGGGGTATCGGCGAGGACCATTCGCAACCGTCTCCATGAAGCTGGGCTACGGTCCCGCACACCGTTAGGCCGTCTTCCGCTGACGCCCCAACATCGTGCAGCCCGCCTCCAGTGGTGTCGCGACAGGCGTGAATGGAGGGACGAATGGAGACGTGTCGTCTTCAGCGATGAGAGTCGCTTCTGCCTTGGTGCCAATGATGGTCGTATGCGTGTTTGGCGCCGTGCAGGTGAGCGCCACAATCAGGACTGCATACGACCGAGGCGCACAGGGCCAACACCCGGCATCATGGTGTGGGGAGCGATCTCCTACACTGGCCGTACACCACTCGTGATCGTCGAGGGGACACTGAATAGTACACGGTACATCCAAACCGTCATCGAACCCATCGTTCTACCATTCCTAGACCGGCAAGGGAACTTGCTGTTCCAACAGGACAATGCACGTCCGCATGTATCCCGTGCCACCCAACGTGCTCTAGAAGGTGTAAGTCAACTACCCTGGCCAGCAAGATCTCCGGACCTGTCCCCCATTGAGCATGTTTGGGACTGGATGAAGCGTCGTCTCACGCGGTCTGCACGTCCAGCACGAACGCTGGTCCAACTGAGGCGCCAGGTGGAAATGGCAGGGCAAGCCGTTCCACAAGACTACATCCAGCATCTCTACGATCGTCTCCATGGGAGAATAGCAGCCTGCATTGCTGCGAAAGGTGGATGTACACTGTACTAGTGCCGACATTGTGCATGCTGTGTTGCCTGTGTCTATGTGCCTGTGGTTCTGTCAGTGTGATCATGTGATGTATCTGACCCCAGGAATGTGTCAATAAAGTTTCCCCTTCCTGGGACAATGAATTCACGGTGTTCTTATTTCAATTTCCAGGAGTGTATATATGAAGATAATTACAAATAAAATAAAGTAATTTTTACTCAATGGCTGTAAACTACTACACTTGGTCTGGTGCCAGATACTACATACTTTAAAATGGACAAAATGATGTAAGTAGAAGTACCTGGTTTCAATTAGCGGTCCGAAGAAGAAAAAAGGCATAGTCCCGAGTTCGAGTCTCGGTTCGGTTTCAACTATTACATTGCTAAATCCGGTTTGTACCGGGAGGAGGATGATCGGATGATCAGACTTCAGATTCCCGTAACCATTAACTAACTTGGTTTTGGCATCAGTCACTCTAGGGGAGAACACGGAAGGCCTAAATATGAATGGTTGGAAGTACAGTTCAGTTCTCCTGCTTCCGGCGATCCGTTGCTCCGTAGATTGCCATTTGCAGTGAGACACTCTATATTCACATATTTATCGGACAGCTGTTTTAGATGACTTGCTCATGTATTTTTTTTTTTTTTGACCGTTTCAAGGTAAACGATAGGAGAAAGTAAAACGTCCCCTTATAATAATTGTGAATTACTGTGCTGATAAACTTCTACGTTATTTGGTTTTCAAACAGGTGAGCAAAACTCAACGTGCGCACACATTTCTCTCTTTACTTATTCCGATCATCAGCAAACTGACACACAATATTTTTAGCGCAACGCAGTCTGACTTTCAATAATCCCTACAGCAAAATAGCCCTGACTAACAATAACCTATACCTTTCATGAATCACTTACCTCACAAAAATCTTCGTTACTCGAAGTACTGCAATACAGCGAGCGCCAATACCGCCAGCTAAATAAAAGATTCTAACTACTGAAGGCACTAAATATACTTAAGGCACTAAATACTGATGGGCATAGTTAGCAAATGAAAGATTTTTATAGAGAACAACCAATGTATTTACCTTAATATTGTTCAAAAGTCTTCATATATATATATATATATATATATATATATATATATATATAAATTTTGTGACATCCAATTAAACAAATTTCCTTTCACTGACGGAAACACGTGCAGATCGTGCTCACATAGTAATATCTCAAAACTCTGCCATCTCTCTCCCCACATCCACCACTGCTGGCGGCTCGCTTCCAACTGCACAACGCTTCGAGCTGTTCACATCCAACTGCCCAACACTACACAAGCGAATATTCCAACAATGAGTCCAACCAGCCACAGACTGCACACAGTTCAGTCAGTGATTTTCATACAGAGCGCTACGTGGCTTTACCAATATAGAAACCTAAACAGCCTACTTACAGAAGAGCCTACAGAATGGAAGAAGAAACAGACCATATTGATACCGGCACTGACTTCATCCACTCTGGTGCTTGACCATAGGTTTCCACTCTCAGCTTTTATTGCTGTATCATATCTGGCATGACACTGTTGATATATAATTCATCGACAATGAAAATTAACTCGTAATATGAGTTAGGTTCAATTTACAGCGATTGAAACATTGGCGAGTTGTTTTGGACTTAAAAAGTACTGCTCTCAGAAGAAACCAAATTTTCCGCAAAACTAATCTTCACAATTCTACTGAAATACTTAAGGTAATCGCCCATCGTAAAATACGATTCTGTGTCTTTCTCGATGCATTCATCTGGGATTGTTGCTTTATTACGGGTATTGACAGAACAACTTTCGTGCACGGCTTGGTATGAATTCAGTCACCCGTTTCTTCACCGTCGAAAATGAAGAAGAAGACGTTTTGTAAGCTTCAAACATTTTGTATCATTCTCGATTTCCAGTAAACTATCTAATACAAGGAAATGAAAGAATGACTTTCCAGTATATTTGGGAAGAACTCTCTCTACCTGGCTTTTTAAAATATTTGCACATCGGTTTTACATTGCATTTACGTTAATACGCAGCATAAATAAACATTTCAAAAACGAAGATACTTCTGTTGATACCAATGTTACCTCTGTACTCTGTATGTTTGTAATATTTAATGAGTGATAGGCATGCCTTAAGTGGTCATTATATTCCATTGGATGCTATCCCATCTCATGGTCCCTCAATGGATAAGTGTTCCATTGGTCTACTTTTCTTATTTGGAAAAATAGTACCACAAAACTTTTACAGCTAAAAACCTTTTAATAAGTGTTTGGTACTGGCGTTCACACATGGTATGAAGTTACTAAATGACTTCAAGTTCCAATAACGTCGGTTACAGGCTACAACCTTGAATCACTCCATTATCAAGTACTTCTTCATTTTCATATCCTTAGATTCTTACAACTGTGATCTGGTTTCTATAGAAGTTGTGAATAATTTTTGGGACACTACATTTTATTTGGGGTGCTGCTTTTAGAATTTTAGTGACTGTGTTGGAGATACCATTATCAACAGCTTCTTCTAAATCTAATTGTTCTATATACGTGGGTTTGTCAGTCTTCAGCCCAACTCTCAACGTAAGTCCCAGGGTCATTGTTGTTTTGAGTGTTCCTACTTTTATACGAAGCCAAATCTGACCTTAACAGTGGATAGCTTATAAAAATTCACGTCCTTTCCAACAGTAACTTATGCTTATAATTTCGTAACGTCAGCTTTCAGCGTCTGGCTTCTCTGGACTTGGAAGTACCACATTCTTCTTTGAGTCTCAGGATATTTCGATACTGCCGTGGTACGATCTCCCATGGACTTCAATAATTCTGAAAGGATGCAGCCCTCCGCCCACAATCCATCCAATATGTGTACCTGTGCATGTGAATTTGTCTGTGTTTCTCTATAAAACAACTACTCATTTATTTTCCTATCTTAACTGACAGATTCTGGTTATGAGCAAAACCGAAACAAATTACGTTTTACACTCTGAAAAATAGTGGATATTCAAGACTAACAACTATATAAAGTTGTGACAGTGAACGTGAGTCTAAAAAATGTATGACAATTACAAGGTTTGTTGCATTTAAAACTGACCTGTCGAAATATCTGTCCTGTAGTGTATCCATAACTCGATACCTAAAAGCAATTGGTAGAATACTAACAGAAGGTACCCCGCGTAGATTATACATAAATTCCTGTAACGAAAACGTTTCGAATTACCGCCTATAAATAGGGCTAAATTCAGCTTCTAAATCCTCACTTCGAGTGACTGAACCGCTTCCAGCACTGTAGAACTGAGGTCGGAAGACAGATTTTCCCCGTGAGGCAGTGAACGCTGCACTGTAAGTCCTTTTCTGGTTTTCGGAGAATTACCCTCAAATAGTCTCCAAAGACTGTCGTCAGCTATGTTTAGTTAAGAACAACAAGAAACATTCATTTCCCTTAATCTTCCAGGTATTGTATCGCAAGCATCCAGAAGCAGTATCACGAACCCCAGACAACATTTTCATCAGTAATGCACGGTGGTAAGCATAGTCTGGATCTGCGCTTCCGTTGCGGTCTTGACATGAAGTGCTCGGAGACTTCTGAAAGATGTTTCCCGAGGTTTTTTGGACACACTTCTGTTACCCAGGAAAGCTAGAGAAGGCTTGTTGTACTTGAAAGGATGAACGATGTCTAACAGGAATCATTTGCTACCACCTCTTCTCGTTCCTAGTAAAAAAAGTGGCAGCCAACAACTTATTTTTAATTAATGCCAGAACGTGTTTCAGGGTTTCATCCATCTTCAGCAGCGGTGCTACAGTACACAGCTATCGTCTGTTGGAATGTATCGACTTAGTTACGAATTTTATAGATGCCATGGGCAAAATAAAAATTGGTTTACCTATCACATTTTACGAGTGACATAATAGCGTTTAAGTTTCAGTTAAGGCGAACATCCCTTCTTTCAGCATCCAGTAGCTCCTTATTCTAGTAGCACGCTTATATCATATGCATCATGATACTGGTTTACAACTGGAACACATTTGCATTAAGGTCGACTCACGGGTTTGTTTATTTCGGAAACTACTAGGGAAGACAGTTAAACTTTTCCTATAAGTTCGGAAATCATGTCTGAAGTCAGCTGCAATTTCATACAACTACATGTGTGAATACACAACAAGGGTTCAATGCTGAACTTTGTCTCAGATACGTACTTATGAGACTGTCGCTTTGAAGCTAGCTGTATATAGCCGAAAGACGTTGGTTCAAATGGCTCTGAGCACTATGGGACTTAACATCTATGGTCATCAGTCCCCTCGAACTTAGAAGTACTTAAACCTATCTAACCTAAGGACAGCACACAACACTCAGTCATTACGAGCCAGAGAAAATCCCTGACCCCGCCGGGAATCAAACCCGGGAATCCGGGCGTGGCAGGCCGAAAGACGCTACAGGCTATGGAGAAAGTATGTATGTCATACACATTTTCCCACATTCGTACAGTAAAATTCTAATTGTGCCTTAGTTTCGCAAATAGACTGGTAAACCCCCTTACTGGGAATTTATTTCATTTTACATGTCGTACTTTTCATATAAATATTTAAATCCCTATAGTCAGTTCATCATATGTAAACCACATTATCAATAGTGGAGCATCTTGTTTATTAAACAAATAATTTAATTATGACCTAGAGACGTTAGCTGACATTCTGAAGTATCTGATAACACCGTATTTACACGTAACTGGTTTGTGTAAGTGGTCAAAGCTATAGCCACAATATGAATAATTGAGTGGATGAGTAATCTTCTTTTCCTAACTTCCCTCACCCTTATTTCGACAGACAACTCGCTGCTTTTCGTGAAACCTTCACTACTCAGCAAAAAATTTATCATTGACGCAGTTTCCGTGTTGACAAATGATACGTTGCGTTCACTTTGTGCGACACTTTTCGACTGTCTCCTCTATTTCTCTTCTTATTGAATGCTGAAACGAGTTATACAGAAGAAAGCCTGAATTACCTTTGAACAGGCCAGGAGCGACATTGGAGGAGACTCTGCTAAGGACGCAATTTTCTTAACGAGAGAGTAGACCCCCTTAGAAATGGGTCAGCCGTCTGTGAGGCGTTGCGCGTCATCGCTTCGACAGCTGACGCCGGGCACTGAATGGCTTGTTAACCGAAGCGTCTAAATCGCAGTCCTTACAAATAAGCAAACCACCAGATGGTCTGCGGCCACGAAAGTAGAAGGCGACCCAGAGTAAAGGGGAAGCAATTTCAAGGCATCGACAACTAGAGCGGATACAATCTTTTTTAAGGAGGGGTAGCTCACTCCATATCCTATTGTGTTTTGTGTTTAGTGCAAGAAGGTCGGTTGATATAACTAGAGACATTCATGGAAACGTCCGTTCTTAAGGCCACAGATTCGAGGAAAATAAAAATAAATTAAGGCAGCTCCACCTTTTTTTCTCTCATCCTGCCATTACCTTCTCTTGGTCCTTTTTAACTTGGTGGCCCCATAGCAGAATCTTTAATTTTCCTATACAGATTATAATGTTTATCGCGAACTTTACTGTCGAGAATAATTGAAAATGCTCATAAAATTGTAAACTTCGATTTTTAATGATTGCTGCCAGTTTTGTTAATTTCTCTGTTGTTTTAATCGACTTCAATCTGTCGCTGTCCCTTTTCTCTGGACCAAGAATATTCCTCGTAATTCTTCGTTTCTCCTCCAAGTGATTTTCCATACCATTTTTTCGTAAAGTTTAATTCACGCGCAGATTCAGGTTTGATCTGCATGTTGCAATGTGTAACCCATGTATACGTGGACATGCACTTCACATGTCACACACGAAATGTTTCTCCGTGAGTTGTTTCTAAGGATCGTTGTAGGACTATCAAATTAATTTTTGCGAAATATTTTGAGGTCATTAGTTATTTTGTTCAATTTCTTTGATTTACGTGGTTCAGTGCTATTATGCTAAATCAAAACATCTTGTCATGAACCACGTCAGTACTTAGTGTACAAAACGCTGATTGGAAAATTTCTATACAAAAGAGGCCTCACGTATTTATAATACTTGAGAGTAGCGGTGAGAGATTACGTATAAGTGACACATTACGGGAAAAGGTTCTTACTACAGCGAGGAATTTCCGTAAAGGAAAGGAATGAGTCAGAAGAACACCTTTCGACATTGAAGTAGTTAAATCAGTAAGTGGCTCGAAACAGCATACCCAGACACTCCGGGATGATGATGGCATTGAAACAGAGGATGACACGCGTAAAGCTGAAATACTAAACACATTTTTCCAAAGCTGTTTAACAAAGGAAGACCGCACTGCAGTTCCTTCTCTAAATCCTCGCACAAACTAAAAAATTGCTGACATCGAAATAAGTGTCCAAGGAATAGAAAAGCAACTGGTATCACTCAACAGAGGAAAGTCCACTGGACCTGACGGGATACCAATTCGATTCTACACAGAGTACGCGAAAGAACTTGCCCCCCTTCTAACAGCGCCGGCCGCGGTGGTCTCGCGGTTCTAGGCGCGCAGTCCGGAGCCGCGCGACTGCTACGGTCGCAGGTTCGAATCCTGCCCCGGGCATGGATGTGTGTGGTGTCCTTAGGTTAGTTAGGTTTAAGTAGTTCTAAGTTCCAGGGGACTGATGACCACAGCTGTTAAGTCCCATAGTGCTCAGAGCCATTTGAACCATTTGAACCTTCTAACAGCCGTGTACCGCAAGTCTCTAGAGGAACGGAAGGTTCCAAATGATTGGAAAAGAGCACAGGTAGTCCCAGTCTTCAAGAAGGGTCGTCGAGCAGATGCGCAAAACCATAGACCTATATCTCTGACGTCGATCTGTTGTAGAATTTTAGAACATGTTTTTTGCTCAAGTATCATGTCGTGTTTGGAAACCCAGAATCTACTATGTAGGAATCAACATGGATTCCGGAAACAGCGATCGTGTGAGACCCAACTCGCTTTATTTGTTCATGAGAACCAGAAAATATTAGATACAGGATCCCAGGTAGATGCTATTTTTCTTGACTTCCGGAAGGCGTTCGATACAGTTCCGCACTGTCGCCTGATAAACAAAGTAAGAGCCTACGGAATATCAGCCCAGCTGTGTGGCTGGTTTGAAGAGTCTTTTGCAACCAGAACACAGCATGTTGTTATCAATGGAGAGACGTCTATAGACGTTAAAGTAACCTCTGGCGTGCCACAGGGGAGTGTTATGGGACCATTGCTTTTCACAATATATGTAAATGACCTAGTAGATAGTGTCGGAAGTCCCATGCGGCTTTTCGCGGATGATGCTGTAGTATACAGAGAAGTTGCAGCATTAGAAAATTGTAGCGAAATGCAGGAAGATCTGCAGCGGATAGGCACTTGGTGCAGGGAGTGGCAACTGACCCTTGACATAGACAAATGTGATCTATTGTGAATACATAGAAAGAAGGATCCTTTATTGTATGATTATATGATAGCGGAACAAACACTGGTAGCAGTTACTTCTGTAAAATATCTGGGAGTATGCGTGCGGAACGATTTGAAGTGGAATGATCATATCAAGTTAATTGTTGGTAAGGTGGGTACCAGGTTGAGATTCATTGGGAGAGTCCTTAGAAAATGTAGTCAATCAACAAAAGAGGTGGCTTACAAAACACTCGTTTGACCTATACTTGAGTATTGCTCATCAGTGTGGGATCCGTACCAGATCGGGTTGACGGAGGAGATAGAGAAGATCCAAAGAAGAGCGGCGCGTTTCGTCACAGGGTTATTTGGTAACCGTGATAGCGTTACGGAGATGTTTAACAAACTCAAGTGGCAGACTCTGCAAGAGAGGCGCTCTGCATCGCGTTGTAGCTTGCTCGCCAGGTTTTGAGAGGGTGCGTTTCTGGATGAGGTATCGAATATATTGCTTCCTCCTACTTATACCTGCCGAGGAGATCACGAATGTAAAATTAGAGAGATTAGAGCGCGCACGGAGGCTTTCAGACAGTCGTTCTTCCCGCGAACCATACGCGAGTGCCGGCCGCGGTTCTAGGTGCGCATTCCGGAACCGTGCGACTGCTACGGTCGCAGGTTCGAATCCTGCCTCGGGCATGGGTGTGTGTGATGTCCATAGGTTAGTTAGGTTTAAGTAGTTCTAAGTTCTAGGGGACTGATGACCACATCTGTTAAGTCCCATAGTGCTCAGAGCCATTTGAACCATTTTTTTGTTAAGTCCCATAGTGCTCAGAGCCATTTAACCCCATTTTAACCATACGCGACTGGAACAGGAAGGGGAGGTAATGACAGTGGCACGTAAAGTTCCCTCCGCCACACACCGTTGGGTGGCTTGCGGAGTATAAATGCAGATGTAGATTCTGATTCTTGGGAGTTTATCACCCAATTTTATGAAATGTCGCTGGAACTTACTGAAAATCACCTCACTTGAACGGTGCACGTTCTTCTGGCAAAGCTTGAAGAACAGCTATTCAAGTGCGTATTGCTTCCCTGTTTATTTGTCACTGAATGAACGTCAGTAATTCCAGCAATAAATCACATAAAAAAGTATGGGTACTGAGATGGCAGATTTAGACAGGGTTGGCTGAAACGGCTTGAAAAGCTTGTAAGAACTTTGCATGGTAAGTTGTGCTGAAAAATAACTGTTAACAAAAAATTCGATACTCTGCGCCGCTTTCGAGTTAATTATCATTAACGTTAGCACAAATTCAACGGCCCGCTAGAGACAGTGCCACCAACCCTGACCTTTGTATAGTTTCCTACAACCGAACAATAGAGCAATACAAAAATTCAATATGAAACGGTAGAAAAGATCGAACCTGAGCCAAAGTCAGAACATCTCGTGCGGTATGATCTATGTTGTGAGAACAACTGACTTTAATTGAGTCGGTGGAGTTGGTTGAATCAGCGCACATCGGTATGATTTGCTTACTTCCGTGCTAATTAACTCGAAAACAGCACACCCTATTATATTTTTTTCGTAATATTTCTCTACACATCCTATCCTGCAACGCCCTTACAACCTTTTCAGGCTGTTTCTGGCTCCCCTATATACAGTAATATTGTACAAAGTACGTTGAGATAATGTAGACAGGAGAAGTGTTCCTATAGGAGGCCTACAGAATTCCACTTACCACGGATACCGTTCCACTCTTAAGGCTAGGTTGGTAACTTTTTTTAAATGAATACAGCTGATTTCCTTCCCAGTCCTTCACGGTCGTCGTCGACAGAAGATTAAACGCTTATCTTTCTCATGTCCCTCATTTACAATAGCGTGAAATAATTTTTCTGAGTAATTTCTTTCCAGTTTTATCACTAGCTCCTTTTTAGCGGTGATTCTCTTTCTGTGCTGCAGGTATCCTTGAAGCTGGAGGTCTGCAACGGTTCGAGCAGCAGCCGGAATACACGGAGGTCAACGCACGCGAGGATGCCATCCTTGCCTGTAAAATCATCAACAAGAAGGGCACGTGCTCCTGGCAGAAGGACAATAAGGTATCCACAATAGCAAAGTATTGCTGCTGCTGCACTGCTTACAGTTCATGTCTTCCTCTGATGTATTTGTGCTGCAGTATGAATAAATCACATCATGAAGACGTAGGGAAAGGCGTGGCAAGACGGGGAGGTGGGGTAAGACGGAGAAGGGCTATAAGCTACAGTTAGGGTGCTGCCATCTGTGGATAGCTACGTCAACATCATCAATACACAGGTCCCAGTGTTCGACATTGCTGAACCTTAGTTTCACGGCGGTTTCTGTGAGCTTTGCAAGGCACGTCCAATTGTTATACTGATTTGGAATGTTTTACACCTTTCGAGGTCGTAAAACGTGTTCCGTGAACATTTGTCCAGACTGTATATATAGCACTGAATAGTACGTCTTATTAACAGTAAACTGCTGTGTCTGTAGTCAATGTTCACTAAATATTGTTCATGTAGACGTAACATAACCTGACAGCGTGGTAGGGGCCCAGACGGGGTGGGGCAAGATGGGGAGCTTCCCCGTCTTGCCCCTACTATTTGTCCAACGATTACGTTCTTATCGTCTCATGTGTTTACCTCACTGCGGGTTTTGAACACGTACATTATACGTTGAATACAATTGTAAGTAGAATGGTATTCGTTATTCAAACGTTTCCTAATTAATTACAAAGAGTGCCTTAGGCTATATGGGGAATAAAAAAACACAAAACGTGCAAAGTCAGTATTCTTGGTATGCTTTAACGACTGACTATTGGAAATATGGTATTCACTATATAATATAGATTACCAGGAGTGATCTGACTCAATAGTACGTTCCACGTGTTTGATTTCAGATGGTTCGCAAGTATCGGCGACAAACGTCTAGGCAAGACTGGTCATTGGAGTCAATGGAAGGCGCTGTAAATGCTGTTATAGAAGGTCATATGGGTTCTTTCAGGGCTGCTCAACAGTTAAACGTGCCACAGACAACGATTGAACGACATGTGGCAAAGATATGTGCTAGTCCTGGCTATGCAGTTGTGAAAAAGTTAGGACCAGTCACTAGTGAATTTACCCCTGAACAAGAAGCAGAACCTAAAGACTACTTAACACAGATGGAAGCACAGTATTTTGGCCTAACACTTAAAGAACTTTGTGAATCTGCTTTTCAGCTAGCTGAACGAAACAACATCAAACGTCCGCTTATTACTGCAGCCAAATATGCTGGAAGAGATTGGTTAAATGGGTTTCTTGCACGAAATCCTACCTTAACAATACGAAAACCAGAGGCCACGTCAATCGAACGAGCAATGGGGTTTAATCGAGTTGCTGTAGATCGGTTTTTCGGTCTGTTAGAAATCAATTAGACACATTGAAGTTTACGGGAGACAGAATTTTCAATTGCGATGAGACTGGTTCAACAGTCATTCCAAAGGGTCACACACACAAAGGTTGTTGCTTTGAAAGAGCGCAGACAGGTAGGAGCAGTTACTTCAGCAGAAAGAAGCCAGACTGTGACTGCAGAAATGTGTTTCAGCGACGGGGTGCTACGTACCACCTATGTTAAATTATCCTCGAAAACGAATGCAACAAGCGTTTGAGACTGGCCTACCCCTCGTGCCTGGGCAGAAGTCCAAAAAACTGGTTGGATGACGAAAGATTTTTGACTTGGTTTAAGAAGTTTATTGCTTTTACTGGAGCGTCAAAGGAAAGACCAATATGTCTCATATTGGACGGCCACAAAACGCATACCATGAATTTATAACTGATAGATATGGCCCCCCAAAAATTGGGTTGTCTTGCTGTGTTTGCCACTACACTGCTCACACCGTCTCCAACCATTGGACGTGGCATTTCTGAAACCTCTCAGTAAATTTTACGAAGTTGAAGTAAGATCGTGGCTTCGCACCCATCCTGGAAAAGTTTTTACGCTGCATCAGATCGCAAGTTTGTTCGGAAAAGCCTTTATTCATTCAGCTACAATGTACACAGCAGTGAACGGGTTTCGGAAAACAGGCATTTGGCCTGTAAACAGAAATGTGTTTCAAGAAGGTGATTACCTTCCCTGTTCAACTACAGACATTAATCGAGCTCACACATCTGGAGTTACAGAAACGGAAGACGAAATACCAGAGATGTTGTCAAGACGTAAAACACCTGAAAAATTAACAACTGACGATCAAGCTTCTGTTTCGTCTAACTTTCAGGTTACCAGCCCTGGAATGGTGTTAGCTATTCCAAAGGTGGGTAAAAAAACCAAAAGAAACCATTTAACAGGCGTGGAAAACCCATTGTTTTAACCGAATCTCTTTATATGAGTGAACTATCTGTAGAAATTAAACGAAAGGAGTCCCCAAACGTGCTGCATGTAAACGAAAACTCTTCTCAAAGACCAGAATGGCATTTTCAGTCTGCAGCGGTGTGTGCCCTGATACGAAACTTCCTGGCAGTTTTAATCTGCCAGGAAGTTTCTTCTTCCAAAAGAACATAATGACAACGAAAAAGTGACGAACGTTACCGACGTCTTAACCACCCCTTCATGCTCAAGGGATAATAAACTGAGGTCGAATGACAACGAGGAAGAGAGTGAAGAATGTTTATACTGCTATGACTTCTCTGGAGGAGGCTGGATACGGTGTATTAGCTGCGGACGCTGGGCCCACGACACTTGTGCAGGGATAGAAAGTGATGATGACGAGGCTGTCCACACTTGTGTACTGTGTGAAAGTAAGAGGCCTAAATAAAATGTAATACCTGATTCCAAAATTCGCAGAACCATGTTACGAAACCTTATCGTCACATGATTTCGTTATTCCAGTCCTTATTTAAGCTTTAGAGATGAATTCGTGCTAGTTCCCCATATTACACCACATATGGGGTAAGACGGGGAATTGGTAGTTTATGTTTCAAATCGAGATATTTCTAACTAAGTATAACAAGTTGGCAGGTTTCTTTGCATGCTATGGTAATTCAATGGTTAAGCAAACAAATGGTGTTCAAACCTACTTGAATTTGTTTATTTTTGTCGCTTTTGTAAGGGTTTAAAGTTAGCTTTCCCATCGTGCCCCGCCTTCCCCTATAAAGTCTGGTTCACAAGTTTGAGTAACTGTTTATGAATATTTGCGCATTCAGTACGTAAATAATTTCGTAATACCGCTTACCTCGCTACATTCAGGTACAGTGATATGTAAAGTGAAAGAAGATATATCTTACAACACTTCACCCTCGCCGCGCGGAGTGGCCGCGTGGTGAGCGGCGCCGTGTCACTGACTGCGTGGCCCCTCCCGTCGGAGGTTCGAGTCCTCCCTTGGGCATGGGTGTGTAAACAAACTGTTCGCAGTAAAAGCTATGCATTTTCTCCAGCACTGAACCCATACGCCAACTGCTCTTTGTAAAATGTAAGTGGCACACCGTTGTACGCAGTTCTTCACAATTAGTCACAACTAGTTCTTTACTTTTCTTTTCTTTTTATGTCATCAGTTGTCAGAGTGGCCTGATACGGTCCGCCTCGACTTTGTCTTATACGCCAAACTCTTTACCTGAGTGTAGTACTCCTAGTACATAGTATGTAAGAGAGAGGAATTCGCTTCCGGGCGCATCAAAAATCCAGTGAAAGTGTCGTTAATTTTATTCCACCTTAATTATGAACTGCTTCTCTCGTGCCTTTACCTTTACTAAAGGTAAACTGAACGTCTTCTCATAGATCCTCCACTTCTTTCCCCATTCGTCTACATTATTCTTGTCACCGACTTGGATAGTGCAATACCTACCACATTTATCTGCCCCTGGTGTCTTAGGGATTTCAGAATGGCGTTCTTCCGAAAGTCAAATGGTACGATATGTCTCCAGTGACACAGATTCAACACATATGAGTAATCGTTCCGTTGCCACTTTCCACAGCGAATTTAAAAATCCATTCCTTCCGCGTTGTTAGTTTGTTACTTTTTCAGACATCTGTTGAACTGTGACTAGAGTATTGAATCTCATATACGTTCCAAATCAATATCCATTTCATTTTCTATTACATTAGAAGACATTTCCTTCTCTTCTGTGAAGCCCTCAATGAACAATTTTCTTATATCCGCTCTGTCCACTGCGATTAATAGTAGGATTCCTTTTGCACTTGTGATGTCAATTGCATTGCTTTTAAGCTCATAAAAAATTGTTTTGACTCTCCTCAGCATTGAATGTGGCCGTCCGATGCTTCTTTTCTTCAATGTACTAACACATTTTCCTGTAACCAATACGCTGTAGCTTCTCTGTATTTGTTATATGTTTCGTTCCTCAGTTACTGTATAACCTTCTTTTAGTGAGTTGTTGCGTGTTTCATTCTCTCGTCCACTCACCAAGGAATCGACTTGGTAGCCGCAGTGAATGTCCTCCACCTGTATTCCCTGACTGCGCTTGTTTATGCTCCTGTAAACAACTTCATTCACTGGTGTATATTTTACGTTAACAGATCGTCTTTGCCGGCCGTGGTGGCCGAGCGGTTCTAGGCGCTTCAGTCCGGAACCGAGCGACTGCTACGGTCGCAGGTTCGAATTCTGCCTCTGGAATGGATGTGTGTGATGTCCTTAGGTTAGTTAGGTGTAAGTAGTTCTATGTTCTAGGGGACTTATGACCTTAGAAGATAAGTCTCATAGTGTTCAGAGCCATTTGAAACATTTTTTAGAGATCATCTTTGGGCACAGTTTATAGCCATCTGCTGATCCCGGAAGGTTGATAGCTCTCCTTTGCACTGAGCTCAATTACAGCAAGTTGCAGCTGTTTGAAATTATTCATTTTTAACGAAAACACGGTTGTGTAGCAGGCGTAAAGATAATGTCTTATGTACAGGCGATTTTGGACGACGTACAGTAGTTGTGGTCATTTTGACTTTAGCATTGGCCAAAGGAACAGTACTGTATCCGCACAGCTCGTTCATAATAGTGACAGAACCGTGTGAACAATGACTGCAAAGCTATCTGCTTAAGAAAAGTTGCTGCTGTTTTGTTGCCTAGTCATATATTCATTGAAGCCACTTCATATTTAGGTTCTTTGTGGGGTGAGTGATAATATGCAATCATGGTAACTCGCTTAAAAGTTCTCCAACTTAACTCAGTACGTGAAATCATCCATTGGGTGCGTAAACGTTAGTGTGTTTCATAAATGAGCTGTTTCAGAACATTTCGAATTGTCACAGCTTAAGTTGGAAAAAATATGCAGCGCAGATCTTTACTCTTATCTGCTTCAACCTTTGAGAAGAATATACGTTTAAGGATATAACTTTCTTCATTAAATGCTTAGAGATTTGTTATTATACTCTATGTCATTTTTACAAGTGTCTATCGTATTCAGCATTAAATCGGTGTTGGCGACCTACCTTGTTTCTTCTACAGGTTTTACCGGTATTTGTCTTGGAGCGAATTCGTGGTAAGGTACATACCAACAGCTTCCTAAGCCGGACGTCATATGCATCTGAAATGTACTTAGGCTCCAAAACGTGGGAAAATAATGGTACCCTCATTAAGCAGTGGATGTCATAGATTTCTTGGTTTACCGGAGCTATTGCCCATTAAACTTCTGATCGGATAATAAAAAGGGATTTTTTTACAAAATCTGTACTTACATGTCGAATTTACTTCTCCACATAGTCGCCACACAGTTAAAATGATTTGTCCTGCCGTAATGCCAGCTCCTTTATCCACTCATCAGATAATGGTGCCGTCTGCTACACAGCCAGTTGTTGACAGCATCCTTGAATTCACCGTCGGTCGTGAGGGGCTGAGTAGACAGCCTGCTGGGGAAGAAGTCACCTAGCATCAACTCTCTGCTCCAAGAAGGATACTCAAAAGCCGTCCACCCAAACGGTTTTAGTTCTTCCTTCGATAGTCAGTACAGGATAACGCGTTTTCGTGAATAAGATTCATTCCATCACTAAGCATCCCACCCTGTTTTGTTTTAACCTTCGCAGTTTCAGAAGAGTTTCACACCACCTCATGTCTCACGACAAAAAAATACAGTAGAAAACGCAGGATGCTCCTTATGGCGGTCCCTAGCGATCGCTCCTTCATGTGGCGCTAAAGTCACTCTCTAGAGCAGGAACATCATATGTTCCTGTGTACACTATCCTCGAGGTACAGCACCGTATCAAAAGTCTAGAATTCTTCACAGTCTGGTACAGAATTTAGTTTAGAGACACACTATACTTCACCATAATCCTTCGAAAAACTGTTTCTTCAGTTGCCAGAACGCTTCAAAAAATTATTTTTTCAACTCACCTTCCCTACTAAAGGTTTTCGGTGACCGACGCACACCATAAAACTTCTCAGTATTACACCTAAATATTAATATGGTCTTAGAAGCTTTCTATATAAAATGCTGATCCTGTAAACAGCCGCCCATTTGTCTTTTGTACTCACTATTTAAGCGCATTTAAAGAGAGCTGTTATTATACGTAAACATTCTATCGTGATGGAAGTGCCATCTTATGATAAACTGAGATAATTTGATACTGACGCCGAAAACAATCGTCAGTTTATTTATTTCTTTTGTATAATGAACGATTTATGGGCTCTCACCGCTGCCATCCTCAGATGCACAGGGGATCACATCTTGACTTCATCGCAGCCCAGCAGTAGGGCATACTGTAAAATCTATGTCCACAGCAGCACTAGGGAACTTAACATCCTCTAAAATACTGGTGCTTATACATGTCATCGGTATATCAATTGAACACGTTGCTGATGCTAGCTATACTGAAATTTCCCGATACTGTCAAATGAAGTGAAGCAACAGCCTAAGCGAAGTTATGGGCTTTGTCCACCGATTTTAATTGTTGTGAGTCCTAAAACGAAAAAATGAATTACTAACTTTCCTTACTTTTGTCGATTAAACGTTTTTGAAATAATAGTTAAAGCATTTGGTGCATATCTCGTGAGCATATTTTGTCATTTATCAATAAACATTTACTATCAACTAAGATAGCATTAGTGCTCAATTCCAGATACCACTTGGTGCTGAAGAATGTTGTTTGTCGAGCAGATGTTCTCTGAAACAGAAGATTCGATCTACACTGTGTGATCAAAAGTATCCGGAGACCTGGCGGCAAATGACTTACAAGTAATGCTGGAATTCAATATGGTGTTGGCCCACCCTTAGCCTTGATATCAGCTTCGACTCTCGCAGGCGTACGTTTAATCAGGTGCTGGAAGGTTTCTTGGGGAATGACAGATCATACGTCACGAAGTGCTGCACTGAGGAGAGGTATCGATGTCGGACGGTGAGGCCTGGTACGAAGCCGGCGTTCCAAAATATTCCGAAGGTGTTCCATAGGATCCAGGTCAGGACTCTGTGCAGGCCAGTTCATTACAGGGATGTTGTTGTGTAACCAATCCAACACGGGCCGTGCATTATGAACAGGTGTTCGATCGTTTCGAAAGACGCAAGCCGGCCGCTGTGGCCGAGTGGTTCTAGGTGCTTCAGTTCGGAACTGGTCGACTGCTACGGTCGCAGGTTCGAATCCTGCCTCTGCCATGATTTTCTAGGGGACTGATGACCTCAGGTGTTAAGTCCCAAAGTGCTCAGAGCCATTTGAACTATTCGAAAGATACAATCGCCATCCCCGAATCGCTCTTCAACAGTGGGAAGCAAGATGGTGCATAAAACATCAATGTAGGCCTGTGCTGTGATAGTGCCACGCAGAACAACAAGGGGTGTAAGGCCCCTCCATGAAAAACACGACCACACCATAACAACATTGTCTCGGAATTTTACTGTTGGCACTACACACACTGGCAGACGACATTCACCGGCTATTAGCCATACCTAGACCCTGCCATCAGATCGCCACATTATGTATCGTGATTCATCATTCCACACAACGTTTTTTCCACTGTTCAATCGTCCAATGTTTACGCTCCTTACATCAAGCGAGGTGTTGTTCGGCGTTTACAGGGGTGATCTGTGGCTTCTGAGCAGCCGCTCGACCATGAAATGCAAGTTTTCTCACCTCCCGCCTAACTGTCACACTACTTGAAGTGGATCCTAATGCAGTTTGGAATTCCTATGTGATGGTCTGCTTATTACACATTACGACCCTCTTCAACTGTCGGCGGTCTCTGTCAGTGAACAGACGACGTCGGCCCATACGCTTTTTCGCTGTACGTGTCCCTTCACGTCTCCACTTCACTATCACATCGGAAACAGTGGACCTAGGGGAAATCTCGCTCGCAGATATATGACGCAAGCGACACACTATAACCTGACCACGTTCGAAGTCCGTGAGTTCCACCGAGCGCCCCATTCTGCTCTCTCACGATGTCTATTGACTACTGAGATCGCTGAGATGGAGTAGCTTGCAGTTTGTGGCAATACAATGAACCTAATATAAGAAACATATGTTCATGGAGGTGTCCGGATACTTTTGATCACATAGTGTATACCCCGTCCCACAGGCTACAGCCCTCCAATTACAGACTCTCTCTTACATCAGGTAGGCGATTACAGTCTGGCTGCGAATTGAAGAGCGACAACGCTGTCACAATGAAACACACTGTCCGTGACATCCTAAGTACAATAACCTATATTTTGCTAAATGAAATAATAAAACAAATAAATTGTGGAAAATAACCTGTGCTGCTGGAAAAGTTACAGAAGTGTGCTTTGAAACTCATGCTATTACGTTTATGGACTGGGTTACTGTGAGTATAATATTTTAGTTAGATTTCTTGTGAAAGATAGTGCACAGTGATGATTAATCCGTGGGTGTGGAATAGGGAAACAGTGAAGAAAAGCTGTATCAGTGAATAAAACTGGGAGTGAGAGAAAGATCGTCTGTCCATGTTTAGTTAAGTTTGTAGTATTTTGTTACGGCACTAGAAAATTTTATGTAATCAACCTTAGCGTATTTGTCGCGTATGCACCACTTTTAGGAAACATTTAATTTATTTATGTTTCTGTACGGTTGATCTTCACACAATGTCAGAATAACTGCAAACGTTTTGGCAGTTCACGAAACGTGGAGATATTTTGTAGTAAATGCAGTAGAAGTAAGCTAATATCGCCACTACAGAGATAACATAGAAAAGGAAATGGTGTAATTCTGCTGGAGAGCTCACATTGGCCCTATATTTATATTCTCTTCATTTCACATCTGCTCTATTCCAATCTGTCACTAGGCCGTTTCAGCTTTTCGTAAATAGGAGCGTAACAAAATACATGCGAAATAGCTTGCCATTGTAAGTTTTTGTCTAACACGTATTGTTCAAAGACGAAAGAACTTCATGAGGACCACAGAATCCCTAAAGGTAAGCACATCAGAATGTTTAATCACCATATCTTAAGAGCACGTAACTACAGCAAGATGAGTCATTCGAATACTGTCTTTACATCCATTTCTCACAGACACACTGAAGGTGTTTTGGACCATACTCAAATTCAACTATATTCAGATAACAAAAGTTACTGATTGGCTGCTCTCTTCACACTCTCTTCTCATGGGTGACAACAGCAAGGGATACTGTTAGAAAGTCATTGATGTAAGCTCTAAATAGTTACTGTTAACGTGCAGACGTAATGTACACCTCTGCAAGTAATCTGGTGCCACCTAAAAAATCAACGTAGTCTTTTTGCCATTCCCGATCACCCTATTGTCTCCTAATTCTGAGATTTCGACCGAGCTGTGAATCATTCGTGCTCGTAACTGTCATGACAAGGACGCCTGTGCACAACACTCGCTAAATACACATTCAGATAATGTAGCGGCTATCGTCTTCACGCGCCAGTGCAAACTAATTTCACGACTGCAGTTGATAGGTATCGCAGTTAATATGCAAGGGCAATCTGGTATGAACATATAATACAAAGCCTTGTGCAGTCGCTTACGCCAGAGGGATTTCATATGGTGCAAGCAACCTCAGCTGGCCAAATATAAGTTACCCCTTGAGAAAAAAAACAGTGTTCGCTTTGGAGCGATACAGATTACATAGAGACCATTCCATTGGTGACGAAGTCACGCCGGCGAAGCAATGTGCACTAACTAGTCGGTTGTGTGGAATCAGCGCTGTAACATGGGTCGACGCAGAGACGTGACGCAAAGATAGATAGTCTCATGATGGGACGTGCCCATGACCACACTAAAAATGAAGTTATATCAATGTGGAGTATCCAAAGTTCCTGGCCCTGTAACATGACGTACGAACAGAAGTTAACAGACGGTATGTTGTAACCTGTTGTGACCACGACCGGAACGGTCTCGGGGTGGGCGAGAGAGCGGCGGGACCAAACGGAGAGCACCCGGCGAACAAACAAACGAACGGAAAGGACTGACACGAAACAACGTCGGACAATGGAGAGAGACCTTACGACGACAACACGCAAGAAGCAACGGACTGACACAGACAACCAAACGAATCCAAGACGTCCACTATTAACGAAAACAAAGAACGATGTACACGCTGTCTGTTGTCGAGGTGATGTGTCGAGACTCACGAAACAATTAGACTCGCTGGCTGATTTTGCCGAGGATGGGGCCCCTCCACGCCCACACCAACGTGGTAACCAAACCAAACGTTCTACTGTCACCCTCGTATAACATGTTAGTTTTTGAATCAGGAGTCACAGGATGCGGGCTGGGTAAGATTCCTCATTTACATGGTCCTTCAGGAGATAGTAACTGGACGAAAGCGATCGTAAGGGCGGTTGTAAGGGCAGAGGAAAAAAAAGTGCCAAGGCAAGAGCCAATGGAAAAACCTCTGCCACCCTAGGACGGGTAGTAAGGGCAGTAGCGGCTTGCTAGCTGCGACAGTGCATGCAAGGTGTAGTTATGTTAGTGCGAGGTATCGTGCATCGTTACCTTTGTCGTTGAGGAAGCTCGTCCTAGGGCTTGCTGCAGCTGCTGCGTCTCTGTAACAGTTCAAGGTCGTCATAAATTAGTGGGCGATCGGTCATGGATCAGCTCACAGTGGAGCTGGTGTGTGTGGCTGATTTGCGTGCTGTGTACACTACGGTTTCCCTGCAGTTGCCTGTTTCTCGGCGGTTGGAGTATCTGGGGTTACCAGTAGTAGCTGGTCGGTGGCTGAGAGAGGCCGGCTCATAAATATCGTGGGCGCCCCTATTGGCAGCTGGAACCACGTGTTCCACTGTAGCGAACTCACACCAAATGCGGGCCAAGACGCGCGCGGTGCCACAGCTTACGGCGCGATGGTGCAGAGACCTCTTCTTCGACGTCCATGACGTCTGGCGGGGATTCAAATTCCGCAGCGCGCGATACCAAACGGTAACTGGTGAAGAATGTCATATGGTGTCAGTGGAAATCATTTTCCATCCCTGAAGGAACTGCAGTTTTCGATAAACGCAGTTACATTTGAGCAATTTCCGAGCGAACATAGCGTAGGGACCTGCGTAAAACGGAGGTTTCGAGTAGAGTACCTCGCAAACAGCCATCGATCATAGCGATATAGAAACATGCACGTCTTCAGTCCACAAAACAACACAGACATTGGACGCTAGCAGACGGAAGGCGTTGTGTCTTTTACCTCGTGAGGCGTCGAACGTACAATGTGGGCGTTTAGTTCTGGTCAGAGAATGTTCTTTGACGTTCTGGCGGTGTTTTTCGTACCATGACTACAGACGGATCTAAAAACAAACGTGATTCACATTTAGGTGTTTACGTGATAACTGCAATACCAACGACCAACCACAGAGTTGCCATCTAATCTGTCCACTGTTGTCGTATCGCAGTGCTACCCTTTTGTCAGTTACCACCCTCACTTTCCGGCGATGCTTGTGGCCACTAACGTAACAATCCTGGCTCATCTGCATTGTTTCCTCGTGAGGTCTGTTTACTTTACGTCATATGATATCTTACACGGATTGCAAAAACGCGCAAAAAAGTGCTCTGCCAAGCGAACTCAATACCGCACGGTAATGGTCAGAGCATGAATGTGTCCAGAACAGTAATGTCCAGCTGCTGCTGTCGCATCTATATTGTGTGCAGTGACAAACGTTAAGCGACAACATCGCCCCTCCCTTGCCTAACTGTCAGTCACTTCGTTATTTTCATTATGGTATAGGTCCCACTCATTCTGGTTACCGTGGGGATGTGTCAGAATGAGTATTTCGTCAGTCCCAGCAACTAAGTGAAGCCATTTCTTAAACATCTTCATGGTGACTATTCTGTAGAAACTCCCGTCTGTCAGAACTGTTCACACATACACGATCATGGTTTTCGAACACTATGCCGTCCTGTCACACCTCGACTTCACGCTAAATCAACCGAACTGAATGCCGTAGGAAATGTCTCCGATTACTTGGAACAGAGGACGAAGGGCTCTCTTCCTAGCCGTATGCACGGCCAATATCAAGGCAAGTGATGATTACAGACAGGAACAACGCCACGTGTCCTGTGGGTGACATATTTTGCTTGGTTTACTTAGTTTTTCTCATATCATCCACACACGACTCTCACACATAGTGCCCACACACCGTCTCGAGTGCCGTTTTCTTCCCAGTGCTATTATATTACGTTTATAAAATGCGTTCTCCATCTTCGTTCTGCATATTGCGGGGCAGCACTGTTCATACCTAAGTCGGTTTGCGAATGTAATGTAACATACGCAAACTCTGATTTTATCCATTAGGGACCCGACGTAATGGCCGATACAATCATTGTTACAATGTCGGATCAACTACGTTTCGCAGTAAAAAACACAAAATTGAGGCGCTTCAAAAGGGCAAGTCCCCATCAGCAGAACTATTACGCAATAGTTTATAAATGGGATCAAGAGAAAAAATAAATACGCTACAATTCGTGCTCACTTCCCATGACCCATGTCCTCTTATATGTGCTTGCAACGGATGCAGCGGATAGATCAAACCAAAATTAGATGGCTCATCCATTACTGAGTACTGGCAACTTTGCAGTAACAGTATTCAAGCCCACACACCTGCAGAAGGATCCATCCGTGTCACATAAATTAGTTATGTGTCTATATTCGGGTGACTTCTCGGAGGTGTGTGGACCGAGTTAACGATTGGCTGTAGCTGTTACGCAACCAATGCCCAGGGCTGCATTCGCCATTTCATTTTGGTTTGTTTTATAGCGTGGATCGATGATGTGGAGGCACGCTTTAGAAGGATGCTATTGCAAGGAAAGGGACAATGGTGTTTAATATAATTATTTGTATTTTTGTCTTGATTGCTGTTATAGATTCTCAAGTAACAGTCCTGATGGTTAAAAATTGTTTTTACACTGTAGAAGGTGGGCGAGCCCCCATTTTAACATAGAAACCTAAACTGCTTGTGCAAAAATTTACATTGGGTGGTAATAATCTGGCTGTGGATCGTACAACGACGCCTTCGCTACAATGTACTGTGCTGTATGTGACGTCCTTAGTACAATATACTCTTCAAGCCAATATTTACCTCAAGCAAAAGAGAAGACAATTTGAGAAAATAAATTTTAAGCATTTTGGCCGTTAGAAGTATACCAATAACTAATCGCTTAAACATCCACCTGTTTTTCATCATTGAACACTAGCATATCAGAAAGCATAAGTCTCAAATCGCTTGCGTCTCTTTTTTGTCGTGGTTCCTTATAACGAGTCTCTTACGTTTTGTGACTTCGTCTATACAGTTCTGCCACTCCCAAATCTGACAAAAAGCTCACAAGTGAATTATGCTGTAAATAACAGTTCTCGTACAAAAATGACTTTAAACAGGAACCAGCGAACATGATTCGTGCAGTCTTATTCTGAAACTCATTTACGGGGAAACAGGTGTAAAATATTTCTTTTCCGCGTGCGAACGCAGTGCTGATCCTCACGTGAAGGAAGTTGGTACGCCGTAACTTTGGAAGTTGCCAACCTCGACGGTGGCAAGTTAGGGGTGCAAACTGAACTGTTAAGGCGATGGGCTACGGGCGTGCCAAATGGATCGTTGCTGACGCTCTGAAGAACGAGCAGGGGGGAGTTGTCGAACGGCTCAGCGCAGCTCCGTGATTCAGTTTCAACTAAACAAACGGCACCGTCCCGCAAAGACGCGCGTTGTCTAGTTATGACCTACATTTCTCTTCTCATTCCAGTGAACACGGTACTCTGCCGAAGTAATTTTTAGTCGAGTATACTTCAAATTTTTAGCACTTCATTGCATTTTGTTTAAAATATTTCTTCCTCTACAGAGGCAGTTTTATCGTTTACTTCATTCCAGTTTGCTTTACTTTCATGTAAAGAGACTAGATAGCTGATCAGCGAAGGATTATCTGAATACTATATTCGTTACAACAGTAGGAAAGACATATCGGAAAAGCTCGGGAATGAATGAGGGCAGAAACGTTAATTAATCCATGTTAGTTGAGGTTGAACTCTCAATTACGAATTGAATTACATGAAGCAATGCAGCAGCGCGACACAGTTCATACTTATTTATACCAAGATGTGTTCTGAACTTTCGACACATCTTCAGATAACGCAATACAATGTTTCCTTTCGTATAACATTTTCTTGCTGTATTCTAAACACCGCACCTGCCATGTGCAAAATAACAATTCGTTGAGATACTACGTATTTATGTTTATGTTTAAATCATAGTCCTGTTACATAATTTACAGCTCCTTTTTCCGGCTTTACGTACACATACACAAACAATATTACTTTCACTGAAGCCCTGAAGCAGCGCAGCATTTGCAATGAGACTGACGGCAGGATATTTTAATTATATTTCACTGTGGTTGAAGAATGTGTGTCATCAGTTACTCATCTTATTTCTACAAACATTGAGTGACGTGCTCACCACAACTCCCTAATAACCGAGTTAGGTTTTCTTTATTTCCCTTCGGCTTCGTTGTTGCATTTTCCCCATAAAAACACTTTTTCTAGCTAATATAGACACATCTATAGACAACCTCTTGCGTTACTTATTTATCCATTGTTTTGTGTAGTATGCAGTAACTTACATATTCCAACCAAGCCTAATTCTTGGTGTATAACCGAGCGAGGTGACGCAGTGGTTAGACACTGGACTCGCATTCGGAAGGACGACGGTTCAATCCCGCGTCCGGCCATCCTGATTTAGGTTTCCCGTGATTTCCCTAAATCTCTCCAGGCAAATGCCGGGTTGGTTCCTCTCAAAGGGCACGGCTGACTTCCTTCCCCATCCTTCCCTAATCCGATGCGACCGATGACCTCGCTGTCTGGTCTCCTTCCCCAAAACAACCCTCTTGCTGTATACATTTTATAGTAAATTTCATAGTTGCTTTCTCCCTTTTTGTATATACGTGCCTAATTTCGAAAACACAATCTTCGTACCGTAGTAGCTACGTCTTACATTGATCACTGTCTGTGCATGGTGTATCATTCTTTACTTTTCTTTCCCATGTACTATGTGCTCTAATATCTTTCGACAGGTGGTGTGTGTGTGGGGGGGGGGGGGGGGGGAGGGGAGGGAGGGGGTGAGCATGGAGTAGTCCTTGTTTAGGTAGGAATATTTATGTTGTATTATCAACATCAACAGATTAATTTCTTGATAAGAATTCTCACAGGAGCACGACCTCTTCCTCCCACCCTCCCTCATTCATTCTCTTTCTCCCTCTCACTGTTTCCCTCCCTTTTCACCTTCATCAGTACCGCCCTCTCTCCCTCCCCACCCCATCTCCTTTCATACTCACACATCAACACAAACAGTCTGCCCTCGAAAGGAGATCTATGATTTTATAGGATAGGTGCCCTTATTGATATCAGCGATTATTCTTGGCACCCATAAAAACAATTTTTCTAGCTAATATAGACACATCTATAGACAAACTTTCTGTCTGTACCGAGAAAAATCAGTAGACGTTCACTAGGAGGTACAATACAGTACTGACAGTGAAATACTACACAATTTTTACCAGAATATCCGTGCAGGCAGGTTGTTTCAAATACAAAGCAGAGGTGCAATATATACACCAACGTCACCTCAGAAGAAATAACTGCTTGCTAGGCATGTACGAGATGTGACTTTGTGCTGGTAACTAGCTGTAAACTCCCAAGAAATGTGCCGTCAGTAAGGAGAATGAAGGGACTATATTTAAGTAAAGAAAACAACATGATGGTTCGAATTTCCTACACAGGGTTAAACTTTATTTTTCCTTCACCACCTTTTATTTTTTATTTCTTAATATACATAAAACGTAGACGGTACCAAAGAAGCGTGGAGAGACTGCTCGTATACGAGGTAGCAAGTAATACAAATGCCGCTACAAATATTTTTCTTTCCAATTACTATTATTGACGCCTGAGAAACGAACTCTACGGTCATAGCACTGGTTTTGAAATTTTTACGTTCCGTTTTGTATAGTTCTGCTGTGTAACTCTGAATGTGATCCAGTATTCTGCGCTTCACTAATGCGAGACACGACAGCTCTCTGCTGTGGTATATCTCTTTGGTAATACATGATAACAAACAATGGGAATTTGTTGCTTAAGTCGATCAATTATAAATCTGTTAACTAATTCTGCATCCAATGACAAGCGGTTGCATACCAGTCCAATAATCAACTACGACACGTAATTTTGGTTTCTGCCGGGACCGAGTAATGCTATCGCGGTCATGGTACATTTAATTGCGATTCATCTCTCTCTTAAGCTGTGCTTCACTAGACTGAGAAGACGTATATGTCATTCATCGTCAAATCGCCAAAGCGGTATGTGCTGTTTGTGGTTTACATAAATTACTTAAGTAATCACATAGATCTAGTCTTTGTTTCCCATTTTACTTTGGGCTGACTACCTTTATGTGTTATTTATTTTAAATTAAATGTGCAAATAACTGATTAAAGGACAAGTAATGCATCCGCATCAAATAGGACGTCGGCAAAGGTCTTTGTACTACCGCAAAAAGGGGGAACCGTGTCACGGATAAGTGTCATTAAAACAAAGGCGTATTTTGCTGCGGCAGGACTTTCTCATGAAATTTCAATCATCAGCTTTTCCCTCAGACTGTGAAAATATTTTATTGGTATCCACCTACACAGGGAGAAATGACCATCATATTAAAATAAGAAAAATCAGAGCTCTCACGAAAAGATTTAAATGTTTGTTTTTCCCGCTCGGTTTTCGAGAGTGGAACGCTACGGAAGTAGCTTAAGGGTGATTCTGTGAATCCTCTGCAAGACATTTAATTTTGAATTGCAGAGTAATCATGTAGATGTAGGTGCATGAACTTCCACTGACAATCATATGTTCGACAAATGACTGCTGTGGTTGGATGTATATTGGAAATGGCTGCCCGTCGTAAAGAAGGGCACGTGCAATTAGCTGACCTAGTGCCTGCGGAAATTAGATGTTAAAGCAAACAATTAACACAAATAGTAACACAATTAACAGAGAAGGAAAAGTTTAAAGAATGGCTCAGTAGCTTCTAGAGCAATCACTCTTGCTAACCTGTGAGCGTATGACACTTGTTAACACCTTTGCACGCCTTATTCCTTCCAAACCACTGCACACAAGGGAAACTCGTTAAAATGAAGCAGACATCCTAGAAATGCCGTTGGTTATATTTATTACTTAAGGTTAGGCAAGCCATAGGGAAGTTGTAGGATATTAGGGATATCAAAATATAAGTTACAGATTACAAAACTTTTTTAATCAGTTGAAAAACTGAGAATGATCGGTACAAGGCAATGTTCTTAAAGTTGTTGCAAACTAAAATAAAATGATTCTAAGCTCTATGGGATCCACATTTCATATGAAGACTGTAGAAAGGAAACTCAATTAACTCTTCCAAAACTGACCAGCTCTCAAAAGCTACAACCATAAAGAGTTAAATGCCAGCTTCTCGGAATATGGATTACGCAACTACCTGAGCGATACTTATTTTCTTGAAGTACAGCGAGAGGACGCCAGTCAGCATCAGACTAAAGCCGGGAAATGAATATACTATTAAAAGCCGAACTCTCTCCAAATCGCCCCCCCCCCCCATCCTAATTCCCAAGATCGACTTAGAGAGTAGATTGAATCCTACTGTGGATTCTACATAGAAGCAGAAGAAAGCACTGGAAACATACCACTCAGACCTTGAAAAATGGTTGGTACTTGTTTCTAACAGTCTCTGTCCATTCGTCAGCACAAATTGCACCGCATCTGGAGCCCTCATTTTTCATTGGATTGTGCGTTATTATGGAGGGAAGCAATGAACTTTCTCACCCTAGGTATGTGCCGGAAGGTGGCATCCTCTTTGATGTGTGGACAAAAAGGAAAATGTCACCGTCATGCACCCTCAGGTCAAAGCAATGGTGATGGAGGTATCCGTGCCTGTAACTAGCGATTTAGAGCCAGGAACGGCCCACAATAGGCATTTCGGGAAAGAGGACCAGTTTACACAAAAACTGGCTACCACCTCATTCCCTGGTATTGAAACACTGTGAAATGCCATCTGCCGACCTTACGAGACTGCCGAGCTCTGTAGACCCATTACCTCCCAGCGGGAAAACGAATAATTCCCACTCCCAGCAAAATATGACCAACTCACACAGTTAATTAAGGAGCATGGAGACATGCATGAAACCGAACCGAACCGAACCGAAGACCACAATAACAGCTAATCGTCTGTGCAAGCGTCTTTATCGCTGAATAACTATTGCAGCTTTTCTTCTGAATCTACTTTCTGTAATCATCCCTTGGTCTCCCTCTACGGGTTTTACCCCGCGCACTTCCCTCCAGTACTAAACTGGTGAGCCCTTCCTGTCTCAGAATGTGTCCAATCAACGTATCCCTTCTTTTAGTCCGGTTGTGGTGCAAATTACTTTTCTCCCAAATTCTAATCAGTACCTCCTCATTAGTTAGCCGATCTAACCATCTCATTTGAAACATTTTTCTGTAAAACTACGTTTCGAAAGTTTCTGTTTTCCTCTTGTCTAAACTGTTCATCATCCATGTTTCACATCTATACATGGCTACACTCTATACAAATTCTCTCACAAAAGACTTCCTAATACTTAAATCCAAATTCGATGTTAACAAATTTCTCTCCTTCACAAAGGCTTACTTTGCCACTGCCAGTCTACATAATATCCTCTCTACTTCTGCCTTCATCATTTTGCTGCCCAAATACCCAACCCCATCTAATTTCAGAACCATGTTCCCTCTTCTAATCTCCCCAGCTTCGTCTGATTTCATTAAACTACACTCCCTTGTCCTTGTTTTGCATGTGTTGATGTTCATCTTATATACCCATATCTGTCAACAGTTCTTCGAAATCCTTTGCTGTCTCGGCCAGAATTACAATGTCGTCGGCCAACCTCATAAATTCTATTTTTTCTATGTAAAGTTTAATTCCTATTCAAAAATTTTCTTTCGTTTGCTTTACTGCTTCCTCAATGAACTGGTTGAACAACATTAGGGACAGGCTACGACCCTGTCTCACTCACTTCTCAACCACTGCTTCCCTTTCATGACCCTCGACTTGTAACTGACGCCTGGTTTCGATACAAGTTGTAAAGTAGGCTTTTTATTTTATCCCGAATACCTTCAAATCTTCCAAGAGAGTATTCCCCTGAACATTTTCCAAAGCTTTCTCAAAGTTTGCAAGAGCTATAAACTCAAGTTTGTCTTTCCCTAACCTTTCTTCGAAGATACGTCGTAGGGTCAGTATTGTCTCGCGTGTTCCTATATTTCTCCGGAATGCAAACTGGTCTTCCCCAAGGTCGGTTTCTAGCTGTTTTTCCATTCTTCTGTAAAGAATTCATGTTAGTATTTCGCAAAGCTGACTTATTAAACTTATAGTTCGTTAAAATTTACAGCTGGCAGCCTGTGATTTCTTTGGAATTGGAATTACTACATTTTTCTTGAAGTATGAAGTTATTTCCCATTCATCATATTACATATTCATAACATCAGTGCCATACTAGTATGTAACTGAGATCAAGTATGTAACTGACCTAAATTGTGCCCTAAAGACTGACATATATTACACTTTAATTACTTCTCTGGCAAACCACTCAACTCAGCCATGTCTGTTCAGTTCAGTGTATAAGGGAAACGTTGTTTTGCTGTATTAAACAGAACAAACATGTAATCTCAGTTGCACAGAGGCCGAATGGATGTGACCTGACTTGGTAATTGTATCAAAGTGTAGTGCAGCTGCAAATGATGCAGAATGCAAGAATCCCGTGTGACTTAATTTTCAGCATTATTGTTATAGACATGCAGGAAATTATTTTTAGGGAAGAAGAAGAAGGCATTCACTGCCGTGCTCCTACCAACATAGGCAGACGGATTAGACCACCGACTCTCATGAAATATAAGTTTAAGACTCATACTGCAAATCAACTTCAAGTAAATATATAAAAATACAATATGTCAGATAGACTGGGAAACGATCTGAATGGTGTAATTTGAGGAACGGGACAGAACTTAGCTGCAAATAAAACCGGAGCACAAGAAACCTAATGCACGATATATGAGTAGTTTTTTCCTCGTTTCTGTCATTCCTGTTGTAAATCCGATCAGCCTTCCCTTGTCACTTTGTAATGACTCTATCAGGGTGAAATGAACGTATGTATCAAACAACTGCAACTAAAGCTGCGTCTCATCATCATCGCTAATATGACAATATGCCAACATCTTTCCTGCACTAGCGGTGTTTGTACAAGGTTTCCACTTATCCCTCTCTTGCCAACTAACCTTTATACAGTGAAAGAATTGGTCATTTGTTCTCAGTAGCCGATTAATAGTAAGGGGCTGATATCAAAATCACCAGCATATTTCGTTAATGTCATTATCCTCCAAGGTAAAGACGTTAACTATGTTTTGGTTTTCAGTGTCGCCCTTTGACTCCAGACTACCCGTTTCCGGTGAGCAAGTCCCAGTATCCCACGCATCTGAAAAGAAATTGTGGAATTAATGTAAATTTGAAATTGCGAACATTCCATTGCAAAGGTTGAAAAACATGTTGCCTGCAAGTTTCTATCACTCTCAACGGAAATTTGTGTAATCGAGTAATATTTTGTGTGTAGTCGAGTAATATTTTGTGTGTGTGTGTGTGTGTGTTAGTATGTTCGTGACATTCAAGTGTGTGACGTCGAGGATTTCAGGACACAGAAATTGTTGATGAGTTCTCTACCGTCGTTCCGAGGATCTGAAATGTATGGTTAGCGTCGTGCGTCTTTGTGCGTTGTGTATGGTGCGAAGTATGGCAGGGTTTATTTACAGTCTTTCAGCACAAAGTATAGAAAAAATCATTTCTATTAGATTAAACGATGTAGAAAGTAATATCCGTGAAAGATATGGAAAAATGTGAACACTTCCCCCAATGCCGTGTATGTTGTGTCGGGTACTGTGGGAGTCAGCACCCGCACAAACAAGAAAGGAGAGAAGTTGCGATGGCTGACGGAAGGAATCTGTACATAAAACTGTCAAATTATTACAATACTTTATTCCTACAAAGAAAATGGGAGGCTGGTTGGATCAGCATTGACAGGGGTTGCTGAACTCTGTCTTCTCGGAGGTGTGGACTTGCGCTCTCTTTCCACTGACGCGCTGGTCAGCGCCTTCTTGATGCTCTTACGCGGCGCTGCGCTGGTCGCTGTGTAGTCGATGCTTTATGACTGCATCCTATAGAAGAAATTCCAGCTTCTGTTACGAGGTCGTTATCGTTCTTATTAGAAACTCACTTTTTATTTCGAGATTTAGAGTATCGCACGCAATGTGACGATAAAGGTGGTAGAGACGGAATCGTGTACTCGGAAACCGTCATTCATGCACTTCACTTCCCCCCTGTTTTACCCTGATGACAACTTCCATAAATAACTCTGCTGCAGCACCCAAAAACAAGCATAACTGATATAAGAGGGAGAGAAAAAGAAAATTAGAAAGTAATGTGCAAATAATACCATAAATTAGTACGGTACTCAAAACATACTTTTAACGATAAGAGGGAAATAAATAGAGAGCTAAAAATTACTATAACGTACTGCCAATAATCTGTCATAGAACATTGTTATCTTGTTCGATAGCAATGTGTTCCAAAGATAGCGAAGCACAGTGCTGTAGACGCAAATGTCTGTCATGAAACCACTTCCTTTGTAAACGGAGCGTGGACACGTTGAGAAAAACAGCATTCTACAAAAAGCCCTTGGTGCGCCATTTTGCAGGAAACTCTCTACGGAAGAAACAAAGTGTGACGAATTATGATTTCAATATTTTGGTGACGGTTCAGACACACTTTAAACGATTGTCGTAGATATGTTGAAGGTACACCAAGGGTAACCATCCAAAAACGGACCGTTATTGGGACATGAGAACAAGACAAAAACCAACAATCATTACGAGGCAGTTATCTACAGAGTTTACAGCGACCTCACACACTATAGTTTCAAGACAGTTAGCTGACGTATCCGACACGTGGAACATCAAAGGAGATCTTCTGACATAAAACATGAAAATAAAAAAACTGTTCAAATGGCTCTGAGCACTATGGGACTTAACTTTTGAGGTCATCAGTCCCCTAGAACTTAGAACTACTTAAACCTAACTAACCTAAGGACATCACACACATCCATGTCCGAGGCAGGATTCGAACCTACGACCGTGGGGTCTCGCGGTTCCGGACTGTAGTGCCCAGAACCGCTCGGTCACTCCGGCCGGCATTTAAAATACCTGAGATGCTTTGGTGTTTCGCACTGAAATCAGTATCTATCACCACAGACTCTTCCGCACCAGCGGTCACTTTTTCAGAAATGAGATGGAGTTCTTACCACTGAAAGCGGTTACCATGTACTCTGTTAACTATGTGAAGCAGATCTTACTATTTGTTATCATTTATTTTATGTTCATCGATAAATTTAGAAATTGTTTCTAAATAATTTTCAACGTTTTCGAGTGTGAAGTTTATTGTAGTTGGATGTTACCTTTCTTCTTGTTTTAACATTAAGACATTTTTCTGTGAAAACAGGATACATTATTCGCCATACTTAAGTTCTATACATGTCAGTATGCAATATAGTGTGAAAGACTGAAAATATTAGAAAATGCCTTGGATCAAAACCAGTTTAGTTAAAAAAAAGCTTTGTTCTACATGTAGGTTTTTATAAATCACTTAAGCGTTAGCGATAGTGGAAAATCTAGAAATCTATCTTAAAAACACTTCGGTGTTGAAGAAGAATTATACAGTTCTTAATATTTACGAAAAATCGAATTTTCTTGCATTACTAAATACAGATAATCTAACAGTTGATATACACAAATAAACTGTTCAGACCGAAATAATCGAGTTGTCAACTTTATTAATCTGCGCAGACAAATTTAGGATGAGTTAACTGCCTTTGAGAAAAGGAAAAATAAAGGGACCACAGCGATAGTTTTGGTACTACGATTGATTTAGGCGTTGTCTTAGCACTGGAAGCTAGACGAGAAAAATTTAAACGTACTCATACCATTCCTCGACCTAGAAAAACCGTCAAGAACATAAAATGTCGCAAGATATTTGAAGTTCTCATATAAGTATAATGTGACAATTATTGAACTGTATGAACAAAAACGTAACTCTGTTAAAAACTACGGCGTGCACTCTCTTTATTCAACATGTGAACGTTACTACAGATATTAGAATTTAGGTTATGAAATGTTCGATATGCCATCAGTGGCGATGGTGTGGCGCAGACGAATAGCAAAATTCTGTATGTCCCGCTGAAATGTCGAAACATCGATGACCTCTTGAATGGTCGTTTCCAGCCCAGAAATGGTTTTGACGTTATTTCAGTACACTTTATCTTTGATATAGCCCCAAAAAAGAGTCACATGTTTTCAGATCCTAAGAATATAGCGGCCTATCGAGACCCTTGCCCTTGACCTCTGTGTACCCCAAAGCTAGAAAGCAGTCCCCAAAGCGCTCCTCCTTAAAAAAACAGTTTTGATGGGACCGAGCTCCGTCTTGCATGAACCACATCTTTTCGAAATCAGGATCACTTTGGATAAAGGGGATGAAATCATCTTCCAAAACCTGCACGTACCGTGCAGTAGTAACCGTGCCATCAAGGCATATCACACCGTGACTGGATATTACACACCAGTCAACCAGCCGTTGAGGGTGAAGAGACTCCTCGATCGCGAAATGCGGATTCTCAGTCTCCAAAATGTGCCAGTTTTCTTTATTGACGAACCCATCCAAATGAAAGTGAGCTTCTTCGCTAAACCAAACTATACACGCGCATACTAATTTCGCTCACGCCCCGTGGAAAACCATGCAGTTTTAATATCCTAACGCAAACCGTTCAGAAGTTATTGCGATTTAATTTCACATAGTTCAATAAATGTCACCCTGTATTAATATGTAAAAGGAAAATGGGTATTATAGAATATTTAAACGGCCGAAGACGGAGCATGCAGGGTGGAAGACCAAGAGACAAGTTCAAGAGCATGCAGGGTGGAAGACCAAGAGACAAGTTCACGGACTAGGAAGGGCTTAACGCAGTGATGCAACGTTCCTTCCCTACTGCGAATGTATTGCGTGAATGCAAAATAAGATGCAGCGGTTGGCGCTGCAGTTACATTTTAATTCCATCATAGACATTCTTTTAGCTCACTGACGCATTTCGTCCACTGGTCATCTTCAAAACGATGTGAAATAGACTGATTCCAGTTGTCTCGTCATTGTTGTCAGTACAGATGATAGGACCGAAAACCAACTGTTGCAACTCTACTTGTCAACCTGTGTATCGAGTAAGCAATGAAAGAAATGGAAGTTATGAAGTTCGATTAAAATTCAAAGTGAAAGGATATCGCTCATGACATTCCTTTGCCCGTCCTGCAATGCTACTCCTATTTGACAACAGCCTACGTGGTGCTGAAGATACTTCTGTGCGAACAGGGACGCCACTCCCCACAAATGTATCAAGCAACTGAAGACATAAATTTCCAAACTAATGAAATTACTACAAATTTCTGTGACCAAAGCACTGATTTATTCAGGAGAACAAATAGTCAACTATCATGTGATCGTTGTAAAAATAATCCTAGCTTGTACCCATCTCCCGTTTAAAGACTAAGCCCAAATAATCGGGGAATAGGCCAGCCGGTGTGGCCGAGCGGTTGTAGGCGCGTCAGTCTGGAACCGCGCGACCGCTACGGTCGCAGGTTCGAATCCTGCCTCGGGCATGGATGTGTGTGATGTCCTTAGGTTAGTTAGGTTTAAGTAGTTCTAAGTTCTAGGGGACTGATGACCTTAGATGTTAAGTCCCATAGTGCTCAGAGCCATTTGAACCATTTAGCCAGTCGGGGAATATACTGTATTCTTCCTGCCGTAGAAACTGTTCCATGCATATATCTTGTATTACCACTGGGCTGCTGCTGAATTATCGTTGGACTTGGCGTCGGTGAGCAAGGCGATTCCCTCGACTAACTCATCTGTGCTTCACAGCAGGCGAACTGTGATAGAACTGCTAAGCTCTCTGGAAATAGAACTGCTCGTTCAGCCACGGAGCATGGCTTATATTCTGGTTTGCGCACAGTTACGAAACCGCGCGCTAGTTGTTCCATATGAATGCTGATGAAAAACGTACTCGTAGTTCTTGTTGTGCAGGAGACGGCCCTTCATAACATCCCTCTCCGCACGCCCCACTGCCCACCCCCCCTTCCTCTGCTAATGTTCTGTCTGATGAGATACATGTCCATGGTGACCTTTGCGTTGCAGCTACTTCTCTCAGCTTTCAATGTTTCTGACTGTTGTGTGGTGTTGTATGATTGTCGGACTCCTGCTTTGACTGTTTAGTGGTGTTGTGTGATTCCTCATTCGGAGTTCACTTGTTGACGTCATCTGAAACTGGAAAAAGCTTTGTATCTTCCGGAATGGAAAGAGTTGTTACTTCGTGATACTGAGATGCTGTTAGGTAAATTGAAGCTATCGTCTTCCTGCCATGGAGCGTCTGGTCGGAGGACTTTTCCTTATGGGAAGTGCTTCTGTAGGATACTAAAACAACGTTAGCGCGTTTCTGTATTTTCGTAACTTAGTTTTCTAATTTCTGCTTCAAATTCTTGACGAAACGTTTTATTACTCTTTTTCATTAAGGGTGAAATGGTGCGTTACAAACACGTGGTATTGCATTTTCCGCACAATGGTCGTCAAATCCTCTATCTACAAACTATGTTTCGTTATCAGTCACTTCTGCTGAAAATGCCTTAAGTACTTCAACTGATTTCGCATCATCCTTGCTTCTCATTCTTAAGACGTACAGAAAAATAACACAGGCGCTTACCTCCTTCTAAGAATGTTCCGAAGAAGTCCTTGTGAATTCTACTCCTGTGCCTTGGGCCACGGAAAAATGAATTATGCGGTGCTGCATGGCGTACATTTTCTTATTCCAAATGTTTTCTGTATCCTTCAGTAACCATTCCCGGTAGATATTTTGTCTTGTCGTTACCTTTCTAGTGGAACTGGCCTACGTCATCTCTCCAAGAGTTTTTATAATTGTAGCTGTAGTGCTTCTGGAATGACCAATCGCGCTTTCCTTTTACTGAATGCAGGATGATGACTCCTTTACACAGTGATAACATGTGTTATACAGTAGACCACAGAAGTGCACCAAAGGCTCGGTTAGCTGCTTCTTTAGCAGTGGCCACGTAGTATCATAAAAGTTTAAGTTTCGATTGTATTCCAACTTTTCCTAGCGCTTCAGTTCTTACATTTGTGTTTAGTGGTAGCCGTGTTACCACCTTGTTGACGAGGCATCGATCTGAAAACATTTTTCTGGAGATTCTCAGCTTTGACAGCTGCTAAACGTTATTCGGTATCTGCGTTGCTGTGTTCTGAGGAAGCACAGGACTCTATCTCATAATTGTATGCCGAGAGTAACATTGACTACCTCTGTAACCTTTGTTGACTTGCAGTGCTGGAGTATTGAGTATCGTTACTTACGGCTTGTGGTCAGCTTTTCGCAAAAATTTGCCATTGTGCATTTAATTATGAATTTTCTTTATGGCAAATATGAGAACAAGAGTTTCTTTTACCAACTGAGAGTAACACCACTGCGCTGAGTCGAAGTCTTGCGTATGAAAGCTCTGGGTTTATACACATCTTCCGCTCTATATTGTAATAGTCCCCCTATTCCTACACCTGGAGAATCGGCAGCAACTAATAATTGCTTCTGGGAGTCGTACGTTACTAAACTTTGTCAGTTTACAAAATTGTCTCGGGTTCTTCGGCCGACGTTCGTCTGATGATTTTTCTGACGTTTCGCCATAGCACGAGTGGCTGGCATTGTCAAAGTTTCACCCTCCATTGCTGTTTGTGGACGGAGTCGAGCTCGCGGCCGCAGACTACATGTACCTGGGGAGCCAACGCCCGAGGCCACCTCCGCGGTCATTTCCGGTGCGGTTCTCATGCTACCTGTGACGGTCGTTCGCTGCAGCACAGGAAGCCCAGGATCCGTTTACCTTGAGGCTTTCCTCTTTCTTGTTGAAGCCGTTCTCGTGTTTGTGTATTTATACAGCTTGTCTGAAGAAGCAGGTGTGATAGTTCTTCTCTACAGCCTTAACACCCGTGTCGGTGAACTTCACTACATGGTCGATCTCACACAGCGAGTGGTTTGCCACCGCCGATTTCACCACCTGCACCAACCTGTAGTGTCTTTTATATTCTGTAATCCTGGTGTTGATCGATCGTCCAGTCATTCGAACGTAAACTTTTCCGTATGTGCATGGTATGCGGTACATTCCTAGCATTGCAAGTGGATCCCTGCTAGCGGAACGCCAGAAAAATCATCAGACGAACGTCGGCCGAAGAACCCGAGACAGAAACCAACAGGCAGTTTGTCACTTAGAGACTAATAAAGCACTTTTCAGTTTATCGAGAGCCACTTGACAGTCCTCCATCAAGTTCCATTTTTCTCCTTTTCTTACCAGCTGTTTTAGCAGTTCCACTATTAAGCCTACCACAGGATGGAATTTTCTGTAACATCTGATTTGAGCTAAGACCAGCAGCAACCGTTTCAGAGTTTTTGGTTATGGGAACTTTGTGATGGCTTGCAAGTGTTTTTATGGTAGTACCTATACCTTTCCGGATATGAATGCTAAAGATTCTCTTCCTGAAGATAGGAACATTTTTCTTCTTAGTGCAGAGTCCTGATTTGAGTAGTAGTGTAACAATTTCTCTAAGTTCTTCTATGACCCTTCCTGATACTACAGCACCTTTTAACTGATTTGCTGCACCCGCAGTCTTTCTGATTTATTGCTCGAGATATCGTTGATATAAAAGACACAATTTATTCCGAATGTAATGCAGTATATATAGGCCTACAGCTGTATTAATGACCATTACTTTCTCATTTACTTCGTTGAGTGGTAGTTAAAAATGCCTTTCGATTCAGTGTATTAATACTATCTCCCTCTATCTGATTTTGCTATTATGTCTTCTGCTCTTGGCGCTTGCTTATGTACCAGTTATGTACTGTGCATCCGCAGTTGATGTGAATTCAGCGCATAGCCTTATCGTCTAATTAGGTTTCCCTACTGTTACTAAACGTATGACCTATTACCAGTTTGTAATGAGTACAATCATGCGTTTCCATCTTAAGTTCCTTCATTACAGTTGGACCTTCTCACAAATTATGTAGGTTTGAGGTCTAGCCTTACAAAGATTTGTTATTGCGTCAAAGTTCATAATTAAGTGGAACATGTAAATTTAAGGCTTCCAGGGTTTCAGTAAGCATTTCTACTTATTTTTAAGTAGTTTTACGTATTCTGCTTTCTCATCTGTTACTTTTACCTGCTTTGCTCAGTTATGGACTGCAAAACTGAGTTTTCCTATGAGGCAGAGATTCACTATATTTGTAGAGTGCTTCACTAGCGGTGTTCCTTGCACTACCACAAGCTTATATTTAGCACTGAATGCACTTTGTCCTTGTATATGAATTGATTGACCACTATTGCTTGTCAGGTTATTCTTAAATTTAGCAAACTTAATCAATAAAATTTATCAAGTGACCTTCTTTAGGGTGTTTTTGTTTACACCCTGAATAAGTGACCCTCATCAGGGTGTTTTTGTTTACATCCTCTTGAAACAGGGACCGAAACATCGGTAGTTTCATATCCTGACAATGCGGTTATAAACCGAGAAAATTTGTATTGAATGTGACAACGGCCGCGGAAGCCTAAGTTTATATTTACGTAACTTTGATTATCGGATAAATTAGTGAGTTATGCTATTTGTTATACTATCTAATAGGAATTGTTCCCTACTTCTATTTAATTCTACCGCTAAAATAAATTACTTCCTTAGCTCTACACGTTACTACTCTGTGTATCTTTTTTTCGAATTCTTCATCTACAGTTTCGATTTCTTTATATTATACTTAAACTACTTAGTTTGTCTTTGTAGGCAGTCTTCTCCCTTATGGCCCTTTCTGCTACGTTTAAAATATTTCACTTCTCCATAATAGCATATTTTCCTGTCATGTGTAACGAAACATTTGGAAGATTATTTCGATTATTATTATCTAAATTTCTAACCGATCTGGTATTACTGACTTCTAAGTGTTTCGCTTTTTTTTTTGTACTTCTACTTACTTCTCTTGTCTTTAAAATTTGTGGTGCCTGAAAATACTATGTTGAAAACATTGTTTTCTGTATTACTTAAGCTACACGTTTGCTATCCCTGTTTAAATCTCTGACATTTGTTTAAAAGTTGTTCTAGTATTGGGTTATTTAACCTAATTTGGTCGTTTTTCAAACTGGCATCCAAATCATTCGCATTTTCCTTACTGTCGTACACACATATGATAGATCACAGTCAGGATTCTAATACTTATAATTCTGTGTCTTGTTAGACCCTGTAGAATAGCGACAGATTCCTTAAGAGTTTGATGTGATTTTTTGTATGCTCTATAAAACTGGTGGCATGATGGTGCTATAAAAAATTTACCTTGAAAATAGAATTATGAAACACATACTGTGTTGAAACATTATGAATTAGCTCAGAGGTAAACATCTATAGACTCAGAGTCCGCATGAATTCAGAAAATATCACTCTGTACAAAAGAATTTGCTCCATATTCTTGCAGAGTAATGAGTTCAATCGACAGGAGATCTCAATCTGATTCCATATTTTCATATTTACAGGAGGCTTTTGATACCGTTCCTCACAAGCGGCTTCTAACGGAGTTGCGTGCCTATGTAGTATCGTCTGAGTTGTGCAACTGGACTCGTGATTTATTGTGAAAAAATTACAGTTTGCAGAAACTGGCGGAAAATATCATGTAAAACAGAAGTGATATCCGGCGCTCCGCAAGGAAGTGTCACAGACCCTTTGCTGTTACTAACCTATATAAGTGATTTAGAAGATAATCTGAGCAGCTTTCTTAGCTTTTTTTCGCAGATTATACTGCCATTTATCATCTTGTAAAGTCATCGGATTTCGAAACCACTTCCCAAATTATTTAGGTAAGATATCAGTATGGTATGAAAAGTAAGAATTGACCATAAATGATGAAAAGTATGAGGTCACCTATATCAGTACTGAAAGGGATCTGTTAAATTTCGGTTACATGAAAAATCATATACCTCTTAAGAAAGCAAATTCAACTAAAGTACCTAGCGGTGACAACTACGAACAACTTAAATTGAAATGATCACATAGCTAACGTTGTGGATAAGGAGAAACGAAGACTACTTTACAGTCGGGGAACTTAAAAGATACAGTTAGTCTACTAAAGAGACCACAGACATTACTCTTGAAGGTCCTTTTCTCGAATACTGCTGCACGGTGTGTGATCCATAACAAGCGGGAGTGACGAATGACATTGAAAAATTTCAAACAGGAGCTCGTATTGTACCATCACAAAATCGCAGGGGAGGTTCGTGAAGATGATAAACGAGTGGGGGTGGCAATTATTAAACCAAAGGCGTTTTTCGTTGCAGCGAGACATTTTCACGAAGTTTCAGCCACCAACCTTTTCCTCATAATGAAAAAATATTCTGTTAATGCTAACCCACACAGAGAGAACTGATAATCGAATAAATGGAGAGAAATCAGAATTTACGTGAAAAGGTTTAAGTGTTCGTTTTTCCCACGTGCTGCTAGTGAATGGAGCGCTAGAGAAATAGTGTGAGAGTGGTCTCATTAACCCTGTGCCAGTCACTGAAGTATAAACTGGAGAATAGTCATGTAGATGTAGAGAACGGTAAACGTGATCACGCAATATAAGAACCGGTGAATGGAATGAACAGCCTCCTGGCCATAGGTCATAGATTGAGGGTAAAGGAAAGGAAGATGAAACAATGGAGGAGAAACAGGTGGGACAGTAGCTACAAACGTTGCACCAAAATAGGGAACCGCACAGTGTGGAAGTTTATGATGTGTTGGAAGGAAAATAACACTTGGCGTCTACAGCAAGCGAACCACGTCTGTTAAAAAGAAAATTAATTGATAAAGGAAGTCAACTAGTGTTTAGAACTGACAAGGAAAATTCCGAGAATATGCATCACAAAATCAGCTATTTATGGAAGTGAAACGGGCAATGAGGGTACACCTGAAAATAGCAGTCTCAAACGTTTCGGACTTGGTGCTGCAGAGAGATGCTAAAACTGATGAAACAGGATTTAAGGAAGTTATCCGCATAACTGTTGATGAAAGACATGTGTAGAAAACATTCGTTGGAAGGCAGAGTGATAAGATTCCTGGAATAACTTTCATAGTAGTAGAGGAAGCGTAGGGGACAAAAATGTTAAGGAAGAAAGTTACTGTGATATTTTAGAAAAATGACTGAAGTCATTGGGTATAGCTGCTGCCATGAGACAAAGAGATTAGCACAAGACGTAAAATGGTGGCTGACGACGGATTATTCACAAAAAAAGCCAAAGTATTTGAAAGGACAATATTAATGAGATACGTAGTTTTGCAGTTTGATAACTGTAAATTAAAAACACTCGGACATTTAATTGCAAGTTTTCTTAGAACTTTCTACAAATATCGTCGGAAGGATAGTGACCCTTCTTCTGAGCACAGCACTTAATACCTAACAGATTGCTATGCTGCTACAAAGGATGTAAAGCTGTTCTAAAATAGTACGAGACCAATAACAATCTTTATCACTACAACTGCGACAGTAGACTGACTTAAAATAATAGTGAAAATTGATTACTGCACTTTGGAGGAGCAGCTGAAAACTGTTCTTGTAATAACGTTTCGAGATCAAGTTCATAAACAATTTATACTGTTTGAAATTAAAGAAAGATGAATCTGGATTTTTTGACTTAAATTAACGGGTGAAACGGGTTGTTACTTTGGGGTTTGTAATAAAAACATTTTCGAAACTAAATTTCTAGGTTTCTTTCTGTGACGAGATTAAACGTTTACGTAAACAGAAACCTGAGCTGATATGAATATCTGTGGTAATTGGAATTTAGTAACAAAACAGTAATGTGATTTGCAGTGACGTATCCCCTCTTTTATTTCACAGCAGTGACAGAAAACCTACAAAGAAATTACATTGCATTGCAGCTGAAGTATTATGTACCTATACGCTCAGGTGTGTAGCAATGACGCATAAATTTTTGCGTTTACATAAAATACTTGAGCATGTGAAATACTTATCATCAACCGTAATAACTCATTCCGGATTAAACAATAAGTGATAATATCTTCGTGTAGGATATGGTACAATGCACAGACAAGAGTGCTAGTTTTCGACTTCACTTCTCACAATGCGATAAATGAAGCTAGTTGTATGCAGAGAGAGATTTCAATACGCAGACGGCTAAATGAGCATTGTACATGTTTCCTCGCAGTGGATAAGACCCGCACGCGGTGTAAGTGGTGGTAAAACTTCAAGTATCATTAACGCCCATGTGCGATGTTGTTTGAAGTACGATAGCCCCATCGCAATGCTACAGGGAGCAACAAGGTATTACGGAATGGAAATCCATTTGTCACACTCGTAAACAAACAAACCAGGTCAGTTAAATATTCGAATAAACACCACACTTCGCTAGATAATATTGCGTGGCGATTCAGACACATGAACTTGAGATGTTTGCCAATTTTGTGCAATTATTTAGCTTAGTCAACCGTAGTCGTGGTAATATAGACGGTCAAGACACATTTATGTGACCATCGCCTACGTTCGACGTCAACATATAATAACCACGTACAGACGGCAGTTATCAGTCTAAGAAGTGGCGGGTGTATAAAACGTGTCTCCGGAAGTGAAAAACAGTGAAAACCTTTTTTGTAAGAGGAAATACAGTGACTTGTCTGATATCCAGAAGCATATGATGAATGGCTTCCGAGCCGAGGGTGGAAGTATTTCCGAAACAGCTAAGTTTGTAAGCCGCTCGCGTGCAGACGTGGTTAAAGTATATCGTGCATGACAAAACGGCGATATCCAATACTGGCGTCGAGGAAACTGTCGAACACCTCGAACAGTGGATAACGAGGGCGAGAAAGACGGCTGCGCCGATGTGTAAGGACGAATAGGTGCCCAACGTCTGAACACCTGACCACCGAGTGAACCACGGGTCTACCAAGATTGTCTCCTTAACCAGAAAGCGGCCGGTTCATGCACCCATGCACACTGTAGTTCATTGGAGATGAAGGCTGGAATTTGCAAGCCGATACCGAGACTGGACGTCCAATGAGTGACGACGTACAGTCTTATCAGATGAATCACGTTTTATGGTGCATCAGACAGATGGCCGTTGGCACGTGAAGTGTGAGAGCAGATTACCTTACAACAATCGTCGGAATGACCCAGGCCGAAGGTGGAGGGAGGCTCGTGGTGTAGGAATTGTTTTCGTGGCATTCTCTAGGTGATTGCTTCATTCTGGAAGGCAAAATGGAGCAACATAAGCATGCTTCTTTCCTTGGGGACCATGACCATGCCTACACGGATTTTGTTTTTCTTCGGCAGGATGAAGCAGGACAGTGTAACGTCTCACACAGCCAGCTGTGTACTTGAATACACTACTGGCCATTAAAATTGCTACACCACGAAGATGAGGTGCTACAGACGCGAAATTTAACCGACAGGGAGAAGATGCTGTGATACATAAATGATTAGCTTTTCAGAGCATTCACACAAGGTTGGCGCCGGTGGCGACACCTACAACGTGCTGACTTCAGGAAAGTTTCCGACCGATTTCTCACACACAAACAGCAGTTGACAGGCGTTGCCTGGTGAAACGTTCTTGTGATGCCTCGTGTAAGGAGGAGAAATGCGTACCATCACGTTTCCGTCTTTGATAAAGGTCGAAGTGTAGTCTATCGCGATTGAGGTTTATCGTATCGCGACATTGCTGCTCGCGTTGATCGAGATACAATGACTGTTAGCAGAATATGGAATCGGTGGGTTCAGGAGGGTATCGCTAGCAGTCGAGATGACAGGCATCTTATCTGCATGGCTGTAACGGATCGTGCAGCCACGTCTCGATCCCTGAGTCAAAAGATGGGGACGTTTGCAAGACAACAACCATCTGCACGACAGTTCGACGACGTTTGCAGCAGCTTGGACTATCAACTAGGAGCCCATGGCTGCGGTTACCCTTGACGCTGCATCACAGACAGGAGCGCCTGCGATGGTGTACTCAACGACGAACCTGGGTCGACGATGGCAAAACGTCATTTTTTCGGATGAATCGAGGTACTATTTACAGCATCATGATGGTCGCATCCGTGTTTGGCGACATTGCGGTGAACGCACATTGGAAGCGTGTATTCGTCCTCGCCATACTGGCGTATCACCTGGCGTGATGGTATGGGGTGCCATTGGTTACACGTTTCGGTCACCTCTTGTTCGCATTGATGGCACATTGAACAGTGGACGTTACGTTTCACATGTGTTACGATCCGTGGCTCTACCCATCATTCGATCCCTGTGAAACCGTACATTTCAGCAGAATAATGCACGACCGCATTTTGCAGGTCCTGTACGGGCCTTTCTGGATACGGAAAATGTTCGTCTGCTGCCCTGGCCAGGACATTCTCCAGATCTCTCACCAATTGAAAACGTCTGGTCAATGGTTGCCGAGCAACTGGCTCGTCACTATACGCCAGTCACTACTCTTGATGAACTGTGGCACCGTGTTGAAGCTGCATGGGCAGCTGTACCTGTACACGCCATACAAGCTCTGTTTGAGTCAATGTTGAGGCGTATCAAGGCCGTTATTACTGCCAGAGGTGGTTGTTCTGGGTACTGTTTTCTCATGATGTATGCACCCAAATTGCGTGTAAACGTATTCAAATAGCAGTTCTAGTATAATATATTTGTCCAATGAATACCCGTTTATCTCTGCATGACTTCTTGGTGTAGCAATTTTAATGGCGAGTAGTGTAGTTCGAAGCCAACCAGTACGAGTGTATCTTACTCCACTGGCCAACGGACTCGCCTCCAATCGAGAATCAGTGGGTGGACCTCGACTGAGTTGTTTGCGTTCGTGTGTCCTCGACCGATAGACCTACGCCGCACGGCACTGGAGCCGGCATGGCTCCACATACCCGTCGGTAACGCCAAGGGCCTCATTGACTATGGAGATGCTAGTGGCTATTCAGGCCTTTCACAGGTGGTCCCATTAATGTCACTGGAAATCTCATGTAGTCTACAGGGAAATAGATATCACTCATTACGTGTACTGGAATTAATAAGCGGTAGTGTAGGGATTACCGCCACTGGGATTCCAGTCCTGCGGAAGTATTCGCAGCCCGAGATTTTCGCGGCCAATACAAGCTAGGGCTGTGTCGAGCGTGACGCGGTACCTGAATTGCCAGGCAGTATCGAGCGCCTGGCAAAGTGTGGGGAGCTCCGCTTGGCGCGACCAGGCCTCGCCGGTGCGGCTGGCTGCTTGCCAGGGCGTCTGCTGCGCCGTGCTGGGCCACCGGTAATTGTCGGCCACCCCCTCCAGGCAGCGCGGCGCCAAATGCGTTTGCTCGCCTTTCCGTTCCGCTCCCTTCACTCTTCTGCCGCGAGGCGAGCACCTGGCAGTGGCTGGAGCAGCGTAATGTCAAGTGTGGAGGCGTGCATTTGTGCGTTCTACAGCAGTGAGACACATTTCCAGCTGAAGAAAATACACTACCGGCCATTAAAATTGCTACACCAAGAAGAAACGCAGATGATAAACGGGTATTCATTGGACAAATGTAGTATACTAGAACCGACATGTGATCACATTTTCACGCAATTTCGGTACATAGATCCTGAGAAATCAGTACCAGAACAACCACCTCTGACCGTAATGACGGCTTTGATACTGCTGGCCATTGAGTGAAACAGAGTTGGACGGCGTGTACAGATACAGCTGCCCATGCAGCTTCAACACGATACCACAGTTCATCAGGAGAAGTGACTGGCGTATTGTGACGAGCCAGTTGCTCGGCCACCATTGACCAGACGTTTTCAGTTCGTCAGAGATTTGGACTATATGCTGGCCAGGTCAGTAGTCGAGCATTTTCTGTATCCAGAAAGGCCCGTACAGGACCTGCAACATGCGGTCATGCATTATCCTGCTAAAATGTAGGGTTTCGCAAGGATCGAATTAAGGGTAGAGCCACGGGTCGTGACACATCTGAAATGTAACGTCCACTGTTCAAACAGCCGTCAATGCGAACAAGAGGTGACCGAGACGTCTAACCAATGGCACCGCATACCATCACGCCGGGTGGTCCGTATGGCGATGACGAATACACGCTTCCAATGTGCGTTCATTGTGATGTCGCCAAACACGGATGCGGCCATCATGATGCTGTAAACAGAACCTGGATTCATCCGAATAAATGACGTTTTGCCATTCGTGCAGCCAGGTTCATCGTTGAGAACACAATAACAGGCGCTCTTGTCTGTGATGTAGCGTCAAGGATAATCGCAGCCATGATCTCCGAGCTAATAGTCCTTGCTACTGCAAACGTCGTCGAACTGTTCGTGCAGATGTTTGTTGTCATGCAAACAGCCCCATCTGTTGACTCAGGGATCGAGACGTGGCTGCACGATCCGTTACAGCCATGTGGATAAGATGCCTTTCATCTCGACTGCTAGTGATACGAGGCCGTTGGGATTCAGCACGGCGTGCCGTATTACCCTCCTCAACCCATCGATTCCATATTTTGTTAACAGTCATTGGATCTCGATCAACGCGAGCAGCAATGTTGCGATACGATAAACCGCAATCATGATAGGTTACAATCCGACCTTTATCAAAGTCGGAAACGAGATGGTAAGCATTTCTCCTCCTTACAAGAGGCATCACATTAACGTTTCAGGCAACGCCGGTCAACTGCTGTTTGCGTATGAGAAATCGGTTTTAAACTTTCCTCTGTCAGCACGTTTTAGGTGTCGCCACCGGCGCCAACCTTGTGTGAATGCTCTGAAAAGCTAATAATTTGCATATCACGGCATCTTCTTCCTGTCAGTTAAAGTTTGCGTCTGTAGCACGTCATCTTCGTGGTGTAACAATTTTTAAGGCCAGTAGTGTATTTAAGGTAATTCTCATTTGTCGTTCCGTCTCAGTTGCACATTTTTTAATTATATTACGTGATTCGATCACTATGGATCATCTTCAGGTCTATGTAGTTGCGCCAGCAACCCTTCTTGTCCACTCAGGACCACACACAAGATTACAGTAATCTGATACGTGGTTCTGAGTAGACAAGACGGGTTTCTGATGCACGTATATAAATCTGAAGAAGATAAAAAGTTACCGAAACATGGAATCTAAATAAAAAGAAAGTATCACGGAGACGGGACTTTAATAAAAAGTAAGTACCACGGAGACGGGACATTAAATGAGAATTATCTCAAATATCAGTACAGTTGTTGTATCTCTCAAAACTATTATGTCGGCCACATGTGACGAAGTACTAGTCGTGGTCTAAGAAGGCCACACTGGTGACTTTGGAGCTCATTACTGATAAAGAATTGGCACCAGATGGCACCCTGCAACGTCGTGGTAGGTGCAAGAGGCGGGAAACAATAGACGAGGGATACTCGCACATACGAACAGGGGCTGCCCAAATATTTGACCACGAACAGCACCTGTTCTCTGTCCTCAATACGTTGCAATTATCAGTCGTAATAAGAAGGGCTGTCTGTATAGCTGCGACGGCATTATGTTGCAGCTCAGTTCGTTCGAACGTGGGGAAACTGTTAGGGCACCCATTGTGTGTGCTTCCGTAACCAAGAGAAACGAATCCAAAAGGTACCATATCGAAGACTGTCTAGCACGCGCTGCTTCAGTTGCGAGACTGTATGGTCTGTAGAGTTTTTCTGTGTTTTCTTTGTTTTTCTTTAATGAAATTTTTATTATGTTCACAAATTGCAACATCTTCTAAGCTTCTCGTGGTAATTAAGGCACAGAGATATGGTCTTTTCAGAACGTAGTTGTCGTGATATTTCATAAAAATTGTCATCCCGTAACACGTTTCTTTACAAGTCAAATACCAGTTTCCACAGATCTAGCTTTAAATATGTTTTAATGTAACGAAATATATTTATAAAAATGTTCATATCCTATTTCACCCTCTTAGTGGCTGGATTCCCAAAAATTCTGAACATGTAATTTTTTTTCTGTTTCAAAATTACTGACTTCTAAACCAAATAGAAATTTTCGTAATCCTAACTTCAAAAATGGCTTAGTAGCGACGTATTTTCAAAAACCTTTCATCCCATATGTCATCCGCTTAGCTGTGGAATTTTAAATAATCCCCTCTTAAACGACGGCTACAGTATATGGCCAACACCTCGCAATATTTAAAGCGTCTATCCTTAGTGGTTCAGGCTGCACAATGATGGGTCGGTCAGTCAATCAGTCAGGACATTTCTTTTTATACCCCTTTCAAGAAAACGGTAAAAGAACAGTCGTCAAATTACAATGTTAACGAAAGTGTATGTTAAATGAACATGACGGACGTCCGTTGAAGGGGGTTATAACGAAACATAAGACGGTGACAGCTACGTAGTCATTGCAGAACGGAATGTAGCACTCGCAAACCCTACCAGCACAAAAAGAAAACGAAGGGAGCTGCTAAATCAGGGAGTTACAGGGCGAGCTGGCATTCCAAAACCACTCAGAAGTTATGCAAATTCCCGTAACAGGAAAAAATATGATAGGGACTACGAAATAACTGTGCAATGTTATTTGGTCGGATGACTCTCACTTCACACTGTTTCCAGTTTCTGGCTTCGATTAGGTGCCAAGTGTGAAACGTAGTGGGAGCTCGCGGATGTTTCGGACACCCAGGTAGTGGTATTCCACGTTCCCGGGGTTACACTGCATTACTGCGAACGATTACGTGACCGTTCTGGCTGATCAGGTCCATCTCATTTTATAATACCGACACTGTGTTCCAAAACACAAGGCACTTGTTAGCACAGCTCTTATGGTCCAGGACTGGTTCTGTGAGAACGAGGATGAACTGCCGCATCTCCGCTAGCCGCTACAGTCACCATACCTCAGTATTGTTGAGTGTTCGTCGTCCATCTTATACAAAAAGTTGCGTGATCGCTATTCACCTCCATAGTCGTTTCCTTAACAAGTTAATATTTAACAGGAAGGATGATACAAGATTCACTTGAAAAACATACAACAGCTGTATTTATCCATTCCCAGAATACTGGAAGCTACTTTGAATGGTAACAATTTTCCTACACCGTATTAGGCATGGTTATGTGCTTATATTTCTTCCGTATTTTCGTCCACCAGCTTCTTGCGACTATTCAAGTACGCAATTGGAAAGGAGTATTTACATTGGTTATGCGCCCTGTCGTACAAGAATATAGGGACTCCCTCCTCGCACATTCAGTTTGGTCTTTATGATCTGTTCACATGAGTAAGTTGCCATTATTTTAATGAAAGAGAAGAGATGAAATCATTAATATTTATTAATATTATTCCACGTACACACACAGACTAGATTTTTTAAGCGCTATTTTCGTGTAAAACAAGAAAACATCACCGTTTTCACAGTAACTCAAACCTGTCAGCCGTGTGTGTGATAGAAGGACCCAGATGATGAAAGGATCGTTGCAGGTCCCATTGTCTAACGAGGTGATTTTCAAACCTATAAAAGCGGCGGCTCCTTTCACATGTGACATCTGATTCTAAGTGTTGGGTAAATAAACTTTTTAGTTTCGAAAAAAATAATTAGTTTAGTTAAAAGGTCCCCTTTGAAAAATTATGAATGACTGTGCTGGTAAACTTCTACGTTACTTGTTTTTCAAACAGCTGAGCAAAACTCAACGTACTCAAACACTTTCCTCTTTACTTATCCTGATCAACACTAAACTGACACACAATATTTTTACCACAACGCAATCTGACTTTCAATAATCCCTACAAAGGAATGACCCTAACTAACAATAACCTATACCTTTCATGAATCACTTACCTCACAAAAATCCTCGTTCTTCGAACTACTGCAATGCAGCGAGCGCCAATACTGCCAGCTAAATAAAAGATTCTATCTACTGAAGGCACTAACTACTGACAGGCATAGTTAGCAAATGAAAGATTTTGATAGAGAACAAACGATGTATTTACCTTAATAGTGTTCAAAAGTCATAATATATATATCAGTTCATGACATCCAGTCTTACAAATTTCCTTTTTCTGACGGACACACGTCCAGATCGTCAACTCACAAAACTATGGCATCTCTCTCCCCAAACGTATCACCGCTGGCGGCACACCTCCAACCGCCCAACGCTACGCGCTGTTCACATCCAACTACCCAACACTACAATAGCGTATATTCCAACAATGCCAACCAGCCACAGACTGCACACAGCACATTCAGTGATTTTCATACAGAGCGCTACGTGACGTTACCAACATAAAAACCTAAACAGCCGACTTACATAGTTATTTCCTTATTAACTGTTGACATAACACGTTATAATCAACTCTTAACGTTATCACGTCTTATTCTTCTAGTGAAAGTAATGAGAAGAATGATCTTGCTTCTTAATCATCATTTCTTCGATATATGGCAAAAGACTGGAAAAAGTGACTATTATCCTTTCCTCCAGTCTGTATACCGTCTTGATGACTAAGAACTCTGAGAAACCTACCCCACATTGAACGAAGATCTGTTAAATTAAGAAAAAAAAATGGTTCGGTGAAGCTTCGGCTTCTTGTCACTATGTTATGGGCTAAGGTAAGTGAATTCAGAGTACATTTCGGTACTGCTACCCATGACTGTCTAAGGGGACCACTCAGATGTTTGACGTGGCTCTTGTAACTAATGTATCCTTATCCATAATATTAAGTTCTTAGAGGTGTATTCACGCAACATCCCCTGTTCAGGTGCGACGTTAAATTCGTGAACTATCACAAGTTCAAATACGGCCCCTGCTATAAGGTAATTCGGAAGTTAATTTTCTGTCAAGAATTTTGAAGCAACCTGAGACGGCAGTATTCCTTGAACCATTCTGTATTTACTTTAACCATGCCAGACTCACTACCAGTGATGTTCAGTGGCGGACCTCTTGTTTTAATTTAAACTTTAGATCATGACAAATCAACATGGCGGGAAGAAATTGGAATGCGACTGAATTACTAGTACTAACTAAGTCTCGTTTCAGAATCATCAATAAATGTTTTACCTAACTACTTGGAATTGTAATTTAACACACTCTGCCTCCATCGCCGCTACGCGAGGCGCCAGTGCTCATGTAGGATTCACTAGGAAAACGCGCGACCTGAAGTGTCCGCAATGTATCAGAGACATGTACGTAATTTCATTATATTCGGTTATTCAGTTCTTATATTGGCTATGGTCTCTCTTTTTTATTCTGAAATCAATGCACACGTGAGATAGGGTATGGATTGTGCCCTCGCAACCTAGTATTTTACTGCTTTCAGTAACCCCACAAACTGAATAATTTACGCTCATGCACCAATCACACACATTTATGGACAATAAAATTATGGTCAGGCAATTACCAACAGCTCAAATGAATATGAAATGGCTTCCTCTGGGCATACCGGAAATGATTATGGCGAAACTACCTGAAACAACTCTGTTACTTAAGAAATATGCACACACATTTATGTTAAATTCTTGGTATCGGTAAAGCACATCGTTGAACGGCCTTTGAGGTCTTTGGCGGACCATGGATTGATGCCATATGTACTCGCCGTGGATCGACCTCTAGTACACATTCAAATATACACATGCGATTTTCTTCCACTGTGCGACGTTCATTGACTAATCATAGTTGGCCGCTGTGGCCGAGCGGTTCTAGGCACTTCAGTGTGGAACCGCGCGACGGCCACGGTCACAGGTTCGAATCCTGCCTAGGGTATGGATGTGTGTGGTGTCCTTAGGTTAGTTAGGTTTAAGTAGTTATAAGTTCTAGAGGACTGATGACCTCAGATTTTAAGTTCCATAGTGGTCAGACGATTGGAACCATTTTGACTAATTATAACACACGTCACTGCCTAAATGAACACCATCACGTTACGCAGTTATCGTCGTGCAGTTCTAGTCATGAAAACATGGAGGTGATTTCCAGATTTTTTTATATTCCAACTTAATTTTTACGCTCCCATTGCCCCAACACATCATGTAGCTCAAGCACCTTTTATTTTTCCTTATTGCCATGTCAGTGCAAATGTGGTTCATATTCCGCGGAGACATAGCCGCTAATACTACTGATCAGAACATATGAACAAAATATCACATGCAAAATGAAAGAATTCTTGTATTAATGTATTGAATTTATAGCAACTTAAGTTTATCATACGCACTTAAGCATTTCAGTTATCTCTAACACAGGCGATACTAAAACTAATTCCTAAAACATGTAGAAAGAATTGGGTCATCATCTAAGCAAAGGACCTAAGTATCGCCATCCTCTAACCGAATTAACACCCCATCAAACTGACGTATCCCCCTATCAATTAACCAAAAATATTATCTGCCAAATGAAGCGTTTTGATTAGTATTCCAACATAAAGATTTCACATGCTGACAATGTTGGGGATGGAATTTCGATTCATAGTACTAAACAACGTACACCTGCCCAGTTTTAATACCAGTGTCCCTTTTTCAGCAGTTCCTGATCCGCAATGGCGCCAAATGCCAGTTGCTTGCACTTCCGGACAGTGGTCCGGAGGTGCGCCAAAACCAGATTGGCTAACTGCCGCTGATCCAATCTCGCTACCCACGTCATCGGTTTCTTTTATCAAGCTGCAGAGTATCGACCTAGTAAACTTCCGACTACACTTGTACTATCTTTGGCAAACCTTATCCCTCAAGCACAGAGCTCACTCACACAGAGCCAAACATAGAAATATTCAAAGAAAATAATTTTGTTGAATGAGGACATAGCAGGGAAAATTATTGGAATTGCAAGTATATTAATGAATAAAAAAATGAAACGCCGACCTCCACCTCTTCTCTCAATGATTTGGGTCGTGCCAAGTGTATTTTAGATGTCATTACAATGATGACTGGATACCAAGTGAACATTACATGACTTAACATAATTGAAAGGGAACATACAGTATCCTTTCAACATAAACAGATAGCAGCAAAAAGTATCGAACTCACATGGTCTGCCCGCTTAGCTATGGATACTACTGCTTCACCAAGCCTACTTCGATTTCATTGCGGAGTCTGAAGAAATATCAATGGTATGTGCTGGAGTTCCTGTATTGAAGGGATTTTTGATGCAGTATTGTTGATCAACTTCTTCTGGAAAGTAATTCAGGACGCAGTGAATTCACTTAAATAATCTACAAACATACAATTGAAAGTCATTGTATTCTAAAACCATGTGAAGAGCAGGGAAAAGATAACACACATCTTTATCATCCATCTTTTTCTTCCACATTAGCAATTTCTTTCTGAAAGCTGAACGTTTGCTGCTGAATGTGGATCCCTTCCCTTGAAGCGATAAAATCAAAGAATTAAGTTTTTCAATGTCACAAAGATATACCAGTTTCACAACAGTCACTCGCCTTGAGCTTCTCGGAACTCAAATGCTTCACTCGAACGAGGTAAGACCGAAGTTCATTCCTAAGCTCATAAACAGTTTTCAAGACATTCCAGTGTGAAACAAGAGTAGTCCTAGAAGAATTCTACGGTAAGTCCCAACATGATTTTCGAAAGTCAAAGAGAAAACTCTTAGTAGAATACAGAGTAGTGTAAATTCTAAAACCGAGAACGAGTATTAGAAATGGAAAAAGAAAAAAATAAACGGGTCTTTTGTTAAGTGTCTCTGTTAGTTACCGTACACAGCAATGAAGCAGTGTAGGAATGAAGCAATGAAAGAGAAGAAGAAAAAAATAAACGGGTCTTTGTTAAGTGTCTCTGTTATTTACCGTACACAGCAATGAAGCAATGTAGGAATGAAGCAATGAAAGAGAAGACTGATACCTATACTAAAACGTCCTGAAAATGTAGGCCTTATAACAGAAATTAAGAGACATGAGAAACTCCATTGAGCAGACGTAATAAACAGAGTACGGGTTACAGATAATACATGCGGAGAAAATTTTTACAAAGTTTAATAGAGAGGATTATAGTTCGGTATCCTGTAAGATAGTAAAAACAGCGGCTCGTTACAGACCAGAAAAATTGTGCTCTAGTTGTAGTCCACGAATAGGCACACAAAGACTGATACGTTGGGGAACCTTAAGTGCAAATAATCTGTTGTGGCGTTGATGTTTCTATGGCTTTTGTGTGCTTATTGTAGTTTAAATAATGATTTTCTCTTCCTCTGCACACACCTCGTAAGCGGTACTATCTCACATTACTCGTTGCTTTGATTTGTTCATACATGTAACCGTCGCTTGTGAAACCTGTTACGTCAGTTTCAGTATTGCGTAACGTTCCCAGACATAATTATATTGCCTGGGATAAGCATAGAAAATGGCTTTTATACCTAAAACATTTACTGTTTTCTTTCTTTTTCCCTTCATATAGTTTGATACTAGTTGTGCATACTTTATTATTCCTTTCTATTACAAGAGCGGTTGCTTATGCAAGTAATTTCGTGTGCTAAAAAAAGTTGTACGATAACTATTCACGGACGAATTCGATAGTCGACGCAAGCGAAATACTGAGAGCCAAAACAAAGTCAACGTCACCAACAGATTACTTAAGTGGCATGTGACTGTTAGCTTCCTTGGCCTGGTAGTCCACTGCCCTCGTAGATTTTATAGATCCTGTTCAGCTCTAAGTCTGTCCAGCACAGCTGCTTACTTTGGCAACAGCTGCTGGCACAGGGAATACGTACGGAATGCTGCGACGCTTTGGTGTAGCCTGTGTCGTCCATTTGCATGTCACTATCTGGAGAGGATTTGGATGGATTTATTTCCTGTGAGGATATAAACGATAGTGTTAAACTTAACATCAAAAGTGGAGAAGACACAGTGTTGGGAGATTTATCTCATATAAGAAACGACATTCCATTGATGCCATCGGTAGTACACGGATACAAAAGAAGATAGCCTTCGTCAGACAAAGACATTTATTATGAAGTATTAAAATTTGAATTAAGTCAGAAGTGGATTGCAGTTTGCGGCTCATGCAAAGAATTTTTAGAAAACGATACATAGATCATGGGGATATCAGAGCTATAAATATGAAGCATCTATCATCTGTTGGTGCCACAGAATGTGAAGTTTAGGTGGGGAGTATAAAAACGGTTGAGGCAATGGAAGAATCGGTTGAGAACTGAATTCTGTGGATAAAGAGGCGGACTATACGGTTAGCAAGAGTAGTTGATTTGATCCTCGACAAGACAGATAAACGAGGAAAGTGATGCAGCTAGACGAGAATTTAGAAGGAGGAAACAAATTACCGAGAATAATGAGTGAAGCAGGTATGTTTTTCTTCCTTCCACAGTCTCGGTGACAACAACGGACCACAAGAATCTAATATTACATTTAAATTAATCAAATACATCATTATGGCAGTCGTTTTAATGCGGTTTCTTTTTGCACTTCCTCTTAAACTACGTAGCGTTCCTTTTCCCCCAGTTCTGTTTATTCATGCAACTGTTCAAATGGTTGTCCTATTGTCTTTGGCGCCTATAAGTGTTAGTTTTATTACAAATAAGATCGTAACTATATGTAAAACAACAACAAGAATGATAACATCAACCACTACTACTTACTGCTGCTGCTGCTACTACTACTACTACTACTACTACACTCCTGGAAATTGAAATAAGAACACCGTGAATTCATTGTCCCAGGAAGGGGAAACTTTATTGACACATTCCTGGGGTCAGATACATCACATGATCACACTGACAGAACCACAGGCACATAGACACAGGCAACAGAGCATGCACAATGTCGGCACTTGTACAGTGTATATCCACCTTTCGCAGCAATGCAGGCTGCTATTCTCTCATGGAGACGATCGTAGAGATGCTGGATGTAGTCCTGTGGAACGGCTTGCCATACCATTTCCACCTGGCGCCTCAGTTGGACCAGCGTTCGTGCTGGACATGCAGACCGCGTGAGACGACGCTTCATCCAGTCCCAAACATGCTCAATGGGGGACAGATCCAGAGATCTTGCTGGCCAGGGTAGTTGACTTACACCTTCTAGAGCACGTTGGGTGGCACGGGATACATGCGGACGTGCATTGTCCTGTTGGAACAGCAAGTTCCCTTGCCGGTCTAGGGATGGTAGAACGATGGGTTCGATGACGGTTTGGATGTACCGTGCACTATTCAGTGTCCCCTCGACGATCACCAGTGGTGTACGCCCAGTGTAGGAGATCGCTCCAGACACCATGATGCCAAGTGTTGGCCCTGTGTGCCTCGGTCGTATGCAGTCCTGATTGTGGCGCTCACCTGCACGAGACGACACGTCTCCATTCGTCCCTCCATTCACGCCTATCGCGACACCACTGGAGGTGGGCTGCACGATGTTGAGGCGTGAGCGGAAGACGGCCTAACGGTGTGCGGGACCGTAGCCTACCTTCATGGAGACGGTTGCGAATGGTCCTCGCCGATACCCCAGGAGCAACAGTGTCCCTAATTTGCTGGGAAGTGGCGGTGCGGTCCCCTACGGCACTGCGTAGGATCCTACGGTCTTGGCGTGCATCCGTGCGTCACTGCGGTTCGGTCCCAGGTCGACGGGAACGTGCACCTTCCGCCGACCACTGGCGACAACATCGATGTACTGTGGAGACCTCACGCCCCACGTGTTGAGCAATTCGGCGGTACGTCCACCCGGCCTCCCGCATGCCCACTATACGCCCTCGCTCAAAGTCCGTCAACTGCACATACGGTTCACGTCCACGCTGTCGCGGCATGCTACCAGTGTTAAAGACTGCGATGGAGCTCCGTATGCCACGGCAAACTGGCTGACACTGACGGCGGCGGTGCACAAATGCTGCGCAGCTAGCGCCATTCGACGGCCAACACAGCGGTTCCTGGAGTGTCCGCTGTGCCGTGCATGTGATCATTGCTTGTACAGCCCTCTCGCAGTGTCCGGAGCAAGTATGGTGGATCTGACACACCGGTGTCAATGTGTTCTTTTTTCCATTTCCAGGAGAGTATATGCAACCCTCTGCCGCTAGAGGGCTCCGAATAGGAGCGTACAACGAAGTGGTGGGTAACATAACTTGTCGGTGGGTAAGAAACTGAGTGCTGTATTCGAGTTTCAGACTCGAAGAGTTAGTTCACACGTGGATCACCCTCTCCTTCAGCATGACAATGACAGACCACACAAGCGCGCTGCCACATCTGCAACGATTCAGTGTCATCGATCATCCTCCATTCAGTTCTGACATGCCTCTGCCTCATTTTCAACTGCTTCCAAAACTTAACATTTTCGAGGACTTCACTACCATAGTGATGAAGCTGTGGAGGAGAGGTAAATTTATGGCTCCGTCAACAATGTCAGACATTGAACAGAGAAGGTATCAACAAACTGGTAGCTGGTCTCTCGTTGGTAGCAATGTATTCGCCACCAAGGTGACTATGAAATAAATAAATATATACACCTGAAGAAAGAATCTTTAGAATGTTAGTAACGTTTGTTTTCTTTAAAAGGCTTTAAGTCTTTCACATTAAACATTAGGAGCTATTACCTACAAGCCCTCGTATACAGGGCGTTGACAATTCCTACTGCAGTCATCTAGTGGTTGTAGAAGGGACCTAGCACGTGAAGTTTTATCGGTGAACTCATGTACCGTTTGGGTGTTAAGATAAGTTAGAAGATGGGATCATTTTCAAATCTCCCGCTTCATGGTACGCGCACAGCGGAGTCAATGGGCTCTGACCTGCGTTCCCTACACGATAGTGACGCGTCGAATCATTAGTTTTAACAACCGATCGTTTATTCGTTCAGTCAGTTTTTTCAGTCGAATGAAACAGTCGAATGAAACTAGTCTCTGCGTTCACATCATCCGTAGTCGTGTTTTTCACTCACTTCGCGGGTTTCAGTGGTTTCATTTAATGTGAGGCAAACGACAGTCACTCCCCTCACAATTATGTCAGTTATATGAACATTTTCATTCAGTTTCTGGTTTGAGTGGTTTCACGTACATACTATTCCAGTCTTCACTACTATGCATGCAGAAACAAGCACGCTGTCTTGTGGTAGGGCAGGAGATCACGCGAATGGAGGAGTTGGCTAGTGCCTGCTGCTAAGGCCCTCCTCACACGGGACGTGTTAGCTAACGTTGACGAGGAGTTGTACGAGTTTTGTGACGTCAATTCATGTTGTTTGAAGCTGAGGAACCATTGTCGCGCATGAAATACAAAATAAGCTCTGTGATATTTCGGTGCGCTACCAAAGGTTGAACCAATAAGAGGCAACAACGCTCTCTACGTCACAAGCCAAAGTGCGAGACGCCGTATTGCATGGTTGTTTTCAAATGTAGCCATTATTTCGTGGGTGTTATATTATGACTTACTTCCTATGAATATATGCTGCGTCGCCAGCACAGTGAAGGCCTCAAAAAAAAAAAAAAAAAAAAAAAAAAAATTAATTAAATTAAATTTTTAAAAAAATGTTCAAATGTGTGTGAAATCCTGTGGGGCTTAACTGCTAAGGTCATCAGTCCCTAAGCTTACACACCACTTAACCTAAATTATCCTAAGAACAAACACACAAACCCATGCCCGAGGGATTACTCGAACCTCCGCCGGGACCAGCCGCACAGTCCAGTCCAGCCGCCTTAGACCGACCGCTCGGCTAATCCCGCGCGGCGAAGATGTCTCAAAACGCGTCGCTATCGGTAAGGATTTTTGTAATTAAATGACGGGAAACGTCACATTAGCCATTTAAGAATTTTCGTATTTAGTTGTTTTTGTGTTATTACGTGAGTGTTATGGAAGTGCGCTATTTTCAACGTAGGCACATTGAAGGTCCAAGAATAAATCGTCGTTCTTGGTATAGTTTGTTATATTTCCCTGTCAGTTAATAATGAATCTCTGAAGAAAAATTTCAGAAGATCGTACCATAAAATACTAAAACCTGTAGATGTTCGGCGTAGTTTAGTTGGTAGAATCGCTAAGTTACGATACCGTGTGTATTGTATTCGCTTCTTGTTTTAGCCAAACATTTTGTCCTGCACGTTACCTAAACGGTTGTGGGACTTCCTTATTACATTAATAGAAATATTTTCTTTACTATTCGACACGTAAAAGTAAGTGCCCTGTCTCTCAGCAGGAGTGCATTTGTTCCCTTATGTGAAGTTTTGTAAGCTGATACTGTCACTGATCGGATATGGAACTTTCCTTTCTGTTCTATAACGTGTTAAAGAATATTGAAGATTTTAATCACGTGTAGTACTGACCGAACAACATGCCTAGCGTATCGGCCAGGGAGGGATACTGCGTTATAATAGAACTAAAGTAGAAATTTTATGCGGATCCATTTTCGCGAGCACAGTGTGGTTTGAGAGCGAGATATTGCACGCCTCTAGAGATAGCTATAGTTACAAATCAAGCTAACCAGCACGCCTCAGGTTATAGGTGCCCTTTGTCTCGTGATAGTTGGATTGGCCGTCCTCGCTCACGTCAACGTTAGCTGCCTCGTACCGCGTAAGGACGGCTTAACAAGGATCAGGCCGCTTAAGTCAGCAGACGCTACGCGCTACCTCTCCGATGCTACTGCTACTGTGGCCGTGGTCAGCTGCGCACGTGACGTAACATGTTACCATGTTCGTGAGGCTATCGGCACACGGATCGTGTATCCGAACATAGAGCATTGAGCGTGCTGACTTTCTGACGCCATAGAATGGGATACCACGTTGGGGAGTCTATCCGTACGTGCAGAGCAATATTTAGCATGCCAGATATTCTGAACGTGCGGTTGAACGTTGACCGATAAGATTGCAGAGCGACACCTACGTCATAGGCACGCCATCTCCCTTCAGCTCACAGATGTGTCGTGCCGTATTGGCTTTCTTTTGAAGCCCATGTGCATACAATCCGTTTCTGAGCACCAACAAATTGAGGATCACTCTTAAACACGTCGTTAATTGCGTGATTCGTTGTAATAAAAAAAACAGAAATATATTCGTGATTAAAGAATTGTTGTAGTTGCATATTATGAGAGTATGTCGTTTGAAGGAAACGGCACATTGAGGAGCCATAAAAATCCCATTTTTCTTGGAACAATTTGTTATAATCAAATTTCAATTAATAACTGATAAGTTAGAAAAGGTGTGATGGTATTTTTTTATTTTTTACTAAACTTCGTGTTTTTAATAGTTTCTAATACGCGACACATGCGACTATAGTTGGTAGTGACTTTAATTTACCCTCGATATGTGTGCGAATATACATGTTTAATTTTGGAGCTACGCATGAAACATCATTCGAAATTGTGCCAAACGCATTCTCTGAAAATTAGTTTGATTAGTTAGTTCATGAGCCCACTCGAATAGTAAACGGTTGTGAAAACACACTTGAGTACATCGAGAAAGTTCAAAGAAGGTCAGCACTTTTCGTATTATCACGAAATAGGGGAGAGTGTGTCATCTAAATGGCACAGGATTTGGGGTGGACGTTATTAAAGCAAAGGCGTTTTTCGTTGCGACGGAATCTTCTCACGAAATTCATATCACCAACTTTCTCCTCCGAATGCGAATATGTTTTGTTGACACAGACCTACATAGGGAGAAACGATCACCATGTTAAATAGGGGAAACCTGAGCTCGTATGGAAAGATACAGATGTTCTTTCTTTCCGCGCGCTTTACAAGATTGAAATAATAGAGAATTGTGAAGGTGGTTTGATGAACACTTAAATGTGATTTGCAGAGTATCCATGTAGATATAGATGTAGTTTAATATAAGTATGTACTATAATATTCGATGTTAAGCAAATATAAGTGCGCTCTGTTTGAAGAGTGAGTTTGTTAGGTTGGTTTCTTCTACTGACAGTATTATACTTTGCCCCTTTTTTTATTAAGAAAAAGTTTTGTATTTCATATGTTGTAAAGGTTCTGCTACTGAATAGGAACAGTGATCAACTATGAATGACCTTAGGATTTTACTAAATAGTGAAAATGGTAAAATATATTTTATTTCCGTACTGTAAATTTGTATCGCAGTACTTGTAATGTAACTTTTATAATCCGATGTCCTTACTGCCTATCCTTTTTTGCCTTAAAATATGTCCATGAACACTGAAGTTTTTATTTAGTTGTACTAAAGACAGAACAACGTGACTAGCGTCTGAATAATGGAGGAAACGTGCGTTTTAATAGAGGTGCGGCCATTTCGTAAACAGTATTATCTATGAGCCAGATACAGCCGACAACTGCCGCTGGAGTGTGTTGCAATAGCGTATACCACGTTGGGTCAAATGTACCGTATGCAAAAGTCGTATCGTTTCTGAGCGTTCAGCAGTACCTTAAACTCGGCACGCCCAACACTGACATTGAAAAGCACGGTCCCTGTGCCGACGGCTTAACGGTAGAAACGCAGTGTAAACACTCTCTTTAGTAGACCTGTTAAATCTCTAAGCTTTCTACCAATAAATGAAAATCTTTGGTTCGCTTTCGCCCCAACCTTAGCTATGTGATCATTCTGTTATAAGTTTTTTGTAATTGTATTTCTTCCAGAGGGATGTGAAAGTCGAGGTGGACTCTTAGAGTGATAGAGATTGGCGAAAGTATGAGACTGAAGTACTACTGTGTGAACTTGAATAGTACTTTTCCATGCTACGCCTGCTAATTTTCAAATAATATGAAGCATAATATAAACACGATTTGTACCTGAGTATGAGCTGTACGTACGTAGCTAGTAACGTAATTTTCTACACAATATAATTACCGGTCACACAAATAAATACTAAATAAGTGTTTCAAGCATTATACCCCAACGTTGCTTTCATCTGGTCGTTCCACTAAGGCAACACACGCCTAGCTATGTGGCCCCGATCACACATCAGCTTAATACATCACTTTTTAATTGCATTAGGAACCATTTCATACCAAAGAATACATTCATCAATTTTAAATGATGAAAAGAAGAATTTTGTCTATTCAGTACATAATTCATCTATATCTACATGATTACTTTGCAACTCACAGCAAAGTGCCCAGCACAGCGTTCATGGAACCACCTTTAAGCTATTTCTCTGCCGTTCTACTCTCGAAGAGCGAGCGGAAAAACCAACACTAAAGTCTTTCCATGCGAGCTCTGGTATCCCTTACATAATTGTATTATTTCTCCCTATGTAGGTGGAAGCCAACAAAATATTTCACGCTCTGAGGAGAGAGGTGATCAATTTCATGAGTAGGTGCCGTTTCATGAGAAGGTCCCGTCGCTGGAGAAAGAGCCTTTGTTTTAATAGACGCCATCCCGATCCGTGTATCATATCCGCAGCACTCTCACCCCTGTATCGCGATAATATAAAATGAGCTGCACCTCTTTTAAGGTATTCTATGTTCTCCGTCAATCCTATCTGATGCGGATCCCGCATCGAACAACATCACTCAAGGACAGGGTTGAGAAGCATCGTGTAAATAATCTCTTTACTATATCTCTTACAAATTTCTAAGAGTTCTGCCAATAAATCGCAATCTTTGGATTGCTTTCTCGTCAAACTTATCTATGTGATAGTTCCAGTTTAAGTTATTTGTAATTATAATCCCTACGTAATTAATTGAATCTAGTCACACAACTGAGACGATACTCCACAGGCAAACAATGGAATTAAAAGTCAATTGTGACGAACGATACCAAAATCATTCTGGAAATCCAAAAACATGGAATAAAATTGACATCTGTTGTAGATGGCACTCTTTACTTCGTAAGAATCAGGGGCTAGTTGTGTTTTACAAGAACGATATTTTCTGAATCCGTGTTGGTTGCTTGTCAATAAATAGCTTTCTGTGAGGTAGTTCATAATATTCGAGCATAGTATATGTTCCAAAATCCTACTGCAAATCAGAGTTAGTAATACAGGTTTGTAACTCAGAGGATTATCCTATTTCCTTTTACTGGTACTGGTGTGACTTGTGCAACCTACCAGTCTTTGGGTATGGATATTTCTACAAACTAGCAGTTCTGTATGATTGATAAGTATGGAATTACGTTATCTGCGTACTCTGAAAAGAAACTGACTGGTATACAGTCTGGATAAGAGGCCCTTATGATGTTTCGCTACACCGAGGATACGCATCCCTATATTACAATGCTGGCAAATGTTCTTTATTCTAATTCTGGAATATTTACTTCGTCTTCTTTTGTGAAGTAATTCCGGAAAACTGTGATTAGTAAGTCTTCTACAGTGGCCCGTTGGTCAGTAACACCATTGTTGAATTGCATTGAAGGTACTGATTGCGTCTTGCCGCTGGTATGCTTTACAAATGACCAGAGACTTTTTGGGTTCTCTGCCAGATTTAGAGAGAGGATTTCGTTGTGGAAACTAATAAAAGGACATCATATTGAAGTTCGTGCTACATTTCGAGCTTCTGCGGAACTTCGCCGATATTGGGGATTTCGGATTTTATTTTCATTTAGTTAATTATTTTTTAATTTGCCATGCTTTTTTCATCACTTTTTCAACAGTGTTCTGATCTATTTTGTGTATCAGGGGGGATCGGTAGCTTCTCTTTTTAATTTATAATGTATATACCTCTCAACTGCCGTCGATACTATTTCTTTGACTTTAAACCACATCAGTTCTACCCTTACACACATTGGAGGGAGTGGAGACTGTCAAGCCAGTTGAATGAATATGTATTATGTTTACTTTACCTTTGAAGTACAAATGGTTCAAATGGCTCTGAGCACTATGGGACTTAACATCTATGGTCATCAGTCCCCTAGAACTTAGAACTACTTAAACCTAACTAACCTAAGGACATCACACAACACCCAGTCATCATTTGAAGTACACGCTGAGAATAAGAAGACTACAGAACAATTACACTGAGAAGAATGAATAGATCTCTCAGTCAGCCACTGTAAAACACTAATGTGTGTTTAAAGAACGACTACATGGTTCAGTCTATAAAAAGATTGCAACCGACTGCATCTGTTTTCATTTCGTTCCCCGCACAAACCGCTTTCACTCGAAAGAACTGAATGAATAATACTCCAAATAGTGTGTAAAACTAGAACCGAATGAGACGTTTGTTTGCCAACAGTTTACTAAATCGACTGTGTTAAAGCGGTTATTCCCATAACTACTAGAGAAGGTCATGACATGGGCCATGTTTTGAGTACTCCTCGAGGGTTAACGTCAAAGGGACGAAGGACCGCCTCTTCAACGTCGAGAGTGTGGCACATACAAGCGACGGCAACAGCAACCCTTCCAGTTGCGAACGTACCAGTTTCTGTCAACCGTTGTTGTAGTCGGACGAAAAGGTTATGTGACGTCATGACTGTTCTCAGTCTGCGTGCGTACCGTAAGACGGGAGGTTTGAAGGTGATCCGATCTTCAAACTTACACTCCTGGAAATTGAAATAAGAACACCGTGAATTCATTGTCCCAGGAAGGGGAAACTTTATTGACACATTCCTGGGGTCAGATACATCACATGATCACACTGACAGAACCACAGGCACATAGACACAGGCAACAGAGCATGCACAATGTCGGCACTAGTACAGTGTATATCCACCTTTCGCAGCAATCCAGGATGCTATTCTCCCATGGAGACGATCGTAGAAATGCTGGATGTAGTCCTGTGGAACGGCTTGCCATGCCATTTCCACCTGGCGCCTCAGGTGGACCAGCGTTCGTGCTGGACGTGCAGACCGCGTGAGACGACGCTTCATCCAGTCCCAAACATGCTCAATGGGGGACAGATCCGGAGATCTTGCTGGCCAGGATGGTTGACTTACACCTTCTAGAGAACGTTGGGTGGCACGGGATACATGCGGACGTGCATTGTCCTGTTGGAACAGCAAGTTCCCTTGCCGGTCTAGGAATGGTAGAACGATGGGTTCGATGAAGGTTTGGATGTACCGTGCACTATTCAGTGTCCCCTCGACGATCACCAGTGGTGTACGGCCAGTGTAGGAGATCGCTCCCCACACCATGATGCCGGGTGTTGGCCCTGTGTGCCTCGGTCGTATGCAGTTCTGATTGTGGCGCCAAACACGCATACGACCATCATTGGCACCAAGGCAGAAGCGACTCTCATCGCTGAAGACGACACGTCTCCATTCGTCCCTCCATTCACGCCTGTCGCGACACCACTGGAGGCGGGCTGCACCATGTTGGGGCGTGAGCGGAAGACGGCCTAACGGTGTGCGGGACCGTAGCCCAGCTTCATGGAGACGGTTGCGAATGGTCCTCGCCGATACCCCAGGAGCAACAGTGTCCCTAATTTGCTGGGAAGTGGCGGTGCGGTCCCCTACGGCACTGCGTAGGATTCTACGGTCTTGGCGTGCATCCGTGCGTCGCTGCGGTCCGGTCCCAGGTCGACGGGCACGTGCACCTTCCGCCGACCACTGGCGACAACATCGATGTACTGTGGAGACCTCACGCCCCACGTGTTGAGCAATTCGGCGGTACGTCCACCCGGCCTCCCGCATGCCCACTATACGCCCTCGCTCAAAGTCCGTCAACTGCACATACGGTTCACGTTCACGCTGTCGCGGCATGCTACCAGTGTTAAAGACTGCGATGGAGCTCCGTATGCCACGGCAAACTGGCTGACACTGACGGCGGCGGTGCACAAATGCTGCGCAGCTAGCGCCATTCGACGGCCAACACCGCGGTTCTTGGTGTGTCCGCTGTGCCGTGCGTGTGATCATTGCTTGTACAGCCCTCTCGCAGTGTCCGGAGCAAGTATGGTGGGTCTGACACACCGGTGTCAATGTGTTCTTTTTTCCATTTCCAGGAGTGTATTTTATATCCAAAAGGCACGTTTCCGGAGTTGGTTTCCTTGTCAAAACTTATCTGCTAATGCTCCTCTATAAACCGTAGAAACTTTTAGGAATTGTATAGAGAACGTAAGAAATGAAATGCACAGATGGCGAATCATGGTTTCGAATCAGGCGAGGGGTGATTACTTAGTAGGGAGGTGAGATACAAGGTTTTCGTCAGCCACTGAAAATTCGGACCGAGTAGCGATAAGCATATTGTTACAGATCTCCGTAAAGAATTTCACAGACCAAGCTGGTTTAGAACAATTCTGTAGCCACTGATTATAGTTCTGGTTGCGAGTTTTAAGTTATGCGTTACTTCACGCTAGAATGTGTTCTGAAAGGTCGAATCTTTGAGAATATTCATCGTAGACACGAAAAAGGTCGGTTACATAACATTCGCAGTCTACTGAAGTGCTTTAATTAGACTGAAAGCCCAGTGCTTCGCAGAAGCAGCAACTCTGTGTCATTTACATAGAACTCAGTTCCACTTCTCTTACGCCGTAGGGATGTAGAATATTTTTCTCGGACATCGTGTTCTGCTTACGCTTATCAAGGAATGACACGGGATAGCGTGCGGGGAAGAATAGTCGTATATTTCAGAGGACAGCTACTGTAGATGTATGCTACCCTGCGACAAACAGAGCAGCAATTACAATTATCTCCGGCGGCGGATGTTTTGTTCTATAGCGGAGAATGTAATAGCATATTCTCCTCATTTGTTTGCGAGTTCCGTATTCTATTTCTTACAACTGGAAAATTACGCTTCTTTAATGCAATCTTTACGCAGAGAAACAACGTTCGGTGGAAGGGCTTCTGTGTTTCGCGTAACAAAACCGCGTCTGTGAATATGAACTCAGATTTAATTATCTAACAAAATAGACGAGAATCCAATCTGCTGAATATATACCAAAGGCAATTTCTATCTTCTGCTTTCAACAAGATTATTCAAGTTTCTATTTTGTTTGCTTATTTCTTGTAGTATAAATGCTTCTTTTCTCTTTCTTTACACGCTCACTTCGTCAGCGGCAAATTGCTAGATTCCATTCTCTCTTAACGGTTTCTTTATGTGTTTCAGCCTAGTTGTGTTGCAATGCTATGTCGTATTCCTGGGCCACAAGTTATTCCGTAGAGATAATACGGTACATTGGTAACAAAGACTAACGTCTTATCAAAACCATTCACTTTTCTAGGGTTCTGTATCTCAATCAATAAAAAAGAATCGATTATAGGATCACTTTGTGTCCGTCTGTTTGTAATATTCTCGGATGTCTTTGAAGTCTCATGACCGATATCTTACGAGTATCTATATCGATAACTGGCCAAAACCGTGGAGATTCTCGAATTTATTGGTGGATGATCTATGCATATACATATACATATACCCTCATAATCTTTCTGCCACTTGACCAATCTTTTCCTGTAGGTGGTGTGACAGTATTTATGGAACCTCTATTATCTCTTATAACTTTTGTGATGTTCTTTTATATATGACTTGGGTTTGTTTTTGATAACATCTCCTACGTTTGAATATCTTCATTGTTGTTCTACTACTCTGTATGTATTCGGTACTGCGGCCTGGGATTGATTGATCGAAAGTAGGTGCTTCAAATGTTCTTTTATATATAACCTGGTTTGGTTTTTGCTAATATCTCTCACGATTGAAAATCTTGATTGCTGTTGTACGTTATACCGCCTGTATTTGTTACTGCGGCTTGGGTTTGATTGTTCGCATTTAGGTGCTTCAAATGGACAACGCCTAGTAATGCACAGTTGTCTCCATACGTCACCTCAGGTTTGGTGGTTGCAGAAAGAGGAGATGCTTTTCTAAACACACAAATTTACTATTTTTCGATAAAACGGAATTACGTTACTAAGAAAAAATAAAGAATAACATGGCACTGTGGACTGAGACAACCCGAGGGTAGGTTCAGACGCCCGATAAGAAAGCTTTTCTTCCTCCGAGCACAATGTTCCCTATTATCGCGGTGAGTGTAATTTGTGTCGTATGTTACTTTAATGGACGTGATTCTACTGCAAGTTCATGTTTGTGTTGAGAGATGATAGACGAAGAGAATAAAATCCAGTGTCATTACACAGCCTACTCTTACCCCATTCGACAAAAGGGTCATATCGACGGTGTAGCACCCTCCCACTTCGTGATACACTGTGGAGAAATTTGTAATTTTATCCGTGGAATTAGCGCTCAGTCTGTTGGTCACGAGCCTTTCATGATCATCTATTCTCCTTTCCTAGATAATACTGACGATGGATCTTCCACCACCAGAAACAGAGCTGGCTACGACCGAGTCGAAAGTTACCGCTCAGCCACGCATTAGGACAGCGACTGGAAAGTTTTATAAATTAACATGAGCGCTCGCAAAAAGATCTTGTACTTACCTACAGCAGAGGATGTTTAATCTGCCACGATGTTTTGAATTTCTTAGAGGTCTTTGTCATAATGTAGCTCATCTTACTCTAATTGAACTTAGGGTTTGTAGTCATCACGAAACCAGCCGTAAGCTGATGTTACCTAAAACATACGGTAGTAGAATTATAATTCCGTTCAATGTCATACAGAAATTCGTGATTTGATAATAGTACAGGTAAACATGGATCTTGATGCACTATCGTTAAATGGAATTCGTCTCAATATTTTTACTTCTTAAACTCTGTATAGGAGAAAAACATATACGAGATCCTTACAGTTATTAATCATTTACATTTAAATCACTCGGCAGTGGAACAAACCGAAACTCTAATGGGAATGAATCTTGCACCCCGAATTGAAGTGTGTGCAATTGTGAAACAATTCAGTGCGGCCAAGATGTTTTAAAACACTGCTCCATGACGTTCATGGAAACATTGTAAATGTATCTTAAATTATTTACATCTACAAGAAAGATTCACACCGAGGTTCGGAGGTTGCAATCGTAAGACAGATAATTATTGAATCAACTTACGTTGTCATGTACAACCTCAAATTGAATGTAGACGAGAAAAAATCCCTTGTATCCTTCATTGTAAAGAACTAAGGCCTTAACAGAGTATGTACAGTGCTGAAGCAATTATTTGTGCGATATACTCTTAATTTAAGAGAACACGTCTGAAGTCGCCCGTAAATTTACAGAACTCACTGTCATCATAAAAATTTTCGGGAAAAGGATGAGACATCAGTATAAGACAAGCGGAACTCAGGATGAAATTCATTGTGCTTTGTTACTGGGGGAAAGATCAAGAGTGACTCTCAAGCAAGTGCACTGAAAACATCACGGCAATCCCTCAGCAGGGCTTTGCCAACACACGCAGTGGCGACAGTGCATGAGCTGTAATTTTTTGTGATATTTCCCCTTGCAAATCCCGAATTTTGCCTCGACGGATTTCTTCCGTCACTATAATTTCATCACTGTAGTACTTCCTTGTAGCTGACTCCGCGAAATGATTCTGGTCTCTTTGTGGGAGTAATTGAAAATTGCGACGCTTGTCTCTCTCCGGCAAGTCGTTACCATCACCAATAACCAGCAATAAATCCTTTGTGTCAACGCACTCATAACGAAGATTCGGTCATTCTGAAAACTGAGCCATTGTCCGGGCGATGCAACATGTATCCGACGACAAGCCAACTATCGACATACGGGAGGAATGGTACACGACGACGACATTTATACTTGCTACATACCAATGTCACCGTCGTAAATAACTATTACATTTACTCCCATCCAACGGAAAACACGTTTTCCAGCACTCTGCTGCTACGAAATCAATGTTCCGCACACGGTCAGCTGCAGGTTATTTGCCACTGGCAACCCCCGAACTTTTATCAAATGTCAAATGTTCACCTGTACCATCTGAATTTCTATGACGAATATTTTGTTATTTTATGTCCTTACTTGCTGTAAGGGATGAGTGTGGGGTGTGCCATAGTACCACGGGGTATATCTGGCACCTATCCTAGTAAGGAATTTGACAGCTCGACATGGTGCCTTTTCGTGCCACGCACTAGCGTATAAAAATTAATGAGGAAAGAAACTTTCGCGTGAGGAGTGACTGCCAAGTAGCGTGGCTCGTTCAGACTCGGACCATACACAGAAAGAAATTCTACAGTGTAAAGCAGAAGGGAACTGAAAGAATGAGACGAACAGCTAGACGAAAAACGAAAAGAGATGAAAATTTCATTCAAAAACAATAACTGCACAGAAAGAACAGCGACTCATGATGCTCCTTTGCACATTACAAACGGTGATATATTGTTCTAAATATTATATGGGGTCACTACGAAGGGAATGCAGGCTCTGCAGTGTTCCTATCTGGGCATAGGTTTCTTAGGGAGTACTTGTGATGGGGCGTTCCATTCCTCCCACCAGCGCGGCTAACAACTCCCGGACATTCCCTGGTGCACTTGGACGTGCTGCAGTAAGCCTGACCCCGCATCCCACAGTACTCTATGGTATTTAAGCCGTACCATTCCCCGATTATCCTCTCATAACGAGAACCTCTCCACTTGGAAGTCTTCAGTGTGGTCGCTCATAATCATCCATAAAAAGGAAGTGATCACTCAATGCACCCTGGAAAGACGCACATGAGGATTGAGTACAGTGTGGAATTAACGTTGATCGGGACTGTATCGTATTCAAAGCTTCGGAAGTCATACCACCATGGAACATAAACCATCGTCACGCTATAAATGCACACCATCAAAACGATAAAGTTTGACAGTGCTGGATACATCCTCATGTGGGGAGAACTAGGATAACGTAACGGATCCACGAACATTGTCGAAAATGATAGTTTTGGTGGTCCAGGTGTTATGGTACTGAGAGACATAATGTAACATAGGCGTACGGAACTCCAAATGTTTGAACACTCGCCGGTCAACTTTATTGTGACACTATACTCCTTGCTCATATTGCGATTTTCCAATGACACATTCGACCCTGAATTCCTTTGTATGGATGGCAATGCGCGACCACATCGAACAGCGCAGGTCGAGGAGATCTTGAAACGAAAGTTACTGACTTGCTCGTTCCCCCGACTCAACTCTCATCGAACACATGCGGGATGCGTTGGGGAGAAGTTTGCAGCATGTGAGCCCACTCATGACTATCCGGCAGTTTTCAATCGCTCTCGTGAAGAATTGGAACGGTCTGTCACAAGAATTCCTTACCTAACTTGTGGTGAGCATGGGAGCATGTTGCAGAACGTGCACTGCTGTCCGTGTTGATCACATACCCTATGAAGGCCCGTGTCCAACCTTTTGTAATGTCCAGTTGGCCATGAGGCATCGGTGTTATTTCAGTGTAATTATTGCCTTTAAATAAAAGTGTAATTTCTGGTCGTCCGTGTATTTCATTCAGTTACCTTCTGCACTATCCTGTAGCACTTCTTTTATGTACAGACCAAGTTTCATCGAAGTCTACTACCTGGGGCTGACACATATGCGAATGTTACTTTCGACTTCAAATACTGCACACCGGCGTAAATACGACGTACTACTTAGGGCCTGCTGTTTATTGTATATTATGAACGAGTATTATAGTTCACTTCGTAAACAGTGACTTTAGAGAGATTGGAGTTGTGGATTCCACTGAATTCTAAGGAATTCTTTTGAATCTCGATTTTTCGCGCACTTCTCAAAAGAACTTCACTATAACACCGGTTGAGAAGCGTTGGTCCAGTTCTCCATATTGCAAACTTACACACTCGTCTGTGAAACACATCAGATAGAGACATTAATTAACAGTAGGAGCTTAACAATGAAATTTCCGGTATAGGGTTCCATAAAATCTGTAAAATTGTACTCATTCATTTCGCTATATAGGTAAGTAACAGCTACATTGCCGGGAATTCTGTTTTGCTACATCTACATCTTTATTCTGCATATCCCTGTGGATAGGGTGGCATGGGGTACTTCCTATTGTACCACTTCTGTGTAGTTCACAAAAAGGAGGATAGTAACTTGCTACGGCTACAATACCATTGCGTCACAAATGGTCAGACAATTCTTACACATACACTGTCCACTCACATTAATGTGACCGCCTGTCAAAAGCGTATTTCAGCGTGGACTCATATGCGACGTGCTGGATGACAATCGGTTAGGTCTTGGAAAGTACCGACAGGGATGTGCAGCCACCTTGACTCCACAGCCGCACTGTGTTTCTCGGTTGAGGATCCATGGACGAACAGCTCGAGTCCGGTGGTCCCATAGTGTAAACACTGAGTTTAGATCTTGTGACTCTGGAGGCAAGAGCAGTACAGTAAAATCATCTCGGTGCTCTTCGAACCACGCACGTGTCACTGCGAACTGCGTTACAGGTTGCATTGTCTTGCTGTTAGATGACATCGAGCCGAGGAAAAACAAACATGTGCATGCTTGTGTTGATCCATTTTACCTTTCAGAAAGGCCTAGGGCAATGCCACTAAAGCATTACCCAGACATAACGACCATCCCCCGTCCCCCTTTCTCCGACCTGGACCCATCTTACTATTGTTGCAAGATGTTTGCTTTCAGACGTTTCACACCCATTGGAACCCAAAACGTGATTCATTTGAAAAGGCCACCTGCCACAGCTCACTGGATGTACTGGCGTGTAAATTGCAGCCTTCTCCAGCGATTAACACCAGTTGGCATGGGTGCATGAGTCAGGCGTCTGCCGCGGATGCCCATATGTTGCTGCGTTCGCTGAACATTCGTCAAGGAGAGACTGCTGATAGCCCCTTGGTTCGTCTGGGCTGTTCACGCCTACCATCTATGGCCCGTAGTGCACCTCACTGCCTCGTCGGCGGGTTTGGATGGTGCCATTTTGCCACGCACAGTATACTTTAACAACGGCGGCCGGCGGCAAGCGAATAATTTACAAACTTGTCCGTTTCGAAAATGCTTTTATCCTTGGTCCGAAGGCCAATGATGTTGTCGATTTGGACGCCAGATAAATCGTTCCGTCTCCACATTACAACAACGACTGCACTGTCCATCGCTCCCGACACGCTTTTCATACCCTGCACTACTAATGGTGCCTGCTGCCGTCTGTGAGTGGTTCAAATGGTTCTGAGCACTATGGGACTTAACTTCGAAGGTCATCAGTCCCCTAGAACTTAGAACTAGTTAAACCTAACGAAGGACATCACACACATCCATGCCCGAGGCAGGATTCGAACCTACGACCGTAGCGGTCGCGTGGTTCCAGACTGTAGCGCCTAGAACTGCTCGGCCACCCCGACCGGCTCTGTGAGTGGTCATTGAACGTTGATGTCGAACACATGTGGTGGTCACATGTATGTGATTGTACCATGTATTTGGGTGTAACAAGCTTAATAGCAAGGACATCAGGTGCAGACTTCTGCAGATTTGTAGGGTAATGAGAAAATGTGTAAATCCTCAAGGGCGACTGCTTCAAAAACACTAACTCTCTTCATCGTAGATTAATAGAAAATACGACTAACAGGGGATATTGAACGTACATACATAATCGTTACTGCAAGAGAGCGTCTCGGATATGTTGAAAAACTGGATAGGATTCTTGACAACTACCTAGCTGGTGTTTATTTACAATTTTCCAGGAATCGCTGATTAGCCTCTGTGAATGTACCGCAGTCTCCTATGTGTATGCGCTTGTAGGGATCTCGAGGACAAGATTAGATCAACTCACACACACACACACACACACACACACACACACACACACAAACCCTTTCTGTAAACTATCTCAGCGCCCGAGACGTTTGTAGTGTCCGTACTTGTTGCTTTTCCTGCCGTAAAAGGGTTCCAGGGTTTTTTATCTTGAAATTTGTCATTGACGTGGCTTTTGGGGTTCGGAGATGAGTTATTAAGCTCATAGAACCAACAGGAAATCTTCCCCCGCTCCAGTGGCTGGGTCCCTGTGTCATGCACTTCGCTGTGTTTTGCAGAGTATGCGGAGAAGATGAATTGTTTCTCCACATATACTATTGGATTATTGCTCATCCACGGTGTAACACGTTATGCCAGTTTTACCTGACATTAAATTATACTACACAACACGTTTATATGTTCGTGTATTTTATAGCTCTTGTCAACATTCATAGATAGCTCTGCCCATAGTATCTGCTAGCTTGAGCAGAAGGGGCCCCAATTCAGATATTCATTTGAACAATTTGCCGTGTGTAAAGGCAAAGAAATTAAAGTATGTACTGTGTCAGACTCATATTACAAATGAAAAGAAAGGACAGGTAGAAACCCAGTAGCGGCAAATTCGATATCTCTCACTAATAATGTTAGGACTCCTCTGACCTGTCCTTCTGCATCCAGAGATCACCGAAGTTTAATTTAGTATTATCAACAGAAACTTGTTGCTACATAATGAGAAAAGTTCATCTGTCGTCAGTATTTAGACTACTACCTCTCAGGTGAGAGCCAACACTCAACAGGACTTTAGTAATCTCAACTAGGTAGATGGATAATTTTAAGCCTAGCAGTACCAACGGTTATTCAGTAACGTGCATTACACACGGGGATACTTTATCACCACCGCAGAAAACTTTAAGAAATAATAATGTTGACTGCTTTTAATGAATTTATCTACCGAACTCTGCAACTTTTGTAAATTCTTTTCAGTCGAACATAGTATAAAAATTTAAGTGATAGTAAAAGCAGTAGTAGTAGTACTAGTAGATGTGTCATTACACAATAAATGCCATATTAAATATTTTCAGGTTCTGTACCGTCCATTACATAAATATCTCTCCACAATGTGTATTTTTAACAAAGGTCTACAACAATTAATGAACCTGGTAACTAATTTTTGTAGTGGTCATATGCTGACATTATATGTTATTGAAAATAGTGTGACATTGCTGAGGCAGTGATCAGGTATTTTCAGGATCTTGAACCTACCAACACATCGTCAAATCTTTAATATAGTACGTTTTTAATAACAGTCATAAACGTTAGGGAGTTTTACGATTGTGACTATTGCATCACAGCTGATCAAAGCTTCAAATGCCTCACAATGCAGAGTCACAGATATTTCATTACGCAGCAACCATGTGAGTGGCGCAATTGTATCTGATTCGATACAAACTTACGAGTCATTAGTGACTTTCCATTCCCCGACCAGATGTACTGTTGCCTTTCAATAATTTTGTATGTATAATCTGTAGAACTGTTTAATCACTATGCCAGTTCTCGATGAGGTGAGGTACACGTTTGTTACATCGAAACGCGAACAATGCAGATTATTCTGTCATATTATGAGGGCTCCAGTGCATAGCGACATACATTTCCCGTAACAAGAATGCTACTACCGAGAAGAATATTAATGAATATGTTCAGTTCGTAGAACGTGAGCGAGGACCTTTGAAGTTTCCACAGTAAAACAGTTTAAACAGCTCAGAGACGTTCGTTGTAGAAAAGCACCACAAATTTTATACCAGGAAAACTATTTGCATATGTCAGTATTGCGGATACTGCACTGGTCTGCTAAACGTAAAGACGAAACTAATTTTCTCATGTTGTGTCACTGCCAAATAACACAGATCGATGAAGCTTAGACTGTGCGTAGAAGGAACTGCTACAGTGTAATACAGAAGGTAACAGAAAAATGCTACAAACAGAAATGACACCTTTTATTCAAACACAATAATTAGACTGAAGTCACCACAATTCATAACTGCCCCCTGGATATTACGGAGAGTGGGACACGGTTCTTAATAGGGCGTGTGATCAACACTGACTGCAGTGCATGCTCTGTAACGTGCTCTCATTCTGGCCACAAGGTTGTTAAAGGCTTCTTGTGGTAGGGGGTTCCATTCCTCCACCAGTGCGAATGACTACTGCTGCATGGTCGTTGGTGCATGCGGACGTGCTCCAACAAGTCTCCCCAAGGCATCCCACACATTCTCGGTACGATATGAGTTGGGGAAACGGCCGGCTAGTCCGTTCACCGAATATTCCATTATTGCACGAGATACTCCCCGTACGCTGTCCTACATCTACATCTATACTCCGCAAGCCACCTGATGGGGTGTGGCGGAGGGTACCTTGAGTACCTCTATCGGTTCTCCCTTCTATTCCAGTCTCGTATTGTTCGTGGAGAGAAAGATTGTCGGTATGCCTCTGTGTGGGCTCTAATCTCTCTGATTTTATCCTCATAGTCTCTTCGCGAGATATACGTAGGAGGGAGCAATATGCTGTTTGACTTCTCGGTGAAGGTATGTTCTCGAAACTTCAACGAAAGCCCGTACCGAGCTACTGAGCGTCTCTCTTGCAGAGTCTTCCAATGGGGTCAATCTATCATCTCCGTAACGCTTTCGCGACTACTAAATGATCCTGTAACGAAGCGTTCTGCTTTCTGTTGGATCTTCTCTATCTCTTCTATCAACCTTATCTGGTACGGATCCCATACCAGTGAGCAGTATTGAAGCAGTGGGCAAACAAGTGTACTGTAACCTACTTCCATTGTTTTCGGACTGCATTTCCTTAGGATTCTTCTAATGAATCTCAGTCTGGCATCTGCTTTACCGATGATTTATATGGTAATTCCATTTTATATCACTCCTAATGCCTACTCCCAGATAATTTATGGAATTAACTGCTTCCAGTTGCTGACCTGCTATATTGTAGCTAAATGATAAAGGATCTTTCTTTCTTTGTATTCGCAGCACATTACACTTGTCCAAATTGAGACTCAGTTGCCATTCCCTGCACCATGCGTCAATTCGTTGCAGATCCTCCTGCATTTCAGTACAATTTTCCATTGTTACAACCTTTCGATATACTACAGCATCATCCGCAAAAAGCCTCAGTGTACATCTAATGTTATTCACACGGTCATTTATATATATTGTGAATAGCAAAGGTCCTACGACACTCCCCTGCGGCACACCTAAAATCACTCTTACTTCAGAAGACTTCTCTCCATTGAGAATGATATGCTGTGTTCTGTTATCTAGGAACTTCAATCCAAATCAGACAATTGGTCTGATAGTCCATATGGTCTTATTTTGTTCATTAAACGACAGTGAGGAACTGTATCAAACGCCTTGCGGGAGTCAAGAAGCACGTCATCTACCTGTTCTGTGTGGTCGGGTTTTTTCATCCACAAAAATGAAGAAATGGCCGAATGCAACCGCTGAAAAGACTCACATGTGGAAGGAGGACTCTGATCGATGACGTGCCAGCGAGACGCCCGCATCTCGTGCTCGTGCGGTAGCGTTCTCGCTTCCCACGCCCGGGTTCCAGGGTTCGATTCCCGGCGGGGTCAGGGATTTTCTCTGCCTCGTGATGGCTGGGTGTTGTGTGCTGTCCTTAGGTTAGTTAGGTTTAAGTAGTTCTAGGTTCTAGGGGACTGATGACCATAGATGTTAAGTCCCATAGTGCTCAGAGCCATTTGAACCATTTTTGAACCAGCGAGACGTCTGAGCAGTACTGATGTGTAAGGTTATTCCGCCACATTTGTAGAAGATGCCTTCCACTTCTTAGGATCCAAAAGCTTTTGTAATACGTACTCACCATGTTGATTATTGAAATTTTCTCAGTCGCGTGGTTGTAATTACATTCAGAACACTTGGGTCTTTAACGGCTGTATTTATCAGCAATAGGATGTGTTCTGTTTGCTTCACCGCTGGGTAAAAATATATGTTATTCAGTAGAAGAAGAAAAACTGGAGCAGCAAGCAGTGACACGAAGATGAATCAGGTGTCACGCCTAATCCCTGAAGATGAAGATGATGTAGACGTTCAAACGTGGCCATTGGGAATGTTCCGTGGAATAATGACTAACTCGAATGATTTTAGGCCACAGTGGCATTCACTTCACGTACTTTGACGCATATCGCGAAAGCTAGTTACAGTATTTCACAAACTAATGCACATAGCCTGCGATTTATATTCCCTGAGTAACAGCGTATCTGCATATTAGGGGATAGGTATACGAACAAATAACTCTCGCCCCTAAAGTTAGGTTAGCTGTTAAGGTCTGAATATCGTGGGGGACTGTGGCACTCTGCTGCTATCCCACGGAGTCGATCGAGATGTTTCGCGGGAGCGCTTCGTATGGAATGTGGTGTACTGGTGCACTACAGTCCTCATAATCGTCGTATTTACTTAATCTCCACCTCGATTATTCGTATTGTACATATTTTACACTTTTCGTTCGGTTATTATACGTTTTCGCAGAATGCTTTTTTCTAGAGATTCGGAGTATTTTTAAGGCTCCGTTTCACTAGGGAATGTCAGGCAGTCGGGCTACCAACATAAGACCTTAACAGAAATTATGGCATCAGAACTGACCTAATATGTAAAACATAACTGACACAATAGGGCAATAGCAGACAGATTAAAAAGCCCCATAAAAGGTATGACAGAAACAAGAATCAATTGAACAGTAAAATAGTATAGACCAAGACGCGAAAGATCTTTAGGAAGACCAACTAAGAGATAGCCTGACAAATTTTGAAGGACACAGAATCGACCTACTGGCACCACCCAAGCTAGTCCTTGAGTCTGAATTTCATCGTACTTATCTTAAAAGTATCATCTCCCACAATTCTCATTTGTGATTTAATCCTTTATTCGGCACACACACAAATATTGTGAAGAAAATGTTTTAACTTAAAATAGATATACATGATCATGTGAACAATTTCAGATACTGCGTTCCAAAATTCATTATGTTACCTGTAACAATCATTGCCCACAAAAGGGGCCTGGGTGTTGTAATAAATGTACTGCATTGTTGTTCCTATAACCGAGAAAACGGCTGCATTTTGCACTATTGCATCTGAAATGTCTTAAAACAATTCAATTTTGGTATAAAGCACAGAAAAATTCCACGTTTTCCGTATTTCATAGTCGGCTATCCCTGAGGACAAAGTTTCACTTTCCCTTTCGGTCCATACTCGAGCCAGGGACTAAAACTGTCATATTGTTTATTCTTCACTGCCAAAAGAGCTCCTATTTACCTCTTCTTGCCTGCTCTTGTTTTACCTGAAAAGATAAGTCTATCTTCAATGTCCAGAGTAAGAGTTTGCCAACATATTTGTATGACTCAACTTCAAAACTTTCTTTTTCAGTTTACAAGCAGTTTTCATTGCTCAATAAATAACAGTGCAGCAAAATGGAAAGAAACTGCAAACCGATAATAGATGCTCATGTAACCTTGTGTGATGTCTGTCAAAGATGCGCACTATTCAGAAACTTTTCACCAGAGACAATACAATATCGCTATGTGTAAGAGATTCAACGTTGCTTGCAAGCACATTTACGCACTCATGGATGAAACTTGAAATATGTTGCAGAAAAACAGAAAAAGATGTTGCACAAAAACATTGCCTTACAAAGAATTAAAGTACGAAATTTATTCATACTGAGGCACGTTGGCGTGTTGCGTTGGGTGCCTAGAGTCTACTGTGTTGCTCCCATGCGTTGCTCCTCACAAGGGAACCTCCCCATCGCACCCCCCTCACATTTAGTTACAAGTTGGCACAGTGGATAGGCCTTGAGAAACTGAACACAGATCAATCGAGAAAACAGGAAGAAGTTCTGTGGAACTATGAAAAAAATAAGCAAAATATACAAACTCAGTAGTCCATTTGAAGATAGGCAAAATCAAGGATAATCTGAGCTCAGGAGCGCCGTGGTCCCGTGGTTAGCGTGAGCAGCTCCGGAACAAGAGGTCCTTGGTTCAAGTCTTCCCTGGAGTGAAAATTTTAATTATTTATTTTCAGACAGTTATCAAAGTTCAGGCACTCACACAAAATCAACTTCGCACTCCAAAATTCCAGTAGATGTTCAGATTTGCTTGGACTTATACAGGATTTGGCGGTCTACACACGGAAAAATTAGAAAACGTTAAAAACATGTTCTGACAGAGTACAGGGAAAACTGTGCGACTGTGAAACTGTTTCATTCATTTGTTGCAGTTTATGTAACAAGCTCCCATGTTTTCATCACTTTTTTGGGAGTGATTATCAAATCCACAAGAAAACCTAAATCGGGCAAGGTAGAAGAATCTTTTTACCCATTCGCCAATTGTACAAGTTAGGTGGGTCGACAACATATTCCTGTCATGTGACGCACATGCTGTCAGCCGTGTCGTATAGAATATATCAGACGTGTTTTCCTGTGGAGGAATCGATTGACCTATGACGTTGCGATCAAATGTTTTCGGTTCCCATTGGAGAGGCACGTCCTTTCGTCTAGTTTTGCCATGCGGTCGCAAAACACAGACACTAAACTTATTACAGTGAACAGAGACTTCATTGAACGAACGGACAGATCATTACTTTGCGAAAATAAAGAAAGTAAAATTTTCACTCCAGGAAAGACTTGAACCAAGGACCTCTCGTTCCGCAGCTGGTCACGCTAACCACAGGACCACGGCGTTCCTGAGCGCACATTGTCCTTGATGTTGCTTATCTTGGAGATGGACTATTCAGTTTGTATATATCGCTTATTTTTTTCATAGTTCCACACAACTTCTTCCTGTTTTCTCGATTGATCTGTGTTCAATTTTTCAAGACCTATCCACTGTGCCAACGTATAACTAAATCTGAGAGGGGTGCGATGGGGAGGTTCCCTTGTCAATCAAAGCTTCTGCTTCTGCTTTGAGTAATTATGCATCTGAAACTTCCTGGCAGATAAAAACTGTGTGCCGGACTGAGACTCGAACTCGGGACTTTTGCCTTTCGCGGGCAAGTGCTCTACCGTCAGAGCTACCCAAGCACGACTCACGACCCGTCCTCATAGCTTCAGTTTTGCCTGTACCTTGTCTCCTACCCTCCACACTTGCCCGCGAAAGGAAAGGTCCGAGTTCGAGTCTCGGTGCGCCACACAGTTTTAATCTGCCAGGGAGTTTCATACCAGCACACAGTCCGCTGAACAGTGAAAATCTCGTTCTGAATTGTGCGTTTGTCTGTAAATGTTTGAATTGAAGTTTTTTAGCATTCATTTTACTACGTTCCATTGACGTGGGTAAGTGCACTGAACATTAGTTAGCAGTGGTGATTCACCAGGTTGCACGGTTAATGGATGCTCTAGCATTTCTAGTTACCCCTACAGGCAGTGCGCTTGCTCAGCGAGAGCGAATCAATAAGAGCTCTGCATAATTCCTTTATTTCGAACTTCATGCCAGAGAAAATAAACACCGGTATATATATTGATCTGCAATATATCCAAATCAACGAAAGCATCTTCATTTGTGGAATGACAAAATCATCTACTTCCCATGTGGGTTTTTTCACAGCACTCCTGAGCCCCGGCAGTTCGTAGTGAAAGGTCCTCTTACTCGAATTCAGGATTGAATCAGTCGTGATACACCATCGACGAGACCATCAGATGAGATCCATCTTGTCACACCTTTCAACGGCAATTTTGTGTACGTTGGGCACAGTCCGCGGTCGTTTTCTATATCCAAAAACAGTTAATCTAATGGATCCCACACATTGTGGTTTCGTTTCGTGTGTGAAGTACAGGCAGGTCACTCATTTCTGGTGATCCTACCAAGCTGAAGGAACGTGTTCACGAGAACACCACGACGAGAAAGCGAGTTATCATCCATGAAGGTGAATATTTTGTCTTGATGATGCCGGCCGGAGTGGCCGTGCGGTTCTAGGCGCTACAGTCTGGAACCGAGGGACCGCTACGGTCGCAGGTTCGAATCCTGCCTCGGGCATGGTTGTGTGTGATGTCCTTAGATTAGTTAGGTTTAATTAGTTCTAAGTTCTAGGCGAGTGATGACCTCAGAAGTTAAGTCGCATAGTGCTGAGGGCCTTTTTTTTTATCTTGATGGATAATAACTCTGCTCATAGTCACCCAGATGTTGGCGACATGGTCAAACTACGCTTATGGAATCTCGTCCCTGTACCGTAGAGCTTTGGTATTACCCTCAACAGCCACGAGAGGTGTACGGTAGTTCCGTGTAATGCCATGCCAGAACCCCTCTCCACCACAACCTTGCAGCATGTGTGGGACACTGTCTTGGAGGCATTACCTATTACCGGGTGGTCTCTACGCACGTCGTCAGCGATAATCGGGGTACACCCGGTTGTTGAGTAGTCAGCGCAACAGAATATCAATCCTAAGGGCCTGGTTCGGTTCCAGGCTGACTCGGAGATTTTCTCCGCTCAGGGACTGGGTGTTATGTTGTCCGAATCATCATCATTTCATCCCCGTCGATACGGCCATAATGGCATCGTCAAAACATATGAATATAATCATCCATTATGGCCGTATCACTGTAGGACATGGTGTAAAAAAGATCTAAGCACGGTCATTACAGACTGAAACCGGTCATCGTCTAAAGAATTCATTTGTGATCAGAGACTGGAATAAAAAAGCATTTACAGTTTGTACATGCGGTTATGTCGTAGTTGGTGAGAATATTACTGATGATTAAAGTCTCTGTTACTTGTATCTGTAGAGTTTATTGAACATATTGGAGAAACGCTAAAAACTTATGCACCTGCACCGCCCTTTCAGTGTGAAGGACTCATGATGACTGAGTACGTGTGTTGTGTGTGTGTGTCGCAGCCGGTGGGCATCTACGAGAAGAAGTACGAGTGGGCGGGCGCGCGCGACCAGGGCGACTGCAGCCTGCTGGTGCGCGCCGCGACGCTCGAGTTCGACGACGGCGAGTGGGAGTGCCAGGTGACGCCGTCCGACTACACGACGCAGGACGCGCTCACCTCCACGCCGGTGCGGCTCGTCGTGCGCGGTGAGAACAGAGCGGCGGCACTTCGCACTCCCTTCTGAGTCCCGGGTTACAAAGCAGGAACCGAGTCACCCAACCCATAATGCTTTCGACTTATCTGGTTAATTACACTGCATATTAACGTTTTTGTCACAAAGAAGGTCAACTGCGGTCATTAGGTAAATCGTCGTTGCTGAATTCGGAACTGAAATGCGTATTTTCCTATCGGCATCAGTTTTCGTAATAGGGTGCCCTCTAAGTACACTGCACAAGAGAGTTAACGCATCACTTTTTTCGAACCCCTGCATTTGGCTTCCTACGGCGACGCGTATTTGTGAAATTTGGCTCGAAGACGCCTACAAATTTACTCTCTTAGGTGCAAAAGTGTGGCGCCCTACCACGTCGCCTTGGGTTTCGACGACGCCTCCATGATGGAGCTTAGAGACGAACAGGGTTCAAATCACGCAGAAAACGTTCCAGACACATCGCCACGCAGAATCGACACGATAAGCTTTCAGGAGGCTGCATAAAGGGCGTCAGTGTGACCAAGCCTCTCCCAGGGACACAATTCACTGTCGAAAAAAGACATTCGCAGTGCACTCTGTGGTGTCACCGCCAAACACCACACTTGCTAGGTGGTAGCCTTTAAATCGCCCGCCGTCCGTTAGTATACGTCAGACCCGCGTGTCGCCACTATCAGTGATTGCAAACCGTGAGCCGCTACACGGCAGGTCTGGTCTAGAGAGACTCCCTAGCACTCGCCCCAGTTGTACAGCCGACTTTGCTAGCGATAGTTCACTCTCTACATACGTTCTCATTTACAGAGACGACAGTTTAGCATAGCCTTCAGCTACGTCATTTGCTACTACCTAGCAAGGCGCCATATTCAGTTACTATAATTACTTCATGAATTTATTCTGAGCAGTTAATATTGTGAATCATGTACCGTCAAGAGCGACGTTCATCATTAATGGATTACAGTTAAGTATCAAATTAATTACCTCCGCTTTCTGAATTCTCATTCCTTGTCATGTTCCAGACCTCACGTCAGTATAGTTCATCCCTCCTCACGCTAGCCTGCTTGAGCTAAAACGCGTGCATTTCGGCCTCCACTCGTAACACGGTGTTGGCTCTTCTGCCAACACAAAACAATCAGCATCAGGAAGACGTTCTAGAGTAGTTCTCAGACTGCCGACAGCCTCGTACGTTTCAACCGTTTTGGGACTGCATCCCCATTCAACGTAGTCGCACCTCTGTAGAGTATAGCTCGACCTCAATTTTTGCCATTGTGTGTAGGCTGAAGCCGATAAGGACCTTTGAAAGTCATTCGACCAACTTTTAACGTGAGTCGAAGTAGGAAGGGGTGCATACGCTTTTTCAGCTCTCCTGTTTTGCACTGTCCTGTGGCGTGATCATGCAGGAATGCAACGTTAACATGGAATAAAAAATCGGCAAAGAATTCCTCTGTATCTATAAGAAACTTCGGTCTCGCAGCTGATTTAGCGCCTATAATCCAATGTAACGGGTGCCGAAGGAGTTTTTATTGACGCCCTTTATGCAGCCCCCTGAGGCCTTTTTGTGTCGATTCTGAGTCGAGGCGCATCTGGAGTATTTTCTGCATTATATCAACGTTGCGCGTCGCTGCTCTGACCTGAATCTTAGCGATAAAATAAGGGGTGAAATGTGGGTTAGAGTGACTTTGCCTACCATTTTATCGTGTTACATGTCCACTATGGCGCTCTCCAGAATTAGTGTGATATTAGGTGCCAAAGTCACATCATTAACCCACCATAGAGCTTGCATGAACTTCTGAGCTGTGGCCCTTTCTTCGCAAGCGAGGACACCTTGCTCTTTGAAGCGTCGCTGAACCCGAGTGTGACATCTCAGGATGATACACTTATGCACCATTAGAGCGGAAGCTGCACTCACCGTTAAGCCAGATTTCACAGTAATGCGTCGCAATGGGAGAAATTTATGGTGTTTCGAAGAAGTGATCTTCTTTGTTGTTGAGTGCATAAAACAACTTGAAAAATCTGAATATTGGTTACGTTGGTATAGCTTAATTAATTTGCTTTTCTTTGTTTCTGGCAGATGTAACGCTAAATAATCGAAATACACACAAGGAATTCGTTATCTTACCCTCTGTTCCGGCATTCACTGCCAGGATACGTAGGTGGCTGATGGAACATCTTCACATTGCATTTCTTCACGTTGTTTGTTGCATCAGTTTCAGTAGTGGGAGATCTCTAAGCGTCTGAAGATTTGTGTTTTGTGCAAATTCATATGAAGGGTTTCTTCGCATCTCTATAAATAACAGAATATTTCGTGTTATATAAGTGGTGAGCTCTTGTAAAAAATTGTTACGAGCTTTATTTTGGGTGCAGGGTTGGCGAGCACCACACCTCAAATTTTTCGATTCTCTTCTGTTCCGGTTTTCCCACATTATATCTCATTACCATAAAATAGTGAGCTCTAGACGAACGTTCTCAGCAATTTATTCCTCAAATGAAGGCCTATGTTTCATATTATTCGACTTCCCTCGGCAAGGAATGCACTTTTCGCCAATGGTAGTCTGTTTTTTGTGTCCTTCTTGCACCGTCCATCAAATGTAATTTTACTGTCTAGGCAGTAGAGTTACTTGAATTCCTCTATTTCGTGACCCTTAATTCTGATGTTAAGTTTGTCTCTTTCTCATTTCTGCTACATCTCATTTCTTTCGTTTTTCTTCGATTTATCCTCGATCCAAAATCTATTCATTCCATTCAACATGTCCTGTAATATCTCCTCGATTCTCTCTGACAATTGCCGGCCTAAGTGGCCGTGCGGTTAAAGGCGCTGCAGTCTGGAACCGCAAGGCCGCTACGGTCGCAGGTTCGAATCCTGCCTCGGGCATGGATGTTTGTGATGTCCTTAGGTTAGTTAGGTTTAACTAGTTCTAAGTTCTAGGGGACTAATGACCTCAGCAGTTGAGTCCCATAGTGCTCAGAGCCATTTCTCTGACAATTAATAAGTTATATGATGAATAATAATATTAGATTGGTGCATAAGTTCGTAGCCTTTTTGATCTGCAAGTTGCTATTCCAGTCGCTATGGGTTTATTTATCGATTGTCCTTTGGTATTTGTAGTTAAATGTGGCTATTTGAGTATACTTATTGTCCTTTTCTCATTTAGACGTAGTGAGTAGTAAGTGGAGTTGTGGACGCTATAAATAGAGTACCAAGTGGAGAAATCCGAACATTTCCGACGTATTCTTCTGCCTGAGTTCAGAGGAGGGGTGACAGCAGCGGAGGCAGCCAGAAACATTTGCGCCTTATACAGGGATAATGCCAATGAACAGAGCACGGCAACGTAATTGTTTCCTGGTTTTAAGCTGGATCGTTTTAGCAGTAGCGACTATCCACGTTCAGGAAGACATACGCACCAACGTTTGATGAAGGTAGTTTAAATACATTAATCCACAATGACCCAAGCCAGTATACTGGAGAACTGGCAAATGCGATGAACTGTGATCATTCCACCATCGTGCAACATTTGCATGCTTGGGCGGAAGATTCAAAAATCAGGCGTATGGATACCACATGCACTAAGGAAAAGTAACAAAAATTACTGAGTGGCCATACGTGCATCCTTGCATCCCCGTCATCAGTTGGTACGTGAACCACACCGACCATTCTTATCCTGAATCGTTACTGGTAACGAGAAATGGTATCTTTATGCTAACTTAATGAAAATAAAGGGATTTCGGAGCCCAAATGGAACAGTAACTTGCAGTAAAAAAACCTACGCTCGTCCACAAAGAATTATGTCATTCGTTTAGTGGAATAGCGACGGTATGATGTATTACGAATTGCTTCCCCGAGATGAACCATCACTGCAGATACATTACTGGCCATTAAAATTGCCACGCCAAGAAGAAATGCAGATGATAAACGGGTATTCATTGGACAAATATATTACACTAGAACTGACATGTGATTACATTTTTATGCAATATTGGTGCATAGATCCTGAGAAATCAGTACCCAGAACAACTACCTCTGGCCGTAATGACTGCCTCGATACGCCTGGGCATTGAGTCAAATAGAGCTTGGATGGCGTGTACAGGTACAGCTGCCCATGCAGCTTCAACACGATACCACGCTTTATCAAGAGTAGTGACTGGCGGATTGTGACGAGCCAGTTGCTCGGCCACCATTGACCAGACATTTTCAGTTGGTGAGAGATCTGAAGAATGTGCTGGCCAGGGCAGCAGTCGAACATTTTCCGTATCCAGAAAGGCCCGTACAGGACCTGCTACATGCGGTCGTGCATTATCCTGCTGAAATGTAGGGTTTCGCAGGGATCGAATGAAGGATAGAGGCACAGGTTATAACACTTCTGAAATGCAACGTCCACTGTTCAAAGTGCTGTCAATGCAAACAAGAGGTGACCGAGACGTGTAACCAATGGCACCACATACCATCAAGCCGGGTGATACGCCAGTATGGCGATGACGAATACACGCTTCCAATGGGCGTTCACCGCAATGTCGCCAAACACGGATGCCACCATCATGACGCTGTAAACAGAATCTGGATTCATCCGATAGAAATGACGTTTTGCCATTCGTGCACCCAGATTCGTCGTTGAGTACACCATCGCAGGTGGTCCTGCCTGTGATGCAGAGTCGAGGGTAACTGCAGCCATGGTCTCCGAGCTGACAGTCCATGCTGTTGCAAACGCCGTCGAACTGTTCGTGCAGATGGTTGTTGTCTTTCGAACGTCCCCATCTGTTGAGTCAGGGATCGAGACGTGGCTGCACCATCCGTTACAGCCACGCGGATAAGATGCCTGTCATCTCGACTGCTAGTGATACGAGGCAGTTGGGATCCAGCACGGCGTTCCGTATTACCCTCCTGAACCCACTGACTCCATATTGTGCTAAGTCATTGGATCTTGACCAACACGAGCAGCAATTTCGCGAACGATCAACCGCAATCGCGATAGGCTACAATCCGACCTTTAGCAAAGTCGGTAACGTGATGGTACGCATTTCTCCTCCTTACACGAGGCATCACAACAACATTTCACGAGGCAATGCCGGTCAACTGCTGTTTGTGTATGAGAAATCGGTTGGAAACTTTCCTCATGTCAGCACGTTGTAGGTGTAGTCACCGTCGCCAACCTTGTGTGAATGCTCTGAAAAGCTAATAATTTGCATATCACAGCATTTTCTTCCTGTCGGTTAAATTTCGCTTCTGTAGCGCGTCATCTTCGTGGTGTAGAAATTTTAGGGGCCAGTAGTGTAGTAGTGATTTGCAAACCATTTACAGAGATTAAAAACAGAAGTTAATAGTGCAAAAGCAACTACACCATGAAAAGGAAAGAAAAGCAGCCGAAGCTTTTGTACAGATTTCCGACACAAGCCTACTGGTTATGTATCCTGGAAAAACCTTCAGATCTGCTGACGTACCAGCAAAGCCTATTGCTAAGGTTACCAACAGAGATTACATCTGTTATTGCAGTGCCTATTTTATTCAGAAGAACGATGCAATGTTCTTTCGGACATGCATGCATACCTGAAGAAATTGTCGGTGTGGTGACTGAAGCCGTTGTGAAGTACATGAAATGTATTCTCAGTTGCGAAACGAATAACCATCAGTTATATAAAGGAATGGCGACAGCGAAAATTTTTGCCGGATCGGGACTCCAATCCCGATTTCCCGCTCTACGCGAGCGGTCGCCTTAACCGCTTTGGCTATCCGTGCACGACCGTCGACCAGAACCCATCTTTCATTGTCGTCATTTCCTTATACAGATAATGGTTGTTCGTATTCGCAGCTGCCAATACAGTTCAAGTATTTCATAACAGCTGAGGAACATTGGATTGTTCTTAATAACACAGGCACTGTCATACATTATTTTTCCCTCTATAGGAGGCAGCAACGTCCAGTTGAAAGTGTCTTGCACTGTACGGGGACTATAAGAGTACAGATTGTCATACATTATTTATCGCTCTATACGAGGCAGTAACTTTCACTTAAAAATGTCTTCCCCTGTACGGGGACTATAAGAGTACAGGTTGTGACGCAGGAACGACGATATAGTGGATCGTGCACGGATAGCCAAAGTTGTCAAAGCGACCGCTCGCGCAAGGCGGGAAACCGGGTCCGAGCCCCGGTCCGGTAGTATTTAAAGACCTAAGTTGTCGTCGTTCCGTTATACAGCAGATGGAAATTCGTACTCGCATCTGCGAATACATTTAATAAGCGAGAACATGTGTTGTTTGCACATCTACATCTGCTGCACCAACGAATTGCACCAAAACGGTTGAATTCCCGAATAGCTTACAAGTGCGGAGTTTCAGAGTGCCGAATTGCTGACACATCCACCAGAAACGGAGAACTGCTACGCACTTATAGATACAGAGATTGACGGAATCTATTTGGAGAAGAGTGTCGGTCGATCTATATGTGCGCGGGAATACCTCATTCATTTTCCTAAAGTAGAATACCATTCTAAAATTAAAATAAGATTCGCAGGCTGTGAAGGTACCATACACATCTGTACTACATGTTCAACATAGCCCTGGTACTGGTGTCTCCGAGGCTCGACCCCTATAGCTGAATATAGGCCACTTTCTGCTTCCGTATGTGTCGTTCGCAGCACAAATCGCAGTGTATACTGTTCCCAATAACATTCGATGCTCGAGACTGCTATGTTCGCAGTTTCGAATCCTGCCTCGGGCATGAATCTGTGTGATGTCCTAAGGTTACTTAGGTTTAAGTAGTTCTAAGTCTAGGGGACCGACGAAATGGTTCAAATGGCTCTGAGCACTATGGGACTCAACTGCCGCGGTCATTAGTCCCCTAGAACTTAGAACTAGTTAAACCTAACTAACCTAAGGACATCACAAACATCCATGCCCGAGGCAGGATTCGAACCTGCGACCGTAGCGGTCTTGCGGTTCCAGACTGCAGCGCCTTTAACCGCACGGCCACTTCGGCCGGCCAGGGGACTGATGACCTCAGATGTTAAGAACCGTAGTGTTTAGAGCCATTTGAACTAATTGATGCTCGGGAATTGTAAATAAAGTAATGAACAGTATGTCATCCATTCACAGTGGTGAGAAAGTCCATATGTGATCAGCACGGGTAGAAGGAGGGAAGGGAGGTTAAATTAAAAAAAAAATTGTCGAAATTTGCGGTGAGGACTATGGGACCATACTGTTGAGGTCATCGGTCCCTAGGCTTATGCACCACTTAATCTAACTTAAATTAACTTACACTAAGGGTAACACACACACTCCATGGCTGAGGGAGGTCTCGAACCTCCGAGGGGGCGCGGGGGGGGGGGGGGGGGTGAACCGTGACCACCCGCCCTAGACCGCACGGCTACATCGCGCAGCTTAAATTTAAACCTCTCCTCGACGACAAGGTCATAACAGACTGAACAAAAGACGAATCGATGGAGTAGGGAATCGGGCGTACCCTTATCAGAGGAAGTAACCGAGCATTTCCCTTAAGCGACTTAAGAAAAACAGCTAAAGCTTAAATCTGGATGGCTGAAGAGGATTTAATCGTCGTCCTCCCGAATGCGCTTCCAGTGTGTTACCCACTGCACTACTTAGATCGGTAGTACGATTTACGATTTACTTAAACGATCTGGTTGATGGTATTGACAGAGGCATTAGACTGCTAGCCGATGATGCTAGTCTACAGGAAAGTAGTATCACACGAAAGTTGTGAACGAATCAATGAGGATTTGCAGAAAATAAACGCGTATTATAATGACTGGCAGTTATCTCTCAACATTAGTAAGTGTAATCTACTGCGTATAACAAGACGAAAATCCCCATTAGTGTACGAGCACAAAATAAATGTCCAGTCTTTGGAAGCGGTAACATCCGTCAAGTATCTGGGTGTGACTATTCGAAATGATCTCAAATGGAATGATCAGATTACACAAGTAACGGGTAAGGCGAAATATAGATTGCGGTTTATTGGTAGCATCCTGAAGCGATGCAGTCCTTCAGCAAAGGAAATAGCTTAGAATACGTTAGTTCGTCCAGTCGTAGAATATTGTTCGTCTGTATGGGACCCTTACCAGTTGGGTCCCACCAAATTCCCAAATCCGATCTTCGCCGAGGATGTAGAGCATATATTATTACCACCAACTTTCAAATCGCGCAATGATCATCATTCAAAGATAAGGGAAATTAGAGGTCGTACTGAGGCGTTCAGACACTCGTTTTCCCTCGCGTGATCCGCGAGTGGAACACGGGGAAGGAAATACGACTTTGGTGCAAATTGTGCCCTCCGCCACACACCGCCTGGTAGGTACCGGAGGATATGTGTAGATGGAGATGTAAATTCTTAACATCACTGACTGATGCTACACATACTGAGGTGATAAAAGTCACAGAATAGTGATATGTACATTTGCAGATGGAAGCTGTCTCACGTACACAAGGTACAAGATAACAGTTAACTGGTGTATCTGTTGTTTGAACTCAGGTGATCCATGTGAAAAGAGATCCGACGTGATTATGATTGTACGAGGGAAATTAACGGACAGAATGTTACTTGGAGCTAGACGCATGGAAGGTTCTATTTCGGAAATCGTTACGTAATTCAATATTACGAGATCCACAACATCAAGAGTTTGGCGAGAATATCAAATTTCAGACATTACCTACCATCATGGACAACGGAATGGCAGACTACCTTAATGGTTGAGAGCAACGGTGTTTGTGTAGAGTTGTCAGTGACAGCAAACAAGCAACACTGCGTGAAATAACAGCAGAACTCAACATGGGACGTACGATGAACGTATCCGTTAGGAAAGTCCGACGAAATGTTGTGTTATTGGGGTACAGCAGCAGATGACCGACGAGACTGCTATTGCGAAAAGCACGACATCACCTGCCGCGGATATCCTGGGCTCGTGAACATATCGTTTGCTCCCTACAGATTGGAAAACCGTGTTCTGGTCAGATGAGTCTCGATTTCGCTTGGTAAGAGCTAATGGTAGGGTTCGAATGTGGCGCAGATCTCACGAAGCCATGGACCCAAGTTGTAGACAAAGGGACTGTGGCGGTAGTCTGTCCTTGCATGACTTGGTCCTCGGGTTCAACTAAACCGATCATCCACTGAAAACGGTTATGTACGGATACTTGACGACCAAACAATGCTGTAACTTTTTTGGATGACAATGTACCATTTTACAGGGCCATAGCTGTTCACCATTGGTTTGAAGAACATTCTGGATAATTCGAACGAATTATTTGGCCACCAAGACATACGGCACATAATCGAGAGGTCCGTATGTGATCAAAATCCTGCACCGGCAACATTTTAGCAATTAAAGACGGCTATAGAGGCGCTGTAACTCAGTATATCTGTACGACACCTCCTACGACTTGTTGAGTCCATGCCACGTCATGTTGCTGCAACTGTGGGTCCGACACGATGTTAGGAGGTATCCCATGACATTTGTCACCTCAGTGGAAACACGTTTAGTAGAAAGAAAGGTGTTCTCTATAAAAGTTTATCATTCATCTGCTGGTATTCCTGACATTTTTTAAAATGATCAAAATTTTTGTAAATCTCTGCACGAGAAAACAAACGGACATATCTTAATCACAAATTGATATAGTCGTCCCCAGTATGTATCTTACCTTTCAACGAGATGATTTACTTTGTCACCGAGACTTGGATAACATTTTCTATGAGACCGATTTACGAACTGAGCAAAGACATAATAGCTAAGCCAGTTATTTTTAAGTTACTCAGTTGAAAAGGACATATTTTGACTTCCAGCTGTCTAACAACCCTACCAATAACATATGTTATTAATCCTACCGTTCCTTCGAACCACACAAAACATGCATTACCTATAACACTGACGACTTCATCGTTTAATGTTACACTTACATTAAAGAGCTCTTAATTACGGTATTAAGTTCCAGTCGTCTGAACACTAATTAGGAATCGATAAAGCGTTTTGCGCTGTCGCGTTGAGAAATATGATCACCTGGTAATTTGCTGACGTAATAACGGAAAATGCGCCGGGTTTAAGGCCTGGATCATCGTGCAATATCAATCCATTAATTTTACGGCTACCGATGTAAAAAGGCTACATTGAGATAATGACTTATTGAGAGCGGCAAAGTCCTCAGAAATCATTTCCTGGCTTAGTGAAAATCAAGGCTTTAGGTTTCACGTGGATTGGACTTCATATCTACCAGTAACAAATGAATGTGGAATTGATGTCAGACTTTTACTTATGCTGCATTGAAATAATGCGCAACGAAACTTAAGGACGAGACAGATAAAATAGTATTAAATATTAACTACTAGATGGAAACAAATGAAAGTCTAGGAGTATGTGTCAGAAGTCTACCAGTCGTACATAGGAAGTTGGACATCACGTGGCGAAAGGTCAGCGTTGCTATAGCACGATACGTGGCTTGTCCCGCAGCTCGGAGTTCGAGATGTGGGAAATACAGTGTGTGTCATTCAGCGAGCAATTACGATGCACTGTGGCGGTGTTCTTCAGCAGAAGACCGTTACATCGTGCAATAGGCAAGGAGCAACCCACATCAAACAGCTGGTACAGTTGCGACCACGTTTGAAAGGACTCCAAGGCACGCGATCTCACAATACAAAGTGCTACGATGACTGCATGGGGATGGTCTCTTTGCCCAGCGGCCAGTACGGTGTGTTCCGTTGACACCCGCACATCGGCGGCAACGTTTGCTATGATTCCAAGAGGATATGGACTAGACCAATGAGCAGTGGGGTCTCTTGCTTTACTCTGATGAGATCAGAGTCAGTGTGAGTAGAGATTCTGGACATATCATCATATGGCGAGACCTGGGTGCACGTAATGCCCCGAGGAACATTGTCGAACATAATCGTTTTTATGGTCCATTGTTATGATGTGTAGAGACATGATGTTGCATCGTCGTACTCACCAGCAAATCTTTGAGCATGGTAGACTCTCGGGTGAAATGTACTCCTTCAGACGTGCGTCTTTTCATGGGTGCATTCGGCCCTGGCTTTATTTTTATGGATGATAATGGCGACCGGGTAGAACAGTGGATGTGGAGCAGCTCTTGGAACGAGAGCATATTCGGCGAATGAAGTGGCCTGTCCGTTCCCACAGCTTAAGTCTCATAGAGCACGATTAGGATGAGGCGGGGGGGATATATTTCAGCACGTCCACATGCCGTAACAACCATCCAGAAACTGTCAACGGGGCTGGCGGTACCAACCCCGTGGATAGCAAATTGCAGATCACGCATTGCTGGTCACAAAACCTATTTAAACCATGTCTCGCTTTTTTCAATGTCCTACATCGCGGTGACTTCAGTGTAGTTATGGTCTTTGAAAATAGTGTCATTTATGTTTGTCTCTTCGCGTATATCTTTCAGCCACTCTCTGTATTATACCGTAGCCGTCGTTTCTATATATGACCCAAGTTTCATTGAGCTAGGTTAATTGGCAGTGGAACATGATATGTAAGTTAATTTCGTCCTTCTGTTTTGCATACCAGTGTATTTTTCAGCAGAACGCTATACCAAATACACAGATATGGACCAGTTATGGAAAACATAAGAAGTAACGACTCTTTAAATTACATCTCCATGTATATTTAGCAAGTTACCCTACTGTATGTGGCAGAGGGTACTTCTTTCCCCACTATCGAATGGTACACGAGAAGAAAAACTGCCGACATCCCTTCGTAAGGGGTATAATTTGTTTTCTAATCAGGTTTATTTGCGAAACGGTCGAGGGAAGGAAAAATATGTTGCCTAGCGCTTATTGGAATGTACGAATTTAAACAGTAAGGCTTTTCCTGGTGCACCTCGCCAGCCATGTAGTGCCTGTCGCTAGAATATTTTGACGATCGCCGTAGCGCTCTGACGATTGCTACACGATCCCGTGATGAAACACATCGTTCTTCGTTGCGTTTTCTATATCGATTCTAGTAATTCTATTTGATAAGGGTGACAGACAGCAGACGAATACCAAACATAACTCAAAATAATGTGACTCTGTGCTATTTTCTGGGTGGATGGATTACATATTCAGGGGATTCTATCTGTGTAGCATTTTCCATTCCTTTAACAGTTTTTGTGTCGTCGTACCACTTTGCATCACTCTGGACGCTTACTACTAGACATTACGAGTGTCAATCTCGTCAATTTTCGCCAATCGATATTTCTATTACGAGCGATGTTGTACTTGGAGCCCCTGTCATAAATTACATCATCTATGAATAACTTTGATAATTAATTCGTCAACGTTTGAGAAAAAAACTGACATTTTCTAATGAAGGAATTGCTGATGTCTTGTTTAGCATTAGAACATTGGTGTAATATTTCCCTCCAGTCGAACTTAAGTTATATGTAGAATTATTCTGCTCAGTTTCCATCAAGAAGTATTTAGACAAAGGGTTTATAGAGTATTTGGAAAATTTATGTCTTTATATTCCACAAAAACTGTGAATGCAGTAAACTGATCGCGTATTGTTTGGTTAACTTTGTCGTGACACTGTCCGGCTATACGAGATAAAATAAATTAATAAATAATGAATGTCAGTCATTCAAATTGGAAATGAGCACATTACGCGCTGTTAAATTAACTCCATTCAAGAGCAGCTAGTTATTGTACCGTATTTTATAATGTTTAGTCACATACGTTATGTTTATAATATATCACATATTATGTTTAGGTAAATAAATGTGGAGTTTGCAAGGCAATGTCTCCCTGGAGTGTCCTAACGATGTTGTTGTCTAAAATGGAAGGGTATCTGTGCGTTTTACGTCATCGGGTAATTATTATGTGCAGCAGACTGCGATGTGTGGATTTAAACTGCTGTTTTTATGTGGTGTATTTGGAATGAAGAGATACGCCTGAAGTTCTCTGGGGCTATAGAGACTTCAATAAAGAATAGCTTCGTAGGCAGTTCAGCTGAAGAGGGCAAAGCGCAGAAAGGTTGAAATGGTTCAAATGGCTCTCAGCACTATGGGACTTAGATGCTGAGGTCATAAGTCCCCTAGAACTTAGAACTACTTAAACCTATCTAACCTAAGGACATCACACACATCTATGCCCGAGGCAGGATTCGAACCACCGACCGTAGCGGCTAGAATCGCTCGGCCACTCTGGCCGGCACATGAGAGGTAATTATGAAGAAACCATGGGTAAGAGAAGAGATACTTTAGCTGATTCCCAAACGATCATGAGTGGGGTTAAAATTCAGCTGAAGTGATATCAATGTTAATACTCGCTGATGACTTTGTTAACCTCAAAGAAGGTTAAGAAGCACCATAGGATCTTTTGAATGCTCTAAACAGTCCATATGGATAGAGAATAATTCGAAGAAAGACGAAAGTAATGAGAAGTAGCAGAAATGAGAATAGACAGAAACGTAACATCTGGTTTAACGATCACGAGGTAGACGAAGTTAAAGAATTGTGCTACCTAGGCAGAAAATAACTCCCAACGGACAGAGCAAGTACTAAATAAAAAGCAGACTAGCACTAGCAGAAAGGGCATTCCTGGGGAAGAGAAGTCGACTACAATCAAACACAGATTTCAAACTGAGTAAGAAGTTTCTGAGATTGTACGTCTGGATGAAAGACCTGTATGACAGTGAGACATGGACTACGGGAAAACTGGTAGAGAGGAAAATGGAATAAAAAAATGGCTCTGAGCACTATGAGACTCAACTGCTGAGGTCATAAGTCCCCTAGAACTTAGAACTACTTAAACCTGACTAACCTAAGGACAACACACACATCCATGCCCGAGGCAGGATTCGAACCTGCGACCGTAGCGGTCGCGCGGTTCCAGACTGTAGCGCCAGAACCGCTCGGCCACCAGCGGCCGGCCGGAAAATAGAATATCTTGAGTTGTGGTGCTACATATGAATGTTGAAAATTATGTGGGCTCTTAAGGTAACGAATGAGGAGGATCGCCATAGAATCGGCGAGGGAAGGAATGTATGGAAAACACTGACAAGAAGAAGGGGCAGGATGCATACAACTAGACGATAGGACATCAGTTACGACATCAGTTAATTCAGAAGAGAATAACTTCCATACTACTAGAGGGAGCTGTAGAGGGTAGAAACTGTACAGGAAGACAGAAATTGGGATACATTTACCAAGTTATTGGGACGTTGATTGCAAGGTTGCCACAGCAGAGGAGTTCGTGGCGGACAGCATCAAATCAGGCAGAAGACTGATGACTCAAAAAGAAAGGTTGTAATTATTATGAAGAATCAGAGGGAGGTAGAGAAGGAAGGGTCTAAGAAGGTGCGCTGGCACGTACTCTACTACACTTGTGTGGGACAGTCAGGAGTTTCGAAATTAAAGGTCCCATTTAGCGGGCTAACCAGCGTCGATGATGACACATCGCGTCGCCCGCTGACTAACTGTGGAGAGGTTAGCAATTCAAAATATTTGCGAACTGCTACCAAAAAGTTTGAAACTATTAGCCAAAAAGAAAAAGCAAAATTCTCTTTGTGTCATTATTTTGCAAAATGTCATTTTTTTTAGAAAAAACCACCATTATATTGTACAGTCAGTACATTACGGAAAGCTTCCCGCTCTTACATTCACCCCGCGCTTTTAGCCTGAAATCTGTCTTGAATCATGATTCTGTTGTAAATTGCGTAACAGGGAAAAACTTTCATTAGTATATCGTGTATAAAGGCGGTAAGGCATTCATATCTCGTCTTGCAAGCTTCTTACAGTTTTGAACTCCGGTTAACTTTGGATATTATAATCTTAATTTATAACCTGAAAAATATTTCTCAAGTAATAACATATGTCTTTATTAAGAATGTCCTTGCAGATCTAAAATTCTGACTTATCGCAGTATAATATACAGTTGCAGATTTTTGTAAATAATTTTTGACCACTAAAGATGTGCTCTCTCAAGATCACGTCGTCTATCTCTGTATTCCATTACTTATTGTCGGTTGAGAAATTCTGCCTACATCGTATCAATGTCTCCCCTGTGCCTTCTCCACGCATATGTTTTTGTTTGGTTGGCAGAAGAGCCAACACTGTGTTACGAGAGGAGGCCGAAATGCACGCGTTTTAGCTCACGCAGGCTGGCGTGAGGCTGGAAGAACTATACTGACGTGAGGTCTGGAACATGACAAGGAGTTAGAATTCAGAAAGCGGATGTAATGAGTTTGATCCTTAACTTTAATCCATTAATGATGAACGTCGCTCTTGACGGTACATCATTCACAATATTATCTGTTCAGGATACATAGTAACTGAATATGGCGCCTTGCTAGGTCGTAGCAAATGACATAACTGAAGGCTATGCTAAACTGTCGTCTCGGCAAGTTAGAGCGTCTGTAGACACTGAACCATCGCTAGCAAAGTCGGCTGTACAACTGGGGCGAGTGCTAGGGAATCTCGTTAGACTAGACATGCCGTGTGGCGGCGCTCGGTGTGTAATCACTGATAGTGGCGACACGCGGGTCCGACGTATACTAACGGACCGCGGCCGATTTAAAGTCTACCACCTAGCAAGTGTGGTGTCTGGCGGTGACACCACAGTTTTTATGGGAAGTAATATGGCGTTTCTTACCGTGTTGTTGGATAAACATAATTCACTTCATAGAGGATAATAAGAGTACTTAATCTATCGATGTTGTTCCTGTACCTTCATTCAATTAACTGAACACTAGAGGGGCATGTAAAGAAAGTAGATATAAGTTATTCTATCGGTTTCTGCATATACTGAACATAAAACCGATGCCTAATACACAGCCCAACTGAGGTCTTCTTGTTTGTATACGTAATGCGGCTTCACATTATTCCATATCTAGGTGGCAATGAATCCTAAACGGAGAATCAATACTATACGTAGGGAGGGAGAGGGAGACGGATAGGGAGAGGGAGACGGATAGGGAGAGGGAGAATGACGATTGTCAATTACGACTAAGATGCTTCGCAAAATGCTCGTTTTTGTAATAACTGTTGTCACTAGACCCTCAGAGCGAACAGTTTTCATTAAAACATGTAAGACAATAAGTACACAGCCACAGGGCATTAGAGCGTAATACGAAGGGTGTTCAACAAGTAATGCTACACACTTTGTACCTTCGCCAATTTAGGTTGACAAAATGTATAATGTATTGTGGAACATCGTGGAATATTTTCGCTTTAGCTCCAAATAGTTTTATGGAGTTCCGATAGGTGGCGACTCTATACGTAGCCTTAAAAATGGCGTCTGTAAGGTAGGTGCGTGCTAAGCAGAGACCTGTCATACTGTTTCTTTTGGCGGAAAACCAGAGCATCGCAGAAACTCATAGGCTCTTGAAGAATCTCTACGGAGACATGGCAGTGAACAAAAGCACGGTGAGTCGTTGGCGAGGAGTCTGTCATTATCGCAACAAGGACGCACTAACCTGTCCGATCCCCCACGTACCAGCCAGCCGCATACAGCTGTCTCTCCTGTAATGATGAGGACTTCAGAGTGTTAATTGCTACGGAAATGCAAACGAACTTCTGCCTTATCATGACAAAGCAAGGCCTCGCACAAGTCTCCGCTCCAGAGACAAGCCCGTTAAACTTCAATGGGCTGTTCTTCCCCATCAAACCTACAGTCCGAATCTCGCACTTTCCCATTCCCATGTATTTGGCACAATGAATGATGCACTCCGGGAGAAGCAGTACGCAAATGATGGGGAGGTTATTGAAGTAGCAAGATGTTGGCTACGACATGACCATTAGAGTGGTACCATACGAGCATACAAGTCCTTCTACAAGGTGAACTAAGACCGTCGCAGTGAACAGAGATTATATCGAAAAATGAGGTTGTATAGGCGAAAGAATGGGAAATAATGTGCCGTATTGGCATCCTGAATAAAGAAAACCTTTTTTCAGCAAAAAATTTGTTGCTTTACTTCTTGAACGACTTTCCTACAATCAGTCAGTAGAAGCGAAACGACCACAATGTGTCTCACTGGACTTACGGTGATCATCCCATACATCATATTTTAAACCTTTGACATTTGGTTCTTATTCCCTCTTAATACTTTTACTGATTTAGGGTCGGGTCGGGTAACAAATTTTGTGCCGATAATGGCAAGGAATAAATAGAAGCGGACAGAATTTCTTATAGAGTGAGATACAAACTTTACTACCCTTTATGAGATGAACGTCTTCTCAATGTTTTATAAAGAATGTCGGACTTGGCCTTCACTTTCCACTTCCATCAACCTACATGTGTCAACATTCCACATAAACATTTGCACCATTGTAATCTGTTTTCAGCAAGCTTAGCAGTGACTACGGGCTCATAAAACAAAGTGTAGTGCGTTTTCAGTACTTTATTCACAGTGACATCAAGGGAGATAATGTTTTAAAAAAGTGGAACTGTGAATACCGGATCTCGGTCGAAAAAATTCAGTGATATAATTTTGGTAGATCTAACAATATGTTACCGATTGAAAATACATAGGTTATAGGGATTTTTGTGCTGTTGCGGCCGTTGAATGGCCTGCCCATGGAGACCTACTCCAATCACCAAGCAAACTTGCGCTACCGGCCGAATACACAATGTTTTTCATCCAGGAAAATGGCTGCCGGATGAGATGCAACAAGTATTTATTTATGAATAAATAGCTAAATTTAAATTTGTTTTGTTAGTATACATGCTGTAGTGTCTGGTCTTGTTACACAAGTGAAAATCTGGATTTAATGTTGTGTTTGTTCTTAAAAACAAATCGTGTTATTTGAAATACCTTTAGTCGCGAAGTAGGAAGAAATTTTGCGTGAAATAAAGCTTGGAAATTTTATTTAAGTTTTCTTAATGGCACAAATTTCGTAAAAACAACGCAGCCACTATCTCATTAGAGTTTATTCTCGCCGAAAGGTTGTAATTAACCTTTTCTGAATCGTATTTCTCAACACACTTCGTATTGAAGGACATCATCTTTACGCCAGTGACTGTTATATGTATCTATTACACATTAATGCAGTTTCGGCCTTAGGCTGTTATCAAGTGCTGCTGACAAATACAGAATGTTTAAAAATAATGTTACAGATTCATTATTTATCTCGACGTTATGCCGATTATAGAAAGCATTTTAACTATATAACCATGTTACTTACATATTACGACTTTAAGTCACGTGAACGTAATGTAAGCTGACACATTTTTTATTTTTTTTTCTTTATTGTATTTCAATTCCTCTATCGGGGCGAGCTGGCAGCAGCATATGCGCTGCTCTTCAGCCGAAAGACATAGAACAAAACAATAGAAGACATTTAAAAACAGCAAAGGAGAGAAGAAGGCGAACACAGATATAAAAAGGGAGAACATCATGGAAGGCAATATACAAAAAAACGGGGTGACTGTAAAATGGAGATAAAAAACTGTTTAAAAGTAGCACACACAAAAAGCCACACACTGCGACGATTAAAAGAAACACAAGGCACAGTATGACTGGAGCATAAAGGTGTTGACGGCTGGCATAGCACACAGCGTAGCACTGACGGCAAACCTCAAGGCAGCACACAATTAAAATCACACCTCTTGACGCACACGAGAAAAGCACGAAACACAACACTGACGTGGCACACCGATGTTGATCAATACAGAGGATCTGCCAGGTTCAAGGAGATGAGGGAGACCTGAAGAAGGGAGGGAGGGGAAGAGATGGGGGAGGGGAAATGGGGGGCGCTCGGAAGAGGGCCAGGTAGGGAGGGATGTGGGAAGGAGAGAGGCAAGTATGGGGTGCAGGGTCTCAGGGGAGGGGGGATGGAGGAAAATCCGCTCTGGGAGAAGGAGGAAAGAGGAGAAGGGGGCCCTGGGGAGGGGGGGGGGAACAAGGCCGGGTTATAGTTGGAAGGAAGGGTATATGTCACGGCGAAGTTCGTCATCCGGGAGGGGGAGGCGTTGGAAATTGCCCTGATGAAGGAGATGGAGGGTGTGGAGGTGGAGAGAGGGAGGGATACAGCGATAGAGGCGCGGCAACGGGCGGGGGGTGGAGAGGAAGGAGGAAACCAGAGGGTGGGGGGGATCAACCCTGCGAACAATGTAAAGGATGCGGAGATGTTGGAGGAACAAGAGGAGGTGGGGGAAGGGGATCAGTTCATACAGGAGCCGTGTGGGGGAAGGAAGGCGGATACGGAAGGCAAGGCGGAGCGCATGGCGTTCAAGGATTTGGAGAGCCTTGTAAAAGCGGGTGGGGGCGGAGATCCAGGCGACGCTGGCATAACAGAGGATAGGACGGATGAGGGATTTGTAGGTGTGGAGGATGGTAGAAGGATGCAATCCCCATGTCCGGCCGGACAGGAGTTTCAGCAGGCGGAGGCGGGAATGGGCTTTCTGCTGGATGGTCAGGAGATGAGGGGTCCAGGTGAGGTGTCGGTCAAGGGTGAGGCCAAGGTATTTCAGGGTGGGGGTGAGTTGGATAGGACGACCATAAAGGGTGAGGTAGAAATCTTGGAGGCGAAAGGAGCGAGTGGTACGGCCTATGATGATTGCCTGGGTTTTGGAGGGGTTGAGACGGAGGAGCCACTGGTTACACCAAGTGGTGAACTGGTTAAGGTGGGTTTGGAGGGTACGTTGAGACCTTTGAAGGGTAGGATAGAGAGCCAGGAAGGCAGTGTCATCAGCATATTGGAGAAGGTGAACTGGTGGGGGTGGCTTGGGCATATCAGCTGTATACAAGAGATAAAGGAGAGGGGAGAGGACAGAACCCTGGGGGACGCCAGCCGTGGGATAAAAGATACGGGAGTTGGTGTTGTGGAGGGCGACATAGGAAGGACGGTGCGAGAGGAAGGAAGCGACCAGACGGACAAAATTGATAGGCAGAGCGTAGGTTTGGAGTTTAAAGAGGAGACCGGGATGCCATACACGGTCATAGGCATTTTGGAGGTCAAGGGAAACAAAAATGGCGGAGCGACGGGAGTTGAGCTGGAGGGACAGAAGGTGAACAAGGTTGAGGAGTTGGTCATCAGCAGAGAAGGAGGGTCGGAAGCCACACTGGGTAAGGGGGAGGAGGTGGTGTTGAGCAAGGTGCCGATGGATACGGTGGGAGAGGATGGATTCAAGGACCTTACTGAAGACGGAGGTGAGGCAGATGGGACGATAGGAAGAGGCGGCAGAAGGGGGTTTGTTTGGTTTGAGGAAGAGGAGGACGCGGGAGGTCTTCCACAGGTCAGGGTAGAAGCCAGTAGAGAGGATGACATTATAGAGATGGGCGAGGACAGTTAGGAAGGAATAGGGGCTTTCTCGAAGGTGACGGTAGGTGACACAGTCGTGACCAGGGGCCGTGTTGCGTTTGGACTGGAGGAGAAGTTTAATGTCTTGTGCTGTGATGGGAGTGTTGACGTCCGAGGGGGGCAACTGCCCCAAGTACTGGAGACTAGGAGCAAGTGGAGCGACTGAGGTATCAGCACGTTCCATGACGGTGGGGAAAAGAGAATAATCAAAGTGGGGATCATCGGGGATGGAGAAGACCTCGGAAAGGTGGGAAGCGAAGTGGTTGGCCTTACTGAGGTTGTCTGGAAGGGGGCGATCGTTATGGAGAAGGGGGTAGTGGGGAGCGGAAAGGGAACCAGTAAGACGATGGAAGGCAGACCAGTACTTGGAGGAGTTGATAGGGAGGGTGGCATTGAGTCGTGTGCAGGTCTGGCGCCAGTCCCGGCGTTTCGTTGCTGTAATAAGGTTCCGTACGTGTCGCTGTATTTGCCGGTGGCGTTGGAGTGTATCCCTGTCACGAGTGCGGAGGAAGGAGCGATAGAGGCGGCGGGATTCACGGAGGAGGAGGACAGCCTGCGGAGGGAGAGTGGGACGGTGTGGGTGGATGGTTTTAGTAGGAACATGGGCCTCCACGGCGTCAGTAATTACCGTCTGAAGGAAGGACGAGGCGCGGATGATGTCGTCAGGATGGCGATAGGTAAGAGGGTGGCTTTCGACCTGGGTGGAGATGGAGTCCCGGTAGGCAGCCCAGTTGGCACGGCGATAGTCATGGACGACCTTGGGAGGGGGTGCAGGTTGCGGAGCTGGAGGGGGGCGGTTTGCAGACGTTATGGTGAGAAGGACAGGGAGGTGATCGCTACCTGTGGGGTCAAGGACGGCGACAGTGATACGCCCAAGGAGGTTGGCGGAGGCAATGACAACATCGGGGGTGGTGTTACTTTCGGGTCGGGTGTGCTGGGGAATGGGAACAAGGTCACCCTGGATTGTGGAGAGGAACTGAAGCCACCGCCGAAGGGCAGCAGGAGTGCGGCTATGGACGTTGAGGTCGGCGGAGAAGGTGTGATCAATGTGTGAGATGAAGTCATAAGGAAGAGGAGCAGTGGAGCGGACATAGATGGTGGCACAGGTAATGGTGAGGGAGGGGAAGAAGACGCTAAGGATAAGGTGTTCAGTGGGGTCATTGAGGAGAGGTTGTGGCCGGACGGGGATATGCTTAAGGTGGCCAATCGCGACTCCACCCTGCGCACGAGGACCAGGAGCATCAGTGCGGTGGAGGATATAGGGGGAGGAGCGGACAGAATGGTGGGGCTGGAGAAAGGTTTCATTCAGGAGGAAGGCGTCGACCTGGTGGTGGGAGAGGGTGTGCATGAGGAGGTATTTGTTGGAGCGGAAGGAGCGAATGTTCTGGAAGTGGATGCGAGACTCGTGCCGCGCCATGACGGGAAGGAGGGGGGGAAGAGAGGGAAGGGAAGAGACTTAAACTAGGGTGTCGAGGCGGGTGAAGGTGAAGTGGGCTTGGTTGTGAGAGTAAGTGGCGAAGGTGTTCAGGTGGAACACAGAGCGAGCAGCAAGGGATATTTGTTGGAAGGTGTGCGGGCGCTGAAAAGGGTGAATGTTTTGGAGTACAACGGTAATGAACCGGATGATGTCCTCGGCCGTGGGGGGTGGACGGAGGGAATTGTTAGGATGGACAGGAGGATCGACGGGACGAACTGGGACTGTAAGTTCAGGGGTGGCTGGAGGGGGTTTAGCTTTACACTTGTAGGAGTATGTGGGATGGGGGCCATTGCAGGTATTACAGGAAGGAGGAGCAGCGAGGTTGGGGCAGTTCTTGAGAAAGTGGGAGGCCTTGCAATGGGGACAGGTGGGGGGGTTTTTGCAGTTGGGAGTCAGGTGGTCATTGTACATCAGGCACCGTTGGCAACGGTAGGATTGGGGAGGGGATTTGGAGGATTCAACAGGGTGGCGACGGTGGTATATCAGGGCACCCTGGGTGAGGAGACGGTCTATGGACGGGGCGGACTCTGAGAATACCCGCATGAGGTAGGTGGGACCAGAGGCATTGTGGATACGGCGAGCAGAGCGGATGTCCAAGTCCGGGTGGGAGTTCAATTCTACCAACACTTCATCCTCTGTGATCACCGGGCTGAGCTTGGTGATCACAGCGGTGTAGGTGGGGGGGCGACGGGGAGGCTGGGGCTGACGAGGAGTGGAAGCGGAAAGGAAGGGTGTCAGAGAGGCGTGGGGGCCAAACATAACTCGTGGGAGTTTTCGCAGGAGGTCTGTGTGAAATGATGGGGATGGGGACTTGATAAGGACTGAGTCCCTGCGGGGAATGAGTTGGGAGATGGGAGCACCAGGTAAGTACTTTCGTATTTCCTTGGTGAGGGTACGAGCGTCGAGGAACTTAGGATCGGGAGTGGACAGGACAAAGGTGTGGAGGGTGGGGGCCAAGGTAGGGGTGGCAGGAGGAGGGGTGGTGTCCATGGTGACGGTAGGGGGAGGGGGAGGGGGAGGTGGCGTTGATTTTTTGTGGGAAGTGGTGGGAGCAGAGTCGGTAAGGACGCGCTTTTGGGGTTTTTTGGAGACTGGAGGCTGGGAGGAGGGGAGAGGGACGGGGAGGAGAGGGAGGTGGCGGGTGGCAGATCCCTGTGGCGTAGTGGAGGCACCGGGAGAAGCAGCTGGTTCAGTGGTGGCGATGGTGGCTCGGCGCAACGTGATGCGTGCGGGAGATGCAGAAGACGAAGCGACGGGGTCGGTGAGAGAGGGGAAGCCAACCACCTGAGGGGCGGCAGCAGAGGCGGCAACAGAGGCGTACGTGAGGGCGGGGGTAGTAGTAGGAGCTGTTGAGGGTGTGGAGGCTGGAGGAAGGGTGTAGAGGTGTGGGTATACAGCAGGGGAGGAGATAGGGGGGTGGGTAAGTGGAGGAAGGGAAGGGGAGGTGGAAGGAGGGAGGCCAGAGGCGGCACTCCAGGAAGTGACTGTGGGAGAGGGGGAGGGGGAGGTGTAGATGACGGTGGAGGTGGGAGTACTCATTGCAGACGAACGGCGACGGACAGACGGACGTGCAGCAGGCGGCGTCGGCGTCGGCGATGGGCAGCGGCGAACAGCAGGCGGCGGCGGCGTCGGCGTCGGCGTCGGCGTCGGCGTCGGCGGCGAACAGGCGGACGAACAGCAGGCGGCGGCGGCGGCGGCGGCGGCAGCGGCAGCGGTTACGACGACGGCGATGGACAGCCAGCAGGCGGACGGACGGACGGACGAACGAACGAACGAACGAACGAACAGCGACAGCAGCGGGCAGACAGACAGACACACACACACAATCTTCGAAGACGGAGATTCCACCCTGAGAGTAGCCCAGGCTTTGCAATCTGACGCTTTCGAAGGAGGGAATCCAACCCTCTAGATGCTGACACATTTTTATGTCGTTGTTAAATATATTCGTGTTGTAGTTACACAGTGCGAGTACACGTATTCAAACATCGTAAAACAATATAATCTGTAAATGCACATGTTCGTTAACCCATCACCAGTCACACATACATTAGAGCACAACTGCAGATTACTGTTTGCAAAGTACTACTGATAACCGTTTTGGTGCGTAAACGGATTACAGATATTGTTTTGCTACGTGAGGGGCGCCAATGCAGTCTAACGACTGTATTAGGAAGCAAAGACTATGCCCCCGTTGCACAATTATGAAATCTGCTTTAAAATCTTACGTGACTTATTCTTAAACCATCATAGATAAACGTGAGGATTATACATCAAATTACATACACAAGAATTACAGATTATTAAACATAAAATCTTAGTGGTTTTTTTTTAAAACATCATGAATAAACGTGAGGATTATACGTCGAATTACATACATAAGGGTTGAACATCGTTATACAAAACCTCCCTCCCCCTCCTTTCCTCTGTCCTTTCCCAGGGCTCCCTCTTCCCCCCCCCCCCTTCCGTCCTGTTTCCTCCGCACTACGGCTCTCCCTACCTCCCTTCTCCCCCACAGTCCTTTTGTATTCCCCTCCTCTACCTACCCCCCTCCCTGTCGCGTCTGCCCCCTACCCCTCTTATGGGTCCTCATCCTCCATCAGCTCCTTTCCCGGTTCCCCCCCCCCCTTCGCTTTTACTCTCCTTTCCCCCCTTTTGTTTTCCCATCTCCTGTCCAGTTTCCCCCCACCTGCTCTCGACTGTGGTGTCACCTTTGCCGACTTTTTCGTGCTGTGTTCTAGTGCCTATTCAGTGTTGTGTTGCGAACAGAAACCATGCTGTCGCTGGGTGTGAATTTTATATACTTTGCGAACAGAATCCAGACTGTCGCCGTGTTTTTTTAACTGTCTATTGTTTTCCCTGTCTGCTCCGTATGTATTTTTATTCGCTTCATCATCCCTCTGTTGCTTGTTTTAATTTCCCCATTTTCTTTTCACCTTGGTACTCACTAAGTCCCCGATTTTATCACCTGGTTTTTATTATTATTTATTCTCCTGCTCTTTGTCAGAAAATCTGTAGGCTGCAGAGCGGCGTCCTAAGCTGCTGCCAGCCCGCCCCCTTTGGGGGGAATTGAAATTCAATAAAGAAAAAAAAAAAAAAAAAAAATTATACAAAACTGTAGGTATTCTTTTTGCCCACTCTTGCTATTAAATTTGTGCAATATATATATAGCTACTATTAATAAATTCTGTAATTTTCAGCAGCACATGATAATGGCCTAAGGCTGAAATTGCAATAGTGTGTAATAAAAACTTGTAATAGTCAGTGGCGTAAAGCTGATGTCCTTCAGAAAGATTTTTATGACTTTGAATCCCAGGTACAACAGACACTTCGTATTGTTTACTAGGTATATGGATGTGATCTAGGGCTAAATTTTTGTCAGCTATAAACGTTTAAAAACCTAACAAAACAGTCTTAGTAATGCGAATTCTTTCCACTGACTTAATGTGATTTTTTTACAACTGCCCTCCACGATCTGTATCCCTGAGTATATGAAGCCTGCCTGGCTTGGTTTAGCTGTGGTGTTCCCTTGCGTTTTCACTTCACAATCTCATCATCAGCAGTCGACACGGGCAACTTTAGAGAATTGAAACGTCCCTGATCGATTTGCTACTCAGATTACTTCTAATGTCTAGTCCACGTTCCAAGACACTAAGATCTCTTGACCGATCCATTACTCTGTTCTGCGTTGCTTTCGCCTCTCTAAATATCCAGTAATACTTCCGAGTTACATGATGGTAATCAGATAGCGTATTTATCCCTCTGGGTGTAGTATGTTACAATAAACGTTAAATACAACATTTGTAACATTTAATATATTACGTGTACCTTAGGCAGAATTTTCAAATTTCCTTGTAGAGAGATTTACTTTGCTTAGAAAAAGGGAAAAATGATTGTGGGGTATAACGTCCAATCGACGACTTGGCCATCCGGTACTCAAGAAAGAAGGAAGCCGGCCGTTCCGTCTCAAACATTCACCTTATGCGCTAACCCAAATGTCATTGTCTGCACAGTGACGTTAAAGCTTGTCCTCCGGCATACGAATCCATTGTCTTGCCACTGCGCCACCTGTCTCTGTAGCTCTGCACAGAGGAAATAAGGGCACAGATCACGCTAACGAACAGTCTGTACGTATCGACCAGGGGACGGTAAGCTCAGCCTTCTGCGTTTGAATGCACCGGCTGAACCGAGCGACGCCGTAAATACGTCTGCTGGCAGCGATCCAGGGCCCTTTCAGCAAGTGGTCTTGGATTTCACCCAATTAGGGTTTAGTAGCGCCCACATAATCAATAGGATCTGCCGAAAGCCAATGTTCTTGTTTCGTGGAGTTATCACCTCCTGCGTTACGAAATTTGTTATCAGTTGTCGGTGGCTTAAAATCTGTCGCCGTAACTTATCTCATTGTATCTACTGCCCTGTACATTCCTGCTGGTATCCTACATTTCCTTTGCTCTCCATCAAATAGCGGTTCACTTCGTATTTTGATTCATCCTTACCATTGACAATTTCGCCAGTGCGCGTTAACATGAATACGTTCCAACAGTTAGCTAATTATCGATTTTCTTTTCAGACTGCTGTCAGCAGCATGGTATGATTCCGATTCTAATGAAAAAAAAGACCAAAACTCATATTTTCTAAAAAAAAATGGTAAACCACAGACTTACTGATTTACAAAGTTGGAGACTCTTCTCACTGTGATTAATGTGTGTATTTATTTGCTGCGTCTTGTGTTTTTAAATACTACGTAAGGAAAATGTTCTGTCATGCGTTTCAACATAATTATGGATACAATTCTCTAATCACGGTCTCGCCATAGACGACTCTACGCACATTACTGCTTTCCTATGAACTTACCTGTTTCATAATGAAAATACCATTTTCGATTTGATAACGTTTACACACACACACACACACACACACACACACACACACACACACACACATACACCAATAGCTTATGGAGCACAGTTTGATATGTAGATGTAGAATATGTTTTTCCCATCCCTATTTTCATTAACATCATTGCTTGGAAAATTTGGAAATTTGTGGTAAGGTTCTTTGGCACCAAACTGCTGAGGTCATCGGTCCCTAGGCTAACACAGTAACTAAACTAGCTTACGCCAATGACAACACACACACTCATGCCCGAGGGAGGACTCGAACCTCCGATGAGGGGAGCCGAGAAACCGTGACACGGCGCCCTAGACCGCGCGGCTACCCCACGCGGCATCACTGCTTCTTTACGAATTTCACCCGTCATCACTCCCGCAAAACAGTACATAACATAGCAAGAATATAATTTTTAGTACAACTTCTGAACAATTTTATTAAAGAACGTTATTTCCTCTTGGTCTTAATCTCATTGTTTAGTACTTGTTTTCCACAGCACCCCATCATTTCCAGATGTATAATCATCACCGGAAATTCTTCTTTAACAAGCTAGCTGAAATTGTTTAACAATTATTCCAGAATACCAGCCGCTTGCTTCGTCATCTCCGATATCTCCCTCTTTTCTCCCTTCTTCTAATACAGATACGACCTGTAATGACTATCGAATTCTCTTTTGGTACTTAAATATTACCTCACTTTCTCGCCGAGTTCATGGCATTCGCTAGCCGACACAGACCGCAGCCGACGTGCCAAATAACGAATAGTCCAGGAAGAGCAGTCCTCTTCGGCTGGGTACGGGTATGGCGAAACAGAGATTTCTGAGGACTTTTGAGTGCCGACAGTATTTTTAAACATTAGATCTGTCTATGCTTCAAAGTGCGGTAATGCGGCGCAACGTTGAGTCTCAAATGGAGCGGGGATTCAGATTTAACAACATAGATCGTGAAGAAAGTAGAACCACTTCAAAAATTGTCCTCTTAGGTGTGCTACTTGCCAGTGGGGTGGATGTCCGTTTAACTGGAACAGCCATTAGCGAGCATCATCCGTGTTGTCTGTCGCACCCCAGTTTCACACCCAGTAACGTGGAGCCCCTTTGAGTCGGGTCACGTGTGACCAAACTGACTCACAACTCTCTATCTCAATTGCATCAAATGGTCAGCTTCTTGATATTAACATCCAACCAACAACGAGAGCTCGCCAAGCTACTCCTCAGAAGCATCCAATATTTGGAACTAAAACTGCCGATACTAATAGTGGACAGTAAAATCAAAATTTATTTATTATCATTAAACGTAATTTAGGAGAATGTAGCACCCTACAACATACGAAGAGTGTTAGGAGCAATACCAAAGATCTGAAGTCCGTGAAATGCCTGTAGTTTGGAACGTTTCTAACAGAAACATGTACTTTCAGCCAAGCAGAATGGTTCAAACTGCCCTGAGCACTATGGGACTTGACATCTGAGGTCATCAGTCCCTAGAAAGTAGAACTACTTAAACCTAACTAACCTAAGGACATCACACGCATCCATGCCCGAGGCAGGATTCGAACCTGCGACCGTAGCGGTCGCGCGGTACCAGACTGAAGCGCCTAGAACCGCTGGGCCACACCGGCCGGCTCAGCCAAGCAGAGCAGATACAAAAACGTCATGATATAATACACTTACTGTTGGTAAAAAAGGTTGTACCATGCCGTGACATAATTTTATTTTTGAGTTATTAGTATACTGACTGAGTTGATCCAGCCTATAACGAATCTCTCTCCATTTCTTCAACTTAGAGTAGCCCTTCCACCCTACATCCACGATTACTTGGTGGATGTATTGCTGCCTCTTTCTTCCCAATTCCACTACAGTTTTTACCCTCACAGCTCCCTCTATACCATGGAGGTTGTTCCCTGCGGTCTTAAGAAGTGCCCCATTATCCTTTCAGTCCCTCTTATCATGATCTCCGTATGTTCGATTCTTTTGAGAGCCTCCTCATTCTCTTTCAGTCCTCCTAATTTTCAAGATTCGAAACTCACTCCTCCCCTACAGTTGTTACCCGCTCCCTGCAGCACTTTCCAAGTTATTCCCTAATGTTTAAAAACATGTCCTATCAAACTGCCGCTCCTTTTGGTAAAATATTTCCCTTCTTAACCGATTCTGCATAGAACTCCCCATTCCTTACCTTATATCTCCATTAATGCTCAAAAATCCTCCACCGCAACACTTCTCAGACGAGTCCATTCTCTTCTGTCCCGATTTGCCCACTGTCAATGAATCCCTACCATACAAAGCTCTGCTCCAAAGGTACATTCTCCGAAATGTATTCACGAAATTAAGACCAATGGTTGACAGCAGTAGACTTTTGTTGGCTAGGAATGACCTCTTTGACTGTGCTAGTAAGCTTCCTGTGTCCTTCTTCTTTTATCTGTCGTAGGTACCAAGTTAGCAGAAGTCCGTAACTTCAATTAGTGCTACCACCAATTTTAATGTTTTCTGCTCACTAAACTGTTTATTCCATACAAGAGATCCTGTAATTCCTCTTCACAATCGGTAAGGACAGTAATGTGATAAGCGAATCTATCACTGGTATCCTTCCACGCTGAATTTTGATCATACTCATGAAACTTTCTTTTGAATCTGTAATTCTTCTTCACGTTCACTGAAGATAGCAGTGTCATCAGCGAATCTGATCACTGATATCCTTCCATGACGAATTTTAATTCTCCTCTTGAAACTTTATTGTATTTCCGCCACAGGTTCTTCGCTTTGTAGACTGAACAGTAATGGCGAAATTTTGCATCTCTGGCTTACTCCGTTTTTTGCACGGATACTTCGTTCTTAGTTTTCTACTCTCGTATTTGCCTTTGCGTTTTGTACAAACTGTATGTTACCCGTCTTGCTTCTGAGCTCGCTCCTACATTTCTCAGACATCTTAAATAATTTTGCATTGTCGAACGTTTTTTCTAAGACGACAAATGTCGTGAGTGTGTATAGGTTTTTCTTCAGTCTTAGTTCCATTATGAAGCGCAACGTCAGAAATGCCTCAGTAGTGTCTTTACCTTACCTGAATCAGACCACATGGTTATTTAACAGGTCCTTAGTTTTCTTTTCCATTCTTGTGTATATTTTACATATTATACATAATTAATATCAACACAAAAGGATCACAGGTTGAAAGAATAATAGAAGTAGAAACTATTATGGGTAGTGTAAATGATAAGCTTGGAAAAACTGCCACCTTTTGATTCAGCTACGTTGCCGAGGTCAAGCTCACTCCGTCTGAAAGTGAAACCGTAGGTTCCAAATGCATTCCCTGTTTCAAATAATGCTACAGCCACATAATACTTGCGTTTTAGAGACAGGCCAGATGTGTTAATTCTGGCAAGATGAACCTGAATCATACGTCGGATCCCTTGGCCCCAGACTGTTTTAGCTGCTCCAATAGTCCCAGTGCCTTGGGCTGTGAGTGTCCTGTATTACAGAAAGAAAAGGTGCAAGAGATGGACATCACCTTAAGAGTACTTTAAAATAAAATGAAGAAAACTTTAATGAATTAATAGAGCTTGCATCTCACCATCGCTTTCTTGGTAAAAAGAGCCAACAACACAAGCTGATCGAGCCACTTAGAACAAACTAATGTCATAAGTTCAGACACTAGTTATTGGTGGTGCACGTAGAAGACCACTGTAATCATTTTATAAGTCATCAGGTTATTTGAGGGAAGCTACGACTGCACGGAAAATCAGTCCATAACAAATAAAAAACTTTCTTTCAAAAAGCGATGCACAGAAGTATTTAACACCAACATTGGTACAGAAAGAAAAACGCTGAACTAACATGATGAAAAGAACGGGGTGCCCAATCATCTGATCATAAATCGTCACCTCAGCGGTATCAGATAAGCACTCACCCGCAGAAGCTGTGGAGTGTAAAGTCTGCCGGAAGGAATAAACCAGTTACTTGTCAAACCCCCCGAAGACTGGGTGCTTACAGCGTCCGTTGCAAGATAATTGTACAAAATCAGAAAAAATGCACCGATAAATGGCACTCGAACTTAAGTGAGACTTCAGTGGATTCAAGAGTCGCACGATACAAGTGAGCCCAAGTGTATATGTCTTCAGTTTGTTTGGCGACATTCGCAAAGACGAATACGAATCCTCAACTTAATCTTCAACACTCTAGCTTGAAAACAGTTGCTGAAAGGGTTGCAATACCTGCCTCTTCACGAGGCTCCAGGGAACAGAACATCATCATATATCTATGACTACATCGTTTGTTTAGTATGTTAAGGAGCTTTTAATGTGTTACGGGCTTACGCCACCACATGTCTCTGTCGTTGAACTGTCGACCGCGTCTTGTAGTCAGAATATCTTTGCCTTCTGGTACATGTACAGTGCGGTCGTCTGATCTGAGACAGAGTCGTTCTCTACGATCAGTCTATGCCTATGCTTTCCAGCTCCCACAAACAACGCTGAGTGAAGAGTGGGTGATGGTTTGTCCTCGTAAACTGTAAACATCTACTAATGCACATCGAGATGAGCTTAACAAGCAATTGGCTGGGTCATAATGTGTATAATGTGTCCAGGTTTGGTATAACATATGCCTACTCACGGTGGAACGGCGAGTGTCTCGCGCATCTCTCTGCGGATGATCCTCGCGCTGGACGCCAACCTGCAAGTAATTAGTCCCTGATCGGTAAAATTAAATTTTCTGAGCGAGAAAAACAAAAGAGTTCATTTGGAAATGGGTCACGTAAATAATTATTTTCAAAATATCGATACTATAACGATTCAATTATTACTGGTTTTACCGTCTTCAGCTTACTGCAACTAATTAAGGAGAATTTTACAACATTTTCTTTATCTGCAGTACTGTTAAGGTGGCGAAACCAACGAAACTCAGATTGAGATATTTATAACTCATCAAAAGTTGCTCACATGTTGTAGGTAGTTCGCACAATAGACCAAAATTTGCTTCATTATGCATTTTGTAACAATACACGAACTAATGGACAGCAGAATACAACAGCATCTATGTACAGGCTACTGCACTACTGCAGGGCCTGCTCGTTATTGTACTATTATTATTACTGGTGGCAATGTTCATACACAACCCACTCTCATCCCGAAGCCTTCCTATTTTTTTCACTTCAGAAGAACGCAATTTAGTAATCTAGAGATTTATAAACCGTAAGTGTAGTGCACGCATTTTAGCTTGGTAGTAAGGGCTCAAGGTGTGGATGAAACTACTGTGGCTAGGGAGAGGATTGTGGTCGAGGAAGCATGTTTTGCAGCGAGTGTATACCCTCGATGTGGAATATTTCTTTTCTGAGGAAGGAGCAGTAGGTAGGACTCACGATGCACGGGGAACTGCTTCATCACTGCAAAAACAAACATATGTCATAAACAAACAGTATTATGTCACTGATTTATTAGCTCGCGGTTTAACGAAACAAGTACAAAAACTAATTACCATTCATTTTTCTTCATGTCAAAAATTAAAAATTTGCAACCTAAATTCTTTTTTGTTGCTGTGGTTCAGTTAGAGCTAAAGATGCTCATGATGGAGAAAGTAGACGGTATGGGTTTCTAGCTAACATATGAAGTCATTCAGGGGTAATGGTCTCAGAAAGGTTGAGAATCATCGGACTTGCGCAGTCCGGGAGATTAGAATGTCGCTGCTTTTCTGGTGGCTATGACAACAAGAGACCGTATAATAACAGGCAATGAAAAGGTCGTGGAAACAATTCATGGATTATCATCCGTTGTACTGAATCTACAAATGCGTGGGAAGTCATTAGAGGAATTATCGAGATAAGTGGTAGGTGCCCTATTAAAATAGTAAGTAAGAATGTTAGTTTCCGTCTGCACAGACAGTGATGGAGCACGTCACTCCAATCACCATAATCCAGATTTCCATCAACACCGAGTTCTTCCTGAGGGGGACTGTTCGGGACCACCAGAAATGATGTTTATAATTATCCCTTCCCAATGTGGGAGATGAATTCTGCAATGCCTACAGCACGACACGCGACACCACCTCATGAGACAATCCATTACAGCATGTTGCGACACCTGTGCGGAACTGCTAAGGCAATCGTTCCCCAACTTATCAACTTAGTATGGAAACTCCCCGATTTGTGAAAGGAAGCTATTTCAGTGGGCCTTTTAAGCGCAGAAAGGACCTCAAACGTTCAGGTACCAATCGTTGTGTTTCTTTCTGAGCAAACTTGATAGTCGGCTGCCGCATTGTCTGTATTTCTGTGTAGAACACGAGGTATCGATAAACTGATCCCACTGGAAGTAGATTTACAAATGGCATTCTTTCACGAGAATCATTTAATATATGTTTCTCTTTCGACCTTGGGAAGGACTTTTAAACTGGTGGGAGGCAGAATGTCCTCAGACTGACATGTGAGTCGGCCCACATGTTGCCAAGGTTGTTCCGATGACTACACAGGAGCTTTTGCGCTGTGAGGCCCTTACATGTCCTCGATACAGTCCCGATCTTTCCCCAAGCGGAAGGAAAGTAGTCATACCCCTCGATTAGTTTCTCAAGAACAGGTATACGCCTGAGTATAATTATGGTTTGGCAAGCAACCGCAGACATTTTACATTAAGGCATCGACACTCCTGTCTCACTGTGAGATAAGTATGTTAAGAGTAATGAAGACTGGTTTTCAAATAACATACCATTTACTTTCTTTTTCCCATCTGTCTTGTTTTAACTGCCAAGTTATGTACTGAGGTGATAAAAGTTATGGCTCAATTGGCTCTGAGCACTATGGGACTTAACATCTGTGGTCATCAGTCCCCTAGAACTTAGAACTACTTAAACCTAACTAACCTAAGGACATCACACACATCCATGCCCGAGGCAGGATTCGAACCTGCGACCGTAGCAGTCCCGCGGTTCCGGACTGAGCGCCTGAACCGCTAGACCACCGCGGCCGGCTGATAAAAGTTATGGGTAGTACTATGCACATATACAGATGGAGGTAGTTACGTGAATACGAAATATACAAGGGCACTGTATTGGCGGAGGAATCATTTGTATTTAGGTGATTCAAGTGAAAAAGTCTCCAACGTGATTACGGCCATACAATGGGAATTAACATACTGTGATGCAGAACGGTGGTTGGAGCCAGGCGCATGGGACGCTCCATTCCGGAAATTGTTAGGTAATTCAATATTCCGAGATCCACAATGTCAAGAGTGGCCGAGAATACAGAATTTCGGGCATTAACTGTAACCACGGACAAAGTGGAAGACGGCCTCACTTAACTACCGAAAGCAGCGGCGTTTGCGTAGAGTTTTCAGTGCTAGCAGACAAGGAATACTGCGTGAAATTAACGCATATATCATTGTTTGGCGTACGACGAGCCAGCCGGTGTGGCCGGGCGGTTCTAGGCGCTTCGGTCTGGGACCGCCGACCGCTACGGTCGCAAGTTCGAATCCTGCCTCGGACATGGATATGTGTGATGTCCTTACTTTAGTTAGACTTAAGTAGCTCTAAGTTCTAGGGTACTGATGGCCTCAGATGTTAAGTCCCATAGTGCTCAGAGCCATTTGAACCATTTTTTGACGTACGACGAAAGTATTCGCCTATCAGTGCAGCGAAATGGCTGTGGCAGCAAATGACAACATCGTCTGCAGCACTTCAACTAAGCGCGTGACCATTTCAATTGGACCCTAGACTACCAGAAAAGGTGGCCTGGTGAAATCAATCCCGACTTAACGTTGGTAAGAGCTGATAGTAGGGTGTGAGTGTGGCTCAGACCCCACAAAGCCATGGGCCCTGGTTGATAATATACCCAAGTTGTCAATAGACGCCAGCCGGAGTGTCCGAGTGGCCCTAGGTGCTTCAGTCTGGAACCGCGTGACCGCTACGGTTGCAGATTCGAATCCAGCCTCGGACATGGATGTGTGTGTGATATCATTACGTTACTTAGGTTTAAGTAGTTCTAAGTCTAGGGTACTGATGACCTCAGCAGTTAAGTCCCATGGTGCTCAGAGCCACTTGAACCATTTTGTCACTAAAGTCGTCAACAAGGCACTATCAAAACTGGTGATGGCTCCTTAATGGTATGGGTTTGTCCAGCTGATCCATTCATTGACTCGAGATAGTTATGTTCGTCTACTTGGAGCCCATCATTGGTAGCCATTCATGGACTTCAAATATGGATAGCTGTGCACCGTGTCACCGCACAATAATTGTTGGCAATTGAAGAACACTATGGACAATTCGAGCGAATGCCTTGGAGACTCAGATCACCGAACATAAATCCCACGAACATTTGTGGGACATGATGAGCATTTTCAAGTTTTCGTGGCGTGAAGACTGTTCCATAAGATTTCGGGCGCACATCCATCGGACAGACAACACGTACAGTCCAGGAGAGATGCACGGAGCACAGCAGGTACACCCGTGTCTTACAACCTAATAGATCTGCTGTAGCGGAGCACTGTATTGACACTAAGCACTATATAGGGTATGATAATGTCGAAATTTTAGCCTCGATTTCATCTTTTGGGACTCAATAGTGAAAGAAGCAATTGAAATTCGGTTGGCGACGAATTTAATTGAAATAGCAGCTCCATCTTGGACAAATCATGGAATCTGTCAATTTCTGTAGTTAAATCACAAAGGCGTCGCGGCTGTGCAGCTTTTCGTGGCACATCGATATCATCGTGTGGATCGACTGCGCAGTCACAGATTTCCATGCATATGTTACACATCTTTGCCGCGTATCAACGACTCTGTCTCCCTGTGTATCTTTGGCCGCATACGAGTGGTTCGGTCTTCTAGCAAGTGCTGGAGCGTTAGTCACCTCAGCTCACTCTGAAGATGGCTGGACGGTATTCGGCCGTAATATTAGCAGAAGAAACCGAATATATGCGGCTGCACGCCAGAAATTTTATGGGAAATTTGTGGAACATATTCGAAAGGTCAGTTCCAGCACAAATGCACCGGTAACTCCTCCGTAATTACAGACAGTTATGAAGTCAGCATGGCTTAATATTTCTGCACGGGACTTCCAACGACTTGTTGAGTCCATGCCATGTCAAGCTGCGGCACTATGCCGGGCAAAAGAATGTCCGACACGACATTCGGAGGTATCCTATGACTTTCTTGGATAAATTCTAGTGTCCGACTCCACCCGTCGGCTTTGAGGAATGACGTCATATCTAAAGCAAAGACGCTACGATTGGGCAATCTACGAACGCCACGAATCATACTCGCAAACAAACGAATGTAGCATACGATAGAATAATAGTCACAGTCACGCAGTTATTTACTTAGTCATGAATTATACTGAAACGAACTGAAGATAACGAAAATAATTAAGAACAAGAATCAGAAACAAATTTTCATGTCTGCTATGGAGTTTTCTCGTAATTTGTGCGACTATAAAATCACAGAGAACCTTTAAATTGCATTACAGTGAAACGCATTGTGAAGTCACACTATTATAAAATAGCGTTAATTTTATATTAATTATTGAACCTAACGGGTGAAGCGCAGGAAAGTGGGGGCTTTGGGAGGCGAGAAACTAAAATGTATCAGATAAACAGGAAAATTAAATGAATGACAACAAATACGAAACAGTGGCATAAAATGTGGAGCACCCGACACACTAAATTCTAAAAGAAAGCCAGTACATGGCAAACGAATATCTAAAAAAAATAAAGAACATTTGAATCGATAGACCTCTGTAGGTAAATTCCAGTTACCGATTCCAACCGTTCCGTGGTTCATACACATAAATTATTTTTTCAGTTGTATGTACCGATTCGAGTATTTGTTATACCCTACTTTTTGTCAATTTTTGTTACTTGTGTACTCGTCCTGTTAGATTTAACAATTAGTATTAATAGTTAATAGTATTACGACTTCACCAGGCGCTATACTGTACTGGATTTTAAGGTTCTCTGTGTTTTTCTTACTCGGATAAATTAGGATAATAATTTATTTCAGTAACGTATACGTCTCTTTTTCTGTTCTTATTTATTTTCGTTACCTTCAATTCTTGTCGTTAGAATTTGAGGCTAAGTAATTAATCAAGTGAACTGTCTTTACAATTTTATTTTACGCTACAATTGTTTGTTTAAGAATACGATCACTTGCTTTAAAAGATTGCCTGTATGTAGCGTCTCTGCCTTTAGTATGACGTCATTGCTCAAAGCCGACGAATGGAATCTGACACCAGAATTGACCCACTTTCGTTACCTGTGTAAACTATAATATCTGATGATGGTCTGTGGACCGACAATGATTATATGATAAAGAAAATTTTATAAGCCTCTTGGTGGTCAATCATGATGTTTTTCTGATATGTTTCAATTCGTGTTGATCATTTTATGCTTTAAGGAGCGACATCATTTCCATAAGACTGTTACTGTAAGTGAGTAATTTATTGAGAATTACTAGGTAATTACTAACATATACTCAACTCAGTTGCAAAAACCACGTAAGTGGTAGAATCACAAGTCATATTCCAGCTCAGTGATGGTTGCCAAGATCGTCTATGGACTCGACCTTGAATTACGTATCAAGGAACTGAGAAAACTGGTTGCAGCTCAGGTATTCGTGCTTATTAAAGTGCTAATTTAAAGTGACAGCTTGCTAAAAATGAATTTGTTCTTAAATTTGTTCAGGCTGTGTGGTCCAGCCTAAGGACGTCAATTTTAGGGTTTTCTTGTTAGCTGTAGCCATCTCACGTGAGCTCTACAGAATAGGATGTGGTTCAGTCAAAAATATGTGTTCATCAGCTTTCAAATGATCATCAACCACAAGAACAATAACAACAGTAGCAACCACCACTACTACTACTGCTCCGTCATGATAACCTGTGCAGTAGAGGCAGTTGTTGGCTTCAGTGCGGTAAATATACTACCATGTTGCTTGTAATAACCAAGTGTATCACAGCGCTGGTAGTATCGGGATGAGAACATATAAAAGACGAAGCTGGAAGTATTTAAAATGGAGGAATGTTGTATAATGAAAGGAAGTCAAAACATAATCGGATGGATAATGTTCTAAATGAAGAGGTAGCCAAAAGGGCAGGTGGTGAAAGAAAAAAGCTAAAAATGCCGTTAGTAGCGAAAATTATTCTCTTAAACGAAATAAAAATTTTTGCAACGCTTCTTTTATCAAACCATTTACTGCACCTCTGTACTAGGGTAAGGTTAAACTTTCTCACTCAGTAACAGACATACCAGTGATACGAATAATACGAAGTTCGGTTTCTGTTTTGTTGGTTCATGAAAAACGTAAGTAAAGTTCAGAATATCCTCGTTTGTACGAACTGCTTGTGTGCATTCCACTGAAGTGGCGTAAGAGGACTACTTGGTTGTAGCCTTACTTCTTTGTTCTTTGTTCAACTCAATTTATTGCCTTTGTTTTAACAATACAGAAACGGGTGAATAAAATGAAACGTGGCTGACTTGAGAGTGAAGAAAATCCATGTGGAGAAAACAGACCAGTACATCGATAAAGTAAGTAATATGGCATTTATCGATCGGTGATTAAGGATGTATGAAATAGTCGCGCCATATACGTAAGAGATGAAAGAACGGATTACATGTAACATGCAGAATCTATGCAAAAATCTGGTGTAATCTGAGTACCACGTTAGCTGAACGCGAAAATAGATCTTACGATAGTTCTAAAAGGATTTCATCTGGTACTATGTGACAATTTGTTTCTGTGTATTCTTCATGATACAGCAATTTCAGTTTATGTTATACAGCCAGCATTACGTACGAGGATTGCAGTTTTAGTTTGTTAGCAGCAATTCATAACTAGAAAATAACTGAACTCCATTGTAGAACCGAAGCAGGAATTAAAGCTCTGACTAAAGGACACTGTCCTACACGAATAAAATGCAAAACCTGAGTTCCATTTGTTGGAAACCTGTGGCCAATGATTTGTGGGATTTATAAAAGTTTAATCTTATTGTTTACCTCGTAAAAAGTTTATGAATGTAAAGCAGTTTGTTGACTCTCTAGATGAAAAATAGGTGCGACCCCAACTCAGTTCCAAAGGATTAAAACGGCCTTTCAAGAGGACGTAGTATTCTTTCACAAAAGTACTTTCGAAAACAGATTGTCAAAGTATGAAGACATTAAATGTGACGGTCTGATTATCACATACGACTGTGTCACATGCAACTGTGTCCACAGGTATTTGTAGCTGGATATAGTTAGATGTGACAGTCTCTGATTGTCCACAGATATTAGTAGCTGGAAGTACTTATGAGTTCAGTGAATGTAGGTTATCTGCAGACGTTTAAGATTCTCACTATAGGGACTGAACGTAATTGTATCAGAATCACTGGACATAGTATAATTATCTAAAAAGGGCTGCGTAGCTTACTTCACAAATGCAATTTCTCATTGCCATACCGATATAAGTTTTAATGTAGTCTTGTGCCTACAAATTTTTCCAATATTTCTGTTCTTTTCCTCATTTGTTACATTTTGTGGGTATTCATTTATAAGCTACAACTTCCCTCGCAGTTTTAATGAGGAATCATTAAATATGAAATGCCCAGATTTTCCGGTGTCAGTATCAGATAGTTGTCTGATACAGTTGTGTATATGTCTGTGTGCGACCGTGTGGAGGAGATACGTTTGCTCATGCAATGAGCTATAAACTGATTAAGTACCTGAGGAGCACGTAACGAAGTGAGCTCCTAATGTTTATTGTCGGTGCATAAAAATCTCACTAAAATTCGTGCTTTAAGTGATACTTTTATCAACATTTATAGCCCATTAACTTCGAACAGTTACACTGTGAATTACGTGCTGCAAAACGCACCCAGTTGCAACAATATAGAGGACAAAAATCGACGTCATGCAGTAAAACACATAACTTTCGAACAATAAGTGGAATTCTGTCGTTTATAACCTATGCCATGTAGATTTTATGATTCGTCACTTGAAATGTTGTTGTAGACAGTGTAAGTAATTGACACGACCGTTGAAACAGCGATGGACAGAGTGTTCGCTTGACTGTGATACAAAATTTCAGTGATGATGGAAAGGGGTGAAAGTAGATCTATCCTTCTGAGATGGGTACCCAAACCGGAAGCAAATGAGTCTGCAGTTATCAAAGCAAACGTGTTGTCGTATGACTCAGGTAACAGACGAATAAATCCAATGCGACTATATACCAGCAAAGACTGTTTCTGTTTTTCATGTAAAGAAATACTTTAAACGAATAGTCTTCACATCCTAGTCATCACAAAGCGTATACGAGTTTGTTATATTAAGTACAGATGCGCAACGCAATCGTGTGAATATACACATTTACTTACAGTGGCTTTATCCGACTATTTAAATGTCTCATTAATGCCTTGTATGTAATTAATCTGACTGTGAGACTCATATTTAAGAACACAGCAGGCTAAGCCATTAATGTCTGCAGGCGAGACGGTTTGCGGAAGCCTGAAATGATGTGGCATCACTCTGATGTAATGAGCCGAACGACTGATGAATAGTAATTTTTCCATTGTTGAGAGTTGCAGTGAAGTCTTTTACATGCCATACAAAAGAGTAACTTTATTTGTAACTTTATCTAGATTGTAGTGTGTTACCGACTGCTCAGAATATCGCCGAGTCTCTCTGGAAGATATTTCTATGTATATTCAACGTCATTGTCACTCCAAGCAGAGGAAAGTATATTTATTCTCCGTACCTTACAGTACAGCGACACTGACGATAATACTCGTTTCTGAAGGTCACTTCAGAATTAATCTGGTGGTGGCTTGGAACAAATTGACAAATACTAGGAACTACATGTGAAACGAAGTGCTTTTATAATGATGACAAAACCAGCAGCTCTGGTTGCAGTCCGAACATGCTAGGCTTGTTATTGCCACGGAAGGTATGCAATCCAGTTACTTTTGGCTCACTGCATACGATTCTGTCCATTGTCCACCAAAACAGTTGTAGATGGCAGGTTACATTCGGGACGTGAAGATGACACCATACGGCGCCGAAACTGGTAGCATGTTCTAAAAAGAATAAACTGCGTTAGATTCAAACACAGCCTCTTGTTTCGTCATCGTTATTCAAGTATTACGTGTTCGGCTGCAGTGTCACTTGCTGGATAGCGAGAGACGTGTAAAACGGTACGATACAGACAGAAATTTGTAAACCAAGTATGAGTGAAAATGATCGCTGACGCTTTTATAGACTTTATGGATTCTGTTTATAGACTTTGTGTATCTAACGTAATTGTTCATCACAAAGACTAGAAAAGAGTGGTCTGTAGGAAAACTGAACATTATAATCCAAGAGCCATGGAGACTGTATCAATATGAAACTTCCTGGCAGATTAAAACTGTGTGCCCGACCAAGACTCGAACTCGGGACCTTTGCCTTTCGCGGGCAAGTGCTCTACCAACTGAGCTACCGAAGCACGACTCACGCCCGGCACTCACAGCTTTACTTCTGCCAGTACCTCGTCTCCTACCTTCCAAACTTTACAGGCAAAAGTCCCGAGTTCGAGTCTCGGTCCGGCACACAGTTTTAATCTGCCAGGATGTTTCATCTCATTTGTCAGTAAAGCTGTGAGTACCGGGCGTGAGTCGTGCTTCGGTGGCTCAGTTGGTAGAGCACTTGCCCGCGAAAGGCAAAGGTCCCGAGTTCGAGTCTCGGTCGGGCACACAGTTTTAATCTGCCAGGAAGTTTCATCTCATTAGTCAGTAAAGCTGTGAGTACCGGGCGTGAGTCGTGCTTCGGTAGCTCAGTTGGTAGAGCACTTGCCCGCGAAAGGCAAAGGTCCCGAGTTCGAGTCTCGGTCGGGCACACAGTTTTAATCTGCCAGGAAGTTTCATCTCATTTGTCAGTAAAGCTGTGAATACCGGGCGTGAGTCGTGCTTCGGTAGCTCAGTTGGTAGAGCACTTGCCCGCGAAAGGCAAAGGTCCCGAGTTCGAATCTCGGTCGGGCACACAGTTTTAATCTGCCAGGAAGTTTCATATCAGCGCACACTCCGCTGCAGAGTGAAAATCTCGTTCTGTATCAATATGATCAGGTCACTATCATTTTAATGAGCCATTTCTAATTTTAGTTTGGCCAGATCGCACACTTAGTTTTACGAACTCGTAGTTTGTGACAATTCTAAGACTGGTGTCTGTTATTACCAGCTGCAGATGATCCCTCGTGGAAATCCCCTAAACGTGCCTTTTGATTGAATTTCAGTTAGCGCGCCGTAATTGCCTCCTCAGGGTAAGAACTGAGAACCGCATGTGTGATACTGTGATGTATGTCCTGAACTCTTCGACCTTTGCGATCACCAGTGTGCAGTCTCTCTCCTTTCCCTGGCTGTCTGACCAGGGTTGTGACGAACTTTCATTTGTGTCTACTTCCACAAGTCCAAAAGAACTGTTTTCACTTTCTGATTATTTGCTGATGCTGTCGTTTACTCTCAAGTAAAGTTAGCAAAAGATTAAAACGAATTGCGAAATTATGTAGACAAGCTATCTTCATGATTCCAAAAGTGGCAATTGAGCATGAACAATAAATAACCCCCTACACGAGCACCTAAGGATTATTCTCTGTTAAAGTTTGGTTACACGACAAATAACACAAGTTGTAAAGGTTATCTACTCAACTAAGTTCTTAGGAAATATATTAACTGCAAACAACTTAAAATGGGTACATCACATACAAACTATTGTAAGAAATACAAACTGCGTTTTTCGGAAGAATACTTAGATCTATAAAGCGACTGCCAACGCTACGCTTGTCCGTCCTCTTCTGGAGTACTGTTGCTCGGTGTGGAACACTTACCAAATAGGTTCGATGGAGGACATCGAAAGAGTTGCGAAATAGGTGAGAGAACGTCAGAGGTGTGATTAGGCTAGTTGGGGTGGCAATCATTAAAACATAGTCACGTTCCATTGCAGGGAGATCATTTCATGATATTTCAGTTACCAACGTTTCTTCTCCGAGCGCCAAATAATTTGCTGACCACCACGTGCATGTAAGTAGATAACCACCTTAGTAAAGTAAAGCAGAGCTCACTCGAGTAGCTTTAACTGTCCATTTTCTTTCACGTGCTCTTCGAAAGTGGAACGGCCGATACTTGGTCTGAATTTGGTTCTATGGATCCTTTGCCAAACATTTAAGTTTGAAACTTTAACTCTGTTTTAATACTGCGATGATTTACAGCTTTTATGAATTTCTCGAAAACTATGGTTTACGCACAGTTGAATTCTCAGTTCGATTAACGACTAGTGCTGGTCATAACAGAGCATCCTAAGTACAATGGCGTCCTTCGCCACGTTACCTAACAATTGTTGTAAGTAATTTAGTATAATAGTAGGAGTTCACAAGTTGTGCGTAAAAAATTGCAATGTTAAACATTGGATCTCCAATTACCGGCTAATGATAAGGAGAGACGTGGATGTCTCAGATTGTATATGGAATATTATAGTAATTCACCTTGTAATCACTGCTCCATGAGCAGATTTTTACAGTGTATCAACAACAGCGCTGTCCTAAGTGGTACTACCCACAACGTGCAAATCTTCCCGCTCCTCTGAGACTCCCGATTTTCCTTAGTCCCAACCAGTTAGGGGAATTTAGTAACATTTTATTTTATTCATGTTGATATTTACGACACTCAGTTGAAGCGTAAGCTGAAAACGTTCGAATAATGAATGAGCTCGAGGCAGTAGATGGGGCACTGATTCGCTAGTACATTTAAAACTACCACCAATTTTATCTAACAAAAATATAAATCAGTTAAAGTCTGATTACAGCAGCAGGAATGGCTTCCCTGTTAATGAAAGACGTTTATTTAAAACCGGCGCTGCCACCCGCCATCCAATTAATTCAGAGCACTGCCCCCGTGACAACAGAGATTTGGGGGCCGTGCGGAGTTAATACTACGTAACGCGGGTAGAGAGCACTCGCAGGGGAATAAAAGACAGAGAGAATTTCATAATCAGTCGCTTTTACCCGAGTCAGAGGAATTAATTAAAATTTTATGGCAACCTTTTAACAAAGCGCAACTTTGTTACTTTGGCTCAAGTTAAGTCAGCTCCTATCTTCAGCACCGACAACGCCTGAATAGGAATGGTGACACGGGAACGTCAGAGGCACTATTGAGGATTACCTTTGGGAAGAAAGAGGAGACGTTGAGTCCTCTTAAATATTACATTACACCATCAGAACTTGTACAACAAGCTTTACTGTAAGCTACAGTCCTAGCCAGCTGAAACTGTGGCAAATTTTGAGCTTTATCTCTAAAAGAAGTTACGAGAGAGAGAAACATCACCAGTCTGAAGACTACATTTTAACAATTTCTCTTTCAATTGTCGTGGCCATTAGAAGAGGAGTGTATATATAAGTAGGAAAGAAACTGAGATACCGGCTTAGCGGGCAGCTAAAATTGTAAACATGATGTCCACAAATCGGCTATTGAAATGAAGTGGCCAGTAAAAATTGAAAGCAATATCGTTTCTGTAGTATATCGTTCATATTATTGATCTGTAAAATCGTTTCGTGCTTCACCACTTGCCTTTTCTACTGAATCTTCCGGACAGTGTTTACCTAAGTCAGCGGTACCTTTAAGGAAATTCTGTTTAGTGATGTTAAAATCGACAGAGATAATTGCTGAATACCCAGGCACAAGTAATAAAGTACCAGCGTCGAAATAAATTACATTGTACTTCATCTGACAAAGGTATAATTTAAAATTCAGGTACTGTGGTGTGTTAGTTATAAAGTAATTTTTTCTCAACCTGAACGGAACGGTTCACCGTTCATTGTGGAAGTTCGTGGGGTTGCGGTTATAGGGATGGACACGAATTACATCGTCGACAAAGTTCACTAGCCGAATTCCCACCTGACTGTGTCACACTCTCTTTAACGAAGGCATTTTATTTTATTTTATTTTATTTATTTATTTTCCTTTTTGAGTCATGAGTCCTCTGGGATCGTTTGATGCATCACATCACGAATTCCTCTCTTAGGCCAACCTGTACTCCATCTGGAAGCAGCACTTGCAACGTACGTCCTCAGTTATTTGCTGGATGTATACCAGTGTCTAGCTTCCTGTACAATTTTGTCCTCTACAGATCCCTCTACTACCACTGAAGTCACTCCCTGATGTATTAGCCGGCCGAAGTGGCCGAGTGGTTCTAGGCGCTACAGTATCGAACCGCGCGACTGCTACGGTTCGAATCCTGCCCCGGGCATGGATGTGTGTGTTGTCCTTAGGTTAGTTAGGTTTAAGTAGTTCTAAGTTCTAGGGGACTGATGACCACAGCCGTTAAGTCCCATAGTGCTCAGAGCCATTTTGAACCTGATGTTTTAACAGATGTCCTATTATCCTGTCTCTTCTCCATGTCAGTGTTTTCCAGATATTCCTTTCCTCTCCGAGTCCGCTCAGAATCTCCTCATTCCTTACTTTATCCGTCCACCTACTTTTCAACATTCACCATTGGCATCACATCTCAAATGCTTCGATTCTCTTCTGTTCCGGTTTTCCGACAGTCCATGTTTCACTAACATACAATGCTGTCGTCCAAACGTTCATTCTCAGACATTTCTTCCTCAAATTAAGACCTATATTTGATACTAGTAGACTTCTCTCGGCTAGGAATGCCTTTTTCGCCAGTGATAGGCTACTTCTGATGTCCTTGCTCTGTCCGTCATTTGTTACTTTGCTGACTTTATAACAGAATTCCTAACTTAATCTACTTCACGATCATCAAACTCGATGTTAAGTTTCTCGCTGTTCTTATTTTTGCTACTTCTCATTACTTTCGTCTTTCTTCGATTTACAATCAGTCCACATTCTGTACTCACTAGACTGTTAATTCAGTTCTGCAGATTATGTAATTCTTTTTCACCTTCACTCAGGATAGCAATGTCATCAGCAAAACGTATAGTTGATATCATTTCACCATGAATTTTAATCCCATTCCTTAATCTTTCTTTTATCTTCGAGTTTGCTAGTTCGATGTACAAATTGAATAGCAGGGGCGAAAGACTACATACCTGTCCCCCCCCCCCCTTTTAATCCGAGCACTTCGTTCTTGGTCGTCCACTCTTACTGCTATCTCTTGGCTTATGTACATATTGTATATTACCCGACTATTTGTCTGAGAGTTTCAAAAACCCTGCACCATTTTACATTGCCGTACGCTATTTCAGGTCGACAAATCCTATGAACGTATCTTGATTTTTCCTTAGCCTTCTTTCCATTATCAATCGCAATGTCAGGCTTGCTTCTCTAGGGCATTTACCTCCCCTTAAGCCAAACTGATCGTCATTTAACACATTCTCCGTTTTCTTTTCTATTCTTCTGTGTAGTATTCTGGTCACCAACCTGAACGAACGACCTGTTAAGCAGATTGTGCGACAATTCACGCACTTGTCAACTCTTGCAGTCTTCAGAATTCTGTGGATAACATATCTCCGAATGTCAGATGGTATGTCGCCAGACTCATACATTCTACACACCAACGTGAATACTGGTTTTGTTTCTACTTACTCTAGTGATTTTAGAAAGTCTGATGGCATGTTATCTATCCCTTCTGCCTTATTTGATTTTAAGTCCTCCAAACCTCTTTCAAATTCTGATTCTAATACTGGATCCCCAATCTCTTCTAAATCTACTCCAGTTTATTCCTCTGTCACATCAGACAAAGCTTCCACGTCATAAAGGCCTTCAGTGTACTCTTTCTACCTAACCGCTCTCTCCTCTGCAATTAGCAATAGGATTCCCGTTGCACTCTTAATGTTACCAGCCTTGTTTTGAGTTTCCTATACGCTGCGTCAGTCCTTCCGAGAGTCGTTTCTTTTTCAGTTTCTTCACATTTTCCGTGCAGCCATTTCGTCTTAGCTTCCCTGCGATTCCTATTTATTTAATTCCTCAGTCACTTGTGTTTCGGTATTCCTGAATTTCCATGAACATTTTTCTATTTCCTTCTTTCATCGATGAGCTTGAGTAATCTTTCTATTACCCATGGTTTCTTCGCAGTTACCTGCTGTGTGCCAATGTTTTTCTTTCCAGCTTCTGTGATTGCCCTTTATAGATGACCATTCCTCTCCAATCTAATGCCTACTGAGCTACTTCTTGTTGCGGTATCTGTACCCTCGTCATTTCATGGTACTTCTGTATCCCACTTCTTTGCATATTGATTCTTCCTGATTAATCTCTTAAACTTCAGCCTACTCTTCGTCAATGCTACATTGTGATCTTTGTCTATATCTGCTTCTGCGTACGCCCTGCACTCTAGTATCTGCTTTCGAAATCTCTGTGTGACCATGATGTAATGTAACTGAAATCTTCCATTATCACCCGTGCTTTTCCATGAATACATCCTCCTTTCGTGAATTTTGAACACATTATTCGTGATTACTTGCTGAAATTTATTACAGAATTCAATTAGTTTTTTCTCCTCTCTCATAACTTGTCCCAAGCGCATATTCTTCTGTACCCATTTATTCTCCTACAACAGCGTTCCTGTCCCCCATGAATATTAGATTTTCATCTCTCTGTACGTACGGTGCTACCCTTTCAATATCGTCATATACTTTCTCTGTCTCTTCATCTTTTGCTTGCGACGTTGGCATGTGTGCCTGAACTATCGTAGTCGGTGCTGGTTTTTGGTCGATTCTTTTAATAACAACCCTATCGCTGAAATGTTTACAATAACACACACTCTGCCTGACCTTCCTATTCGTAGTGAATCCTACTCCCGTTATACAGTTTTCTGCTTGTCTTGATGTTGCCGCCGGCCGGAGCGGCAGAGCAGTTCTAGGCGCTACAGTCTGGAACCGCGAGACCGCTACGGTCGCAGGTTCGAAACCTGCCTCGGGCATGGATGTGTGTGATGTCCTTAGATTAGATAGGTTTGAGTAGTTCTAATTTCTAGGGAACTGATGATCTCAGAAGTCCCATAGTGCTCAGAGCCATCTGAACCATTTTGATGTTGCCATATACTCACCTGACCGGAAATCCCAGTCTTCCGTATATTTCACTCCAATTTTCGTATTTTCATATTTTCTAGGTTCTCTGCCACGTTCAAGCTTCTAACATTCCATGCCCCGATACGTAGAACGTTATCCTTTCCTTAGCCATTCAGTCTTTTTCTCAAGGTCACCTCCCCCTTGTTAGTCCCCTCCTGGAGACCCGAATGGGGGAATCTTCCTGAAACATGTTGCAATGGACACATCATCATGACACTGTTTCATTTACAAAGCAAATGTCCCATGTATACACATTATGTGTCTTTAATGCAGTGGTTTCCATTGTCTTCTTCATCCTCATGCTGTTGACAGTTGCCGACACTACAGCCTTTAGCGGTAGTTTCCCACCCCAAGGGCAAGAGAATGCCCTAAACATCTGTCCGTCGCTCCACGCTCTTTGACCAAGCCGTTGGCAGAATGAGGGTGACTTTTCATGCTTAAGTTTTCGGCCGCCAGTGCTGATTATTAATCAAAATTTAAGTGGTGGCGGGTTTCGCACCCAGATCTGAGAACCTTTTGATTTCTAATCAAAGAAGCTAACCCCATTATTATCTCATATTTTTCGTTATTGTTCATTGCATTTGTTCAGGATGGACGTCGAACTACACTCTTTCAAGTTCATCGTTGATACATTCAACCAGTTTCTTTTTATTTCAGAGGGCAGCTAACCCTCTGACCGAACAAGCTTAGCTGCCGTGCCGGCATCCCTAGACCACGGGTTCGCCATTGAAGAGGCAAGTAAACGGATTAGTGGCTGATATTCCACCTATTTTGCAATAGTGCGATTATCGTAAGAGTTTAAATCCTACTTTTGATTGCTGATTATTAGTAAATTATTAGGGAGATGCGTTTGCTTGTTTTTATGGTGGTTCCTTATTTTTAGAACGGTACAAAAGATATTCGCAATTCCCTCTGTCTTCAAACAGCGTCATGTGAGTTCTTTCATTATAATCATCAAAATATTTATGGACTATACATCATACAATTATTTTCAACAACATCTCCATTACAGTCATAATAATCGTAATAGTTATGGAATATCGTCGATAGTGATTGTTCCCGAATGTCATTCTGATAAAAGTCCATAATTCCTGGAGCAAAATTACCTCCACCGACTGCAAATTTCTTATTAAAATACATCAATATTCTGTATGGAGTTCAATCTGAGAACACAGAATCGGCATGTGAGATAGTATTATCGCTGTCCAACTTACTATCCTTATTACACATTATGTTAGTGCACAGCATTACTAGTTGTCTAGCAGATGTGTAAGAAAATATCATTTTACGAAAGATTTATAAAATCATGCTAGATCATGAAATAACAAATTATATGTTCCACGTATTTACTCTAGCTAGAGATATACAAAGTTGTGGAGTTCAAGAAACGTAAAATCTAATAGGAAATTACTATACTATTATACAGTTACCTGGGAGTAACAACATGAGGAAATTATAAGCGGACCTATTACGAAAGCACAGTTGTCAACGAACACAGTAGCTTATTCTTGCTGCTGTCACCAATTCAACTATGACAAAGAAGAAAGGCAAATCACCATTACGTTACTGCTAATGTACATGGCACGTATATCAGTTGCGACAAACAAAGAGCATTTCACGTCAACAAGCATAGCCACAGGCCTATTTGAGCGGCGAGATATTAATATGCTGAAATTTTAAATGACTGACACTCGAAGAAAGCGCTGTACATCTCTCGAAAGAATCACTTGGAATATTCGGGGACCGGATTTCAGGGTAGAAACTGCTAATAGTCTTCAGAATATTCACCATCGACCTCTTCAAACTTATGAAGCCAAAATAGGAATAATAACACGTTACAGAAGTGTATGGAAGTACTCATTCTTTCAACATTAATATTTTCAAAGTAAAACCTGATTCATGTAGATTCCCGCCCCCTCCCCCAGTCAAAATATCGATTACAACAACCGGATCCGTTCTTCGTAGCGAGTTTTTGATGAATATGACGAGTTTGATAATTACCTAAGCTTTTGATAGACGTGACTTGCAAATAAAAATAATAAGTGTCATGACTATCTCTTCAGTAGCCAAACATTCCTATTAGTCGCCTTTATGTCCAGGAGGGGACTGCCAAATGGGGGATCACCATGATATAAAGATTGATTAACCTACGACGGGATAGCATTCAGCGAGTCAGGGCGTGGAATGTCAGAAGTTTAAATGTGTCAGAATAGATAGAAAGAATGAAAAGAGAAACAGTAAACCTTAATCTAAATGTGGGGGTGAATTGGGGGTGAAATGAAATGCAAAGAACTCAAAGATTTCTGATCAGACGAATGCGGGGTAATATCAAAAGCAGCAGAAAATTGAATAACACATATAGGATTCGTTATGGATCGGAAAATAGAACAGATAGTGAACTGTTGCGAACAGTTCAGTGATAGAGCTGTTTTCATCAGACCCTGTATCAAACCAAGGCTCACGACAATTGTTCAGGTATATATGCCAAAGTTACAAGCAGAGAATGACATATTAAACAGATGTACGGTGATACTGAACGAGTATTTCAGTACATAAACAGATATGAAAATCTAATAATCATGGGGGACTGGAATGAAGCTGTAGAGGAAGGAGAAGAAGAAAGGCTCACGGGAGCAGGAATGAAAAAGGACAGAAACTAATTAAGTTCTGCGACAGTTTTCAGTTAGTAATAGGGAATATTCCGTTCAAGAATCGCAAGAGGAGGAAGTATACTTTAATAGACTTGGCAATAACGGAAGATTACAGCTAGATTACATCATGGTCAGCCAAAGATTCCAAAATTGGATGCTGGGTTGTAAAGCATACGCTCGAGCAGATATACTCAGAACACAAATTAGCTGTGATGAAGAACAGACTAAAGTTAAAAAGAATCATAGAAAAGAATTAGTGTGGAATAAAGTTTGTTAATGTGTGAATACTGCGACAAGGAATCGCAGTAGGCAGTTTAGTTGTAGAGGATATGTCTAAGATGTGCAATCACAGATGTTAGAAAGGCAGTCAAAGTTACCAGGGAGGTAAACTGATAACAAGCCAGAATACAACTGATCGAGGACGGAAGGGTGTACAAAAATGATCCAGGGGAAGCAGTAATACTGTAACATAAATCACGTAAGAACGAAACAAATAGTAAATGCAGGGAAGCCAAGAAGAAATGATTACAGGAAAAACCTGAAAAAATCGAAAAACAATGAACGTTGTAGGGACTGACTCAGCGTACAGAAAAGTAAAAACAATCTTCGGGAAATTAAAAGCAAGGGTGGAAAAATTAAAGAGTGCAATTGGGAATTTCATTGTTTCACTTAAAAGAGAGAGACCAGATACGTTAGAAGAAAACATCGAAGGACTCTACGAGAGGAGGGAATCATATGAGGGAGGGAATAATATAATGACGTTATTGGAGAAGGGATTTCAATCGATATGGTAGAGATAAGGGATCCAGTTATAGAGCCAAAATTTGAAAGAGCGCTGGAAGATCGGATAAGGCTGAAAACAAAACTACGAAACAAGTTGGCCTACAGAATCTACGTGACTGGCGACATATCATCAGCCTTACGGAAAAATATTCTCCACACAATGCCGAAGATAGCAAGGGCAGAAAAGTGCGAGATCACACAATCAGCTTAGCATCCCATCCATCTAAGTTGTTAACAAGAATAATATTCAGAATAATGGAAAAGACAACTGAGGATATGTTAGATGATTATCAGTTCGGCTTTAGGAAAAGTAAAGGCATCAGAAAGGCATTCTGACGTTGCCCTTAATAATTGAAGCATGACCGAAGAGAGATATAAATACTTTAATACGATTTCTCAACCAGCAAAAAGCAATGTACAATGTAAAACAGTGTAAGATCTTGGAAATTCTGAGAAAAACGAGAGTATGCTATAGAGAAAGACGGGTAATGTACAAAATGTACACGAACCGAGAGGGAATAATAACATAGGAAAACCAAGGGGGAGATTCTCGGATTGAAAAGCGTGCACGATAGTAATGCAGACATTCACCTCAATAGTTCATTCTGTACATCAAGAAGCAATGACGGAAATAAAAGAAAGTTTCAAGAGTGGGATTAAAATTTAAGGTGGAAGAATAACAATGATATGATTCGCTGATGACATTGCTACCCTTAGTAACGGAGAAAAAAAATTACAGAATCTGTTGAATGGAATGAGTAGAAAACATGGACATAGCGTAAACCGAGAGACTAAAACAATAATAAGTAGCAGAAAGTAGAACAGTGAGGAACGTAACATGAAAATTAGTGAAAACGAAGTACACGAAATGAAGAATTCTGCCTCCTTGGAAGTAAAATAACCCACTACAGACGAAGCAAGGAGGACAAAGAAAGTAGACTAGCACAGGCAACGAGGGCGTTGCTGGGCAAAAGAAGACTACTAGCATGAAACGTAGTCCATAATTTGACGAAGAACTTGAGAGAATGTACCTCTGGAGCACAACAATGTTTGGCACTGTATCATGGACTATGGGGAAACCGGAAAAGAAAAGAATAGAGGCGTTTGAGATGTGGTGCTACTATTGAACATTAGTTGGAGTAATAAGATAAGGAATGAGGAGGTTCTACGCTGAGTCGGAGAAGAAGGGAAAACACTGACAAAAAGGAGGGGTATGTTTGTAGGACATTTGTTACAATAGCAGGTAATAACCTCCAAGGCACTAGAGGGAGTGGGAAAAAACCTTAGGGCAGGTCACATGAAACCAGTTGTGACTGAAAAAAAAAGAAAAAGGAAGAAAACAACTCCGAAGATAAAATGACTGGTCCTCAAAAACCATACAGCCTATTGACTCAAGTGAAAAATTTACGTCTACCTGGCATTTGTCCGATCTAGAAGCGACATAGCAATTCAAAGCCGGCGCCCATATAGCGCCCACAGAATACTGACACCGCGGGTGTCATATTAAATTTCGAAGGAAAGTGATTATCGTGAACATCATGTTTAAGGCTTGCCCGTCAATTTCTGAGATGCACTTGTCGTGGCGTTTGTTCTGTTTGCATTTTCATACTGTTCCGAGTGTCCTAAATTAAAAAAGAAATGTTATAGGAACTTAGTTTCTTTTTCTCTAAATGTTTCAGGCAAAGTCAATAGGACAACTGAAACATCAGATCAATTTAGCTTCTCACGGGAGAGAATTATTGATAAACAATTGTAATCACATCCATATTCTTTGTGAATGTTTCCTCTTCATCTCGGTGGAATACTGTCGAGCTTTTTTTTTTGCGAGCGATTCTTTGACGCCGAAACAATTCCCCTGAACTGAGCTGAACCTGGTTTTTAAGGTTTAGCATAAGACAAACTGAGTTTCAGATTTAAATTGCTTATTTTTGATAACAATTTTTGGAAACAGTTATCAATAGAGTATTATATTTTAACCAAAGTTCAGTCTTGATCACCACACTTATGCCTCAATAACGTAGGTGACCGGTTTCGGTTATATTTATATAACCATCTTCAGACCTGTGAATTAATTTTAGAAAATACTAGAGACCAATCTTAAAATAAAATGAAAAGTGTCTAATGGCGACAAAATTTTTAACAAGATGAACTAAAACTTATTACACCCATTGCTTCCTTGGAGGATGGTAAGCGGAGCTCTCCTCAGCTGCTACGAAGTCAACTGATGGTTGTGAGTGCTGAGCATATATACATATTTAAGCTCGTGCTTAATTCACAGGTCTGAAGATGGTTATATAAATATAACCGAAACCGGTCACCTATGTTATTGAGACATAAGTGTTGTGATCAAGACTGAACTTTAGTTAAATTAAAATTAAATTGCTTATCCCTTTTTTCTTTACTTTTATAGACAACAATGCGAGTGGTGAAGTTCCAATGGGACGCATTGAAGTAAGATTGGAGCTTGGAAATGGAAAAGAAAAGGTTGAGAAAAATAGTTTGCACCTAAACGACCTAGATACTACCAACGATTTTCACCAGTCTCTGGACTGAGGACCTGCAACAACAACAACAACAACAACCAGAATTTACGTTCTCCAGATCCTAACACCGCCCCACCCGCCTCCTTCTCCGAGTGTATGTACTGCTGGAACCGTATCTGATTGTGACGTGGTAGCATAAGCGGACCTCACCGGCACCTCTTTATTTAAGCCTGCCTTCGCAGAAGAGCTATCTATGTTGCCACAATCGGTAAACCATGCAGAAGAGTTTCCTGATGGCAACTACACTACTGGCCATTAAAATTGCTACACCAAGAAGAAATGTAGATGACAATCGGGTATTAATTGGAAAAATATACTAGAACTGACATGAGATAAAATTTTCACGCAATTTGGGTGCATAGATCCAGAGATGTAAGCACCCCGAATAACCACCTCTGGCGGTAATAACGGCCTTGATACGCCTGGGAATTGAGTCAAACAGAGCTTGGATAGCGTGTACAGGTACAGCTGCCCATGCAGCTTCAACACGATACCACAGTTCATCAAGAGCATTGACTGGCGTACTTTGACGAGCCATTGGTTCAGCCACTATCGACCAGACGTTTTCAGTTGGTGAGAGGTCTAGAGAATGTGCTGGCCAGGGCAGCAGTCGAACATTTTCTGTACCCAGAAAGGCCCGTACAGGACCTGCAACATACGGTCGTGCATTATCCTGCTGAAATAAAGGGTTTCGCAGGGATCGAATGAAGGGTAGAGCCACGGGTCGTAACACATCTGAAGTGTAACGTTCACTGATCAAAGTTCCGTCAGTGCGAACAAGAGGTGACCGAGACGTGATAACAATGGCACCCCACACCATCACGCCGGGTGATATGCCAGTATGGCGATGACGAATACACGCTTCCAATGTGCGTTCACTGCGATGTAGCCAAACACGGATGCGGCCATCATGATGCTGTAAACAGAACCTGGATTCATCCGACAAAATCACGTTTTGCCATTTGTGCACCCAGGTTCGTCGTTGAGTACAGCATCGCAGGCGCTCCTGTCTGTGATGCACCGTCAAGGGTAACCGCAGCCATGGTTTCCGACCTGATAGTCCAAGCTGCTGCAAGCGTTGTCGAACTGTTCGTGCAGGTGGTTGTTGTCTTGCAAACGTCCCGATCTGTTGACTCAGGGATCGAAACGTGGCGGCACGATCCGTTACAGCCATGTGGATAAGATGCCTCTCGACTGGTAGTGATGCGAGGCCGTTGGGATCCAGCACGGCGTTTCGTATTACCCTCCTGAACCCACTGATTCCATATTCTGCTAACAGTAATTGGATCTCGACCAACACGAGCAGCAATGTCGCGATACGATAAACCGCAATCGCGATAGGCTACAATCCGACGTTTATCAAAGTCGGAAACGTGATGGTACGCATTTCTCCTCCTTACACGAGGCATCACAACAACGTTTCACCAGGCAACGCCGGTCAACTGCTGATTGTGTATGAGAAATCGGTTGGAAACTCTCCTCACATCAGCTCGTTGTAGGTATTGCCACCGGCGCCAACCTTGTGTGAATGCTCTGATAAGCTAATAATATTCATATCACAGCATCTTCTTCCTGTCGGTTAAATTTCGCGTCTGTAGTACGTCATCTTCGTGGTGTAGCACTTTTAATGGCCAGTAGTGTATTTTCGAAATGAGTACTGCAGAAGAAATTTCGCTTAAACGTATAAGAAAAGAAAGTGTAAATGTATGACTTCTTCTTCCAGCTGACGATCTACGGGTGTAGTCCTTGTAAAAATGTAAATGTCGTGTGACTACGGCCTCCCGTCATGTAGACCGTTCGCCGGGAGCAAGACTGTAATTGTGTATGCAGCGTTCCGAGTCATCCTAATCCACCACTGGTGTTGCAACTATAAAATATGTAGATTTAGTATGAATTCAGTATCACCCGTAACACTGAGGAAACTACATAGTAGTTGATTTCAGTACGACTCCTTGTTTGAAGCAGCCCTTAACAGTAGTCTACCCTCAGCAGATGGGTTCATGTCCGTTTACTACGTCAACGTAGTCCATTTGAAACCGATTACATCTACATGATTATTCTGCAAATTCACAACTAAGTCCCTGGACGATGGTTCATCGAACTACCTCCAAGCTGTTTATATACCGTTCCATTCTCGGACAGCGCGTCGGGAAAATGAACACACAAATCTTTCCTTGCGAGCTCTGATTTCTCTTATTTTATTACTGTAATCATTTTTATGTTTGTATCTGGGCGCCAACAAAATATATTCATACTCTGAGAAAACAGCTGGTGGTTGAAATCGTGAGAAGTGCCAGCCACAACGAAAAACGCCTTTTTTTAAATGACTGCCGCACCAATTCGCGTATCATATCCGTCGCACTCTTTCCCCCATTCCGCGATAATACAAAACGAACTGCTCTTCTTTGATATTTTTCGAGGTCCTCCGTCAGTCCTGTATGATGCGGACTCCACACCGCACAGTGGTACTCTAGAAGAGGGCGGATAAGCATAGTGTAAGCATTCTCTTCAGTAGACCTGTTGAATTCTCTGTTCTGCCAATAAATTCCAGTCTTCGGTTTTCTTTCCCCACAACTTTGTCTATGTGATCGTCCCAATTCAGGTTCCTGGTAATTGTAATCGCTAAGTATTTAACTGACTTTACAGCCTTTAGATTTGTGTCTTTTATCTAGGAACCAAAATATAGCGAATTCCTTTTAGTACTCATACAGATGACTTCACACTTTTTATTATTTAGAGTCAATCGCCACTTTTAACACCAAACAGATATCTTGTCTATATCGTTTTACTATTTGTGTTGATCATCAGATGAGTTTATAAGACACTAAATCACAGCATCATGTGAAAACAGCCCAAGACGGCCTGCCAAAAAAAGCGAGTCAAATGGCTCTGAGCACTATGGGACTTAACTTCTGAGACTATCAGTCCCCTAGAACTTACAACTACTTAAACCTAACTAACCTAAGGATATCACACACATCCACGCCCGAAGCAGGATTCGAACCTGCGACTGTAGCGGTCGCGCGATTCCATACTGTAGCGCCTAGAACCGCTCGGCCACCCCGGCCGGCACGGCCTGCCAGATTGTCTCCTAAATCGTTTATGTAGATTAGGAACAGCAGAGGGCGTATAACACCTCCTTGAGGAACACCAGATATTACTTCTGTTTTACTCGATGACTTCCGTCAGTTACTACGAACTCTGACCTTTCTGACAGGAAATCACAAAACCTGTCGCGCAACTAAGCCAGTAATTAATCGGCACGCCATTTGATAAGAAATGGCTTATGAGGAACGGTGTCAAAAGCCATCCGGAAATCTAAAAATATGGAATAAATTTGACATTCCCTGTCGACAGCACTCATCACTTCGTGAGAATAAATAGTTGTTTTCACGGTATTTTCTGAGTCCATGCAGGCTGTTTCTCAATGCTGGCTGTTTGTCAATAAATCGTATTCTTGGAAGTAATTTATAATTTTCGTACACAACATATATATCCCAAAATACTACTGCGAATCGATGATAGTGAGGTTGGTCTGTAACTCGGCGGAGTACTCCTATTTCTTTTCTTCGGTGTTGGTGTGACTTACCCAACTTCTCTATCTTTAGGTATGGACCTTTCGACGAGCAAGCGGATGCACATGATTGCTACATATTGGGCCATTGTAACAGCATACTCTGAAAGGAATCTGGCTGGTATGCAACCTGGACCGAAGGCCTTGCCCTTATCGCGTGATCTAAGCTGCTTCTCTACACCGAGGATATCTGCTTCTAAGTTACTCATGTTGGCAGCTGCTCTTCATTCGAATTCTGCAATATTTACTTAACCTTCTTTGGTGAAGGAATTTCGGAAAAATGTGTTTAGCAATTCTGCTGTAGTGGCATTGTTATCCGTGACATCGCCACTGTTATAGCACAGTAAACGTGTTGTCTGTGCTTACTGCTCCAAGTCAATCCCAGGACTTCTTATACAAAGCTCGCGCATAACAGTTCCCTCCATTACAAAATTAACCATTCAATACATGCCACAGGAATTTCCCCATCAATTTATTGCTACTTTTAGTCAGGTTATGCATTAAATCTATTTCCTCCTAGTTCAATTCAGTTCCAGTTCATTACTTATCCTTTCCTAAATTTCAAATCTCTTATACTCATCTTATTCTTATTGTTTATGGTCAACGTTTCGCTTCCACATAACTCTACATTCGCGTCAGATACAATCAGAGTGGCTTCACTGAAATTTATAACCAACGTTAATAAAACATTTACCTGTTATTATTTCTTACTTTTCCGTAACTTTTATCCTATGTAGTACAGGGTCTGCTTTTTCACGATTTGGTAAATTTCATTTTATTACTTAGGTTTTTGGCCTGACGGTCTTTGTAACGCAACACTCGTCAAGTTAACCTAACTAAGGAGGTCGTGAGCACCATCTGACAGTGGATTGTATAAACTCTTTTCTTGTGGCTTTTTCGTATTTCAGCTGTTTTTATTGATGTCCTCTGAGGCGGAATTTGGCGACCAGTCCGGGATTTGTCTAAATGTGCGTGGGATCAAGCCTAAAACAACCCCCAGCTACCCGGTGTACCAGCCCACAGTCGTTAATCCGCAACGCGGAATCGATATGTGCTTGACTCACGTCCATGTCCCGCAAGCAAGCGCGCTACGCTATACAAGCACGTAAAAAAGAAAAAAAATCATTTCGTGTAATTTCCATCCTGAATTTTATGCTCTCTTTACCTCATTCCTACCATTTAAAACACTATCTCTTCCATTTAATTGATAATTCAAATCCTTTGCAGCCTCTGAAACTTTTAAATTGTCACTGGACATTTTAAACAGTTTTTACTTTTTCTCTCCAAACTTAATTTTTGCAGTTTTTTGTCGTTTTCTTATATAGCTTACTATACTGACTGAATAACATAGTGGACAGTTTAGAGCCTGTTTCACTCCATTCTAGACTACTGGCTTCATTTAATGTCCTTAGCCCTGTTTCTCTACAGTCTGAGGGTCAACTGCAAGAAAACCATGAGCTACAATAATGAGCAGTAGATAGGCATTGTGCAGCCTATAGACGTTGGGACAGATAGTTAGTATCACATTAAATAACTCAAGAAGGGCTCATAGGAGACTCCGGGTGGCGACTTCATGCTTCCACACCATAGAATTCGGAGTACTCTTCACACAGTTGTGCAAGATAGTCGACTTAAATGCCAGGCTAGAATTGCCGCGGAGTCGTCCTGTGTCGTTTTAGTGCGTCGTGTGACCTTACGTCCGTCGTTATTGCTCAAGAGACTCGGGGAACGGGCCCTCCATGGCCCTCAGATTAGCCGTGGCCCTCATCTGCGTCGTAATTGAGGTGGTCGCTTCGGAAAGTCACGAGCCTCTTAGCGAAAGCGGTTTAGAGTCAGTGAAGGCCGACTAACATTTAATTAGAGCGCATCATTTCCGAGAATGCGTTCTTCTAGAAAGTATTTTGGAATGCTCTCTGTCGGCTTGTCTTCCGCGTCACTGCGTGCTGTAGGCATTGTGTGTTTCCCAAGATTTCATTCCTGTTCTCAGTCTTTGTTATTCTGCTATTTCAGCTATTTAACTGCATCGTGACCGACTGGTAAAAGTGCAGCACTATTTAACATATGTACTGCCTCATTCTCCACTTCTAGCACGCTTTCTTCTTGCTCACGATATCACTCAATCTAGGACGTCGTTGCTTCTTCCTTGTCAGACCTTACCTGCATCCACTATACTAGACTACCGTACTGCGAAGTGCTTTTTGTAGCGTTATTTCTATGCTTTTGTTCCACTTACTAACTGAGTCTGAGAAAAATGGTTCTCCGCACGTCATTTAAGAGCTGTGAGATCGCTTTTGGCCATCGAATTGTACGGAAAACATAAGAAAAAGCAGCGTAATAGTTTTTGATTTTGTCTGTAATTGTTGTAACTAATGCGTGAGCTTTCGGATATCTTGCGAAGATAATCTGGAGACACACAAACACACACACACATATAAATGCAATGTCCCACCAGTCTCCCCCACTCTACTCTCATCCTCTAGGACTCCCTTGATCTCTTAGTCAGTGCTAAAGCTTGCGAAAAAGAAAATGCGCATCGTGCTACAATATTGGTCAAATGAAAATGATCGTATGGCATTGATGGCCGGGGAGCTCGGCCGCCATATTGCAAGTCCTTTTTAGGTGAGGCCAATCGATAACATGCGAGTCAATGATGATGAAACACCCAGTCCCCTGCCGGGAATCGAACCCGGGCCTCCTGCGTAGTAGTTCGTAACGCTATGGAGACACAACATCGGTCATGTGCTGCGATACGTACAACTACATCAACATCAACATAGATACCCCGCAAGCCACCGTACGGTGCGACGCGGACGATAAACCACTACTAGTCATTTCCTTTCCTGTTCCCCTCGCAAACAGAGAGAGGGTAAAACAACTGTCTGTATGATTCCGCATAAGCGCTAGTTTCTCGTATCTTATCTTCGTGGTCCAAACGCGCAATGTATGTTGGCAGCAGTAGAATCTTTCGGCAGTCAGCTTCAAATTCTGGTTCACTAAATTTTCTGAATGGTGTTTCTCGAAGGGAATGTCGCCTTTCCACCAGAGATTTCCATTTGATTTCGTGAATCATTTCCGTAACACTTACGTGTTGTTCGAACCTACCGGTAACAACAGCCCACCTCGTAAGTGCTTCAGTGTCTTCCTCCTATCCGACCTGGTACGATCCCAAACACTCGAGCAGTAATAAAGAATAGGTTGCACCAGCGTCCTATATGCGGTATCCTTTACAGGTGAGCCACCCTTTCTTGAAATTCTCCCAATAAACCGAAGTCGACCATCCCCGTTCCCTACCATAGTTCTCACATGCTCGTACCATTTCATATCGGTTTGCAACGCTACACACATATATTTAACAGATTTGTCTGCGTCATGCGGGACACTAGTAACACTGTATCGGAACATTACAGATTTAATCTTCCTACTCATCCTCATTAACTTACATTTTCCCGAATTTAGAACTAGAACCAGAATTTTTTTCTGTCTTGAATCTTCCTGAAGTCATTCAACTTTGACACCTGACCGTGCACCACAGCATCATCAACAAACAACCGCAGATTGCTGCCCACCATCCTGCCAAATCATTCATCTATACAGAGAACAAGAGCGGTCCTACCACATTTCCTGTAGGCACTCTTGATGATAACGTTGTCTCTGAGGAACACTCGCCGTTGAGGACAACATACTGGTTTCTGTTACTTACAAAGACTTCAAGCGAGTCGCTATAATGAACTTATTCGATATGCTCGTACCTTCGTTAATGGGGCGCCGTGTCGATCATGTTCCGGAAATCTAGAAACATGCCTGCTGCCCTTCATCCATTGCACGCACTACACCATGTGAGAAAAGGACAAGTTGAGTTTCGCACGAGCGACGCTCTCTAAAACCATTCTCATTTGTAAAGAAAAGCTTCTCAGTCTCAGGGTCTAAAAGTGACCTATTAATTGAAAGAAAGCTGTGCTATATGCATCTAGTATGCACAGATGATCATATGGAAACAAGAAAATGACATAGAAATGAAAATGAGTTGCAAAAACACCATAACATAGTTGTAAATATTTACATAATTAAATGAACTGCCAATCATCACCACAGATCTGTTATCTAACTATGAATAATTAAAGAATTTTCTAGTATATTATTAACCAATGAAGACGCCTAGCAAGATTTGGTGAAACGGGGTTGGTACACAAAAATTGAACATTCACTTGCCACGCGGGATTAGCCGAGCGGTGTAAGGCGCTGCAGTCATGGTCTGTGCGGCTGGTCCCGGCGGAGGTTTGAGTCCTCCCTCGGGCATGGGTGTGTGTGTTTGTCCTTAGGCTAATTTAGGTTCAGTAGTGTGTAAGCTCAGGGACTGATGACCTTAGACTTAAGTCCCATAAGATTTCACACACGTTTGAACATTTTAACATTCACTTGCAAAAGACAATACTTTTTCTTATCTACGTGATAAGGCGTAAGTGAAGTAGCAACTGAAGAGAAATGGCTGTATATATTCTACGTTAGGTATCATTCATGTAAGAGGCATCTATCAAAGATGGTGGTGTTTCCGGCTGCCACAAAAGTCAGGTGTCTAGTGAAAATATGAACACCACAAGGTCGTCGAAGAGCACGAGCAATACAAGGCGCATACTGTACAACATCAGTTTGAGTGGTGCATGTAACTTAGCGTTAACTATAGGTGTGAGTTTAGTCGCTTTACGTCATGTATGATTCTGCTGCACGATGTAACGGCACCCCAGTTCGATATCAGTGACCGCAAACACGTCAACACCTGGAATTTATAGGGAGGTTCTGTCACACGGGCAGAGCAATCACCGGATCTGAAACCTTTGGGGTCTTTTTCTACCGCGTGATAACAGCAACTACGTGTCGGGATTTCAGACGACTATCTCAATGCACACAAGAAAAATGGATATTTTTGTGTACTAGGAACAGCGGAGCAGTGTATTATTGTCAGTTGTAGTGCTCAAGATATTGCTGCAGTTTTGACGAGAAATTAATTAATTGTTTTTGATAGTCTTATTTCAAAGCATTCAATTTAGTATTTTTCACCAACTGTGTATTCTAGACACCCTGCATGTGGGATGCTACACGTACATTTTAGCAGTGTTCTGATTTTCTTCAGCCAGATGTAGTGCGATTGTGACAATACCTTTCAGCAATGAGAAGTGCACCGGCTTCGAAACGTCCTAAGTTCCTCCCTGTATTTTAAATTTTTGGTTATCAGTCTGCTTACTGTTTTCATGTGCCCTCCTACAAACTGTTCTCTTTTGCCTGCCTTTTCACTTTAGACTAGCACTGACACCCAGCGTCCTCATTTATTTATTGACTACGTTCCGCCTCAGACCTCTCCTATAGCTTCTACTCTCTATCAACATGAAAGTTAGTCCTTTCTATCGTACCATAAGATTAATCATCGCCTTTTCCGGCCTGTATTTTCTACATGCCCTTGTCCTCGCCGATTACACGGAGAACTTTCTCATTTCTCATTTGTCCACCCAGTTTTGAACACCCGTCCACAGTGCCACATGTAAACGCTTCTGTTCTCTTGTTTTGCTGTTTTCTCATAGTCCATGATTCACTTCATACAATGTTATGTTCCAGATGAACATTCTCAGAAATTTGTTCTACGCATCAATGTCCTTATTTGATGCTAATTGACTTTCTTTGTCAGGAATGTCTTCATTACACGTGATACTATGGTTTTTATGCCCTTCATGCACTTTTAAACATGGATGACAGTAGCAATCGTAAATAAACCTTCAAATATGGTGTATACAGCCAATAGGTAGCATAAAATTTATTGATCAGGTTTCAGTACCACTAGCGGTAGCTCCTTCAGAAGGAATATAGTCGCCTAACTTTCATTACGTTGAAAATGGAAGCATGCTTCATGAACTGAAATGCTTCAGTCGAATAGCAGCAATCATAGATTACGTTTTTCGTGATAACCAGGATTAATATATGATATCTGCTATTATTGGATTTCCTTGAAGCCTTAATCTATGATTTCTGCCGTTCGACTTAATCGTTTTAGTTCATAAAGTATGCTTGTATTCTGAACGTAATTTAAGTTACATGAGATTATGCCTGAAGACTTATCCCTAGTGCTACTGAAACATGGTCAAGGATTCTTACAGAAAACTCTATGCAAAATCTATGTACATTATTTGTTGATAGACTAGCCATCTGACCCAGAATACTACTATTAGTGTTAAGTATCTATAACCAGACGACTCGTCTCACGTAATGTATTTTGTTAGTGGGCCACGAAAAAGATTCGTAGAACACCCTTCAGTAAGTGAATTTCCACGACGTAAACAGCACACGACATGAAAGTATTCTGGAGGGTTGAATGTTATGTGTTCCATACTGAACTGCCGTTTGAGGTGACATCTTACGGTAATGATGTGATCACAAGCCCTGACAACCGTAATATGTTAATAACTAATGTAAATATGGTGTGCGAATCATGGGTGTGTGTGGGTGTGAACGATTCAATATGTATCGGATGCTGGCTGAGCTGGCACAAATAAAAGAAAAAACAAGAAAAAAACAAGCACGGTTTACATATCTTGCTCGCGTTACAGCAATCTTCTTGTGAAGCTCAGTGCACATTGTGATGCAGTGTTGAGACTCATTGCTCCAATTCTTTGTCGCGGACTCTTTATTGCAGACTTCCTCGCCGTGCCACGCAAAGAATCGAAACCACATCTGGGATTGATTCGACGAAAGCTGAAAGTTGAATCATCTGCTGCGATGCTGAAAGAATGTTTGGTATGTAAACGAAGCAAAGTTGCTGAAGAACTCTTTCGGAAAACGTTTAGCTTGAAACATAAAAATGAAACACCATGCATTCTGGATTCGCATGTTTTTCGCTATGCAGTAATTGTTCTGGAACTATTGCTGAGAGACTACTGGTTTCAATATTCGATTATTTCAGATTGTTAGTCTCACATCAATGCCGATTTCCATTATTGGTCATACTGATTACGAAATTTCGGAATAGTGGAACTCACAGCCCGTTCATTGAAGAGTTTTGCGGGGAATTAATAGTGCGAGTTTCAATTGGTAGTCTAAGGGAAGCAGAAATTTGCAGTCTGAAATTGTCATATTTAGAGAAACATCTCTCAATCATTCCGATATCTTGTGTATTCATCCACAAGAAATTTCTGAATCCTATTCAAGAAAATCGTGTTTATTACATTTAAAAAGCCTAACTCTGTTTATCACACACGAAGATACTTTTATCAGCCTTCTGAACAATTTTAAAGTTTCCAACCCGCAGAGAATAGAGTTCGCATCTACTTGTGACTCAATCAAAGCAGGAAGCTGGAAGTTGAGTCATCTGCCGCACTGCTGCAAAAATGTCTTTATAAAAACGTTGTAAAGCTGCATACTGTGCTGCGGCTACAATTTGAGTAAATAGTTGAGAACCTCCGGTTTTGGACATATCACCATGCAGTTCTTCTGAAATGATTGCAATCAATTGGATGTCAGTTAAGCGACTGGTATGTCCCTGCCAGTTATCCGACCGGCGAAAGAGGAGCTTGAATGTAACGTGGAATGCGCGCCACGTTTCATTTCCGGCGGATCCCTACATCATTGACATGTGAATACTCGGCTAGAAGGCAGAGTGAAGAAAAGTGCCCCAGCCAGGATTCGACCCTACAACCTTCCAGTGTATAGACAAATACACTGCAACTTTTTTTCGCGGGAAAGTGAGCCACAGACATTTTTCTTTGTTTTACCTTGATTTACAGGCACCGTTTTACAGTAAACATCTAAAGAACAAAACACGTGCGTAAACGTCTTTTATCCTTTTCTCCGTATGTATAACACGTAACACAACCGGCGAAAAAGCCTGCCAAAGATTGAAATGAGAGATGATAACGGTCATATACCCCAATAGGGCGCGTCGCTATACCAAATAAGGTCCACATCTACTAAACACGTTAACCAACACCCTGTATGGCAAACGTGTGATCAGCATGTTAGCAAAATAGTTCCAGTAATGGGGCAATTGCAATGAGTCCCAATATGCTCTAAGATGTGCTGTTGAAATGGCGAAAAGACCCCCCCCCACACATACACACACACACGAACAAACAACAAATTGTACAAAACGAGCAGTTAACAAAACAATATTCGAATATGAGTGAAATCTTATGGGACTAAACTGCTAAGGTCATCAGACCCTGAGCTTACACACTACTTAACCTAAATTATCCTAAGGACAAACACACACACCCATGCCCGAGGGAGGACTCGAATCTCCGCCGGGACCAGCAGTTATCAACGAACTGGTTTTCGACATCGGAAAGAAGGAGAGATCCAACAGTATAATAATGTCGGTGGTGTAAGCAGAGCTTCCACAGCCAGGGCCACTTCGCAAGGTGACCACTACAGCAAAATCGATGCGGAAGCGTGTCCACAGAACCGCATCGACAACATGTAGGCGTGTCACTAAGTCCAATTCGGTGTAGACGTTTGTTAGTAGGTAGTTAATGACTCTGTACCAACAGGAAGCCACTTCCAATGTGTGATTCGGGAGACTGAACTTGGTCGACACAACCTTCCAACTAACACGCGGTCGTAATAGTTCAACGGCATTGGAGCAGACCATCCCGTACCCGAGAGCAAACAGCAACTGTGTCGTGACCACTTGTCGCCTCAAGACGTCGTCCCTTAGACACCCCACCGCAATATAAAATTCTCGAATGTGACGCAATTTGAAATGAATGCGACCAACGTCAACAGGCTCTGAGCACTACGGAACTTAACATCTGAGGTCATCAGTCCCCTAGATCTTACTGTACTTAACCTGACTAACCTAAGGACATCACACACATCCATGACCGAGGCTGGATTCGAACCTGTGACCGTAACGGTCGCGCGGTTCCAGACTGAAGCGCCTAGAACCGCTCGGCCACCTCAGCCAGCTGACGAAGCAAGACTCACGGGCTAGGCAAGAGTGACATGGAAGTATACAATTCACGGGTAACAATCAGTGTCATGCGTCAGGCGTACAATGCAGACGCGTTGCATGTGATATCTGAGAGAGCCAGCCGAGCTTTTCTAGGCGTTCAGTCCGGAACCGCGCTGCTGCTACGATCGCAGGTTCGAATCCTGCCTCGGGCATGGATGTGTGTGATGTCCTTAGGTTAGGTAGGTTTAAGTGTAGGGGACTGATGACCTCAGATGTTAAGTCCAGGCTGCTTAGAGCCATGTGAACCATATCTGAGAGAAATAAAGCCTCCTTCCGTGCGGAAGGAGGCGTTGTTTGAATATATTGCGTCCTCATATGAATCGGTCTGGGAGTCCCCGCAATTTTTTCCCTACCTTATCAGGAAGGAGAAAGATTTGTGTGATATAAAATAGGTATCCAACATTCGCAGTTTCTTCAAAATTGTAAGCGAGCGTCGTTCATGCTCCAGTGCGGCACCCTGGATTTTATGAGTAGCAGATACACGATTCAAAACCGCCACCTTCAGTGGGCAACGATCAACGAAAGCCCACAAAGACGTATACCTTGCCTCAAAACTTCCCCAAACATTGACGGCGTCCTCAAAACCGCGTTGATTCAGGTATTTTGCATTTGTCTTTATTCAAGCGTGCATCCGAAGTACGACGCGAACTATCAGTTACAACTTCTAACAAGGGAACTCTCTTAGTTTGAAGAAGGAGAACGACCACGTCATCAGCATACGACCTAAGTGTGAGGTTCTCTCCTGAAACTTTTAAACATGACAGCCGATTACCAACCTTCCGCAAAAACTATTCAAGAGGCAGGACAAATAAAGATATAGAGACTGGACTGCCCTGAAGCACTTTCCGATAGATAACAACGGGAGGTGTCAGCTGCCCACTGATCGCCACTGACGCCGCACTGTTCCTGTACGAGTAAGAAGAACGACACTTGCAGGAGCGGTAAAGCGAACAGTCTCCAAAATACGGTCGAAGTAACATGGCTAACGTGATCCAATGCCTTAGGAAAACCCAAAAAGGCAGAAGCGTAATGAATACATGTAACAGCCTCCACCGAAACCACATCCCTATATACTGCCACCGGAGTCAAAATTGTAAGGCCAGGGAGGCAGTATTGAAGTCTATCAATCACAGGACCAATCAATAAGGACAATCTGCTGTTCGAAGCCCGTGCAGTACTTTTGGATAGAGTGAGGGAGCGAAAATGAGCTGCGGTTAAATGGCCATGATGTTCCGGAATGAAAACAATTTTAAGTAAAATCTAAACCCAAGATATGACAAAAATGTAAAAAATATTCTTTCAGATGGCAGTCCGAACCTGGGGTTTCATGAGAGTGGGAATGGACAATAATCCTGAAAAGACGCTAATATTTCAGCTTCTAGTCAGGTGGTAATCCCACCGAAGGTCGCAAAACTGTCACCGGAAATGGGTAACACGGAGTCACCCGTTGATACAACTCTGCATAATATTGGTGCAAACATGAGTTACCACATCTCAAGTAGTCAACTGACGGTCATCATCACGCGGTGAGGGAGGTAATACAACAGCGACGTCGAGTGTGATGAAGAAGCAGGTGGTTTAAGGATGTCAGTTCCTTGTTAACGAGAGACCTCACCTCTAAACCTTCCATATGTTGCTTCTCGAACAGCGACAACATAGCCTTGATCCACAGAACGTCAGCGATCCTCAGGCAGCATAGCCTGACCATACATATTTCAGTTATAATAAAACTATACGTGTTCTGAATGACTCTCACCATTGCAGCACGATAACTTACCAGCGTTTTACTGAGTCGCAGCATTGCTTACACAGACCACTGTCCCACTGAGGGTGGGAAACGCTCTACCGAGTGGTGGCAAAACTTCCACTTAGCATCAGCAATATGAGAAAAACTGAGCATCCATTGTGCACAACAATATTTCATGCGTGATTGCTTGAGGTTGATAGTTGCTGCAACAGCGCAGTGATTAGTGAAAGGCGCAGGAATTCCGTCAACTGCAAGAATGTGAAGACACGAACATCGGACGAATAAAACCTATCATGTCTGCTACTAGACGTCGCAGTAAGAAACTTCAGTTTCACCATCGTTGGATATTTTTTCCCCAACAACGCACAAACGCATCGAACGAACCAATTCATGGAGATCACGATTAATATCAGAATTAAGTACTGGTAAACAGGACGCATCACGCAATTGAAGTTACCATCCGGCAAAAGGATCCAAGGATTTTTACACAAAGATTAACGGCGCTCCTCTCTGTAAACTTTGGACACCGCCATCGTTTGACGCTCGAGAAGGTGCGCGAGAACAACCAGGGTAAGACCTTACAGATTATAACCAATCCCGCGACCTGAATCAAGAACCTCAATGTCAGTGAGAGGAATACCTTCGCGATAAAATAGATCAGTACTCGTCTAATCTTTAGGCGATACACTGGAAAAGGTCTGAAACCTGGGAAGGAACAATGTGGTAAAAAATACTTCGTACAAGAATATTACAACTGCATTAGAATCATAAATAAACTGACGGAGAACCATGAGGCGTACGTTAGATTCAATGCGATGGACATTCAAAGGGAGAAGGGTGTATGCCTGAGTCATCTTACGAAGTGGGACAAAAGTAAAGTCCGTTTATGCCACATTCCAGCCATTAATCCATTATCTATAGATGAATCCGAGGAAGGAGGGCAAGTCCTGCTATCTGCAGAGATATTACGCCGAGATTTCTTGCGCTTGACAGGGCGATGTGGTAAGATAGGCCGTGTACGCTGACCGTGAGGCAAAATCGCCGCGGTAGGTCGATCGAGAACAAGATCTGAATATGCACTGCAGGGGGATCATCCGACATGACAGACAGGGGTAGAACAACAGGCTGAGAAATCAACAAAATTGAAACAACATGGACCGACGCCTGTACTACAAGATTCAATATTGGAAGCTCCTTCGGTTACTAACCGAAGCTACGTCGATGGCGATCGACACAGAGACAGGAAGACGTCTTTTCGTCGGACTGTGATGCCTGCGGGAGTTGGGCAGGAGGGGTAATACAGGGAATTTCACATGGAAAAAATCTGCATCCCACGTACGACGTCGCTTATGTTGCGGCACAGAACCCGCCTCCCGCTTTAACGAAGGAAAATTGCTCGTGGAAAAATTCAAATCTGGCCGTAATTTGCCACTAGAATTACCACCAGTCCGAACGAAATCTGCTACTGCCAATTTATGTCACTGCTCAAGAGCATTTTTGAAAACAAGAACCCGCTTCGGACAGTTGAGAAGTTGGTGCCCACAATCATTACATAAGAAGCATGTCCCCACCTGATCGCTATAAGTACCGATGACCTCAAACATGAAGACGTGACGTGACGGGATGATCAGTCTGATGTACTTGTCGATGGAATGAAAGCGGTGTGAACTCAACTCATCGAATACCCTTAACATCACCAAATTTAAGAAAGATATCGTTATAATAATGGTCACCTATCCGCACCTTCAACATCAGCATTGGGAACTGACCCATGTTTATGGCGGAAAGAAACCTGACAGCCGTGATCAAGTAACAGCCTGTCTACTTGGAGAGGGTTCTTGGATTTTACGAAGAAGTCATAAAACTCATTGTCAAAATATGCTGTGAGAACCTGACGTGGAGAAATACCAAACGTTTCCATTTACCAATCATGAATTTCAAGGGAACTTACCTGGATTTTGCGGGTGGACCTGTCAGACACAAAACTAACTGTACGTTTATGCTGAATCGTCCTGAAAGCTGTGAATAGGACGAAAAAGACGAATCCGCCACCAAACGTAACACCACAAAAGGATAGAGAAGGACAACTGCTGACTCAAGTTCACTCACAGCTGATGACATACTGAGGCAAGAGTCAACTGCTGCACTCGGAGGGCTATGGTGGAACTTAAGGAGTAAACACGCCCGATTACGGTCACTGCCCGAGTGGAACTTTACTAGACCATTAAACTAAACGCAAATTTGGTGACGCTTTCTGCTGCTTCATGGGACTGCTGGTCTCTCGAGGTAAGGCGACTGTTTGCTAGGTATCTGTGGAATAGTTTTCATAATTGAAATTTAAATAATCTTGATTCAGAGCATTTGTACGAAATACTTACAAATTATATTAAAATATTCTTCGTGAATCAGTGTACATATTAACGAAAACCGGATAAAATCCCTACAACAGTCCCTGAGATTAGCCTGCACATAAAGACGGATGCGAGGAGAGGAATCGAATTTATTTCGTTTCTCTATGGCTTCGTACTGACCGAGGGAAAAATAATACCCATGATGATCCCAGGTCTATGACAACAGATAGATTCGTAGGAATAGGCCTACCATAATTACGGTATTAAGGTCGTTATCCATGATGACTGTGTAAGAATGGACACGGTTCTTCACGTTAATTTCGCCGTACTCTCCGCGAACAGTGTGCTTCAGGAAAGTTGAATTAGAATATGAGGCCAAAAATTAGGACACTAAACCTGCTAAAAAGCTAATAGGCTATCTACCCGTTACTGTATGTTAGGTATTAAGTGTTTCTCTTTCTATCAGGAAAATATAAAAAAATTACAAATAGCGTGAAACTATATATTTAACATCTATATACTGGCAAGTCACAACTACCTCTATTGCAGGACCTAGTGATGCAATCACAAGCATTACAATCGTTTACATTTAAAGCGCTCCAGTTAAATTCAAACTACCCCACCGTCCATGGTTCCATTAAATATTAGTATTACTTAAGAGTACCAAGTTGTCACAATAAGCCACATGGCCACATGCTATGATACGGCAAGCTATATGAATACATTTTGCTTGTCCTTAAGTCTAACAGTAATACAGTACCATGTGGACAGGGTTGTAATTCACATCTACATCTCTATCAACTCAAGAGAATTCACTCAAAACAATCGGCTTCCGTAGCGGTCCCATAATACATTTGTTTTTAATCCGAACAACTCACTCTGTTTCCTTTGCATGACGCCATCTTCTAGCCGTCTACCATACTAGAGCACAAAAATGACGTGCCGTTTAATGTTGCAATACGTAACAACTGAATGAGTATTGCCATGTATTGGTTTCTACTCCATCAGTGGCTTGACATCCTCTAGGAGATACGAGATGTGTACGGATTTCAATATAGTTCAGTGAGCGACTTTCCGTTATCTGGCTTCGAGCGCCTCAAATTACTTAAATAGGTTATAGTCTTCTCGCTCTACCCTTATGAATCGTTTTGTTTTATTTATGTATTTACACTTCAAGTTCCGTAGGTCAAACTGAAGAGCGAATCTCCAAGGTCATAGAACGTATCAGTACATGAAACTACAACATAAAAGGAATAAAAGATAAAAATAAAATATTTATGAACCAAAAAAAGGCGAGCTATAAATTTCAGTAAACGCAGTCAACAATATAACATAAGAATCTACTTAAATTTTCAAGGATCTCCTCAACAAAGAAGGAGTGACCCACGAGGAAACTCTTCAGTTTCGATTTGACACCGCGTGGATTACTGATAGTTAAATGAAAATGGATGCAGCAGTACACAGCACACTTTCTGCACAAGAATTAAGGAAGTCCGATCCAAATGCAGGTTGGATTTTTACCCAGTATTAACTGAGTGAAAGCTGCTTATTCTTGGGAATAAGCCGATATTGTTAACAAGAAACGACAGTAAGGAATATATATATATATATATATATATATATATATATATATATTTTTTTTTTTTTTTTTTTTGAAAGGTCAGTGTGAAAATACCAAGACTAGTAAACAGGGGTCGACAAGAGGTTCGCAAACTTACACCACTTATAGCCGAAACCGCCCGTTTCTGAGCCAAAAATATCTTTTTAGAATGGGATGAGTTACCCCAAAATATAATACCATAAGACATAAACGAATGAAAGTAAGCAATTTAGACTATTTTTCGTATCGAACAATCACTTACTTCACATACCGTTCGAATAGTAGAAATGGCAGCATTAAGTCTTGGAACAAGATCCTGAACGTGGGCTTTTCACGACAGTTTACTATCTATCTAAATACCTAGAAATATGATTTGTTCTGTTTCACGAATCATATGCCCATTCTGTGAAATTATAACGTCAGGTTTTGCTGGATTATGCGTTATAAACCGTAAAAACTGAGTCTTACTGTGATTTAGTACCAGTTTATTTTCTACAAGCCATGAACTTAAGTCATGAAGTGCACTGTCTGAAACCGAGCCAATAACGCAGACAACATCCTTTCGTACCAAACTAGTGCCATAACCAAACAGAAATAATTTAGAGTTACCCGTAATACTAGAGGGCATATCGTTTATATAAATAAAGAAAATGAGTGGCCCCAACACTGATCCCTGGGGCAACCCCCGTTTGACTGTACCACACTCACACTCCACATCACAACCATTCTCAACACTGTGAATAATGACCTTTTGCTGTTTGTTGTTAAAGTAAGAGGTGAAACAATTGTGGACTATTCCCCGGATTCTGTAATGGTCTAACTTCTGGAGCAATATTTGGTGACCAACACAATCAAACGCCTTAGTTAAGACAAAAACTATGCCCAGCGTTCGAAACGTTTTGTTTAACCCCACCAGTACCTCACAAAGAAAAGAGAAGATAGCATTTGGAGTTGTTAAACGACTTCTAAAGTCGAACTGTAAATCTGATAGCAAATTATGTGCTGTGCAGTGCAACGTTAAGCTTCTTTTTGCTTGTCTGGCAATGTGGACTCGAAAGCAGTTTTGCCATTCATTGTAACTTTATTTTGTAAATGCATTTTAATATAAGAAGTATTAAGAGTTTAAAATACTTTATACTGTAATTTAAGTGTTAAGTCCTAAGACTCCTCGCTGACATAGAATGTAACAACGTGTTCGTGTCCTGTGTTGCAGCGGCGCCGCAGGTACCCCGCATCGAGTACAACTCCAGCCAAGTGCTGCCCGGCCACAACCTGTCGGCCAACGACGGTGACCGCGTCAGTGTCAAGTGCATCAGCCGCTACGGCAACCCCGCCGCCAACATCAAGTGGTTCCTCGGTGAGTCCACCACCTTGTTTTACACAGGTGTCCAAAACTCAAGGTCTAAAGTAACTCTCGCACGATGTGTCACTGCAACGTGATTCCAAGTCGGCAATAGTGCTGGTAAGGAGTTTTCGAGGGGGCGTCTCATTTTTCTACCAGTTACACCGGCAACCGCTGAACTGTCGTAGGTGGATGTAGACGTGCCGCAATATGTCTCCACACTGCACCCCACAGCTGCTCTAAGGGATTTATGTCGGAGAAACGGGCAGGGCGATCCATTGGCCGATTATCCTCTCGTTCCAAGAGCTCCTACACCTGCACTTTCCGATGCGGCCGCCGATTGTGATGCATAAAAATGAACTCAGGCCAGCATGCATTCCTGAAAAAGTCCACATGAGGAAGGAGTATAGTAGCACAACAATGCCGACCAGTGAGCGTTCCGTATTCATAGATATGGCGGTGAGTACGCCCACGCTACATTATGTCTCTCCATACCACTAAACCGGGAACAGCAACACGATCATGTTCAACAATGATGCTGGATCTATTACATGTTCCCACCCCTGGCACGGAGCGATGTGGTTCGGTGGTTAGCACGCTGGTCTCGCATTCGGGAGGACGACGGTTCAAACCCGCGTCCGGCCATCCTGATTTAGCTTTTCCCGGATTTCCCTAAATCACTTCACAAAAATTCCTCGATGGTTCCTCTGAAAGGGAAAGGATGACTTCCTTCTCCATCCTTCTCCAATCCGATGGGACCAATGACTTCTTTGTTTGGTACCCTTCCCCGAATCAAGTAACCAACCAACCACTTCTGGCCCTATGAGGGACATCAAGTATTCAAGAACATGAAAATTTCCCATCCGTGGGGCTCGCACACCCTATGAAGAATCATTTCCTGCGTTTCGTAACATCCGGGGGGAGGGGACGAGGGGGCACCATGAATCGTGGTGACTTCAGAACAGTTACTGCCTTCAAAAAAGTATCGTTATTGCTCTTCCGCAAATGAATTTATCTATTAGTTCCATATTGATTTATACTTTATCGTTTCTCATCATTCATGGTGCACTTTTTGACTCACCATCACAGATGCAAGTATTTAGTAGTTTGATCTAATCATACGTGATAGAAAAATCATTAGAAACGTGATCCCTTAACAGTATAGACCATGTTATCAACTGCTGTCATTAAATGAGTGAACAATATGTAGGGATATCATGAAAGACAGCACTGGACGACATGATTTCTACGGAAGAAGGGTGCAAACACTGTGGATATTCACAGGTGACTGGTGGCAGAGAGGAGAGAGCGTACACCGACACGAAAAGTTCTCTTGAAACGCGACAACATTCGACCCCATTCTTTCTTTTATTTATTTGTTTATTTATTTGAGTCATCAGTCTTCTGATTGTTACGATGACGCACGCTACGAATTGCTCTCCTGTGCCAGCCACTTAATCGCAGAGTAACCCTGGCAACCTACGTCCTCAATTACTCGCTGAATGCATTCCAATCTCTGTTTCCCTCGACAGATTTTACCCTCCACGGCTCCCTCTAGTATCATGGAAGTTAAAAAATTGTTCAAATGACACTGAGCACTATGGGACTTAACATCTGAGGTCATAAGTCCCCTAGAACTTACTACATAAACCTAACTAACCTAAGGATATCACACACGTCCATGCCCGAGGCAGGATTCGAACCTGCGACCGTAGCAGTCGCGCGGTTCCTGACTGAAGCGCCTAGAACTACCTCGGCCACCGCGGCCGGCTCATGGAAGTTATTTCCTGATGTCTGAAAAGATGTCCTGTCATCCTGTCCCTTTTTATTGTCAGCGTTTCCCATTTATTCCCTTCGTTTCCGACTTTGTGCATAACGTTCTGGTCCCTTACCTTACCAGTTCACTTAATTTTCAACATTCGTCTCTAGCCCCATATCTCTTCTGTTCTAATTTCTCCACAGCCCATGTGGTTTTATCATTGAATTCTGTGTTCCGGACGTACATTCTAAGAAATTTCTTCCTCAAATTAAGGCCTATCTTTGATACTAGTAGACGTCTCTTGGCCAGGAACGCCCTTTTCGGCAATGCTAGTCTGCTTTTGATGTCCTCCTTGCTCCGTCCGTCATGGGTTGCTGCCTAGGTAGCAGAATTCCTGAACTACATATACTTCTTGCCATCAGTCCTGATGTTAAGTTTCCCGCCGTTCTTGTTTCTTCTGCTTCTCATTACTTTCGTCTCTCTTCAATTTCTTCTCAATCCATATTCTATACTCATTAGACTGTTCATTCCATTCAGCATATCATGTAATTCTTCCACTCAGGATAGTAATGTCATCAGCGAAACGTATCATTGATATCCTTTCACCCTGAATTTTGATTCCACTCGTGAACCTTCCTTTTATTTCCGTCATTGTTTCTTCGAGGTAGGAGCGAAAGACTGCATCCCTCAGGTGCAGCCTTTTTAATCCGAGCAATTCGTTCTTGCTCTTCCACTCTTATTATTCCCTCTTGGTTCTTGCAAATGTTGCATTTTACCCATCTCTACCTATAGTTTATCACTATTTTCCTAAGAAGTTTAAACATCTTGCACCATCTGACATTGTCAAACACTTTCTCCAGGTTGACAAATCCTATGAACTTGTCTTGATTTTTATTTAGCCTAGCTTCCGTTATCAAGGGCAACGTCAGAACTGCCTTTATTGCCCCTTAACCTCTCCTAAGACTCCTCCCTTCAAACACTCCACACCCAGTTACAATGTATCGCCTGTGAATATCAACAGTGCTTTCACCATCCTTCCAGAGAACCCGTTTCGTTCCAGTGCTGGCCATGATGATAAGACTCCATGTCGTGCATGTAATGACAGTAGTTGGGAAAGCGGGCTGTACTGTGCTGGGATCACACTTTTAGTGTGTATTCTATAAACTATGGTGAGACTTCTTGCAGCAATAATGATGAGTCAAAAAGGGAAACATGAATTATGGGAAGCAGTAATCAGGTTAAGGGTCCGTCTTAGAAGAAACTACTCCAGTATAGTACAGAAGATAAGTGGTAGAAATATGCAATAGGACAAACAATAATGACGGACTGAAAAATTTTCAGCAGTTTGGTTTCCAAACTTATTTCATTTGGCTACCAGTTTAGGCTATTTACTGAGCCATCTTCAGGCCCCTGACCGTCGTGTGGGAAGTTTCCTCCTCGGTTGTGGTCAAAACAGCAATACTGGTGTTAGTACATTTCTGCTTGCTATAGCAATCACTTCAACCATCATCTGCCGACGATGGCGTAGTAAATCGCCGACACTGGTAGCCAAATAAAATACGTTTGGAAACTGGATGGCTGGAAGGTATCGAACAGGCGAGTCCTGCAACCATCTCTGAAAAGATGGACATGGAAAATTTTCGTGTTCGTGAATGCTAGATGTTTCCTAATATGGCGAGAGGTGGAAACATGTAATGAACCTACCAACATTATTAAACGTGATTGTTTTGCTGTTCCATTGGTTACGCTGTGGACAGACGTAATATTGCACAGGTGCACGGACCGCGTAATCTGCGAACACGGTGCACTCGCTGGCCAACCTTTCTGTGACGCTGTGGGTTACTTCACCTCCATGTGCGTCCTCTTCACGGATTCATTCAGCTCTAACTTCATTTTTACACATAGAAGTCTGCGACCACACTGAAAAGCGGAGATAGACGAGCTCTTGAAGCCAGAGGATATTCAGCGAATAAAATCCAATCGAACACTCGTGGAACATCTTGTGACGACGTATTGCAGTACGTCTACATGCACCAACGACCGTCCAGAGTTTTTCAACCGCGCTGGTAGAGCAATGCAGCGCTCTACCACAAGAACTCCGTAACAACCTAGACGTCACACACACTGTTAAGCACCATGTCTCGACTTTTGCAACCAGCAGGGTACCATCACGAATTGCGGTGACTTCAATGTAATTATAGAAGTTCTTATTTCTTTTAGCGACCTTCCGAAGTATACTGTTGCAGTTACTTCTGTGTGTGGTGAAAGCCGTGGTTTCCCGACGCATAAGGGTAGGAGTATTGTGTTGCAAGAGTACTTTTCGCGGTGGCACTCCCTCTTCTCACACTGCCACCAATCGCTTCTCAATATCCGCAATGTTTACACCCTCCTTCCACAGAAACTACGTCGTCCATCACTGACCCATATTGTCCACTCAAATCGTGACAGCAGTTGCGAAAACACTTCTAACGATTATCCTTTCATCTGCGGTTAGAGCAAAGTACACTACTGCCCATTAAAATTGCTACACCACGAAGATGACGTGCTACAGATGCTACATTTAACCGACTGGAAGAAGATGCTGTGATATCCAAACGATTAGCTTTTCAAAGCGTTCATACAAGGTTGGCGCCGGTGGTGACACATACAACGTGCTGACATGAGGAAAGTTTCCAACCGATTTCTCATACACAAACAGCAGTTGACCGGCGTTGCCTGGTGAAACGTTGTTGTAATGCCTCGTGTAAGGAGGAGAAATGCGTACCGTCACGTTTCCGACTTTGATAAAGTTCGGATTGTAGCCTATCGCAATTGCAGTTTATCGTATCGCGACATTGCTGCTAGCGTTGGTCGAGATCCAAAGACTCTTAGCAGAATATGGAATCGGTGGGTTCAGGAGGGTAATACGGAACGCCGTGCTGGATCCCAACGGCCTCGTATCACTAGCAGTCGAGATGACAGGCATCTTATCCGCATGGCTGTAACGGATCGTGCAGCCACGTCGCGATCCCCGAGTGAGCAGGGGGGGACGTTTGCAAGACGACAACCATCTGCACGAACAGTTCGACGACGTTTGCAGCAGCATGGACTATCAGGTCGGAGACCATGGCTGCGGTTACCCTTGACGGTGCATCACAGACAGGAGCACCTGCTATGGTGTACTAAACGACGGACCTGGGTGCACGGATGGCAAACCGTCATTTTTGCGGATGAATCTAGAATCTGTTTAGAGCATTCTGATGGTCGCATCCGTGTTCGGCGACATCGCGGTGAACGCACATTGGAAGCGTGTATTCGTCATGGCTACACTGACGTATCACCCGGCATGATGGCATGGCTGCCATTGGTTACACGCCTCGGCCACTTCTTGTTCGCACTGACGGCACTTTGAACAGTGGACGTTACATTTCAGATGTGTTACGACCCGTGGATCTACCCTTCATTCGATCCCTGCGAAACCCTATGTTTCGGCAGGATAATGCACGACCGCATGTTGTAGGTCCTGTACGGCCTTTTGTGGATGCAGGAAATGTTCGACTGCTGCCCTGGCCAGCACATTATCCAGATCTGTCACCAATTGAAAACGTCTGGTATATGATGGACGAGCAACTGGCTCGTCACAATACGCCAGTCACAACTCTTGATGAACTGTGGTATCGTGCTGAAGGTGGATGGGCAGCTGTACATGTATACACCATCCAAGCTCTGTTTTACTCAATGCCCAGGCGTTGTTGTTGTCGTTGTTGTTGTTGTGGTTCTCAGTCCTGAGACTGGTATGATGCAGCTCTCCATGCTACTCTATCCTGTGCAAGCTTCTTCATCTCCCAGTACCTACTGCAACCTACATCCTTCTGAATCTGTTTAGTGTATTCATCTCTTGGTCTCCCTCTACGATTTTTACCCTCCACGCTGCCCTCCAATACTAAATTGGTGATCCCTTGATGCCTGAGAACATGTCCTACCAACCGATCCCTTCTTCTAGTCAAGTTGTGCCACAAACTTCTCTTCTCCCCAATCCTATTCAATACCTGCTCATTACTTACATGATCTACCCATCTAATCTTCAGCATTCTTATGTAGCACCACATTTCGAAAGCTTCTATTCTCTTCTTGTCCAAACTAGTTATCGTCCATGTTTCACTTCCATACATGGCCACTCTCCTTACAAATACTTTCAGAAACGACTTCCTGACACTTAAATCTATACTCGATGTTAACAAATTTCTCTTCTTCAGAAATGCTTTCCTTGCCATTGCCAGTCTACATTTTATATCCTCTCTGCTTCGACCGTCACCAGTTATTTTGCTCCCCAAATAGCAAAACTCATTTACTACTATAAGTGTGTAATTTCCTAATCTAATTCCCTCAGCATCGCCCGACTTAATTCGACTACATTCCATTATCCTCGCATGGCTTTTGTTAATGTTCATCTTATACCCTCCTTTCATGACACTGTCCATTCCAGTCAACTGCTCTTCCAAGTCCTTTGCTGTCTCTGACAGAATTACAATATCATCGCGAACCTCAAAGTTTTTATTTCCTCGCTATGGATTGTAATCCCCAACCCGAATTTTTCTTTTGTTTCCTTCACTGCTTGCTGAATATACAGATTGAATAACATCGGGGATAGGCTGCAACCTTGTCTCACTCCCTTCCGTACCACTGCATCCCTTTCATACCCCTCGACTCTTATAACTGCCATCTGGTGTCTGTACAAATTGTAAGTAGTCTTTCGCTCCCTGTATTTTACCCCTGCCACCTTCAGAATTTGGAAGACAGTGTTCCTCTAGGCTGTTGGTCTGGATACTGATTTCTAAGGATCTATGAACCCAAATTGCTTGAAAATGTCAGTTCTAGTATAATATATATTTCTCCAACTAATACCCGTTTATCATCTGCATTTCTTCTTGGTGTAGCAATTTTAGTGGCCAGTAGTGTAGTACATACTTGTAGCTACAGTGATGAATCAAATGGCGCAGCATGAATTACGGCAACAAATAAATTATAAATCAGTACGGGACGGCCATCGTAAACTTATTCAAAGTTTCAGCGAGCCACATTACTTGGAAGTGACACATCAGGCCAAAGTTATTTTCGCTCTCGAGTTCCGTCATCCGGTGTATATGAACAATACTCACTCTGCGGCTGCCGATCTTGCTGCTGTCTGCGAGCGCCCGGCTGGAGCGGGGTGTGGTGTCGTTGCAGGTGAGGAGGACGTGACCAGCCAGAGCTCGCTGAGCACGGCCAAGGAGGCGGACAACCCGCGCACGTGGGTGGCGCTCAGCGTGCTGCAGCTGCGCGTGGCCCGCGCGCGCCACGGCTCGCCGCTCAAGTGCGTCGCGCTGCACGGCTCCTACAGCAGCGGCTCTGCCGACACCGAGGTGCGCCTCGACGTCAGATGTGAGTGCCCTGCCGCAGCCGGCCAGCACCAGGCCACACTGCCGCTCTCCCGGCGCGCAGCCTACCTCGCAGCGCATACACGTTCCACTGCACTTCTCTAATACACGAGGTTTGGCGATAAAATAAAGGGTCAGTCGTCAGAGATGAACGATCTGTAGCTGTGAGGTGTGAAGCCTTCTCAGTCGAGTGCCTCACCTCTGGTCTGCGGACAGATCGGTCTGTAGACAGCCTTAGTCTGTGTAAGAGGTCTCATTTATTTATTTCTCTAACCTGATCAGATTAGGGCCACCAGGCCCTCTCTTGCATCGGACCAGTGTTCCACACATGCAGCAATTTCACACATCAGAGATACGTCATGACAGTAGTTTAAATATGAAAATTAGATTAGTCTAGTGACAATATGAATAAAGAGTAATGACTAAGACCTAATAAAGCAAATGCTGGCAGTATTTTTACAACAGGTGCTATACATACAAATTATGATAAAAGCAAAAATAATAATAGTAAAAAAAATGAAATAATAATGAAAACATGAGAAAATTGGCAATAGCAATGAAGATTTCTGCAGATGTACATTAATACTTTGGTGTGTAAAGCAGATGTTTATTAGTATTGCGAGTTTTGTGGCAGGGAGATTCAAGGAAAGGGAAAAAGGGAAGTAATGAGGTTAAGTGCATTCATCTACAGAGGAAGGCATTTCTGTTGCTTAAGTAGATACGACATTAACTCTTTTTTGAAGCCCGACATGTTTTTAAGTTCTCTAACATAACGGGGGAGTTTATTCCACTCTCCACACATGCTTCATTTCACACATCAGAGTTACATCATGACAGTAGTTTAAATAAGAAAACTAGATTAGTCTAGTGACAACATGAATAAAGAGTAATGACTAAGACCTAATAAAGCAAATGCTGGCAGTATTTTTACAACAGGTGCTATACATACAAATTATGATAAAAGCAAAGATTATAACAGTAAAAATAATCAAATAATAATGATAAACATGAGAAAAATTGGCAATAGCAATGAAGATTTCTGCAGATGTACATTAATATCTTGGTGTGTGAAGCAGACGTTTACTAGTATAGCGAGTTTTGGGTCAGGGAGATTTAAGGACTGAGAAAAAGGGAAGTAATGAGGTGAAGTGCATTCATGTTAAGAGGAAGGCATTACTGTTACTTAAGTACATACGTCATTAACTGTTTTTTGAATCCGGACATGTTTTAAAGTTCTCTAACACAGCGAGGGAGGTTATTCCAGAGCCGGGTTCCCGCTACTGGAAAGGACTTGGAGAAGGTGACTGAGCGATGCAGTTGAACAGAGAGGATTTTATTATGAGGGGAACGTGTGTTACTGTCATGTTGTTCCGACATAGGAGTTAAGGACGAGGAGAGATATGAGGGACAGTGTATATTTATAAGGCAGTAGATGAGAAAGAGTGTATGGAAATCTCTGCGTCTGTCTGCACGCAGCCAGGACAATTTTGCATATGCTGGTGAAATGTGATCAAAAAGTCGAGCGCCACAGATATATCGGACGCAGGCATTCATGACCAGTTACAGACGTCGCGAATTTTCCTGAGAGTGGCCTTTTAGGATAATATCGCTGTAGTCAATGATTGGGAGTATAAGCGTTTGTACTAATTTCTTTTTCAGATCGAAAGGGAAGATTTTTTATATTTCTGTAGGACATGAAGGGATGCTGATGCTTTTTTGCACACTGCACTTACGTATTCTGTCCAATTTATATTCTCATCTATTATTACTCCCAAACTCTTTGCTGAGGGAGAGAAGTTAATATTTGTTCCATGTAGGATAAGAGATGGTACGGATTCCCGATGTTTTGAGCTAATGAGCTTAAAGTGACCAACAAGTACCGCTTGGGTTTTAGATGGGTTTAGTTGTAGTCCTATGTCCAGTGCCCATTTTGATAGTGCATCGAGTTCAGAATTGATATTTTCAATAGTTTTCTTAATATTGCTTGGTTGGCATTTAGATACAACTGAAGGTCATCAGCATACGTATGATATTTGCAATAGGTATGTCTTAGAGCTGTTATTTTTATGTGTGGTGTCTGTTCTCCCGGACATGATCATACCCAAAAGAACAGACACTGATACTGCAGAATTGATACTGCAGCCACTATGAATTAAGATGCAAAGGAGTTAAAGATATTAGCTGCCAGCAGACATCTATTCATATCAATGGGGAAATCTGAAAATTTGTGCCAGCCCGTGATTCGACCATGGATTTTCTGCTTACTGGGGCTGTTCACTGAACACCTCTCCATCCGGACACTGTGGTCAACACCACTGCACTTATTACCCTAGCACGCCTCCTATGCCCCGGATTGGAATCCTAGTCCGGCGCAGATTTTCAGCGTTCCTCATTGATTTAAATAAATGCTTGCTTGGTGCTAATATCTTGAATTACCTTACGTATTTATTTACAGTGGCTGCGGTTATTTCCGGGATTAACGAAGGAACAGGCGGATACGGTGCATAGAAAGCTCGAACTCTTACAGGAATCGGTGAAATCCCGCGCATAATAATGATAATGGGCAAGGGGAGTTACATCAGTAGTATATGGATAAGATGAGAATTTGGGTCTAACAGTAGGCGTGTTAGGGTACTCTGTACAGTTGCGATCTACCTTGTAAGCTGGATACATGGTTTCGGGTCACAATTCGGCACAAATTTTCATCCCCACTGATTGAAAGCAGTTCCCATTGGCAGTTAATGTATTTACATTCCCCGTGTTTTGCTGTTATTCTGATTTGCCGAAAAAATGATAAGTAGAATAACAGAGCGACGAATTATCACGATGTTTCAAATGAAGCTTGGAAAAACTGCTACTGAAAGCTATCTTTTAGTAAAAGAAATGTATGGTGAAAACTGTTCATCACGTACGCGAGTTTTTGAGTGGTCCAAGCGTTTTAAAGCTCGCTCAGAAGTCGATGAAAATGGTTCACGCCCGGGATGTCTTTCAACAAAAAAAGGAGTTTTGGCATCCGTCTTAGAATCAAATGATCGATAATACAACCATTACATTCTAGTTGCTTCTCTTCTTCGTGTGAAACGTACTGTGTGTAAAAACATTTTTTTTGGGAGGACGTACGGGAACCAAATATTTCGTGCTCAATTTTTGTGTTTTCGTGTATGCTAAACACGAAATATCTCAAAGAATAGGAATTGCTGAATCTTATTCTACTGCCTGCAACTATTTGTAATTTCTTTTTGACATTAGCTCGTAGAAGGCACAAAAACATTTGCTTATCAAATCGCACTACTGCCAGGGCTGTGTCCGCTGGATTATTGTTTTATGTGCTACTTGATTAACGGAAGTAGAGGTCGTGGTGCAAAATGTTGTGGAGTCGTTAATGTTCCTTGTACAATTTTTTCTCGAAACCCATTTCATTAGCGACTGGAACATGACATAATGTTTCGAAGCGGGTGAAATTTTAAATGAATACATATTGTCCTCCAAAAAGGAGGGAAGGAAATTTAGAAAACGCCCAGTCAAAAGGAATGCCATTAAAGATGGAGCACAACCACGGATTATAGAAGAATGCCGTACCCTTTTCAAAGCAACCATCGTGGCAGCTGCCTGGAGTGACTTGTGGTAATCGCGGGAAACTTAAATCTTTATGGCAGGAGGTGGAGTTGAACGGTTCTCCTCCAGAGGGCGAGTCCAGAATGTGTGCACAATTCCAGCCCGTTCAGTTACACCTGTACAGTTTTCAATGAATCTTTCGTTTTTATCACACAATTATAAATGCAGATATTACGGATAAGAAAATGGCAGGTTCGTAGTTTACATCTGCAGACAGGCCGTCTTTCATGTTTGACAAGTGGACACAAATGTTGTTCTACCAACTCCAATGGGAAACACTACAAGAAAAGCGCTGATTTCCATAAATACTTCCAAGATTTCACGATTAATGAAAGTCAGCAAAAGTATTTCTTCCTGCATAAAGCTGCGATCATTACAGATGTTGTGTGTGCAAAACCCTCTAGATCCCTAAATAAATTTCTATGCTATTGTCCCCATCAGAGATAAAAAAAACACTGAACGTGCGATTAGGCATTTTAATAATGACACTGAACCTTGTTTCACAAGTTCAAAGTGTTTTGATGTCTGATAACGCCTGTAGCAGAAACGATGTAACAAGTAAAGAAATTTATGAATCGGTTTAGGCGGTCTTCTTCACAAGGTCCCCCAACTTACACAACGCGTAATGAACACATGACAGAGACAATGATACAGGAGAAGTTTCGCACTTCATTCAGTCTAGAACAGGAAGACTGGATGGGGGTACACCGATGATGCACAATGTACTATCACCCACATAACTAGTTAAATTATGGAGAGCAGTCGTCATTCACTTTTGAAAGATTTCTAATTTTTCTTCGAGTTCAATCTGAGTACATGACTAGTATGACTCAGTATCATCACTCTCATATTTAAATATACTCTTTCTATATTAAATTTTGACCCATGAACGAAGAATAATGAGGCTGTACTTCTGTTACCGTGCGTTTCTTATGAATGAGCAGCTACTCATAGATTGCCGGTGGGGACTCTAATTATCGTATGGCAGCGAAGTTTGTTATACATTCCAATGCGTTTTTGAGGAACCGATTTACACAGGGAAAAAAGTTAGTTCCAAATTAGGCCACCAGGTGCAAATCTGGCGCTGTGAATACAAGTAAAATCTATAGAAATGATTTTATAATGTAATGGAGCAGGAACAGGACGTGGGTAGAAGAGATCAAACAAGTGAGAAAGAGAGAATGATGATATAGTAAAACTTGATCAAAGCGGAACGTGCATAATTCGGAAATCTGCCCAAAACGTACAAGTATTTCACTCCTCAAGCATTCAATACACTATTATACGCTAATATTTCGTATAAAGCGGAACATGCCTAACGCGAAAACGGAATACAAATTTTAAGACTTAACTAATAATTTGTTGCATAATGCGGAAAAGGGCTCAGACAGCACTACTGAACTACAGCGTACACCCCCCTACAGCATACATTAGTTACTCACGACTGTAAGTTTATTTTCTCCTTGTTGAAATAAACTAAGATTAAACTGAGATTTTGATCATACATGACTGACCTTGGTAACATAAGGAAACCTATTCTTTTCATGTGTATAAAGTGCTCCGCGAGCCCGTTCGTGTTATGAAAAACAGCGCGCCCGCTCGAGGGCTAAAAGGACGCTACTTTTGACGCAGACTGTACACCCACGACTATGCTGTTGAGCAGTACAATCAGGATAAAAGAGTTTCGGCGCAGGGCTGTGATGCTGGTGTGGACATCACACGGCGCCGCTCTGTGCACCAACGAACAAGGCGTGTACAGTGTCGGTACAACAAAGGAAATGGTTCGCTCGTTTGTCGACTTTTCAAGTTTTCCATTATTACTGATGCGTGCTGGAGCACAGAGGAGCATTGTTGCGCAGTTACGAACACACTGCCACAATATGCGGAGTCAAAGAAGTGGGTGTTGTTCGGCTAAACAATGGTTGACCCAGCAAGGTCAAGCTTTCCAAACAAATTCACTGTGAGCATTATCTTCTATCAATTTAAGTTCACTGGGAGCACTTTAAATGATACCGGTAACATGATGTCGAACAAAAAGTACGTGCCGGTAACATTTAACGAAAAGATTAAAGTAGCGGAGGCTTGTGAGAATAAAACTCTCTGTGCGCGAAATGATGGTGCATTTGAAATGCGATAAAAAACAAATTTATGATACCTTAAGAACAGGGATCACATGGATGGAAGCGATAGGGAAGAAAACGGCAAATGAAGAAATTAACGAGGTTGTGTGGGAATGGTTCGTAGGCACGCGAGCAAAGAAACTTACCTTCGTCTGGACACATGTTGCAAAGTGAGGTTCTGAAACTCGCTAAAGAGTTTGGAAATAAGGAGTATGACATCCATGGGGTGGCTTGACAATTTCGTAGCTAATCACCACATCGTGTGACATGAAGTGTTTGGGGAAGCAAAGAACGTGCATGAAAGAGTAGTAACACAATGGAAGACAATACTGTTCAATCTAATAGTGAATTAATTAAAATGCCGGACATTCCATGCAGTGCCGATGGCTACATTCGAACTAATGACTTACCTATCAACTCCTTCTACCTTTATTTCAGCATCAGATTTAATATAAATCGGCGCCACAGAAGATGATCAGGAAGAAACAAAGGAAGAAGAAGAGCAAAATGTACATAGAAAAATTAAACTTCCTGAGGAAGCTATTGCATGCATCAACGATTTTATGCAATTTGCAGCACACACTAATGCTTCCAGACTGTAGGAACCATTGTTTAGCGCAAAAAATTGCGTAGAATAAACATTTTTGAACAATAAAAAGGATGCAAAAAAGTGAAATCAAGGCAAATAAACGCGAGAATAATAAGTGTCTACGCACAACAACAAACGAAAGTAAAGTTATAGAAACAATACAGAAATGCCATGTGATTTATCAAATTCTGTGAAGTCTAGTGTTCTGTTGTACAATATACACTAAATGAACATCTGTGCAGACGTGAAGGTACGTAAATACGTGCATAATTCAAATTTATAGTTTTGTGTAGGATAACTGCCAAATTTAATGTAGCCTAATGACTATTGCGTAATCCAGAAATTCGATGCGCAGGTCGCCGAAGTGGCATCAACTCGAAAGACCTGCACCAGGCGAACGGTCTACCCGACGGGAGGCCCTAGCCACACGACATTTCATTTCAATCCAGAAATATGTCCAGGTCGGAAAATTTTTTCAGTCCCATGCATTTCCACTTTGAGCATGTCGTACTGTATTATTAAACGTAACTTACACAGTTTGTTCAATGTGAGACCCGGAGACGCCGACGAGATGCTGCCCAACTCCATATTTGCACCTGGTGGACGGAATTGGAACTAATATTTTTATGCGTAAATCGGTTTCGCATCACCGCATCAAAATATCAACCAAGTTTCGATGCCATTTGATAATTACAGCCCACAATGGGGCTCTGTGAGTAGCTGCACTTTAATAATAACAACCCGGTACGAGGAAGTAGGCAAAACCTTCATAGCGCCACAGCACGTGTAAAACATTCTGAACATGGAATTAAGTAGTGCAAAGTTACGGCCAAGACGTTCGAACTTTCTAACATAATGAGATAGTGCAGTGCGTCCTCTCTTGTACAAAATACGCGTTCTATGGAGATGTAGCTTCAACACTGTATGACCTGACACTTATTCTTAAGACAAATGAATCGCAATAGCGATTCCGGTGTAGGCCTAATGTATTCAGCAAATATTACTTGGATCAGCTATGTAGTCGGAGAAAGTATAAGTGAGTACATGGTAACTGACCACAAAAAGCATTATAATTTACAAAAGACTCCGGTATGAAAAATAATTAAAGAGCGTTTGAAATAACTTTCGGTTTTTACTCCGCAAACAAACACGAAAACTGAGTGATGATCTTACATCTGCTCTTTAAGGACAACAGTGAACACAATACCATAAATCTTCACAAAACGGAACAAAAGACACCACATACACATTCAACTCACTGCGATAATATCAAATAAGTTGAAAACAAACCTTGTTCTACATTTACGGATGACTTAATGAAAGACCGATATTGATTCCTGTGTATGGAACAAAGCAACCATCGGAACAACAGATTTCACATTCGTCACAAAGAAAGCACGACTGCAGAGCTGAAAACCATGAAAATAAAACATAATGCTTCTATACCCTAACAAGAAACGCTCTCACCTGAATTTCAACGTGTCACAGTTTAGAAATGGTATCACAGTGAAACACAGGGCAATGGCGCCTGATCTTAACAAACAGAATCTTGATATGCAGGCTGTGTCTACCCGTTAGACAGTATAAGAATAGGCCCAGTTGTAAGTCAAAATTGAACAAATTGGCTGTCAGTCGCTTACATGTCCTGTTAAGTGAAACATTAACTACCCTCTCACCTGATTAGTCACGAGTTGTTGTTGTACCTCAAAGTACACCAAACAGATATGCTTTCGCTATGCAGATAGATATGTGTCTTCCTTAGAAGTAGAAACTATTACAAGAAAACCTGTTTCCATAATTAAGACTGCTCACCGCTGACATTCATATATTGACAACAAATTTTCAGTAACTGAATGTGCAAAAAGACTGTGTCTCCTTATACCAAGCCGCCGGTCTAGCGTAACAGTGTCGTAAAGATCTTCGACGCCTGATCACGGCATATTTTTCCGCGACGTTTTGCTTTTGTTGAGGTTCATCGTCTATCCTCCTTTCAAGACACTGTCCATTCCGTGCAACTGCTTTTCCAGGTCCTTTACAATGTCATCGGCAAACCTCAAAGATTTTATTTCTTCTCAATTTGTTTTAATTCCTACTCCTAATTTTTCTTTTGTTTCCTTTACTACTTGCTCAGCATATAGATTGAATAACATCGGGGGTAGGCTACAACCCTGTCTCACTCCCTTCCCAACCACTGCTTGCCTTTCATGCCCCTCGAGGTTCATAACTGCCTTCTGGTTTCTGTACAAATTGTAAATAGTCTTTCGCTCTCTGTAATTGACTTCAGAATTTGAAAGACAGAATTCCAGTCAACATTGTCGAAAGCTTTCTCTAAGTTTACAAATGCCAGAAACGTGGGTTAGCCTTTCCTTAATCTCTCTTCTAGGATAAGTCGTAGTGCCAGTATTGCCTCCCATGTTCCAACATTTCTCAGGACCCCAAAGTGATCTTTCCCGAGGTCGGCTTCCACCTGTTTTTCCATTCGTCATTCATGTTGTCTACTCCCGGGCATTTGCTTCTGCTTATATCTTTCAGCGCTCCTTCAAACTTTGTACGCAGTATCGTATCTCCCATCTCATCTTCATGTATGTCCTCTACCATCTCCATAATATTGCCCTCAAGTACATCGCCGTTGTATAGGCTCTCTATATACTCCTTCCACCTTTCTGCTTTCCCTTCTTCGCTTAGTACTGGTTTGCTATCTGAGCTCTTGATATTCATACAATTGGTTCTCTTTTCTCCAAAGGTCTCTTTAATTTTCCCGTAGTTAGTATTTATCTTACCACTATTGATATGCTTGCCTCTACCATCCTTACATTTATCCTGTGACCATTCCTACTTAGCCATTAACAATTTTGCACTTCCTGTCGATCTCATTTTTGAGACGTTTGTATTCCTTTTTGCCTGCTTCATTTACTGCATTTTTATATTTTCTTCTTCTATCAGTTAAATTCAATATCTCTTTTGTTACCCAGGCATTTTTACTACCAGTTGTCTTTCTACATACTTGATCCTCTGCTGCCTACACTATTTCTACTTCTACAATATTTCTTTCTCCCGTTCTTGTCAATCGTTCCCTAATGCTCTCTCTGAATCTCTTTACGACGTCTGGTTCCTTCAGTTTATGCAGCTTAAATTCCTACCTTTCTGCAATTTCTTCAGTTTTAGTCTACAGTTCATAACCAATAAATTGTGGTCAGAGTCCACATCTGCCCCTGGAAATTGTTTACAATTTAAAACCTCGTTCCTAAATCTCTGCCTTACCATTTTACAATCTATCAGAATCTTCCAATGTCTCCAGGTCTCTTCCACGCATACAACCTTCTTTTATGATTATTAAACCAAGTACTAGCTATGGTAAGTTATGCTCTGCGAAAAATTCTACCAGGCGGCTTCCTCTACCATCCCTTACCCCCATTCCATATTCACCTAGTACGTTTCCTTCTCTTCCTTTTCCTACTATGGAATTCCAGTCCCCCATGACTATTAAATTTTCGTATCCCTTCACTATCTAAATAATTTCTTTTATTCCATCTAACATTCCTTCAATCACTTCGTCATCTGCGGAGCTAGTTTGCAAGTACTCTTGTACTACTGTGATAGGCGTGGGCTTCGTGTCTATCTTGGCTACAATATTGCGTTCACTATGCTGCTCGTAGTAGCTTACCTACGCTCCTATTTTTTACTCGTTGTTAAACCTACTCCTACACTATCCCTATTCGATTTTGTATCCATAACCCGTATTCACTTGACCAAAAGTCTTGTTCCTCCTGCCACCAAACTTCATTAATTCCCACTATATCTAACTTTAATCTATCCATTTCCATTTTTAAATTTTCCAACCTACCTGCCCGATTAAGGGATCTGACTTCGACGCTCCGATCCGCAGAACGCCAGTTCTGTTTCTCCTGATAACGACGTTCTCCTTAGTAGTACTCTCCTGGAGATACGTTTGGGGGACTACTTTCCCTCCATAATATTTTACCCAAGAGGACGCCATCATCATTTAACCATACGGTGAAGCTGCATGCTCTCGCGGAAGATGGTTCAAATGGCTCTGAGAACTATGGGACTTAACTTCTGTGGTCATCAGTCCCCTAGAACTTAGAACTACTTAAATCTAACTAACCTAAGGACATCACACACATCCATGCCCGAGGCAGGATTCGAACCTGCGACCGTAGCAGTCGCGCGGTCCCGGACTGAGCGCCTTAACCGCGAGACCACCGCGGCCGGCCTCTCGCGGAAGAATTACGGCTGTAGTTTCTCCTTGCTTTCAGCCGTTCGCAGTACCAGCATAGCGAAGACGTTTTGGTTAATGTTACAAGACCAGATCAGTCAACCATCCAGACTGTTGCCCCTGCAACTACTGTGAAGGCCGCTGCCCCTCATGAGGAACCACCCGTTGTGGTTGCACCTATGGTGCGGCCGTCTGTATCGATGAGGCATGCAAGCCTGCCCACCAACGGCAAGGTCCATGGTTCAAGGGGTGGTGGAGGGGGGGAAGTTCGGCTATTTACGTCTACCTATTCCATTTTCCAACCGGAAAACGGTGACCAACAGGTTATCACAGGTTATCGTGTAATCAGAAACATGACACATTTCTGGCGAATCATTGAGAGGTGATTGGTAAGGTATAGAACAGAAATAAAAGTCCATGCTCTAACCGGGATTCGACCCTACCACCTTTTGCTTACCAAATCTTTTTTCCGATCTGTTTCTTCGTCGCTATGTCAACAATGGCACTATGTGGATGCACCTTGACACCTTTCAAATTCTATAAACGAGATCTTGAGTCGAGATTCGATGACGCAGTCTTTCCCTTTCCACAAGCACACTTTGTCGCTAACAACCATGTCGAATAACCTTTAGACCACGAAACCCGGCTTCGGTTCCGCTCTTGGAAGATAAGACCTAAAGTTTGACATGGAATCCGAACCACGAGTCGCTTCTGGTGGATGTCCACGTGACTGACGGGTCTATGCTAGGTTAAGAAAACGGTGATAAATCCGTGTTCCGTATCTGGATCTGCGGCGGATGTGCCTCTAGATGGCAATGTCAGTTTCCATTAAATTCGCAAACCTTCGTTGTGAATCAGTTTATCCATTAGTCTAAACCAGATGAAAATCCTTTCAGTATTTTCTGAGACTATCCCCTACGCACAGACAGAAGCTAGCATGGAACATGAATTTATATACGAAGGTAAAAGAAGACATAGTGGCTTCCATACAGCGGTGTAGTGAGGCTGCTTTGAAATGTGTGAGGTAAAAATACACAGCGCTCACTATTGGTGATTCTAAAACCCTCGCTGGTGACTTTAGTAATAATTTATTTACAGAAATATCTGGCCTGAACTGATCCATGATAAATTTATCGGTTCTCACGTGGTTATGAAACGGTAAGCCAAAACGCACTGATATAGTTTCTATGAAACAGTTGTTAATGTAGGTACGGTACACTAAGACTGGTGTCGGACATATTATTCCTTGCAGGCCAAATGTGACCGAAGCAAATGTTTCGCTTGTTTGTTGATAAGAAGAGGAGTGTCAGTGAGTACCATCACAGTCGACAAATTGAAAACCCACTTATCGTTAGTTTTGCGGATGCATCAAAGACCCTGCGTATCAAAAGTCTCTCAAAGCGAGAGAAGAAGAGATTCACAAAGCGTGCCGATTACTGCAAAATGCCGGCACATTTCCGGTCACAAAGGTTCCCACGACTGTGGTTAGAGAAAGCCGCTAAACGCTACTATCACGCATTATCGTAAACTCAAACAGAGAAATGGCTACTTTTCCGATAAACTTATTTTTCTTTTCTTAAACGTTGATAAAACGTCAGCTTCTGTAAGAGGTTAATTACGTATTTATCAGTCACATGCAGTATATATAAAGAAAAACTGTTCAGCGAAAAATATTACGTTTTCATAGCTTTACTCAAAGGTTCTTAGTTTCAGCTTCTGGGATTGTAATTGCTTTCTCCATTATCCTGCATCTTCCGTTTCATGCAAAGTTCATCCCCAGTTCGATATTACTAGTTTTTCGAAATAATATTTTACTCTACGGACACATGACACACGAGAACACACACACACACACACACACACACACACAGAGGGGGAGAGAGAGAGAGAAAGAGAGCTTTCAGGGGACGGCCGCATATGGAATAATCTGCTTTTGACGGTGAAAAGAGAGGCAAACAATGGAAAGTCATGTCATTTCGCAGTTTTTTGCCGAAGATTTGAGTGATCGTAGCTTTTGGGATGGACGAAACCTGCTATACGCACTCACTAAACGAGTTGCAACGCATTTGCTAAACGAAGTAGCAGCAATACAGTCCATCAACATGGACGAACTAACTTTCGATTTGCGATGTCGTTGCTAATCGTTAATTCCGACGACCTCGCGCGGAATGGAGCGCGGCAACCTATTTACGCCAAATAACGCATGCAGAAACGTATGCGATTAGCCGGTTCAAAATGTTCTGCACGTACAGTGACCTCTCGTTTCCAATCAACAGAAAATCACAACCGCTCGTTGAAAGTCTGTAATACATCGTCCTATTTACTGAAAAGTCATCGTGGCTGAAAACAGTATTTCAATTCGTAGCATAAATATTTACATTGATCAATGTGGGGACTAACGGCGTCTAGCTAAAATATGAAATTTATAGGTACTAGGTTATAACTTTGCCGGCCGTTGTGGGCGAGCGGTTCTAGGCGCTTCAGTGCGGAACCGCGCTGCTGCTACGGTCGCAGGTTAGAATCTTGCCTCGGGCATGGATGTGTGTGATGTACTTAGGTTAGTTAGGTTTAAGTAGTTCTAAGTTTAGGGGACTGATGACTTCAGATGTTAAGTGCCCTAGTGCTTAGAGCCATTTGAACTATTTTGTTGCCGGCCGTGGTGGCCAAGCGGTTAAAGGCGCTACAGTCTGGAACCACGCGGCCGCTACGGTCGCAGGTTCGAATCCTGCCTCGGGCATGGATGTGTGTGATGTCCTTAGGTTAGTTAGGTTTAAGTAGTTCTAAGTTCTAGGGGACTGATGACCTTAGAAGTTAAGTCCCATAGTGCTCGGAGCCATTTGAACCAACTATTTTGTTGTTTAACACTCAGATGTAACGTCAGCAACTGAAGCGGTTCTAAGACAAACTTTTAATACTCAATTTTCATCAAGTCAGTGCATGGTTATCTCTCCTTTACTTATTTTCCAGTTCATTAATGCACTTGTTTCATAGTTTCATAATCTTATTTTGTTGCGTACTGTAGAAAATATTACAATTTAAATTATTCCACACAGTTTTGATCAGACAAATACCATTTAATTTTGGAATTAACGGGTAGTTTCAAGCTTGTGGATTAGGAGAGGTACTGGGACGAGAAATACTAAGAACTACTCTTTTTGAAAGAAACATATTTCTTTTATGTAATATCCAATTTCATCTGACGTATGTTGGACTCTGGGCAAGTCTGTACTTTACTTGCAAAACCATGACAGTTTACATTTATATCCACGCAAGACCTTGCAATAACACCAGGTCTCAAAACACAATGAATAACCTCATAGATTAAACCGACAACTTCGGAACTATCTGAACTTTCATCTGTTTTAAAGTTTCTTTACGTCAACTTTACAGTAAATTTTAATAAAACAAATGCTGGCAGTTATCAACAAATTAAATCGCATGCAGCCTAAGAGATGCAGTAGCAAGTAGGCTAGTCCCATTTACATACAATACGTGAACATCAAGCAGGGCTGATTAACCTCACACTGGGCGGTCGGTTGGTACCACTCGTAGACGCCACCTCCATCGTTGCTAGTTTGGCCTTGTATCAACGCAGTTTCCGCACAAAGTTATAATAACTCCCACGACACAAGAACTATTAAGCACCTATAACAACCAAGCAACGTGAATAAAATATCTTGGGGCTTTAGTAACGTCAGAGCTTGGTTACAGATCATCGTCCAGGGCAGATTTAGGTAGGGAACGTTATCTAGTGAGCTCTTAGAAGTGAACGAATAGTTGTTGTCAACTGCATTTGCTATGTGCTGTGAAGTTTACCTACGATTGTTTGCATTGACGTTGAAGGTCTCTTTTTTTGTGTTATATTGCAAACTGTGTTGCAGAACTCATTATTCAACAAGTCACAAAGATAAGTAAACTTTTTAACTCATTTGCGTGACTTTGTTACTAATTTGTGGGAGGATTGTAGAACCTTCGTTCTCCTATCCTGTTACCTCACCCTAGGGCATATCTGTGTAACAGTAGCAGCGAGAAATTGTCTTAGCGGTGTACTGCGCCAGAAGCCGTTTCACGAACTCACAAATTCGGCCTACCCTAACAACAGTGGCAGCCCGGCGTCCACAACTGTACCGACGAGACCTTCACAAAACTGGAAACTAGGGTTCACAAAAGAAGCACTGTGTACTGCAGTGGTCGTCAAGTGTTTTTACTCAAGAGCCAACACCTGGGGCCCATACAGTCTGTTAAGTATGGTAGTTGTCAGATTAAGCAGTAGAAAAATGTAACGTTTTTTCATCGAGAGGCACAATCACACTATTAGCTCCGATTGGAAGCCGAAATGTATATCAACTTCCTCCTAAGGACAGAGCTGTCATTATACCCAGGACACGTGTTAAACTAAAACAGTGAATTATTATCTGCAAATTGTAAGGAGACGCTTCGAATACAACAATGAAAATTATTCGCGCCCACTTTTCTAGATTTTGATACGTCGATTACAAGACTTTTGCAAACAAACACTGCTCTTTCTTGAAGACAGAGATAAAGCTGCGGGAACAGTAACCCACTGGTACTTACAACTGGCACTGTTGTATACAAACTTGCCATTGCACTTGGCAGCTGCACCAGCGAGTCTGTTTATCGGCCGAAATGATAAAATGTGGTTTTCACAAAATCTGGCTGTTTTGTTTAACAGGTGGCATTTAGGAATCAACAACAAGCTTCGCTTCACGTCAGCTACAAATTTCTCTATAGATCACCTATGAATGACCTCTACGTTTTTATTTGAGGTAAGCTACGTAATTTTGTGACTTTCTTTCCCGCATAATTACCTGAATCTGCTTAACAAGGTCGAAGAAGCCTTGAAGTCAGTAATGTTCATCTCATTTGCAATTCCAGACCACCTAATCTCCCAGATCTCCGTCGTCAGCAGTGCAGTGGCTCTCACGAGCAATTCTAAATCTTCTAGAATAGTTTTCTTTTGACATTTTTGCTCTTTTCATTGTTGTGTTTATTTCGTACTTCCTGTAAATCTTTCTTCCATTTATACAACTTATGATGGGACTACATTCCACACAAATACTTTCAGAAAGGACGTCCTGACACGTAAATCCACACTCGATGTTAACAAATTTCTCTTCTTCGGAAACAATTTTCTTCCCATTGTCAGTCTGCATTTTATATCCTCCCTACTTCGACCATCATCGAAGAGATACGTTGAACTATTATGAAGAATCGTACTGAGTGTTACAAGTTCCTTGGGGCGTTTATACGGTCGCAAGACCAACAACTTCGTTTATCTGATATTCGTGAAACCGGCGAAAATTAGAACAAATCTTAGGTGAACGAACAACACATTTTATGGAATGATCTGTCTTTGCAAACAGCCTAACTTTAAGCGTTTTCTCCCTCCTTCTTTAAGCAAAAAATTTTCAACAGTTCTTTTCTCAGTGAGAGATATTACTGTGCATGTTTTCTTTGGGCTTGGATGACACTCCATTTTTGTTCTGAATTTCGGTTATCGCAATAATCATTGCTCGAACCATAATACAGGGAATGATACGAGTTCTTTCCTGTTTTTCTGATGTTTCCACTATTTCATAACGAAATGTCAACAACACGGAATGAATGTCCACTCATAATATATATATATATATATATATATATATATATATATATATATATATATATATTCGCGATAAGTAGGTGATTTCTTTTGCATACCGGTACCATGTTCTTCATCTTCACAACGTTGAAAACATTAATTGGACTTCACATTACTGTGAAATTCAGGAAGCAGCACAAAAACAGGTATTATTAGCAAGCATATACAAAGAAATCACAAAGAAAATTCAGTTTCATCTCCACTGTTAACATTTCGCGATGTCAGAAACGCAGCTTCTAATTATCATCGATGTTAAATGCTGAAATCTGAGCGAATGTTAACAGTGAACAGCTGTCACAGAAACTAGCAATGGAAACTGAAACTCAATTTTCAAATTACGATCGCTTTTGAAATTAGGATCGCTTTGTGCTGTGTTATCTGTTTACAACGTGCCGTCAAGCAAGAACACGTGGCCGCTGTGTCACGCGTGCGCTGTCTGCCATGAATACGGCGGCGGTAGGCATGTCTCCCCACCTCCGAACTACGTATTCGGCAAATTTTGACATTAAAAAAAACATACTTGCAGTGTGTCTTAGCATATAAAGTTTTGACAGTATGTCTCTTTCAGTCTATTCTACCTGTGAAAAACATTTCAGGACTGCGGGCCGCGCTTTGACGAACACAGGTCTACTCAACAGACATAGCAGCTGGCAAAACACACCGCCGCAACATTCAGTTCAATTTTCACGACAACAAAAATATAAACAATGGTCATTGCTCATCTAGTTTATAGACCAAAAAAATATGTTCAAATTTGTGTGAAATCTTATGGGACTTAACTGCGAAGGTCATCAGTCCCTAAGCTTACACACTACTTAATCTAAATTATCCTAAGGACAAACACACACACACACACACACACACACACACACACACACACACCCATGCCCGAGGGAGGACTTGAACTCCACCGGGATCAGCAGCACAGTCCATGACTGCAGCGATTTATAGACATCAAACAGGTTTAATGTACCAAATCGACACCATTTAGGTCTTCTTAGTATCATCGTTCACTTTCCGCATGACGACTATTGGTAATTTCTGCAGTGCATCATTTCACATTTTTCGCTGGAATAAGATATCAGAATTTAGCTAGTCTATAATGGATGTTACTCTCAATTAAGAGGCAAAAAAACTGAAGGATGTAGGAGAAATTGCAACCAGTAACAATTACCTTTGTAAGATTTCAGAGGTTCTGCAGTTCTTCGTGACACTGTGTCAGTACGGTAAAATAATGCTGAGAACCACGCGAAAATTTGAAACGTCCCCTTTGAACAATTCTACACGACTGTCCTTAAACTGATACACAATATTTTTTTTTTAGCGCAATGCAATCTGACTTTCAAAAATCCCTACAAAAGAATGGCCCTGACTAACATTAAACTATACCTTTCACAAATCACTTACCTCACAAAAATCTTCGCTGCTCAAGCTACTGCAATACAGGAGCGCCACTACTGCCAGCTAAATGAAAGATTCAAACTATGGAACGCACTAACTACTGATAGGGATAGTTAGCAAATGAAAGATATTAGTAGAGAACAAACAATGTATTTACCTTGATATCATCATATATAAATATAGCAGTTCATGACAAATTACAAATCTCCGCCTTCTCTCTCCCCGCATCCACCACTGCTGGCGGCTCACCTCCAACTGCGCAACGCTACGCGCTGTTCACAGCCAGCTGCCTCACACTACAATGGCGACTATTACAACAATGCAAAGCAGCCACAGACTGCACACAGCACAGCCAGTGATTTTCATATTGAGCGCTACGTAACGTTACCAATAAGAAAACATAAACAGCCTACTTACATAGCCCCCATGCTCCCCACAATAAATTTTACAAATTGGTTTGGGCAGTGCCCAATACAGATTTGAAAAAATTTTTCATAATTACAATGACAAATATATCAAATGCACACACTTATTGATACAACGTTGGTCAAAAGCTAAAATTTTGTCACAGTCCATAAAGACAGTCCTGATCATTCATTACGGTAAAATATAGTGTTTTTCTCAAAGTCTGAGCAGTAGAAGAAAATGCACACGGAAGTAGTGGATTTCCATGCAGTCTTGAAGAAGTAGTGTTGTCCTTCCAACGGAAAGACAGTGCTGACTCTCGACATGCAGACAAGTATTGGGTCACAACAGAGCAAACCCACAGCAGAGTCATTCGAAGTTTGGAAGAATATTGGTAGGTAGGTCATCACAGAGCAGACCCACTGTAGTCCTGGTAGAAATTACGGTACTGGTGGGCCACCAGAGGTGCAGACCCACTGCAGTCCTTGTAGCAATTGGTGGGCCATCAAAGATGCAGACCCACTGTAGTCCTGGTAGAGACGGCCAGCAGCCATCTGTTGCAAATGTGCAGGTGCACAATCACATTCGAAGAGTCTTGCGGAGAATATAGCAAGTCCATAAACCACCACTTGTGCACTCACAGAGTTTTTGGAATTGCCCTTAGAACCAGCAATGCTGTTATCCAGTCCCTTGCTGAATTATTAACACACATGCAAACACTAACAGTCCCTACTTCTCACATATTGTCCATATACTATGACCAACAGAAACGTGTGCAGTGAAATGTAACTTACAAGTTAATAATAAGATGAACTGGTGTCCATTACAATTTTATAAATTTACAACATGAAAATACAATTACAAAGGTACAAAATACATCATTAAAGAACATAATAATACAGATAACATTTGTAGTACAGGCTTTACAAAAGAATCGAACTAACATATACATCAGTGGAATTATGACATGAGTACATACATAAAAGATCACAATAACTTTTGAAACATCAACTTCACACATGAGCATTAAACAGAACGGAATTAATAATGTCTAACATCTTTACAAAGTAAATAACATATTATTAATGCCAATTATATTCGAGGATAACAGTATTCCTCATCATAGTGAATGTAGCTTAATATTAAAAGAAGAAAAATATTCTATGAAACTACACAGAGACAGGAAGAAAACAAATGCACAAGGGTACACAAACATATAGTGGGATAATACAAAAGGAAAGGACAGGGTTTGTTGTACTGCAGTATTTTGCAAACAAAACTTTCTTTACTTCTTGGAGATCTCCCTTCATTCAACATTATTCCCAAAAAGTCCTAGCTATACCTGCTTTCTGTATTCTATTCATATTTCTTTCAATATAATTATTTCGCAGTGTACAATACTCATTTTGGCCCAAATCTGTTTCATATAACTTCGCAACGCATTCTTTACCTACTCTCCATAGTCAGTTTCTTATATAGTCTACCCCTCTTAAGCTAACTTAAATCTACTGAGCTCAGATGCTAAACTAAGGGACGAGGCAATGCAGCAGCACATAAAACAATTAATATAAACAGCAATGAAAAAAAAATGGAAAATCGCAAAGCAAGCTACAGTAAACCTAAATTACCAAGCAATTCAACATTACAACTAATATGAGGCAATGCGCAGCAAACAAAAAAATAAATCTGGCTTAGCAGAGTAACACAAATTGAAGTTCAGTAGCACTATGCCTGGCAAACAGCAGCTTATATCTAAACATGACATAGCTCAAGCAGAAAAAATATTACAGTAAAAACCACAATGCAGATAAGGGAAATGTATATTCACATCTTAATATCTATGTAATTAACGTGGTGCACCACAACAACTTATTGTAAAAAAAATATTACCATGTACTTGAAAAGAAATTTATGTGTGCAGTTACTGTTACTAGTCCCTTCTTATTGTTCTTTCCTTTCCAAGTGCTCCTTTTCTTTAAGAATGTGGATTACAAAATTATTATTTAATAGATCTGTTGACAGAAAGTGTTCACATTAGCAAATGCATCAAAGTTTATTTTATAAAACTAATGCTGTAACACAGCTGGAAAACAGGTATCAAATGAAATAAGCAATTACACAAACCAAAGCATACAAATATCATTCAATAGTCATGTGACATTTCATAAGTCAGTAGCTCTCAACTCTCGTAGAAAGACACTTGTCATTATCAGGTTTGCAGATGTAAGAATATTTCCCATTAGTTTATAAGCATTTCAGTAAGTAGCAGAAAGTAGGCGCTCCACAATGTAATCATATGTTTCCAAGTAATGAGCGTGTCTTATTTGCGATGCTTTCCACAAAGGAATGTCAATAGCGAGGTAATGGTCTCTCCTTTTTTTTTTTTTCACCTGCGCCTCTGAAAGGCTAATGGCTTTTTTTTCGGGCGGCCGTCGCCCAGGTGGTTGCCCACGACGCATTAAGTGCAGGTGGTCACTTAACTTTCTTACGGAAATATTTATGACAGCAGTTTCCGCTACAGTGACAGTCTCACATAAAAATATTTCACAGGTCATGAATTAGCGTTGCAAATCTGTAGAAAGAAAATCCTATAAATATAAGTGTCCAAATAAAATATTCGTCAGCATTGTGATACAGTCACGAATTTACGCACATTTCATAACTCTTAAAGCATGATTCTTGGTTTCCAACATACTTTTCCACAAATCAGAGTCCCTAATCACTACTCATTATTCCTTACCTTATTCGTCGACACTTCTTCAATATTTCATCAGAACAGATGCGTAGCATATTCAAATAACTCATATAGCATCAGCTTATTGATCATAACCGTACCGCAACAGCATAATACACATAGTCATCGTAATAATAACATCATAACACCTCAGTCAACTCTCAAAATCGTCGTAGCTTTCTCCAATAATTTCAAACCTAAAGAAAATTCTCTGCTCATTTCAATAGTGTCATCTACCTCAAACGTACTTTAAAATCATGCTCTCTTACCAAATACATCATTCAAAGCTCTCATAGTATCACAATGATTCCGAAAAAATATGAACAGTTTACAAAGTACAGACAAAATACAGTTTCATAAGTGTGAAGTTACCCAACTGTGTATTGCGTAAACATGTGTCACTGATGTAGTAAAAAAATGTTTATCTCTCAGTTAAATGATCAGATAGCTGTGTAATTTGTGTGTTAAGGAAATATGGTACCGATGTGTAAAGTTGTATAAGCAAATACCATATTAGCTAGGGCTCCTTGTGGTTGCCACACACATGGTACACAAAGTAAGCGTGTACCCCCCTGAGGATTAATGTAATTATACCCTCAGGTGTTACAGATTACAGCAATGGAATGAAATGTATCACGGAAAACTTTCTTTGTAATTCAAAAATCTTTAAAAATAAATGTTTTAAGTATAAAATTAATCACTCAAATACGTGTACTGTAGCGCTAAACTGTGCGTCTTGTAACATAATCTCTGTGGAAGTGTCGTAGTTATCGTCCTCCGAAAGCTAAGTTCTGCAGAAGTCAATGTACTTACCTCATGATAAAAGTGAAATGCTTTATGTATAGATATCTTAGTTATTACGCTTATTGCCATGATGAAGAAAGTACTGTGCTGTAACGTATTGTTGTGCTATGGAAAAGGCAATCTCATTGTAGCTATACCACAAAACTTACTACTAAAACATGTTTTTCTTTCCAGAAGAATTCAGAAAACTGTGCAGATATAAAACAGATACACCGCAAAAGCAACATTGTAAATTGTTACTCATTAGAAGCGTCGTGATAAAACTGTGTAGTTGTCACTTAAACGAACCACTGTGTCGTCTGGTATCTCACAGAAAGTACATTAAACCCAGAATGTATTTTCAAGTAAACCAAAATGTTGCATTAAAATTTCATTAGCAGTACCAGTATGTGTCCTAAGTATGTAAGCCTGATAGTCGTTACGTAATCGTGCAACAAACAAGCAAGAATGTACACACACAATAACACTGTGACGTCTGTTCACTATAACAATGCATTCGTCATTTCTGTTTAAATAAGTTCTCTTGGTTCTTGATTGGATATTTAACTTCAAACATTGTTGTATGTTAACAGATTCATAAGTCTAACACAGCATACTAGTAATGTAAAGTGAAAAGTTTAATGGCAATGACAAAGTTAAAAAGCAGATTATTTTTCAATAAACGGTTTTACATGTGAAATGTGGTACAATCTTTTACTCTTCCTAGTGCACAGAGTTTCAACTTCAAAGCAATTATCATGCAGTATACGTCGGTAAAGAATACTGGAATTTTTCTCAAGGTTAGCTTCTATGTTATTTTTCTCTGAGCCAGCCGGCGCACGTGGGTGCCTGCGGTGCGAGTCATTGTCTGTCCCTTTGTTGGCGCGCGTCGTTATTGGGATTAGGAGACCTAACTTTCACAAATTCGCCTTGCCGAGAGGGCCCAGCTCTGTTTAAAGCCCGCCAGTTCTGATGGAATTCAGGTCTGTCGTTATGTCGGTAGTTTACATAGTTTCTTGTTTGTCGGTCATGTGGTGGAGAATTTCTCCCTGAATCGTAACTCTGCGCCGGACCGTTGCGTCTAAAGTTATTCTGTCTCCCTTGGTAATAATTGTTTTGGTTCCCATATTGTCTGTTTCTCTGATTGTCTCTGTGATAGTCATTACTACGGAAATGCGATCTTTCTCTGTAACTATTATTCTGCCAGCGGTTGTCATAAGGGTGGTGTCTGTTTTGGTCACGATTTGTGTTGTGAGAATAGCCTTGTCGTGTCCAGTTATTACTTCTGTCATCACGGAATTGTGACGGATGTGACCTGTAGTGATTGTTTTCCTGGTTTCGCGTTCCGCGATTGTCAGTGTCAATTTCTAATTCTTGTAACAGTCCCTGAAAAGCTTCAATGTCGTCTTTGCAACGTCCTGCTGAAATAATATGTCGTAAATGTTCACACAGTTTGATTAAGCAAATGCGGATGAGCTCTGAGGGGCTGTATGGGTTTGAAAGATACTGATTCTTATGCAACATGTCTTCAAAATATTTCACAAGACTGGAGAATTCAGATTGTTCGAAATGTTTCATCATTATGATACCATGTTTTACTTGGTCTTGTGTGGCTTGAGACCAATATGCTGAGAGGAAGGCATGGTAAAATTCTCCTTCACTGTGGCAATCGTGAATTACCGATCGCATTCTTACAGCTGGTTCATTCTCTAAGTAGCCACACATAAATTCTAATCTGTGTTCTAATGACCATTTGGGAGGAAAATAATGAGAGAATTGATGGAGCCATGCTTGTGGATGAATGTCGTTGCCAGAATTCTTAAATGTTTTGAATTTACGTGTAGTAATGAACAGCTTATAGTCAAAATCATCATGTCGCCGAGTCGCATATCGGTCATTGTTAGGTCGTGTCGGCCGTTCCATCTCAAAATTCGTTGCACATTGCCAATTTCTTTCATAACTTCCGAAATGCCCTGTGTTATTATTTTGCGGCTTTTCCGTGTTTCTAAGTCCCTCTTCCCGTGTTGGAGCACGAGTGTCCTCTGAAATACGTAATTCTTGTATTACCTGTGTCAGCTGATCTTGTACTTCCCGGATTTCTCTTTGGTGTTGTTTATTAATTTGATTCTGATTTTGTTTGAATTTTCTTATTTGTTCATACTCTTCTGTGTCAGTGAAGGCTACGGGTCTTGTGTCATTCAGATCATCATCTACCTTTGTAGATAAGTTAGTGACCTGATCCGAAAATTCGGCTACTTTCTCCGATAGTGTACTTATTTCTTCAGTGTGTTTTTCTGAACCAAGTTTCAGAGTATCTACTGTGTCCTTAAAGTTTTCCTGAGTTTTTGCAAGTTGCGTAACCAAATCGGTAGATGCAACTGAGTCAAATTTAGCTTGCAAGGTCTCATGATTTTCATGAACAATAATTTGCAGTTCTTTTATGGCTGCTTCGTGATTCTGTAATGCATTTTCATGCCGCGAAAAAATAGGTTGAAATGCCCACAAATTTGTGTTTTTACGTCATTACAGACTTTTTGACATTTCGATTCAATGTTATGTAACTCAGTAGTTAAATCTTCACGTGTTTGTTCAAGTGTTTGTTCCAATGAGTCTAACTTTTTAAGATTTTGTTCCACTGTGTCTAACTTTTGAAGCTTTTGCTGTGTTTGTCTCTGATTTTGTTCCATTGTGTCTAACTGTTGCTGTGTTTGTCTCTGATGTTGTTCCATTGTGTCTAACTTTTCAAGCTTTTGTCCCATTTGTTGCATTAATTGTAATAACAATGCACTGGTGTCTGAAACATGTCCCTCAGTGCTTTTCGGCAGTGAAGTTGCACCGGCAACATTCACATTTTGACAAGTGGAAAATGTGTCTTGACTCATTTCAGAAAACGGTGGGAACCCAAAACCTGAGTCTGCAGTATTTGCGATATTGTGTTCTGTCATTCCCGATTCCTGAGGCGAGCTGTTGCCGACCAATCGATCGATAACGCTTCCCTGTTCACTACCTGTTTCACTGTCTACACCTTTGTTGCCGCTCGCTCCATTTCCCTATGCGCAATTACCAAATTACTACTTTGAACATTAGTTAATTCATTACTCTGCGGCGTTAACACACTGCTTTCGTCTTCACTGTCATTTCTCAGTTTACTTTGGAGCCTAGTATTACGTTTTTCACACGCCATTATTGTCACAGTATTTCACACGATAACACAGAAAAACACAATTTGAAGATCAAAAATAAGAGAACACATTAACATAGCACTGAAAATAATATCTAGTTAATTGCAGCTGCGAAATACTTGGTGCAAATCTACATGCATGCCACAACTGTTTTACTGTACTACAATGAAAGACTGCAACTACAAAGGAGATTTTCTCTACAATTACGCGCTAGCAATAAACAATAGCTACACTAATTACACAAACTACAAGAAAAAATCAGAAGATTCCAGTGAGGTATCCTAGGCTAAGGGTCGACATATGAAACGTCCCCTTTGAACAATTTATACATGACTGTCCTTTAACTGATACACAATATTTTTATTTAGCGCAACGCAATCTGACTTCAAAAATCCCTACAAAAGAATGGCCCTGACTAACATTAAACTATACCTTTCACAAATCACTTACCTCACAAAAATCTTCGCTGCTCAAGCTACTGCAATACAGGAGCGCCACTACTGCCAGCTAAATGAAAGATTCAAACTATGGAACGCACTAACTACTGATAGGGATAGTTAGCAAATGAAAGAAATTAGTAGAGAACAAACAATGTATTTACCTTGATATCATCATATATAAATATAGCAGTTCATGACAAATTACAAATCTCCGCCTTCTCTCTCCCCGCATCCACCACTGCTGGCGGCTCACCTCCAACTGCGCAACGCTACGCGCTGTTCACAGCCAGCTGCCTAACACTACAATGGCGACTATTACAACAATGCAAAGCAGCCACAGACTGCACACAGCACAGCCAGTGATTTTCATATTGAGCGCTACGTAACGTTGCCAATAAGAAAACATAAACAGCCTACTTACAAATTGTAGCTGTGCTTGAGGTAGTGATGAAATTTAGAAGGGATCTAGTTGGATAATTAATGTTTAAATTATTTACGTCTCCTATAATTCAATCCATCTGCACACCCTTTAAACTAGAACGCCTTATTACTCGCCATTGTAACATCATGCAAATATATACTGAAATGTCAAAGAAACTCGTATAAGTATGCGTATTCAAATACAGATATGTGTAAACAAGCAGAACACGGAGCTGCGGTCGGTAACGCATATGAAAGACAATAAATGTCTGGCGCAGTTGTTACATTGTTTACGGCTGCTACAACGGCATGTTATCAAGATTTAAGTGAATTTGAAGGTGGTGTTATAGTCGGCGCACGAGCGACGGGACACAGCATCATTCAGGTAGTGATGAAGTGGGATATTTCCGTACGACCATTTCACAAGTGTACCGTGAATATCATGAATCTGGTAAAACATCCGACATCGCTGCAGTCGGAAAAAAGATTCTGCAACAACGCGACCAATGACGACTAACGACAATCATTCTACGTGAAAGAAGTACAACCCGTCCACAGACTGCTGCAGATTTCAGTGCTGGGCCATCAACAAGTGTCAGAGTGCGACCGTTCAACGACACGTCATCAATACAGGCTTTCGGAGTTGAAGGCCCACTCGTGTACCTTCGATGAGTCCACGATACGAAGCTTTACGCCTCAGTTTAGCCTGCGAGCACCGACATTCGACTGTTGAAGACTGGAAACATGTTGCCTGGTCGGACGGGTCTCGTTTCAGATTGTATCGAGAGGATGGACGTGTAAGGGTATGGAGACGACCTCATGAATCCATGGACCCAGCATGTCAGCAGGGGACTGTTCGAGCTGGTGGAGGCTCTGTAATGGTGTGGGACGTGTGCAATTGGAGTGATATGGGACCAGTGATAGCCTAGATACGACTCTGATAGGTGACACGTACGTAACCATCCTGTCTGAGCATCTACATCCATTTATGTCCATTGTGCATTTCAACGGCCTTGGGCAATTCCGGCAGGACAATACGTCACACTACACGTCCATAATTGCTGCAGAGTGGCTCCAGGAACTCTCTTCTGAATTTAATCACTTCCGCTGGCCACAAAACTCCCCAGACATGAACGTTATTGAGCATATCTGGGATGCCTTCTACGTGCTGTGGACAGCACTTCCGAACAGCACGTTGCAAGGCATCCCGGATATGCTCGTACTCACACAGATTTATGGACAGCCCTGCAGGATTCGTGGAGTCTATTTCCTCCAGCACTACTTCAGTCATTAGCCGAATCCATGTCACGTTGTGTTGTAACACTTCTGCGTGCTCGCCGGGGCCCTGTACGATGTTAGGTAGGTGTGCCAGTTTCTTTAGCTTCTCAGTGTATTAATTGCTGGTATAGTATGCAGTAGCCCTTCTCTTAGCACTATATCGATATATGGATAAGAGAAAGCAACAATATCACAATGAGAATATGGGAAATTCAATTCTTTATATAGAATTTTCTCTTTTCCATCGTTCGAGGTGCGCCATTTCACTCCTCAATACAGTTGCAAGTGCGTAGGATTTTGGTCTAATTATAGGTGGTAGAATAGTCAGTAGATCTGTGACACCTGCTGAGTACAGCCCATTTTCCCCAACTGCGTTATTATCAACGACAGCACTGAACAACGTTGTGTCAGAGGGATAAGGGTGTAAACACTGCGGGCATTCACAGCCCATTGGCGGCCGTGTGTGGAGAGTGTGCACCGTGCGAAAAGTGCTTTTGCAACAACGCTTGTCCCCATAAGAGACGAAAATCACTGTTTCCATATCTGGAACGGGCCACCAGGGACAGTCATGTCCAAAGTGTTCTCCTTACTTGGCCCCTTTTATTACCAACCACTCGGAGCTATTAAGAAACTGTTGGTCGAGGTCATTTCGCAAACTTCCAGGAACTGCAAGAAGCTTTTCTGCGTGGGTGCGTCAGACTCCAGAAAGGGTTAAGGGACCATGCCAGGGGAATACGGTGTTTGTGGCAGCACCTCGAACCCCATTTCGGCGACGGCTGCCAGGTTTTTGTTTTTGACTCATACGTATAGGAGTATTGTCTTGTTGCGAGAGCACTTTTGGTGACGGTGTACACTCTCCACACACTGTCATCAGCCGCCTGTGAATATCCGCAGCGTTTCACCCTCCTTCCACGTCGTTCAGTGCTGTCCTTGACGATCACACACCGTGTTGTCCTCTCACTCGAAGGCAGCAGTCTGAAATTTCGGCCGTGCTAAGCAGGGATTACAATTACAGCTATTGTCTGCCACCTGCTGTAGGATCAAAGCACTGCATGGATAAGAGGAAGAAATTAAAGCGGTCTTTCCTTGTATCTAAAGCTAAAACCAAATGTACACCGTTAATAAAGCACGTAAATCTAAGACGATGTTTGTTCACGCATGTGCATGGACGTTATAGTGATGCCATAGTTCTTTTTGGTATGAAAGGTTCATACCAAAATGTACAGTTCGTAGAGGAATATAAAGCGAGCACCTTGACTTAGTTTACTAACGCGTGAATTAATATTCAGTTTCTCGTTGAAATGAACAACTTATACCTATAAGGAAGAACACACCCGAGAGCTCATAGCAGTTGTTCAAAACGAGCACCAACAGTGCCAACGCATGTATTACAAAACAATACACAACGAATCATTTCGACCCAGTGGTTTCATGTGTTGTTCATGGTGCTCTGTCAGCAGTCTGCACGCTATATTATTGTTCAAAGTGTGAAAGTGGAGAGCGCTTATTGGTGAGACATCACCGCCACAAACAAATTGTAATGTGTGGACAGTTGTTTCTTAAAAAGTCTTGGTCTGTCGACTGTGGCTTGAGTGACCCACTGTGTCTAAATTTTGATCTATGGGTTAAAGTTTACCGTGGTTACCATGCATCTGAATCGAAGTTTTTTTGTGTTCATTAGATTGCAACTCGGGCCCTACGTAGTGCTGCCCCATCACTAAATTATTGTCTCGGCATGTTTAACAAGCTGTTACCATATATACAGTGTAATAAAGGCCATACACACGTCAGAGACAATTAATTGTATGCAGGTTTTAAAGTAGCGGAACCAGTGTAGTTGAGCAGAAGCAGTTCAATAATGCTTGTCTCAACGCGTTGCAGGTACAATGTTCAAATGTCGGCTCAACTCCTCATTTACGTTAATTCCATTATTTGTATTTCCCTTGTATATGTTTTATATTGGTCGCACTAGAGGTTTCTTGTAATTCTGAAGATAAAGGCTTGACTTTCTAAACTCGTAATGTAAATTTTTTTACTGTAAACTAGTGGTTGTTTCGTCATTTTAACACTGATTTTCGCACCCACAACCTCATATCCATTGTCGTTAAACCGAAGTTCTAAACCTTGTTTCGCCAGGTATATTCCTATGTCACCATCAGTTTCCTATCTCACGATACTGAATAGTCGTTTTGATAATATCTTTCCTGCTTTGTGAACGAAAGGCTCTGGTTGACATTGTTTCCCCGAGCATTCCAATGTACGAACTGCACATGATTTAGAATATGATGTTTCTACAGCTATTACTAATGACAGTGTAAGGCATTGGCAGGCACCTCATTTAAGAATACACATTTTTAGATAATGAATTGCCCTTGGTAGGTACTTCAGTTCCTTAATTTCCAATGTTTCTAACATCTAGCGTGTTCAGTGGTATTTATGTTAAATCAGAATGTTTTTTTAATATTTTATAAGATTTTGATACAGTTGCATTGCATTCGACAAAAACAGATTCCCGTTATGTGATAGATTGACTCTCTTCAGGCCATTTTTTCCGCAGCACGTGGTCCAGTGGCTAGCGTTGCTACCGTTGGATCACGGCGTCCCGGGTTCGTTTCCCGGTCGGGTCGGGGATTTTCTCTGTCAGAGGGCTGGGTCTTTGTGTTGTCCTCATCATTCCATCAACGTTCATGAAAGTGGCTAGACTGGACTGTGTATAGATTGGGAATGTGTACGGGTGCTGACGACCGCGCAGTTGAGCGCCACACACACCATACATCATCATCATCATCATCATCTTCAGCCCTTTTTACTTTGTCTGGCTGAATGTCGACACTTATTTGGGATACATACACAATACATTATGATCTGCTCCCCACCACATGGCGCAGGCTCATAACGCGGTAAGGAAATAAAATAAGCGGAGTGGAGATGACAAACAATACGACCGCGTAAGTTCAAATCCAGTGACAAGTGACTTTGGGGCAGATTTTTATGAACTAGCGCCTGGGATCGAGCGTCTCTAAACAGCGATACTACTGTCGTGAACTTACCTCGAAAGTGGTTGAAGTACAGTGAATCTATGAGTAGGCAACAAGGTGCTGTACGGCCAAGGCTCACCACTGAATGTAAAGGTCGGAGACTGGCCAGCTGTGTAAAGCGGGATAGGCGTAGACCTGTGGCAGGTCTGGCGGCAGAGTACAGTGCTGGTACAAGAGAACGTATTTCGGAGTACACCGTCCAGTGCATCCTACTGAACGGTTGGCTGCGCCAAAGTCGATAAGTCAGTGCTGTCATGTTGGTCCAACTGCCCTGTTAATTGAGATGGCAGTGGGCAGGGGGTCATCGAGATTGGACCGTGAATCAACGGAAATTTCTGGCTTGGTCTGATGACTCTCGTTTCTTTTTGCATCAGATCAGTGTCAGTGTCGGAGTGCGCCGCTTGCAGGCGAGTGGCTGCTCCAAAAATGTCGTAACCGAATCCACAAATGCAGCTTTTGTCTTCGTAAACATTATTGCAGACCACCTTCATCCCCTCCTGTTTGGTATCGTCACCGATGACGATGCCATCTGATGGCAGGATAATTGCCCGTGTTATAAGGTCAGTGGTCAGTGGTCAGTGGTCCGAGAAGCGTGATGCTGCATTCACGTTGTTTTCTTGGCCATCGAATGCGGTTGACGTTGAACTCATCCGGGATGGTATCTGGTACACATGTCCGCACTCACAAACCACTACACCTGTTAAATCCAAGCGAAGCAGGAGCGCTGATGTACTGATTTTCAAAGGCTGATTAACACGCTGTTAAGCAGGTGGTGATAATGTTTTTTGCTCGTCGTCCAGACAGTATTAATCAGCAGTGATCCACAAGTTCTCCAGAAGCAAAATAGCGCGACATCAGTGTGAGATGTTTCAGTCATTGGTGTAACTCACAGTTTAAATTTAAAATTGCGGCGTTTTAGACATTCTGTGTGTAGCTGTGGTTATCTCACCCGAATACAATATTTGAAAGGGACACGACTCTTTCGTGATTCAACTTTCATATCACGTACGTCTTCTAGTATTGTCTCACAGCAGATATCGTTCAGGCCTGTAGCGTTCAAATGGGCCTTGTATCGTCCTAACGGCTGACTGAGCTTAAACAAGGACACACACACACACACACACACACACACACACACACACACGCACAGCTACACATGCACAAATGAGAAGTATTAAAATTGATGCATTCATAAGTGTCATCGTTCGCAATACTTTTGGTATTATTTGATGATCATCTTCATTTCAGTTTGTAGTTAGCGATTGATATACCTATAAACTGACTTGAAATTGTCACTGATTTACACGTTAGTTAGTAAAATGTAAGACTCTTACGATGAGACGCTCGGTATCTACGTGTATATATACACTCAGTAAGCTACCGTACCGTGCATAGCGGAGGGTCTCTTGTAACACTACTACCCATTTCCTTTCGACTTCTATTCGCAAACGGACGGAAGGAAAAACGACCGTCTATATGTTTCCGTACTATCCCTAATACATGTTACCTTCGAGGTCCTTCCCCAGAGCTTATGTTGGCATATCTTCATCATAGCGATATTGTGAGCGTATTCGTCCCACCTCAGGAATATTTTAACATGTCGGTATCAGGTAGGTGCATGTAATTTGATTAGGGGGAATGCCGCCAGAGCTGGTCATGGTCGCCAGCACGGATTCGAGGCAGTCAGCATCTGTCGGGAGCAGCTTGAGCAACTAGACAGTGAAGGAAAAAGTTTGCCAATTTGTGGCAAGTTTATGGGACCAAACTGCTGAGGTCATCGGGCCCTAAGCCTACACACTACTTAATCTAACTTAAACTAACTTGCGCTAAGGACAACACACACACCCATGCCCGAGGGAGGACTCGAGCGTCCGACGGGAGGAGCCGCGTGAACCATGAAAAGAAGCCTTAGACCGCGTGGCACAGTGAAGGATACTGTCGGTATACAGAAAGTCATAATATTTCTCTTAAAGTTTTATTGCTATGTAGCTCGAATATTGTGAAAAATTGGAGGAAAATAGATTTACAAAAGTGTACTGTATTCGCTAGTGAATGAAAAGTGTGGGTCGATCATATGTTTATGTAGACGTGAATATTGTTATCGAGATATCTGTCGCTGTATAATTACAGAACTTCAATAGCATTAGTAAACTGCATGATGTTAAAGATTTGTAAAACTGAACTGTGTTTCTTTTGTGCATACGTATTTACAAAGAGCACGTGGTCGGAAAAATACTCTGAACCTGCCTTTAAAAAATCAGTAATCTAGAATTAGTTTTGGCCACACACATCTGATTGATTGTTATCAGTTGTCAAGTGTAACTCTTATTTTCACTTAACGCTTTTCAGAATGTACGCTAGCTCATTTGCTAGTTCGTGTTACGTCATTCAGAACTCGTCCTGCTGCCTATGTGGTTAACACTTTTACTCTCGCCGTGTGGACAGTGATCGGTTACTGCCTATGCACTGTCGAATGATAAGTGAACGATACAAAGTTTGTCGTGCTCTGGCTGGACATACACGAACATACCAATGCACATGCCTCATGTATAGGAACCAGCAATGCTGTCAGATATCATAGAGGACTGGGTGTAAAATTGGGCGCAGTTGTGAGTATGGAAAGTGCTTCAGATTGGTAGGCAGGGCTGTATACGCTACCACTTGCTGCTAAAAGGTACCAGTGAGCATTTCGAATGTTTCATTCAAGTAGTGTGGGTGCAGCGTTGATTATTCTGTGGTGTTCCTACGAGGGACGTTAAATAAGTAATACAACAGATTTTTCTGAAAACAGGTTGGTTTTGTTCTGGATTCCTATACACAATATTATTCTCCACTCTTCTGGCTACAAAACCCTAGTTTTCAAAGTAGTCTCCATTCAATACGACGGCCTTAAGGCACCTTACTGTGAGGGCCTGTACGCCCGCATGGTAGCACTCCACCGGTCAACGTCGGAGCCAACGTCTTTCCGCATGAATAACCTCCCCATCAGTCACGTATTGCTTCCCTCAGAGTGCATCCTTCATTGGGTTAAACAAATGAAAGTGGGAAGCTGCGAGATCCAGGCTGGGCATGGATGAGGACGAACAGTCCAATGAAGCTTTGTGAGTTCTTCCCATGTCATGGGCGACTGGAATGCGATTGTAAGTAATGGAAGAGAAGAAAAAGTAGTGGGTGAATACGGACTGGGTGTAAGCAATGAAAGCAATGAAAGAAGAAGCCGGCTGGTAGAATTATGCTCAGAACATAACTCAATCATAGCTAACACGGATTAAGAAACATGAAAAAAAGGCTGTATACGTGGAAAAGGTCTGGAGACACTCCAAGGTTTCAGATTGATTACATAATGGTCAAACAGAGATATATCAACCAGATATTAAATTGTAAGACAATTCCAGGGGCAGATGTGGTCCTAGCGTTGTCATTAGAGATGGTGGTGTTCTTTTACATATTTGTAGCGATGAACAAGCTAAAATCGTTTCTTTAGTTTCCTGCTACGCTTCAAAGTTTATCGTTACACGATGTGGGAGAACACCAGAAGACGGTCGCTATGACATTACCGGCTGAGGGTGCAGCTTTGAACTTTTTCTTCAGAGGAGAGGTGGTGTGGTGCCACACCGTGAATTGCCTTTTGTATGAATGAAGAATGAAGTGATGAACGCGTGTTTCATCACCTGTGACGATGTGCGACAAAGTATACTCACTATTAGCCTGGTAAAGGGGAAGAAATTCCGCACTGATGGTCCTTCGTTGGCGTTTATGGTCTTAGGAGGCGAGGAACCCAGCTAGCACACTACTTTGACCATCGAAAGTCGTGGATGAGGAGTGAACTCCACCTACAAAGAACGTCCAGTTGAGCAGCGAGGTGTTTGATTGTGATCGGTCCATCACCACGAATGAGAGTGACCGCACGTTCCAACATTACAGGAGTCACAATTGAATGTCACCGGCTGGAAAGCGAGATATGGGACAGCTCTGAGGGACCTTGTGATAATGGTAGTCGCCTCACCAGATGGCTAATCATGACTTCTTTCATACGTGGTAACTGTAAACATAGTGCTAGCGCCTATGAATATCTGTGATGCTCTGGTTTTCCGACAAAAGTGAGAGCTCTCTGCTTCGAAAGCACCTATGTTACGGACATTATTTTCAGTTCCACGTATAGCGCCGCGACGTTTCGGAACTACATGAAACTATAGGGACTGAAGCGGGAATGTTCCACGATGTCCTAAAACAAATTCTGCGTTTTCTCAATTTAAATTGCTCGAGAGCGAAAGGTGTTGCATTACGTATTGACAGCCTCTCGTACCAGACTGCAAGGCTTTGGCACGTATGTGAAAATATTTACTTATACTGGTATTATAATCGTTTCCAGTAATTTTGCGGTGACTTCCGCAAAGCAAAACACTAAGCTTCCTTTAGAAAGACCTAGGGGCCATTTCGCTTAGGTGTGGTTGGTGTAGATGTGGGGCCTCAATTTAAATACCGCATTAGTCCATGGGGAATTCAGATGCAATACCTCTGTTTGAGATACGTTCTGCCTTATCAGTAAGAAGAGAACCACCACGCGGGGATGCAAAGCTGTGAGCACCAACTGTGAACAAAAGTCGTTGAAATCTTCAACGCTCTAGGCTGGCTAGTGCGTGGGAGTGTGAAAGACAAATCCCTTTAGAAAAAGAAATTCTACCCACAAAACGATCAGATTCTTCATCAGATTACTGCGATCATTCCTTTCTGGATAGTGGTAATGACATGGATATTGAGGCGCAGCGCCGTATACCGATCCTGCCCTGGAGGCTGTTAAGTGTGTGATGTGTCAAAGAGTGGATAGTGACTGATGGTGACGCGAGAATGGACGCGCACGTAGTTTATGTATCAGCCGATAGAGGACAATATTGGATAGGGGGACTGTGATTTTAGTTTCGATTGTGACCACTAGAGTGCACTAAAGTAATAAAATGTTTTTCAGAAACTGTTCTAGTATTTTCATAAGGTGTTTTTATGTCTCTTTGTGGATGTAAAATGTTGTAAATGTGTTTTAGCAGTATTAAAGTATTCTCATAAGGTGTTTTTATGTCTCTTTGTGGATGTAAAATGTTGTAAATGTGTTTTAGCAGTATTAATGATGCGTGAGTGTGGATTAAGGTTATTATGAAGAGTGTAGTGGGATTTAGTGTGGGAACATTTCGAAGAAGTATGGATGTGGACAAAGGGGATTTTTATAGAATAGATTTCTAAAGTAAGTTTATGGTAAAGGGAAATTTAATTCAGGTATAAATAACAATAGTAAATCACTTTATGCATAAACAAAACTTTAGCATATTAGATAATTACGTCGGTAAAAAGTGCGGTCGTTAGGTTTACTATTTTGCGATTGGTTATTGATGAAACGCGCGGACTGACGCGGGAGAATTTTGTTTTGCTATTGGCTGTTGAGTAAACTGACCAATGGTAAAGCAGTATTCTTCGCGCGCCTTTCTCTGCTGGTAGAGAAGACTTAAGAGTAATCCAGAGAGGAGTCGGAGCCTAGCCATGAAACAGTTCGGACGTATGTAGTAGTAGTTCAAATGGAAAAGATAAGTTGCCGGATATAGCAGTGTTTCATACATCCAAAGTGTTGTAAAGTGACGGCATAGTTATTCTGATGGATGGGCAGAAATTTCGGAATTTTTAAGTGATTTTGTGACGAGAAAAGACATAAATTCCGCGTGGCGTATTGAGCAGGTCGGTGGCTAGAAACTGTGAATGCATTAGCTACCGACAGACTTAATATTTGGCGAGCATTCTCAATCAAAAATAATCCGAATTTTTGTAGCTGTTATGCAACACCATAAACTTGCTAACGTGAGTGAAAGGTATTGTGAGTGACTGTGATAAAACTAGCACAGGCTTGGCAGCGATACTTGTCCACCTAAGTTTCGGAATATATTAATTAAGGACAAAATTTCCAACCTTTCATTTCGTGCGAAAACTTTCTCCCGAAACGTAGATTACTGATTTGAATTGCAGCCTGATTCACGTCGAAGTACAGTACGTTTCGCTCGCCTTCCCTACTGATGATCTACTGAGACAATGTTCACAGGTTGGTGCAGGTACATCGAAAAGGGACGGTGGGGATGGAACAAATGGCTCTAAGCACCAAAGGACTTAACATCTGAGGTCATCAGTCCGCTGGACTTAGAACTACTAACCTAAGGACATCACACATATACACGCCCGAGGAAAGATTCGAACCTGCGATCGTAGCAGCAGCGCGGTTCGGGACTGAAGCGCCAGAACCGCGCGGCCACAGTGGCCAGCTGAACGATGGAAATACAACAGATTTCTGTAAATAATTTTTGATTTGACGTTCGTTTATGTAAGGAATCTGCGATTTGTAGGCCAGTCTCCCGTTCTTTAATGATATATACAACTTCATTAAATCATTTTAAAATTTTTTTGTAGTCTTCTCTTGTGCAGGACCCATATTTGCACCCATTATTTTGGTTCTGTACATCTTTGTCCACAGTGGTAAGGAGAGGTCGGCTACAGAGTGGTGCAGCACCTGTCATCGTAGGGAAGACGTAAATAAAGTAAACAGAAGTTTTATTAACATGCAGCCTTGTCAAAAATGGTTCAAATGGCTCTGAGCACTATGGAACTCAACTGCTGAGGTCATTAGTCCCCTAGAACTTGGTACTAGTTAAACCTAACTAACCTAAGAACATCACAAACATGCATGCCCGAGGCAGGATTCGAACCTGCGACCGTAGCGGTCTTGCGGTTCCAGACTGCAGCGCCTTTAACTACACGGCCACTTCGGCCGGCGCAGCCTTGTCCAAGTGCTGTGAAGAAACTTTACAAATGAACAAACAGCAATAAAATCCAGCTATTACTAAAAGCAAACTATAGTCCCGTGCAGTGTTAGGCTCATGCTACTAATTCACGAGCGAACTGTCGAAGCTTGACTAAGGCTGAAGACAGTCGAAGACTGCTACTGCGACTGGGCCATGTAGCTGCAGTGGACCATCCTGTATCGCAGTGAATGGCGGCGCTCATAGTTGCAACCGCTGAAGGTGTGGCACAGCGGGCGCGCATCACTTTATCCACTGGGTCACTGCGTGACCGCTTTCAGCGTTTCCCAGAAAGGCGCGTTTCCATTGCCAAGTGTGAAACGCCAGTGATGGTGGCATCGATCTACGATCCTTGCCATTTAATAAAATTGTTATAGTTGTCAGTGAAGTTAGAATGTGTAGAATTTTCTCAGAAGAAAGTATCTATAAGTCAAAAACAATAGAGGGTGTGGATATTTACCCTTTTCCTCCAATAAAAACAGTACTGATGTACCGATTCAGTACGAGAGGCTATTGCAATATTACATTGCATTATGAAAAGCAATGAGCTACTACTAACCATTAAGGTATGCTTCTTATTTATCCTCATTGTGTTATTTATTACCTTATTTAAGACGACCTAACATTAACTGATATGTAGCAGTGCAGACTGATTATACGGTGGCTCTTTTCTTCAAGTGGACCGTTGTGGAATTGGCAAAAACAAATGCACGTACTTTTTCTCACTGGTATACTGTAATCGCACGCCTGCACGATCCAATAGAGGAAACATAGCCCGACGGACACTCGATGCGCCTGCAGATAGGGCGACCCCGCTGGACGGGCAGTACATCACAGGGACAGATTCCCGTGCCCGGGGCGCCGCTGTCGTATGAGGGATCACCCTCCCCTGACCCCTACCCCCGCTCCGCAACCACATCGGCCTCGCTGCCCACCCGTCCCCTTCCTCCGACGTAGGCGCTTTCCTCGTGATTCACCGTCAGCTCCTTCCTTCCTTCGGTCTCTACGCCTTGCTCAGCAGAGTTCCCGCATTGTGCTGCAACTACTGGCAAGAAAAGATCGCTGGGGAATGTATGGTGGCGGGGGGCGGGTGGGGTCGGGCGGGACGCAGAGATGGGAGAGGCACTGAAGGCGGATGGAGGAAAAAAATGTTTTCATTTCGTAAGAGGGTGCACGCTGTTCCCGGCCGTTGTCCCCGACAGCGGCGGTTTGATCCTTACAAATGCCGGTCAGCGGCCGTCTTGCACCGAGCGCGTCGCCAGCAGCGCTCTTTCGAGGCGGAGATCGTTCGTCACGTCTTCCGTCGTCGTTTGAGGTATGATTCTGACTGCGCCGGGAAATGTGGACCTCTGTGTACTTCCCGTCAGAGGTCTAATCAGTGAGACCAATGAGGTGGAAGACGCTGTAACATGGGCCTTCATGGTTTATGAATGCATTTTACCTTCAATATTTTGAACATAGCTGCACAACAGCAATGGTTCCACGTAATAAAATAATAACCAGCCGACCAGTTGCAATGGATAAAGAAATTCTTTACCTTGGTTTCGACAAATGTAAATTTGTCTTCTTCAGAAGGTAGCCTAAGGACAATTAACATCACAGCTTACATTAGAAAGGTATGAAACTTAAGCCAAGAATAAATTTTAACGCAAATTAGAGAACTCTTGCACTACAGAAATATGATAACGACCACTGGTACTTACAATTTTACATTAGTAAGGACTAATTTACCATCGCCGTTTTTACAATTGTCGGCATAGATCCATTTGTCGAAAATGAAAGATAGCCCTAGAATTAGGGTTTGTCACGTAAATACAAAATAGTTCATGGATCTTTCAGAGCTCGCAACCGACTGAGTGTAATCGGCGGGCGTAGTTACTCTGAAACCAGTTCAGGTGGCGCTCGTGGCGAGAAACATGTGCCAATTGGCGTACAAAGACAACGTGTAAATTATCAGTATTAATAACGTCCTTAGGTAAAGAGACAATAAAAAAAAGGAAATTAACACTCCCGTTATAACAGTATGGGAGCATTGGTACAAATAATGTAGTTATACATCAAAAAAGCAGGTGGCGCTTACGCCGAGGAACTTATGCCCAGTGGCATATACAGCCAAAATAAACAAAATTACATTAGTATATTAGTGAAGCCCACAAACGGTATATGTGTCAGAACTTTAAAATTGACAATAATGGCCCTTGTCAAGAAAGAATTACGGACACTGGTACATGATTCTGTTAATACACATTCACAGGGAAAACCAAAATTTTTTAGAGTCAGGCAAAATCACACAATGTATTTAATAGCAACATACATCGTAAGAAAACCGCCATTATATGAGGGGTAGTGAGCCTGAAGCATAGAGGTGTATCACAGCTTCCAGAGGAAATAAACCACTAAGGTTACCAGCATTAATGTTGTACGATAAACAGTACAGGTTTAAAGCCTTCGAAAAATTGTCTACAAGCAAGGTTCAACTGGTCGTTCAGTATATTACCGTCCTTGAGCTCAAGATGTTTGAAAATGTGTAACTCTTCCCACAGATCTGATCTACGCCCTTTGACTTCTCTGTGTAGGATAACAGTGTCCATTTTGCATTATGCCCTAGCCTGTAGTACACTTTTAAATTTTCGTATTTTTACACGATGAAACCGTCAGAAAATCCACCTTAGGCTTCCAATTTTACTGTGCGAGATGCCTTTATTAAGGCATGCATTACAGTGGTTAAAGCAAATGTTGATATTTCTTTTCGTTCTGTCAGGTACAGTCAGAAGGAAACAAAACTAAAGCAGATAAGAACATTTCTAATTGTTAAGCACAAACAAAAAAGGAAAAACAAAACCTTTCAAATGGTTCCACTACAGATTCTTCTCACTGTCATTTTTCATAACCCATTGTTTACTTACAAGTTGCTCCTCCTTGTTACTGGAGACACTTTTTAATGCTATTAGACATAATAGTTACTAAAGTGTCCACATATGCCTGAGAGATATTGTCCCGCTCCTGCACAGCGGCCTCTAGGAGGCCCTGTAAGCTATCTGGTGGCACAGTATAACTGCCCATGTGTCGGAGAATATGGAGGTTGTCAAATCCAGCTGATTCTGTGCTTCGTTATGGATGTGTTCGCAAAATTGCGACTATAGAGGCTTCCATTTTCCTCCATCGTCGTGAATCCCGCTCCGATATGGAGCCACAATGCCTGCAAGGGTGTCGTCCTGACACTACACACGACTTGTCCTGCTACAGGTCTCATCAGAAAAGTGCGTAATGTCCCACTGCTGCCTAGTCCTCAAACATTCGTTTTGTGCCCATGCAACATTAGCCCTTCTCCGAGCCCCATTTAGAGGAGGAGCTTTGAGAGGTGTTCTGGCAGTAAATCTCTGCTCATGGAGCCTATTTCTTATCTGATTTGACGGGTTTCTGGTTGCTGTCACACACCGGTATCAGGCATGCAGACCTGTTGTTTTTCTTCTGCGGCCACTTATATGACGATCTTCAACTATTGCTGTCACTAGAAACTTGTTCTACGTTCTAGAGACATCACTGTGACTTACAGCGACAGTCGCTGCGACATCCACCCGTCTCATTCCCTGCTACGATGGGGTAAATTGTACGGAGCCTCTGGTCGTACGTTATTGTTGCCTGAACCGTCCTGAAGCATCACAACTCTCGCATTGAGACACAATATGTTTATAGGTGACACGGTTGCCATAGACTGCAAATATTTCCCCCCTCCCCCTCCAAAGAAGAAATCGACTGTTTAAGATAGAATTACATTACAGAGAAAAGAGTACTCATATAACAATGCATTTCTGGATATCAGCGTTCAATATGAAAGATTCTGCTTTATGCAACATTTACTTTGACCAATGTCTTTCACATTAGTATAGCAATGTTGAAGTGTACGTCACGTTTCCAGCCAGTTTAGTGTTGTGTGAGGACTGATACCTTCCCGCATACACACGTTGAACATTTATACGGGGTGCCATATTGCGGCGCCTGTATTATTCAGAAATTCGATGCAATGTTCCTCTGGACATGCAGCGACTACAGCACCTATGAAATACATGAAATGTATTCGCATTAGCGAATATGGGCAACCATCAGCTGTATAATGGAATGATGACAATGAAAGTTTGTGCCGGACCAGTACTTGAACCTGGACTATCACCAGTGGTCGCCTTACAACTTGACTCTCCTAGCACGGCTCACGGCCAGACGCAAACATCCATATGTCATGAACCACGTGTCTACAACCCATACTCGTACATCCACTATGTATATTCCTGTACAAGGGAGACATTCTTGTTGACAGTCGCTTGCCCGGTGTCGGCGTACAAAAACGACATTGCAGAGCCTGTGTTACTTTCGAATTACGATTCTGTGTTCCTATGGACAGCTGATGCTTCTCCATATTCGCAACTGCGAATATATTTCATGTACACTCATGTTCAGATTAAACAGAACAACTAGGACGACTAGAGATAGGACATCCCTATTCATAGGACATGCACACTAGTACGTTCTGCAGAAATGAACCATGTCCACTCGTGGGTTCAAGGTCAACATCGATATCGCGGCGCTATACTACCCACCGGTAATACGTGCCTGCGGCTCTCGTTGTCACTATAAACTGAAGGTAATGGACCAGTGTGACTTTGCAGATGTGCAGGATGCCTCGCAGACGTTTGCGCGATCCGTGCCGCCAAATAAGCGAGTTTGAAAGACGGCGCTTTATTGGTATTAGAGAGTGTGATGCACTCATCCGGGAAACTGCCGCTCGTGAAGGACCAAGTGTTTTGGCTGTGCAGCGGGTGAGTGTAGATTGGTTCAAGGAAGGCCGTACAACACGACGAGACGGGTCAGGTCGCATTACCCAGACCACCCTTCGTGAAGGTAGACACCTCACCCTAATTGCATTGCAGGGCATATCTGCATCTTCCTCGGCTCTAGCACAACAGTGGAGCAGTGTAACACATCGTGCACTATCAGGAGTCGCCCTTTATTACGTGCGCGCCTTCCACTTCTCCGTCTACGTTTGACGAATGTGAAGAAACAAGATGGACAACAATGGTCTGTGGAACGACGTCACTGAGAACAAGAATGGCATCAGATAGTGTTTTCGGTCGAATACAAGTTCTCTTTGTTTGAAGGTTATGGCCGTATTTTCGCTCGCCGCAGGCATCGGGAACGGCATCACAATGACTGCATTCGCACGAGACATACAGCGCCAACTGGAGGTGTGGGGTGTTATTGTGTGCAACCACAATTCACAGACGATGTATGTCCAGGGCACTGTGACCAGTACGACCCACGTCAATGACGTCCTGCCACCCGTAGCCGTACCCTTTCCGCACAACACAGTAGATGCCGTTTTTCAGCAACCCAGCAACTTGTCGCCAGTCGAAAATGTGTGGGATATGGCGAAGCGACGGTTGCAGTTCTGTGACCCAGTGCCAAACACCACAGATAAACTTTAGAATCCGGCTATACCACAGGACGCTATTCGCCCCTTATACCCATCGGCGCCATCACCACAGAACAAGTTAACAGGGCCCATAGCGGGCACCGTGCCTACTAGGCAACAGGACAGTTGCCAATCATTTCTGCAGAACATACTTATGTTCATGTCCTGTAAATATGAATGCCATATCTCTAGCCATTCAAGTTGTTCTGTTTTTTTCTGAACTTGAGTGTGGTTATACAGGGTGTCCCAGGAGGGATGGTCGATGTTCAGGGATACGACAGGAACGCTTATTTGGAGTAAAAAGCTTCGTACGGTCGTATGCAGTAATCCGAAAAGTTTCTGAAATAGAACACATTTAATACATTGTTATTTATTTTCTGTTTTATTCAGTACAGTGTTACGTGCATGTGTACAACGTCTAGTATTTATTACAACATGCGCTTTACGATGTAGCATTATGCTGGAAACTCTGATACAGATTATACTTCGGAATATGACGTGACGGAAGACACTGACGCCAGTCTTCGATACCGTCAGGAGCATTACCATTTCAGAGGCAGTAAATACATTATACCTGCATATTCTGCATTAGTGTAGATGTGTGGTATTGTAGCCAGCGCGCACAGGCTCAGTTAACCTAGACGTTTGTGTAATACACCGTCAATCCCTCGCACTTCACTCACAACCCATCATGGATCACTGCGATTGCACGGTATAGATTAATGGCAGAAAAACATCCGAGCAAAGAAGCTGAAAACAATGAGGTAGCTTGGGCTAGAATACGACTTCAAAGAAATTGGATGGGTAAGACTTACACGTGTGCGCCACTATATCAAAAACAAATATACATAGGACGTATTCTATCTCTGAAACGATAGTTCAGACGTCGAAAGCTGAAGATGAAGAGACAGAGAAAGTACTATAAGGGTACTGAAATGGTACTTCAGGCCATAACAGGAGATGAAAATGTAATAGTAATGGTGGACAGGACTGCAGTTGTAGGGGAAGGAATAGAAAAAAGGTTACAGGAGAATTTGTGACTGGGACAAGAAAAGAGAGAGGAGAAAGAATAATCGAGTTTTGTAATAAATTTCAGCAGTTAGTAGCCAACACTCCGTTCAAAAATCACAAGAGGAGGAGGTATACTTAATAAAGACTGGGTGATACGTGAAGACTTCGCTTATATTATATCGTGGTGAGACAGAGACTCCGAATTCAGGTACTGGACTGAAAGGCGTAGCCAGGAGCAGATACAGACTAAGATCACAATGTAGTAGTGATGAAGAGTAGGCCTAAGTTCAAGAGATTAGTCAGGAAGAATCAATACGCAAAGAAGTGGGATACGAAAGTTCTAAGGGATGGCGAGACAGGCTTGAAGCTGTCTAAGTTTATAGACACTGCCATAAAGAACAGCTCAATAGGCAGAATGTTTGAAGTGAAATGGACATTTCTAAATAGGGCAATCACAGAAGTTGGAAAGAAAAACATCGGTACAAAGAAGGTAATTGTGAGGAAACCATGAGTAACAGAAGGCATACTTGAGACGATCGGTGAAAGAAGGATGTACAAAATTATTAAGGACAAATTCATGAATACACAAATACAAGTCACTGAAGAATGAAATAAATAGGAAGTGCAGTGAAGCTAAGAGGAAACGGCTGCAGGAAAAATGTGAAGAAGTCGAAAAAGGAATGATTGTCGCAAAGACTGACTAAGCATACAGGAAAGTCAAAATAAACTTCAGTGAAATTAAAAGCAAGGATGGTAACACTGAGAGTGCAACGGAAATTTCATTGTTAAATGCAGATGAGAGCGCGGATAGGTGGAAAGAATAGATTGAAAGCCTCTATGAGGGAAAAGAGTTGTCTGATGTGATAGAAGAAGAAACAGGAGTCAATTTAGAAGAGATAAAGGATCCAGTGCTAGAATCAAAATGTAAGAGAGCTTTGGAGGACGTAAGACCAAATAAGGCCGAAGGGATGGATGAAATTCCATTTCTAAAATCATTAGCCAGAAGTGGCAACAAAACGACTCTTCACGTTGGTGTGTAGAATGAATGAGTCTGTCGACATACGATCTGACTTTCGGAAGAACATCATCCACACAATTCGAAAGATTACAAATCACCTGAACAGCTCAAGAATCCAAGTTGCTGACAAGTATAACATGCAGATGAATGGAAAAGAAAAGTGTGGATGTGATAGATGAGTATCAGTTTGGCTTCAGGAAAGGCAAAGGCATCAGAGAGGCAGCGCTGACGTTGCGGTTGATAATGGAAGCAAGACTAAACAAAAATCAAGACAGGTTCATAAGCTTTGTCGACCTGGAAAAATCGTTCGATAATGTAAAGTGATGCAAGATGTTCGAAATCCTGTGAGACATAGGGGGTAAGCTATACACAAGAGCCAAGAGGGACTAATAAGAGTCGGGAACCAAGAAATAAGGGATCGGATTACAAAGGTTGTAAGACAGGGATATAGTCTTTTCCCCCAACTGTTTAGTCTATATATCGAAGAAACAGTGATGGAAATAAAAGAAAGGTTCAGGAGTGAGTTGAAATTCAAGGTGAAAGAATATCAATGACACGAATCGCTGATGACATTGCTGTCCTGAGTGAAAGTGAAGAAGAATGTCATGATATGTTGAAAGAATGAACAAGATAATGAGTACAGCATCTGGATTGAGAGCAAATTGAAGAAAGATGAAAGTAATGGAAGTAGCACAAATGAGAACAGCGAGAATCTAAACATCAGGATGGATGGTCACGAAGTAGATGAAGCTAAGGAATTCTGCTATCTAGGCAGCAAAATGGCCAATGACCGACGGAGCAAGGAGGACATCAAAAGCAGACTAGCACTGGCAAAAAGCGCATTCCTGTCCAAAAGAACTCTACTAGTATCAAACATAGACTTTAGTTTGTGGAAGAATTTCTGAGAATGTACGTTTGGAGCACAGCATTGTATGGTAGTAATACGTGAACTGTGGAAAAACTGGAACAGAAGATAATTGAAGCATTTCAGGTGTTGGCCAGCCGTTGTGGCCGAGCGGCTCTAGGCGCTTTAGTCTGGAATCGCGCGACCGCTACGGTCGCAGGTTCGAATCCTGCCTCTGGCATGGATGTGTGTGGCGTCCTTAGGTTAGTGAAGTAGTTCTAAGTTCTGTGGGACTGATGACCTCAGATGTTACGTCCCATAGTGCTCAGAGCCATTTGAACCATTTTTTTCAGCTGTTGTGCTACAGGTGAATGTTGAAAATTAGGTGGACTGATAAGGTAAGGAATGAAGCGGTTTTGCGCAGAATCGTACAGGAAAGGAGTATATGGAAAATATTGGCAAGTGGAAGGGGCAGGATGATAGGACATCTGTTAAGACATCAGAGAATGACTTCCATGGTAGAAGAGGATGCTGTAGAGGTCAGAAACTGTAAGACAGATAGAGATTGGAATAAACCCAACAAATCATTGAGGACGTAGGTTGTAAGTGCTACTCTGCGCTAATTAAAAAAAAAAATCCTTTGAAAAACTCTGAAACCCTTCGGAGTAGGGTATATGTCCATATGAAGTCTATTGATTCAAGTGAGACTTCCGGCCGTATCCCTGTATATTAACATTTCCCCCCCCCCCCCCCCCCCCCCCCCTGTGACACCCAGTATATGACATGATCTTGCACATGACAATCTGCTTCCAAGCGGACATTATACAGCACGTCATGTAAGTAATAACACTACCGACATCTAGCGCCGGCCGCGGTGGTCTAGCGGTTCTAGGCGCTCAGTCAGGAACCGCGCAACTGCTGCGGTCGCAGGTTCGAATCCTGCCTCGGGCATGGATGTGTGTGATGTCCTTAGGGTAGTTTGGTTTAAGTAGTTCTAAGTTCTAGGGGACTTATGACCACAGATGTTGAGTCCTATAGTGCTCAGAGCCATTTGAACCATTTTGAACCGACATCTAGCATGCTGATACTTACCAGCTTATTTAAGGACTCAACATGTCCTCTTGCTACCTCATACATAAACATGTTTGCTATTAAATGATGAAAGCATTTAGTTTACATCAGGGATTGCGTTTCGTCGCTGGGTGAAACCAAAACTTGTCTCAAATTTCGGTCTGACAGTTCTCATTCAGGTTCTCTTTTGTTTCAAGAAATCACTTCAATGGCGCGCTGTTTCCTTAGAATAGTTTCTTCCCTCTAATTGTTCACTCTTTGAGGTAATCTGATTACACAAGAAATTCAACAGGAGCCTCGCCTGCAACTTTTGATAGTATTTAGAAATGCCGCTGGAAACTAATGCCGAGACATCGTACCCGATCTTTGATCACCATACATTTTCCTGTGGTAGGAGTGACAGGTGAAGACGTTTGGTGAGGTGCATTGAATCCACGAAACATATGGGCCCAGACGAAAAGTAGCTCTTCGTAGAAGAGCTTCTGTGAAGTTTGCAAGCTAGGAGACGAGGTACTCGCAGAACTGAAGCTATAAGGACGGGTCTTGAGTCGTAGAGCACTTTCCCGCGAGAGACAAAGGCAGTTTAAATCTGTCAACATGTTTACTACCCAAAAATACTCGTAAATCGCCATACAATAAGCTCTTGTACGTACGGGAGCGAGATGCAGATGGTAAAAAGCTATTACGATCTCACTACGATCCACGAACGATGATGGTTAGCGCATGTCGAGGCATGAACGAAGACTGCATTGTTGACTGGTTTCAGTTTCATGTATTTACATTGATTGCATTAGCTGTTAAGCTGATTATGCGATAATTCTCACACTTTAAAGCTCTTTCAATCGTCGGAATTGTATGGATGATGGCCGGCCGGAGTGGCCGTGCGGTTCTAGGCGCTACAGTCTGGAACCGAGCGACCGCTACGGTCGCAGGTTCGAATCCTGCCTCAGGCATGGATGTGTGTTATCTCCTTAGGTTAGTTAGGTTTAATTAGTTCTAAGTTCTAGGCGACTGATGACCTCAGAAGTTAAGTCGCATAGTGCTGAGAGCCATTTGAACCATGTTGTGGATGATGTTTTTTTCGAAAGTAAGATGGTATGCCGCCTATCTCGTACATTCTTTCCACCAACGTGAAAAACAGTTTCTATGTCACTTCCCCCCAACGATTACAGATATTCCGATGGGATGTTATCCATCCCTCCTGTCTTACATGAAGTCTTCCAGTGCTCCTTTAAATTCTGACATTAATACTGGATCACCTATCTCTTCCCTACCAACTCCTGTTTCTTCTATTATCTCATCCTCAGATAAGTGTACCTAGTCACAGATGCCTACAATGTTTTCTTTCCACCTTCTCGTTTTCTTCTCTCCGTTTAACAGTTCCCGTTGCACTCTTAATGTCACCGACTTTGCTTTTAGTTTCAAGGAAGGTGGTTTTGACTTTTCTATGTGCTGAGGCAGTCATTCCGACGTTCATTTATTTTTCGATTTCTTCACATTTTTCTTGCAGCCATCTCGTTTTGACTTCCCTACACATCTTATTTACTTCATTTCTCGGTGACTTGTATTTCCGTGTTACTCATTTTCTATGAACGTTCTTGCACTTCCTTCTTTCCTCGATTAACAGAAGTATATCTTGTTTACCCATGGTTTCTTAACCGTTACCTCCTTTGTACCTATGTTTCGCTTTACAGCTTCTGTGATTGCCTTTTTTAGAGATGTCCATTCCTCTTCAACTGTACTGCCTACTGATCTATGACTTATTGCGCCGGCCGGGATGGCCGAGTGGTTCTAGGCGCTACGGTCTGGAACCGCGCGACCGCTACGGTCGCAGGTTCGAATCCTGCCTCGGACATGGATGTGTGTGATGTCATTAGGTTAGTTAGGTTTAAGTAGTTCTAAGTTCTAGGGGACTGATGACCTCAGAAATTAAGTCGCATAGTGCTCAGAGCCAATTCAACCATTTTATTCCTTATTGCAGTATCTATAGCCATAGAGAACCTCAGGCATCTCTTCATTCCTTACTACTTCCGTGTCTCACATCTTGACACATTGATTCTTCCTCACTAGTCTCTTTAAGTACTGCCTACTCTTGACCATCACTAAATGATGATCCGAGTTCGCATCTGCTCCTGAGTAAGCCTTAAAACACTTTATCTGATTTCTGAATCTCTGTCGGACGATGTTGAAATCGAACTAACATCTTCCTGCATTTCCCTGACTTTTCCAGTTATAGCTTTACTTCCTTCTTCTGTGATTCTTGAACAGAATATTCGCTATCACCAAACGAAATTTGTTGCAGAGGTCAACTAGTCTTTCTCCTCTCTCATTCGTAGTACGAAGTCCATATCCTCCCGTAACCCTTTCTTCTATGCTATCTCCTACAACAGCATTCCAATCGACCATGGCTATTAGGTTTTGATTTCCCTTAACCTGCTGTATTACCCGTTCAATATCCTCACATGCTTCGTCATCTCTTCACGTTCTACTTGTGTCGTCGGCATTATACATGAACTATTATTGTCTGTGTAGGTTTACTGTCGGTTATGGCGAGAGCAATCCTGTCACTTTGTCCTACCTTCCTGTTCATATGAAATCCTGTTCCCGTTACACCACGTTATGCTGCTGGTGATATTACGCTGGACTCGTATGATCAGATAATCTTGTCTCCTTTCTATTTCACTTCACTGAACCCGACTACATATAGCCTGTATCGTAGCATTTCCCTTTTTAAATTTTGTAGCTTCCTTACCACTTTCAAATTCACGACATTCCACGGTACGACTTGTAGAATGTAATTCGTTCGTTGGTTGTGCAATGCTTTTCCCGTGGTCACCTCCCACTTGAGTGTCCCCTCCCAGGAGATCCGGATTTGGCTCTAGTCCAGAATATTTTGCCAATGGAGACATCATTATGAAACGTTTTCAATTTTAGGCCACATACCCTATGGATACATATCATGTGTCTTTAACGCAGTGTTTACCATTACCCTCTGCATCCTCATGCCGCTGATCATTGGTGATCTTCCATATTTTTGGGATAGTTTCCTACCCTAAAGGCAAGAGAATGGGGCCTGAACTTCTGTCCGCTCCTCCGCCTCTCCGACAAGGCCTATAGCACAAAGAAGGTGACTTCTTACGCTGGAAGTCTTCGACCGCCATTGCTGACGATTTTTATTAAATATTTAAGTAGTGGCAGGGTTAGAACACGCGACCAATGACGTTTTGACTCCTAATCAAGGACTACACCCTTAGACCACTGGTACAATCGGTTACCCGCCATACGTTCAGAAAACCAGGAGCATTATCGGCAGAGCCCTCCCACCAGCTCAGGATTTTGACTGTCAAACGCGCCAACTGTACAGATTTTGGCACTTTATCCTTGGGGACGACACTGAACAACTGTATCAACGAATGCTAAGCCGAATAACTGCTTGCACAAGGGCCAGAGGTGGGTCAACGTGTTATAGACATGTGCAATTTGCGAAGCTGATTATGAAATTGTAATCGTATGTTTGTACATGTACATCATATATACGGATATCTGTCCCACTCGGTATTCCGTGGTGCATTTTTCTTTTTGTCTTAGAGTGTGTTTAAGGCACATAATGCTTAACCACATGAGACTGAAAATCTCGCGAACTCATACATTAATGCTAATAATTGAAGAACAAGTTGAGAAAGAGCATACGTGGTTGCAAAGAAGTATTATTGGAAGCAACAACGCTCATGTGACCCAAAATACGTGTCGAACTACCGCATGGCTTTTGTATACTTGAAGATTGAAGTTCGTGCGCCCGAACATAATACGCGGGAAAGTGTAATTTTTATTTTCCGCTGTTGATTCTTACGCCCTTGCTTTAAGGTTGGTTACTACTTGGCTACTCCAAAAATAAGTTCGTTTCGTCAAAAACATGGTGTACCCTCACACTTGTTAAGTAAGTGGTAGGCTGAAAGCGACAAAGGTGTAAGAATTACGGTTTTCATTACCAATTCAATAGATCAGGTCGTGTCCCTTCCTATGTAGGTCCTCCACACCCTGCTGTAAGAGTGCTCTCATGTAAATTTTCATGTTATCTGACTAAATTAACGAAGGAAAGAAAGTAACACACTTTTGTCTCTTGGTCGAAGTTTTTCTGCGTGAGATTCTTCGTTACTGACAGGTGTCTTTGGTTCAACAAATATGTCGTCTGGTTGTGCTGACGTCGGAGTGTGATGAAAATTTGAAGACTGTTTATTCATATTGTAAGGAATCTAGTCCACTAGGAAATTCTGCTCCATTAGCGAACTGTGTAATACCATCCAAATTTTGGCAGGACTTGAGTTGATTTTCTTACGTAAATTATGTGAATGTTCGCATAGTTTTCTGGTTGTGAGATACATTCTATTCGGTAAATATATTTTTCATATTTATACATCGTTATGCCATCACGTATACACCACGAAAATTAGTGGTTGGATAAGTACCACCGAATGACGTGAAACATAATCCACATCATTTATAATGTTTTTGTTATTCGGCTCTAAATACAAGGCACAACATGTGTTTCTACTTATATCTTTATTTATATTTCCGTCTCTCATTCAGTTTTAAATAAAACTAAAATACCTTTTTCCACTTATATGTTCATTAATTTTTACTATCAGTGTCAAATAGATATTTTCAAATAACCGGAAATGTCTAAATCTCATATTTGCAAACTTTGTAACCTTTGTTGTTATCAGTTATGTTTAAAAATCTTCACTTAAATCGATATCTTAGGAATATAATATGTTAATGAAAACTGATAAATAAATCAAGTAATGGAAAATCTTAATCTTATTTTTACTTCTGGTATGTACTCGAAGGTGCTAAATACATTCCACCTTGTAACGTTTTGGCGGAAAACAGGATAGGGGTCTGAAACTTCCTGGCAGATTAAAACTGTGTGCCGGTCTGAAACTCGAACCCGGTACCTTTGCCTTTCGTGGGAAAGTGCTCTACCATCTGAGCTACCAAAGCACGACTCACGAACCTTCCTCACAGTGTTACTTCTACCAGTACCTCGTCTCCTACCTTCCCAACTTTACAGAAACTCTCCTGCGAACCTTGCAGTACTAGCTCTCCTGAAAGAAAAGATATTGCGGAGACATGGCTTAGCCATAACCTAGGGGATGTTTCCACAATGAGATTTTCACTCTGCAGCGGAGTGTGCGCTGGTATGAAACTTCCTATCAGATTAAAACTGTGTGCCGGACCGACACTCGAACTCGGGACCTTTGCCTTTCGCGGGCAAGTCCTCTACCATCAGAGCTAACCTAGCACTACTCACGCCCCCTCCTAACAGCTTTACTTCTACTCATTCAGGATAGAGGTCGCTTACCTCAGCACAGAGTTGTATCAGAATTGTATATAAGTTCGTGAGATTGTTTCCAGATTATATTCGGAATTGATTTTGGTCAGACTTGTACAGATCCACACCGAGAAAATGTGTCTGAAATTCTGGATGCGATTTTACGTGTTGTTTTGTTTCTCTATCTCTGATGTTTTGGGAAACTGTGAAATGCTGTACGAATGGATTACAGCGTTTCTTATCACAAATCCATTAAACTCTCAGTCATTTCGAGGAGCCCTGGACGGTGAAAGCTGTTATTCCATCTTACTATTTCCCTAGACGTGAAGCCATCCTGAAAAGCCTAGTAAGTTTTTAAGCTGATATACAGTGTCACCAACCTTTAACCTGGGAAGTAATTGTTTACGTAATGACGAACATTACTTAGCAATGTCAGCCTAACATTCAAAAATTTGTAATAATTAAGGGAAGTGCATTATAATGTACATAGAGGAAACACACTCTACTATCTGCGTTTTTGAGGGCTGCTTCAAAATAGGTTACCTAAAAGGAACTGGAGTGAACAGGAATAAAAAAATATATTTTTTAAATGTGTAATGAGGTTGGATGAAAATTATCCAGCAAAATGAACTCTAGGTCATATTCCTTCAGAAAGCCGCAGTACCGGTTCGTCCAAAGAGAGGTGGACTGCAAACTTGGAACAGGCTCGATGGCCGAAAACAGGTTGGTGAAGACTAACTAACCCGCGAAGGTGATGGCCATGTCCCTTTTAAGCTTATAAATATTCTAACGAATTATTCATTGATCCTTTTGAAACTTATTACGTAATAGGTGGTTTGAATAAAAAGATTTTTGGAGTGGAACAATATGTAAATAGCAACAGGTGTTAGAAGTGTGTTTACTTAGTCTTCTGGATTCTTTGTTTTCTAACTCATATTAAACTCATTCGGAAGTTTGTGTTGCTTTTTGAATATCTTGTGTAACACTCTTGGAAGCAATTAGTGGTGCGCTACGGACGCAGGCCACTAGAGTCTCCGCCACTTTGTAGCGCTGCTGCGTGGCACCAGACAAGCTGCTGCAGCGGCCGCTGATGTGTTGCGGCCAACCCGTCCCCAGGGCGGGCCTGTGTGGAGCGGCACTTAGGCACTTAAAGCCAGCCCCAACTTCCCCATCTGCGGATTTCACATCACACCAAGGCACCGGCTCACTTCGCGGAACTGTTAGGTGCTTTCGGTGCACTTACGGTGCTGCTGCTGAGAGGTACCTCTTCGCAAGTGATGCGCAGTCGCAAGTGATTCGTGCTCTAATGACGAGTAGTTTTCTTGCGGTCAGAAAAAGAGTTACCTTACACTACATTTTAACAATTTAGGTTTGTCATTAACCTTTTCGCTGCTACAAACATGTTCTCTGCATTCGTGCTAAGTGCGGCTTTTGTTATGGCTGCTGGAACCGCAAGACCGCTACGGTCGCAGGTTCGAATCCTGCCTCGGGCATGGATGTTTGTGATGTCCTTAGGTTAGTTAGGTTTAACTAGTTCTAAGTTCTAGGGGACTAATGACCTCAGCAGTTGAGTCTTATAGTGCTCAGAGCCATTTTTTTGTTATGGCTGTACTGCTCGCCAAATGCCGGTGCGTGAGCTCAAAGATTAGAATTACGGCCGATATCAAACACTTGCCACCCGATTTCTTGAAAACTATTAGACGAAAAATTTCATTTCTGCACACCTTACAGTCTCAGTAGCTAAGTTACAGAAACTTTATTTAAAATTCAGAGCAATACATCTCCTTTCGTTCTTGTGTGATTGGGGTTTGTATCCGACTGACAGTTGAAAGGTGGCTACACTGAGTCACAACGCCAGAGATTGCGACAAAGATTATTATTCCGCCACCTCCATTCGCAGTAGTAGTTCAGAGGATGTCGAGAGCAGTCGTTGTTCTGTTTCGTGAGAGAGCAGACGATCTGAGTTTTCACTGAAATGTTGCACTGTTCGGATGGTGTAATGTATAGATGGAAGAAGGTGCAATTGTCAGAATATATTTGGGAAAGGAGATGGGCTTTTGATTTATGGTGCTGGTTAAATGGAATATTTTTGTCAGGTGTATAACACGAGGTAAAAACGTATTACAGTTTTCTTTAATAACAATCCCTCTTCCTCACAGGAACAGTCAACAAAGCATCTGGCTCGTGTTCATTTACTGGACTTGTAATTCTGGTTTCTCTGTGCAATTATAGTATTTCTGGTTTTTCAATTAGTTCATTGTAAATGGTGTTTAAAATATTTTGTCGTATTGAGAAAGAACCGAGCCAGATACATGCACGTTGATTCGCACTACCACACACAGAACAGTTACACTTGCGCTATGTTGTTTCGTAGCCTTTATAGTTGCAGGGGACTTAATTAATCAATTGTCATTTTTTAATTTTATTTTATGCAGTCAGACTGCGTGATAATAATAGTCAGGGCCAAATGGTTACGAGACATCGTAACCGGTCTAACAGCTAGTAAAATTAATGCATTTATTCATTAACATTACTCTTTTCTTTTTAATTAAGCCCCAATGCACAGTCACCTGCGAAGCGTCCATTCATGTCCTTCAGCCTTGTTCGAATGGTTCAAATGGCTCTGAGCACTATGGGACTTAACATCTATGGTCATCAGTGCCCTAGAACTTAGAACTACTTAAACCTAACGAACCTAAGGACAGCACACAACACCCAGTCATCACGAGGCTTCCGCCTTGTTATTCTGTTGCCTTAAAAACCTTCATATCTCATAAACGATGCAAGATATCGAAACGAAATATATTTTTTGGAAAATTATTGCATCAGTTACATATAACACATGGTAAATACTCGAAACTTCTTTATTCACCGCGAGAAGGAAGTAACTTGTCCGCAGCTGTTAGTATTCGGCGGCTCAGGACGCATACAGATGTCCACAGCACATTAGGAAAACCCAAGCGGCGCGCGTATACCGGGCCACAGCACCTGTGGAATGCCGTAGCAGGATGTGCATACACGTCCACAGCAACATAAGGGCTTTATTCACCAGTGTGGGATGAAAAATTTAACGGAAAATTCGGTCAGTAATGTTACAGAATTCCTTGCTTGGAATTCCAGTCTTCTTTTCAGTTGTCATCATTTCACACATCCTGATCACATTTGTCCGCTGTCCACTAGGTCTTGGTAACCAACGACTACACCTAGGTAACGTACGACTGGTTCGAGAGAACCGCGCGATTATGTCCAGGTGCTGTGGTCCTCTGGTGACATGCGGATACAGTAGGGAGCGTTGTATAGTTTGGGCACATCTCTAACGGCCGTTGACGGCTTTTCAGACCTTACAGTCGGTACATCTCATTTCAAAGACTGCTCAGTTGGCATCAGGAGATTGTGTAGACCACTTTCAAGTCGCTGACGAAGGAAAAATCCCTACTAACACCGATATTTCAGTACCAACCATATTTGTCGTAGATGCCTCGACAAACCGACTACGGAAGCAGATTATTAATGACACATGCAACAGCAAAAATCTTTGATAGCTTTACTTACGTTTCCACTTTCTGTCATACACAGGTTGTCCTTTCACTAACTGTAGTAACATGTCTTTTCTTTTTCACATATACTTTTAACAAAGAAATTAAATTTCAGTGCATAAAAATTGCGTAAACACTGTCACATATTCTCTCTTAAGTAACATGATATATTCTCTCTTAAGTAACATGATACAAAAATAACGTTTTGCAAAGGGAATTTCTTCGAATAATTTTCAGAGCCCAGACTTATCGTAGCGAAATACATTGTACTCGTGTAACTCAGAGTCTGTTGTGTACATCCGTTTTATGGGGCAAATTGACTTCCTATCAGGTGATACCAATGCGATTTACTGCACCCGAAAGCACACGAATTTCATCAAGATTCCACATTCTACATGGTAGGGGTGAACGGCGAAACGTTTTTACTTCCCTCCACCCTTCGGATAGTTCTGCCAGCAATTGAGTCAGTGCTTTTGGTTCATTTTAAAATGTATGGATTCTTCCGACTTGCAGCACTGTGCTTCATGTCCGAAATTGTGGTTGGTCGTTAATTAGAGATGTCGCCTCGACTGCCTGATAAAGAAAATTGAACTGCTTAGCTTTTCCTTTCGGCAAGTAAAGGTTTGATAACATGACCCACTCTCTTACATGGCACTTTCGCGATTTTGACTTCTTGTTGAGGTCTTTTTTAACTTGGTGCCAGATACTTTTTAACCTTTTAGCAACATTTCGACCAATGAGCATAATTTCTTCTTGGGCATCAAGTGCCCATTCCTGATTCCTAAAAAGTGGTCCTATTGATCTAAACATAATCCCGTAAATTCAGACTTAGTAACTTTTCTTGTTTTTGAACTGGTGGTTCCTGATAGTAAAATTCCTTCAGTAATAATACACTAGTCTTTACTGTAACTCTGTGAAGGACTGACCATCCTGGAGCATTTCATTGCAAATTACGTAGGCTGTAACCTCCCCTAACAATTTCAATCGTGCCACATTTAAGAATCACTCCAGATTCAAGGTTTGCTAACTTCATGGCTTCACGATAACTATCAAGAAAGCCAAAAATATCTTCCTTAGTTTTACCAGTGAATGGGGCTACCAATGAGGCAGTACTAGCATCAAGGATGGGTGCACGCTTTACACTATTTCTCTACGCAAAGCTTCATTATTACCTTGAACCTTAGCTACCTCATCCAGAAAATGCCGAACCGTCCCCTGGATTTGTGGTCTTGAATGGACAGATATTTTTGCTTGCTGCTACAGCCACAAATGTACGATATACTCAAGCAGACAAGAAAGGAAAGGAAAAGAAAAATACAACCATACGGGGTCATAAAATTTTAACACGTTGCTTACTTGTATAAGTGCGCCGACTGCCACTGCTGTTGCATTCTTTTCATTTCTCCCTACCACTCATCCACTATTTCAGCGTCCAGCAGTACTTCTGACAGCAGATGTAACGAGGTTCTATAGGATATTGTGGACAAACAGCTGCCTGCCGGACGTGGGTTGAGCTGCCAACGAAGTGGGCAGCCAGTGTATCGTTACAACACTTTATTTACAATTGAAACCAAATGTTCTGCAGTGTGTCTGCAGAAGGTGGACAGCCAGGAGCCACAGACCCGAGTGCACTAGCATGGATGAGCCGACGAAGCCATTTTTACCTGCTGGACGGTGGCATACAGGTCTTGCTGCCTCTGTACTCCTGTCAAAACGGCAGGGCAGCAGCATATTGACTTGTAGCCAGGACAGGCAGGCTTGCCCATCGGAGTCCACAACCACATACGGAGAATGGAACCTGGTCGCCCTAAAGGCTGGGTGGAAAGGAAACGGTCGGGTGTTTTTGCATCCCGGTGACAGCAACGCAGAGGCGGCTGCGTCGACTGGGACAGGCTGAGCATCATTACATGACAGTACTGTATCGATGATGCTGGGCTAGTCTTGGGGAGTTTAAATATCACAGTCCATGGCAGAGCTTGCGGAAAAATCCTTGTTTCTGTGCCACGGGGGCTACGTATTGAAATGGTCAGTGTTGTAGGTGCTGGTGGCGTCACGCGGAAGGAGGTCAGTACGAAAGGGCCCTACAACGAATGGTTGCGACATCGTTTGGTCGTCATCCGTGGCTGCTGTTGGGAACTACGGCCCGGTGAGGTTGGAGGTCCAAAATAAATAAATGAAGAAGAAGGTGATGGTCTACCTTAAGAAGACGATAATTGCAAGGGTAAGGTGGGTGTGGTGAGCGTACTGTAAGACCTTCAGTACACACACCATCAGAGTATTTGACTTGTCGCTCTAACGAAGTAGGCGAGTGTCAGCGATGTGGCTCGTGGTCTTATCGTGGCGTGTTTATCTTCTCCTGTTAGGTCAGACGATGGAAATGCCACTTGCACGATTCGAGTAGCAGATTGACGGTGACCAACTTTAAGTAGAACTTGATTAATTTTCACACACATTTATTAAAATAATAAAATGCAAGAAAATTACTTAACTTGGTTCTGGATGCTATTTACAATTGACAATCTGAAGTTCCTATTCTCACATATATCTCTGATACTTGACAATAGTTTCTATACATTTATCTTCATGGATATGTACGGGAATATGGTAATTTTATTACGCGCAGGCTGAAACTTGATCATAGACTGGTACAGACAAATGTAGAACTCGTACAGACTAATGCAGACTGGTACAGACAAATGCAGACTGGTAGAAACTAGTGCAGACTGACTAATCCCAGGTCTGTACACTCGTTATAATACCTCGCGCGTTCATGTATCACTGTGGGAGTGTGATCCGCGAGGAGAAAAGGTTCTACCTTAGCAGCAATCTCATTGGCTTCGTTACACATTAATACGCGGATCGGCGGAAGCAGAATTTGGTCCGTCTGTATCGCAGCGCCATCTCGTAGTGCGGAGACGGACGAGCACTGCGCCTGCCCTGTTGTGCTTAGCGGGGCGCGCTCTAGTGGGAAAGTTGTGTACGCGCTGTTAACGCGGAACTATGTACACAACAGCGGGTTAAAAGGTGAGGTTGGTGGTCCAAAATAAATAAATGAAAAAGAAGGTGACGGTCTACCGAAAGAAGACGATTATTGCGAGGGTAAAGTGGGTTAAAAGGTGAGGTTGGAGGTCCAAAATAAATAAAAGAAAATGAAGGTGATGGTCTACCGGAGTGTATTAGTAGGCGATAGAGGACTGTAAATGGTTTTTGACAGATCCGATGATTAGGGTATACCGAAACTCGTAATGGTTCAACTGGTTCAAATGGCTCTGTGCACTATGGGACTTAACATCTGAGGTCACCAGTCTCCTAGAACTACTTAAACCTAACTAGCCCAAGGACACCACACACATCCATGCCCGAGGCAGGATTCAAACCTGCGGCCGTAGTGTTCGCGTGGTTCCAAACTGAAGCGCCTAGAACCGCTCGGCCACACCGGCCGGCCACGTAATGGTGACATGTATTGGTGAACAAGGCTAGTGTATTTCCATCCAGGGGTAAAGATAGTCTCACTTCTCCTAACATACTTGCTGCCAAAAGTGTTAAAAAACTGGTAGCCAAGTTTGCTAAAGCACGCCTGTATGCTGAAGCTCGATCCCGTGTTACCTGGTTAGAATTCTGACAGTGTAAGAAATTTATAACTCGAGTTGTTGGCCGACAAGGGGAAGGAGACATGATGACGTATAGTTGCTGATTATCAGACATTGCATCAGTGCACTGGGTTAAACTCTAAGCCTCTCTGGTACCTGAGGATGTGAAGGAACAAACCAATTCTCAGGGTGACTTGTCTGGTGATTGAGGGCAATGACTGCCGCTTTATTGCTGTCCTAGAGATGTAGTTGTGTGCCGGCTTGGGTTGTACTTTGTCCTACCCCTCTCTCCTTCTATTTCCAAACATGACACTAAACCCATAGACACATCATGCCCTCCTGCGCAAGATAGCTAAGTGTAACACACAGCCGGCCGCGGTGGTCTCGCGGTTCTAGGCGCTCAGTCCGGAACCGCGCGACTGCTACGGTCGCAGGTTCGAATCCTGCCTCGGGCATGGATGTGTGTGGTGACCTTAGGTTAGTTAGGTTTAAATACTTCTAAGTTCTAGGGGACTCATGACCATAGATGTTAAGTCCCATAGTGCTCAGAGCCATTTGAACCATTTGTAACACACACATTTGGTGAACGAAATATGCCGTTTTGCGCGAGCGAGGAAAGCCATTACAATCGGGTGACTGAACTACCTACCGATTAATGCCGATCCACTTCCCTCTAATACTGGTACTAATAGTTTTTGAAACTACACTGATGTCTCTCGCATGGTACTGAATTAAAAGCTGATGTGCCGGGGGTGCTACTGCGGAATGTAAAGACAGTGAAATTGTTGTGGAACGGAGCTGTTCGTCAAATCACTAAAATTACATTTAGTGTCACCATTTCAGCTGGGTCTGGAACAGTGACGCTCTTGTTCACTACAAGCAACCCAGTCAAATCACCATAGAATTGTTGTTCATTTCTAGGTCTCACACGGCACTTCTTTTGTATTCAGTGGTTTGCAGTGTGTACTAAAGTTGCCCTTTTCAGTGACAACAGAAAGTCACATCGCTGTTGGCCTCGATTTGATGAATCAGTGTTCCTGGAAGAAGTATTTCTACATATTCTACAAAGTGGAATTAACATGATAATGAATACACTGCTAGGGTTTGTGGCTGTGGTAATAGAGAAAAAGTCGTTTCGAGAACATACATGAGCAGCATTTATAGGATGAGATACCGAGTTGTCTGTCGCCGGAGGAGAGGCGTCACACCTACGTCAAGATGGATGGAATGACACTTTTTTTACGCCGGACTGTAGCTTCCTGTATGAAATGCGTCACCAGTTTTAATGCACGCGCTTATCTGCGCTATCGCTGCTGGCACTACGAGCCCGAAACGAATTATTACTGTTTGCGGAATTAATTCATGTGCCTCAATGGAGACAGCTGGGACGCTGCTGTGTCATTTTAATTCGCAGAGTAAATATAAAGCAAACCATATTATTTTTGTTTTTGCTTTAGATACTTTTTTGCTTCCCATACGTCTCCATTTGAGAGATTTAATATGAATATCACGTATTTACATTTAACTACTGTTACCAAATGTAAATTCCGTAGGAAGCTCGGGTACATTTGTTTCCTTTCCTTCTTTCTTTTTTTAGTCACACGTGGACGTGCAAAACTGCGAATATTCGTATTAAAAATTAGCGAATAGCGTCAAAGGGAATATTCAGTGTTTTAACGAAGTCCAGAAAAAAATTAGCATTCAATAAAATTAGCATTTTGTTTCACGCAGTCGTGGTCTGATGTAAATGTGCCGACCGGTTAGCTCTAGACTAATTTTAAACAATTAAATTCATTATTATATTACTGCATCATCAAATATGTATATACTAGGACAGGAATAAAAGCAATAGTAAATAAAACCTAGAGCAAATTACTACCTCTATTTGTTACGGAATTTGTAGGCTTTTGTAAATATATATATTTTTTATTTATTTATCACGGCGCCAGTAGTTTCATCTTCGGTACTAAAGAAATTTTATGATTTTTAGTGCGTAGCGGAAGTACAATTCGAAAGTACTGGTGCAGATTTTGAGAACTTTACCACCAATATATTTATTTTATCTGGATGTTCTTACCATACACTTTCCGACGTGGTGTGAGTCTACATTATTTACGACTTGTGACACAACCTAAGCAGCCGTCTTAGGTTGATTGCAGATCACGGTGTCGTTTATCGACTAATGAAGTCATCAGAAGATTAAAAAAAATCCAAAACGATTTAGAAAAGATATATGAATGGTGCGAAAATTGGCCGTTGACCCTAAATAAAGAAAAGTGTGAGAACATCCACATGAGTGCTAAAAGAGATACGTTAAACTTCGGTTACACGATAAATCAGTCACATCTAAAGGCCGTAAATTCAACTAAATACCTAAGAATTATAATTACGAATAGCCTAAATTGGAAGGAACAAAAAGAAAATCTTGTGGGGAAGGCTAACCAAAGACTGCGTTTTATCGGCAGAACACTTAGAAAATGTAACAGATGTAGTAAGGAGACTGTCTACACTACGCTTGTCCGTCCTCTTTTAGAATGCTGATGCGCGATGTGGGATCCTTACCAGATACGATTGATGGAGTACAACGAAAAATTTTAAGGAAAGGCAGCACTGTTTGTAGTATTGCGAAATGATACAGGATTTGGCTGGACATCATTGAAACAAAGGTGTTTTTCGTTGCGATTGTATCTTCTCACGAAATTCCTATACCAACCTTCTCCTTGGAATACGAAACAATTTTGCTGACACTGCCCTACATAGGGAGAAACGATCACCACGATAAAGTAACGGAAATCAGAGCTCGGCCTCTTGTGTCTTATCTCAGAGTCTTTTATGCTGCTTTAGAGGTTTCTAAACGTTAACAATAATGCGCTGTATTAGTACAAGATACTGTTGAAGTTTTCCGTTTTCTGGCAGTAATGTTTTTGCGGTTATTTTATAACCTAAAGGTTCAGAAAGATCGGCGTCATTGTTGCATGAAATAGAGGCCCAAACGTAGTGGCCTCGTGCGTACGTGAGAGCGATCTTGCCGCAGCCTCAGAATGCTGCATCGGTCAGCAAAAGCGGTCACCGGTCTCAGAGCGCCCCTGAAGTGAGTCGCTTGCCGGCTTGCAGCGTGCCGGTTGCAAAGTTGTTTTAACTTGTGTGGCACGGTCGCGCAAGACGTGCCCTCGTACAGTGTGACCGCTACATCGTCCTAACACACTGTATACGGGTTAATGAATACAAATAATGTTACGTTAATTGCTATTCTTGTTAATGTTGAAATTTTAGTGGCAAAGTTTGTATTTGTGTTTATCTACGGTGTGAGTAATAGGTTTCTATAAGATCGGTACAAACAAAACAATATTAGCTTAAATACGTCGTAACTGCAGCCTTTAGCCATGTGGCTAACAGTAACTTGACAATATGTAATCACTTAAATGAATTTCGAACTACACTCCTGGAAATGGAAAAAAGAACACATTGACACCGGTGTGTCAGACCCACCATACTTGCTCCGGACACTGCGAGAGGGCTGTACAAGCAATGATCACACGCACGGCACAGCGGACACACCAGGAACCGCGGTGTTGGCCGTCGAATGGCGCTAGCTGCGCAGCATTTGTGCACCGCCGCCGTCAGTGTCAGCCAGTTTGCCGTGGCATACGGAGCTCCATCGCAGTCTTTAACACTGGTAGCATGCCGCGACAGCGTGGATGCGAACCGTATGTGCAGTTGACGGACTTTGAGCGAGGGCGTATAGTGGGCATGCGGGAGGCCGGGTGGACGCACCGCCGAATTGCTCAACACGTGGGGCGTGAGGTCTCCACAGTACATCGATGTTGTCGCCAGTGGTCGGCGGAAGGTGCACGTGCCCGTCGACCTGGGACCGGACCGCAGCGACGCACGGATGCACGCCAAGACCGTAGGATCCTACGCAGTGCCGTAGGGGACCGCACCGCCACTTCCCAGCAAATTAGGGACACTGTTGCTCCTGGGGTATCGGCGAGGACCATTCGCAAACGTCTCCATGAAGCTGGGCTACGGTCCCACACACCGTTAGGCCGTCTTCCGCTCACGCCCCAACATCGTGCAGCCCGCCTCCAGTGGTGTCGCGACAGGCATGAATGGAGGGACGAATGGAGACGTGTCGTCTTCAGCGATGAGAGTCGCTTCTGCCTTGGTGCCAATGATGGTCGTATGCGTGTTTGGCGCCGTGCAGGTGAGCGGCACAATCATGACTGCATACGACCGAGGCACACAGGGCCAACACCCGGCATCATGGCGTGGGGAGCGATCTCCTACACTGGCCATACACCACTGGTGATCGTCGAGAGGACACTGAATAGTGCACGGTACATCCAAACCGTCATCGAACCCATCGTTCTACCATTCCTAGATCGGCAAGGGAACTTGCTGTTCCAACAGGACAATGCACGTCCGCATGTATCCCGTGCCACCCAACATGCTCTAGAAGGTGTAAGTCAACTACCCTGGCCAGCAAGATCTCCGGATCTGTCCCCCATTGAGCATGTTTGGGACTGGATGAAGCGTCGTCTCACGCGGTCTGCACGTCCAGCACGAACGCTGGTCCAACTGAGGCGCCAGGTGGAAATGGCATGGCAAGCCGTTCCACAGGACTACATCCAGCATCTCTACGATCGTCTCCATGGGAGAATAGCAGCCTGCATTGCTGCGAAAGGTGGATATACACTGTACTAGTGCCGACATTGTGCATGCTCTGTTGCCTGTGTCTATGTGCCTGTGGTTCTGTCAGTGTGATCATGTGATGTATCTGACCCCAGGAATGCGTCAATAAAGTTTCCCCTTTCTGGGACAATGAATTCACGGTGTTCTTATTTCAATTTCCAGGAGTGTACGATATATCAGTAACATTATTTGCTGTTTTTTATAACATTACTTTACTGAAAAACATTATGCAAATATTGTCACGTTCATTCGTTGTTATATGGGCCTTTGACGATGATGTTTGTGATAGAAGCTAACAGTTAATGAAAAGGATATACTACGGTTCATCCACTTCTTATAACCTGAACGTCCCTGTGATCACTCCTTCCGAAAACATAGGCAACGTGTAAGTATTATTTGATGCATGTTGCAACGTAATCGTTTGAGTGCTGCTACTTTACATCGCAGAAAGCTCCTGACATTTGACCACCACTGTAGTTTGGCAAATTTACGGCTGCCGACCGCAACTTACATAACGCCAAGTCACGTATAGTGTTCCACAGTGCGTTGTTGTCATACTCAGCAGGAATTTCACACATGTCATGCCATAGTTCTTTCCAATTCTCCAGAAACGTTCATAAACGGCATTTAGGCACAGAGTGGTTGGTAAGAAATAGTTCAATTGTGTAACATTACTTTTAATATGACTATGTAAATATTTTTTTCCTGCGCTCTCGATTGTTGCTTTTAGCGCTCTAAGCTATACAATGTTAGTTTACTCTGCTTATTTCCACAAAATTCAGCTAAATTTTACTTCAGGTTATTCCATATAAGTGTAGCATACATTGTCGCACATGCCACGTGTAACTGCATAAACAATCAATATTTGTGTCAATACTTTCAGAACATGTTCTCACTGAAGAAATGTATTGTTAGCTTTGATAAAAAGTTTGAAAATAGTAAACGTATCTGTGTAACTTTGGAAATTAAAATGGTCTCTCAACATTTGCGGTATAATCTGACAAGTGAAACATGCAGTCATAAAAAAAAATTGCCTGTCTCCGTATTGACTCAAAGGTGCTGATGAAGAATGAGAAAAACTTACTGATACAACAACAAAAAATTTGTGCTGTAAATCCTGTTACTCCATAGAGGAATATTAGATAGATTAGAGACTGTAGGCTTGCATAACAGACAAGTGGCAACGAACCACTGTTTAGACTATGTTTGTCTTTTTATTCTCTGCCTCTTACATTAATTAGTGCGAAATGTTTTTAATGCCTTTGTTATAAAGATATGCTCTTTTTCATCATCCTTAAATAATTTCTACGACCCTATCCAGCTCATAGCATTATTATGAGTCACTTGCGAGATTTAGTTAATAGTAGACGGTGGCCGTGAAATCTCTCTTGGAATTCGCATTGGTAACTGTACACAGTAGCGAAGTAAGTAATCCGCACGTTATTCGGTACAGTTGCTTGTACTCCCAGTGGATTCTCCGCTTTATCCTATTTATTCGACGATACTGTTTCATTAGAAGTACTTTACGTGGTCTTTGTACTTAACTGTGGCACGCGATTTCGTTTTACTCTGAGGTGTTTTTGTTGTGTACGGCTATTTTCCAGCTTTGCTTTTATAATGACAATGTAGAGTTTAGAAAGAACCAAAGTTCTCTCTCTGCCGCAATACGTACAAGTGGATAAAGGAGCAAATTTCGGAATTTTACTGAAATTGTATGAATTTAAAACTGAGGATGAAATAATTAAAGATAGAATGATATGAAATGAAATCAGTGCAAACTGTTCACTTGTGCTACACCTGCATTGTAATACAGTCGCGGTCTTGCACTCATTTTCAGCTGCCAATGGATATTCATCACATAACAAAAAATTTGAGAGGTGGGAGTAGGACTTGCGCTCTGAGGATTCAATAAAAACTAATGTTTGTATGTAAACGGTTCATCGATCCCGGGACTCGACTATGTCCTCGATTTTTGCCTGTTATCTGCGTCGAGACTGACAACAAATTGGTCCCGAGAATCCCAAGACTTTTGAGAATGTACTGCTTGAGACTTTTCCAGCGTAATATCTATTTTATTAGTTCACGGGCGTCGTGTCTGATAATGTTGTGGAAGCTGTACAATATTTTAACGAGACAGCTGTTCGTTATCTTCATGTGGTTACTGACTTGTTACTGCAGTGGCTCGCCAATATACGAGTATACGCAGGCTCGTTAGAAAATTGCAGGCGCCGAGGGATGGGACTATAACGTCATCATAAGCTGTTCATAGAGCACGGCGATACTCATTGTCCCCGTGCTGGAGATACGGGCCACGGTCTTTACACGTGCGACACGGGAAAAGCTCTTGACATTTTACCAGTCAGCGTTCTTCTGTTCGATGTTGTAGATTGGGACAGGTAGAGAAACCGCCCGCAGAGCAGCTAACGTTGTGTGAAGCAGACCGGGTAAAAATATTCGCCGACACATAATGTGAAAGATCTGTCACACCCATTTGTACCTGGAAGTCCTTGAAACTGACGTGCATGACTAGTAGCTATGAGAAGACAAAGGAAGGCCTGAAGGCACACTGATGTTGGATTCCTGTGCTTCGGAATACGACCGCAGTAAGTAGCAAGAGGAAATCAAAACTGTAATGGCCACGGAAAGACCCTCAGACTTTGGAGCGGCAATAGAAAAACAGGTATTGGTGCATTAACGAGATATCTCCGATTTTGTCCGAAAACTAGATTCCACTACCATTAAGAGTTTGAAAAGGCTCGATCACATGGTGCAAAAATGAGACTTATCATCCATAAGACCAATTCAGGATAATAGGGAATGGACTTGACGACGTCGGCTGTTTGGAACAAGAACCAGATACGTCTGGGACTTGCCTCGTCATTGCACCAAACAATAGTCAGATTGTAAACGTAGGCTTCCGCGGCCGTTGTCACAGTCAGCCTCAGGAAGGCGTCTTGGAACAGCCGCCGAAACTTCGGAAATTTATACGAGTTGACAATGCCGTCACAAACCTAGAAGAATTTATTGACAATAGTCAGATTCTGAAACTGCACGAAACAGAGGTCTGATTCTGACCTGTGAGCAGAGTGTCGTGCTTAAACTTGTTAAAAATATATTCAGAAAATTTACTGTAGTTGATGTCACACAAGATGTGGTTCTCGTCCTACCTCAAAATGCTGTTTCGGTCCAACATTAATAGCGCTTATAATGACAATTTTGCTATTTCAGAGCACAGGTTCTTCGAATACCCCATGCTACACACTAGCTTACAGGTTGCTGTAGCGCATCGTTATCACAACTTATTTGCCATGATTTAAACATGCAAAAAGGCTCAACAACATTGACTTTCTCTGAGGTAACTCTCTATAACGTGTCTCTCGCAGTTAAATCTGAAAAGTATGAAGATGTTATGCAGCTTACCAAGATGTAAGTGACAGTTTCAGACTTGGGATTTGATAATGAGTCGGTCCGTGGCTGAATACCCGTGGATCCCACATCCTGATCATCAGAATGAGAAGCAGAATGAAGTTACCGACCTTCGAAAGTTATGACTGCTATTACGGTACACATTTTGTGAAATTCTTAGATTCCTCATAATATTCAGTAACCTGCAAAGTTCTTTAGTTACTAGTTTATTCATTTGACATCGCATTCATAGAACAAAATTGTCTGGTGAGAGAGAGAGAAAGAGACAAGTCCAGTATCTTAAAGTCCAATATCTTTAAGTCCAATAAATATCACATTAAATATTTGTTTGAGTTCGCAATAAGCTATTGTGGTGTGCTGCTGAGCTAAATAACAGTTGGAAGGAGACAGAACCGATTAAAGACTTTTTGTCTTCTACTGGGAACTATATAAATGCGACATCCCTGATTATTGTATCAATGCCTTCAAACAACTCGACTCAAATCTGTCATCAGTCACGGAGGGTGAAATTTTGATCATTCGAGCCGTCTGGTAGTTATACTCCAAAATCAAGATGGGAACACATATGTCACTGAAAGAAGAATCCGGCTTGGAGGCATGCTTTGATAACCAGTGGTTAAGTCGTCTCCTCGAGACAGGCTACATATTCATTTGAGAGTCCCGGTTCCGGACAAATTTTCAGTTATCACTGCATATTCATTAAATCTCTCCCAAAAGGGAAGATTAATGATCAACAAGCAGAATATCTATGATACCCTTTCAAGAAAAATGAACGACACTAACGGTTATATACTATTATTGACCTGAAAACAAAGCTGTCAGGAACAGGAACCCATTTTCAGCAATATTATTGTTGGAATCAGTTTACAAACTCCGACGGAAACCAGAAAACGGAAAGAAAATGCGCGATAAAGATGTATTTCTTATTGCTTGACATTCAGTGACATGGAACAACTCAAAGTGAGTGTCATTGTTTCCTTCCATGAAAATCACTGTATGGCGATGGCGTCACTCGTGTGGAAACAATTAGAAAGTGATTTCACTGTAGTGAAGCTACAACTTCATTTACTCAAGACGGATATATCATGGAATTACATAACACACGACGTTAGAAAAGCATACAGTAGAAATACAGCTGGAATGATCATTCAGATGTTCAGAAATAGTTTTCGTTGTCAACATACACAGCTCACGGGGACTACGTGATTTCGGGACTGCGTAGGTCTGTACGTAATGCGCCCTATAAATTTTAACGTCATTCTATCGCTAATGCAGACAGATTCCCTTCGTAGCGGCTGTGGAATTCGCATAGGCGTTTTATAGATACCACGACAATTGGCAGTTGATACCTGAAATAAAGTGGAGTCTTAACCTTGAAGAGGAAAATTAACGGGCATCGACTAACGGCACCAACATGTCAAGGTGCATTTGCACTGTCTGTCACATTACGTCACGTTAATTCGCCTATCCTAGTACCGAATGGCAAAAGTGACGTTATGAATCACCATCCGTGATAAAAAAAGTCACAATTGAGGAACTAACAACGTCAGAGTTCATTAAGCCAAAGGAAACTTCATACCGTATGTTCTTGATCAGTTTTGCTTGTTAAAGCACTGAGAAGTGAAACAACATTTCGTACCGTCGTCAGTTATTTGCTAAGAAACTATGTACATGAAAACACCTCGAACAACAGCTAAAGAGAAATGAATGGGGCCTTTGTACATTTCCATTGTGGTTTTCTCTTTCCTTATGTAACTAATTAACCCTTAAACAAGTGTATTTATCTCATTCATTGAAGCTGAACTTAATGTAAATTATTCAATGTAAATTGCTTCATTAACTCATTTTCTTGTTTATATACTATATGGGCGTCGTCTCTGTTCGGTTATCATGGAACACCTGCAATTTTCCACAAAAACCAATATTAATAATAAAATGAAAATTCAAAAGACAAAAAGAATCAAATCCACTATTGTAACACAACTGAGCGCGGCGAAAATGGGTTAACTTACGTCGTTAGCAGACGATGATACAGTAAAAACTTTTTCCTGAGAAATTTCGACGTGCCGTGACGTGACGTGGCGGTCCGTTGACGACTTGTGTGAATGCCTCCATTTGATACAAATTGTCAATTATTTTGACGTGACTTGAATTGACCAGGCGGCCGATGTGAATTTGTCTTAAACAACGTCATCCGGAAATCACGTGACAGTTCCATCTCACCGTTGCCAACATGCGCGGAACGCAATACTCACTCCAGAGATATTTCTACTCCATGTAACAGAGCAGAGGTACAAATACAAATCAGACCTGTCATCTGGCGATTCCCCACACTACTAAAAGTGTTCTGGGGAAGAAAATACTTTGCTGTTACATTAGCAGCAATGTCTTAAAATGAGCTGGTATTGCCGTGATTTAGAGGGAGCGAGAGCAATTACGACAAAGGTTTGTTTTGTTAAAATATTGGTAACTGGTACTTGTCGATCACAGTTACAAAATAGTTAAACTGTGCGTGAGATTGCAGTAAAGTTTCCGTTTTAGGGTCAGATAACGTTTCATCGCACTATAATAATGGACACCTTGCAAAGATGATGAAACCAAACTGTATTATTGAGGCATTTTATCTTCTCGAACATTAAAGGAGACTCGTATACTACAGGAATGTCCTCTTTTCAGCAAACAAATTGAGGTTTTCGGGGGTTCAAGCAAATAATTAGATTTAATAAGCGAAAATTTGACGCCTTAGCACTACCGCAGTCAGCGTTATCGTAACGAAAAACAACCTCCCTGATAAATTTCGACCTGGTAGATGAATTATTTTCAAATACAAAATGAAATACAACAGCAAACTAGTGCTTCAAAATGACGATGGTGGACAAACTTCACTTTGAAGCATGATATGCATATGGTGCTAATTTGGATAAAAGGTTGAAACTGGTTATCAAAATAAAAAATAATATTAGTCATCCATAAGATGTGCATTATAGCACTGAGATGGTTTCTACTGAAAAATGTATGATCTAGTCCCAGTTAAATCTGTGCTGCCGTGAGCCTGTTCCGAGTTTATAACGACATTTTCGTCGACGGCCCTTTAAAATCTTTCCTTACTACAGTTCTTCGTCATGATCAGATGTGCCGAAAATGGGATAGACAATTTGAAGCAGATCGACGAATATTTCTGCGAGTGAAGTTAAGTTTATTCTTATTGCATATTTGTGTGTTGGGATAGAACTACGACGGTAAAATCAGAAAATATCATTCTTCTACTGAGGGTTACCGACAATTGTTGAATCGTAATGATTGGGACCGGCCGCAGTGGCCGAGTGGTTCTAGGCGCTTCAGTCTGAAACTGCGAGACCGCTGCGGTCCCAGGTTCGAATCCTGCCTCTAGCATTGATGTGTGCGATGTCCTTAGGTTAGTTAGGTTTAAGTAGTTCTAAGTTCTAGGGGACTGATGACCTCAGAATTTAAGTCCCATAGTGCTCAGAGCCATTTTCGTAATGATTGGGACGGAGAAGGGACGCGACTTTAGTTGTGTGTGAAGTATTCTCCACCGCACACCGTAGTAAAGGAATTTCGTACATATTCCTGTGAAGAAATTTTAGGAAAACGGTATGTATATGAACCACACACGCACTAGCACGCGCGCGCACACACGTACGCACACACACACACACACACACACACACACACACACACACACACACACACACACACACAGGGAGCTGCGAGTTGTGTTGTCCTTATCATCGTTTCTTCCTCATTGGTACGAAAGTCGCCAAAGTGGCGTCAACTGAAAACACTTTCAACACGCGGCCGTGTTTCCAGTAGGTGGGGCGGCCGAGCTACACGCATTATTATTATTACTGCTATTTAATATTTTCACCTAACAGAGTTGATGAGGATCATTCCGTCATTAATGCGTCCGTTATTCCACCACCTTTGAGCTCTCGCGCCACATAATTTCCGTGTAGTTCTAACTTTTCAATCTTTACGGAGATGTTTTCTTTGTTCCAAAGCCCTGCGAATATTGTTGAATGTAAAACACACATGTTTGAGATACACTACTTAACTATTCACTGATTAACAAGCTGCATTCCTTAGACACTAGCTAATTGTATATGGAAACGGTGCAATAGATGTGAACGATGTGAAGTGGTTGATACAGTGTTTCAGTGGTGGTGAAACGGACGTGCTGGGTAAGTGACAACCCAGTCTTTCATGATAATGAACGGCGTCCCGAACTCATCCCTGTTGATCGGAAAACTACGACCAAGGAATTGCATGCACAGCTGAACGTCAGCTGTAATGTCTTAGACGTCGCTATCACCGGAGATGAGACCTGGTTTCAGCAATACGAGCTGGAATCTAATAGGAAGTTAGTGAAATGACATTTTGTCATGGCAGTAGTAATTCACTTTTAACGTACTCTTAACATTTTCTTTAACATAAGCACGGAAAATAATTCTATGTCGTTAACCGACATCATTCGTTAACCGACATCATCTACCAATAACAAACATCTTAATGATGTAATGCAGCATCAGATGATCATAAACTATTTCCTTTTCTAACTCTAACCATGTTTGACAGAGCATTATTTAGTGATAACCAAGTGCTGTTTGCAATCGTTGTGTGATGTTGCTCAGTGGTAGCCGATATCAATTAATGATATAAAACCTTTCTGCAAATGTGTCAACGAAAATACGGAATGTACATTAAAAACGAATTTCAAGACAGTGCCATCTGCAGGCGAAGTGATATCAGAAGTCTTTTGGGATAGGATGGCTGTGATCCTTTTGGACGTCACGGAGCCTAAACCTACCACCATTTCCACAATGTCACAAAACAACAATGACTAAGAGGAAAGTCCTATCTTCCATTTCGGTCAGAGAAAAGACGATACGATAACGTCAAGTTCCACAACAGTTTCGCGAACATGGAAGTCATTTGCTAAATTTGTGTGGAATGTTCTACCACACCCTAAATACAGTTCAGCTCTGTCTCCTTAAGACTTCCATCTCCTTGGGTCTATGAATGATCGCGGTCAACATTTTCAGGCTCAGATGCTGTTGGCAAAGCGTTAAGAGAGCGACCGGTCTCAGTGGTTCGAAGTTTTACGAGTGCGGCCTGCTCGTATATCATGGGCAGGAGTGCATAACGAATGTCGGCGACTGCTTGGAAAAGTGTCTGTATGTAGCTGACATCTTGACACCTGTAACTGTGTTTTTTTTCTGTCCCTCTGCAGAAGAACAAATTTATAAACACCAGCATCTGCTGTACAAACAGCTCTGAAATGTATTGCTAATTTCGGTTTATATGCATCTTCTTCTGGACGTGGCAAAAGTCGTTTTTGCATGTTGCCTTCCGATGGATTCAACGTAACTGCTTTAATGTTTCCTTAAATACGCAAACACCGGTATTTGTAATAAATATCTGAAACACAGTATTGATAACTGGAGTAAAAGGCTACTTATATGCTTCCTAGAAAAACTACCCATGTTATTCTTATTACACTCACATCGAATCTGTTGCGAAAATTTCGCAAACTCGTTGATAAAAATCATATCCTACTTGTCCCTGGGCTATTGTGCTTGCGCATCAGAATTTTTACGTGACATGATACGATTCATGTCAGTCCTAATTTCGGTCAGAAATAGGAGACATGTTAATCCAGTTTAAGTTACATGGCAGCTGATTTATCTCTCTCCCTTCAACCCCCCCCCCCCCCCCCCCCACAATACGCCGTTGGAAGGTTATCCTCAATTACAACAGCGTTTGCTGGTTCGACTGCCCCAAAAGTTGTGCCTGCTAATCCTCAATTACCACCATAGCTCCGGACGTAATTACAATTAAGAACAGATTTTTTTCCTTAAAGATATTATATTCTATACCATACGCATCAGAATTTGCAAGTTTTTTGAGAAAATCAATCGCACAAACCGTCTTATTTGTTACTAGTTTCGTATTGACAAATCTTCAAAAAAAGGTCATTATTCGTAACTCGTAAAAACGAATTCAGTGAGAAACAAAACATGGCATATATCCGTTACCGGGAGGTAGTTTACTATTCAATTAGGAAACCGTCTTTCATTGAGTCCACGAGCTATAAAGATATGATTTCATAGGTTTTAAACTGTTTCCCAGACAGGAATAATTCATGTTTTTAAAAAACGAACATACCTTCAGTCCCAACTGAAATAATGGAAAGATTGTTTGACATTCTTGAAGGCATTACAGAGAGCTTCGCAGTGCTTAATGTTTTTAAGCGAATTTCGCCGGTGATGGACTTAAAACCGCATTTTCATACCTGCGGAAAACGAAGCATAGTGATCTTTGCATACATCCACATCCATACGCCGCAAGCCAACTTGATAGTATTTGTCGGAGGTACTACTTATACCTCTGTCAGTTACCCACTTTCTTGTTAGAATTGAATGATTCACTGGAAGAACGATTGTTGGTAATCGCCATGTAAACTCGAATCTCTCTAATGTTACCTTCATGATCATTTCGCGAGGCACACGTAAGAGGAAGCAATAAATTTGTTCACTTTCCTTAATTTTATCCGCAAACTACACCTTGTTACATAAAGCCTTTCTTTTAGCGTTCTCCGGTGTTGTTGGCAGAGCATCTCCGTGGGGCTTTCGGGCATAAGGACCCGGAGGCAAAAGACAGCTAGACCGTGTAAGAAGTGACACTTGTATCTGCCTGGAATATTTCAGCATTGCTGCCTGGAATATTACATTATATCATTCTCTTGAACTTCTAGAAATGATTTCCTATGATTCCACTAAATATCTCATTTAGGCAACTATAGCATTATGTCACATGCGGTATGAAATTTTGTAAGTGTTAAATAGGATTTTAGCTGGTAGCTGGCAACCAGTGTGTACAAACAGAAAACAATATTCTAAACGTCCGTTACAGATTTCGATCTAGAATCGCCTTCGCTAACCCACTTTTAAACACGAGTTTACCTGTAAAAATTTCTTTTCGTGAGTGCGATATCAATCAATCTTCAACGCATCCGGCTCTCTGTAAATTAGATTGAAAATACAGAATAGTTCGCAAGAAAACTCAGAATGACTGTATTATGAAACAACTACACACAATGGTCAACTGTTAAGCAAAGAAAACTGTACCCTGTTAGGAAAGGCATCTACTGAATTTAAATGAAATGCTGTAAATGAAAACTAATCTTAATTCTTTCACAAAATGTTCATTCAGGCCCTACAACAGATTTTTGCCTGCTCCGTCTGCGTGCTGCAAAGTGATGTGCTGAAAGAAATCACCGTGTAACACTTTGCCTTCTTTTCTTTTGTTTCAGACTTTTTTCTTGTTCCTATTTTTTGAAAATAGGGTTGACTGTCCACACAATATTGGGAGGTGTGACATTGCAGGTTTTATCAACTTACTTTCCATCTACCTATAGGGATCAGCTTCATGAAATATTTGTAAATGATAAGGAAAATATTTTGAAATTATGTTGATTTCATTGAATGAGACGGAAATGACTCTTTCTAACATAAAGTATGATTTTTCCTTCGCACTGTCAAACATCGTAAAAAGTTCTTTTGCACACGATCTTGAAAGAACTGTTTTTCACTGTTTGCCCTTTTCGTGAAATACTTTAACATTGGGGGGAGGGAAAAAACTGAAATACTGAACACAAGGCTGGTAGCCTTCCGTTGATACCAGTCCCGTAGAGATCATTAAACACAGTGAAGACTTTATATTACAATTTACTCTGCAGTTTCCAAGTGATATATTTTTAACTAAGAGTGGTGGGGCGAAACTAATTAAAATACTGAACATATGAATGATACTTCTTGGGTAGTTACACATAAATATTGTTAAGTTCAGTTAAATCTTTAAACTAATTACTGAAGGAGTATTTTCAGCAAATAAAAAATTAATGCAGATTACGTTTTTCCATAGTGCCTGTCCCTCTATACAATCATTTAAAAAATCATCGTTGGTCCTTAATTCTTATTTACATAACCTCAAATGACGTATTCATTCTTGGTGTGGCACATTGGCCATCCAGGCTCCTCACTTCGCCATGAAACAACACTCTCTCGCTCTCCAGCCGCAACTGCTCACAATTGCGACTTCTTGCCTTATTTGGCCGAGCTCTGCTCAAAATCACAGCCTCTCGTGGTCTAAGAATATATCACGCAGGTATTCAGGCATGCGAAGATGATCGTAGTGTCAAACATTCAAAAAAACTCGTGTTTCTCATGATAATTACATTCTACTAGTATGGATATTTGACTACTATGTATACCTTTCAACTTCTCGTAACTGTCCAAGCCAATCACATCAAAAACTGAAAATTTTGGGTCTCGTCACATCCAGGATAAATATCTGCCGACACAGGTGCTTTCAGTTTTGTAACTGAACCTGTAACGCAACATTTCTGTATCACTCTTAGCTATTATGGATACAAAACTGACGACAATTTGAAGTATTGATGGAACGAGGGTTTTGTAGGCTACCATCATTGTGAATGGATTATATTTCCTGAGAATTTTTCCAGTGTGCAATGTATGTGCCTTACCTGTGATTTACCGGTTGAAGTGGTGCAGTGGTTAGCACGCTGGACTACTGTTCGGGAGGACGACGGTTCAAATCCGCGTCCGGCTATCTTGATTTAGGTTTCCCGTGATTCCCCTAACTCGCTTCTGGCAAGTGCCGGTATGGTTCCTTTGAAAGGACATGCCCGACTTCCTTCTTCATCCTTCCCTAATCCGATGGGGCCGATGACCTAGCTAGCTGGACCCCTCCGCCAAGTCAACCAATCAACAGGTTATTTATGTAGCCTTCCACATTAAATCTTTCCGTACACTTACTCCTTTACGTTTATTAGATGTGACTGCTTCCACTGACTGTATTGCAGTATTGTAATCCTGAAATAACTTGCTTTCTGCCTGTTTATGCTCAATGCGTTACCTTGATTTACGTTGACAGTCAGCATCCAAGCTCTGCATCAAACGTCTAGCCCCTGCAGGTCTTCCAGCCTCTCGATACAGCTTTATAGTGCCGAGGCTTAACTATACACAACAGCATCATCCCTTCGGTGTACGAGGGCCTTCAATAAGTACAAATGTGTGTGCGAAATCTTATGGGACTTAACTGCTAAGGACATCAGTCCCTAAGCTTACACACTACTTAAGATAAATTATCCTAAGGACAAACACACACCCACGCCCGAGACAGGACTCGAACCTCCGCCGGGATCAGCCGCACAGCCCATGACTGCAGCGCTCTAGACCGCTCGGCTAATCTCACGCGGATCAATAAGCACAGCAACACACTTTTCGTTCTCGGTCAATCTCGTTTCAAAAAATGCGGAATTTGCTATGGGACATAGTGGAATAATCCCGCTTCAGCTCCAATAGTTTCAAGAAGTTCCACAACCTTGTGGCACTGTAAGTAGCCTTTAAAACGGCGCCTGTAGCGTAGTTGCGTTTCACGCAGAGAGCTGTCGTTGGACTTCTTTTGGCAGAAAACCAGAGCATCGGAGATATTCATAGGCTCTCGCAGAATGCATACGTGTACCTGGCAGTGAACTGAAAGCGCAGTGAGCCGTTGGGTGAGGCGTCTGTCATCACCTCGGTAATGTCGCGCAAACCTTTCCGGTCTCCCGCGTGCCGGCCGGTCGCATGCAGCTGTGATTCCTGCAATTCTGGAAGGTGCGGACACTCTCCTGCGACAGATCACAACAAAACCTCTCGATGCACAACTGGATATCTCTGTTGGTAGTGTTGACACACTCGTCCACCAGTTGGGTACTCAAAGGGGTGTGACCGCCGAATTCCTCGCCGCCTAACAGTAAAGAGCAACGAAGGACCATCAGTCAGGAATTGCTTGCCCTTTACCAAGCTGATCCTGACAATTATATTTCGAACATCGTCACAGGCAGTGAAACATCGGTTCATCACTTCGAACCGTAAACAAAACGGCAATCCATGTAGTGGCACCACACCTTCTTTCCTACAAAGAAAGAGTTTAAAGCCGCATCCCAGCTAGTCAAGTCACGGCAACAATATTCGGTACTCTTAAGCGATTATTCTCTTTTACGTCCTCCATCATGGTGCAACGAACAACTCTGACTTGTGTTGTGCTACCCTCAGGAAAGTGAAGCCGGCCGAGGTGGTCGAGCGGTTCTAGGCGCTACAGTCTGGAAGCGCGCGACCGCTACGGTCGCAGGTTCGAATCCTGCCTCGGGCATGGATGTGTGTGATGTCCATAGGTTAGTTAGGTTTAATTAGTTCTAAGTTCTAGGGGCTGATGACCTTAGAAGTTAAGTCCCATAGTGCTCAGAGCCATTTGAACCACTTTTGAAAGTGAAGAAATGACTTCAGAGTGTTCGTCGCCACAAAAATGGCAACGAGATTTCCTTTCTCCATGAAAACCCGAGGCTTCACACATCTCTGCGTACCTGAGAGGAACTCAGAAAACTCCATTGGACCGCTCTCCCTCGTTCACCTTACAGCCCGGGTCTCGCATCTTCCGAAATGCACTTGTTTTCCCAGTGAAGGATGCATCCTGTGAGAGGCATTACGTGGATAATTGGGAGGATAGTGATGCAGCAAAACATTGACTCCGGCGTCGACCAGTAGAAAGGAACCAAGCGGGCACACGGGCCCTCCCAGAAAGGCTGCGTAACGCCGCTGCATTGAATGAACATTATGCGGAAAAATAGGGTTTTCAGCCAAAAGAATGGGGAATAATGTGGTGTACTGGAATCCTGAATACCTTCTTACAGAAAATAGTTTTATATTGCTTACTGAAAGCCTCTCGTACTTGTCACGGGTCTTAAACGTCACTTACCAAGTAACTCACTTCAATGCTGTAAATCAGTAGGGTGCCACCTGCCTGACGCTGACGCTGACGCTAAACATACGGACCTGATCCTTGGCCTGAGGTATAGAGTCTAAACTTAGTATAGCTGTTCCTCCAAGATCCTCACGGGTTAGAATGGTGTTGCCTTTCGTTCTGGATGGTCCTTGCGCGTTGCCTGGTCATGAATCCTGGTTGCCAGCAAGCAGGCATGCTGGCGGTGACGTTGGATGTTCCTGCGGTACTAGTTGTTCTTCCCATCTCGCGCTATGTTGTTCAGCGCGGACTCAAGCTCGGGTGAGAGCTTCCTCTCTCCATCTCGAACTTCCTTCTTCAGCCTCGCGACCGCATCCTCCAAGATGAAGCCCCAGTCGCTGGGCGTGAAGATTGGGTTCGAGTTGGTGGTGTGGAGGTCCTTCTTGGTGACGAATTCGAGCATTATTGCCCGATATCCGCCACGAAGCTCGAACGGCTGGTGTGGAAGCGGTGGCTTCCGTTTCCCTGTCTGAGTGCAGCCTTTACTTATTTAGCCGCGCTGTGCCCACAGACGCGCCAGAGGTGCGGCTGAGCGGCGTCCCGACCGGCGACGTGGAGGAGGGCGTGTCGCACGTAGAGCTGCGCTGCGAGGCGGACGCCAACCCGGCGGCTCGCGTGGTGTGGCGGCTCGCGGGCGAAGTGGCCAGCGTGGACTCGCGGCTGCGGCTGGCGCCCGCCATGCGCCGCAACTCCGGCACCTACACCTGCTCCGCGCAGAACTCAGTCGGTACCAGCCGCCGCCTCGCCGTGGACATCGACGTCAAGTGTGAGTACCGCTGCTCCGCCCCAGCGCGCCTTCTCTGACCTACTGCCTGCTGGCTTAGTGCGCACTTATTGTTGGCTCGAAACAGCCTTAAACATCAGTAAATCAGCTTTCCAAACAGCCATTTAGCTGTTTATGTTGCATTCAGTCACTGTCATCACCTCAATCATTATAAACAGAAAGCACAAGTTATAAAAATCATGTTTTAGTGTGTGGGCAGCAATCACGAAGGAAGCTCCATAAGCTTCAATTTTTGGTCCACTCCTATTCATTATACTATAGGTGAATGCCCTTCCACCTAACATGCAGGAGGCATCGTGTTTGCACACTTTGCTAGTGTTTTAATAAACTTGACAAGAGGGAAAGAAAAAAAACAGGAAACAAGAAAAAGAAACTGTTAATGTTATCCGGCAGTAGCCGGGCGACCTCAGAAGATGTCTCCCGCAGCTGGAGACGAAACGTCAGGTAGAAATTTTATACATCGACCACGGCCTTTCAGCCCGGAAGTTTTAACTGAAGACAACATCGGCCGTGAAAGCCTACATTAAAGAATTATTAATCAGTTTCCAGAAAATGAATTCTGTCTTATTTTTGAGGAAACAAACTGTTTTCAGTTCTGTGCGGTAAATACAGTCATGCCACCGATTGAAGAAACACATGGACATGAGTCAGTTAGAAGGGGAGAATGCTCCAAATTTTAGTCTCTACGTATTGATGAAAACTGTTATTCGAAGTAACATGATACTGAGCTCCTCAATTATGTACAAATACTTTCGTAGCAAACCACTTAAACTTCTAACATACATTGCTTATTTACACTGCATAATGACATGTAAAATGTTCTGGGACAATTCGTCAGCGGACCGGGGTGGCCGAGCGGTTCTAGGCGCTACAGTCTGGAAACGCGCGACAGCTACGGTCGCAGGTTCGAATCCTGCCTCGGGCATGGATGGGTGTGATGTCTTTAGGTTAGTTAGGTTTAAGTATTTCTAAATTTTAGGAGACTGATGGCTTCAGAAGTTAAGTCCCATAGTGCTCAGAGCAATAATTCGTCATTTAGAAAGAAAGAAAGTATAATGTTGCCGTGATTTCAAGCCAGTGAGTCATGTAGGAATTTGTAAAATGACGTCATGTACCTTCCATTTACCGGTATCACGCACATATATCCTGTGACAAGCCTCGTTTCACACCATTTCGTTACTAATAATAGTTGAAAAGTTCTCTACAGAGCGTCTAAATTTAAATAATCCCTTCCTGCCGCGAGGGATTAGCCGCGCGGTCTAGGGCGCTGCAGTCATGGACTGTGCGGCTGGTCACGGCGCAGGATCGAGTCCTCCCTCGGGCATGGGTGTGTGTGTTTGTCCTTTGGATAATTTAGGTTAAGTATTGTGTAAGCTTAGGGATTGATGACCCTAGCAGTTAAGCCCCATAAGATATCACACACGTTTGAACATTTGAATCCGTTCCTGTACGGGGTGGGCAGGCAGGATCAAATAAAATTAAAATAATATATAAATAATTTTCAACGGGTGCTTATTAAATAAGTAATATACAAAAAGCGTTGATGGTGATGTGAACAGTTCTGCTCTGTAAGAACTGTGATAGATGAGGCTCTCGTATAGTTACGAAATTTCTGAGGGAAAGGTGTGGAAAGAATGTTTACGAAAAGGTTATATGAAAGGAAGTCTCTGTTGGGATATATCAATTGACAAGGTTTACAATATAAGTTACAGAAGAAGAGCGTTGATTGTAATCTTCTTTTGCAAGGCCACATATGGGCAAGTTGGATGGGTACGTCTCATGGCTTACCCTGAGGCTGGTTTACAGAAGGACGTGAAAGTGTGGAAATGAAAGGACGTGAAATATGCTACAGGCCCGATACCAAGCCAGAGCTGTTTTGTGATAATGGACAGATACACTGTGGTGTTGGAACTCGAAATTTACAGCAGACCTACGATGTATTTCAGTTGGTCAGACATAACATACGGACGGCAGCAGGCAGTCGAGTATCGGAACCAAGGCGGAGAACGAGTTGTTTAAGGATATGGAGGAAGGTCGATGCCACATTTGCCTGATGATGCTCATGAGATACACTCCTGGAAATTGAAATAAGAACACCGTGAATTCATTGTCCCAGGAAGGGGAAACTTTATTGACACATTCTTGGGGTCAGATACATCACATGATCACACTGACAGAACCACAGGCACATAGACACAGGCAGCAGAGCATGCACAATGTCGGCACTAGTACAGTGTATATCCACCTTTCGCAGCAATGCAGGCTGCTATTCTCCCATGGAGACGATCGTAGAGATGCTGGATGTAGTCCTGTGGAACGGCTTGCCATGCCATTTCCGCCTGGCGCCTCAGTTGGACCAGCGTTCGTGCTGGACGTGCAGACCGCGTGAGACGACGCTTCATCCAGTCCCAAACATGCTCAATGGGGGACAGATCCGGAGATCTTGCTGGCCAGCGTAGTTGACTTACACCTTCTAGAGCACGTTGGGTGGCACGGGATACATCGGACGTGTATTGTCCTGTTGGAACAGCAAGTTCCCTTGCCGGTCTAGGAATGGTAGAACGATGGGTTCGATGACGGTTTGGATGTACCGTGCACTAATCAGTGTCCCCTCGGCGATCACCAGTGGTGTACGGCCAGTGTAGGAGATCGCTCCCCACACCATGATGCCGGGTGTTGGCCCTGTGTGCCTCGGTCGTATGCAGTCCTGATTGTGGCGCTCACCTGCACGGCGCCAAACACGCATACGACCATCATTGGCACCAAGGCAGAAGCGACTCTCATCGCTGAAGACGACACGTCTCCATTCGTCCCTCCATTCACGCCTGTCGCGACACCACTGGAGGCGGGCTGCACGATGTTGGGGCGTGAGCGGAAGACGGCCTAACGGTGTGTGGGACCGTAGCCCAGCTTCATGCAGACGGTTGCGAATGGTCCTCGCCGATACCCCAGGAGCAACAGTGTCCCTAATTTGCTGGGAAGTGGCGGTGCGGTCCCCTACGGCACTGCGTAGGATCCTACGGTCTTGGCGTGCATCCGTGCGTCGCTGCGGTCCGGTCCCAGGTCGACGGGCACGTGCACCTTCCGCCGACCACTGGCGACAACATCGATGTACTGTGGAGACCTCACGCCCCACGTGTTGAGCAATTCGGCGGTACGTCCACCCGGCCTCTCGCATGCCCACTATACGCCCTCGCTCAAAGTCCGTCAACTGCACATACGGTTCACGTCCACGCTGTCGCGGCATGCTACCAGTGTTAAAGACTGCGATGGAGCTCCGTATGCCACGGCAAACTGGCTGACACTGACGGCGGCGGTGCACAAATGCTGCGCAGCTAGCGCCATTCGACGGCCAACACCGCGGTTCCTGGTGTGTCCGCTGTGCCGTGCGTGTGATCATTGCTTGTACAGCCCTCTCGCAGTGTCCGGAGCAAGTATGGTGGGTCTGACACACCGGTGTCAATGTGTTCTTTTTTCCATTTCCAGGAGTGTATATTCCTCAACTATGCCCATTTACTGCTTTAAGGGTATTGTGGACCCACTTTGAATGGTTACTAGATGAGGATTTCTTAGTATTCATAGTTTAGGGGGCTGGATGATTATAGATTACTACGTAACGGTTTTGGATATGGAATAGGGAGAAAGTTTCCTTTTCACACTATTAAAGGATAAGGGTCATTGGCTACACCAGGAGGTGAAGAATGAAATAATAGTGAATCCCGCCTTAAAGTGCTGCAAATAACTCTTAGTTATATCATGGAATGAGACATAGTGAAGCAGGTACAACGTTGTTCATTGGCCTTGGTGACGCCGTTTTTGATGAAATGTCAGCACAGAAAGAAATGATCTCGCAGTGTGATGTCTCCACACATTGAGAATGAGGGCGCCATACGCCATATGCGGAGACGCCTCGGTTTCCAATAAAAGCGCGCTCTGACGACCAGCAGAGATTCGAGATAACAGTTTTAGGGCTGCATTTCTTGTCACCCACCCATTGCATTAGGGATTTAGTCCTTCGAGCGAGTTGACCATATGTACATCACATGCTCTTGTCCATCAAACCACCCATGTATGGTCGTGAATAATCACCCATCAGATCTAACCTCGTTCATATGCTCCGCGGACAGGTGCACTGGCCACTCACAGTATATCGATGTCAGTTCTGTATGCCGCAGCCTTCACAGTACACCTAGGAATTAGCGTATGTTCACGCATGTACACAACCACAGTCAGGAGTAATGGAAAAAGCTACATATTCCTGAATCTAAAGTGGAACACAGAATACTGTGTTAAATAAAGGCTACTTAGCACTTAAAGAGGAATCATTGTGTATCGACTATAGTTCTGAAGATGGACGATTCATAAATCCAAAACTTGTAATATTAAAGGAAAAAAGACTTAACGATCACAGAAGGCTGAATAAAAACTAGTAAGAACACCGGCGTCCTCATACCCCTTTCAGGAGTGCTAGTAGATGAGCAAAACGACGCGCAGGGGCAGCAGCGTGCGTTAGAACGCTACGTTTTGGATTCTGGGAGACACGCTGAAACTGGACCTGACGGATTAACGACGATAATACGACGAATAAACGTTATATAGTTTAACGCATACTAAAAGAGATTGTGCTCAATGACTGGATAATATTGTTTCATGGAAAACATTATGACGCATAAAAGGACGCGGACAAACCTCGTATTGTTCATAGTCTGGGTGTGATGGATGTAACGGAACTACATACATAGTTACGTTTACAGAATTTTAATGAAGTTGATGGTGTCTACATTGGTTAACTTGAAGCCCGGAGATGAAGTAACTGTAGGTTTGGAGAAGTATACCTGTTATTATGGTAATATTTGCGCCGGATTAAATGATTTTTGTGGCGCATCTGAAAGAGAAGGCTGGTAGTAGTAGTATGTAACATGAAACGAAAGCTGCGTAACATGGTTACTTTCTACCTTTGGTTGTATAGCTCTATAAATAAACAGGGTGAGTTACTAACTAATACCACCAAGTATAGCTCCTAAAGTATGATACAGCTGAAACAAAAGTTGCATATAACGGGGGCCATAATATGACGTGTGTTTTTTGTTGCTGGATGTGTCGCGTCAGAGATATGAAGGTCAGCTTTGCTTTTTTAAATGGGATACTATAGCTTGGTACTTATTTTCTGATAGCGGCTATCGAGGCGAATCCAACGATTTGGGAATTGTCTCTGCAACTCATTTCTAGCCATCAGCGAAAAATGTGCCGGATACCCATCGTGTTGATACCACATTCTGTTCCTTGTTTCTAGAGGTATTTCTTCCAATAATAGACCTAATGTTTCTTACAGGAATGTGGTGTAGTTCCTACCATGAAGATTTCCTCGATGAAGTAGGGCCTATAATTCTGTCCTCCAGAATACCACACCACACATTTACCGACCACGGTTTTTGGTGTGCAACTTGCCGCCGCCAACATGGATATTCAGTTGCCCAGTAATGCATGTTACGCAAATTAACATTCCCACGGTTCGTGAATGTAGCCTCGTCAGTAAATAAAATCAAATTAATGAATGAGTCATCCCTTTGAATCTGAAGTTGAGCCCATCCGCAGGATTCAATGTGACGCAAAGAATTCGCACCAGTTAATTCTTCGTGGAGACTGATATGCTAAGGATGATATTTACGGCGATGCAGAACACGAACAACACTACTCTGGTTCGTGCCAGATTCCCTTGCGATTTGACGTGAACTAACAAAAGGATCTCGAACCACAGTGGCAAGAATATGTTTCCGAAGCGTTAAAGATCCAGTTTTTCTCAGTTTGTCATACACATAATTAAATGTTCGACGTGTAGGGTGATTAAGTTGATGACATCTTTCAGCGTATGAGTCTCTAGCTCTCGCTGAATTTCGTTGGCATACTCCGGAAATGGAAGCATATCAGCTTGTTCTCGGAAGGAATACATCATTCAGATTCGCTTCATTCGACGATACAACTCTTACCGTTCCTATTAGTGTTGCATTGCGAAACTGTCGAATGGTGTTTACATGTTATTGGCACGTTAGATGGTTACGCCTATTCGGCGAATATTTACCATTTGTACGATGTACGAGACAGAATTGTCGGGGCACGTGTTTCGATAATTGCCGATGTGATAAGGAAAACCACTCAATCCATGATAAGAAGATTGCAGCACTGCATTCATAACAATGGTCATCACTTCGATCTCCTTCTGGAAACGGCTGCTCATGCCACCTTTTCGACCTTCGTTGACCTTCAGAGACCTTACTGTAACACATCATTGGATTCGCCTCGATAGCCGCTGTCAGAATATAAGTATGAAACTATAGCATCCCATTAAAAGAAAAAAAAAGTTGCCTCCATATATCTGGCCCGACCCCATCTAGCAACAAAAGACCAACGTCATATTATGGACCCCGTTGTCCCACGCAACACTTGTCCCACAAAGTTGTCAGCTAATATCATACTTTCGGAGTTATTGTACGTGGCAATAGTCTGTGACCCACCCTCTGTACGAAATGTTACGGCAATTGCATTACTTCTTCTGTCGGTAACGAGAGTAAAGAAAATTTGGGATTGAACCTAAGCTCAGATTGGAAAAAGAGATAGAAGGGGATCTGCAGTGTTGTTTGTAATTATCTTAAATGTCTTATGAAAAACTGCGAAAATTCTCAGTTCGGACAAGTAGACGTGTATGTTAACTCAGCTCTTACAGAGTGGGAGCCTAATTCAGTGAATATAGCGTCAGTTCTCTATGTTATAATGAGATGACAATCTTAAAAATCTATGTGAGAATACACGAATAAATAATTTCAAAGTACGTTGATTAAATGTAAATATTGAACTTGAGGTGGTAACAGGCGATGCACTACATTACTTTGTCACTGAAGTAGTCATGGTCTTCACCCCGAACAGTAGTTTGGCGGAGCTACAAGCTACACACTGTCGTGTAAACACCTGAAAACTACAACCACGTTATGAAACCATCATCAGATATAAATTGAAGGCAGTACTAAATAGAGGATCATAAATTTAAACTCTGTCACCTTGTCTGAAACAAGTGATGCACCTCATGTTTGACACACAGACAATACCGTTTACACTTCAGCGCCAATCTTCAGGCTTGTCTTCAATGTCTATCCCATGATGGCTATGCTCAGAAACGTACACTACTGGCCGTTAAAATTACTACACCACGAAGATGACGTGCTACAGACGTGAAATTTAGCCGACAGCAAGAAGATGCTGTGATATGCAAATGATTAGCTTTTCAGAGCATTCACACAAGGTTGGCGCCGGTGGCGACACCAGCAACGTGCTCACATGAGGAAAGTTTCCCACCGATTTCTCATACACAAACAGCAGTTGACTTGCGTTGCCTGGCGAAACATTGTTGTGATGCCTCGTGTAAGGAGGAGAAATGCGTACCATCACGTTTCCGACTTTGATAAAGGTCGGATTGTAGGCTATTGCGATTGCGGTTTATCGTATCGCGACATTGCTGCTCGCGTTGGTCGAGATCCAATGACGGTTAGCAGAATATGGAATCGGTGGCATCAAGACGGTAATACGGAACGCCGTGCTGGATGCCAACGGCCTCGTATCACTAGCAGTCGAGATGACAGGCATCTTATCCGCATGGCTGTAACGGATCGTGCAGCCACGTCTCGATCCCTGAGTCAACAGATGGGGAAGTTTGCAAGACAACAATCATCTGCACGAACTGTTAGACGACGTTTGCAGCAGCATGGACTGTCAGTTCAGAGACCATGGCTGCGGTTACCCTTGACGCTGCATCACAGATAGGAGCGCCTTCGATGGTGTACTCAACGACGAACTGGGGTGCACGAATGGCAAAACGTCATTTTTTCGGATGAATCCAGGTTCTATTTACAGCATCATGATGGTCGCATCCGTGTTTGGCGACATCGCAGTGAACGCACATTGGAAGCGTGTATGCGTCATTGCCATACTGGCGTATCAACCGGCGTGATGGTATGGGGTGCCATTACACGTCTCGGTCACCTCTTGTTCGATTGACGGCACTTTGAGCAGTGGACGTTACATTTCAGATATGTTACGACCTGTGGCCCTACCCTTCATTCGATCCCTGCGGAACCCTACATTTCAGCCGGATAATGCACGATTGAATATTGCAGGTCCTTTACGGGCTTTTCTGGATACAGGTAATGTTCGACTGCTACCCTGGCCAGCACATTCTCCAGATCTCTTACCAATTCAAAACGTCCGGTCAATGGTGGCCGAGCAACTGGCTCGTCACAATACGCCAGTCACTGCTATTGATGAACTGCGTTATGGTGTTGAAGCTGCATGGGCAGCTGTACCTATACACGCCGTCCAAGCTCTGACTCAATGCCCAGGTGTACCAAGGCCGTTATTACGGCCAGAGGTGGTTGTTGTGGGTAGTAATTTCTCAGGATCTATGTACCAAAATTGCGTGAATATGTAATCACATGTTAGTTCTAGTATAATATATTTGTCCAATGAATAGTCGTTTATCATCTGCATTTCTTCTTGGTGTAGCAATTTCAATGGCCAGTAGTGTGTTATGCAAATGGAATAAAATAAATTAACTGTTCAATGAGGAGTGAAACTGGATCGCACTTGACGTGGTGGTGCGGTTGTGAGAGTGTGGCGCCGTTTGCAGACCCGCCGCAGATCCTGTCGGTGGGCCCGGACCGGCTGGTGACGGCGGCGCTGTTCTCGCCGGCGCGCTTCTCGTGCGACGCGGAGGGCAACCCGCCCCCGCAGCTGCGCTGGCTGCAGCGCGTGCCCGCCGGCCCAGCCATCGGGCCAGCAGCAGCCGGCGCGCCGGCCGCCGTGGCTGAGGTGCTGCGCGGCACCGCCGCCGACCTCGACATCGGCAACGTGACGTACGAGCTGCAGGGAGAGTACGTCTGCCAGGCCGTCAACACCATCGGCGGCTCCGCGCGCACCGCCACCAGCGAACCCGTCTCCCTGCAGGTCGTGGGTGAGTCTGCGTTTTCTCCTTCTTTACCGGCAGCTTCATTTCTCTTTAGGTTTTTCGATGGAGAGGAGGATAGGAACACCTGACGCAAGCTATACAGTAGGATGATGAAAGTCGTGAGATAGCGATGTGTGCACATACAGATGGCGGTAGTATCGCTTACACAAGGTATGAAAGGGCAGTGCATTGCCTGGACAGCAGTTGTACTCAGATGATAGATGTGAAAACGTTTCCGACGTGATTATGCCGCACAACGGGAGTTAACAGACTTTGAACGTGGAATGAGAGTCGGAGCTGGGCGCACAGGACCTTCCAGCTCGGATATCATTATGGAATTCAATATCCCGAGGTCCACAAAGAGTGTGCCAAAAATACGAAATTTCAGGCATTATCTCTCACCACGGACAACACATTGGCTGACGACCTGCATTTAAGGGGTATTGCACTGATGTTTTTGTAAATCCATATCTTTGCCACTTTTTTCTTCAGTCTCATTGAAATTTTTCACACCTATGTATAGAGATCTAATATGATTTTTTTAAAAAAAATCCGAATTTTTAATAACAACCTAAAGCAGTGAGATAATTTTGAATCTTTTATTGCATTATTATTTTAACGTACACTTTTTATAATTCGAGGCAAATTTGGCAATTTTTTTAATAGTTTAATAATCTACACTAATAAGTGTACAATTAAGTGCAGTAACTTTTTTGTAAATTAATGCTATTATTTTCTGTGAAATTTTGGATTCGAATATTTTTTACAAGCAAATTTTTCAATATATTATCAACCACAAAACTGTGTATAATAATCGATTAAAATTTTGTTCCACTTAAATATTGCTTCAAAGTAAAAGAATAGGTGTGCCAAATTTCATTGCAATACTTCCAGTAGTTTCTGATATATGTGTTACTGAAAGCATAAAACCTGACGTTGCAGAAAAATCATTTTAAAGTTTGGATGAAATGTATAAAAAAAAACCTATCATACCTTAGCTAAAACTGCCCATATTCATATTCCATTTCTTCCTCATCATCGTCTACAGCTTTTTTAGCTTCTCTGCTCCTTTGCCTAGCAATTTTTTGTATGTCCTGGACTGAAGTCTCCACCTTAGCGATTCTTTACTTATCGATGATCTGCAGTGTCTGCTCAGTGAACACTCCAGGTGTAAAGCCCAACCTGCTGAGGATGTGAAATCTTGCCACATTCGCATCATTAAACACTGCTGCAGCTTCCAAATCAGAAATCTTCACCACCAAATTGGAAACAAACACAGTCTTTGGACATCTTTTCCAAATAAGAGCATTGAAACTTTCATTTGGCTTCCGTGTTTTCCCATGCAGACATTTTTCTAGCAGCTCTGGTGAAGCCAGTGCTCTAAAAGTTTAACGGTCATTGAAACCTCATAAGGAAGGTTATTTTTATGGCTGTAACCTTCCCCACTTTTCTTACTTTTCAAAAATTTTGCACCATTTATTATAACAGAGACCATGTTGAGGTGTAGATTCTGTCGACAAGTAATGAAACCAAATGGTCCACACTGCTTTCCTCGCACTATCCAAGCTAGTGAGGTTACTTCTAATTGCATAACCATAATAGATTTGTAGGCTGTCAATTCTCTTCTTTGTTAGTCTGTTTTTACCTCCCAGTGGCTTCCCATCCTCTAGTAGCTTGCGTTTATTGTCTGCAACAAGTCTTCCGAGTCGTCCACCCATCCTCTTTTGAATATGGCCTAAGCACTCCAGTTTCTCAATAGTGCAATCTTTTCCATAGGGCTGACTTTCAACTACATTCTTAAAAGCACTAGAGTCTCCATGTCCTAAATACTGTAAGTATCTTACTCCATATTTTTGCAAGGATCTAAGGAAAATGAATTTCATACCTGCAGCTTCCATCCCACCACTGGAGCCTGCATAATTTCTGCTACAAACAACTTTATGGGCTTCTTGCCATTCTCTTTCTTTAGCTGAGTCGATACATTTTTTGTGCAAGGAACATGCAGAACAATATTTAGACTTCATCTCTAAGTCAAATACTTTTCCAGTGTCGACATTAATGATTGCTGAAACTCAATTCAGTGAAGTATGGCCCCTCTTCATCCAGGAACTGTCTCAGGAAACTGCTATATCATTGGTATTAGTTGCTTCACATTTATCTTGAATTGCCCCCAGGACTGCCATTTTCATGCTCTCTTCGCTTACTTCTGCAACTGCATTGAGGAGAGCAGTATTCATTGCAGAAAATTTTAGTGGAGGACCAGACATGTTCATAATACCACATAAAAGGTTTGCACCATCTCTTCCAATCCCTATACATCTTAGTCCGTAAGCAAATCTCATATTGGCTTCATGGATTCTATTACTGACCCTTGATGTCTTAAATGGTCTGTCACCATCACAGTTTTGACACAAAATGTGCAATGTGCTAACCAAACCTTCTCTCTTTCCATCATCAACCAAATCCACATTTCCTCCACAAACAGAGCACTTGCAGCTTTTCTAAGTGCTTCTGCCACCATTTCCAGATCCACAATTCTGAAACCTGTATTTCTGTCATGATTTGTTTCTTCTGACACAATCCCTGTCCCAAGTTTTATTTTAGATGTACTTGGAGAGAAGCTAATGTTTGCATCTGCAGGCCCAACCCTAACCTCAATGTCAGTTTTTCGCTTTATATTGCAAATATGGGACTTACTATATTTTTAAAATACTTTACTAGGCCTAAGCATTGTAAAAAGGGATCAACAAATTCAATCTTGCACAAAGAATGGTACATAAAATCAAGCATCACTCGAATCCCACAGAACAGCACGAAACTTGTTTACAACACTTCTATACCACACTGATTGGAGCAGAAAATAGCTCCACAGCCTTCTTTACAACATTGCTGCTATGTATACAAAAAATCACAGCCTTCTAAAGCTACATTTTCTAGGTTCCCAGGACAAATTCTGCAATAAAATTTTTCCTCTATTTGGTACATTGAAAAGCGGGCTTGACGCGTTACACTGCTTAAGGTTTTAATTTTTTTATGCCATTTGTAGTTCGTATTTCAAGGAAAAAATTAGAGATATTAATCTATATTTAGTATCAAGTAAGCAAATAAAAATAATTTGTAAATTTTTCACAATTTCTGCCACCGCCTCCCCTTAAGGACCGAGAGCGTAGAATTGACAGTTGTAACAGACAAGCAATAATGCGAGAAATAACCGCAGAAATCATTGAGCGCCGTACGATGAATGAGTCCGTTAGGACGGTGTGGCGAAATGGTGTTAATGGGCTATGGCAGCAGATTGCCTTTGTTAAAAGCACGACATCACCTGTAGCGCTTCCACTGGGCTCGTGACCATATCAGTTGGATCATAGACTACTGGTAAACCGTGACCTGGTCGGATGAGTTCAGATTTCAGTTGGTAAGAATTGATGGTAAGATTGGAGTGCATCGCAGATCTTACGAAGCCACGGACGCAGGTCCTCCATAACGGTGTGGGCTGCGTTTACACACAGTTAGCTGGGTCCTCTGGTCCAACTGAACAGATCACTGACTGCAAATGCTTATGTTCGCCTACTTGGAGGCCATTTGCTGCCATTAGTTAGTGTTCCCAAACAACGATGTGATGTCAGCGGGTCACTATTGTTTGTCACTGGTTTGAAGAAAATTCTAGAAAGTTCCAGCGAATGATTTAGCCAACCACATAGACCGACACGAATCCCATCGATAATTTATCGGACATGATCGAAAGATCAGGACGTGCTCAACATCCTGCAGCAGCAGCACTTTGGCAACTGCGGCCGCCTGTAGGAACATCATGGCTCAGTATTTCTGCATGCAAGTTACAACGACTTGTTGAATCCATGCCATGATCGAACTGCTGCACTATGTCGGGAAAATGAAGGTCCGACAAGATATTATTAGCTATCCCATGACTTTTTTTACCTCAGTGTACTGCTGCTCGTCAAGTGAAGGCCAGATATAGGGGAGAATGGGCGAATCTGCCGCACGTAGGAGAATTTTATTATTAATCAAAAGACTCTGTTCTTAAAATCGCGAATTTATTCCTCATTTTTCTTACATGTGTTCATAATGCAGTACTTCCATAATATGTCTTTTATATGACCCGAATATGTCGCGAGAAAATGATGCATCAAGCCGAACAAAACAACGCTCTCATAAATGTTCGACATTATGTCATATTGAGATACAGGACATAGGCGCTGGACAAAAGTATGGAAACACCACAAGAAGTGAATGGTTGAAAATAAATGTATATGCAACCCTAGCCTGTAAGCTGTTCGGTTGTATTTGAGCACGGACGCGATCCGTACAATATCCTCAATGCGTTGCAAGTGTCGGGCATGGTCAGAACAGTGTTCTAGTAGACGGGAGGCCATTATATCGGGAGTAAGTGAATTTGAATGATAGAAAATGCTTGGTGCTCGCGTTGTGGGTGCTTCCGGGACCAAGGCAGCCGAACTATTTGGTGTTTCAAGACGCATTGTGTCGGAGACAGATACCGCATACAGGCAAAGCCTTAAAACATCATCCAATTAAGTCACAACGAAGACGAATGCGTGGGTCGAGTCACCGTCAGGGACAGTCGTTGCAGTACGTTGTGACGGAACATTCAGACCATGACGGCTGTAAGGGTCGCTGCAGAACTGAATGTCGCACTCGCTAACCCTGCCAGCACTTAAACAACACTACGTGACCATCATAAACAACTAAATCCAGAGAAATTTCGAATTAGAGATCCACTCATCAGTGAGGGAAATATCCGTAACGTGAAAACGCGGTGACGAATCTTCAAAACCGACTCTGCGGAAGATGAACGGCTCTGATAAGTCTTGTTTCACACTGTTTCCAACTTCTGGACGAATTTACGTTCCAAGAGTGAAACACGGCGAGGGTGGGTGATTATTTGTGCAGCTATATCGTCCTATCCCATAAGCGCCACGGCATTCTACAAGATGGCATTATTTCCGAGGTATATGTGACTATTTTGGCTGAGCAGGTTGATCCCAAGGTTCAGTGTTGCTAATGATCTAATGATATTGCGTTCCACGACGACAGGGCTACGGTTCACACCGCTCAATTTGTCCAGGACTTGTTCCGTGATCACAAACTGTCGCCTGTCCACTGGCCACCATAGTCATCAGATCTCAGTATTATTGGGGAGAAGGGTGCTTCATTGTTATCGGCCTCCTTCGTCGTTACCAGAACTTCCCACTATTTTTCAGGGAGGGTGGTATAAAATTCCCTTGAAAACTATACAATACATGTACATATGAATTCTGAGACGACTGTAAGCTATCTTGAACGCCAAGTTTCCTACATATATTAGGCGTCGTAATCTGTTGTATCTTTGGTGCTTCCATATTTTTGTACAATCACTGTATGTATGCAAGGCAACTATTATACTAATGTTTGGTATTTAGGTCTATTGTCGATTTCATGTTTACAAACATTAACGCTTTAGTTCAAATTTAGATCGTCTTCAGACCTGGAATTATAAAGGAGTGTGGGCTTTGGTAATTAAGTCTACTGCCGCTTCTGTGTTTACACCGACTAACGGTTTAGTTCAAATTTAGATCATTTTCAGAAATGGAATTATAAAGGAGTGTGGGCGGGATTTTCAGTCAGCACAGTTACAAAAATACAAAAATAATTATGGTCAATATATAAAATTTAAATATCTCGCAGATCGCACCCCGAACTTATTTGCGACCCTCTTCCATATTGGTGTGCTTCTTTTGCGATTACTCTAAGAGAGGGCATTATTTTTCTTGGTTGAAGAACACTCGCAGCGTGCTCGGCCATAGTTCATTATATCTTCTGCCTTTGAATGTTCATACGTTAGTCATGTAAGGAGGCCGAGAGCAGCACATGCAGCTGATGGCTTGCTCTCCACTTGCAACGGATATCGTTTACACGTACATATATTTATCACATGTGTATGTCAGATTAGTTATGTAAGATGCTTTTTTGCTACTGTCTCTTTTAGTCCCTTTAATATATCAGAAAATGGGATAATTATGAACGATAATGCTAACTGCTGTAAAAACAAATGCGACAATAGTTTGCGATAAGAAATATTACCAGTGCAGTATGTTTAATTTTCTGATTTGGATACTTCCTTTTAGTATTTAATTTGTTTTATTTTTATAAGCGATTAAAATTAGACTTATCACGTATATAAAACATACAAGAAAGTATTAAGTCAAGTGTGTAACATATTTAATCAAAACGTCAAAAATCCAATTTCGACGTAAAAGAAGTCACACAAATAATTATGAGGCCTGTTCCATCCACCTCGTTGCGAATGGCTCCAGTACTTCGTATTTTTCAAAATTCGTCGACACATTAACAAGCATTTCGTTTCAGATTAACATCCATATCATCTACTTATTGTCGTCACATAAGTTCGTCATGTCAACTTCTTATTGAGATGATGAAAACTTACCTTTCCTCTTATAATTATTAAAATTTGCTTTCTTTACCGACTTTCCCTGTTCACTGATCCTCCATTCCTTTCCTTTAATCTTTTATACGGCACAGGCGTCTAAATTGTGGACTGATACTTTTCCCTGTTTGTGTTTCTACGTCTTTTACTATATTTGGAACGGTGTGAATATAATAAAAATAAACACATAATACAGTACTATTATATTACGCATCCAGACATGGTGGTGCTATATTACCCAAGCATGCATTGGTTGATTAAATGTATTACAAAAAATAAGTAGCAAATGCTGTCCAATAGTTATTGTATCACTCAGTGTAAAAACGTATGGAAATTATTCCTGTTATACGTGCACCTAACGATGAATTGTCGAGTAGGCTTTACCTCTTAAAAAGTATACTAGAAATTGTAAACAAAGAGCGGATAGCTGTAAACACACTCTAGCAAATAAAATCAGTGCCTTTTTCATGGCAAATTGTGTTTCTACATGAAAACTTAAACTGCCTTTAATTTTACGAAAACTGGTATTCCTTAAATTTCCGTTCATCCCGTACTAAAGCTCTCGGCTCTTGCGATCCTTACTCTATTTGTGAATGGCAGTGCTAGTAGTGGTCACTATTCATCAGGTGGAACGTATTGTGAGATTTTCTGCAATGCAATCTAAGAAGTAATGAAAGGGTCAGTGAGAAAAAGAACGGATAAAATTGAAAAGGCAACAGAAATTACTACTGGCAAGGAGAACGCCGCGCGGAGTGGCCGCCCGGTTAGAGGCGCCGTGCCACGGATTCCGCGGCCCCTCCCGCCGGAGGTTCGAGTTGTCCCTCGGGCATGGGTGTGTATGTTGCTTTCAGCATAAGTTCGTTTAAGTTAGTCTAAGTAGTGTATAAGTCTAGGGACCGATGAACTCAGCAGTTTGGTCCCTTAGGATTTCTCACACATTCGAACATTTGACAAGAAGAACATATGGCAGTCGGGTTGTTGTAAGTTTTTGTATTAATAATAGTACGTTATATTCCGAACTCAAACAGCCACCCACCACTGCTATGATGAATGTTATCCAACTCCCAAAAATCCTCAAGAGAATCGAGTCTGAAGTTTCCCGAGCAAATTTAGTAGCCTATAGTAAGGTCAATTTCTCGAGAGGGAGCTCTGTGGTAAAGTTGTCGCCGGCTGATTGGAATCCGGGACTACGAAAATTTTTAAACGAAATTACATGTTCTACGAACATTTCCGAGAAGCGTAAAATACATAAAAATGGAGAAAAAGTCGCTAGCGCTCGAGACTGCTAATTGCTGGTTCGAGTCTTATTTCTGCTATTGCCTTTTCTCCGTTTTTTTTCCTGCTCAGTTAGAATAACTAAGTCATTTAAATAAAAATTCATCATATATATAGTTATTAAGACATACACATCTGTGATTTTTTTGAAAAATACATATATCATCTCCAATTAATTTTCACACCCAACCAGTTTTCATCGCAAATAAAATTTCTCAACCGCCGATCTTTTTAGAAGGTTCTTAATAAAGTGTTTAAATAAAAAAGATTACAATATTTTGCCTTTATGTGCTTTCATTTTGATGGGATTGCTCGTAGAATAAGCTCCTATGTAGCTGGGTAATGAAACAGGACCACCCTCAGAACAGGTGAATATTCTACCTCAGAGCCACAGAGCACGTCGAAGCAAACAGACTTGCTGTGGGATATTAACGATGGTCATAAAACTTAAAAGTCGATTTTATTGAGAAGTTTTGAGAACTGTATTTAAATGCTTTCAAGGACTGATATTAGACTCCACAACCTCGCAGTCCAGACATGTAAGAAAAATCTTATTACCATTTACTCTCCTAGCCAGATTTCATTTAAACTATAATTTCCTGATATTGAAGACTATGGACTTCGAAGCTGTATCTATCTAGCAGCAAGATTACGTAGCAGAACAGAACCAAACGAAATTCCAGAAGTATAATGACAACTTTATTTAACTATGAATTTTACTAGTCAGCCATATATTGGTATTAATCGGTTTACTCTGTACCATAAAGTTATAAAAATACAAAACTGAAAGTTTTACGCTGAGAAATCTTCTTGTTAGTGACATTTGATTGAAATAAGACGCAACTACAGAAAATTGTATCGTGTTGCGCTACAGTGCAATAAAGCATTTCATGGGTCGAACGACAAACGTCAATCATTTTCTAAATTCATATAATACTATGCCGATCGTTAATTTAAATGGCAAATTTTCTGAGGTAACGAGCCATCTTGACACTAAAGACGAACGTCAGTTCTTCGGCACATTATTATTGTGGCCAAATAGATTCAGAAAATATTCAATGTCATTTATTATATGATGGACTCCTGCCACTTATAATTTTCTCCAGTGTGAAGAATCTGGAAGGATAACTTTGTACAAATCACAGCTAACAAGACAGGTAAAATTTCATCTCTTTCAGATACAAAAAGAGTCGCCCAGTCATTGGAAGAAAAGATAATTTCGTGTCCTATAACTCATGTCTCTAGACAAAGTCTTACGAAGACTCGCATTATTTCATCGCACACCGAAATCATGTCTCCAGTACATCTAAGAATTTGAAGTCCCTTCTTTCGTGCCTGTAAAATATATTGCTGGTCCACCTGGAGCCAATACATTGATCGGCTACCTCTTTCAACATATATTACATCATGAGGTCGCATTCGGCGGTATATTGATATACAGCAAGCTAGCATCAGTACAAATATGTAAAACATTCTCGTTATTCTTGCCGCGTCAGTTCTGGATAAATCTCGAGCTTTCGACGATTACCTCCATCGTCATCGTCAGCTAATGACGATAACGATAGACGTAATCGTCGAAAGCTCGAGATTTTATCCAGAACTAACACGGCAAGAATACCGAGAATGTTTTACATATAAGTGCCGTCGCGAGAAACTTCGTTCCAATCAGTACAAATATAAATCTAATAGTATGTATATATTCTACAACAGGTATTGTTTTGCTGAATATCCTAAAGATGTTCTCACAACAAAGGTATTCGCCTTTCATTTTACCAGAGAGAAATGTTATGAGCAAAGGTGTCAGTGATCCTGAATTTGATAGAAATATTTTCAATATTTTATATTTTGTTGTTGGTAATTTTGTGCTCTATCTGTGCTCTCACACGATGAGTGGATGGTTATTTTTGACGCATAGGGAGTAGTCTCTTGCATTCTGTTTCATCTGACCGAAGTAAGTAATAGTCATGCATTACATTCCATGTTCAGCATTGGTGCAAATACTTTTAAGTGGTGACGCTGTACCTTATACGCCTTGCTACGACTAACGAATCATGTCGGTAAACTGTCGAATTCACTCTTGCGCATCTGCCACCAGTTCTGACACAGATACACATTAACGTAATACTCCATTACACTGATCAGTGAAAGTGGTCATTTATCATTAATGTGACTGACTGACCTATGTGTAACATCTCTCACGAGGATGGAACGCCATATTATTCCAAACCAGTTCCAAAATTGCTGCATGCAAGACAGTTCTCCTTTTGTTGAGTGCAGGATGGGATAGTGCAATTTGTGTGCAACCTTTTGAACTGCTATTCCTGTATAGTTCGAGAGCGTTTGCCGTGCTGTTCGAGCTTAGGGGAAAACCATGAGGGCTGAGGCGTAATGGAAATTTGGATGCAGGAGTGTAGTTCGTGTAAAGCCACTGTGTTAGGGTTGCGTAGTGGTTAGAACATCTGCCTCGTTTCCAGTCCCACCCCTTGTACGAATTTTCATTCACGACTTCAGTCTGCATACATGTTTGAGACTGGGAAAGGTGAGTTAAACCTGATACTTTAATGCGTTTTTTTATTTATCACATAATAAACCCCTACTCCTATTGAATGCCTCTTTCGCTATAGCAGTGCGAGTTTGTGCCTCCTGCATCATCTCAAGTCTTCAGTGACTGTACATTCAATGTCCTTACAAGGTCTCACTCATGCTGGATAATAGCAAACTGACCTCTCTTGATACTTGCAAATCACCATCCTGTGGCTCCTTGTTTTGCTCATGACATGTAATGACTGTATAAACTGAAGATTGTTTATTCCCTTGTCTCTGATGTTGAGATGGGGCCACACTGTATAGTTATATATATATGGGAAACTTTCAGTGCTGCAGCTCACTTCACTGGCTGAATGAGAGCATGGTAAATTGGTTTGTTCGCTGTCGGAGAAGGGCACGCTACAAATGCAGTGAGAGAGTGAGTTGTCTTTTGTTGCGTGCGCAGGAGCGCCGCAGGTGCTGGGCGGTGACGAGGTGGTGGTGTCCCGCGGCGAGGACGCTCTGCTGACGCTGGTGGTGTGCGGAGACCCACGGCCAGACCGCGTCTCCTGGGAGTGGGGCAGCCAGCAGCTCAGGGAGGGCACCTCACTGGGCCGCTACGAGGCCGACCCTCTCGCCGACGTAAGTAGTCCATCTCTTCACCACTAACAATGATGGGACGATCCCGTACTTTCACTACATTTTGCTTGGCACCAAACTTCTGAAGGTAAACCAGCAACGATAAAATTTAACAGCTTAGGAACACATTTGAGACGCTGAGAAAGGTAAGGTTCTGAGGCCACTGTTGTCAGTTTGCAGACTGTAGCAAGTACGCATGCTCCTAACATCTGTTGATCATGGAGTGAAACAGCTTTATCAGTTCTGTACCCTTACACTGAACGTGTGAACATTTGCGGAAAGCTACTTCTCCTATTTCTCTGATATTCACTTCCATATGGGCCAAAAACACAAAATTTAATTACTGTGGGAATGCTCTACAGCTTCACTGACACCCATTTTTTCATAAATCTGGAAGATCTTAGAGGAATGGCCCAGCGTAACCTCACGGTCCATGGTTTCAACATTCCAGTCTGTAAAACTGAGACGGCCACGGTGGCCGAGCGGTTCTAGGCGCTTCAGTCTGAAACCGCGCGACCGCTACGGTCGCAGGTTCGAATCCTGCCTCGGGCATGGATGAGTGTGATGTCCTTAGGTTAGTTAGGTTTAAGTAGTTCTACGATCTAGGGGACAGATTACCTCAGATGTTAAGTCCCATACTGCTCAGAGCCGTTTTAACCATTTGTAGAACTAACACCGAGGATTCTAGAATCCTTGAGATCATTACCGGCCTTACCGCCAAAACACAAGTAGATGTTCGTTGAAACAATGCACATTTTAAAAATTTTACAATGACGAAGTTTTCAATAGTTTTGCATGAACTGAATCGTGGGAGGACACCATTTTCTTCAAGTCACATCGAGGGAGACCACAATTTGTTATTTCCCCACAGTTTGTAGATGCCTTGCTAAATATATGGCCCAGGTGGGAGGATATCAACGTCTAAACAGAAATGCTTAACGAACTATAAGATCAACCTTGAGAGACGTGACTTAACAGGACTACTACTACTACTGCGACATGCCTGAAGTGAACAGACAGTTTTATCTGAATTTTTAGCATTGTGCAGCCCTGTCAGCAACTGTGATAAATGGACATGTAACACATTAGCTTCAGTTGCAAATAGAAACCAAATTTTACCCAGGTTTCAGCCAAAATAATTTGGCCTTCTTCAGAAGTGAGTGGCATACAGTAGTTCAGTGTCACTCGCTTCTGAACCGTAAGGTAGAGAATGTGCTCAATGAAATCGATGATACCTAGGATCTTGAAGTTTTGGGGTAGGTCGTAATTGTCTGTGTGTGTGTGTGTGTGTGTGTGTGTGTGTGTGTGTATGTGTGGTACCTGTAGAATACGTTCTTTATATTCTGGTTCCAACTTCACACTAATTACGAAAAACACAACAGGGAAGAACAATAGCCTATATATCAAAACTTCATGGATTAGCATTAACAATAATAATAACTGTAAATATTAATTATAAACCACTTCAAAAATAGTTTTGCATTACCTCGTTTCCGAGAGATCTGGAATCTGTACACAAAACTGGAATAGAGGCCAACATAAAACATCTATTCCGCCGTTTTTACTGATCATGAAAACCACACATTGCTTGTTGTGCCACCATACAGCGAGATCTTCAGAGGTGGTGGCCCAGATTGCGGTACACGCCGCTACCTCTGATACCCAGTAGCATGTCCTCTTGCATTGATGCATGCCTGTATTCGTCGTGGCATACTATCCACAAGTCCATGAAGGCACTGTTGGTCCAGACTGTTCCACTCCTCGACGGCGATTCGTCGTAATCCATGTGTGGATGGTGGGTCACGTCGTCCATAAAAAGCCCTTTTCAATCTATCCCAGGCATGTTCGATAGGGTTCATGTCTGTAAGACATGGTGGCCACTCTAGTCGCGCGATGTCTTTATCCTGAAGGAAGTCATTCACAAGACGTGCATGATGGGAGGCGCGAATTGAAATGCCATGAAGGCAAATGCCTCACCAATATGCTGCCGATATAGTTGCACTGTCGGTCGGAGGATGGCATTCACTTATCGTACAGCCATTACGGCATCTTCCATGACCAAAAAGTGGCGTACGTCGGCCGCACATAACACCAACCCAAAACAGCAAGGAACCTCTGCCTTGCTCCACTCGCTAGACAGTGTGTCTAAGGCGTTCAGCATGACCAAGTTGCCTCCAAACACGTTTCTGACGATTGCTTGGTTGGAGACATACGCGACACTCAACGGAAGAAGAGAACGTGATGTCAGTCCTGAGTGGTCCATTCGGCATGTCGTTGGGCCCATCTGTACCGCGCTGCATGGTGTCGTGGTTGCAAAGACGGACCTCGCCGTGGACGTCGGTAGTGAAGTTGCGCATCATGCAGCCTATTGTGCACAGTTTGAGTCGTAACAAGACGTCCTGTGGCTGCACGAAGAGTATTATTCAACGTGGTGACGTTACTGTCAGGATTCCTCCAAGTTGTAATTCGTAGGAAGCGGTCATTCTCTGCAGTAGCAGCCCTTTGTCGAGCTGAGCGAGGCATGACATCGACAGTTCCTGTCTCTCTGTATCTCCTCCATGTGCGAACAATATCGCTTTGGATTACCCCGAGACGCCTGGACACTTCCTGGCACAAGGTAACAATGCGGACACGATCGAACCGCGGTATTGACCGTGTAGGCATGGTTGAACTACAGACAACATGAGCTGTCTACCTCATTCATGGAGGAACGACTAGAACTGATCGGCTTTCGGACCCCCTCCATCTAACAGGCGCTGCGTCTGCGTGGTTCTTTACATCTTTGGGCGGGTTGGTGACATCTCTGATCAGTTAAAGGGACTGTGTCTGTGATACAATATCCACAGTCAACGTCTATCTTGAAGAGTTCTGGGAACCGGACAAATTCAAAACATTTTTTTTTTATGTGTGTAGTTTCACAACATAAAGTGGGTTAATTATCTTCTTTATAGGAAGCATAAGATTCTGAGACTTGGGTAAAAAAACCATTAACTTCTTAAGAAAGTTTTATTTATTAATTGATGACTACTTTCGGAAGGCTTGTCCATTATCAAACCATGCTGAGGAACGAAATACAGTGGGCGTTACAGTACATAGAAATAAAGGCTTAACAAATTTCCAAACTTGTTCGAAGGTAGATAACTTACTGCGTCCATAAGTCTTGCATTACAATAAGAAGTGCATGTATGTAACTGACCACATATTATATAAACGTGGCAATATTGTACTATGTAGCGTAAACATCACTTTATGGGAAAACGTAAACTGTTACTAATGGGTACCTGCAGCTACAGTATAAGCTAGGACAGTGGCCTATAGGAGCAGCGTGAGTCAATGGATTGGGACTTTTTTATTGTGATATAAATGTATGTTACAGAAATAATTTATAAAATAATAACACCTTGTGAACAGTCTATATTAATAAAAGATTATAAAGTATAATCATAAAATTTCATCGGGTAGCATGAAGCCACACACAAAGTGCTATAAAACTAACACAAACGGAAACTTGGAAAGGACGTGTGGAATATGTACAATACAATTAAATTAAAACAAAATATAGTCTTTTTGTAAAGAGAAGGGCGCTATAGCTGGAAGTCCTTTATTTATAGGATCCCCGATTTTGCAGGAATTTAGTTTCATCATCAGATGCAGTCTGTAGAATTTGAGTTAGGAAGTCTTATGAAAGGCAAGAAAACATAACGAAAATGAAAAGTATATACTGGACGAACATACAAAATAAAGTGATATACAGGACATAAAATCCCGTCTGAGGCCTGCGATCATTTTATTGTTACAAATTGGCCACCAATGCTGTACAATCGCAATAAAGTCATGAGATGATCAATTGACTCTTTTATTACAACATGTTATGCGTTTCGGGGTTACACCCATCTTCAGACATCACAAACTTCTACTCCTTCCTAAACAACCAGGCGTACAGCCTTGACAACTCAAAGAAAGTGTCGAATAACATATGACTGCGACACAAGCAGTCCTGAAGCAGAGTAGTACCATCCGTCACACTTTAATTAATAGGCTTGACCTATGTCGGTCAATACTAGTTAACTATAGATAATGACTGAGGTTTTAAATAAGTGAGACAAGTAAGGTGCTCGCTATTAGGCATGTTCGGTGGAGATACTTTACACGATGACCATATGTGCTTAAAGTCGTAAAGGTTGTCCTTGAACTTTATATACCCAACCAAGTAAACTTCCTACCATTTAATACAAGTTACGTATAGTTAATACACATATGGACTTCATCACATAAAGCTTTCTTTGCTTACAATTACTGTTATCAGCTCCCAATACATGATATACAGACAACCAATGATTTATACAGCCTTGACTCTCCGTAAGCGCACGCACACAAGTTGCTATGTGCTCAGTGCAGTTCCGCGTGCAACGGTCAGTGCTCATGTATTTGCCACTGCCAACCGACCGCGTGGTGAAGAGATGCCGGGGTTGTCCTTCACCTAAGTAGTTTTAATTCGACATGGTACGACGGTACTATAGGTTTTCATGTTAATGCTGACTGTGCCTTTCTATGGCATGTTATAGTAATTTTATGCTTCTGAAGAAGGCTAGATTAATGTAGCCGAAACCTGGTAAAGACCAGAAAATTTGTGCAACTGAGGATGATTGTTCAAACTATTAGTCTATCACAGTTGCTGACGGGGCTGCAGTATGCTAAAAATTCTTTGAATTGTACGGAAATGTTTTGTTGTGAAACCAAACTGTCTGCACTTGTTGCAGTTTCATTCTGACTTTCTCAAAGACCGCGCAAGGTAGCCGCGTGGTCTTAGGCGTGCCATGCGGCTCTCCCCGTAGGAGGTTCGAGTCCTCCCTCGAGTATGGGTGTGTGTGTTGTCCATAGCGTAAGTTAGTTTATGTTAGATTAAACAGTGTCTAGGCTTAGGGACCGATGGCCTCAGCAGTTTGCTCCCGTAAGACCATACCACAAATTTCCATTTTACTTTTGCAAAGGCTTGCTGTGGCTACGGGAGGAACATTACTTGGTTTGTCTTTTCAGTGACAAAGCTATGTTCCATTTGACTGGGAAGATGAATCTTCATAACGTGGGAAACTAGGGCGAAGAACAATCACAGAAGATTGTCAGCCGGCCGCGGTGGTCTAGCGGTTCTAGGCGCGCAGTCTGGAACCGCGCGACTGCTACGGTCGCAGGTTCGAATCCTGCCTCGGGCATGGGTGTGTGTGATGTCCTTAGGTTAGTTAGGTTTAAGTAGTTCTAAGTTCTAGGGGACTGATGACCACAAATGTTAAGTCCCATAGTGCTCAGAGCCATTTGAACCATTTTGAAGATTGTCAAACGCATTTGTGATTCTCTAAAAGTTATTTTCGGTTGCGGAATGTCCTCATCATAGGTTTATGGATTATTTTTCTTTACCACTTAATTTGGGAAAACAGTAAGGCAAGATCATTAATGTCGTCATTGACATCGACCGTGATGTGTTGTGACGTATGTGGCAAGAGTTTATCGTATTGACGTTTGCTATGTCACTAACAGTTCCCGTAGTGAGCACTTGTAATGTGAGTTGAAAACTTGGAGAGATATTATCTCCATTGATATGTGTCTGCTTGCTTTACACTTGCCTTTACGCGCAGTCGCCTTCTTAAAACCCTGGACGTAGTTGTGAACTACCCTGTGTATTATCAAAAGCCGCCTACCTACTGGCGTCCCTCACAGCTCTGCTGCAGAGTGACTGACCCTTCCGCCTTGTTGCTGTGTGCTGCAGGACGTGCGAGAAGACTGCTACGAGGCGCGTCTTCGCGTCCGAGAGGTGTCGCCCGCGGACCAACGCCAGTACTACCTCACGGCCGAGAATGATCGCGGCAAGGGCCGCCACGCGCTCCACCTGGTCGTCAGGGGTGAGTACCGTCACATACACCACTCCATTAGAACATACGGGATGCAACGGGTATAAGTGCAGATATGACTGAGGACGGTCAAATTAACAGCATGACACCAGTATTTACGTCATTTTCAAACTAAAAACTACATTTGTTATAAGTCGTACTTCTTCAGGCTGGCTAGTACCTCCAAATATACAGGGTTAAGTGAAATTCGCGCACTCGGGCTTCGCTGCGTGACTCCTCACATGCCAGTGATAAAAAAATGTCTGCCACAAAATTTCGTCCGCTAGTACATACGGCAGAAAAAGAACGTTAAAGATTGGCAATATGGCAACACTGTAACCACATGTATAGCAACTGGTTCTGTCATCCTATTGTACTTGGGCGGTACCGTTGTTGCAGTGGATACAGTTTTCGGTTAGCATGCAGGAGGTCAAGGATTCGATCCTGTGTTCAAGCAGCTGTTTTTTATTTGGTAAATGTAGTCCAAATGGTACGGTATCTGACACTTTAATCGCCAACAGCGATTTCTGTGGGTCCTCTGGAAAACATTTGGGTGTACTAAATATTAAAAAACTAAAAACCCGCCTCGATTGCGAAAAAGCACCTAGTGTAAAGTGTTAACCCAGGTTTCGGCGTAGATGACTACACCTTCTTCAGAACAACAATATAACCCACAAGTACCTAAGAAGACCTTTGTCAATGATTAAAGACACCATAGCTATACATTTATAAACGAAAAAGAATCATTGACAAAGGTCTTCTTAGGCGCTTGTCGGTTTTATTGTTGTTCTGAAGATGGTGTAGTTATCTACGCCGAAACCTGGGTTAACATCACCAGGTACTTTTTTCGCAATCGAGGCGGGTTTTTAGTTTTTTAATATATTAACCAACGATTGCTGACGCGCTGTGATGTTGAAGGTTCTTAAATTTGCATATACGTACGACAATCGCAGAAATGGAACTTTGGTCAACTTTGAAAGATGACCTTTCCACGTCATGGGCTCGAATGTATTCGCATCACTTCCCCTACTGGAAGTGAAACCTATTTTCTTTGTACCCTCCTCTAATGATCACATAGATTAGTACCAACTATTATTCTTGTCTTGTTCAGATCCATTACATTTCCTTAGGGTCTCACGTTACCGTTAGACTAGCAACGTGCTTTGCAAACAATGCCCAAACTCAGTTACTATTTGTATGTGTTATTATCACGGTCCAATTAATTGTTTCAACTCTCTATTTCTCATTTGCCTAACCACGTATTTGTTGCGTTTATCGCAACAAAATGTTATAAATTTAGGCCACATTTGACATAAGAAGCGGTGTATATTCCTGTATGGTAACCCAGAACTCTATCCACTGCGCCAACAGTGGAGCAGGATTCCAGATTCCTCTTAGATGTACTTACTATACGTGTTGTTACGGTGTTGCCAGATTGCCACTCTTTAACGTCCTTTATCTGCCAGATATACTCGCCAGATGAAATTTTGGGAGAGACTTTTTTTATCGCTGGCATGTGAGGAGTGGCGGTGCGAAGCTCGAGTGCGCGAATTTCGCTTCACACTGCATGTGGCATTAGCAAGTAATTGATCTGTATTTCCTCTTGGGCAGCAGGTCAATTGTTGGAGTAACACTTACTGATGAATCAGGACCTTGCACAAAAGAAGGTCGTAAAGTTTGTGAAGTGTTTGTGGGAAGGCTGTTCGACACACGGAAAAGACAATCATCACACTGATTTGTGTACATTTTTAGGTACCACAGATAAACACACCATCACTTAATACTTGTTAAACCCTGTATACACGATTACATCCTTTAAGGCGTTCATTTGATTTCCTTCTATACGTGTGCGAATGGTATGTACGACAATAATGCAATTTTACGAAGGGTAAATAGAGTCGGAGCGTCAGAAAGTGCAGAAATTAAGTTCCACGACAGCCCACGTTTGGAAAGGAGTGTCGCAGGCAGCGCTTCCGAAGTAGTGAACCTCGTGTAAGTACTCATGGAGACCGGCACATCGCAAGCCGACAACCGACAGTGAGTACTGGAAGTGTGTGTGTGTGTGTGTGTGTGTGTGTGTGTGTGTGTGTGTTTGTGCAATGATTGCAACTGCAGTCACTGCAGTTACCTGGAGTAGCACAACCACCTATCACTGAATAGGAGAAGTTTAAGGCCGCGGTCGTCACCTGCCGATGTCATGATGGCACACTTCTGAGATAGTTAAATACTCGAGGATATACTTGCAAAATGACCAATCAAAAACTTCAGGCGTATGTGAAGACTCTGAACAAACTCAACAACCATCTTCCGCTTCCTAGGTCAGACAAGAACCCGAAAGGAATCTTGTGCCATTACCGCCATGCACTATCACACACGTCCCTCAACCCAGGAAAACACTTTGCCAGATCTGGATTTACATCATTGCCTCATCCAATCTATAGACTAGCCCTGACGCCCTAAATCCAGGGAACACTTTGCCAAATCGGAATGGACATCATTGCCTCATACCCCCTATAGACTAGGCCTGATTCTCTCGGACTTCCATTTGTTTGCATGATTTAAGAGATCTCTACACGGGACAACGTTTAATGATGATGAGAGAGAAACGTATCCCGTGCTACGGTCCCAGGACAGCAGCTTCCACCAGCAGGTAATACATGCTGTACACAGATCTGGCGTACGACCACAGAACGTGATGGAGACCCTGCACAAAAATAATACTTGTAAAACGAATTTTTATTGGTATCGCCTCCAAATTCTATCTCTTAAGAAAAATATGATGTGAGAAATAATCTGTGGAACATTATGTACCAAACGACTCTTTTATTTGTCAATGGTGTTGCCTGTTGGTTTTTGCCTAAAGATATTCAGCCGTTTGTTTAATGATGTTTATGACGTTCCACCAGCTCGAGCGGATGGTACTGTGAAAGATTCACCTTCTCTGCTGGTGGCAAAGATCACTAGACAAAGTCCAACAGCCAACACGTCAACAAGTGGCCACGAAGGCCTCAACTATTTTATATCAAAGTATTAATTTGCCTCCGTCAATACAACAAAACTTTAGGTTAAAAGGGGGTTAGGAACTGCTCTCATCAGTTGAAGTTTTACTATCCCTAAAACAGGGAGAAGGAAAACGTATTAATGGAACATATCTGAACCACTCTCGTTTTGCTGATGAAACTGTACTGTTTGCTTCCAATGCATAAGGAAATGAGCGAATGTTATAACCTAATACAACAGTTTTGAAAACGTTCTGCAAATAAATTATATTCAGAACCTCTGTTTGGAGAAAATGTAGTGGCTGCTTCTCCTCAACGAGTTTATTGTTGTAACGATTTGTTTCGTCGGTGCTTAGAATATTAAATAATCATTATATGTTATTGTGTCTCTATTGACATTCGTCCAAGCTTGCATAAAAATCAGGAACATTCTTCCCTGTGGCACTTATATAAGGGAATTTCAAAATCTAAGTTACACGTGATATGCCAAATGCAACGAGAGTGTAAAATTGTCAGAAGAGAGCGCATGTTGTATGTTTCCTTCAGTCATCTTTCTGCTCCGGTACATATTCTACACTCTGTGATCAAAAGTATCTGGATACCCTCAAAGACATACGTTTTTCATATTAGATGCATTGTGCTGCCACCCACTGCCAATCATTAGGCCAAGGCCGCACAGAGTTGATTACGCTGATCGTGAAGAAAGGACATCCACATTGATCACAGACGGCAAAGTCCAGGCAGTATTGATTCTTTATTGAATAGGTGGGATAAAGTTTTAGAGTTGTCGAAGGATGCAAATAGAAAGTGTTCTAAACCAGTCTGTGTCAAAATTTCACTGTAATCTGCATGTACACACACCATCAGAGTAAAAAGTTTTGGTATTTTATGTGTTCGATGCTGGTGGCTGCTAATGATTGTTTTCAATGTTTTTCATGACACTCGTCGAATTGTATCGTGGCAGTAGATGAATAAAAGTGGAATTTAGAAGCCGGAAGCAATCAGAATATTCACGTTTCTTCTGATCGACATTTCCCCAAGCTGAGGTTGCTCTATAGACATTTACTGCGAGTCAGCACTGTATGACTCTCTGTCTGTAGGTGTGGAATTATTTGTTGAAAGTTGCTTTCAGTCTGTAAAACAGTACTAGTCTTTGTGAAAATATCGTAAAGGACACGCTCAAATTACAGGTACCTTATGAGTCATATATGACACGGTGTAAAGCTGAAATGATTTACATTGCAGGAAATTTAGGAGTGTATGTTTGGAAAATAGGCTTGTGTTCTGGTTAGCTGTACTCCGAGCGTTATGGGCTGATATCTCGACTACCTGCTTGCTCGGGACCTACAAGTTTCCTCCTCGGCTCTACTGGTGAATGTACGGAGTATTCTTGCAAGAGCTGCCGCCACCGTTATCGGAGCTAGGATGTGGTTCCACCTCGATGGAGTCCCAGCGCTTGTTGAAGAACGAGAACGAGCTCCATTAAACCGTACTTTCGGCAATCGGCATATCGCCCAGGAAGGATCAGCAAATTATCTGTAGGATCCCCTGACTTCACCCTGTGAAACTTCTTCATCGGGAGATACGTGAACACCAAGATTATTCTGCCCTATTGTCTCAGAGGAGGCACTGATTGCAAGAACTCTTGGAGGAAATACACACGTACTGAATACACCACACATATATCATCGAACACGGAACGCCCAACTGTGTCGATATCGGCTCTGTGCTGAAAGTAAGTGGAGTTCGTATAGATTATAATATGGATCAGAACAGTAAGGGGCTCGAACATATGAAATGTTATGTCTCCTCGATTTTCTGTACTTAGTGTACTTTTCCAACACCTAACTCTTTAACTAAATGTCATTTATGTTGTCAATCTAATCATATCTGTCACTTAAGGCACTGCATTTTGAGCTCTCTTTATTGAACTGTGCTGAATACATTCATTCATAATAGTGCTTGGGCAGTTCAGTTAATAGAGTACTTGCCCACGAAAGGTAAAGGTCCCTAGTTCAAGTCTCGGTCCAGCACCCAGTTCCAATCTGCCAGGAAGATTCATATGAGCAAACACTCTGCTGCAGAGTGAAAATTTCGTTCTAGAGTCTGTCACTGGCTGTACCATAGGGCAGCCTCTGGTTGGCGGGTGTTACCATAGGTCCTCGAGGTGGCTACAGTGAATAATCGGTGTCCGACTGGGACATCAGTATCGAGAGCTTATGAAGATTCCGCCTTCCGAAATCTATATTACTAAACGGCTAATCCGGGGCAAAACACACCTGAAGGCTGCCTACGTTACGGCTTCCAGGGACAGCAAAAAATTGATTTTCAATATGCCATACAGTTATTGATCGAATTTAAAAATTTAAAATGTTGCCATAATTTATTCCCCAGGAACTGTAACGATAAGTCCAGCATTACATCTGGTACCGGAGTAACACACAGCGCGCAAAATACTCGAACTACACTCACTCAAGATTTGAGGATGAGAGCACTAAGCGATCTCCAGCAAACTCTACACATAATTTCAAACTCCATACGAAATGTTTTTTCGTTGACGCCCCTCCCCCAATGATGAAAAGAAAAAATAAGTTTGTCACTTAGTAAATTTTCGCTGGTGTTAAGGTAAAAGTGCACTATCAGGCAAAATGTCTGAATTCTTACTTACTTACTACTAACTCCTTTCACAACACATTTTGCATACAGTATCCACATACACCACTGAATGTATCTGCAAAACTATAACATTGTATGGCGCACTGTTAGGAAGGTACGTCATTCTGTTCATGGGAGCTCGATTCTCTGTGGTGGGTTTTACTGGTAAAGGATGACAGTGATTAATTCTTTAAAATGAATTCTTTAAATAGTACGACACCTCAGCACACGAGGAGTGTAGTATCAGGAGTACGAGTAGCAAAACCTAATTTGCGTCGTCCTTAGTTTTGTCCGAAAGACTGTGTCTGTAATGTTGGCCTCATTTTTTTATCAGCGGAACTTTACCTCCTCGTGGAGCATTGTCCGGGTTGGAGTTACTGAGACTCACACAGTTGCGTGGGTGTGTGAGCGCAGTTTTCCGCTTCTCTTTGCAGAGCCGCTGTATTTACTTACTACTAACTCCTTTCACAACACATTTTGCAGACAGTATCCACATACACCACTGAATGTATCTGCAAAACTATAACATTGTACGGCGCACTGTTAGGAAGGTATGTCATTCTGTTCATGGGAGCTCGATTCTCTGTGGTGGGTTTTACTGGCAAATGATGACAGTGATTAATTCTTTAAAATGAATTCTTTAAATAGTACGACACCTCAGCACACGAGGAGTGTAGTATCAGGAGTACGAGTAGCAAAACCTAATTTGCGTCGTCCTTTGTTTTGTGTAGAAAGACTGTGTCTGTAACGTTGGCCTCATTTTTTTATCAGCGGAACTTTACCTCCTCGTGGAGCATTGTCCGGGTTGGAGTTACTGAGACTCACACAGTTGCGTGGGTGTGTGAGCGCAGTTTTCCGCTTCTCTTTGCAGAGCCGCTGTACTTACTTACTACTAACTCCTTTCACAACACATTTTGCAGACAGTATCCACATACACCACTGAATGTATCTGCAAAACTATAACATTGTACGGCGCACTGTTAGGAAGCTATGTCATTCTGTTCATGGGAGCTCGATTCTCTGTGGTGGGTTTTACTGGTAAAGAATGACAGTGATTAATTCTTTAAAATGAATTCTTTAAATAGTACGACACCTCAGCACACGAGGAGTGTAGTATCAGGAGTACGAGTAGCAAAACCTAATTTGCGTCGTCCTTTGTTTTGTCCGAAAGACTGTGTCTGTAATGTTGGCCTCATTTTTTTATCAGCGGAACTTTACCTCCTCGTGGAGCATTGTCCGGGTTGGAGTTACTGAGACTCACACAGTTGCGTGGGTGTGTGAGCGCAGTTTTCCGCTTCTCTTTGCAGAGCCGCTGTACTTACTTACTACTAACTCCTTTCACAACACATTTTGCAGACAGTATCCACATACACCACTGAATGTATCTGCAAAACTATAACATTGTACGGCGCACTGTTAGGAAGGTATGTCAATCTGTTCATGGGAGCTCGATTCTCTGTGGTGGGTTTTACTGGTAAAGGATGACAGTGATTAATTCTTTAAAATGAATTCTTTAAATAGTACGACACCTCAGCACACGAGGAGTGTAGTATCAGGAGTACAAGTAGCAAAACCTAATTTGCGTCGTCCTTTGTTTTGTCCGAAAGACTGTGTCTGTAATGTTGGCCTCATTTTTTTATCAGCGGAACTTTACCTCCTCGTGGAGCATTGTCCGGGTTGGAGTTACTGAGACTCACACAGTTGCGTGGGTGTGTGAGCGCAGTTTTCCGCTTCTCTTTGCAGAGCCGCTGTCTGTGACAACGCTGGTGAGTGTGGCGGCGGGCCTGCTGCTGCTGCTGCTCGTCGTGCTGTTCGCCATCATCTTCACCGCCCGGCGCGAAAAGTGCTGTTTCGCCAGTGAGTAGCAGCTCGCTGCAACCCTGTACAGCTGTGCTCCATAACAGACACGGTGGTCCTGCAACAACCCCACCCACCACCTGCACACACACACACACACACACACACACACACACACACACACGCACGCACTTAAAAGTACGCGCACACATGTATAGACATGAAAGTCCGTCTCATTCTCTTTTTTTTCTCTCCATTTAACAAGGAAGTGCAAATAACGCTGTCTCGCATTACTCACTTGAGAGCCACAACATTATGACAGTCTGCTTGCTACGGTATTTGTCAGCCTATGGCGCCTTACACAGTAGCTATTCTGCATAGCATGCGTTTCATAAGTCTCTGGTGGTTTGTCTAAGGCATGCGGCATCAGACGTCTGCGCAAAGGTCGCACAGTTATCTTAAACTGAGAAGGTGATTTGTGGAAACCGAACTGGTGACCTATGACGTCCCAGTGATAACACTGCTGTTCTCAGTAAAAGTGAAAAAGAATTACAGGATCAGCTGAATGGAAAGAACATTCTAATGAGTACATAATATGGACTAAGAGTAAAATGAAGAAAGACGAAGGTAATGAGAAGTAGCAGAATTTAGAAAAGCGAGAAAGATTGGTGTTCACGAAGTACACGAAGTTAAGGGATTGTGGTACCTAGGCCTCAAAATAAGCAAGCGGCCTTGCCGCAGTGGTGACACCGGTTCCCGTCATATCACCGAAGTTAAGCGCTGTCGGGCTACGCTAGCAATTGGATGGGTGACCACCCGGTCTGGCGAGCGCTGTTGGCAAGCGATGTGAACTCACCCCTTGTGAGGCAAACTGAGGAGCTACTTGATTGAGAAGTAACGGCTCCGGTCTCGGAAACTGACGTACGGCCGGGAGAGAGGTGTGCTGACCACATGCCTCCCCTTATCCGCATCCAGTGATGCCTGTGGGCTGAAGATGATACGGCGGCTAGTAGGTACCTTTGGGCCTTTATGGTCTGTGCGGGGAAAAGTTTAGGCATCAAAAAAACGCAAGAAGAACAGAGCCACCAGGACATAAAAACACATTAGCGCTGGCAATAAGGGCATTCCTGGGCCAAAGAAGCCTACTGATATCAAACATAGGCCTTAATTTGAGGAAAAAATTTCTGGGAATATACATCTGCAGCACATCATTATATTGCTATGAAATCGGAAAAGAAGAGAACAAAACCATTTCAGATGTATTGCTACAGAAGAATGTTCAAATCAGGTGACCGAGTGAGATAAGGAATGAGGATGTTCTCCAGAGAATGGCATGGAATGGTACATATGGAAAACACTGACAAGAACAAGGGACAGGATGGTAGAACGTCTTTTAACTCATCATAGGATGAGTTGCATGATATTAGAGGAAGCTGTACAGGGTGAAAACAGTGGAGGAAGACAGAGATTGGGATAGATCCAGCAAATAATTGACGACATAGTGGTATTCTGAGACAAGAGATTGGTGCAGGAGAGTAATTCGTGGCTATCTGTATCAAACCTATCAGAAGACTAAGACCCAAAAAATTAAATAAATAAATAAAATAGAATAGAAAGCGTCCCATATGTCAACCTATCTGAATCAGATGAGGTGAATTTGAACAACTCAACGTGATTTTATAATAATGCTGCACAAACCACTGGAGCAGGCTTGTAGCCTAGTGACGCAAATGTTTACCTACTGCTGGAAGGTGCTGTCGCCATAGCGGAAAACATTAAGCATAACGGCGTGTAGGTAGTCCGAAATAAAGTTCACGTATGCTTCAGCTTTCATGGTGCCTTTCATTAATACAACCGATCCCTTACGGCTAGGTCAAACGTTCCCATTGCCTCTGTCATGTGGTGCATGTTACGAGCAGCCGTTGATGACTGTAAAGAGAAACAAGACACCAGAGGACACGTTGCCATTGATCCACGTTCCGATTTCGATAGTCTCGTGCCCCGGAGCCCCATGGCTAACAATCCACGCTCCACCGTGTGTTCCGAAACACATCAGCCTGCACCAGCATCGTACTCACTCGTTAATATGCCACTTTACTTTAAAAAGAGGACAAAATTTCAACTCCCATGTGCTGTTGTATTATCACCTACTAGGGCTTTAGCCGTCTCTCAACCCTTTTCGATAGATTGCTAGGTGATTGTTCCCTCCATCATTGTTTCTTTTTATAGCAGAAGTTTCTTTTGAATTGTTACAAAGTTTTTCTCCACATGTAACTTTACGCATACACATTTCATAGTTTCAATATTTACTTGCATCTCTGTCGGAAGTCGGTTCACATGTTTATTCCTTACTATTTATTTAAGATCCTATCATGTGGAGGATTCCTCGCAAGTAACGAGATGAAACATTTGCCACAAAGTCAGAACGAGCATATGTTATCACTGTGGGGAAGGCCATTGCCACGTTCTTTTACAATGTATTTCTGGTTATGCGACTGCTTCACAAGTGGTTCATGAACCCAAGTTTCTGACGACATAACAAGGCTGTCACATACTCGATGACAACAGACGTAGAAGCTGAACTCGACAATATTACTGCCTTTTCTTTTGTGTAGTAATGCGCGTAGTAATGTGCACTAGTAACATTTCTTATGTGAGCCACAGGCCAAACTTCTAATCGATGCTCTGAACCTTTATTTCCTCCTCTATCCTTTCCAATTGACGTGTCTGGCAGAATGATAAGCTAACTTGTTAGAGCAGGAGGTCGAATGCTCGTGACTGACAAATAGTCGCGTTACACCTAGTTAGTTCTAAGTGTGTACTTAGCTGACGTATTTTCTAAACTCATTGGTGTTTAATAAACTGATAATTTCCAAAAACGATCTAATGTATTTGATCGTCAATGCACACACTTTATATTTTAATGTCATGAAGTAGTCACTTACTGATGTAACGGCTGTTATAGTTAGCTTCTCAATGTGCAGCTACTCACAAAATTTAATAGCATTGAGTCCCTATTATCAATCTGCGCATTGTAATGTTTATACCATAGATATTGTGTCTAGAGAATAAAGTGTAATCCAAGTTCTGCTTTTTAACCTAGGTGACATCAAAATATCTTAATTTAGTACTTACATTAATGCACGAACATTTCATCTCTTTCAGGACAAGGAAACTTCAGGCCTTCCGATCTGGAGAGGTGAGTTTTTAAACAAACCCATCCTCAAGATAACGACAACATGTTTACATTAGCGAATGGAGTGTACCATACAGTTTTCATCCACTGTTTACGGTTAAGCAATGACGAAGATCGGTTGAAAAAAGGAGGGAAAATATCGGTTACGATGTATACTACGATATTAAAATAGAAAGGATTTAAAACTATGTGAGTGTGGAATAACATACAGCGCGAACACTAACTTAACTAACGAAATCTCATTGAAAAAATTTCGGAACATTTTGTATTTTGGCATAATAGACACTTATTCTCAGGTGGCTAGTTACGGGCTAATTGTGTCCCGTTTGGACAACAATAGATGGGATGTGGTCGTACTGAGACCAGATTGGTCATCAGAGGGTCACTCACTGAGTCCTTCTTCTGTAGACCTGTTAAGAGCCTAGTTTACGAGACTCACATGGACCTGGATGCTGGGATTGCCGCAGCCACAGGATTACACCACCTGGGATTTTTTGGCATGCCCAGACCCTTGATAGTACGTGACTACGCATTCTGTCCTTGTAGTCAACGTGTTGAACAATACTTGTGAGGCAACAGTTTTTTGCATTTGCTACGAACTGTACTGACGCAACAAGTTGAACACATTGTGATATAAATTTACTTGTTTCGTATGAGGCTTCCTGCACTAATCTGTATTTTCCTTGATTGCATATTCCAGGCTTTTCACTGAAGGGGTTTTACATATGCAAATGTAACTAGGGTAACAAACCGAATAAATAATAGTTGCATTATTAATCTGTAACAATCCATTGGGGACCAAAGGTATCGTTATTCCAAAATGTTCTGAAAATAACCCAGAACAGACTTAGAAATTTCGTTGGTGGTGCTCCGGTTCACCATGTATAGCATTTTTATGTTTTCAAACAAAACGTACTACACCTATCAATAAAAACTTTCTAAGTTGATAGATATTTCTTGTGTTGAATTTTTAAGAAAATACGTTCAGTCGCTCTTATTTGGTGTTAGTGTTGTTAGCGCTTTCGGTCAGTAGATCTTCGTCAAGCAAAATATACGGCTGTGGCAACGTGGGCTTCGAGGTACATCCACGTTGTTCAATAAAGTTGCATGAAGACTGGATGTGATCAGTTACAAATATAGCTCGAACTATAGTGACTTATTACTGTGGCGGTTAACAAAAATCAGTAATAACGAAGATAAATACAAAAAGAAACAATTTCATCACAATAAAAAGAGATCTTTTGAGGAGATATTTGACCAGAGCGCCTGTCCATGTTGACTGCAGCATCTCTCTACATAGTTCACCAGGGTTGCATGTGAGATAATGCTAACTGCGAAATATATGTTTGGAGCTGTTGTGATAGTGAACTGCTGATGAAATAACTACTAGTATAAATGCAAATAAATAATCAAATCGTTTCATGATAGTAAACATTTACAAGAGCTTATTTATTTCAGGAGACATACACACTGGAACACGTGGCTATATGGTTAGTTAAGCATGACTGAAGTGGGCTGGAGCGAACCGCAGATAGACTGATTTGATAAACGTGATAGTTTAAATCGTGAAACAGTTTGCTGTGGCTAAATTATTAGAGATAAATACTTTGGAAAAGTTGTATTTTCTTCTGATTGACTGATTATCTCCAGTTATTTTTGATGACAACAATTACTAGTGCATTTCACAATGCAGTAATCGGTTTCGACCATGCAGTGTTCATCACATGACTAAACAGAACCTGCCGGAGACAGCGATGAAATGTTCTCATTACGCTGCCATTGCAACGGTCACGTTAGCTCCCTCTTTAGGGCATATTCTTTTTATCTCTGACTGCTAGTTGCTCGAATCCTGGAATTATGAAGTGCTTTTGCAGTTGTTTTCATAAGATAACAGGAGGAGTTACTCGTTTCCACTCAACTAAAACGAAATACAATACTGGCCATTAAAATTGCTACACCAAGAAGAAATGCAGATGATAAATGGGTATTCATTGGACAAATCTATTATACAAGAACTGACATGTGATTACATTTTCACGTTATTTAAGTGCATAGATCCTGAGAAATCAGTACCCAGAACAACCACCTCTAGCAGTAATAACTGCCTTGATCCACCTGGGCATTGAGTCAAACAGAACTTGGATGGCGTGTACAGGTACAGCTGCTCATGCAGCTTTAACACGATACCACAGTTCATAAAGAGTAGTGACTGGCGTATTGTGACTAGCCAGTTGCTCGGCCACCATTGACCAGACGTTTCCAGTTGGTGAGAGATCTGAAGAATCTGCTGGCCATGGCAGCAGTCGAACATTTTCGGTATCCAGAAAGGCTCGTACAGGACCTGTAACACGCGGTCGTGCATTATCCTGCTTAAATGTAGGGTTTCGATGGGATCGAATGAAGGGTAGAGCCACGGGTCGTAAAACGTCTGAAATGTAAGGTCCACTGTTCAAAGTGCCGTCAATGCGAACAAGAGGTGACAGAGACTTGTTACCAATGGCACCCCATACCATCACGCCGGGTGATACGCCAGCAAGGCGATGACGAATACACGCTTTCAATGTACTTTCACCGCGATGTCGCCAAACACGGAGGCGACCATCATGATGCCGTAAACAGGACTTGGATTCATCCGAAAAAATGACGTTTTGCCATTCATGCACCCACGTTCGTCGTTTAGTACACCGTCTGCGATGCAGCGTCAATGGTAACCGCAGCCATGGTCTCCGAGCTGATAGTCCATGCTGCTGCAAACTTCGTCGAACTGTTCGTGCAGATGGCTGTTGTCTTGCAAACGTCGCGATCTGTTGATTCATGGATCGGGACGTTGCTGCACGATCCGTTACAGCCATGCTCATAAGATGCCTGTCATCTCGACTGCTAGTGATAGGAGCCCGTTGGGATCGAGCACGGCGTTCCGTATTACCCTCCTGAACCCACCGACTCCATATGCTGCTAACAGTCACTGGATATCTACCAACGTGAGCAGCAATGTCGCGATACGATAAACCGCAATCGCGATAAGCTACAATCCAACCTTTATCAAAGTTGGAAACGTGATGGTACGCATTACACGAGGCATCACAACAACGTTCCACCAGGCAACGCCGCTCAACTGCTGTTTGTGTATGAGAAATCGGTTGGAAACTTTCCTCTTGTCAGTACGCTGTAAGTGTCGCCACCGGCGCCAACCTTGTGTGAATGCTCTGAAAAGCTAATCATTTGCATATCACAGCATCTTCTTCCTGCCGGATAAACGTCGCGTCTGTAGCACATCATCTTCGTCGTGTAGCAATTTTAATGGTCAGTAGTGTAACTTACTATATTTCATGTTGTGTAAAGAAATGTAAAAATCGCTCCGAATATAATAATCCTGAAGACAAGTAAGTATGGAAAATACATTTTCTAGTGCTACTTCCAAAAGACGTGGTAGCATTCGTGTTATAGGATTCGTCGAAAGTGTGTAGCAATTTACGAGGTTCCTTACTGGGAGGGTAGATGCCAGGTTAAACGGTAATAACTCCCTCTGTAGGCGAACCGCCGGAGCAGGGGGCGCTTTATTCGGCAGCTTCGCGGAACGCCGGAGCGCCCGGTACGCGCTGCTTTCGGCGTTTGCCACGGCGGTGTGGTTTCCACCTGCGCGGCGCCCACGCCATTCCACGATACGCAGCGCGGCCTGCTGCCTCCAGCCCTGGACGTCTGTGCTGGCATTCCACGTCGGCCACTCCAATAAACCGTTCTCTCCGTTCTCTCCCGTGCCTCGCTGCTTTCCTCATGCCTTCTGGATCTCCAAACAATTTCAACTGTCATTCGAGTCTCCCTGGTATCGACAAAGAGCACTCCCAGCAGTGTGGACACAAACCGTCCCTTCATCCGACAGTAGCCCTTTCCGGGCAGTGCTTGTTGTGATGGCGAGCACTTTCAAAATAATTGTTCTCATTATCTTTACAGGTGTAATACTCTGTACAGAAAACGTTTGAGTTACAGTAAGTTTCAATCAGCATTTATGCATAACAAGTGTTATCTTGGCATTAACATGAACGAGAAGAACGACAAATTATTTGTTCTTGCGAACAGAAAATACCTGCGATTAAGGTTATGAGCAACTTTGATTTGAAGAACAGTACAGAAGTAAGAGCAACTGGTAACAGTTACTTATTGTCAGGCACGAAAAATGTTACTAATTTCAGTGATAATATCCACGAAACAACATTTGCTGTTACGTCTTGATTCTGAAAAGTCTCTGAATCGAAAACTTTGGTATTATCTACATGCCAAACTTGCATCGATTCCTTGCTCACACTAGTGCATCACCATTACGTGAAATTTCTGTATCCGACTTTTTAACCTGAATTTTGGTGTACGGTTCAGGATGAATCGTCAATTTCGATTTCGTTTCTCATTCGTGAGGTACTAGTTGGTCCTCATTAAATTTTTCTACGTTTCTTGTAGTTACTGATCGACAGACAATACGAATTGGCAAAGCTCGCTGATACTATTGCGAAGGAGGTAGTACGGTTTAATAGGACATCTGTCCTCACAGTAATGCATATAGCGAGGTTCTAAAAGTGGATCTAAGCACTATGGGACTTAACATCTGAGGTCATCAGTCCCCTAGACTTAGAACCACTTAAACCCAGCTAACCTAAGGACACCACACACATCCTTGCCGGAGGCAGGATTCGAACCTGCGACCGTAGCAGCAGCGCGGTTCCGGACTGAAGCGCCTAGAACCCCTCGGCCACACGGCCGGCCACATAGCGAGGTGCAGCCAAATTTGGACGAATCCTTAGCCATTAAATTTCGCACGTCTTCTGCAGCTCACACTGCGTGTCTTGAGGAATGTGTTATTCAGACGGATCTTCATATTTCATTACATATCGTGGAATCGTAACCCTCGCAATTATGAGAGAAGGGGTACTTTGTGCCAGCCTTTTCAATATATCGTAATCGAGTCTGCTACTTTTCCTTTTAAAATTTTGAAGCATATATTTAATGTTTTTAATGATTTCTCATTTCAGATTCCGTAACTGTTTCAAACTTTTCAGTAAAACTTGACCTAAACATTCAAGTCTTTGTACTGAATCTGACTTTTCGCAGCAAATATCATATGCATATTTTCAGGTCAACGGCACTTAATACAAATCTATATAACTTTAAAAAGTATTTTGTGATCGAAAATCAACGGCAATTAACGAAAATAGTATTTGTTTAAATTTTTTGCCGTGGTTATGAAGTTCGCATCCATTTATTGCAGACATTACGGAAAATGTTTTGATGTTGCCCTAAAAGATACTTCCACCCTACTTATACATCACAACCTATTTAAGAAGGAAGTTGTTAGTTAAACACACATAACGAAATTTCTTATTGTGTTGGCGGCGGGCACAAAGTGCCCGCACATCCTCCCCTCATCCCTTGGTATTACAAGTCGTGGGAAATGCGTTGGTATAGCCAGCGTTAACGGAATGTTTCGTTTCCGTGCCGTGGAAAAGAGTAACTACGCCTATTTTCCATCGAAAACAATCTGAAATGCAATGTGCAGTATAGCAGTCGGTTTCGACGAGCGACCGGCCAACATCAGGGAGTAAAAGCATATCGTTCAAGGCAGTGGTCCTCAATTGCTGCCAGCGGACTGCATGCGGCTGGAGTAAAATACTCGTTCTGCCCGCAGGAATAAGCCGCATTTTATGATAAGATGCAGCTAGAAACTATTCCTCACACTGTCACTTGTCTGTTAGCACTGACAACTATACACAAAAGTCGATGCTCTCGGTCGTTAAATGATGGCTGTTGTCCAGTGCGTTGTTCTTTGTGAGAGGTAATACTGGAAACTTGGTATTCTCGACACTTGCGTGACACTGTGGATCTCCGGGTACTGAATTCCCTAACGATTTCAGAAATGTCGCATGCATCTAGGTTTAACTACCGCTCGGTTTAGGGCGCTATGTTACGGATTGCGCTGCCCTTCCCGCTGGACGTTCGAGCCCTCCTTCGGGCATGAATGTGTGTGTGTTGTTCTTAGCATAAGTTACTTTAATTAGTGTGTAAGTCTAGGGACTGACGACGTCCGGAGTTTGGTCCCTTAGGAAATCACGAATTTGATCATTTGGTATCTATCGCATTCTGGTTCTCATGATCTCACTGGTGATATCCAAGCCACCGAACCACTGTGTCAGATGATGACGCTATATTGCTGTACACATTCACCAAATCTGCTTTGTTCCCATTCAAATACAAAGAGCCAGTTATTGCTTTACTATACATTTTATCAATATGTTGTACTGTTTCCTTTTGGTCTGCTAGCAGCGTGCCCTGTATCACAGGGATTTCAGTATGTACTAGGCTTGGAGATATGAAACTCTAAACAAAAATGATCATGTGATTCTTCAACTTCTCCCTGCGTATTTCTTGCTAGAACAGTCCACGGGTGTACTGCCGGTCCATAGTGTCCAACGGGCACAATATTTCGGCGATCAGACATGTCGCCATCGTCAGGTGCGCTGACGAACTGTGCTCCTAAGGACGGGCGGCCGTCCTAAATCCCCTTCCCCCGCGAGGCGTTCTCTCCGAGGTCCGCGCCCGCGGCCGCGCGCCGGCGGTCGCTGAGAGGCTGGCGTCGGCGTCTGTGGTGGCGTCGGTGTAACTGCCTAGTCCACCCTGGTCGGTCGTTCGTTTTCTTTGTTAAGCCTCTTTTTAATTAGTGCTGGTTCCTTGCTGAGGTTATAGCCGCAATCTCTGTTGACGAGTCCATCCCTGGTACGAACTTCGATAGCCTCTCTAACGACGATGTCCCAGTATTTAGATGCCTGTGCCAAGACCCTGGTATGTTGGTAGTCCATTTCGTGATTTTCTGACAAACAGTGCTCTGCGACTGCCAAACTTGTTGGCGTACATAAGTCGAGTGTGCCTTCTGGACGTCATGGTCAAAAGAAGAGCGGATGGCACCCTGGGCCATGGGGTATACAGGAAGAAAACGCACACCGACCTGTATTTGCATGCAAATAGCTGCCATCATGCTTCGCAGAAGAATAGGGTACTAAAAACAATGGTGCACAGGGCGCGCACCATCTCGGACGGAGAGAGTCTGCCTCATGAGCTGGAACACCTCAAAACTGTATTTCGGAAAAACGGGTACTCGGAATGGCAGATCAGACGCGCTCTCCGCCCCACCTCTACACTACAGCGTGTGAGATGGACGAAGTCACGGAGGAAGAGATAGCCACCGCCTATATACTATTTATTGGCGCACTATCGGTGAAAATAGGACGAATATTGAGGAAACACTGAGTAGGAACTGTCTTTTGCCCAATAACACACGAGCATTATTGGGAAGAGTCAAGATCTCGGTTTGCGGAAGGCTGGCGTATACCAGATTTCCTGTGAGTGTGGAAAGACTTACATTTAACAGACAGTGCGCACCATCGAAGATCGTTGCCCAGAACATCAGAGACACACTCGACTTATATACCCCAACAAGACGGCAGTCACACAGCACTGTTTGTCCGAAACTCACGAATGGGCTACCAACATACCAGGGTCTTGGCACAGACATCTAAATGCTGGGACAGCGTCGTTAGAGAGGCTATCGAAATTCGTACTGGGGACGGACTCATCAACAGAGACTGTGGCTATAGCCTCAAGAAGGGAAGGGAACCAGAACCGAGTCTAATTAAAAAGAGGCTCACCAAAGAAAACGAACGAGTGACCAGGGCCGACGAGGCAGTTACACTGACGCCACCACAGACGCCGACGCCAGACTCTCAGCGACCGCCGAGATGCGGCCGCGGGCGCGGACCGCGGAGAGAACGCTTGGCAGGGGAAGGGAATTTAGGACGGCCGTCCGCCCTCAAACCTCTTGGCATCACGCTAGACAAGCGGCAAACGTGGTGCCAACACATCGAAGAAGTGAGGAGGAAGGCGCTGGGTAGACTGTGTATGCTCTACCCAGTCATCAACCCCACATTGGCGCTACCAGCTGAATTAGGTCTCACGCTATACAAAGCCACCATTAGCCCACTGTTCTACTTACAGCGGTGGTGTGGGCCAATGCAGCTGAGACCAACATCCCGCCGCCTACAAGTAGTCCAAAACAGGGCCATCAGGACAGTGCTTGGTCTCCCACGGGACTTTAACACCGTGGAACTCCATGCCCTCGCGGGAGTACTATTTGTCAAACAGCGGTTCCAACACGCTGAGGAAGAATTTTACAAGGTCGACGAATCACGCAACCCCTTGGCCGTCGACCTCACTGGCGCGCCACGCTGTGCTGGCCAGACCTCCTTCGTGCGCAAGAATAGCGCCACAAAGGAAAGTGTTTCCATCAAACCAAGTCCCAGTGCAGGACTATACTAAACCATCAACAGTCTTATGCTAACATGAGCACAACGACTTCCGGAAGAAACAGCGACATGGCCGCTATACACTTCCACACCAGTGTTGGCGCAGAACCTGCGTGACACACAACAAGGCATGCACGCCCGCCCCCAGGAGCTCAGTTCGTCAGCGCACCTGACGATGGTGACATGTCTGATCACCGAAATATTGTGCACGCTGGACGCTATGGACCGGCAGTACACCCGTGGACTGTTCGGACAAAAATGATCATTATCATAATTTTGAAACCTGATAGATGCTCGTGGTAAATAGGTAGCTCACTGAAACAGTGATTTGAACAGAAAAGCAAATAACCCACTGACAGGAGCATTACAAACTGTTTCAGTGAGAAGAGTGACGCAGAAAGCGGCGGCGGTGGAGTCGGCGGCGGCCGCAAGTCGGCGACCAACAACAGCAGCGACTACAACTCGGCGACGCGGCCGCCGCCCACCATCACGGGCGGCTCCTCGCCCGACGCCATGAAGGTGAGGTTGGCCGCCATGGTGCTGCAGCCGCCCACGCGCGTCTAACGACCCGGCGCGGCCAGGGGGGGCGGCACCGCCACCAACACCGCCGGCACCCGCACTGCATGAGCCCGCACCAGCACCACCAGCACCAGCACCAGCAACACAGTGCACCGAAGCACTCTGCTCTCTGTAGTCCGCGTCGGCTGCACCGGACGCGAGTGTTTGCGACGTTGCCAGATTTCCGCTCACCTAGAACTGGCAGCAGTGCGACAGCAGCGGCTTGCTTCGGCCCACTCGCCGCTTGAGGCGTACCTCCTGGATGCACATTTGATAACTCATTGCCGCTAGCTTTAATAGGATGTGTGGGGAACGGGGCAGTGGCGAGTAGCCAATTACGTGAGCTTAAACTGTGGCAGACAATAATGCAGACTACTCTGTTTGCAGATAGCTGGGTGGTACATGAGACATGTGTGTTGCATTAACTCACATTCAGCAATTAAAACCAAATCAGAAATATTCTGCTTTGTGCAAGAAATGTCTCGCGCTTGAGTCTTTGCTAATTTGAAGACTGAAAAGAGTCCTTTCTTCATAAATATACGCTTTTTGAATTTTTCAAATGGGCTTCAATTTCATGAATTACCCAACTGACTTGTGAGTTCCAGTGATCGCAGTGAAAAGTGATACGATATCAGTCAAAGATTACATGGAATAGATACTTTCACTAAAACTAAAAGGACTAAAGAATTAATATTCCCTTAATTTGTCTTTCAGTGTGTACTTAACCCTAAAATGCAAAGTTCTTCATCACAATTTTCATTAGTAGCTAATCTTTTTATCGTGATAGACAGTCTTGTATAGTGCTTTTGTTCTATTTCAAATTTTCTTTAAATATAGCTCCCTTACTTTGTAATTCTAGAGGATTCTGTTCAGATTTAGACACCATTTCACTCTACTTCACCCTGTGTCTTCAACTTTCAACCATTATGAAGTCAGGAATTCCTCAGCTGCTAGCCTCCAGATTTTCTGTCTGGTTTCTGACGACAAAACATCCGTATTTCCAACTTTGGCTCATAACACATTATTCTGTTCTTCCCTGTGTCGTGCCATAGCTAAAATGTGTTCCGTTTCATAATGATAACGAAGTTAATTTCGTGAGTTTTCTGAAAGACTGTGAGGTCAGATGCTTTTGATTCACTACTTTATTGAGAGCCTGCAAAGCCTATAGTTGTAGTTTCTTTAATATTTTTTTGCAATGTAGCAGCAATACCTCTTGTGGATTTTTACTTTGAATAACACAGCTATAAACATAATCACAGACCAATACGAAAGGAGTACAGATTTACCAATCAACACAGTGCAAACAATTTTGAAAACGCTTTCTGAAACAGCAAATCAGTGTAGTCCAGTTATAAAAGAAAACCCAAAAGGGAAAATTTAAATATTGCACTGAGAGATTTCATTGTGTTACATATAGTAACAGATGTAGTACACCTCACTAATTAATCTGCAACTTCAACAGTACGTTTCAGACAAGGTTTTGATATCTTCAAGTGAGGAGACCGGTATGTTATGGCTTAGTTATTCCTAATTTCAAGACAAAAATAACTGTCATGGTAAACTTACCTGGAATCAAAACTTCAGTAAATCGTGAAATTGGGTATATACTTAGTTTCTACTGTCTTTGGAACAATTTAGATATTTTAGTTCAACACTATCACATATCTTACTTGTGTAGATGCACTGCTTCACTAAACTGCACATGAATCACACGAGCACTGCACTATGTTGCACAATAAATTAAAAATATATGTACTTGACCAGCTGTACAGTCCAATTTCAAATGTAACATATATTTTACGAATTATTATGTCTACAAGGGAAGTCTTTCAATTCTTTTCCTGAAAATAACTGACCCACGCTGAAATATGTCAATAATAGTTTCATGTGTTTGGCAAGTCTGGAAACGACAATGGTACCAGCATTATTTCCACTGCAAAATATTTTGGGTGCATCAGTTAACGACTACAAAGCTTAGGACAACTGTTTCTAGACTCCGCTACACACCACTTTGACAACTGCTCCTCGAACCATCAGCTCATTGAAACTTGAAGTCTTCTATCAATTGCATATACTTAAGTTACTATGTGAGTTAGTTGCCTAGAAACAGTTTCTAAGATCTTACTGATTGGGATTAAGCATTTGCTTTCAAGTATACTCGCATTAGCAACGGTTTTAATGGATCTTAATGAATGGCTACAGTAGTGTCTCTTTCAGCAAAACATAGTTCCGCAAGTTTCGGTTTTCTGTCGAAGTGGGTCAGTTACTTTCAGGATGTGATCTAATCATATATTCTTGTGCGGTTACCACAGAACACAAAACCAAGGTATCATTTGTTATCTCTTGAATACATTATATCTTTAGTACCATTAACTTAATTATTGTGTGCTCTGGTGTCGGTTCTAGTTAATATGACACTTGTATCTATCTCGGGCTTACTAATGGGATGTATGTTTTCTCCTTTCTCTATCCACAGCACCTGCACTCACATTTCAACATTACAACGTGATCACGTAATCGCTGTGTGGACAATGAGAGCGATGCGAGTGTGATTCGTGGAAAATGTAATATATATATAAGTGTTTTTTTGTATATGAAGTGTGAGACCAAAGAAACCTCTGTAAAGCTCTATATGTGATTTAATTTTTCCTGACTTACAGCGTCGGTTCAGTGGAAACTACTCCAGAGGAACATTCAGGAAGGAGAGGGAAAAGAAAGATAATCTTTATGCTGATCTTCAGGTACCTACAATTAGCAACAATGGCTCTACAATGATGGTTTCGAAAGAAAAGACGACTAAATTTCACAATGAACCACAACCTGGTGCATTCTATTCGTCATTTAAAAGTGGCGAACCCCCAATAACGAAAAATTATTTTCAGCCCAGTATTTTCGAAAGAGCAGAATTATAAGTTTTTTACCGGTATCATGATGTGTGTATTATTAGTTTCTTTTCAGTGTTTCCTGCCGTATATGCGGATGTATTTTAAGTTGATTTGCTTTTTACGATTCCGTCATTGACATGGAGAACGTCAGAATCTCATTAAGTAAAAGATACTACGTGGCCAACCAGTATATTGTAAGAAGTAAATATCATTAACTTTGTGGGTAAACGTAAGGCCGAAATTACTACTATATTTTTAACTGAAATTATACTTACACTTCTACTTCAAAAGAGCCGTAATGAATGAGTGTAACGAGAAATGCCCAGAACTAGAATCTTATGGTTGTATGAAGGGGATCACAAACAAATGCCTCAGAAAACTTTGTAATTTATTTCCTCCAAATAAGTTGTAAAAAATTGTTACGTTCCTTAGCGTAACGAATTGGCCAAGATTCTTCAACATTTCGGAGTGGAAATTTATTTAGACTATGACTACCAATCACAACCTGCTGTTACACATATTATTTGACATCTACAGTTGCCTCTACAAAGTGACACTTTGTGTAGGAAATAATGAGCACATAATTCCTCACGAACGTTTTTCAAATGTATGTGAAACTAGCAGATAGTCAAGGAATGTAGGATTGTAACAGCATTCACATGTGCGACCATATTCTTAAATAAGATCTGACATGGACAGTGAATGGTCTAAGCTAAGAAACAGTACTGAACAACTTTTTGAATTGGTGATGTTTGTCGTTTGATATATAAATTGTTTCTCAAATGTGAGCTGTTTTATAAACATTTTTGTAGTTAATTGGAAATGTAAATTGATGTTAAGCGACGAATATGTGCATGAAGTACAACAGATATTGTAATTTAATTACAGAGGCACTGTCTTGTGTTGCAAATAATTTACAGACAGCAGCTGAAAGTTGTTAGCAATTATCTGCACTTCCTTTATTTAATGTATGGCACATCTTAGTTTTTATTGTTGAAGAGAAGGAGTAAAGATACCAAATTTTACTGTTAATTCAAACCTGGATGTGTATCATACTTCAAGCTGTATCTCAATTGTTGGTGTTATGAATATTTTAAGTGTGTTGTTAGGCTGTATGTATTGTTGATGTATGTACGTTCGCATGTATGTATGTATGTAAATAAAGTTATGGCAGTGTTTTACAATATTTCATGCTTTTATTTAGTTTTTGGCTTGTAACTGAGAGAAGCATGATCTTCTTCAAAGTTACTGATAATCGAACTATACAACAGTTACACGTGAAACAAACACAATGTGAAAGGGACCTATATCAAAGTTATAAGATTTCACCGCCAACAATAAATATGATCAGCAGCAAGAACAGAAAAAGATATGGTTAAAAAATATAATATAAAAATGTGTCATTAATGACTCTCACAGCGGAATTCTGCGTCCCACTAACGCTGGAGTTTCCATTTTCTTCACATATGGACATATCAGTAGTTTGGATATGTCATATTTGTTCTTGCGTAAGTAGTCATTCCTTCGAATAAGAAGTTGAGTCTAGGTTTGTCTGCGAACACACGCTTTATGCCATAGTTCGCGACAGCAGATAAACGCAGTAGACTTTTGTTGAAGACCCACACATAGAACTAGAACATTATTCTGAAGACGGAAGAGAAACAGAGGAATTTCTAGACATCTGCAGCTATTAGGAATGAGACAACTCAGCAATAATCATGAGGAATGTTGCTGGTGGCAAAGACGGCAGCTGCAGGAAATGAAAAGAGATAAATTTATTTCTCAATGTAAAGTAACACGGAAATTCCGTAAAAGTAGGTCATCTAGTTGTACAAAACATTGAAACAGACTCATAAACTAACTCTGAAGATCAAAGTTCCCTTTATATCTCTGCATGGTATTCCATTTACCTTCGTTACCCTAAATAACTATTAGTCCAGAAACCAAAAATGTATCAAGCAAATGTTGTTTAGGTACAAGGAGGACATTAATTAGCTTGAGTGCCTTTCTTGTAACTTGACTATGAAGATACGCCTACAATCAGGTGTTTTTTAAATAGCAGCCTACATGTTTTTATTCAGTAATCCACTTCCTTTTAAGAACTGTTCGAAAAACTATTACAGAGTACCATTCAAGTGGAAAGGTTGTTATTACAAACGTAACACAAAATATATCTTGCGTTTCCTGTACTAATGCACAGTTCTAGGTGGCCAGATTAACCTAATTCGCCCACTTGCTGGAGTTGACAGTAAACAATTAAAAACAAAAATCACACTGGTCGTTCAATCAACCTTACACTAGTATCCGTACTGTGTGGTAGTACAGTTGAATCTGAGTCCAGAAAATGATGAGACATAGCAGACTTTGAAGTCAAGGTAACCACAGCCTGGATATATCATTCTGGAAAGATAAGACCGCTTTAGTTCTAAGATCTTTACTTATAGGGACGCCCGATTTTTCAGCTGCATCATCAGGTGCAATAATGTCAAGACATGTACAGACCGAAAAATCAGAACTGGATGACCCAGGGCCCAGCGTCCATAACCAGAAAATTTTCACTAAGTAGCGAACGTCAATAATAAAATTATATAGAACGTTCCCGTGATACCGTGAGTGACAGTATCTGGTGAGCTAGAGGTGTCCCCATATGCCGAAATGGTTATTAAAGCAATGACCGTGTCAGCGCCCCGACACACTGTCTTGTTAGTACATAATCACATGCGCGTACATGTTGCTGGCAAGTAGGCAACTGTTAGCTGCTAATATTTTGCACAATCTGGAGATGATAATACGGGGTGCGTGCTTTGATCACCATTTCTACATATGGGTACTCTGCTAATTCACCAGACACTATGTCCGCCCCGATAGCTGAATGGTCAGCGTGACGGACTGCCGTCCTAAGGGGCCCGGGTTCGATTCCCGGCTGGGTCGAGGATTCTCTCCGATCAGTCACTGGGTGTTGTCTTCATCCCCATCCAGCGCGCAGGTCGCCCAATGTGGCGTCGAATGTAATAAGACCTGCACCTAGGCGGCCGACCAGCCCTGTAAGGGGCCTCCCGGCCAATGACGCCAAATGCTCATTTCCATTCACCAGACACTATTACGCATGTTATCACGGGAGTGTGCCGTGAGATTTCAAATCTGACGTCCGCTTCATAACAAAAATATGCTGATTATGATTTCTGGGTCATCCCAGACTCTTTTTCCGATCTCAACCTGACCTGAGTTCATTGCACCTGACGGTACAGCCAAAATGATGTGAAACCGGTCTTGCCTATAAAACAATGTCTTATAACGGTCAGAGGTACTGACTAAACAATGTTATATAAAGACCTTGGTATTGATTTCCTGGGCAAAATCCTCGGCAAAGTGCATTATGAAATGTGAGCATTTCTCACTTATCCATTTCGAAATCAACGTCTCCCTTACGGCTTTTCACCAATACTGGTATATGTGACGGCATTACGTAAATTTGCCTTCCTGCCTTTCCATGTACATTCAACCGAATGGCAGATTCCACTGAGAATGATACAGATGGCCGGCCGGAGTGGCCGAGCGGTTCTAGGTGCTACAGTCTGGAACCGCGCGACCGCTACGGTCGCAGGTTCGAATCCTGCGTCGGGCATGGATGTGTGTGATGTCCTTAGATTAGTTAGGTTTAAGTAGTTCTGCGTTCTAGGTGACTGATGACCTCAGAAGTTAAGTCCCATAGCGCTCAGAGCCATTTGAACCATTAGATACAGCTGGATACTCGACACGTCATTAGGCCCTTAAGGTGTACGATTTCCGCATATTCCCAAGTCTCAATGCATGATGATGAGACTGAAATTTGACCATTAAGTTAAAGAAGTTCGATACTTGTCCTCGAATATGTTAAGGTATAAACATGTAGCCAGCAGTTGATATGTGCACAATATTTATTGCACAGGACCACATTACAACGCAAATCGTCATTTTGCAGGGTGCAGGCCATTCCCGTAAATGTGTATCATGTGATACATGCGCCATGGAGTCTACTTAACGCAGGATAAACTCAACAATGCTCCATGAATATGGACCCTCCAATTCACCCCGTATAAGATCGTGCAATGATAAATAGTCCCTAATATTCGATTGCTGTTGAAGTGAGTTGTGGACAGTTATAAGTTACACAGTGAAACATGTGCCTTGGTCGCTGTTAATACTGTTATAATGATATCCCGGCCAATCAATGCCATACGATCAATTCATTTCAGTTAGCACCCTAATGTCAATACAGTGATGTAATCAATTAAATAATTTTAAAACAGTTATGTAAAAATTATATGTTTACTCTTGTCCTGCTAACCATGGAGTGTGTTCCTCAATTAACTAGTATTTTTAACATAGTCACTACTGTGAAAACCCGTATCCTGTTGGTCATGACCGGCTCTTCGTTAAGTACGTATTCAGAATTTTGTTTTTAATTTACGAGTTACTTAATACAACACACACAAAGGGAACTTAATGCTTGAACAGATTATCGCAGTTTCTTTCCCTGTAATAAAGAAATTGTATGTATTAAAAAAGTCACTTTGTGTGCAGACTCCAAATGTTCCCGCTGCTTACAGAGAATCAAGTCTTGTTACCCCACCTCACGCTTACTAGCGTCGCAATTCACAGACACATGATATGATTCACTTTCGGTTTGGGATGTCTGCAGATCGACTCTACGCACATCGGATGATACGTTAAAACAGTAAAAACCGGAAAAGAACACTGCATTTGGAGACGAAACTTGTAAGTCTGTGGTCTGTGGACTACTGTAGTGTTGATTTCCACCATCACGATGTAAATTAGCATGTGTGTGTCCTGTTATTTCAATGTCCTTCCAGCAACGCTGACTATAAACTGCACTTTCTCATTGTGCAGAGAAAGTACTACACTTTCGATCTGAGGCTTTGAGTGCATTCGGAAGGCCAACTAGTGTCACGATAGTGCACAACAACTGCTACAGTTACGAACAGATACTGTAAAAGAACTTTGTTTCTTCGAATATGAGGAATAAATTTTCCCAACGGATTCTGGTTCTTATGTTACAGAGGGAGCCTGTGTTTCGAGGGGTGTGGCGACGGGTTGCCATGTTTGATGTGCCGCCAATGGGGTAGTTGGAGATCCGATTCCCTTAATGTTTTGTGGAAGACGGAATACGGTGAACGATGTACCTGACTAATTTAATATGGAGGTGGTGCAACTACGAGTGTACAAATGTAAAACAGAACTTTGTGAAAATGATCTGTCTGTGTGAAATAAAATGTAATTCTACAAAACACGATATCGGGACGTTTCTTGCAGCTAATTATATTGCTATAGGAACTAATGATGAATCTTCCTTAAAGTATAATACATTCGGAAAACGTGTTATACATCATCGTCCGAACAGAATTTCGTGCTGTACAACAGTGAAGTGGTAATTTAAAACAACTGATTTTTACAGTTTTCTGGTAATCGAAAACCAACAAATCACTCTTATTATAATCTAATAGAAACAAAAATCACTATGTTAGAAAAAGTACAATCACAGCTGTATCTTGAGAATGTCTTCATTGCCTCACATGACTAGTTACCGCCATTATAAGCCCCCCCCCCCCCTTCGCAGTGCCAAGAGAATATTAGATTTCCTTGGCCCGTTACTAGTAAACGTGGCTAGCTTTCCTCAGTAGTCTGTACTCGGCACCGCGTTTTCTCCAAAGACAACACGGTGTCGAGTAGAAACTCCCGTGGAAAGCTAGCCCACGTGTATGGGTACAACACGGTGTCGAGTGTAGACTTCTGAGGAAAGCTAGCCATGTTACTAGTAACGTGTACTCCACAATAAATGCGCCAAGGAAATCTAATACTCTTTAGGCAGTGATGGGGCCTGAGGATCGCGGTTACGTGCCATCGAAACTAGTCGTGTAAGTGATTAAATTCCCAAGATAGAGCTGAGGTTGTACTTTTTCTCATAAGTATCGTACCTCTTCCATGCATCAGAAATGACATCCTTTGAACGAAAATCACTTTCCTTCAGATAAGCCCATTTTGTGGTAGTCTCAGCCAGCACATGGAAGCCTTCCTTTGCATGAACACAAGCCTGCAGCGTAAGTAGCATGTGGCACACTAATTAACTTATTCACTGCTGGTTTAATTTTCCGCAATATTCTATGAATCCAGTGTAGACATCTGGAATATTGATGGCTTACAGTATCAGTGAGCACACGAAGTTTGACTACACTAACAGTTAATGACAGCATGATGGCTTTCGCCAAAAACATGGAATCACAGGGAGAAATGCATGCTCGAACTTAAATGCAGATGCTAGCCAAGCCTGCTGGTTACGCATTTGTAAATGATCACGAACGGTACCTGTCGAATATCCTCAATGCATTGGAAGTATGTTCTGTGTGGTTATGAGTGCATTATGTCGGCGCTAAGTGAATCCGAACGTGGACAAAATGTTGATAATTGTTTGGTGGGTGCTTACATAACCAAGAAGCACCGTGTCGAAGATTTATACCACATACTTGGAAAGCTAGAAACATCATCCTCTTCAGTCACAAAGCGGACGACAGTGAGTGTTGAATGATTTTGATAGACGGTTGCTGAAGGAGAGTATGACGAATATTCTGAGGGCGACAGCCACAAAAGTCACTACGAAACTGAATTTCACACTTGCGAGCACTGTCAGCACCAAAGCAACAGGAATGGAGCTCCTTAAGGAGAGTATTTCGAGGCGAGCCAGTCATCGTAACCGGAATACGTGGTGCCGCATCAACAATTACGGGCCTTAGGACCCGTGGGACAAAATCATTTTGTCGGATGTGTCTTGTGTCACGCTGTTTCCAACTTCTGGCCGAGTTTACGTCCCAAGACTGAAACACGGTGGCAGTCTGGTGACAATTTGGGAAGTCATATCGTGGTATTCTATGGACCTCATGGTTTCGCTGCTAGGACGCATTACTATAATGGATTAAGGGTGCATTTTGGGTAATCAAGTCCACGTATGGTACAATTCATCTTCGTCCGCACGAAACCAGTTCTGGTCAACGTGAACTGTCTGAGCAGGGGCCGTGTCATTTGGAACACAGCTTTGTTCCTCAAAGCTGTGTTCCAAGCGACACCGCCCCTGCTCAGACAGTTCACGTTGACCAGAACTAGTTCCGTGCGGACGAAGATGAATTTTTGTTTCTCCTCTAACCACCAAATTCACCATATCTCCATGTTGTTTGGTTGTTGAGGTTTACTTTGGAGAGGAGGTTGCGTGATCGGAACCCCGCCCTCCATCGTTTCATGGATATCCCACGATTTTGGAAGAAAAGTGGTATACGATCCCATTGAAAACCGTACAGGATCTGTGTTTATACATTTCAAGACGACAGGAAGCTGTATTGAACGCCAAAGATTTTCCAGCAACGTATTAGTCGTGAAGGTGTGTTGTGTTTTTGATGTTTTCTTATTGTTTGCCTATATATTTTTAGTTGGATAGAGCAGTACGAACATTTCTCCCATTCTAAGGAGCCCACGTTATTGCTTACCCAATGGCTGCGTATGTATGTTGTCGTACGGTTCACTTCCTCAAGTCTCGTACTACAAGGATGACCTCAGGAGACCTAAGGAGATGAAAGCTCCTGCTATACACTGCCGCAGCCATGGGGATTGTTGTAGTGTCACTTCTTCCCCATCATTACTTCATAATGGTTCAATGATGGAGGATGTTGTCCCTTTATTGTGAAGCGTGTATCTTGCCCTGGATCGACAACAACCGTCACTGATGCCCCCATTGATGCCGCCATAAAACACTGCTCGATTGTCACGCTTTCTCTCCCGGCAGGATTCTTAGCTACAGTCATCAGGCGTCAGACATGTGTATGTGTAAAAAATTTCGATCTTGATATGTGTAGTCCATTCTTGGTTATTTTGAGCACTTCTGTACCCCTAACGATTTAAAGACCATGCCTCTCTAAGACCGCAAAGAACATGCAGAGGCGTTGTAGAGTCTGATTCGCATAATTTGCTTGGAGACGTGTCTCCCCTGGGCCTCACAAGTCATTGTTTATAATGGAGGCAGGCTCTTGGGAATTCCTGAGGTCCAGAAGTCGCAAATACTGTAATCTGCTCACAAATGCCATATATTATTTTCTGAACCAATGTACACGTGAAACTCTTTCACTGACGTTCAATGAATAGAGTTTGCTTACGATAGATAGGGCCACACGGACAGTTTGCTTAAATATTTATACTGCTCAAAGCACCAGGTATTTCCAATTATATAAGTAGGTCGAGGACACCTACATTTATGACATACATACGCCAAATTTTATTTTCGTGTTGTGTGTATACAACAATAACACACACGGTAGATGAATCTAAATATAAAGTACACAGAAGTAGTTCTCGTGAGATCTCAACTTATTTTACACCGTTCTCGACCAGACTGACTGCTACACATAATGAGTGAGTTGGTTGCGTCGTTTATTCACGACGTAGGAAGGTTGCAAGAGAATACTATCGTTCATTATTTTTAAATTTTGATGGAGAAGTGGTGATTGTAACAGGGATTACTTCTTAGCTGTACGTCGACTAAAATGAGTGAACTGCTTGACAATCACACAGGGGTTTGTCTAGTTTCGAAATTGACAAAATCGTTCACTTTATTTTTTCATAAGAGACAGTTGAGCCCCAAATATGTAAAGGGGCATTTTAATAATGCTGTTGTCAAAGTCAGTGAATAGTTTTAAATCTTTATGATACACAGGGGTATTATAATATACTTTATTATGAGTGGTTTCGGTCTTACATCATCAAAATTACTTTGATGCACGTTCAATGTAAGATACCTATTTACCGTGATGATCGTCTACGATTAAAAGCAGCCATAATAAAGCTTAAAGTCACACAGCTGTGTGCCAAGAGTTTTGCCCACTGATACTAGTCTCCGAAGGTACTACTTCCAATATCTATGGTTATACAAACCTGTTGGAGAACATCTCGAATTGAAATATGACGCTAGTTTCATATGTATACTGCCAAACCTTTGTACAACCTGGTACATTTTATCCACTAACATGACAACTTGGCGTGTTTCCAACTCACAGTTAATAGGTTTTGTAAGAAAAATTTTGAAGATCTGAAGACGACAACAAAGTCTGTGGAAACGAGTTGTTGAAAATTATCTTTAGAAAGTTTTTTGTCAAACGTTTAAAAGAAGACTTGTCAAACAATGGTATGGATTGGCCGTTTATGAAGGACATATTGTCATTGGTGCTTTGGGCTGTTTTGCAGCGTGTTCACATGGTGAAGTTATCCGACACTCACAGTTGGATTCCATACTGGGACGCTACCTTCATAAAAAGGTAGCCTTGGCTATCTTTGAAACTAGGCTCCGATTGCCCACAGCTACACTGTCAATTTACAACACTTTACATCATTGTGAGCAGGTAACGTATTTCGGATTGACACTTTTCGTACTTACAAAATGGGAAGACAGTCGAAGAGTTTCTGGAATCTTACCTAAGTAGCAGTTTTGGAAAGGAAATAAAAGGTCTAAAATGCTATTATCGGAAAGTGCGTTACAGGTCTGTGGTATGAGAAATGATTAATTAAATCTAATGAAACAGCATACTGAAGTGGTAGTCGGAATTTAAATACCGCTGCAAATGACGATAAATTAATACAAAACTAGCTCACTAAATGTGGCTGTAAATGGTTCATGTTGCTGCATATTTCATTAGTTGCCTTCATCCTGTCGCACGTGATAACTGTGTCCCATCAGATAGATCGCGTAGCCCCAGAATTAACTCTCTATGGAAATTAGCTATGAATATCAAACGCTTTTACGGAATGTTAAGTGTTTAGCAGATTAACTCCCTATTTGTTGCTCTGATTCCTATGAATGTGATCTGTAATTTACCACCTCCTCCTTAGATTCACACAGTACGAGAATTTGTTACACATTATTCAGACAATATCCTTTTGTATTACGATTGACCCAAAAATGGTTGCTGTCAGTCAAGAAAAGTTTTCTGTGTGTGAGGACGTCAAGACGGATAATTAACGAGAGCCAGTGAACAAGTCAAACTACACATTTGAAATACACAATTTGAAAAACATGAAAGCGTCTTATGTTCATCTTGTATTGATATAGACAACTATATTGGCTTATTATTGCTGGGAAACCATGCTCTGCTAATACCTGTGCATGGTGCAAACATAGGAACCAGCTAATTGTGTACGTATCTTACTGTTAATTCAGTGGATATCAAACCTCTTAACAATGGGAGTTTGACAAGTTTAAGGAGCAAGCTTCCTGCATAAAGGTAACGTACGTGGTTAAACATTTCAGTAAGCAACACACACATATTATTGCTCTACTGATATCTGCTGATTCGTTTCTGTCTTCTTGATGTTCCTGCTATGCATCTTGGTTTTTATACAACACTTGAAGTAAAGCATACTCCGACTAGGTTCTTCCAGTAAATTTTTTTTTTTTGAAACAAGCAGAAAAGTCGCAAAGAACAGAATATCTGTCAGAAACGCCGTTACCCTTAATCCCAACAGTTTTTCTGCCAAATTGCTGGATTCACTTCGTATCTCTAAAACGTAAGGTATCTGCCCAGTGTTCAGTATCCGTAATCAGGAAACTGAAATTCCGTGGGACTTCCTTTCAGCTCAGAAGTTCTACGTTCGACAATTTGCGAAATTGTGAAAGTCACATCGATCACCGAATGATGTTAGGACATGAGTTCGATGTCCAATTACGACAAAACACAGTTAATACAGTCAACAGTAAACGCCCGTTACTAGTTTATTTCATCACGGCGTGCACATTTATTCTATTTCACAGACAGAACACGTAAAACGAGTGAATGACCCATACTATCAGTCAGCTTCTGTCTGTTTTAACTTCAGTTGATTTCTTCATATCTTAGTTTCCCATTAACAGATCACAGTTCGACACACTTCATCTTATTAATACAGTGCACGATCCTTAACAAAAATTCGAACTTGTCAAACTTACAGTTCTCACAGTGTTTGAATTCACAAGCGCAATCTTGTAAAAGTCTTCTGATTTGACAGAAAAGTAACTTCATTATGCGTAATATTGTCCGAAAGAAAATTGCTGTTACAGACTCTCCAAATGGTCTTCACATACCAACTACACTGTGATACCACTTCCAAAACTATTCACAGCCCAAGCTCATTCAACAGGAAGTGACTCCATGTATACACATATGTTTATTATTCTCAGTATTGCTGTGTTGATTTACGGGATATATTATTTAAGAAACATTTGATTAATGAATAAACAAATTAAAATTTGGTAGCTGGTTTCCCAATTCTGCAAAATCTTTGGATTCCAAAATTTAAGGTTCAATTGAAAATATATTCTAAAACATTACGTGATATTACACTGAATGTTCCAAGCAACCATACCAGCATTCTTTAATGTTGATTCACATCATAATTTTTTGACAATATTCACGTCCCAATCAAATATTTGTGTAGGTATTTCATGCATTACTGATACACAGCTGTAAATCAGTTTTCAGTCAATCACAAAAACGTCTTGTATTCGCATATTACGATCAGGCTGAGTGAACTGCCCACGAAGGGCTACAGTGAAGGAAGTCAACTATTATCGAGATAAACGATATTGCAAGAAGTGCTCTGACTGAATTACTTGAACAAAAAGAAGGTATAAAACACGAGTAACAAATTTTATCGGTAATTCTCTGACATACGGCAATCCCGTTTTTACGTAGTATGGTTGGCAGAATAGATGTGGCATCAGGCCACACATATATTACGAATGTAAAGTAAATTATCTCTGTTGCGATCTTCGGCGATCACAGACGTTCTCAATACCGCCCCGTCGGGTTCATGCACAGATAATATAATGATAACTTAAGTTTCTGCTATCTTCTGCTCACTGTCTAGTCAGCAAACCTGCACTCGACTTGAATGATTTACACTTCCACGAAGTTTTTAAGGCGAGATGATAACGACACATACGTGCCTTTGCTGCAGTTGAACCTGTAGTATAATGTCACAAAATGACCTCAACTTAGGTTAAAGAATTTGGATATTGTTCTACGTAGATGTTAGGTTGGAAAAGTGCTGCTCACGTGATAACTAACCAAGGACGTTCATTTTACAATGACAGACTTTACATCTATCAACATAATGACTCTCAGTCCAACGCCCAACTACCAGGATGTAACTGTCTGCCATCCGGAATGCAAGTTGTAGGACGCTTTGTGAAATTATTTCTTACAAGTCGCTTCATTTATTATTTGTTTATCGTCAGATTTATTTACGAAACTTAAGACTTTTCGTCGTAAGGTCTTAACATCTCATTTGTCAGTTTATCACTTGACCAATGCCAAGCCATTAATTCTGTAATGAATTGTAAGAAAAATAAAACGACGCACCACGAGGGAATTATCCGAATGGGACGATAAACGGTAGGCGTTACGCACATGTGGCTAGTTTCAGAAAAAATTGGATGATTTTATTCAAGAGAAAGAGCTTCACAAAGTGAGCAAGCCAAGAAAGTATTGGTCCCCATCTGGCCCTTACGCAAACAGTTATTCGGCTTGGCACTGAGTTGTTGGGTGTCCTCTTGAGGGATACGGTGGCAAATTTTGTCCAAATGACGCTTTAGAAGGCCAAAATCCCGAGATGGTTGGAGGAACCTGCCCATAATGCTCCAGCATTCTCAGCTGGACAGAGATCCAGAAACCTTTCTGGTCAATTTAGTGTCTGGCAAGCGCGAATACAAGCAAAAGAGACTCTCGCCATTTGCGGGTGGCCATTATCTTACTGAAAATGTAAACCCAGGATTGCTAGCCATGAAGGGCCACACAACGCCGCGTACTTCATCGTCGACGTACCGTTATGCTGTAAGTGTGCCGCGGATGACAGCCAAAGGTGTCCTGCAGTTAAATAAAATGGCATCCCAGACGACCACTCCTGGCTGTCGACTGATATCGAGGACTGTAGTTTGGTATCCCACTTCTGTCCAGTGTGTCTCGAGACTCGTTTTCGGCCTTGCATCTCAGTGATTAGGTTAGAACTGCTTTCAGTGATGGGTCCCGCTTCGAAATGAACACCGACGACCAGCAAAGACGTGCCTGGAAACGCCCCAGACCGCGGTTGGATACTAACGTGACTATCGTCCTCCATGCGGGCGGAAAACTAGGAACGATGGTCATTTCACGGCCATTTCATTTCATAGTAGAGCCCCTTTGGTTGTCATCCGTGGCACCCTTGCAACACAGCGATACGTCGAAGACATTCTACGCCCCATTTTGTTGCCCTCCATTGAAAGCCATCCTGGGTCCACGCTACAGCAAGATAATGCCCAACCACACACGGCTAGAGTATCTACTGCTTGTCTTCGTCCTTGTCAGACACGACCTTGGACAGCAAGGCCGCCGTATCTAAGCCCAGCTGAGATTGTTGGAGCATTATGGCCAGGTTCCTCCGACCATCTAACCATTCTGGCCTCCTAAATCGCCAGTTGGATAGAATTTGGCACGGTATCCCTCGGGAGGACATCCGATAACTCAGTACAGATTGTATAAGAGTCAGAGGTGAACCAACACATGATTGACTTCCTCAGCTTGTGAAGCTAATTCTCTGAATAAGTCATCCATTTTTTTATGAAATTGTTATTTGTTTGTCTGTACGTTTACATCACATTTACCGATTTTCGTCTAAGTCAAATAATTCCTTCGGCCTTTGGAATTGTATCTCCTTAAAGCCAGTTTTAGTGGTGTATTTGGATGGTACGATATTCCCAGATTATAACGGCAGTCTCCAGAGTACCTGTGGAATGCTAACTCTTTCGATTTGATGCTCTTCGATTGATTATAATCTACAGTATGGATGCCACCAACGATGGAAAGAAGTTCAGGTCTCCGTGAGAATGTAAAGTGCCAGGCAAAGAAGAGGTTAGCAGATCAAATACTCTGAATGTTTCATTATTACTTTTATACATGTTTTCTAAACATTTACATATTTTATAACTTGGTACTCCTTTACCGACATCTCGCTCCTATCCAAAGGTCTTACTTTTTCTCTAAGAATTTTATAATTTCTCCTGCACAACATTTATTTTTCAAGAAAATAAGTAATTAGTATAATAGTTTACCTTAACGTAGAGGTCAGGTTACTGAACTGTCTATACAAAAGATATTCATGTATTACGGGTAAAAACAGTAAAGGTAGCTACCAAATATGGCCTGCATTAGCTCGTTAAGTGCAATTGATGTATAGGAATACCAACAAAGAAATAAATTTATAAGAGACATACTAATAGGTCAATATAAGCGCAAAATTTTTCCAAAAACTTCCAGAAATACGCATGAACCTATGTAAACTGAAAGATTTTCAGGAACTAGCAGTCCATAAACGCAAAATTCTTCACTACTGAAGTAACCTGCAATCGCACCATATCAGATAAGTCCTAGGGTCATCGGTAGGGTCTTCTGTAGAAGCTAATATGAAGCATTAACAAATACATTCTAAAGAATCATCTATTTACATCCTGTGAGAACTACGTATCCAAAAAACGTTAAGTTAAAGCTTTTGCTGGAAAGTGAAAGCCACTGAATAAAAAAGAAATCACAGTAGCAGTATTATTCCTAAAGCATCATGGCACTATACCACAGAAAATATATTTTCTGAAAGTGAGCAAATGTCTGTAAAACTACCTAGAGCCTAAATTTTTTGTCACCTGTTAGCAGCCATCATTGTCGATTAAGAGAAACGTGCGCTTTTACGCAAGCCTGTAGCAGATATACTATAAAGTAATTTCACGAATCACACTTTTAAAGAACTCTAGCTTCAAAATCTGTATCGTGTTAAGATTTTACATATAGTATGACTACCCTCTACTACTACCACAGATCGCTGAGTTGATCACATATAGTTATGACACCATTGAAGACTGTCAGTCATTTCCGTTATTAAGTGGTCCTTCTAAATACAAGATAATGTCGCAGTGACAGCCTATATTATGCTGGAACTTTCACTTTAATTACTTTCAGTCACTGATCACATAGGCACTACATTACGATTACAAGTATCAGCATAAGTTATCTTCACATATGTTACAGCGAAATTTACATTTAACTACTTCACTATAACTAACTCGATACATCACAATTACTTGACTACGGGCAACGTTTTCAAAGACGGAAGTCACATTACGGAGATAGCGAGTGATATCGGTGGCACTATTACTACAATTATGTCAACAGTTTACTATGTTTACTGTAATGTAGTTGTAGTTGTTCTTCCTTCTTATATGTCCTGTAAAAGATCTAATGAAGGCTAACGCAGAAACCAGTTACCACATCAGTGCACAAGCAGTCAGCGACTGAAAATAAGTGTAGTAAAATTGTTTATCAACTAATTGCTGTAATCGAATCTTTCCCAGTATTTTATAATTGATGGTGTATGAAACCTCTCAAAGAAAGTGCCTGCCAGCAATCGGCAAACTATTGGAAAATCCTAATAAAAGAGAAGTCAATGCAAGCAAATATTGTACTCCTGATAGTCAAATCCTACACAATGCGTTTCTGTTTCATTACTAACTGTTCTCAACTTATTATCTAAAATACAAGAAAAACTACATCTTCCGTTATCTGCAATCGTATAGCTAGATTTGTCAACATTGTGTTGTGGAAACGTGATGTCAACCAGAGTTAACAACATAAAGCTGAAAGGCCTCACACATTCTCTGATGTGTCTGAAAAAATTCAAGTCCTGCAGATGCCCAGTAACAGACTGATATCGTGCAACCATCTCTAACACCTGTACAAGTAGTTGACCTGACCGAAGTTGTTGGCAAGTATGATTAACAAAGAAGAAGAGTTTACCGATTTTAGCCTAAACAATGAGTATAATAATACTTAATGAGTTCCGCTGCAGGCTGTGGGTGTTTGATTTAGAGAAAGGACATTCTGAGAAAAACAAACTTGCTACACTTATTTTCTACTTTTCTTAGCCAATATCTGCTTGTGTGACAGTGAAATTCAAGTTAATCTGAATTAATCATGAATCAGGCAGATCCTTCAGATACAATGCTGAACGTTACATAAACACGAATTTACCTACATTATCACTTAGTTAGGCCCTAGCAGTGAGTCTGTGGGTTGGGGAACTGACATCACACATTTTACTGAAAGTATTCTCATCCTCTATGATTTATCACAAAAAATAACAGGAGTCACAAAGCTTTAAAAAGAATTACGTGATTTGAACTGTATAAAGGAGCACTTCTGAAGAGAATTGTGAACTATAACCTTGAGTTGGTCAAGTTACCACATGAAGTAGATTTGCTTAATAACTGATTTGAAACCAGAATGTGATAATCACAGTGATTGCTTGTATTCAACAAAACCTCAGAAGCCCAAAAATCTGAGGAAAAGCTATATAATATGGTATAGGAAACTACAGTATTCTCGCATGTCCTAATATGACGCAGCTGTAAGCGAGGCTTACTATAATCTTCAGTGTAGTGTGAGCAGAGTGGAGACACCACAGCTCCCTGGTCTGCATCTGATATTTTCTACGCTTCCCAGGAGCAGCTTGCTCCTTTCTCCGTGCCGACAAAATGCATTCACCAGTTCTCTAAAAAGCTACGATAGCCAACCAACGGAGTAACTGTATAATTGTCTAAATTTCATGCGAATAAACAGTGAAACGTGACAAGATAATAAATGGAATTGTTTCCGCTCTGCCGTAAACCACTTCCAACTAAGTGTTATTTCCTCTGATGTCACTTCAAAACACACAAGTCAGTCTTCATTCAGCCACTAGATAGCCTCACATTAAAGGTCCTGTGAAAATCTTCATGATGCTAATCGCCGACTTTGCTGCAACTTCTGAACGTTAAGTGGGTAAGATCTATTTTCTTATGTCTTGTAGGAAAGCCTAGAGATGCTTATCTTTTCAAGTATTCCTTTTCACGAGGACGTGATACCCACCACATGCTTATTGAACTCTGTGTTCTGGAACGAAGGCTTTTTATATCGGCCATATTCCACAGATGGTGCTAAAACTGTACAATGAGCTTGACTCCTGCTCACAGTTTGGCAAAGTGACTTTCAGTCGAGTGCATGGTAATGAGGTTACAGCTGCGTTTCTTCTCCCTGTGTATCTCCAAAGGTCAGTGTGCCCACTGCTCCCCATGGCTTGTTTTACCAACGTCACAACAAGTCGCCGGCTTCATCTTCAAAACAGCAATCCTCACTTCCAAAACTCGTCCCTAAAGCAAAAGATATACCCAGACCAATGTAAGATTACAGAAAGTTAAGAAGAGGAAGTTAAAGTAATTTAACCCTCTTCGCCACCTTTCATTACATCATGCTTGCACAAAAATTTTGCATAGGACGTTTCTCTCTAGAGGATGTAGTGAGGCATCAACAAACAAAATTTTACAAAGAGCTTTTCTGGTTTGGTAACAATTTTAATCTAGCAGACCATCAATGTCGTTGGCTGAGCAAAGGGTGAAACAAAAGGTATCTTTGCCAACCAGAGCAACCTAACCGGAAAAACATTAATCGAAAGGGAAACCATCTTTCCCATTCACCCTTACATCCGCCCATAATGCTGAAGGCATTTATATGATCATTACTAATGTTATAATGTGCATATCAAATACCCATCTGGTCAAAAATCTACTCGTTTGATAAGACTAAATTTGGAATTATGTTACAGCGGCTTCTCCACACTTATAAATGTACAAGAGTTTGATGAGTCTTGGAAGCAAAGTGACAAATCACAACTTGACTGAAAGTCCATTCACATTCATTATGTGCTAAGGTGACATTTATTTTATATCAGTGAATGAAAATTATGTAATTGTTTTACATTAAACACACAATGTTACTAGAACAAAATCTTAATATTGTTTTCCTCTTGAATGAGTAAAAAAAACAAAAAACAACATAAAATCGCCAAGTAAGTACTGAACATAAAACACGATAAAAGTAGAAAAATAAAATACAAAAGTTTAAAGCTAATATGTGGTATGTGAAAACATAATGTGTGGATTCAAATGGCGTATGAAGCTACAAAAAGAAAAAGAAAATTCCTTCGGACGACCAAGTAGTAATATTACCTGCATACAACATGTTATTCATAGGATGAACCAGCATACATTGTTATTAGTGCACAAACAACAATATGAATTAGATGCCCAAATTAAAGGACAAAATATACGTGTAAATACAATCTCTTGCAAGAAAAATATGCGTAACACAAAATATGAACCTGACCTGGCTGCAGATGCGAGGCTCCCACACAAGAACTGTTCGAAACGTTTCAAAGACTGGTGTGGGTCGGCATTGAGGGCATGTAGATGGTTGTGGGTCATAGACTTGGCTTGGTGTGACATGCAGGCTCATCACTGGCTGGATACAGCAGGGAGATCACCTCATACTTCCACGAGGTTTCACTTGGAACAGGATGGCCGCTGGATTGTCATCGGAGTGGCAACGGATGCCCACAGTTATTAGTGTAGAGCTAGGTTGTGCTGTTGGTAGTTTCTTCGCAAACGACAGCGAGACAGCGAATTACTGGTCAATCTGCTCGACTGCACAATATCAATGAGATGGTAACGGCTCCATAGAGAGCTAAATAGTTTTTTTGTTTTGGAGTACAATAAACAGGTAGGTTCTTGTTGTCTATGGGTTAAGAGCGAAGCTGATATACTGATTAATGCCATTTAAACAGCTGGTGGCCGTGTAGCATAGTAATGCTCATTGGTACAAATTGGCTAATCTAAATATGTTACAAGGAGGGGAGAGAAAGGGTAACAAATTACTCTGCATCAAGTCAACATCATAAGTACTTTCTTGTTATAAGCATAAAAGTTCTAAATGTAAACATCCGTGCCAGTGGCAGCCCGAGCTGCAATGATTTGCAGGTGAGCTACCCCTCCGTTGCTCTTCTTGACTCCAACCCCTTGGGACTGGCCATCCACGTTAGTATGTGCCCACTGTCCCTCCTTCTCTTACTCAGTCTGCACTTAAAGTGAACGACTCGCCACAGCCTATTCCCACTTGATGCTCTGCTGCCCAGTGAACAGCCATGTTGACATGAAAAATCTCGAATGCATTTTCGTGAGCAACTCTCCTCATCATCAAATGACAGTTACATACAGAAAATATTTTGTGACAAAGCTTCTCTTGCTTGTTTCAGATTCTGAATGATTTCACTATACCTCCAGATCCACATAACAGTCTCACAACCTAGCCTTTTATTCGGCATTTACCTTCGCTTGACCCCTCATCTTTTTTTCCGTGACACGCCTGACAAACCAATCCTTTGTGCTGGTGCCGCCTCATTCGTGTAATATCTCCTACTTCCCTATCTTTGTCTCGTGACTGTCTCCAGATTGTCTGTGGCTATCTCGGCAGACTCCCGCTCTGTTAAAGTCTGTCAATGCTGTGACGAGCTACCACTACACTCATAATAATTCCTTGCATCCGGGAGTCTAATTTCTATGATTTCCATTCCGTTTCTCTCGTTCTTGACTGGGTCTATTCTGCATGAAACGCTGGCCATTTTCGTGACTCTGATACCTGTTTCAACTTCCTTTCGGCTTCTCTTGAGGAGAGCATCTCTAAATTCAGGATATGATGTGTAAGTGGCAGCCATGTCACTCATGTTCTTCCCAACCAAGAGGGAGTAATAAGAGTGGACGATCAAGAACGAAGTGCTTGTAATTAGAGGGGTGTAAGACAAGGCTGTAGCCTTTCGCCCCTACTCTTCAATCTGTACATCGAGGAAGCAATGATGGAAATAAAAGAAAGGTTCAGGAGTGGAATTGAAATACAAGGTGAAAGGATATCAATGATACGATTCGCTGCTGACATTGCTATCCTGAGTGAAAGTGAAGAAGAATTAAATCTGCTGAACGGAATGAACAGTCTAATGAGTACACAATATGGTTTGAGAGTAAATCGGAGAAAGACGAAGGTAATGAGAAGTAGTAGAAATGAGAACAGCGAGAAACTTAACATCAGGATTGATGGTTACAAAGTCAATGAAGTTAAGGAATTCTGCTACCTAGGCAGTACAATAACCAATGACGGACGGAGCAAGGAGGACATCAAAAGCAGACTCGCTATGGCAAAAAAGGCATTTCTGGGCGAGAGAAGTCTACTAATATCAAATACCGGCCTTAATTTGAGGAAGAAATTTCTGAGGATGTACGTCTGGAGTACAGCATTGTATGGTAGTGAAACATGGACTGTGGGAAAACGGAACAGAAGAGAATCGAAGCATTTGAGATGTGGTGCTATAGACGAATGTTGAAAATTAGGTGGACTGATAAGGTAAGGAATGAGGAGGTTCCATGCAGAATCGGAGAGGAAAGGAATATGTGGAAAACACTGATAAGGAGAAGGGACAGGATGATAAGACATCTGCTAAGACATGAAGGAATGACTTCCTTGGTACTAGAGGGAGCTGTAGAGGGCAAAAACTGTAGAGGAAGACAGAGATTTGAATACGTCAAGCAAATAATTGAGGACGTAGGTTGCAAGTGCTACTCTGAGATGGAGAGGTTAGCACAGGAAAGGAATACGTGGCGGGCCGCATCAAACCAGTCAGTAGGCTGATGACAAAAAAAAAAAAAAAAAAAAAAAAAAAAAAAAAAAAAAAAAAAAATGGCGAAACGTCAATAGTCCATTGAACCGAATTTCTTAAATGCTTTCCCTTAAAACGTCCAGTTGAGTGTTATATTCTTCTGATCTGTCTTCTAACACACCAACCGGTTCTCATTCGGCCACTAAGTAGATTCGCATTGCAGGTCGCGTGAAAACTTTAATAAACTGTCCACAAGGTTAGTCGCCAACTGTGCTGCAACTTCAGAACATTAAGCATGTCAGAACTGGTTTGTCATGTTTTTAGAAAAGCCATGAGATGCTTATCTGCTCAAATACTTCCTTTAATAAGTTCTTAGCACTAGCACCCATTGACGCAGTTCTGCCACCTGGGACGAAGATTTTATCTCGGCCATCCTGCAGACCATACCTTAAACAGGTGAGTGGTCTTGTCATCTGCTTATCGTCTGGCAAAGAGAAGTTCATCCCACAACAAGGTGAGGACTCCATACCTGCACTTCTTCTCTCTATGTTTCTGAGAAGGCCAGTGTGAACATGGCTCCCCATGACTCATTTCGCTGGGCCTCGCTACAAGTCACCTGTCTCATGATCACAGCACTTCTCACTTCCAATACTCGACCATAAAATAAACTATTATACCTAGTACCATGCTAGACTGCAGAACGTGAAGAAGGGGATGTGAAATCAACTCATACAATCACAGTGATATTACAACTCACATTAAACTAATTCAACTCCATTAAAGTTTCATAATTAAAGGTGAATAAATGAAGAGGTGCCATAGGGCTGGCCGCATTTCATTACCTGTGAGTACGTAAACGGTATCACCCTTGTAAATTATGGCCATGAGTTTAAAGACATGTTGCACAATGCGTTTAAGGAAAATTCTATACTTTCTCGCTCTATGCTTTATTTCTCACATCACTATTTGCCGGCACTCTTTGAGTCTTTCTCGCAACACTGCGGTTTTTACGTGAATACCATTTTTAATATCTACAATTTCCATTTGATTCAGTGATATTTCGTGCATGGCTAAGTTAAGCTAAGTTTTGGAATGCAATAGCTTCACCTGCATTGAAATTATTGAACATTTTCAAGTGCACTACGAAACTCTTTATTGAGGCAAAAAATATCTGTGTCCCTACTTTCATTTTTTTTATTTTTTCACGAAATAACTTAATTTTTGGATCTAGCAAATTTTATATACATGCCCACGTTCATGTAATCCATGAACCCAGTTTAGATATACTGTTACTGGTATTTCTAGTTCATCTGTGCCCCGATTCCCATAATGCTTTTATTTTGCCACATTGAAGTACAAAATAATTATTTAATTTATTACGTAGGATAAAGAAATTACTGAAAAAGTAATGACACCACATTGAAAAATTATGTTGCATCTATAAAGGTAAATGAATATTTTGAAGGCAACTGTACAAAATAGTTTGTTAAATTGTACCTGTGCAATAATGGAAACTGATAACTGGACACTATAGGCAACGTCGCCATTTCTCCTTTGACAATTTTGACAAATATATCTACTAGGAAAAAATCATTCTTGAGTGTCTGAAAGTTAAGTTTATTCCAAGACGCAATCAATACGTTCACTGCTCGATGACAACGGTCACTGATAACAGTGCCACTAAAGCAAAGTTATTAAACACGGTTTTCCGAAACTCATTCACCAAAGAAGACGATGTAAGTATTGCTGAATTCCAATCAAGAACAACTGCCAACATGAAGCAGATGTCCTCGGTGGAGCAAAGCAACTTAAATCACCTAATAAAGGCAAGGCTTCCGTTCCAGACTGTATACCAGTCAGGTTTCTTACAGGGAATGATGATACAATAGATCCATATTTACCAATTATATACACCGCTCGCTCACAGTAAGATCCGCACCTAAAGACTGGAAAATTGCTCAAGTCACGCCAATACCCAGAACGGAAAGAATGAGTAATCCGCTGAATTACATGCCCATATCACTACCGTCGATTTGCAGTAGGGTTTTGGAACATATACTGTATTCCAACATTACGAAGTACGTCGAAGATAACGATTTATTGACACGTAGTCAGCACGGATTCAGAAAATATCGTTCTTGCGAAACAGAACTCGCTCTTTATACTCATGAAGTAATGAGTGCTACCGGCAGGGGATGTCAAATTGATTCTATATTTTTAGATTCCCAGAACGCCTTCGACATTGTTCCTCACAAGCGCCTTCTAACCAAACTGCGTGCCTATGGAGTATTGCCTCAGTTGTGCGACAGGATTCGTGATTTCCTGTTAGAAAGGTCACAGTTCGTAGTAATAGACGGAAAGTCATCGAGTAAAACAGAAGTAATATCCGGCTTTCCCCATGGTAGTGTTATAGGCCCTCTAATGTTCCTGATCTATACTAACGACATAGGAGACAATCTGAGTAGCCGTCTTAGGTTGTTTGTAGATGATGCAGTCATTTACTGTCTTGTAAAGTCGTCATATGATCAAAACGAATTGCAAAATGATTTATGTAAGATATCTGCATGATACGAAAAGTGGAAACTGAACCTAAATAAAGAACTGTTTGAAGTTATTCAAATGAATACTTAAAAAATCCGCTAAATTTAGATTACGTGGTAGGTCACACAATCCGGAGGCTGTAAATTCAACTAAACACTTAGGGATTACAATTGCAAATAACCTAAATTGGAAGGATCATATAGATAATGGTGTGGCTAGAACAAACCAAAGACTGCGATTCATTGACAGAACATCTAGAAGGTGGCACAGGTCCACTAAAGAGACTGCTTACACAAAGCTTGTCCACCCTATTCTGTAGTATTTCTGTGTGGTGTGGGATCCTCATCAGGTGGGACTGACAGATGACATCAAAAAAGTACAAAGAAGGGTAGCTCGTTTTGTACTATCGCGAAATAGGGAAGATAGTGCCACAGAAATGATACATTAATTGGAGTGGCAATCATTAAAACAAAGATCTTTTCGTTGCGACGGGATCTTCTCATGAAATTTCAATCACCTGTTTTCTCCTCCGATTGTGAAAACATTCTGTTGGCACCACCCAACATAGGGAGAAGTGATCATAAAATCAGGGCTCGCACAGAAAAATTTAAGTGCTTTCTCCCGCGCGCCGTTCAAGAGTGTAACTTTATAATTTATTTATTTAATCGTATGGCTAGGGCCCGTCGTCGGTCAGACCGTTCGCCGGGTGCCGGTCTTTCAATTTTACGCCGCTTCGGCGACCTGCAGTAGATGACGATGATAGGATGAAGTGGAACGGTAGAGAGACAGCTTAAAAGTAGTTCATTGAACTCTCTGCCAGGCACTTTATTGTAAATAGCAGAGTAATCACTTAGACGTAGACAAGTATATTAAGCGATAAATATAACATTAAGTTACCGCTTACCTTATAACAATAGTTCTTTTCGCCACGTATACATAAAGTTAGATGAAATCCACAGAAAAATCTTTTTCTCAGTAGACGTAAATCAAACCTGATAATATAGCTCTGGCAAGCATGCAGTTCACGCTACTGCCGCTAAATGTCGTATGGTACAAGAGGTTCGAACTTTATAGTAGTGTTAGAATTTGGATCCGGTACAATATAGGCAACTCTTCCTTACAGATATTAAAAAGTCCACCACTTAAACGTAACCATTGTACTGTCTCCAGTGTTGACGTGAAATGAACTTTTCTTCTCGGTGGCTAATTAACAGGAACTAAACTCTTCGATTGCTTTAATACAGACTTGGAGCTTCATGAATCTACTTTAAGGCAAAAAATAATTAGTGCAGTGGTTGTAGTACGTACAGCGGATTGTACCGCATCACATGGCGAAACGCTCGCGGTCATCGGGTTCCCGAAGTCTGAGGTTTTCTCCTTGTAAAATACGCCGGAACGAGGCGAACACGTCTGCAGCTCGTGTGTCTACGGCTGACGGACGTGACAGACCAAGATGAAAGAGGCGCAGCGAGCGAAGAGCGAAGTACGTGTAGGACAGCTCCGGATGGGGCAGACCTTCTTTCCTCAAAGTCTCCCCGCTGGTAGCGCTAACTTGTGTGAACTGCTGCCGTCACTGCCAGCAACTGTTTTAGTTTCGAGTCAGTGATCACGAGTGGGGTCGTTAGCGCTGCGGGCGCACACAAAAGATACACGGAAGCGTCTGGCGTCCGTCTCTAGAACGTACAGCGCCGCCTTGCTCGTAGCGCAGATGTATAGCGACAAAGGGTCCATCCACTGCGCAGTAAAAAGAAGAGGCGGCACCTAGCGGCTGGTGCGTTTGATGTCATGAAAGGTCCGGGGTGTGCACGAGACTGGCACACAATGAGGGCGTCGTAGCACGTCATATCGCTCTTTTGGAAGCTCATCTCCGGGAAGCGACAAGCAAATCTTTCGCGAATCTTTCATCCCTCCTGTCAAATTTATACACATAAGAAGCAGTGGTGGAAATAAGATAGCTTTAGGAGTGAGAATAAAACTCAGGATAAAAGGATATTACTTAAATTAGTTCATCATGACAATGGTATCATCAGAGAAAGAGACAAAGAACTGCAGGGCTTTGCAAACACCCTTCCCTCTATTAATGCTTAGATGAACCGACCTGAGGAATTCCTTCAATTCTTGTTTTCATGAAGCGCACTTCTTAGCAGTGGCAATGCTGTTGTAGCGCAGCCAAAATCTCTTAAAAAGAAGTCACACAGCAAAATGTGTCGTAGCTCATCAGTTTCTTGAGGCTCCCCGACGAAAAGTGGCTCGCTGAAAGAATAATTTGCGTCTAAGTAGTACGTTCATGGTTTTCATTCTCAGATAAGAAAATCGTTTGGTTAAACTGCATTCATGGGCAGATTTATTGGCTTTTTTCTACGCATAGTTGTTTTAATGTCTCCACATCGAATAACCAGCAGTAGGCAACGGATGTGTACTCAGATGTCAAGGTAAAATACAGCATAAAACGGTGTGTATACTCTTGTTCTTGCACACTCCAGGAATTACTCAACATCTGCATTGGGAAACAATCAAACGCAAATAGCATGATGGATCACATAGCAAACTAACACAGAGATTATAACCACAAAATAAAATATTATTGTGCACTCGGTAATATGACTTGATGGCATTCAAGTAATGCAGAGGTCTGCGAATTCTCATCTTACAACATTAAAATTTAAAAAAAGTATTGTGCACTCATTGTCATGACAAGAGGGCATTCGAGTAATGGAGACGGTTGAACATCACTTTTGTACAAAACCAACCAGGGTATAAACAAAAAAGTTCAAATGTGTGGAATCTTATGGGACTTAACTGCTAAGGTAATCAGTCCATAAGCTTACACACTACTTAACCTAAATTATCCTAAGGACAAACACACACACACACACACACACACACACACCCATGCCCGAGGGAGGACTCGAACCTCGGACGGGACCAGCCGCACAGTCCATGACTGCAGCGCTCTAGACCGCTCGGCTAATCCCGCGCAGACCAGGGTATCCCTCAGTCCATTATCGGTTAATACCTTCATTGATAGTTGCGGTGGGTGCTGTTGATTACTCATGGCTCATCGTTACAATACCCTGGCTAAATCTGCTGGGAAGTTTCGTGCTGCTGTGAGTGATATTGTCTTAGTCCCACACCTTATACTATCGCATGAATAACTGTGGAGCTTCGATGGTTTGATGTCAGTTTTGTAAAGCATCACTGCGATTTAAGTGACTTGCATGCGGTACATTTTCAGTACTCAATAGTTCTGGCTTGTCCTTTCTTGTACGTGTTGACAGACTGAGAATTGTTTTCCGTGCCAGATATGACTGCAGAAAATGTATTTCTCCATTGTATATGTGATTCAACTGGGATATACAGTTTGTGATTCTGATCTTATTGCCAGGGAGCTTAACAGTTTACGGATTTGAGTCAATATTAGTCTTTTTCTTGTCGTTATGGGTACTAACGCCGGTTGATTGGAGGTCTAGGCAGCAGCTGCGCTTCTGATACAGAAGGATATAGGGGAAGGATCTAACGTCCCGTCAGCTAGGCGGATCACTGAGGGCTCAGAAAAGAAATTCGGTCGTGTCCTTACAAAGACTAAGTCCGGCGCTTCCCTTTCGACACTCGGATGACAGTGAGTCCAGGACATTAAACACTACGTCGCATTCATCGTGAAATAAATTTATAATGTAACTTGTGTAAAAACGACAGCTGCAGAGCAAGAGAAAGCGGTACGTTTATAGGTAATAACACTGCTTCCGAACGTCAGATATTTAATGATAACGAAAATATCAAGATATTCTGCCTACTTTCATTTAATGACTTGTGTACAAGTGTGGTGAGGTGAGGGCATGGGGGAGAAGGGCTACGGGATAGGGGTAGAGGGGAGATGAGGTGCTCACATGAGGAATTGAAATGGTTCAAATGGCTCTAAGGACTATGGGACTTCTGAGGTCGTCAGTCCCCTCGACTTAGAACTACTTAAACCTAACTAACCTAAGGACATCACGCACATCCATTCCCGAGGTAGGATTCGAATCTGCGACCGTAGCAGCAGCGCGGTGCCGGACTGAAGCGCCTAGAACCGCTCGGCCACAGCGGCCGGCCATGAGGAAATATCTATGCAGTTTGTCTTTGACGTCCTTGATATAATCCTCAGCTACTCTCCAAGGCAAGTAATAAGGTGCGACTTGCCGAATGAGGTTCTGCTATTAGCTACTGGAGACGATAGTTGGTCGATTAATCAGTCGCTCACTCAGGTTGGCAAACGTTCAGACCGTTCAGTATGTTACAGGAGATATATCTTTCCTGATGATATCGTTGGTCAGTTCACTAACACATAACGGACTTAATAGATTACACCAAATAGCAAATGTTGAACAACAGTATGGTCTCTGACCACTGCCTACCGTATTACCTTGAACACAACTGTGAAAATTCTGTATGCCCTGCAAATTACGCTCCGCTGCACCAAATACAAACAGCATCTAGTAGCACCTAGTAGATAGCGTCGGAAGTTCCATGCGGCTTTTCGCGGATGATGCTGTAGTATACAGAGAAGTTGCAGCATTAGAAAATTTTAGCGAAATGCAGGAAGATCTACAGCGGATAGGCACTTGGTGCAGGGAGTGGCAACTGACCCTTAACATAGACAAATGTAATGTATTGCGAATACATAGAAAGAAGGATCCTTTATTGTATGATTATATGATAGCGGAAGAAACACTGGTAGCAGTTACTTCTGTAAAATATCTGGGAGTATGTGTGCGGAACGATTTGAAGTGGAATGATCATATAAAATTAATTGTTGGTAAGGCGGGTACCAGGTTGAGATTCATTGGGAGAGTGCTTAGAAAATGTAGTCCATCAACAAAGGAGGTGGCTTACAAAACACTCGTTCGACCTATACTTGAGTGTTGCTCATCAGTGTGGGATCCGTACCAGATCAGTTTGACGGTGGAGATAGAGAAGATCCAAAGAAGAGCGGCGCGTTTCGTCAAGGGTTATTTGGTAACCGTGATAGCGTTACGGAGATGTTTAATAAACTCAAGTGGCAGACTCTGCAAGAGAGGCGCTCTGCATCGCGGTGTAGCTTGCTCGCCAGGTTTCGAGAGGGTGCGTTTCTGGATGAGGTATCGAATATATTGCTTCCCCCTACTTATACCTCCCGAGGAGATCACGAATGTAAAATTAGAGAGATTAGAGCGCGCACGGAGGCTTTCAGACAGTCGTTCTTCCCGCGAACCATACGCGACTGGAACAGGAAAGGGAGGTAATGACAGTGGCACGTAAAGTGCCCTCCGCCACACACCGTTGGGTGGCTTGCGGAGTATAAATGTAGATGTAGATGTAGTAATCTTCGATTGTTATTACCTGGAAATTGAGTTCTACGGTATTTTTTGATGTTCTGATGTTCACAGTTACCCTGTGTTGAAAAAAATTATTGGGATATGTGTGATACACTATAATAATGGTTGTTCTTAAACGCCAACGCGCTATTTGGTGCCGTCTATCGTCACGCAGTCTCCTCACCTCTTCAACTTCGTCATTATTTTCATCTTAATGTTGCACTTCCACATAAGATTTTCAGTTACTTATTGGATGTATCGTTATCTGTGTTCACCTACCTGTTTTGTTCATTGGGGCTCCCTCAGCATCCTACTACACAACCTACTCTCAAACACTACGAGCCTCTTCTATTCCAGTTTTCCTGTAATTAAATGGTTTACTTCCACAGAACGCTTCACATCAAACGTACACTCTCAGACACATCTTCCTCAGAGTAAGACGTGTGTTTGACACTTGTAGTCATCTAGCACTGTCGAATGTTACCTTTCCCAGTACTAGTCTGCCTCTTGTGTAGCTGGTTCGTCCTTCACGCGTTAGTTTTCTTCGAAGGCGGCAGGATTCTTTCACTTCAGTTGCATTATCCCAAACTTTGACGTTATTCGTCACTGCTTTCGTCTTGCTTTGGTTCGCTTGCAACGTCGTCCGTTAATTTTATCACTTGTTGAAAGCGTTTTCTAGTTTGACATGTCCTGTGGAAATGTCTCGATTTTTTTTAGGTATGGTTTCTATTGACAAAGTCATCGACAGAACTGACTCGTGATTGGTAAATCATACTGATGAAGAAATACCTGTTCTTTCTCTTCTGTGTCGACGGATCCCTACAGCTGCGGAAAGAGAAAGTCGTTCAGTACAGTAGTATTGTAGCTATTTAGTAGAAAAGTCTTAAGAGGCATCTCAAAGGGCAAACCTTTTCCCATTGTGGCGCAAATGTCAAGTGTTGTAAACTCTAAATTCTGGTGACAAAGACCTAGTGAATTATTCGTGCAAGTCTATATTTATGACAAGATACTCTGTAAACTAATAATTACATCAGCAAGCAATTAAAAAAAAAAGCAATAGCTGCATCATTGCTGCAGGAGAAGTCATTAGGTTGCCAATTTAACTGAGTGAAAATAAATATAACGGTACAGACAGCTGTATTGGAGACCTTTGAGGAATGTATTAAATCAGCATATCTATCTGTGTTGTTCTGCTCGGTTCTATATGACCCGAAATGGCTATAAATTTCGTTTCTTATTAAAATGTCAAAATAACTTTATGAAATTTGGTGACTGTCCGAAAATTCCAGGGCAGTACGTGGTTAAAAAAGTTTTAAAACATTTTAAGTTATCTGGTGATAAACGTTGCGAGTTAAATACGTAATGTTCGGGTCAATGTGACCCGATATTAATGTGATTACTCTAAAGTCAAATACTTTCTGGTTGTCTCATATTACATAGTGCTAATGACTTTCATTGTTCATACTTACTCTCAACATTCAACAAGTCAACAGAGGAGCTGCGTTCACAACACTGGACTTGTCATTACGACTTCTGAACTTGAATTGTGACATCATTCGATTGCATCATTGATTGATGCTGATTTGGAAGAATTACTAAATAGCTCAACAGGCGAAGGATCAGTTTCCGAGTTCGAAGATGATGTCAGTAATGCTTCCGAAAGCGAGTGTTCCGATGACATTGACGATACATCAAAGTATTGTACAGACTTCTACTTCTGAAAACGGGAACATAGAATGGCAGTTGCAACCACCAGCGCAACACGGCCGCCTACCTATTTCAAACGTCGTTAGAAGTTCCCCGGGAATTAGCAGGTATGCAAGCGGCAGAAGAATTGATGTAAATTGTCCATTTGAAGTATTATTTTCTACAGCACTTCAGACTGAAGTAACAGGTGTGTCAAATATTTAAAGACAACGAGTTTACGGTAAACAATGGACAAACATGATGATTCTTTTTTCCACATATACTCTGGACGCCTATTCCTTGCGGGGGTATATCGCTCACACGGGGAACTTACAAAACATTTGTGGGACAAGGATACTGGGCGGAACATATTTCGAGCAACCATGTCCCTATAAACAATCTGTTAAATATCACATGTCTTGCGATTTGATTAGAAATCCACAAGAGAGGAAATACGATGTAGTGATACACTCGTAGCAAATCGCTGTATGTGCGAAGTGGTTAGAAAAACTGTATACTATAAGTGAAAATGTGGCCGTCGGCGAGCAGGTGGTAGAATTTAGAGGCCGCTGTCCATTCAAACAGTACATCCCAAGTAAACCGGCAGAATATGGGGTCAAGATATGGGCTCTGTGTGACAGAACATCTTCACATGTACTGAGAGCCCAAATTTATATAGGAAATGAGAGTGGAGCGGCACCATAAAAAAATCAGGGAATGAGAATTGTTGCTGACCTTATCTATGATTTGCCATATCAGAAAATAACATCTGACGATTTATTCACGCGATAGAGTTTTGGACAGCTGCTCTTGAAAAGGTAACTGACAATGTTAGGAACCATACGTAAAAATAAGCCAGAGCTTCCACAAAATATATTTAGTTCACAATTGACATTACGGTGGTCAGTTATATTCCAAAGAGAAATAAGTGCGTTGTACTAATGAGCACTCTCCACCATGGTAGGGAAATAAGTGATGGGGCTGATAAGAAGCCAAAAATGATTTCACATTATAATTCAGCCAAAGCGGCTGTAGACACACTCGGTCAGCTATCAGGTACATATACATGCAAACGAAAATCCAATAGATGGCCCATGATTTTCTACAGTATTATTGATGTTGCTGCTTATCATGTATATATGTCTTGTGGACTTCGACTGACCCTAACTGGAGTGCAAGAAAACTGACTAAAAACAGAATATTTTTGGGGAGCTTGAGAAGTTGAAGAGACATTCCATCAGGGAACCATTTTGCAAGAACTGAAGATTTTTTGAAAATGGTCGGGGGCAGCATCCAAGACCCTGAAAGAGTGGCAGGTGTGGCTGAATCAGTAACAACAAGAAACTCTCCTAAACGTGCAAGCTGTAGGTTCTGCCCTTCAAGCAATGACAATAAAGCAAACATGATATGTGTTAAGTGTAACAAACATGTACGCAAAACCCACGACAACTACTCGTGTCCTAAATGCAGTGAAAAAGAAGGAAAGAAAGTGATGTGGATAGACGGACAGATGGTTGTTGATAATGACCTTTTGGTGGAAACGTGTGTTGTTCCTAATATATCCTGCATGAACATTAAAATAACAAATTTTCTTTAGTGAAGTTCGGTGTACTATTATTATTGATAATATTATTATCCTATGATCATGAACAACGTACTGCAACATAATAACAATGTCGGTGTCTTCCAACTGTAGGAAGAATACATGTGAGTAGAAGTTTTTTCAGCACTTTATTATGTCGAGTCATATTGACCCGAACAGTATATTTGTATAGTAAAAGTGAACAGAACAGCAGGGCTATGAAAGAAGACGATTTGTCTATTCCGTCCGATTCAATTCACTCTTAGGGAATCAACATTCCTGTTTGAAAAAGCCAGTAACTCTGAAATCCGTGCGTGTACATCAAGGCATAGATACCATGTTATAGATCCCATACACCAGATCTGCATAGTGGCTAAGATGTATAATTGACAGCAACGACTAAAACGAACCAAGTTAATCGTTATGTACTAAATAGATGAAATTAATGGTGGTTACATTGAAGTACTGCTTGCTACCGTAGTTACTGCAAGAATGAATGAAATAATTAGATTGAAATCCTTTTCATAAGAAATATTACTATCTGGAATTAGTGTAGATAGGATATTTCCTTGGTGCACTAGACAATCCTTTCCAGTTAGTACTAATACTTTTTACGCATATCACAGCCGCCCAGTTTGCAGCGAAGTTAATTATATTTCGTATTTAATATTCGTCCCTGTAGCGAGTTATTCATTAGTCATTTGACAGCTTGTTCCTATCGTCCAAGAGCAGTTCCTAAATTAAAACGGCTTCTGTTTGTTACCTCACCGGTCGCTAATTACTTCTTCTGCTGCTGATAGAAATGGAGACATCAGTTAATCAGGAAAACAGATGCGTTTCATCTATCTCCGGCATTTTTAAATGTCCCATTACCGCTTTAATAAATCACAAGAAGTAGCAAATTAGATCTAAATCGAAATTAATGTAACGAAATTAAGTGTCGTGGTGCCAGTTGGGGGATCACGTAGTTCGAACCTGATGAAGACGCTCACTATTTTTCATTTACGTCTCCTACGGATTAAAGTGCCAGAGGAAAAGGCAATATATTCGAACATTTTGCATAAAGTCACATATTAAACTGCTGATGAATACTTGCAAAGATCTACTTGAATACAGTAACACGCAGCGCTGTACTTCGACAGTCACGTAGATGAACTGTACCACGTGGATATGCACGTCGCAAGCCATATAAATCATATGCCGGCCATTCTGAGCGTAACATTACACCAGTTTACTTTCCCACATCTTGCTAGACAAATGCTGGAATACTTCCATTTTCACATTTCAGGAAAACACATAAACACTGAAAATATGTCTACACATAGAGCCTGCAGAACTTGCACACTACTCTACTGTCTTAGCGTCACAGTAAGGATTAGCATAGATTATGAGAAGTTACATACCATTTCACGGCGTTTTATTAATTCACAGTTTGGTGCCTGATTTAGCAGGACCTGAAATGCGTACACCTTCGTCACCAGACTTGCAATGTGCGAGCACAGAGACAACAGAGGACACCGTTACAGCGTGGGAACGCTTCACTTAAACGGCACTGGGCCACTCTGAATGAAATTTGTTCAGTGTTGTGATCGGTACATAACCGAAGAGAATCTTAGAGATACATCTCTATTGCAACATTTGACTGACTTCTATTCTTACTAACACACCGCAAATGAATTCAGACTCCAGTTACATTATAGCTAAGATAGCAACTAGCAGTAGGAAATGGGCTATCGGTGGTATGTTAGCGAAGTTCAAATTGATTGCTTCTGTAAAAAGGAATGGTCAAAACCCCTGTGGGTGTCACCCGAAGACACTATATTCCCGGCACTTTCCGAGAGAAACCTTCGTTTCCAAAGACAGTGGCTTATCAGTTAGTCCTGTTTGGCAGACATGCGAGGATTATTTGGTAAAAATTATGTTTTTTTTGTACCGGACACTATCAGGTAAAGTGAAAATGGACACTTGTGTCTGTGAGTAACACGCCCATACACTAACTGGGAAAAAAGATACAGAAGGTATTTCGGAACTTCCTTTAACTAAAACGTGTCGAATTTGCCAACAGCTTTTGAAACTAACAGAAGGAAAGGAAAAACATGTTGAACAGTAAGAGCTCACATCAGGAAGGTAACCGTACGAAAGTGCTACTGTCAATGTATGAAACTCTACGGATTTACAAACCTGAGGTAAGAATTTTAGTCACGGTGCTTTCTCTGCAAAAGTTAGAATCTTGTGCTAACAATGAAACTGCACATAAAGTACAGCAGTGTTATGTGTAGTAACTTACGCCAAGTTAATAGTTTGTCTTGTACTACGAGAAAAAGTTTTATCATTAACCCTTTCTCTTTGCAGAACATTTCAGACTGTTAACTGCAGTATTTTTTCAGCGTTACTGTCCAATGTCTTAGAAGACATGGCACAGAATAGTGATAAGGATGCAAGAATCTGTTTAAAGATGTCTCAAACTCGCAGAAAACGTCGATAATTTTCTCTGCGATGAAATATTGTGACAATAGTCATGCTATCAGTCAGAAGAATATTACAGAAGAAACACAGATATCAAAATTTAATTAAATTTCTTCAGAAGAGAATTCGTACGAAATTTGCAAATTGTAACAACGAAGACATACTTGGGGCTATCAAATTTTATAAATCAATTTCGACACAACCTTCATCTGCGGCTTGAGAATTTCCATTTGGAAATAAAATCGGCTTAAAGCAGAACCAAGTACATTGCCAGAGATCGCTTTTGCGGCAGTAGAGATATGCCAGTGCGAATTTTTTTTCTACGAAACTACAAATGTGCTTCAGATTCTGATCACCCTTCCGGTTTCAACAGCAACGCCAAAAAGGAATTTTCGGCTTTGAAATGTTGAAACAGCTACCTAAAGATCAGTACAAATCAAAACAGACTGATTGGGCTTTCTGTGTTCTGTATGCAATACAGAGGAAGTAGTGAATCACGTTTACAAAATGACACGTACTAAAGCACTAGCAGCTGTTCTTTTTTGACAGCGTGCTCAATATCGATGAATTTTTGGTCGGAAATGAGTGAAAATAGTGTCGTTTTAAAATTAGAATCAGGACAGACTGCCCGGTTCCCCTGAATAGAGATTCCCAATACGACCAAGTGGGACATATTTTCGTTTACTGGAAGTCTATGGGTTATTAATGAAACATTGATAGTATAGGCAATGCAGGGAGGTTTCAACTTGGAAGAAGAAGAGACTAAAGGCTGATGTAAACTGATCAGAATATACCAACAGTATATTGTCTTAACACGTATATAAGGTCGTGATGAAGCCCAAGCAATGTCAACAGTCCCGTGTCAGTTAAGGTCCTGGATGGCAGTAGTAGAGCGGTATTCGGTTACCACACGGTGCTTTTAACTGTTAATGTCGAACTGCTAACGTCGTCTTTCGAAACCGTAACGTCCACCTTTACGTACCTTCTAAGGTGGAACACGTTCAACAAATAATTGAGGACGTAGGAGGCTAACGCTACTTTGGGTTGAAGACGTTGGCACAACAGGTTGGATAGAGAGAGGAACTCATGACGGACCGCGTCAGACCAGTCAAATGACCAATGAATGTAAGGGAAAAAAGGTGTAAGGCGAAAAAACGGCATCAAGAGCTCATGTTAACCCTGTTGGAGCTCCCTTGCTAGGTATATAGCTTTATAGTAAAGATCAAAAGAGGGCTCTCGATCTGAAACCCAAACGGCCTGTCAGATAATGCTGGTTAATTTAAGGTAAGTGATGAAGCCCGTGATATTCAACCACAAAAATGTGTAACATAAACAGATGCAAAACTGTGATGTGGTTGCCGTCGCTGTGGGACACCTCAGGGCACTGGATTGAGCACGTTTTAAACCAACAGTCTTCTGGAGGTACGCGGACGACACGTTTGTAGTATGGCCGCACGGGATGGATGAATTATATCGATTTCTTGAGCATTTGAATTCTGTCCGTGTTAGTATCAAATTTGCTAAGGAAACAGAAAAAGACAGCTGCTGCCCCTTTTTGGATGTTCCCGTTCGCCGTAAAGCTGATGGCACATTAGGACAGATCGTGTATCGCAAACCTACACGTAAAAATCTACATCTACATGCCAGTAGGTGGCATCACTCTTCACAGACCATAGGTGTCCTTAAGTCCTTAGTGCTTGGGGCGCTGTATATCTGGCAAATGAAATTAGCAAGAAGAACTCACATATGTCAAGAGCATTTTTAAAGCGAATGGATTTTCTCCGCAACAAATTCGTAGAGCATTCAATGAATGCAGGTATATGATGGGAAAGAAGACGGTAATTCCTTCAGATCAATTGCGTTTTTGCAATGTGTTGTTGCTCTTTCCTCGAAGATTGGCCAAATTCTCACTGTGTAACGGTGATCTTCCGGCCACCCACGAAGATTGCAGCTTTACTCGGATCTGTAAAGGACGATTTATTGCTTCGTAAGCCGGGTGTGTATCATACCTTGCGGAAATTGTGAGAAGTCATACACAGGTCAAACAACACGCACCGTCGTGAGAGATGTGTGTGAAATTAAAGATACACACGCTTATCACAACAAGACAAGTCAGCTGTGGCCGAACATTGTACTAATACAAGGCATTCCATGAACTATAGTGATGTGAAGATGCTAACATCCACCACTTCCTTTTTGGATTCTGTCTTCAAGGAAGCTATAGACATTAGATCAGCTAATAATTTAATAATTAGAGGTTGTTGTTGTTGTGGTCTTCAGTCCTGAGACTGGTTTGATGCAGCTCTCCATGCTAATCTATCCTGTGCAAGCTCCTTCATCTCCCAGTACCTACTGCGACCTACATCCTTCTGAATCTGCTTAGTGTACTCATCTCTTGGTCTCCCTCTACGATTTTTACCCTCCACACTGCCCTCCAATGATAAATTTGTGATCCCTTGATGCCTCAGGACATGTCCTACCAACCAATCCCTTCTTCTAGTCAAGTTGTGCCACAAAATTCTCTTCTCCCCAATCCTATTCAATACCTCCTCATTAGCTACATGATATACCCACCTAATCTTCAACATTCTTCTGTAGCACCACATTTCTAAAGCTTCTATTCTATTCTTGTCCAAACTATTTATTGTCCATGTTACACTTCCATACATGGCTACACTCCATACAAATACTTTCAGAAACGATTTCCTGACACTTAAATCTATACTCGATGTTAACAAATTTCTCTTCTTCAGAAACGCTTTCCTTTCCATTGCCAGTCTACATTTTATATCCTCTCTGCTTCGACCATGATCAGTTATTTTGCTCCCCAAATAGCAAAACTGCTTTACTACTTTAATTGTCTGATTTCCAAATATAATTCCCTCACCATCACCCGACTTAATTCGACTACATTACATTATCCTCGTTTTGCTTTTGTTGATGTTCATCTTATATCCTCCTTTCAAGATACTGTCCATTCCGTTCAACTGATCTTCCAAGTCCTTAGCTGTCTCTGACAGAATTACAATGTCATCGGCAAACCTCAAAGTTTTTACTTCTTCTCCATGAATTTTAATACCTACTCCGAATTTTTCTTTTGTTTCCTTTACTGCTTGCTCAATATACAGATTGAATAACATAGGGGAGAGGCTACAACCCTGTCTCACTCCCTTCCCAACCACTGCTTCCTTTTCATGCCCCTCGACTCTTATAACTGCCATCTGGTTTCTGTACAAATCGTAAATAGCCTTTCGCTCCCTGTATTTTACCCCTGCCACCTTTAGAATTTGAAAGAGAGTATACCAGTCAACATTGTCAAAAGCTTTCTCAAAGTGTACAAATGCTAGAAACGTAGGTTTGCCTTTCCTTAATCTTACTTCTAAGATAAGTCGTAAGGTCAGTATTGCCTCACGTATTCCAACATTTCTACTGAATCCAAACTGATCATCCCCGAGGTCGGCTTCTACCAGTTTTTCCATTCGTCTGTAAATAATTCGCGTTAGTATTTTGCAACTGTGACTCCCAAGGCCGTCAGTAGTTCTAATGGAATGTTGTCTATTCCCGGGGTCTTGTTTAGACTCAGGTCTTTCAGTGCTCTGTCAAACTCTTCACGCAGTATCGTATCTCCCATTTCATTTTCATCTACATCCTCTTCCATTTCCATAATATTGTCCTCAAGTACATCGCCCTTCTATAGATCCTATATATACTCCTTCCACCTTTCTGCTTTTCCTTCTTTGGTTAGAACTGGGATTCCAACTGAGCTCTTGATGTTCATACAAGTGGTTCTCTTATCTCCAAAGGTCTCTTTAATTTTCCTGTAGGCAGTATCTATCTTACCCCTAGTGAGGTAATCCTCTACATCCTTACATTTGTCCTCTAGCCATGCCTGCTTAGCCATTTTGTACTTTCTGTCAATCTCATTTTTGAGACGTTTGTATTCCTTTTTGCCTGCTTCATTTACTGCATTTTTATATTTTCTCCTTTCATCAATTAAATTCAATATTTCTTCTGTTGCCCAAGGATTTCTACTAGCCCTCGTCTTTTTACCTACTTGATCCTCTGCTGCCTTCACTTCTTCATCCCTCAGAGCAACCCATTCGTCTTCTACTGTATTTCTTTCTCCCATTCCTGTCAATCGTTCCCTAATGCTCTCCCTGATACTCTCTACCACCTCTGGGGTTCTGTCAGTTTATCCACGTCCCATCTCCTTAAACTCCCAACTTTTTGCAGTTTCTTTAGTTTTAATCTACAGTTCATAACCAATAGATTGTGGTCAGTGTCCACATCTGCCCCTGGAAATGTTTTACAATTTAAAACCTGGTTCCTAAATCTTTGTGTTACCATTATATAATCTATCTGATGCCTTTTAGTATCTCCAGGATTCTTCCATGTAGTGGATTCAATTTGGAGAAAGCATAGAATCCGGTTCTTCGGATAATTAAACTGCAGAGAAGTCGTCATGGCCCCATCGCTGGCGAACCTACATCGGTAAGCGAATCGAATGTCTGTCACAGGCGGCGCGTGTTCGAAAAGTATCATGCTTCGTTGTCATGACCCAATTGTAAGCTTGTTTCGTAAGCAAGACATACGTGAAATTAATTCGCAGTTGTAAATACGAACAACCGTCAGCTGTAGAAGGGAATGACAACAACGGAAATTTGTGGCGGACCGTGACTCGAACCCAGATTTGCCGCTTTACGGGAATAGTCTCCGTTACTTCTGTGGCTATCCATGCACAATCCACTGACAAAACCCAAACTTCCGTACCTCGCCTTTCTTGCATCACAACCTGTATTACTTCACACATTACGTAATTCCCGTGCAGGGGAGGACATTTCGCTTGAAACTTACTGCCTGGTATCGGCGGATAAATGCGATGTTGCAGCGCCTGTGTTGTTAAGAATAACGATGCACCTTTTCATTGGAAATTCATGCATGTCGGAAGGAACATTGCTTCGTTCTTCATAACAAGACAGGCATAGCACTACCGTATCGCATGGTGCTTCATAAGAAGCTGGACATTTGTTTCACGTACTGAAGCGGACCCAGTGTTTCCTCAGAGTGAAGCAAAAGAAAAAAAAAAAAAAAAAACGCCTTCCCAGCCGGTAGCAACCTGCATGAATACCCACGCGGCCTCATCGCTATGCAGCGAACGTTCCCTCGCTTAGCGTCAGGGGTATGCGTACAGCGTCCCCTGCTCGCGTGAACTGCATGAGTATCAAGAAAAAGATCACAGACCATGCGGTGTTCTTTCTGAACACACGGCCTTCAAATTTCTGGTAATAAAAGGGCCAAAACTAAAATAAAATACAGAGTCCAAATCCCGAAATTGCTAATCAGCTTTTAAAATATACCGGTATGTCATTATGGCTAGATGACTGCAAAAGTAGGAAGTCAAATATCTTGGTTAGAAGAATTCAGTTTATTAGGCTGGGGAGCATTAATCGGAACTGAGATCATTTTCCGGTGGCCTACTATAAGAAGAAAGTCATTCAAAAACAAGGGGCTACTAATAAGAGTGAATAAGTCGATTCAGATACGGAAATGATTACTCCGACGAAGTCAGTCATCACAGTATATACTGACAGGTCTAACCAGATCCAATATTATAATGAAATCTGCAACTCATATGATAGTTTTCGAAAAAAGAAGCATTAAATATGCATCACTAAGACGAACCGTATTTTGCAACCTAAAATTCGTTTCGTGCATCCTTCACATCAATATTTAGCTTGCAGTCAGTTACTAATAAATTTTCTGATGAACGTATTTGCCTCTAAGTGAAAATGAGTCATCTCATTTGCTATCAAATGTTGTTATAGTTTTGCTCTCTCTGTAATATAAGTACCATATTATTGGGAATCCCTGTATAGGAATTAACTGTTAACAACCACTTCTATCTCATCAATAGGTCTGCGGCGGAGATTACGTCGTACGCCACTATAATTTCCTCTTTCTGCTATTACATTAGCTAAAGTTGAGAGGCAAGAGCAATTTTCTGTCAGCTTTAGTACAACATTTAATTTTTCCTATTTTCCGACGTGCTCAGTCCGATGTTTCCTCCTTTTATGCTCGGTGGGCTAATTAGATTTGTTTTTAAGATCAACTGTTAGTTTCTGCTCCATGCAGTGATCGTCTGCATATTACTGGACGTTGAGGTAACATTCCTAAATATACGAAAAACAGCTTTGTCCAAGATTTATGATGGCATATATATAACTACGTGGCACCTTGTGTTGCACGGTAAGAGCATACATTACCGAGTACGATATGCGCGGCTCGTGGTCTTGCAGTAGCGTTCTCGCTTCCCGCGAACGGTGTCCCGGGTTCGATCACCGGCGGGGTCAGGGATTTTCTCTGCCTCGGGATGACTGGGTGTTGTGTGTCTCTCATCATTATCTCATTCTCATTCACTCGCAAGCCGCCGTAGTGGCGTTAAAGAACCTGTGGAGCGGCGGCCGAACCGCCCCCCCCCCCCCCCCAAGGGTCTCTCGGCCACCAATGCTACACGCTCATCATCATCATCGAGTACGATAACTATAACCAACAAATTTTGGCATTTAGAGCACGCAGGAAATTGTGAACAATATTTGGCCTTCTGAGGCGAGCAAAGGGCAGTTTATGTAAGGATTATCGCCACTGCAGTCATGAGAAAAGGGAGTGATATTTCTGTTTCAGTGGTAAACACGGTTTTAATCAAGAGTCTAAGAAACGGTTTGGATTACACTCGTTTATAGAGGGACGTGGTATGATAGGTCTCACAAAATACTGTTTTGGAGAGTAAGTTCTTAACGTTATTCCAGAATTGTAATGAACACAACATATACACATAAAAGAGACTTTACTCATCAATAATATATTCTTCTTCACTTTTTTCCACACTCTAACTACGCTGAGGTAACTTTTAGACCACATGGTTTTGAGGGGAAGAACTGGTCGACACATGTCTGGAGCACATTTTCATTCGGAATCGAAGTTCCAAAAAGATTTTTCGATAGAGAGCGGAAAAGGTGAAAATCTGAGGGTGCAAAATCAGGCGAGTAAGGTTAGCACGGAATGACTTCCCAACCCAACTCATGTATAATGCAGGTGAGGGTGATAATGAAGTAGCATCACTTCACACAGTCTTCCTAATCGTTGTGTTGGATTACGTCTACAAGACGTATTAGTTGTTGACAATAAATGTTATCAGTGATGATTACACCTCGGGGAAGCAATTCGTAATATACTAGACAGTCGCTGTCCCGCCGGATGCATAGCATTATCTTTTGTAGGTGCAAGCAGATCTTCGTACTGGAAGTTTCTGCTATGTTTGGACTCACCCATTCCCTTCTACTCTACTAAATCTACATACATACTTCGCAATCCACCATACGGTGCGTGGTGGAGTGTACCTCGTACCACAACTAGCATCTTCTCTCCCTGTTCCCGTCCCAAACAGAACGAGGGAGAAATGACTGCTGTATGCCTCTGTACGAGCCCTAATCTCTCTTATCTTTGTGCTTTTTCCGCGAAAAGTAAGTTGGCGGCAGTAAAATTGTACTGCAATCAGCCTCAAATGCTGGTTCTCTAAATTTCCTCAGTAGCGATTCACGAAAAGAACGCCTCCTTTCCTCTAGAGACTCCCACCCGATTTCCTGAAGCATTTCCGTAACACTCGCGTGATGATCAAACCTACCAGTAACAAATCGAGCAGCCCGCCTCTGAATTGCTTCTATGACCTCCCTCAATCCGACGTGATAGGGATCCCAAACGCTCGAGCAGTACTCAAGAATAGGTCGTATTAGTGTCTTTAAGCGGTCTTCTTTAAAGATGAAACACATATTCCCAAAATTCTCCCAATGGATCCAAGAGCAGTACTCAAGAATAGGTCGTATTAGTGTTTTTAAGCGGTCTTCTTTAAAGATGAAACACATAATCCCAAAATTCTCCCAATGGACCAAAGACGACTATCCGTCTTCCCCACAACTTGCCACTACATGCTAGTCCCACTTTATATCGCTCTGCAATGTTACGCCCAAATATTTAATCAACGTGACTGTGTCAAGCGCTACACTACTAATGGAGTATTCAAACATTACAGGATTCTTTTTCCTACTCATCTGCATTAATTTACATTTAACTATATTTAGAGTTAGCTGCCATTCTCTACACCAATCACAAATCCTGTCCAAGTCATCTTGTATCTTCCTACAGTCACTCAACGACGACACCTTCCCGTACACCACAGCATCATCAGCAAACAGCCGCATATTGCTATCCACCCTTATGTTAGCACAATTTCTCGACGCTAGTAAAGATGCAGGTCAAGAATGGCCGATGGTGTTCACGAGACAATTGATGACCAGCAAGCAGAGATGCACATATGGCCACCCGCTGATTTTTGTGATTTTGGCTCAAAGCATGCGATACCCATGCATACGGTTTTTGAACCTTCCCCTTTGCACGCAAACTTCGCATGATGTTGGAATGATAACAGTCCATCACATCTACCAACTATCGAGTACACTAATTTGGATAACGCTTTTAAAGGACCTTCATCAAATCCGTGAAGGTTTTCCTGAATAAGGAGAGTCACTAATGTCAAAACGACCTCCTTAAAACGAAGTAAGAATTATCTGGCCGCGCTCTGTAAAATGGCATTAGTCCCACAAATAATGCAATTATTTTAGGCTGCCTCCGTTGCCTTTACCACTTTGTTGATTTCAAAAGAATACTATGTCGGAAAAGTCGATTTCTCCTGTTGGCATTACATTTTTTATAGTTCACTGCTCCGCTCAGTATCTCAAAATGACAAAATGACAATACTTAAACTGAAATAGCAACAGTATCTTCTTCTTCTTTCTTCTTTTGCTACCGCCTTTATCCCGCATTGCGCGCAGGGTCGGCAGGGTTAAGTACGGATTTGGCATGGTTAATTATAAGGGATGGCTGGATGCCCTTTCTGCCCCCACCCCATACCCCCCCGGTACGGAATTAGTGTACCCCAGTTGGCTTCGTCTAGTGTAAGTCGTGTAATAGTTTGAATGTGGTTCAAAAAAATGGCTCTGAGCACTATGGGACTTAACATCTATGGTCATCAGTCCCCTAGAACTTAGAACTACTTAAACCTAACTAACCTAAGGACAGCACACAACACCCAGCCATCACGAGGCAGAGAAAATCCCTGACCCCGCCGGGAATCGAACCCTGGAACCCGGGCGTGGGAAGCGAGAACGCTAACGCACGACCACGAGATGCGGGCAGTGTGAATGTGTTTCAAATGTCTGCGAGTCGGGTAACTGAGGCGGGACGTGGGGACCAGCCCGGTATTCACCTAGGAGGATGTGGAAATCCGCCTAAAAACGACATCCAGGCTGGCCGGCACACCGGCCGTCGTCGTTAATCCGCCAGGCGTATTCGATCCGGGGCCGGCGCGTCTACCCGAGTCCAGGAAGCAGCGCGTTAGTGCTCTCAGCTACCCTGGCGGGTAGATAGCAACAGTATATTACAAATAAAAAATGACAATCGATAAAGAAACTCACTGTAACGAGAGTACCACAATGTAAAACAAAAACGCTACAACTTATGCGTTGACCTATTATATCCGGAACGAGGAGGTATATCGAGGCGACGCTTTCGCCAACCTATGGCGTTCACTGTGGCTGAATGCTGAGCGACAGAAAAGATTTTTGAAGTTAATTATTGTCCAGTCATGACAACGTTTTGGTTATCTTGAACGAAACCATATTTTCTCTTGCGGTATTGGTTATAACCTCATCCAATAATATCAACAACGTAATCGGTGTGGAACTTGAACAAATAGAATATTATCACCGCCAACCACCGGCCCATTGTGAATGACGATCCCACAAACACAAAGTAGTCTTATCAAATATCTGAAACAGATTTTCGAATTCTATAAGAACATCCTCTAACCAGCATTCCTCCTGCTTGTAGATGTCATTAAAAAGTAAACTTAAAACTGCTTGCATCTCACAAATATAAGTCTGCATATAAAGCACATATTATCACATGAATATTGCAACCTTGATACAGTTATCGATAAAAATCTAAAAATGCAAATCAATGATATTTCAAAACCGGTGGAAGTTGTTTTCAGCACAATATATGAAAGATAATTTGGGAACGAAATTTTTGGTAGTCTGTCTCTTATCACTGAATGGCGCTCCGGTCTTTGCGATAGACGCACTTGAAAGAGACGAAAACCATGACACGAAAACTGGACGCTGCAGATTTGTGTAGCTCCATGTTCTAGATAAGTTAACACTGGAATGTCGATAAAATGTCAGCAGAGATTTAAAATAGAGGAACAGTATTAACACATTGTTCTCAAAGTGTCTACATGACGAATTGCTTCTTTTTGTATCTGAAAGCATCATCTTTATCATTCACTTCGCAGTTCATGTCGCGGTGGTTTTTCTGGTCACTCTTTTTTGCTATTCAAACTATGCTTTGCATTTCGGGCTCTAACCTGCTGCGTGATTTTGGGGACAGTTTTGAAATAGTGGTTATGCGTCTTTGGCTCGTAATCTTCACTTCTTATGCCACTTTCTTATTCTATTACTTATGAGACAGTATGGACTACTGTTATTTAAATTGTTTCTCCTTTCTTCAGAATTTCTCTCATCATCTTTTTTCTTCTGTCCAACTGACTGTTTTCTTCTTGGTATTTTAATGGAAAACTTTGGAATCTTGTAATGTCTTTCTGCGTGGCAGTCGTAACGTCATACCTTGTGGAGTAACTTGGAGTTCATACATGTCTCTTCCAACTTGTTTGCACTTCTTACCCACTTTTCATTTGCCGAAACAATCTAACTGTCTTTTCGTCAGTGTTTTGGGATTTATCCTTTTGATGTGGCCAGAGAAACTATTCTTATTTTCCTAACCTCGTTTTACCAACCACAGAAAGAAAACTACTGTCAAAAATTCTTGGAGCAGTTAAAGAGCGATAATAATCAGAAGAAGTCACAATAGCGAACGATGGATCGCACATGTCTATTGTAGGCAATCTCTTGTGCAGACCAATGGTATTTCCCTTGTACGCTACCAATGAATCGAAGTGTGCCACATGTTCGTCTTACGACTCAACACATGTGATCGTTCCATTTTATATCCCTACAAATTATCACACCCAGGTACCTGTATGACCTATTACAGTGTGACTCGTTGATACTGTAGTCATAAGATACTAGGGTTTTTCGTTTTGTATAGCGCAAAGTTTTTCTTTCTAAATATTTAAAGTACGTCGTCAATCTTGGCAACGCTATGAATTGTTTCTTGGGTCCAACTGAATGTTTGTGCAGCTTCTTTCAAAAAGAACTTCTTTACAGATAAGAGCATCATTCGCACAAGATCTAAGGTTATCATACACTTGTTCTGCAATGTCTCCCTTGGACACCGCTGAAGTTGCATCTAAATCTGCTGATGCCTCTCCATCCAAGGTAACAGGTCGCGTCCTCCCTACTCCCATATCCTCTACCCAATCACAAATTTTTCATTGCAAATATAGTCCCGAGACTGCTTTGATACTGCAGCTCTCCATGCTACTCTATCCTGTGCAAGCTGCTTCATCTCCCAGTACGTACTGCAGCCTACATCCTTCTTAATCTGCTTAGTGTATTCATCTCTTGGTCTCCCTCTACGATTTTTACCCTCCTCGCTGGCCTCCAATACTAAATTGGCGATCCTTTGATGCCTCAGAACATGTCCCACCAACCGATCCCTTCTTCTAGTCAAGTTGTGCAACAAACTTCTCTTCTCCCCAGTTGTATTCAGTACCTCCTCGTTAGTTATGTGATCTGCCCATCTAATCTTCAGCATTCTTCTGTAGCACCACATTTCGAAAGCTTCTATTCTCTTCTTGTCTAAACTACTTATCATCCATGGTTCACTTCCATACATGGTTAAATTTCATACAAATACTTTCAGAAGACACTTTCTCACACTTAAATCTATACTCGATGTTAACAAACTGCTCTTCTTTATAAACGCTTTCCTTGCCAATGCCAGTCCACATTTTATATCCTCTCTACTTCGACCATCATGTGTTATTTTGCTCCCCAAATAGGTCGTTATATTCTAGAGTAGTGGTATCAACAAACTGGTCTCTTTTTAGGAGATATGTGCTCATTGACAGGTTGACGATTTTGGGGAACACATGTGTAGACATAAAGAATAAAAATTTAGGATGTTAATAACGTCAGTTTCACTTAAAATCGTTAACGAGTTTTCACATGAAAGACTCGGAGGTATTATGTTTCATCGAGGCCCTAGATATGTACACTAAAATGAGCGAAATAAAAGCAAAGTTGTCATAATACCATTGTCTTTTGTGTTTTTATTTATAAAACACTGATCTGCACCATCAACAAAGAAAAATAATTGTGTAAACAGAGATTTCTCTTTACGAATATAGACGTTGCTATTAAAAATTAATGCAAACTTTGTTTACAGTATTATTTTCTTTTCACGAATCAGTATGGTTTTAGAAAGCATCGTTCCTGCGAAACTCTGCTTGCCTTTTTCTCACGTGATATATTGAGAACTGTGGATGAAGGGCAACAGCCAGATTCCACATTTCTAGAGTCCAGGAAAGCATTTCAGACGGTACCCCCCTGAAGACCGTTGACGAAGGTACCAAGATACAGAAAAGCTCCACATACACGTGACTCGATAGAAGCCTCTTTAAGTTATAGAACCCAGTATGTTGTCTTCGACGGGGAGTGTTCATCAGAGAAAAGGGTATCGTCAGGAGTGCCCCAGGGAAGCGTGATGGGACCGATGGTGTTCTGTATACACACAAAAGATTTGGTGGACGGGGTGGGCAGCAGTCTGAGGTCTTTTGCTGATGACAGTGTGGTGCACGGTGAGATGTCTATGTTAAGTAGCTACAGGAGAATGCAAGTTAACTTAGAAAAAAATTCTAGTTGGTTTGGTTAATGGCAGGTAGTGCAGGAAATTGTAACTTAAATAATGTGTACAAAAACAAACCCATAACGTTCGAGTACAGTATTAATGATGTCCTGCTTTACACAGTCACGTCGTTTAACTATCATGCCGTAACGCTGCAAGACGAAATGAAATGGAATGAGCTTGTGAGGAATGTGGTATGGAAGACGAATGGTCGATTTCGGTTTATTATGAGAATTTAGAGAAAGTGTTGCTTATGTTAAGGAGACCTCATACTGGAGACTGGTGCAACCTATTCCTGAGTCCTGCTCTTGTGTTTGCGTTCGGTACGATGTCGGATTGAAGGAAGATATGGAAGCAGTTCCGACTCTGGCTGCTGAATATGTTTCCGGTGCGGTCCAACAACACGTAAGTGTTACGGAGATGCTTCGGGAGCTCAAATGTGAGTCCATGGAGAGAAAGCGACTTTCTTTTCAAGAAACAGTATTGAGACACGGTGTTTGAAGCTGAATTGGAACTATTCTAATGCCGCCACGTACACTGAACTTAGGGACCACGAAGATAAAATGCGTGAATTTAGAGCACATGCGTAGACACATAGTCGTTTTTCCCTCAGTCTATTATCAAGAGGAACAGGAAAGGAAATGACTAGTAGTGGTGCAGGGTAACTTCCGCTACGGGCCGTAGACGTACAGTAACACAATTCTGTACGTGGAATACAGTTGTTACATTTATCCCCTAAATAGTTTACCGATCTATCAAGCTTTGTCCCAAATAATGCGATTCTCGAAATGGTTGCAATGAGCGAAGACGAGAACAAATCAATGACGACCATCCAGCTATAAAAAACGGACAGTCACATGTGCCTTTCTGTTAAAAAAAAAAGAAACATATCCTTAAAAAATGTATCTATGGAACTTTGCACAAAGAGATACACACATATGGTAATTACAAGTCAGACTATTCCACATATACATGCTTTTTATATACAGTTCATATTGTCACAGTGTATACATTCACCCCAAGGAGTAGTCTGAGTACGGTAAGGTACCGCTCTCGTCCCCACAAACGACTCACTTATCGTCATGATGCAACAGGCCGATCCTCAGGTGTGATACAGTATGTTGCACATGTGCTCGCGATTCAAAACTGACCTGGCGCACCATATGCGTAGCATCATCCGCACCAGCATGCACACATTCTATATAATCGTAGCCCTCCATAGGTTGGCACTTGACTTTGTACGGTACGCGTACTTTTGCAAACAGAGGGCTAGAATCTCCACAGTCGTCAACTCATTTGCCTCATCCTTCATCAACCTAACAACTTTATTCGAAAAAACTACGTTTAAAATGATAAACACTTCATTAAGTATTGGGTTTAACACGCAGTGCATGACTGATAACCTCATTCTCCTGTACATATCTACACAAGCAACTTTGAGTGCAAAAGGTTTAATTTCAATCTAAGATTCTTTGAAATGTGCTAATATTTTTAAATGGTGAGGTTTGAAGCCTTTATTTCCAGAGAGACGCGGATTTACGTTTTGTCGATATACTTTCCGACTTGTAGTGTGACAAATGTATGAGGGTTTTAAATATCGTCAGGTGGGATAACACCCAACCTATTGAAGTAGGACGCCACCACAGAATTTCACAACTACGTTAAGTTTATAGTGAACCCACCAAAAACCAAAATTTGCCAATAATAATGTTTTCCCTTTCGCATAGCGAGTGGTCAGTCTTAATGATGTAAAATTTATTTATCAACGGGAGCCACTTAATATCTTACACGCAAAGTTCAACCGGTAATGAGCGATATGATGGCAACTTCAAGCTGGCACTAGATCGTACTGCTGATGACGGTGCAAGTAGGCTTAAAATTGCTTGAACAATCAATGGTTTAATTCAAAAATTTGTTAAACCAAGAAATGTTACCAAGGAAGAGTATCACTTAAAGTCAGTTTATAGGAAATGTAAGGAGCACAGTTGTAGGAACAGGTAAGAGTAATGCGGCTGTTTGTCATTCATAAGGCTGATTACATATTAAAAACTGATTTTCTTTAGTGAAAGCTATGTTGAACCTATAGACTTTAGTACTACTTCAAATTGTGCTGGGGATTTGGCAATTGTATTGTTGCTTGCAATAACATCATTGACTCCGAAAATCAAAGTAAGTTAAAAGTAATCCAAACCAGGACTCCAACACTCCTTTCTCACATTAAGACACATAAACCAGAGTTTCTGTCGCACCACATTATTAACTGGTTTGATGATCCGGCAGAATCTGCTGCAAACTTTTTCTAAACATTTTAAGAGAATTTTACGTTTATAAAGCCAATTAATAAATTTCGAACTGAAAATCAGTCATTGATAAGCTTCTATATAAAGTATTTCTTCCATTCTGCTGCTTAGTGTCTCCCGACATGGAAAACTTGTAGAAAAACGTACCTACTCATTAAACTATGGAGATTATTATTGATAATCTAAGAAGAGTGTACTCACTCCTATTGTAATCGATGAGCTTCTATCCCTCCTAAGAATCATTACGTCATATAATCATTTTTCATTCAATAACAATATGTATCAAAAAGTGGTGGGCCACGTTGAGAGATGTGCAACAGCCTTTAGGAAAAATCTTTATTAACAACGTGCAACAGCATCAGTTCAAATCAAATCCAAATCAGGTCGCACATGCTAAGTTAACACTTACAATTCATTAACATGTGCAACAACTAACAAAGAAAATACGGAATAGTACTATTTGTATAGAAACTTAGGAATTTTAGAAGTTTTACCTCTCACAGCGCCCGCTTGGCAGCATCAGAGGTAAAATCAATACCCCAGAGAACTACCAAGCTATTTCCATTCCTTTTAAAACAATTCTCTAGAACAATTACATAATATAGAATATCCATATTGGTCCTTGCACAAAATCAACGAAAAATATTAGCCAACGGAGTTTGAGGGAACACCGTTCAGTTACGTGGCGCCACTCCAAACAATGAGTAGCCAAAACATTAAGAATAAAACCTGCTACGAATTATAACGAGCGCTCTTGGCGAAAACCACTACAACTGCGATTCAGTCAGCAACATATAATAACACAGAGTCCATTAATATTACTAAGTAACGAATAAAATAAGTTTCTACAATTTGGGCTCCACAAAAGTACCCAGAGATTCCTACGATATTATTCAGATCACAGTTGTTTTTGTTGTTGTCATCAGTCCAGAGACTGGTTTGATGCAGCTCTCCATACTACTCTATCCTCTGCAAGCTTCTTCATTTCCGAGTAACTACTGCAACCTACATCGTTCTTATTCTGTTAGTGTATTCATGCCTTGGTCTCCCACTTCAATTTTTACCCTCCGCCCTTTCCTCCAATACTAAACTGATGTGCCCTTGATGCCTCATAACGTGTCCTACCAATTGATCATTGCTTCTAGTAAAGTTGTGCCACAAGTACCTCTTCTCCACAGTTCCGTTCAGTGCCTCCTAATTAATTACGTGATCTACCTATCTATTTTCAGCTTTCTTCTGTAGCACCACATTTCGAAAAATTCTATTCTCTTCTGGTCTAGACTATTTAACGTCCATGTGTGACTTCCATACATTGTTACATTCCATACAAATACTTTCAGAAAACACTTCCTGATACTTAAATCTATACTCTATGTTAACAAATTTCTCTTCTTGAGAAACGCTTTCCTTGCCACTGGTCCGCAGCTCGTGGTCGTGCGGTAGCGTTCTCGCTTCCCGCGCCCGGGTTCCCGGGTTCGATTCCCGGCGGGGTCAGGGATTCTCTCTGCCTCGTGATGACTGGGTGTTGTGTGATGTTCTTAGGTTAGTTAGGTTGAAGTAGTTCTAAGTTCTAGGGGACTGATGAGCATAGGTGTTAAGTCCCATAGTGGTCAGAACCATTTGAACCTTGCCACTGACAGTCTACATTTTATATCCTCTTTACTTCGACCATCATCAGTTATTTTACTTCCCATTTAACAGAACTCATCTACTACTTTAAGAATCTCATCTACTCGTAATTCCCTCAGCATCGCCTGATTTAACTCGACTACATTCCATTATCCTCGATTTGCTTTTGTTGATGTTAATCTTATATCCCTCTTTCAGGACACTGTTCATTCCGTTCAACTGCTCTTCCAGATCCCTTGCTGTCTGGGACAGAATTACAATGGCGTCGGCAAACCTCAACGTTTCTATTTCTTCTCCATGGATTTTGATTCCTACTCCTAGTTTTTCTTTTGTTTCATTTACTGTTCGCTCAATGAACAGATGGAATAACATCGGAGATAGGCTATACCCGTGTCTCACTCCTTTCTCAACCACTGCTTCCCTTTCGTGCTCCTCGACTCTTATAACTGTCATCTGCTTTCTGTACAAATTGAAAACAGCCTTTCACCATCTATCTGGTTTCAGTACAAATTGCAAAAACCCCTCGCTTCCTGTATTTGATCCCTACCACTTTCAGAAGTTGAAAGAGATTATTCCAGTCAACATTGTCAAAAACTTTCTCTAAGTCTAGAAATGCTTGAAACGTAGGTTTGCCTTTCCTTAATCTATCTTCTAAGGTAACACGCAGGGTCAGTATTGCCTCACGTGGTCCAACATTACTACGGAGTTCAAACTAATCTTCCCTAAGGTCGGCTTCTATCAGCATTTCCATTCATCTGTAAAGAATTCGTGTTAGTATTTTGTAGCCATGACTTATTAAACTGATAGTTCGGTAATTTTTACACCTGTCAGCAACTGGTTTCTTTGGGATTGGAGCTATTATATTATTCTTGAAGTATGATGGTATTTTGCCTGTCTCTCACAACTTGCTCACAAGATGGTAGGGTTTTGTCAGGCTATCAGTAGTTCTAATGGAATGTTGTATACTCTTGGAGCCTTGTTTCGACTTAGATCTTTCAGTGCTCAATCAAACTGTTCATTCAGTATCATATCTCAGAACACAATACAGCTTACTAAACCCAAATTGTAACAAAAAGACGTCTGTAAGCCAGTTCCGCTGTCGAATAACAGCTCCCAGGCAATACACCGCCAGCGAATCCAGTTTAAAAGTCCAGTTTCTAGCTGGGTAGAGGCACGTGACACTAAAGGTATGCACCCCCAGTGTGGCAGCAGATGACAGCCCCCTGGGCTGCTGACGACTCTACAGGGAAGACCCTCTCGGAAAGCCGCACCGTCCGAAGTGAGCCCTCGGGGCACCCCAGTAGTTGTGGTGGCAATTTTGGAAATTTTGGGTAAGGTCTCATGGGACCGAACTACCGAGATCATCGGTCACTAAGCTTACACACTACTTAATCTAACTTAAATTACGCTAGGGACAACACACACACACACACACACACACACACACACACACACACACACACACACACGCCCGAGAGAGGACTGGTACCTCCGACCGGAAGAGTCGCGCTATCCGTGACTGGACGCCACATTCCACGCGGCTACCCCGCGAGGCCGCAGTTGTCAGCGCCTACATTCGGCAGCTGTTCAAATAGCTCGGCGAGGTGACAGAACTGAACCGTCTCAGTTTCACTTATTTTTCAGGATGTCTCCGTAACGGCGCATCTCAGGTACTTCGATTCTCTTCATTTTTTGGTTTTTTTCACAGTTCATTACTCTATCAAATTCTGAGCTTCTTAAGCACAGTCATAGAAATTTTTTTTCCTTCAATTAACGCTGACGATTGGTGCTAGCAGGCTTCCTTTAGCCTCAGAATAACTCGTGTGTGTGGTAGCAGGAAGCTTCTTTTTTTTTTATCTTGTGCTTCCTTCTCTACTGCGCTACTCTGCTTCTTATATTTCCTCTTTCATTCCGTCGTGATGGGTTAATTTCCAACCAAATTAGCTTAATTCTTTTATTTCTTCTTCTATGTGGTTACCAGTTTCGATGTTTAGTTTATGGCTAATCACAATTTTCGCACTCCCCGTTGCTTTCACCTCGCTTTCTTTCACTTTGATTTCCTGTTAGCTCTTACTGTGTGTTAGTTTCTAATTCGTTCTATAGGTACAGTAATTCGTGTTCATATTCATTGAGGCTAACAGTGTCATCTGATACTCTTATCACTGACATCCCACTCCTGATCTTTCCGTTTATGCCCATCATTTTTTCTTCTGTAGACTGTTCGAGCAGTAGAGGGGAAAGACTGCAACCTTACCTTATGCCCTTTTTAATCCAGGCAGTTTTCGATTGGACTACCGTTGTTTCTAATGCGTCTTTCTGAGCTGAAACGACGCAAAGTGTAGCGAATTTGGCTGTGGAGTGAAAGAGGAAACTAAACAATACAGCGCAGCAGTTTTCATAGTTACACACTCTTTATTTATGTCCAGAACTCAATTTACAATCACTCAGTTCAACTGGTTGTAATGGTTACAACAAGTAACAAATTTCATATATCAATTATTGAGAAGTTTCAATAACTGATATCACACTTCAGGAAAAGTAAACACGCTTATTCAACCAGCCCCTTTATGCCAAAATTACTGTAACATCGCATCTCTTAGTCAATATTAAACCCAAATTGCAAAGAAAATTGACAGGGAAACCATAGCCATGCTGAAACTGCACTTCACCAGAGGGTCTCAAATAGTGAATGTTCTTCCCACACAAATAATTGAGGTGCATAAAAGTCTTCCAAAAATTCAAAGACAAATATATGACAGGACATTAAATAATTAAATACACTTAAATTACGGGGGCCAAATGTTTGCTTATTTTCCCGCGCCAATGACAAGAATATACTGAATCAATTAAAAAACAGTTTTGCTCCTGTAAGAGAATGAAAAGCAACATCTCTAAAATTTACCTAATTTGGAAATACAGAAATAATAGAACTAACGTTAAAACTAGAAGCAGCCTATTTCAAAGGCTGCCCTTTCAGGCTTCAATTACTACAACCGAATTTTTAAAATTATTAGCAAAATACCACAAGTTATACAAATTTTGGCCGCGGCCCCACCAGTGAAGTTGCCCAATCAGTCTCGTCTCCAAGCGAGATATCGTGATGGCGCTACACATAACAGGCTACTCAGGGCAGAAATCCATGAAGCCACATCTATAACAGACTAACATTGGCCGCAAACAAGCGCCAACAGAATGGATGAAATTAAGTTACAGACACACATAGCAACAGTTTTATCAAGCTTTCGTGGGTACAAGAAAAATACGTGGCGGGAGCGGACACAAGTGTTAGGGAGTCCAGGCACGCGCTACTTGTCACGCAAACAACTAGCACCCAATAATGACACGAGTACAAAAACGCAGCGCAACGGCTTAAAGCGACGAATTAATAAAACGGGCAGCCCGGTGTAACAAACAAAGGAAAGAACTTAGAGCCATCTGCAGCCCAACGCATCTTTCCAACCCAATGCCCGAATTCGAAAATTTATAGCAAACATTAGATTAAAACACTCAAGTTCACTCTTACCGTTTATAGTCAACACTACAAGGCAACACAAACAGAGCTCCGGTAAATGCCCAGACCGTCCGCTCGCGCTAACACTGCTTCCAAACTGTATCCTTGCTAACTAATAACTTGTAACTGCGAGTCTTTCCAGGCACAGAGTCTCTTACAGAGGACGCACAGCGCTGTCAGTGATATTAATGCAGTCTAAAGCGCTGCCAACAAACAAGCATATAAACAAAATTAGAACTATATATTAATACCTTCAGCTGCTGACGGGCGTTGATATACCGGGTGATCAGAAAGTCGGTATAAATTTGAAAACTTAATAAATCACGGAATAATGTAGACAGAGAGGTAAAAGTTGACAAACATGCTTGGAATGACATGGGGTTTTATTAGAATCAAAGAAAAAACAAAGTATTGCTAGAGGCGTGAAAGATCTCTGCGCGCGTCGTTTGATCGTGTGCTCAGCCGCCACTTTCGTCATGCTTGGCGTCCCAGGTCCCTAGACCTCAGTCCGTGCGATAATTGGCTTTGGGGTAACCTGAAGTCGCAAGTGTATCGTGATCGATCGACATCTCTAGGGATGCTGAAAGACAACATCCGGCGCCAATGCCTCACCATAACTCCGGACATGCTTTGCAGTGCTGTTCACAACATTATCCCTCTACTGCAGCTATAGTTGAGGAATGATGGTGGACATATTGAGCATTTCCTGTAAAGAACATCATCTTTGTCTTACTTTGTTATGCTAATTATTGCTATTCTCATCAGTTGAAGCGCCATCTGTCGGACATTTTTTGAACTTTCGTATTTTTTCGGTTCTAATAAAACCCCATGTCATTCCAAGCATATGTGTCAATTTGTACCTCTCTATCTGCATTATTCCGTGATTTATTCGGTTTTCAAATTTATACTGACTTTTTGATCACCCGGTATAGCAACGGGGACAGGTGTAAATATGGTCATGGCCGGTATTTCCAGACACCATATCCATTCTTCTTGTGTGGTGATGCACACATACTACCCGAACTCTTACGGTAAGAATGTCTTCCACGAGTAATTAGGGCGTGGACATATAAAGTGAGAATGTGGGTCTTACGGGAGGCGTGCGCGAGATACTCCATGCAGTCGCTATGCCCTCGGTGGCTAAAGTGGATACAGCGTCTGTCATGTAATCAGGAGAGCCCGGGTTCGAGTCCCGGTCAGGGCACGCATTTTCACCTGTCCCCGTTGATATATATCAACGGCTGTCAGCAGCTGAAGGTATTAATATATAATTCTAATTTCGATCTCGACGGCTGCAGGTTATCAATGGTGTCTGTTCTTTCCGACATGTCGGAATGAACAGACACCATATCCATATAAGAACATATAAACAGGCTACTTACACAAGAAACTGGTAAAGCAAAGTGAGCAGCCCTGCAAAGTAGAGAGAAGAGAGAATTAAGGCACCAGCACAATACATATGCAGAAAAAAGTCAGCGGCCATCAGCCACGGGGATTCTTTCTAAGACCTCGTCTCCAGTTGTGGGGGGTTTTCCCACTCGTCGCTAAAAGGGTGCCTAAGGGATGCAGCGTTCTCGGCATGCTATACAACATTAATAGTTTTATTTCTGTAAAGCAATTGACAATATTTAACTACGGAAATACATCGGTGTCACGAGTAACATGCAAACACTAATAGTCCTCGTTATAGGCAAAGTCCAGACAAGTAACTTCTAACATCACAACTAGTTTTTCTTGTAGGCTGCTCCGCAAGTACGTTCCACTAACGTCAGTACACTGAGGCGATCTGGGCACCGAGGCTGGCAGGAGCGTCGCTTATATTCTGTTGTTTCAGATGTCGCTCCTGGCGCTGCGTGGTCCAATTCCGCGCATTATTGGCCGATTTTTCCTCAGCGCCGTCACTGGTTTTCTGTTCGTCGTCGTTCCGATGCTTGTGGTTACGCCGGAACATATACCCTCACCCGTGTTGCCTACCCTGACTGTTTTATAACTGCTAGAATGAATCATTCACAGGATAGCAACTCAATAACCAGTCCAGTTAAGAGGGGCCATTAATTCAACAAGTTAACACAATGATGACAGGCAGCTCACACCACAGTTCAACACATCGAGTTCATTTTAAATGAGGAAAGCCGGCCGAAGTGGCCGTGCGGTTAAAGGCGCTGTAGTCTGGAACCGCGAGACCGCTACGGTCGCAGGTTCGAATCCTGCCTCGGGCATGGATGTTTGTGATGTCCTTAGGTTAGTTAGGTTTAACTAGTTCTAAGTTCTAGGGGACTAATGACCTCAGCAGTTGAGTCCCATAGTGCTCAGAGCCATTTGAACCATTTTTTTAAATGAGGAAAGAGATAGCCAGCTGCGGCACGCGGTCACATTAGAGAGTCCAGACACAAAGGTCACACAAGAACACACAATGTATCAGAAATTCGTTGCACATGCAACATTACGCACTCACCACATTCACTCGAGAAAGGAATCAGCCGTTATCAACTGACGAGGTAAGAAAGTATCGTCCAGCGGAACGCACTACCCGCTGATCAGCGGGGAGGTCGGCTGCACATCCACAGCTTAGCGTGTTAACCACGGCGACACGGTCCCGCAAGAACACCATTCTGGCTCTTGCTGTACGCCCTGCCAGCTTGTGCTCAATCAATCCCAGATGTCGTAGTAGGCAGGAGGGTCCGTTGTTAACCGGTGTCGGTTCGTAACTGCCCGTGCCTCGGAGCCACTCTTTCCACACGGCCAACGTACGCCGCTTTCTTTATGTAAGTAAGTACTCTTATTTAATATTTATAGTCGTAATCAAAGTCTAAATCACATCCAGTCCGATCCGTTCGTTCACAAATTGTGTCTTCCACTGATTTTAAAACGGTAACATCTATGCGACTATAGTTTTGATTTCTGATTTTTTTTTTTGTAATTTTCATCCACTCCGTCATACATAACAGGTAGACCTGATCGCATTGCTATTGGTTGTGGCTTCATTACTGGAGCTGGTCCTTCAATGGCCCAAGAACACAATGGTAGGACTAAGCTGTCAATACAACGGCTGTTTATTTGAGCGTCACTTCAGCTTACCAGCCGTGCTACCCAACGCCTTTGGAGGAAAAAAAGGCAGAAAACTTAACGGTAAAGAACTTCAGAAATACGGAAAGACACTGCAGTGAAATATGCATTACAATGCACAGGCAGAAAAGAAACTGCTTTAAAGTGAAATATGGATGTTTTGCGCAAAAACCTTTCTAACAAAGTGCTCGCTCTCGAACTAAATCACGTGGTTAAACTCCTCAAATAAAAAGTAGTAAGAAAGTAGACATTAATGGTCTTCATGAAGACGATGGGGGTGAGGATTTCCTGTGTCTCAGGTGTCAAACTATTTTCTGACATCAATGCAGGTGCTGAAAGGATTCAATGGACAGCCGGCAGCGGTGGCCGAGTCGTTCTAGGCGCTTCAGTCCGGAACCGCGCGGCGGCTACGGTCGCAGCTTCGAATCCTGCCTCTGGCATGGGTGTGTGATATCCTTAGTTCAGGTAGGTTTAAATAGTTCTAAGTTTCAGGGGACTGATGACCTCTGATGTTAAGTTCCATAGTGCTCAGAGCCATTTGATTCAATGACAAGTCGTAAGCACCGGGAACATCAAGTATGTATTAAAAATGACGCGAAATTGCTTATTTTTAATAATTTTTGAGCTGTGAAGATCCTACTGGGTACTCAGACGAAGCCTGGTAAAACTCGTAGACACACATTTCTGTCGAACTGGTACTGTAGGCCGCGCGGGATTAGCCGAGTGGTCTCAGGCGCTGCAGTAGTGGACTGTGCGGCTGGTCCCGGCGGAGGTTCGAGTCCTCCCTGGGGCATGGGTGTGTGTGTTCGTGCTTAGGATAGTTCAGGTTAAGTAGAGTGCAAGCTTAGGGGCTGATGACCTTAGCAGCTAAGTCCCATAAGATTCCACACACATTTAATTTTTTTTTTTTTTTTTTGGTACTGTAACATTGAAAACAAAATTTATCATTCTAGTTTTTGTCATAAAACCGTAGGAATTAATATTAAAATAAACTGTGAGTATTAAAGTTGATATGTTTTCAATTAAATAAGAGCTGTAAAAACTAATTTATTGATAAAATCATATTGTCCCACTTACCCAACTCCTGGAAGAACTTGTCCCGTGGGTGGGATAAATTGGCCCAAGTTGTATTACTGTGCTAATTTGTTTTTTTTTTTTTGTAGACAGGCAGTGAGATGCCATAATAACTTAGTTGTGAAGGTGCTGATACTATATATCAATGTTTCCACATAAGAAAGGATAAAAGGAAACATTTAAAATAATATGTGGGACAAAATCAAGAGAGAAAGGAACACTACATCTACATCTACATCGACATCCATACTCCGCAAGCCACCTGACGTTGTGTGGCGGAGGGCACCTTGAGTACCTCTATCGGTTCTCCCTTCTATTCCAGCCTCGTATTGTTCTTGGAAAGAAGGATTGTCGGTATGCCTCTGTGTCGGCTCCAATCTCTCTGATTTTATCCTCGTGGTCTCTTCGCGAGATTTACGTAGGAGGGAGCAATATACTGCTGGTTATCAAGGAAAAAGATTTGACGACCACTGCTCCACGAGCGACGTCTCAGGTGGTGTCCGCCGACAGGCTCTAGTCGCGAGCTGTTTCGAAGATAAAGGTAAATTTCGTCATTACTGGTGGTGGTCGGGGGGTGGGGGGCAGGAGCGTGCACGCGTGACGAGTATGGGCACCGGACTCCCGGCAGCAGCCGACAGAGTGGCGGCCAGCGGCCTGCGGCACCTTATCTGAGGGCCGGGAGCCGCGCCGGCTGACGTTTGCGGCGCCGCGACTCCACTACAGGACGGCCCGGACGGCCGACTCGCCGGAAGTAATGAAGGAAGTTGCAGCCGGCGGGGGCGGCGTGCCTGCGGCTGACAGCACAGATTAGAGCAGGCCAGGCCTAGCCCGAGTCCGCCGCCACTGTGCTGGCGCCACTGTGGTGGCGGCTCCCACTGTGCGCCTGGCACGCAGTGACAGCCGGCCGCGCTCTGCTGGGATCCGGTTCGACGGAGCATGAGCACCGCCGCCGCCGCCGCTATCTCGCTAATTACCCGCGCTCTCTTCCATCACCGCAGCTTCTGACGTCATCACACAGAGGTACAGGGAGTCAGAGGTCGCGCGCGTAGCGGCACAGCCGCCAGTCTAGCCGAGAGTAATGACCCTGTCCTGCATGCGGGTCACCAAATAGACGCGCTAAAAGGCTGCTTCGCAGCGGGAATGGCAGGCAGGTTAACAACAATTACTGGTGCAGCACTACACGGGTATTACTTCGTAGAAATTTTAATTAAACCTTTATGGTTACTACCTGCAGCTAGCTACATTTGATGCACCAGTTTTAAGAATGTTTATTCCGTGGTCTCGTGAGTCTGTTACCAAAATGTTAATTGCGTAATTTCCTCGCTCAGTACAATGGGGTCAAACATGTTATACAAAATTACGGGAGTGCAATTATATCTAATAAGTTTCTTGTGTTGGCATTTTGACTGACAGCCGTCCAGTCGTCTCTTTGTTATTTGTTCCTATGCACATAGTGTGGTTCTTTAGTGGATACAGGAGCGAGGAACAGATGCCGTTCATGAGCAGAGAACTCAGATATTAATTTATTCCGTATCTAATACCAAAAAGTAAAAATAATACTTAACTTCGTTATTGTAGGAGCAGCGCAGGTTTTTAACGATTTGAATGTAGAAATACATACAGATTGAGCCACCGAGCGAGGTGGCGCAGTGGTAGCACACTGGACTCGCATTCGGAAGGATGACGGTGCAATCCTGCGTCCGGCCATCCTGATTTAGGTTTTCCGTGATTTCCCTAAGTCGCTCCAGGCAAATGCTAGGATGGTTCCTTTCAAAGGGCACGGCCGACTTCCTTCCCCATCCTTCCCTAATCCGATGAGACCGATGACATCGCTGTTTGGTCTCTTCCCCCAAACAACCAAACCACACAGACTGATCCCCTGCACGGCTCGCGTTTATCGCACTTATTGCTTGTCATCTTCTCTTACGGTACTGCCGCCTCGTTTTGTTATTCCATTTACTGGCGTCGCTAACTTCCTGCCTTACTTGCCCGTGAGCGGCAGCAGCAGCGCCTATCGATAAGCGCACTGTCGTACCATCTCTGGAGCGACCGATAGTATTTCCGGGTCGTCGTGCGTCTGGCAACCAGTTCAGGACGGACCAGCAGTGCAGTCGGGACGCAGCAGCAGTGAAGTCGGGGGACGGAGCGCCGGTGAGGCGCCGACAGCCAGTGCTCGCCGCCGCTGGCGACACACATGAAATGTCCTACGGAGGGAGGTTGGAGCGGTACGACCGTTGGTTGGTCGTTCGGTTGGTCGTCTCATCGGCCGACGTATACTTGGTCCTTTCACCGTTTCCGGGCCTGGAGAGTCGGCCGGTTGGCGTGGAGCAGCGAGGAACTCTCCGGGGGACGTAGTTTGGCTGGGGCTGCTGCCGGTCTCTACGAGATGTCGGAGTGTGTGGGGCTGTTCTCATTGCTGCGAGGTCCGTGGCTCACCGGCCCTGGACACGAAAGTTGAGTTTTTATTTAATCTACCAGCAAGTCAAGACTGTTCACATTGTGTTGATTGGAGTTCGTTGTCGGCTGTTGGGATATTCCCGCGAGAAACAACGGGGTTTTCAAGTTAGAAAATTCAAGCCACCCTCCGGTGGAGTTTCATTGTATTTGGTTGTTTGAATTGAAGTGCACCAGAGGAATCTTCTGCCTTGTGGGGGTTAACGTTCCGGTTACCTGCCCTGGACGTTGGCTTAAATTTCAGGCAGTGTAGTTTCCTCATCGTGTTGTTGCTGTCCAGCAGGGTGTGTAGTTTTACAGCTCCGTGAATGATTGGTTGTGGGTACCAATATCTTCTACGTTGTTCCATTGAACTCCCTGTTGTGCCCTGGTCGGGTGAAGTGGAAGTTATCTTGTCGGCGGGTTCGTTCACTGTCAGTCGGTTGGGTTGTCGTCGGATGGTGAATGGTTGGCCCAACTGCCTGTCTCACCTAAGCGGGCGTTAGTGTTTGAATTCCTGGCCGACCCTAGAAAATCTGAGCGCCCTTGGGTGTACTGCCTTTTTATTATTTCTTCTTGTTGTTTGTATTTGTATGGCTTCTAGCCTTTTATTTAAAAAAAATTAACGGTGTTTTGCCCTTAAGAAGTAAGATTCTTGAGGCCTTCAGCCTAATTTAAAGAACTATTACACGTAAGACCTTTGGCCATTTAAGAATTCTAATGTTGAATTTTAAGTTTTGGGCCTTCAGCCTATTTTAGATTAAAGTCCCAAGGATTAAAGCTGTGTGTAAAAAAAATTTTTTTTGGGGCTCTTGTAATGTTTGATCAAATAATAAAATTGTATATTCGATTGTAACTGACGGCCCCTTATTTTCGTCCCTTTCCACAATTTAAACTATCTGTCCCGTCCTGCGGGCTTAGCAGGGCGTCTCACAGATAAAAAAGATTTATAGTCCTGTCACTCTCCAATACTAAATCTACTCAGAAGATCTCGACCCTGGACACTATGAATGTCTGCAAATGTTATTCAACTGGCAACTACACAAAATGGATTCGGTGCGTGGATGTTCGAACTTAAGTACTCCCGTCTCTAGGGGATGTTTGCATCTAATTAGCAGCAGTGTAATCGTTCCTGACAGCGCCCGCGTGCGCTGGATAACAAACGTGGCGGCGTAAATGCTGGCATGCGCATTTGAAAGTGCGGTGACCAGACAGCCCCGATCCCGCATTCTTAATCGAAGACTATAGCCCTCCAGTCAGCCGATTAAACAAATTTTAATGTTTTCATCAGGTGAGAACCTACAGCCGTTATGTACAGTAGTAAATTCATTTGAACCATCAACTGTTTTATTTAACCTATACACTGATAAGCGAAAATATTATGACTACTGCCCAACTTGACACTGAAGGTCGCCTTTTGCCGTTGCGGGCCCTTGAAGCGGTAACAAAAGTACACAAGTGGAGCAGACACGGACGGGATGTCATCCTCGCGAAGATATGGGCTGCAAATGGGGAAATCCATTGAGATAACCGACTTTCACAAAGGGCACAATATCATTACGCAGAACCTGTGAACGAGTATCTCGAAAATGGGGAACGAGGTCGAATGTTCACGTGCTAATGTCGCGAGCATTGACTGAAAGAGGTAGGACTTCGAGACAACCACTGGCCGCTAAATAGTTGGACGTCCACGACTCTTCACTGAACGATTGGTTCGGGTGTTCGTCTGCTCTGTAAAGTAGGATAGAGAATGATCTGTGGCAGCTATGCCAAAAGAAAACAGTGCTGATTCACGCACTAGTTTTTCGGAACACACCTTTCCTCGTACATAGTTGAACATGGAGCTCCACATCAGACAGCTCTTACGTCTTCACATGTTGACCGAACGATATTGCCGGTTACGACTGCATTGGGCACGAGGCTGTCGAGATTCCACCATCGATCAATAGAAACGTGTCACCTGTTAGGGTAAGTCACTTTTTTGCTACACTAGCCCAATGGTCGTCCCCACAAACACCATTATCGACGTACACGGTGGCTCGAAACGTGCAGCGTATTGGTGGAAGCAGTATTATCCTATGGCAGACATTCTCCTGCGCTCTCATGGGTCCTATGGTAGTAATAAAGGCTCGCTGACAGCTGCGAACCACCTGCATCCCTTCAAGCTTGGTGTTTTCTCCGACCACGATTTCATCTTTCAGGAGAATGAATGTCCGGTCTCGGGGGCTGGAACCGTGGTACAGTGGTTTGGGAAGCACTATCGTGAACGCACGTTGACGTCTCGGCGCCCCCATTTACCTGACGTAAATCCTATGGAACCCATCTCGGTTGCTATCGGATGCCACCAACGCATACTTGAAACAGCGCCCCGTTATTTAAATGAGTTACATGACCTATGCGTAGACATCTAATGCCACATACCTCCACAAAACTACCAACAAACTGTCGGATCCGTGATGCGCTGAATTAGTTCAAAAATACGGTTCTGAACACTATGGGACTCAACTGCTGAGGTCATTAGTCCCCTAGAACTTAGAACTAGTTAAACCTAACTAACCTACGGACATCTAGCGGTCTTGCGGTTCCAGACTGCAGCGCCTACAACCGCACGGCCACTTCGGCCGGCGCTGAATAAGTGATGTATTTCGTTTTAAAGATGGATAAACAGGCTATTAAGCAGGAGGTCATAATGTTCTGGCTCATCAGTGTATACCTTATCATGTATTTTAGGGACAGCCGTTTGGGTGGTTTCGATGTGATAACCTTGAAGTTGTATCACTGTGAAATGAAAAGGGGATATCTTTTTACATATGTTTTATCTTGCACCCTGTGATGATGATCTATGAACGAAATCGGTAGATGATTATGGGTTAAAATGCATTTTCTAAAGTATTGAACAAGTGCTTCGCTGGCTCGGACTGTGAAATCCGGGGAGAGGTTACAGTTTCTTACCCTCTACTCCTCAAGCACACCCTTCCCCGATTACATAGAAATATAATTTACTGTCACTACCATCCATATTTAACTACAGCTGTCACCTAAAATTTACTAATAATAACAATATTGGTTCAGGACGTTCGTGAGAGTGAAGTTTGATGGAGGGTTGTGGAAGTGAGGACTTTTAATTGGTTTCTATTTTATCAAACAACAATTTACAGTACCAGAATACTACGAATAGAGTCAAGCCTTGCGATCAATCTCTTACAACAATTAACGTCAGATAGTAAGTGACATAATAAATCAGTGAGATTAGCAAAGTGGACAACGACATTATACAGCACAAACTCATCCTAAGATATAGACGTACATTATAAAACTAAGAAAATAATAATTCTGCTCACAAACACCTACTTTACGAGAGGGCACCGAAATAGAAAAGCAACAAACCGTGTGGTCGCTACAGACTGGTCTGCAGTCAGCTTCTACCGACACCTCCAACGTATCTCAGACAGACAACAGACGGAATAATGTACACGGATGTAAAACCTGCTATCGCGTCCACAAGGAAACTGTGTAACAGTGAAAAGGCACCACAACTTATTGCTAACACATAGTTATCTCACAGCGGATTCACCGTGTTTTCAATTTCAACAGAATAATGATACAGTCAGATTGCACCATAGCCACACTGTACAAAACAAATATAGTCATGGCACTGTCAGATTCCTGACAGCCTCCTCCATAACACCAAACTTTACCATTCTGACCTCACCAAATCTGGTGCACACCACCTAACTCTATCTTTATCAATTACATTCGCCTGCAGCAATGTACTTGAGATGTTGTTTTATTTTATTTTGACTACCAATTTCGGCATTCCACTACTCGCCCTAAGGGCCCATATGCATATCTCATGACTGGGTGTTGTGTGATGTCCTTAGGTTAGTTAGGTTTAAGTAGTTCTAAGTTCTAGGGGACTGATGACCATAGATGTTAAGTCCCATAGTGCTCAGAGCCATTTCTTTTACATATCTCAAAAATAAACGATACTGTCGCAGAGTGCCATATATGATGGGATGTCGTGAATTTAAAACCGTATCCCAGATGCTTCATTCGAAACTTGATTGACGAAATAATACGACATCTCAGTGACACGGCTGTTGGCGAATTTCATTAGTAATTACTTGACCAGCCGATGTCTCATGTCCACGATGAATCAACCGAGACCGACTGTATTTTGGCCGGTCAAAACTTTGATAAATACCAGTGCCAAAAAAAAAAGCAGTTATGACACACACAAAAGCATACATCACGTCACGCCCTGCTCTGTATCGCCATGGCTGGAATTCTCCCTGGTCCTTCCTCACTGTCTATGAGCTGTCATCTTTTTCTGGTCGCTGGATGCGAGATGCTGTCAGTTCCCTCAGCTCGACAACGTCCACGTTAGAGTCGGCCATGCCCTGCACTGGCAATTACTAATCCACTGCTACTGCCTCGACGCTCTCCTGGGCTCCACAGCACTCTCTTGAATAAAGTCCGTTTTTCTAGCTGGACATCAACGAACTCGTAAATCGCTTTGAACTGCTGTGCACTGAACGGACGACTATAGTCAACCCCTTCACCAGCCACTCCAATTATCAAGACGAGCCGTGTGAACGCTCCATCCATGTTTGGTGCCAAACCCAAAGCTTATCCATCGCTGTCGAAAACGGCTCTCGGCGCTTGCTCAAACAGTTGTGGCCACATCCACTTCGTACTCCCGACTCCTGGTAACTGCACGTCATGGGCAAGAAAGAACACCAGTTCCAAAGAAATTGTGCGGTCACAGCAATGCTCCATATCATTGTCAGGTGCTTCAACAGAGGCCCAAGTTCTGAATTCCGAATGATGTGGTTCATTCTGCGCAGTAGTGTCAGCTCTATCACAATACAGAAATGATGCAAAGTAAGCTGAAGTTTAAGAAAATCGTCGGGAAGAACATTTGAGCGAAGAAATGGCATACAGAAGTACTAAGGAATGAAACGATACATTCGAAGTTGTCTGAGGCTGTAGGTACTGCGATAATGAACACTGCCTACTGCAGTTCAGTTGAAGCAATATGGACATCTCTAAAACGGGCTATCACAGAAGTTGGAATGAAACATATGGACTCAAGGAAGGTAACTGCGGAAAAATCTTCGGTAGCAGAGGAAATAGTTCAGTTGCTTGACGAAAGGAGGTTTTACAAAATTGTTTTTGGGTATTCAAGTCACTTATGAGTGAAATAAACATAAAGTGCTGAGCAGCTTAGGTGAAATGGCTGCACGAAAAATATAAAGAAATTGAGAAGGAAATGATCGTCGGAAGGACTGAATCTGCATAGAGAAAAGTCGAAACAACCTTCGATGAGAAACTTCCTGGCTGATTAAAACTGTGTGCTGGACCGAGACTAGAACTCGAGACCTTCGCCTTTCGCGGGCAAGTGCTGCTACCCAAGCACGACTTACGACCCGTCCTTACAGCTTCAATTCTGCCAGTACCTCGTCTCCTACCTTACGAACTTCAGAGAAGCTCTTCTGCGTACCTTGCAGAATTAGCACTCCTGGAAGAAAGGATATTGCGGAGACATGGCTTAACCATAGCCTGGGGGATGTTTCCAGAATTCCGTTCTGGAAACCTTCGGTGAAATTTAAAGCAAGGGAGGAATATTAATAGTGAAGTGGTAATTCCACTGTTAAATGCAGAAGAGAGAACGAATAGGTGGGATGAGTACAATGCAGATTTCTACGGTTGGTACGACTTGTATGAGGAACTGATAAAAGAACAAACACTAGTCGATAGGGAAAGTATAGTTGCAACCAGTACATGAAAAAAGATTAGAGCTCTGGAAGACTTACGATCAAGTAAAGCGGAAGGGATACACAAAACGCCATCGAAAAAGCGAAAATGGCAACTAAATGACTATTCACGTTGGTGTGCAAAATGCATGAGACGTGATATACCATCTTTTCCTGAAAAATATCATGCACTCTATCGCAAAAATTGCAAGAGCGGAAAATAGCGAGAATTATCACACAATCAGCCTTACAGCTCATGCATGAATGTTTCTTAAAAGAATAATATACAGAAGAACGGAAGAGATAACTGAAGATGTGTTAAATAAGGATGAGTTTTGTGTTGGAGACGTAAGGCTACCTGAGATGCAGTTGTGACGTGGTGGTTGATAATGGTAGTATAAGTCTGTAGAAAACCCATTCAGAGGAAAAGCTTTCGACTGTGTAAAATGTTGCAAATTGTTCGATATTCAGAGAGAAACAGGGGTAAGATGTAGTGAAAGCCGTGTGATACGTACAAGAACCAAGAGTGAAAAATAAGAACGGAAGACCAAGTAGAAGTGCTTGGATTAAGAAAGGCGTAAAAAAAGGGATGTCGTCTATCTTCTATACTCCAATGTATACATCGAAGAAGTAATGACGGAAATAAAGAACTGTTTAAAGGTGAGCTTAATATTGAAGAACGAAAGGATATAAGTGATAGGATTTGCTGATGACCTTGCTATCCTCGGTGAAAATGAAGAAGAATTAGATGATCCGTTGAATGGAATGAACAGTCTAATGAATACAGGATAAGGATTGAGAATAAAGTGAAGAAAGACGGAGGTAATGAGAAGTGGCAGAAATGAGAACAACAAGAAACTTAAAATCTAAATTGGTGATCACGAAGTAGATAAAGTTAAGGAATTGTGCTACCTAGGCAGCAAAATAATCCATGACTGACGGAGCAAGAAGGACATATAAAGCAGACTAACAATGGCAAAAAGGGCATTCCTGCCCAAGAGAAGTCTACTGGCATCAGACGTAAACTTTAATCTGCGGAAGAAATTTCTGAGGGTGTACGTTTGGAACACAGCATTGTGTTGTAGTGAAACGTGGATTGTGGGAAAAATGAAAAGGAAGAGTATCGATGAAGTTGAGATGCGGTGCTGCTGAATAATGTTGAAAATTGTCTGGGTAGATAACGTAAGGAATGATTAGTTTCTCCGCATACTCGGCGAGGAAAGGATCGTAAGGAAAACACTGACAAGGAGAAAGGAGACGATAACGGGAGGTGTGTTAAGAAATCAGCAAATAACTTCCATAATATTAGAGAGAACTGTAGAGGGTAAAAGCTGTGGAGAAATACAAATATTGGAATACATCTAGCAAACAGATGGGGATGTAGGTTGCAAGCGCTACTCTGAGATGAAAAATTTGGCACAGAAAGAAATACGTGGCAAGCTGCTTCTAACCAGATTTCGCGCCACTTCAGGCAGGTTCGACATCCTGCTGCCTGTGCCAGTCACCGACGAAAGCACCCCATGGTCGGCCATGATTGTGTGACCGGAGCTGGCGTGACTGGCCGGGCGGCTAGGAAGACAAACGTGCAATGAAAAATCAGTTTCATAGCACACAATGAAACATATAAAACTATATATGAAGATACTAACTGTTCTCGAAAGAACAGATACCATTGATGACCGTGCAGCTTCTCAAGAATAAATTATACTTAATTGAAACCCTCAGCTGACGATAGGTGTTGACAGTTGCGCTATTCGTCTGAATCCTCGGTGGCTCAGATGGGTAGAGCGTCTACCATGTAAGTAGGAGATCATGGGTTCGAGTCCCACTCGTGGCACACATTTTCAGCTGTCCTTATCAACGTATGTCCATAATTCCTGTCGGTTTCAATTAATTATCACATATAAGACTATTTTATATACTTATAATGATTCGCTGATAATAAAATTCTTTAGTGTGGCTTTCGTACAGTAGTGGGTAGAGCACTATAATCCAGTCCTTGATGTCCCGGGCTCAACAGTGGATATATGGCGTGGATTTGTCCTCATTTGAGTCCCTGTAGGATGGCTCAGGCGTGCTTACCCTACTATCAGGTGAGTATCAGAGTTGCCCGGGGGCTAGGTGTGGCTGCACCGATTGGCCTGCCTCGTAGTGCTACGGCAAAGAAAGGCTGTACACTTCCTACATCGGGCTAATTGGACAGTCCTCGCCTTGCACCAAAGACATTGCTTTTAGTGTAACTTGCAGCAACAATAGTCAGCACACTATTAAAATAGAGGTATGCACTAAACATTATTCGTGTTTCATCTAACATTACGACTGCGAACGCAGATGTAAGGGATATGGCTATATGTTCGTGAATATAAGAGGAAAGCTGTTTCTTTCAGTTGTCTCTTCCTACTATCAGAGAGTCAGTGTTACCGTCTTCTATTACTCAAATACTTGTGCACTGGTGATTCTGTCTGTGTACTCAAAAACTGTGTCATTTTTTGTTGCAGCAAATATGGTCAGGCCTTAAATGGACTCCTCCATATGGCTCCATCCATGTCTCCTATCGCCAAGCCCATTCATATCAGTTAGTACTAAAGAAAGAGATTGAAAGGCACCCTCTTTTAAACATTGCTTACAATTTTATATTTTTATGGGTTTCCTTACTCTTTTACACTCTTTCCATGCTACTTTATCTTTCGAAAATTATTAAAGAAATCTGGAAGGTAATTCAAGTAAAACTATAAACTCTGATTTATGTAAAATGATTTTAGCGAAATGTTTTTTAATTGGGACTGGTGATTGGTCATGAGCCCTTGGAACGACCCTCTTTACTCACGTTCATAGGATTTGTTGACTTGGAGAGAACGTTTGATAACGTAAAACGGTGCAAGATGTTGGAAATACTGTGAAAAATACTGATAAGCTGCAGTGGGAGACAGGTAATATACAATACAGACAAGAACCAAGAGGGAACAATAAGTGTGGCAGACCAACATGGAATGCACAGACATGGAAGGCACAGATTAAATATGTTGTAAGAGAGGGATGTAGTCTTTCGCCACTGCTGCTTAATCTACACATCGAAGTAGCAATGGCGGGTATAAAGGAGAGGATGAAGAATGGGATTAAAATTCAAGGTGAAACAATATCAAGCGTTGTTGACGACATTGCTGTCCTCAGTGAAAGCGAAGAATGATTACAGGACCTGTTGAATGGAATGAACACTCTGAGTACAGAATATGGATTGAAAGTAAATGGAAGAAAGACAGAAGTAATAAGACAGAATGATGAGGTGCACCACAGAATCGGCGAGGAAAGGAATATATGAAAACTACTAACAAGAAGTAAGGTCAGGATGATAGGGCATCTGTTAAGACATCAGGGAATAACTTCCATCGTGCCACAGGAAGCTATAGAGGGCAAAAGCTGTAGAGGAAAACAGAGAATAGGGTACGTCCACCAAATATTTGAGGACATCTCTGAAATGAAGGGGTTGGTACAAGGGAGCAATTCCTGTTGGGCCACATCAAACGAATCAGGTGACCGATGACTCAAAAAACAAAACTTAGAATAAAAATTGCACAGGTTGATATGAATCATGGATCATCACAACTGCCGAAGCATCAGTCTTGCTACTTGCACTTAGAACATGGATTCACGGTTGTCAACTGCAATCTTGGCGTAGAAGGCATATTGAAAGGGGATGCTTTCCTGTAATTTTAAATAGGAATCAATATGCTGTGTTAACTGTAAGCTGACATGGGGACAAATATAGCTAATTTGTAAATCATGACCATGCTGGCGTAATATAATAACCCCAATTATGCTGTATATTATCAGAAACTGTTTTTTATTCTTCTTTCCCTGGCTTCATCCCATATCTTCAAATGGTCGGTATCTTCAACTCGACTTGGGCAGCCAGTGGTACCCTTGCTAACGGCTGCTATACTTTGAAAGTCTACTAACAAAGTTTCTAGAACAACCATTAAATGTTGACTGTCGGAATATACTACAGAACTCCACATATTGCTACCGTTTGGATATAAAATAAGTTTGAAGATCGGATCACATTCAGATCTCCCATTTGACCTTACCCACAGAGTCTAAAAAGAAGGAGCCTCAATCCCTGTTGCAATTATGACATCGTCCGACAGCACTCTCGGCTAAGAAGAAGACGTATTGCTTCGTGTAGAACCCGAGGACAAGTACTCGAAACATGTACTTGTCCTAAAGGTGATCCGATCCTAACACTGATTTTACATTCAAGCCGTACTTCTTTTTATCAAACAGTCATGTACGAAGAGCCCTCTACAACCCTTAGAAGCCAGTAACAGATATTCTGGATATGGGCCTACTTTAAATTATTCTCTGTCTCAGCGCAGATCCCATCATCCTCTCCCTTCTTCTTATCAGTGTTTTCCATATGTTCCTTTCTTCATTTACGCTGAGTAGGGCAGTCTCATTATGTATCTTAACACTTCTACATCTTTTCTACAGTAACAGTTTTATAAAGCTTGTGTTCTCTTCATGACGGTTTTCCCACCATACGTGCTATGCTCCAAAAGTAAATTCTCAGAAATTTCTTTCTGAAATTAAATCTTATGTTTGATAACAGTTTTCTTTTCCTCTTTTCATGTCATTGCATTGTCCGCCACGGTTAGTCGGTTGCAAACACAGCAAAACTCTTTTTTTGTTAAGATTATCGATAATGCAAAATACAGGTTTATTAAACCTAGACCATGGTTTCTACGGTTTTAAAACCGCCTTTTTCAGAAGATGTAGGACGCAAAATCATATTATCTGTAGTCAAAATGAGAGCTGTTAACTTTGTCTAGTAGGCCTACATGTCATCCACTTAATCACCGTATAAATACGTTACACAGAAGTAGTAACCGTCTGCTGTAGGGCTTTCTCTTAAAACTACAGCAAACCGCTGCTACTTTTATACAATGAATTTACATATGATTAAGTGCATCACATGTACTGGATAGGCTCAACGACTCACCCTTTGACTGTAGATAATGTGGTTTTATGTCCTACATCTCCTGAAGATGATATCGAAGCCAGGGTCAAGGTTTAAGAAACCTGTATTTTGTGACTAGTTGGTTATTATTTCTAGTGCACTGAAGCTCTTGCATGACTACTTGCTGAAGCGGAGCTATGTTCAAAATCCATATTGATAATCTCAAACTCCAACTTTCGTCTTTCTTCGGTTTACCCTCAATCCACACTGACTGTTCGTTAGACAGTTAACTCCATTCAGCTGGTTCTGTAAGTCTTTTTTAGTTTCATTCAGGAAAGCTTATTCCCACATTTCTACATCTACATCTACATCTACATCCATACTCCGCAAGCCACCTGACGGTGTGTGGCGGAGGGTACCTTGAGTACCTCTATCGGTCCTCCCTTCTATTCCAGTCTCGTATTGTTCGTGGAAAGAAGGATTGTCGGTATGCCTCTGTGTGGGGTCTAATCTCTCTGATTTTATCCTCATGGTCTCTTCGCGAGATATACGTAGGAGGGAGCAATATACTGCTTGACTCTTCGGTGAAGGTATGTTCTCGAAACTTTGACAAAAGCCCGTGCCGAGCTACTGAGCGTCTCTCCTGCAGAGTCTTCCACTGGAGTTTATCATCTCCGTAACGCTTTCGCGATTACTAAATGATCCTGTAACGAGGCGCGCTGCTCTCCGTTGGATCTTCTCTATATCTTCTTATCAACCCTATCTGGTACGGATCCCACACTGCCGAGCAGTATTCAAGCAGTGGGCGAACAGGCGTACTGTAACCTACTTCCTTTGTTTTCGGATTGCCTTTCCTTAGGATTCTTCCAATGAATCTCAGTCTGGCATCTGCTTTACCGACGATCAACATTATATGATCATTCCATTTTAAATCACTCCTAATGCGTACTTCCAGATAATTTATGGTATTAACTGCTTCCAGTTGCTGACCTGCTATTTTGTAGCTAAATGATAAAGGATCTATCTTTCTGTGTATTCGCAGCACATTACACTTGTCTACATTGAGATTCAATTGCCATTCCCTGCACCATGCGTCAATTCGCTGCAGATCCTCCTGCATTTCAGTACAATTTTCCATTGTTACAACCTCTCGATATACCACAGCACCATCCGCAAAAAGCCTCAGTGAACTTCCGATGTCATCGACAAGGTCATTTATGTATATTGTGAATAGCAACGGTCCTATAACACTCCCCTGCGGCACACCTGAAATCACTCTTACTTCGGAAGACTTCTCTCCATTGAGAATGACATGCTGCGTCCTGTTATCTAGGAACTCCTCAATCCAATCACACAATAGGTCTGATAGTCCATATGCTCTTACTTTGTTCATTAAACGACTGTGGGGAACTGTATCGAACGCCTTGTGGAAGTCAAGAAACACGGCATCTACCTGTGAACCCGTGTCTATGGCCCTCTGAGTCTCGTGGACGAATAGCGCGAGCTGGGTTTCACATGACCGTCTTTTTCGAAACCCATGCTGATTCCTACAGAGTAGATTTCTAGTCTCCAGAAAAGTCATTATACTCGAACACAATACGAGTTCCAAAATTCTACAACTGATCGACGTTAGAGATATAGGTCTATAGTTCTGCACATCTGCTCGACGTCCCTTTTTGAAAACGGGGATGACCTGTGCCCTTCCCCAATCCTTTGGAACGCTACGCTCTTCTAGAGACCTACGGTACACCGCTGCAAGAAGGGGGGCAAGTTCCTTCGCGTACTCTGTGTAAAATTGAACTGGTATCCCATCAGTTCCAGAGGCCTTTCCTCTTTTGAGCGATTTTAATTGTTTCTCTTTCCCTCTGTCGTCTATTTCGATATCTACCATTTTGTCATCTGTGCGACAATCTAGAGAAGGAACTACAGTGCAATCTTTTTCTGTGAAACAACTTTGGAAAAAGACATTTAGTATTTTGGCCTTTAGTCTGTCATCCTCTGTTTCAGTACCATTTTGGTCACAGAGTGTCTGGACATTTTGTTTTGATCCACCCACCGCTTTGACATAAGACCAAAATTTCTTAGGATTTTCTGCCAAGTCAGTACATAGAACATTACTTTCGAATTCATTGAACGCCTCTCGCGTAGCCCTCCTCACACTACATTTCGCTTCGCGTAATTTTTGTTTGTCTGCAAGGCTTTGGCTATGTTTATGTTTGCTGTGAAGTTCCCTTTGCTTCCGCAGCAGTTTTCTAACTCGGTTGTTGTACCACGGTGGCTCTTTTCCATCTCTTACGATCTTGCTTGGCACATACTCATCTAACGCATTATGTACGACGGTTTTGAACTTTGTCCACTGATCCTCAACACTATCTGTACTTGAGACAAAACTTTTGTGTTGAGCCAACAGCTACTCTGAAACCTGATTTTTGTCACTTTTTCTAAACAGAAAAATCTTCCTACCCTTTTTAATATTCCTATTTACGGCTGAAATCATCGATGCCGTAACCGCTTTATGATCGCTGATTCCCTGTTCTGCGTTAACTTTTTCAAATAGTTCGGGTCTGTTTGTCACCAGAAGGTCTAATATGTTATCGCCACGAGTCGGTTCTCTGTTTAACTGCTCAAGGTAGTTTTCAGATAAAGCACTCAAAAAAATTTCACTGGATTCTTTGTCCCTGCCACCCGTTATGAACGACTGAGTCTCCCAGTCTATATCCGGCAAATTAAAATCTCCACCCAGAACTATAACATGGTGGGGAAATCTACTCGAGATATTTTCCGAATTATCCTTCAGGTGCTCAGCCACAACAGCTGCTGAGCCAGGGGGCCTGTAGAGGCATCCAATTACCATGTCTGAGCCTGCTTTAACCGTGACCTTCACCCAAATCATTTCACATTTCGGATCTCCGTCAATTTCCTTCGATACTATTGCACTTCTTATCGCTATAAACACGCCTCCCCCTTAACTGTCCAGCCTGTCTCTGCGGTATACATTCCAATCTGAGTTTAGGATTTCATTACTATTTACGTCTGGTTTCAGCCAACGTTCTGTCCCTAGTACCATATGAGCGTTGTGACCGTTTATTAATGAGAGCAGTTCTGGGACCTTTCTGTAGACGCTCCTGCAGTTTACTATTAGCACATTAATATTGTTATTCCCTGTTGCATTTTGCCTACTCCTACCTTGCTGCGTCACAGGAGGCGTCTTGTCGGGCCTAGGGAGGGGATTCTCTAACCTAAAAAACCCTCATGTGCACTCCACACGTACTCCGCTACCCTTGTAGCCACTTCCGGCGTGTAGTGCACGCCTGACCTATTCAGGGGGACCCTACATTTCTCCACCCGATAGTGGAGGTCGAGAAATTTGCACCCCAGATCTCCGCAGAATCGTCTGAGTCTCTCGTTTAAGCCTTCCACTCGGCTCCAAACCAGAGGACCGCGATCGGTGCTGGGAACGATACTACAAATACACTCCTGGAAACGGAAAAAAGAACACATTGACACCGGTGTGTCAAACCCACCATACTTGCTCCGGACACTGCGAGAGGGCTGTACAAGCAAAGATCACACGCACGGCACAGCGGACACACCAGGAACCGCGGTGTTGGCCGTCGAATGGCGCTAGCTGCGCAGCATTTGTGCACCGCCGCCGTCAGTGTCAGCCAGTTTGCCGTGGCATACGGAGCTCCATCGCAGTCTTTAACACTGGTAGCATGCCGCGACAGCGTGGACGTGAACCGTATGTGCAGTTGACGGACTTTGAGCGAGGGCGTATAGTGGGCATGCGGGAGGCTGGGTGGACGTACCGCCGAATTGCTCAACACGTGGGGCGTGAGGTCTCCACAGTACATCGATGTTGTCGCCAGTGGTCGGCGGAAGGTGCACGTGCCCGTCGACCTGGGACCGGACCGCAGCGACGCACGGATGCACACCAAGACCGTAGGATCCTACGCAGTGCCGTAGGGGACCGCACCGCCACTTCCCAGTAAATTAGGGACACTGTTGCTCCTGGGGTATCGGCGAGGACCATTCGCAACCATCTCCATGAAGCTGGGCTACGGTCCCGCACACCGTTAGGCCGTCTTCCGCTCACGCCCCAACATCGTGCAGCCCGCCTCCAGTGGTGTCGCGACAGGCGTGAATGGAGGGACGAATGGAGACGTGTCGTCTTCACCGATGAGAGTCGCTTCTGCCTTGGTGCCAATGATGGTCGTATGCGTGTTTGGCGCCGTGCAGGTGAGCGCCACAATCAGGACTGCATACGACCGAGGCACACAGGGTGGGGGGAGCGATCTCCTACACTGGCCGTACACCACTGGTGATCGTCGAGGGGACACTGAATAGTGCACGGTACATCCAAACCGTCATCGAACCCATCGTTCTACCATTCCTAGACCGGCAAGGGAACTTGCTGTTCCAACAGGACAATGCACGTCCGCATGTATCCCGTGCCACCCAACGTGCTCTAGAAGGTGTAAGTCAATTACACTGGCCAGCAAGATCTCCGGATCTGTCCCCCATTGAGCATATTTGGGACTGGATGAAGCGTCGTCTCACGCGGTCTGCACGTCCAGCACGAACGCTGGTCCAACTGAGGCGCCAGGTGGAAATGGCATGGCAAGCCGTTCCACAGGACTACATCCAGCATCTCTACGATCGTCTCCATGGAAGAATAGCAGCCTGCATTGCTGCGAAAGGTGGATATACACTGTACTAGTGCCGACATTGTGCATGCTCTGTTGCCTGTGTCTATGTGCCTGTGGTTCTGTCAGTGTGATCATGTGATGTATCTGACCCCAGGAAAGGGTCAATAAAGTTTCCCCTTCCTGGGACAATGAATTCACGGTGTTCTTATTTCAATTTCCAGGAGTGTAGTTAGCTCTGATTTCACCCCGCGAGCGAGGCCTTCCGCCTTCACCAATTCCGCCAATCGCCTGTACGAACTGAGGATGACCTCTGAACATAGACGGCAGGAGTCATTGGTGCCGACATGAGCAACAACTTGCAGTGGGGTGCACCCAGTGCTCTCTATCGCCGCCGGTAGGGCCTCCTCCACATTTCGGATGAGACCCCCCGGCAAGCAAACAGAGTGATCACTGGCCTTCTTCCCCGACCTTCCCGCTATTTCCCTAAGGGGCTCCATCACCCGCCTAACGTTGGAGCTCCCAATAACTAATAAACCCTTCCCCCCGTGTGCCTGCTCGGACCTTGCTGAAGGAGCAGCCACATGTCCACTCACAGGCAGAGCGGGCGATGCCACACGGCCAGCCTCCACATTGTCCCTCCGCCTCGTGCGCCGCGAACGCCGCTGAACCCGCCACTCCCCTTGGGGAGAGGGTGGCCCAACCGCGCCCAGTACACGCGAAGATGTGCACTCTCATGTGCACTCCACACGTACTCCGCTACCCTTGTAGCCGCTTCCGGCGTGTAGTGCACGCCTGACCTATTCAGGGGGAAGCATGTAACACCTGGGGTGTACCTTGCGACGCACCAGACTCCCCACTGCCGCTGCACTCCGAGGCAGCAGCCTGAAGACGGCTGACCGCGGCCATCAACACGCTCAGCTGTTCGCGAACAGTGGCCAGCTCCTCCTGCGTCCGTACACAGCAGTCACACATCCTATCCATCCTAAGGAATCAATTTACTGAAGAGAGTTAATCAATCTTTAACTAGACTGCTAATTCACTAAAGGCGGCTGTTTATTCACTAAACTGTGGTTGCTAGGCACTGCTTGTAGAAAACAATGAAAATAGCACTACCTGTCTCTGGACTGTATTGAAAACAAACACTAGCACTACTGGCACTATGGTTGACTAAAGGGACTCTCTCTGACTTATTTCAAAACAAACACGAAATCTATGGAACTATTAATAGCACTCGACACTTAAAGCTTCCTAAAAGCAAATACACACGGAAGAAGAAGTGACAAGTAAGAAAAATGCAGTTAATACTTAAATTAAGGTAGCTCGCTGCACAGCAGACGTGAAGCAGACGGCAGTTACGACGACACTGACTCTACTGGCACTATGGCTGACTAAAGGGACTCTCTCTGACTGTATTCAAAACAAACACGAAATCTATGGAACACTATTAATAGCACCCGACAATTAAAGCTTCCTAAAAGCAAATACACACGGAAGAAGAAGTGACAAGTAAGAAAAATACAGTTAATACTTAAATTAGGGTAGCTCGCTGCACAGCAGACGTGAAGCAGACGGCAGTTACGACGACACTGACAGAATTTCGAAAATTTTGCAGCATTTCTATTGAACACCTTTTCTGGATCGACGAATCTTTGTAGATGTTTTTAATTTTCTTAAACCTTGCTTCTATTATCAAGCGCAAAATAAGGACTACTCTCCGGTGCCTATACCATTCCCAGAGCAAAACTTGTCATCACCTAACAGATCCTCAATTTCCCTTTGCGTACTTGTGTACGGTATATCATTCTTGTCAGTGGCTTGGATACAATAGCTTTCAAACACACTGTGCGATAATTCTGGCAATTATTTGTCCCGGCATTCTTGAGGACAGTGTGAATGATGTTTTTGAGAAAGGCTGATAGTTTGTCTCCAGAACCTACACAATAACTTGAACAGTAATTTGTTGGTCACTTCCAGCAGTGATTTTAGAAATCTCCAAGAAATATTGATCTCCATTTTTTTTTTTGTATCAAGTAGCCAGAGAAACTCACTCCCACGTCAGTGAACTTTTCTACGTATATGCACTCTTCCAGCATTTGGTAGATTTCCCACTGGTCATGTTACAGTCCTTGCTTTTAATTTCACCGAAGGTTGTTTTGACTTTTCTACATGTGTAACAGTCAGTGCGATAACTATTTTCTTCACGTTTTTTATATTTTTTTCTGGAGAGATATCGTATTCGCTTATGGAATTTCCTTTATTTCTATTATTAAATGGTCTCTATCAAAATATTTCTCTCTTTTTGAACGTCTTTTTACTTCCTTCTTTCGTCGACTGATTGAAGTGCTTCTTCTCTTACTAAAGTTTTATTCGCAGTTACATTCCTCGTACCAACGCTTGTCTGTCAAACATCTGTGCCAGCCGTTTTAAGAGATTTCCTCTCCTCTTCAGTTGAACTGTCTACTGTTGTATCCGATAGCGCAGCTTGTACAGCCTCAAAGAACATCAAACGCACATCATTATTGCACAGAATTTCTATGTACTTTATTCCACGTTAAATCTTCCAAACGATAATCTTAAAATTCAATCTTCACTTAACCACTACCAAACTGCAATCGGAGTACAGCTGGGCACGCCTTACAATGCAATGAGTTCGGAATGTCTTTCTAACGACGACGACTAAACTGTTTGATACTGCTTGCAGTTGTCAGTTTTCTTCGTTCGTTGTACAGTGTTTTCGCTATTACTTGCTGAAATTTGTTGCCAGTCTCATTAGTCTTTCTCGTTCTCGATTCCTACTTCCAAACCCATTTTCTGGAATAAACTGACTTTTTGCCATTCTCCTACTACTGCGTTCCTATAACAACATGATTATTATATTATGGTCTCCCTCTGCATATGTAATTACCCGTTCAATAGCCTTACACACCTCCATATCATACTTGTGACTACTGTATGTAAGGGCGAACTACTGTTATTTACATTGGTTGCTGACGGTTCTCATTAGAGCAACTACGTCACCGAACAATTGATTGGAACTTACTGCCTGCACCACAGTCTTATTCGTAACGATTTCTGTTACCGTTATATTACATTTTGCTACTTTTGATATTACTCTGTATTCATCTCTCCGGAAATCGTTTTCTTTGTTCCATTTCACTTCATGTCCCCCCCGCCAAATTTGTTTTGATTCTTCGTATTTCTCTTTTCAGATATTCAAAATGATGTTCAAACTTTTATCTTTCCTCAGTTTGCCTTGTAGAATGTTACCCTGTGGGACCTTGTAGAACGTGGCCCCTTCATTGGTACCTAAGACTTTTTCGTGGTCACTTCCCACTCGACAGTAGATCCGAATGGGTGACGAATGCAGAATCATTTGCCAATTGAAACATCATCATAATGCTTTTACAGTTACAGGCTACATGTGTTTTTGACACACTTTATGTGCCTTTAATGCATCGTCAAGCCTTATTATTTTATCACCCAGGAATTTTATCCCTATGAGTTTTTGTTAGTTTTTTTTATAGTTTTTTTAGCCCTGATTGTTCTATCTCACCCATGAGATTCATGATTAGGGTTATGCTGCATAAAATGCTTCTAGCTTTATTGTTATTTTCTAATGCCTCATTTTGGACCGTCATGAAAGAGATTCTTTGATCTATGCCTCTTGTCAGGCAAAATCAAGTTCGTTTTTCCTGAATACTATTGCTTTGCGTTGTGTGATCTTTAACTAATCCATTCCCCCAGCTCTTTAAGTTCTTATACAATTTCTGTTTGCTCCTCTTGTTATTTGAGGTATGTATTTGGGTGTTTGTTGTTTGTCATGATTTTATTTATTTATTTATTTTTTTTTTTTTTTTGCTTCGGACCAGCAAACAATCACACATCACGTGCAAAGGGAATGTAGCTGATTTAATATTTTTGTTCCATTCTCTGCGTACCTTCTAAGTGCAGAGTTATAGAATGACAGGAAAAAGTTATCTGCCTGTCTTACTCCTGCTTTTATTTCGATTGAATCTGATTCTTCCTCATGAATTTAACTTTTCAATACGAATTTGTTATAGTGGTTTTTGTTATGTTGTTTTCTATGGAACTCCATTTCTTCTCTTACCGGTATTACTGTTTCTCTCAATCATATACATTCTTTAAATCACTGAAAGAATTTACATAAGTCTTTGTCTTTGAATTTTGGTGTGGCATAATGTTTTTGAGGTTTAGTGTTTTTTCGGAGCACCATCTACGATTTTGGAATCTTCCCTTGTATTCCTACAGTTGTGGACCCAATTGCAGTTCTGCTGTATTTAAAAGGTCTTATGAAGAAAGTTACAAGTAGCAGTGATATTCTTCTGTAGTTATTTGGGTCTGTTTCGAAGCCTTTTATGTGAAGAGCGTAGACGAGAGCTGTTTTCCACTCTACTGGGATATCTTCTTCTTCTCTAATTCCATTGAAGACATTTTGAAGAGATTTAATGGACTATTTAGCTGCTTCGTTCCTTAGTTTGACCACTATTTGATTTTCACCTGATGCTTTTAAAATTTTGTAAAAATCTGAAATGACATTTCGCAGTTCTTCAATTGTTGGTAATTATGAATCAGCTTTATCAGGATTATTTGGACCGAGTCCATGTTTCTCAAGACTGGATTCACAAATCAAGAGTTTCTCAAAGTGTTCCGTTAATGTTTTACAGCTCTCTGTATTGTTGAAGACTATGTTCCCATAGCAGCTCGAAATTAGATGGCAAATATTTTGGATTTTGTTACTTTTTGTTCGAAATTCTGTAAAAGCTTCTTGTGTGGTTTTTGGTAATTTCTTCAACTATTTGGAGGAGAGTTTTCCTATCATGTGCCTTCTTAAACTTATTTATATTTTTACCTACTGTTTTTCTAATTCTAATGAAATGCCGTGTGTATTTTGTGATTGCCATTGTTGTCAAGCCTATTTTCTTGTTGCAGTTAATGTATCACATTCCATCGACCATGAGGCACGTATTCTGGCTTTAGTTTGGCTTGCTATTTGTTAGCTTCGTTAAGTAAGTTTTCCTTGATATTCTCCCAGATTTGAGTCTGGATGTTTTCTGTTGCCTCTGTGAAGTCATTTGAATGTAGCATGTATTCCGTGGTGCATATCGGGCCTGATTTGTTTTCCTTTCTATTTTTTCTTTGGGGTGGCTTTATACTTGAGCTTATACTGATAAACGAAATTTGCAAACCTTAGCACTCCTTGTGAAATGTGTCAACTGCTTTTTTATGGTAGCCTTTTGATGTTACAGATTCAAGAATTAGATTACGTGCCTGGCATAGTTCCATTGGCCAGATGGCATTTCTCTTTATTCCACGATGAGCGGGACGGCTTCCAACGATTTCTTATACTTTTTTTATTGCCAATCTGTGCATTAAGAATTTCCCAGGAGGATGATGTTGTTTGTCTTCTGAAATATTCTGAATAGTTGGTTTCCAGTTGGTTCCACAAGTCTTCACTTTTTTCCAAATTTTTCCAGTTGTCTTCATTTATGTGTAAATATGCGTTAATAACAGTTTATATTTTACTTGCATCATTAAATGTATGACTTAATAGTCTCTCAGATTAGGGATCGAATTCAGTTGTCTGATTTAAAATTTAGCCGTCTATTATAAAGGTTGTTCCAATGTGTGGAACACCTTGTTTCCTACTGCCCGTTTATATATCACAGAACCTTTTAATTGAAAATTATCTGTATATGTAACTCTGGTTTCTTGTAAGACCTCTATCATTACCGCGTGATTCCTGTCATGTCTGGGAAGAACTTAAGATTTCCTGTTTTCCATTATTGAATTACTTTAAAGCTGCTAAGTGTGTTAGTGGTTTGGTTTTAATTTGGCATAAAACTGCAAAACACTCCAACTTGTCTTTGTATGGTGTTGCTGACTCCACAGGATTCGAATGTCTGTTTTCGCACTTTTGTATTGCGGATCGTTCACTTGGGGTTAATTGTCTTTCATCACATACTTCCATCATTGATAAAAGTTATTTTCAGAGTGACTCAAAGGCCACAGTTAGTGTGCCAAGATTGTGAATCCATTCGATCTTCCATTACGACATTCTCCTCTTCATCCGCCACTGAGAACGTTAGCCAGTTTTCACCTAGTAACCCTAGGCAGGAGCTCTGCCACAGGTTGCTGCTATCCGAAATAAGATGGACCATGGTTTTTTAAAGAGGTTTTTACTCCTCCCCCTCCACACCTCTCCACATTCCCCATCACTTGCGAGACAGTGAGGCATATTTGGGATCGTTAATAGAGAATATACCACTTTTCTTGTACAGGGAGAATCACCTAAGACTTGCAACGCAGATATTGCGGAAACTGAAGATGTGCAGTTTTCACAGAATGGATTGGTGGTCAGGGACTCGTATTGTTAGCCAGTGTACAGGTTACACTAGTAATTACAAAGGATATTTTTGTGCAAACATATAAATTCTTAAATAGAATGTACCCTATTGACATTAATGTACTAAAAGTGGGGTAAATCGTAATGCCAGCGTGTTCCTTGCAGGATGGTACTGCGAGTCGTTTGGGTGACATCGTATTTTGAAAGCTTCCTACACCGACATTTGCACGTTACCTGTGGTAGCACACGTTAACAACACAAGGGTATAGACTAGTTATGTGGATTCTGACCATCATAGGTTTTGTTCAAAATAACAACCGGCAGCGGAAATACACAGTTCCAGTCTGGTACGGAAGGAGCGACTACTGCACACGTGGTAGCATTTCAGCGAGATGTCCGAGCAGACTCCAGTAATACGGTGTTGGGTATTATCGTACGTAGCAGGTATGTCCTTATAGACAGCGTCTCTCAGATTACCCCACAGAAAAATGTCTACAGGCGTCACATCCGGAGAACCGGCCTGCCGAAGTACAGCTCCTCTGCGTGCAATACTAAGATTAGGAAATAGTTCGTGAGTACATGATGTATTACTTCGTGCCCTATTTCCTGGACGGCCATCATATTGTTATCACAGGTTCCTCCTAGTCTGCTGAAGAAAGTTTATGTTTTCAGAAGAAATACACTTTCTAAGTGTTATTACAGTCTGTTTATTGACATAAAGTGTGAGCTTCGCACTATAAATCATTCTGTGAAAACCGCAAATCAATAAAACTTTCCATTTCCCACAATATTTTCGAAATACTTTTCAGGTGATTCACCCTATATGTAAGCATATTCTTTTAGTTTGCCTCCATAACATTCATGTCAGCCTTCACCCTCCAGTTAGGAGTTGCATGTGAAACTGCACTAGGTTTGCTTTCTGTAAATCGGGAAATGACTTCTGCAATACTTAGAAAAAACATTATGTAAACAGTATCGATTAGTTGTGCAAACTCTTTGGATCCTTTGCATGTGGAGGCACTGTAGTACATTTTAAGCTTTGGTGAGCCTCTCAATCTTTAGCCAGTCAGGGACCTGAACAACGGACTAGGCCTCGGGGCTATGTGCATTTGAAATTCGCGCTTTGTTCTGAGAGTCGGAGCGAAGAAGTTCCGAGGAGTCGGCTGCAATATTGTAAAGTTTCCTAAGACCACTTCAGTTATTTTACCGTGGTCGTTAATAGGCTGCACAGTTATTTTGCAATCATTCTGCGTTCAGGATTTGTAATGAACTTCAATGTGAATTTGCGCTCAGGCGCAAAATGTAACAAAGACTCGGAGAATGCATGTTATTCGGAAGCGAGAAGCTGATTACAGAAACTGATGCGCTATCCACTCATTCTTGTCATCATTTCCTGCACTGTACAATGGACGTTGCTGTATTGGAAAACACGTGTACCGGGTATCTAAAAGCTTTTGGGTCAGTTACAAACAAGTTATAGTGGAGCCACAGCGAATTGTATTAAGATAGGGAACCAATGGTCGAAAATGCATATTTATTGTGTTATGGACATAGACATCGTACACAGCATAACAACGTAGGCCTTATTAATTGTTCAAAGTGACGACCGTCAGTCTCAATACATGCATGGCAACGGCTCATGAAGTTCTGCTACACTGTCTCAAAGATTCCTGGTGTCTTTTGTACGAAGAGACAGGCAACTTGGACATTAGAAAGCAGGTTTTCGTCCGTTTCTACGAGCGTCAGGGATGTGCACTATTTCTCACCAGCTGCCTGTTCCAGTGTACAAGAGAAACCTGGGACATTTTCGAGAGTGCGACAGAAACGCTTGTGCTGTTGCAATACATGGGTTCAGGCTCACGGCCGTCGCTTTGAGCAATTACTACGAGCTACGTTGTTGTTACGTAGTGTAGAGTGTTAGGTCCATAACACAATAAACATGCATTTCGGACCATTGGTTCCCCATCAGATTATTACCGGCTGTGAGACCACTATCACCTGCTTCAATTTCACCAGAGGGTTTCAGACACGCTGGCCTTACAAGATCTTCGATTCATATCACATGTACTGAGGACTCATTGTGGTTTATATATTTTTGGAATATGAGTTCAGTATTATTACTAGTAATTTCTGTTCTACCCAGACATTATTTTCTTTATATAAGTAAAATTCTATAAACGCTTTGTGTAACGCCATCTTGTCTTCACCTGTTGCCTGAATCCCCCTTTGTATCATCAGCTATTGGTCAATATACTAATAGTCAGTTCAATCGTATACAGCTTTCCCACTTCATTAGTAACATATACTCTGCTTTCCTGGCACAGAAAGGTAAGTTTGGGTGCCATTTCCGGAACGCAGATTTATTGTGCTGGCGTCCGAAATGTGTATACTGATATAACAACAAGTTATTTTGTGTAGCATATGATAGTGATACTTTCCGTGTTTTGCCGTGAAGATCTATTTGATCGTCGCTCGAACGTACGTGTGTCACAAATAATGCCAGGTTTGAATCGCTAATAGCTACAAGACATATAATATGTAAGCGATAGTTGAACCCATTACGAGTCAATTATGCCTGTACGCTTTCGTTGCGCAGTGTTTGTTTTCTTGAGACGTCATTGTGCCATTGTGCCTATGATGTCATCTTACTGGCGTTGGTGCATGATAGCTATAGCTACGAATTAGCTATGTACGAAGTTATCAATTGGTGTAGCGTGAAAATGCGTTTATCTAGGACACCGATTCGAGTGAAGAGCATGCGGACTAGTACTAGGGCCCAAAGTTCGGCAATAAAAGTATTCACCGAAATGCAAGCAAAAATTAGTACTAATAAATGGAAAATAACAAAATAATGAAAGATGTCTCATATCAGTCGTGAATATTCTGGGAACTAAGGAAATGCAGGTCAAAGGAAGGTTCGTGTCGAAGGGAATCCGAAGAGCTTAAAACTGCAGTGCCGACTCAATTCCAGAGCTCCGGCAGCGTTGGAAAGGAGACAAAAAAATAGCACTAAATGATTACTTAACTGATCAATCAAGCATGAAGCTAACAACCAAAGACCAAACTTCTGATTTATCTCTTTATCTTTTCTGTAACCATTATACTACTTTTTTCAGCCATTGTATTAAGGAGGTTCATACTTAAATTACATATTAATGCGAAATACTTGTTATAAGTTTATCCTGCAGTTTCCACGAAGAATCTACGGTGCGGAGCCAAACTGTGTGCACAGAAAGTTTTAAGTTTCTTTTAATAGCAAATACAGATTTTGTGTTTTGACTATGTTAAGATCCAGTTCCCTTCACAAGGCATTGTCAAACGTTGATGTTGTTGTGGTCTTTATCCCGAAGACTGACTTGTTGCAGCTCACCATGTTACTCAATCTGTGCAAACTTCATCTACGAATAACTACCACAACCTACATCCTTCTGAATCTGCTTGTTGTATTAATTTCTTGGTCTCCGTCTATGATTTCAACCTCCCCCCTCCCCCACCCTCTCACCCTCACACTTCCCGCCAATATCAAATTAGTGATCCCTTGATTTCTCAAAATATGGCTTATCAACCGATCGCTTCTTTTAGTCAAGTTCTGCCACATTTTACTTCTCTCCCCAGTTCTGTATCTCCTCATTAGTTATGTGATCTTTCTATCTGTTCTTCAGCATTCTTCTGTAGCACCGCATTCGAAAAGTTTCTATTCTGTTCTTGTCGAAACCGTTTATTATCTGTTGGTCCATTCCGTATTTACCTACACACCAGACAAATACTTTCAGAAAAGACTTCCTGACACTGAAGTCTATTTTTCATGTTAACAAATTTCTCTTCTTGCCATTGCCAGTCTACAATTTATATCCTCACTACTTCGGACATCATCAGTTACTTTGCTGCCAGAATAGCAAAACTCATCTGATACTTTAAGTGTCTCGTTTCCTTATTTAATTTCCTCGCCATCACCTGATTTAATTCGACCACACTCCACTGCTATACAAGCTGTAAATAGGCCTTGGCTTCCTGTATTGTAGCTCTGTATGGAGAGAATTTCAAAGAGAGTATTCCAGTCAACATTGTGAAAAGCTTTCTCTAAGTCTACAAATGCTACTCGTACTAACGTAGGTTTGCCTTCCCTTAACCTATCTTCTACGATACGTCGTAGTGTTTGTATTGCCTCGCATGTTCCTATATTTCTCCGAAATCCAAACTGATCTCGACCGATTTTGGCTTCTCTCAGTTTTCTCATTCTTCTGCGTAGAATTCGTGTTAGAATTTGCAACCATGAGTTACTGAACTATAGTTTTAACAGCCCCGATGATATTCTCTCTGTACATTGAGAAAGCAGTAAAGGAAACCAAACAAAAATTTGTAACAGGAATTGAAGTTCACGATGTAGGAATAAAAAATCTGAGGCCTTCTTATGGCACTGCAGTTCTGTCAGAGACAGCAAAGGACTTGAAAAAGCAACTGAACGAAATGACTGTGTAGATATCTTGTAGTTATAGTCAAAGAGAACCATTCTCGTAACAAAATGTATGGCTATAAGCTGAACGTAACGACACTGCATAATTTAGGTACGTTTTTATGAGGGTTTACCAAGGAAAATCGCCAAACAGCCGTACGTTTTGAGAAGTTATTATTATTATTTATTTTTTTGACAATCAGTTTCGCCATTTCAGTATTCCGTCTTCATGCTCCTGCATATTAAAACGAGTGTACATGTAGCGTATATCAAGTCTGACTTCAGAGAAAATTAAACGTAATAATGAAATATCTGAAAATCTACAAAATGCAGTTAGCTGCCTTAAGACAAGTACCTGTGCACTTACAGCACAACAAAGAATATGTTCACATATTGGATAGTATTGAAACTATTTTAACGTTACAGAGTTATAACAGAATATGCCAAACATTACAAACGACCAAGCTACTCATTATAAAATGCAAGCAAGCATATGGAGGAGGCAGTACCTATGCAATTTAATAAAGTTGAAATTCAACCTACGTCTCCTACTGAAGTTAGGTTAACAATGAATTTACTCAAAAGTAAAAGCTCACATGGAATTTATAGCATTTCTAACAGCGTGCTAAAAGCTTGTTCCCAACAAATAGATAAGATTCTCAGCCACATATGTAGTAGCTCACTGAAAAAGGGCATTTTTCCAGGTAGACTGAAAGACACTATTGTTAAAGAATTGCATAAAAAGGGGATAAATTTTATGCAGACAACTACCACCCAATCTCATTTCTGATAGCTTTATCGAAAATTCTAGAAAAAATTATGTGTTCAAGAGTAGCATCACATATTTGTACAAATGAGCTCCTAACAAAATGTAAGTTTGGTTCTGAGAAAGGCTTTTCTACAGAAAATGCTATATATGCTTTCACTGATCAAATATTAATTCACTGAATAATTGAAAATCACCCATTGGAATGTTTTGTGATCTCTCTAAAGACTTTGTGTGAATAATGAAATTCTTCTAGATAAGCTTAAGTATTATTGTATGAGTGGGACAGTGCACAAATGGTTTAATTCATACTTAAGTGGAAGAACGCATAAGGTTGAAATTAAAAGTACAGATAGTGTCCATAAACCAGCAGAATCCTCTAATTGGGGAGGTATCAAGAATGGTGTCCCACAGGGTTCAGTCTTGGGTCCCTTATTGCTCTTAGTTTGTATTAACGACTTGCCACTCTATATTAACGATGATGCAAAGTTAGTTCTTTTTGCTGATGATAGAAGTATAGTAATTAAACCCAAGAAGCAAAAATCAGCTGAGGAAATAGCAAATAATGTCTTTCAGAAAATTATTAAGTGGTTCTCTACAAATGAACCCTCACTAAATTTTGAGAAAACACAGTTTGAACAACTCTGTACAGTAAATGGCATAACACCATTGATAAATATAGACTATTCAACAGAAGCCTGTTGATGAGAAATTAATTGGACGAAACAGAGTGGTGATCTGCTGAAGCGGTTAGGTTCATCTATTTATGCTGTTGTGGTTATTGCAAATTTTGGTGATAAACGTACCAATAAATTAACCTCCTAAGCTTATTTCCGTTCACTGTTTTTATGTGGCATCATATTTTGGGACAATTCGTTATTAAGGGAGAAAGTATTAACTGCACAAAAGTGTGCAATCTGAATAATAGCTGGAGCCCATCCAAGATCACCTTGCAGACATTTATTTAAGAACTCGGTATTTTCACAGTACCTTCGCAATACATACATTCACTTACGTAATTTATCATTAATAACCCACCCCAGTTCAAAAATGACAGCGAAGTGCATAGCTACAGCACTAGAAGAATGGATGATATCCACTATTCTGGATTAAATATACTTTGGCACAGAAAAGGGTGAGTTAAGCTGCCACAATATACTTTGCTCATTTGCCAAATAATTTTAAAAGTCTGACAGATAGCCAACCTACATTTAAAAGCAAACTAAGACAATTTCTGAATGACAACTCCTTCTTCTCAGTAGATGAACTCTTAGCTATGATGTAGTAACTGTAAAAAAATAATTAATTAATAATTTTGGGTGTAAAGAAAACTTATGTTAAAGTTACACGTTTCACATCATTACGAAATGTCGTTCTGATGATCTATAGGACAAGGCTTAATGTATGTATGTATGTATGTACTATGCATGTCTCTTTTTCGCTGCAATATTTAGTTGTGTTATTGCAACAGATTCTTTTGCCTGTCTGGAGTCAGATAGCACCGAGCGTTGGATATTGGGTCATGGACATTCAAATAACAACACATAGCCTTATCAGGGTTTGACTAACTAGTTATGGAAGGCGATCAGTTTCTTAATGCAGTACACAAATTTTACATAGCTTTATCTTCTTTGGCGACCTTCTCTGTTATATCAGGGTGACTGTTGTCACCATTTTTGCTTTCAACTGCCTATTTAACTTACGAAATAGGATTAATAAAGAAAAGGAGCGAGTCATCAAGAAATGAATTATAGCTAACATATCCAGATAAAACTAAAATTTTTCTTGGTAGACTTTTATTTTGTTTTAAGTACAATAAAACTACACATTTTCGTGCACAAATTATAATGTTTCTCTATTTCATTAAGACAAATAACTTCTACTAAAACATAAAAGAATTAAATCAAAAGAAAAGTTTTAGCACTATTCTACACGAGTTAATCTTTATAAGTAAATTTTCTATTCGATATCTTGGGTCAATTCATTAAAAAATTAGAATAATGGAAACTGTAAATGAAATGCGGTATGGAGCTGTCGTTGAGTGGCAGGATGCTGCGCCATATTTAATAAATTGAATAAAAAATGAACCACCTCATTGCCACATCAAAAAGATCTAAAATTCGTAGCAACAAGTACCAAGATTTAATTTACGAGTGTCTTTTTCTTTTGGAGACAAGGCTACTAGTCGCAGAATTTACAAAACCTCCAAAAAACGTTTACAAAAATTTTTAAGAAATGAATCTTAAAAAAAAATTCTGAACTCTTGACATTACATCCAAGCCTTAACAAAGAAGTTTAATAAGATCGCTATTGTAGCGTTTAATAATATATTACAGATTTACGTTTTAGAAACCTACAGAAATGATTAAAAGCGTAATAACATCCTACATCCATTGGCAAGTAAAATGGACCGCATCTAATTAGGAAAAATGAGCAGTCAGAAAAATAGGTTGATGATAAATTCACATGAAACACAATTATATGGCCGTACAGACAAGGTGCCCATATAGGGCCAAAATGACCTCTTCCTTTTGTTGATGAACAAAATTCAACCCGGTTGGCCTACTGAGATTTAGGCTCTCGCATTAGTGCGTTTAACATAGAGTACAACCACGTTAGGACTGACCGTTTTTCACTGATTATTTGACTTCTCTCCCCTTTAAATGTAGGTTACATTATCATGACTGAATAATATCCGGTGACGTACATGAATGGAAACTCTTGGGGGACAGATGTCGTTCCCCCAATACACAAAAATCTCCCACATTCCCAGTTAAAAGTTTGAATTGTCAACTCTATGAAACAAAGTGATTGGGCAGTTACAGATAGTAATCTGCCTGTTCTCGACGTCGATGTCAGCACCTGAAATAAAACCTCTGTAGCTCTGCAGATCTCCGGCGAACGTCGACTCTGAAAAGTCTTACAAAAGCTATAGGCACAATCTTACGGCTTGGGGAAGCCGTCTTAGGTGCTATGACGTACTCATTATGTAGCATGGGAATCACTGTTAAAGTTGTGTATTAATGTCGTTAAAGTCCAAAATCTAATCTCTCAAAATAGAGCATAAACGACTGTGGTACAAGCTTTACTGATATCCTGGACACAAAATTCTCAACGAATCACTACACACCAAATAATGTTCCGAGTCACGACGAGGGAGAAGTTAAAATAACCAAAGATTTATACGTACCCTTTCCATTTACGAAATTAGATTTTTCCATAAATGCTATTCGTAGCAACGTTTACGGATACATCATCCTCACGTATGAGATGAAATTTTATCATAATTAATCAAATTACTCTTCGTATTCGAAACGGCAACTTCCAACAATGGCTCTAATTACAGTTCTGCTGCCGTCTCACTCTCCGCAGTTGTTAAATAGGAAGTAAGTACGTTTACATTGCACGTAATGTTCCAGATATATTCACCGAGTTTTTAAATCACGAGGCAGAGATAAGCTCCCTCTCTTTCCCTCTCTCTCACTCTCTCTCTCTCGCTGTCGTAATGAGTCTCTGATCCATATACACTCCTGGAAATTGAAATAAGAACACCGTGAATTCATTGTCCCACGAAGGGGAAACTTTATTGACACATTCCTGGGGTCAGATACATCACATGATCACACTGACAGAACCACAGGCACATAGACACAGGCAACAGAGCATGCACAATGTCGGCACTAGTACAGTGTATATCCAGCAATGCAGGCTGCTATTCTCCCATGGAGACGATCGTAGAGATGCTGGATGTAGTCCTGTGGAACGGCTTGCCATGCCATTTCCACCTGGCGCCTCAGTTGGACCAGCGTTCGTGTTGGACGTGCAGACCGCGTGAGACGACGCTTCATCCAGTCCCAAACATGCTCAATGGGGGACAGATCCGGAGACCTTGCTGGCCAGGGTAGATGACTTACACCTTCTAGAGCACGTTGGGTGGCACGGGATACATGTGGACGTGCATTGTCCTGTTGGAACAGCAAGTTCCCTTGCCGGTCTAGTATTGGTAGAACGATGGGTTCGATGACGGTTTGGATGTACCGTGCACTATTCAGTGTCCCCTCGACGATCACCAGTGGTGTACGGCCAGTGTAGGAGATCGCTCCCCACACCATGATGCCGGGTGTTGGCCATGTGTGCCTCGGTCGTATGCAGTCCTGATTGTGGCGCTCACCTGCACGGCGCCAAACACGCATACGACCATCATTGGCACCAAGGCAGAAGCGACTCTCATCGCTGAAGACGACACGTCTCCGTTCGTCCCTCCATTCACGCCTGTCGCGACACCACTGGAGGCGGGCTGCACGTAGTTGGGGCGTGAGCGGAAGACGGCCTAACGGTGTGCGGGACCGTAGCACAGCTTCATGGAGACGGTTGCGAATGGTCCTCGCCGATACCCCAGGAGCAACAGTGTCCCTAATTTGCTGGGAAGTGGCGGTGCGGTCCCCTACGGCACTGCGTAGGATCCTACGGTCTTGGCGTGCAACCGTGCGTCGCTGCGGTCCGGTCCCAGGTCGACGGGCACGTGCACCTTCCGCCGACCACTGGCGACAACATCGATGTACTGTGGAGACCTCACGCCCCACGTGTTGAGCAATTCGGCGGTACGTCCACCCGGCCTCCCGCATGCCCACTATACGCCCTCGCTCAAAGTCCGTCAACTGCACATATGGTTCACGTCCACGCTGTCGCGGCATGCTACCAGTGTTAAAGACTGCGATGGAGCTCCGTATGCCACGGCAAACTGGCTGACACTGACGGCGGCGGTGCACAAATGCTGCGCAGCTAGCGCCATTCGACGGCCAACACCGCGGTTCCTGGTGTGTCCGCTGTGCCGTGCGTGTGATCATTGCTTGTACAGCCCTCTCGCAGTGTCCGGAGCAAGTATGGTGGGTCTGACACACCGGTGTCAATGTGTTCTTTTTTCCATTTCCAGGAGTGTAGATCACTAGCACAGACCATGAAGTCAACATGAAAGGAGGAGGCCAATAGTAAGTTATTCTCAACACTCGAATTACTAGTCAATTGTGTAAGAAATATTTACGGCAAAAAAGATACTGGAGACAATTTGGACAAAGCGGGCCATGCGCTGAAATCACTTTATGTACTGCTTAATGTAGATAACATTAGACACTGTGCCAAGTTTCTAGAAATTGCTCTCTTGTCCTGCAACAAAACGTTGAGCGTTGTTTCGCTATGCCTTATCATTTGCTGTCTCTAATTAGAGATTAAAGATTTCAATGTTCTCTCATTCGTGCGTAGAAAGGCTCCATTGTCTACGCGGTCCGAGTTGCCTTGTCAGGGCCCGTGCAGCTCCACCTGTCGGAGGTTCGAGTCCTCTCTTATGCATGGGTATGTGTGTTGTCCTTAACGTAAGTTAGATTAAATAGTGTGTAATCTTAGGGACCGATGACCTCAGCAGTTCTGTCCCATAAGACCTTCCCACAAATTTACAAATTTTTTCCATTGTCTAAGTAATTCAGCTTTCTGATGGATAGGTCTTGTGATGCTCATACAGCCTATTTCCATGTTGCTGCTTTATTCCTTTCCCACTGTGTATGGTCTTCGAACATCCAAACCATTCTGTGTATGACGTCGTCTCTCATATGGCAGTACTGACCGTATGGATTCTGCTCTAGGTGGACCCTATGCCACCACTGTGGGGGGGGGGGGGGGGGGACCAGGGGAGGGCGGAGGTAGGCCATCGTTGATAAATACACTTGCGCCCAAGGCGTACATTCGACGTCATACACTAGTCAGAGAGATTTTTCCATGTAGTATGAGAGTGAAGATCTAGTGTTTTAAACTAAATGAGCGATGTTACTCGTTTATCTCATGATAAAATTTCAGTAATTGGTTATTTTGATTACTCCCTGTTTCCAATTTCTATATGCCTGGAGAATATATTTCATCGAGGTGGAAATATCACTTAATAGTAGGCTGCTGTGTTCAGTTTCTCCTGCCACGCCCCATACTTCCTAGCAGAGTTTATCCACAGGGCCGGCGAGTAGTATGTGAATCTCTTGATTTGTGTTAGAAGTCTAGCTGGTGTAGCCTCCCTTCCTTCATTGAGAGTGTTACTGCTCTCTGCACAAACGGAAGATGAACCCTCTCCACGGGAACCATCATGTACACTCCTGGAAATGGAAAAAAGAACACATTGACACCGGTGTGTCAGACCCACCATACTTGCTCCGGACACTGCGAGAGGGCTGTACAAGCAATGATCACACGCACGGCACAGCGGACACACCAGGAACCGCGGTGTTGACCGTCGAATGGCGCTAGCTGCGCAGCATTTGTGCACCGCCGCCGTCAGTGTCAGCCAGTTTGCCGTGGCATACGGAGCTCCATCGCAGTCTTTAACACTGGTAGCATGCCGCGACAGCGTGGACGTGAACCGTATGTGCAGTTGACGGACTTTGAGCGAGGGCGTATAGTGGGCATGCGGGAGGCCGGGTGGACGTACCGCCGAATTGCTCAACACGTGGGGCGTGAGGTCTCCACAGTACATCGATGTTGTCGCCAGTGGTCGGCGGAAGGTGCACGTGCCCGTCGACTTGGGACCGGACCGCAGCGGCGCACGGATGCACGCCAAGACCGTAGGATCCTACGCAGTGCCGTAGGGGACCGCACCGCCACTTCCCAGCAAATTAGGGACACTGTTGCTCCTGGGGTATCGGCGAGGACCATTCGCAACCCTCTCCATGAAGCTGGGCTGCGGTCCCGCACACCGTTAGGCCGTCTTCCGCTCACGCCCCAACATCGTGCAGCCCGCCTCCAGTGGTGTCGCGACAGGCGTGAATGGAGGGACGAATGGAGATGTGTCGTCTTCAGCGATGAGAGTCGCTTCTGCCTTGGTGCCAATGATAGTCGTACGCGTGTTTGGCGCCGTGCAGGTGAGCGCCACAATCAGGACTGCATACGACCGAGGCACACAGGGCCAACACCCGGCATCATGGTGTGGGGAGCGATCTCCTACAATGGCCGTACACCACTGGTGATCGTCGAGGGGACACTGAATAGTGCACGGTACATTCAAACCGTCATCGAACCCATCGTTCTACCATTCCTAGACCGGCAAGGGAACTTGCTGTTCCAACAGGACAATGCACGTCCGCATGTATCCCGTGCCACCCAACGTGCTCTAGAAGGTGTAAGTCAACTACCCTGGCCAGCAAGATCTCCGGATCTGTCCCCCATTGAGCATGTTTGGGACTGGATGAAACGTCGTCTCACGCGGTCTGCACGTCCAGCACGAACGCTGGTCCAACTGAGGCGCCAGGTGGAAATGGCATGGCAAGCCGTTCCACAGGACTACATCCAGCATCTCTACGATCGTCTCCATGGGAGAATAGCAGCCTGCATTGCTGCGAAAGGTGGATATACACTGTACTAGTGCCGACATTGTGCATGCTCTGTTGCCTGTGTCTATGTGCCTGTGGTTCTGTCAGTGTGATCATGTGATGTATCTGGCCCCAGGAATGTGTCAATAAAGTTTCCCCTTCCTGGGACAATGAATTCACGGTGTTCTTATTTCAATTTCCAGGAGTGTATATTTTCTGGCAATAATTTAGTTCTTCAGATGAAGTATCTGTGACTTGTACAGCGTCTTGGGTAGCGTGTAAATGTTAACACATTCGACATATAATTTTATGTTTGATTTATCTGGGACTGTTTCAATGGTCATTGTTACATATTAGAAATCAAACGTTTGGTATATTTATTTCGTCATGTTCCTCGACGGATTCACTGCTCTGGTGTAATAGATTCGCTGCCGTAAGTAGTTTACTTTTCCTGATATTAATAAGTCCACCACAAGCCAACCCGTAAATTTCAGAAACATGTGTCGCTCGCATCACTTCATGATTATTTTTCACTGTCAAGAATGCGTCTGAATTGGCTGTCAAGTTGGTGTTTCAATCTTTTTACCCTCGGCATGGCTGTGCAATGACCGTATTAAAGACTATAGCAATACAATAAAATCATGGACCACAGAAACCTTTATCTGACAGGCCATTACATTGGAAGGCCTTTCTGTTAGATAACGGTTCACTAGGACCCACGAAATCATTTCTGCATTTTGATTCCGGGAAACTAAATGACTTATACTTCTCTTTGTCAAACGCACGGTCTAAATGAATACTGAGGAAGCCAGTACTTTTTTTACGTCTATGGGCGTGTGAAACGCAGTAGCGAAATGTGATTCTATTAACGTTTTTTTACCTGGAAAGCTGCATCTAAAAAAATGGTTCAAATGGCACTGAGCACTATGGGACTTAACATCTATGGTCATCAGTCCCCTAGAACTTAGAACTACTTAACCCTAACTAACCTAAGGACATCACACAACACTCAGTCATCACGAGGCAGAGAAAATCCCTGACCCCGCTGGGAATCGAACCCGGGAACCCGGGCGTGAGAAGCGAGAACGCTACCGCACGACCACGAGCTGCGGACAGCTGCATCTCTGGGCCGGTCAAATAATTCTCTACAGTACTCTTTGTATTCTCATTGTGCCAATTTTTGATATTATCTTGCAATCTGTGCAATGTAATGTAATCGGACGAATTGTGGTAGTCGTTGGGTGTTTCGAAAAATTTACTGTTTTTCGTGAGTCTGTAGCCGTGTATAGCTTCCCATTTTCGGTCTTTGATCATGGTTTTCAATTAAAATTCGGTCACAATAATTTCTACTTTGTTCGATTATCTTCCGCTCACGGCTGTTTAAGAACATAGCTACTTTCGTATTTTCTACTAGATGATAACACTAGCGTGTCTTGAAATAGTTTCTTATTGCTGGAAGATCCATGGAGTTGCACGTCGTTGCGTGATCACTGGCTGTTACATTCTTCACATTACCCTTTACTGTTCTCTCACTAAATGGTAGATACTCCAGTTCTCATCAAGATGAGACGTGTTGTCCTTGGACCTAACAGTATACTCTGTTAGTCTACCTGCATTTAAACTGAGTATCGTCTTTTGAGCGGCGTCATCGCCATCGTCTATTTGCTTTTGTATGTCCTGTGAGATACTGCAATAAAATTATTTTTTGGGTATCTTTTTAGATTCGACATGAAGCGATTCTTTTACTTTTTAGTCTTATAATATCCAGCGGCACCACCTTTCCGCTGGCTGCATTCAATGCGATTTTTGTAAAATCCTTAATTTTTCTCCAGTCGGAGAATTCAGACCTGGAATTTCTACCACACAAGTCTCTCCCAGGTAATTCTTTAATTTTAATGAGAACCATGTGGTGATAAGTCACACAGAACAGTTTGATTTCATAGCCGTCAACGTCGATATTTTCCAAAATATAATTCCTGCACATCCTGTATTTTTAGCTTACGTCGATAAAATAACTTGTGTCAATGTTTCTGCTTACGGCTACGTCTCCTTCACCGACAGCAGTTGTTACATCTGGAAGGGACACACAGATTGGAAAGCTACTTACGGGAATTTCTTAAATAAAGAGTGAGATGTATTCCGGAAAAGAACTTACGTAGCCCCTTTCCCTTTTTTCGATACGGATAGAACACAGCGCGTATAAGAGTAACATCGTTGATAGCTCCTTTTATCACCCGGTAGTATCGCCAAAAGTCTAGTTAATTATTTTTCCAGATCTGTATTCAGCAGTACATCCGCGTCCGTTCTCTCCCACGTTATTGTAGATGTGATATACAGGCGAAAGGAAAATGTCTTGACCAACTACTTCGTGCAGCAATGCTACATGAATGTCACTACTTTCTAAGAACTCCCCTAACATTTCTCGTTTGGCTGAGGTCATAATACCCGAGATACTGAATGTTGGGACCTTTATTATTGACGTTTGTATAAGAAATAATCTGTCAGTCAGAGTAAAAATTTCCAGTTCTAGTTGCAATTGGTATCAGTTTAGTGCTTCGTTTTGTTACATGCGTTTCCATGCTGTGTACATGATTAGTTCTTGTTGCACAGTCGAAGAAAAGACTTCATCCAGTGGATCAGGCGGGTTATTTGCCCAGGCTACTATATTCTGCCACAGAGGAGAGCTTTTTATTCCGTATCCTGGAAGTTCCTGATAAGCAACATGGACATTGTCCCATTCAGTAGTCCGTCTATTCCCTTTACGTATTTTAATATTCGATGTAGGAGTTTGCATTTCATATCTCAGCTGCATTTTCAGGGCAGGTATTTTCACTGAGTTTCAATTGATCAGTACTTTCAGTAACGCATGCTGCCATCACATTCTCTTCCAATTCCAAAGCCACTTTCTGATGTCTCACATCCTTTGCATTGTCAAAGACGCTGATAACATCTTCGTCGATTGATTTACTGTTACTGTCAGCTTTATGATACTCCATTCTGTTCCCCTGTGCTACGCCGTTAGTTGCTGTCACTCTCTAACTCAGATTTGTTGCACTTCCAGGCCGTGTAGAAACCACCGTGATGTTGGTCCGACTACTAATTAATTTTCGATGCCATAAGGTTTTACGTCACACTTCTTCTCTACCGTGGATAAACTGAATGCATCTCTGATCTTTTCAAATTTCTACGGTAATTTACAGACTCTCACAGTTCATATGCCGAGATCTGTTTGTCATAGTAGTACTGTGCTGACAGATCCATCATTTTGTTTAAATGTTACGCTACCGTAAGTGTTTCTGGCTATTAAATTATAAACTTCACATTCATACATTTAGCATATACACGATTCTCAGCGTTATTAATATGCGTACCTACCAATACCTCATCAAGTAATTCTACATCATTAATTAGCCATTTCCCAATAGGGAGGGGTAGGCTTTTCGAAGTTCCTTTCAAAACTCAATTTCGAGGTTTGATAAAGATGTGGTGCTTACAGTTCAGGTGACACTCTCCTTCAACGCAATGTATACTCCACAGTAAATAAGGGGTGTGCTGCCCACAGTCGCAGCGTGCTTCTGTACTCCGAAAATCACTCAATTTATAAACGTTTATGAACATCAAACACTGTGTGCCATTCTGCCACTCATCTCCGGCCTCGCGACTGAGCAACCTCTCTCTCTAGCCTCTCACACCTGACTTCCACCCACGGACTCCAACGCTCGACTACTGCTTACCCACTCGCACATTGTTGACTGCACTGCAGTCTTTGCTTAAACCGTGTATGATCTCTGCATAGTGCATAATCGATATTACGTAAGGGTATTGTACGCTTACAACGTCTATCAAAAAAGTAGACTACAATCAAATCATTTAGATTTTATACCACAATGTTAACATTTGGTAGTCAAACCTAAGGTTACATTTTTAATCTGTATAGGCTTTCCTTCCCAGTAATCCTTTACCTACAATTGGGCCTTGGAGGCCCGTCCGTGATGTTTAATATCTTCTCTATTAGTGACTACACATTTTTTAAAAGAAATTTTATGAATTTTCCTTATTTGTCAAGTTAGTCATGATTTTGCAAAAAAATTATGAATCTTTACCTGTAACTTTGTGTTAATGTATTGGTGCATGTTTCCTCCAGTAGGCGTCTCGCTGGCCTGTGCCGTTACAAGCAACTTTTCAAAAACGTATGAATGTTTATGGAGAGTCTGTTACGTTATTTTCCATTGCTGACCCGCGTTGTTATTCTTTCAGTGTACTACCGTACTCCTTGTGACGTTTATTTTCGTGCTTTATTTCATAACAGTTGCCTGTTCTACAGGCTGATAAGGTTGCAGAGAAATGACTAAAAGAGGAGAAGGGAATTGTCGGAGCAGACTTCTGATTCTGAAAACCACGTACTGGATGTGAATTTTTCAGTGATGATGATAATGAGGTAGAAGTCGCTTGAAACTCGAAATTACACGATGATGATGATCATGAAGAGTCCCTTTACGGAGATGGAGAACAATTTAGTGTAAATTCTATTGAGTGTAACTTACTGTTTTCTCGTAATGGGAATGAAATATGGACTATTTAAGTTGGGATGTCTGGTAGGCGGAGTAAAGAGGATATACTGCAAGAAGTTATTCGATTAGGAACAGTGATAAAGAATCTGGTTTTATGTTCTTCTTTCGTGTACCCTTCACTGACAAAGCGTATATGTGGACCAATATTGAAGTTCGAATCGTTTACGAGGAGCGAGTGCACGTAGACATGAATGAAACCATTATTTAGTGACTGAAATTTACAACTCAAGAAACGAAGATATCAATCAGCTTTGAAGTGTTAAGAATGGCAGACCACTGTTCCTTGAAATTATGTCCCGCAATCGCTTCGATACTATTCTGAGGGCGTTGTGCTTTGACAGTGCAGCAGCCAGAACTGAACATAGGTCAAGTGAGTAATTGTAAAGCCAGAAAAGTTTTTGAGATGTGAGAGATCATCCATAGGGATGCCTATATTCCAGGGCGGTACATGACAGTGGATCGCATACAAACCTGGTGTATACGGAACAAAGTCCTCTGCGATTTATGACGGTGCAAAAGCTACTGTTGGAAGATGAAACTCTATTTGGGGAACGAGAACGAAAAGATGGTTCAAATGGCTCTGAGCACTATGGGACTTAACATCTGAGGTCATCACTCCCCTAGAACTTAGAACTAATTAAACCTAACCAACCTAAGGACATCACACACATCCATGCCCGAGGCAGGATTCGAACCTACGACCGTAGCGGTCCCGCGGTTCCAGACTGAAGTGCCTAGAAGCGCTCGGCCACCCCGACCGGCGGAGAAAGAAATTAGAGCCATGCGGCTAGAAGAGAATGCTGTGATAACCTGGTGCTTGAACTTGAAAAGTCTGGACGTAATACCACCTGTTATGATTTGTTTTACATCTCTGGATTTAGCTTCTTATTACTGTCAAAAGATTTGACACTAATCGGTACTATCAGAAAACACAAAGGGCCTGCCGATTTTATTATAGCTAAAAGACGTGAAGTGTTCTCTACATTATATATTTTCGACTAGATTTGATGATAGCCTCTTCAGTTCCTAAGAAAAACAAAATAGTTACCGTCCTTAGCTCTCTTTATGACCATCCAATTGTCTCATCATCGCAAGTAAAGAAGTCTCAAGTTATAATGACATACAATGACGTAAAGGACAGCGTTGATATGTTGGACCAGAAGACGTAATGCTATTGTGTGAATGTAATAACAGCAAAGAATGTATACATAATATGGATGATGCTGGATACTAATAAAAAGATGAGACCCCTGACTTTCATCACCAATTTGAAAAAGCAACTGGCTGGGGTAAATAAATAAATTAATTCATTAGTAGCAACGGATCCAGGAAGCCTAGGGAAACCACCAGTTCAGGAAAAGAGAAGATGTGCACATTGTGTGGAGAAGAAAGGTAGGAAAAGTCAAATTACAAGTCAGCAACTCAGTATGCTCGGAGCATTCACCTGTCGTCTTTGAACCTCGCGCATACTTCCAATGAGAATAAAAGTCACCAGTAAAGGTACAAAGATTGCGGTTTTTTAAAATTTAGATTTTAAATGAATAAAATTATTTTAAAAGTATATATAGTAGTTCCCATCATAAGTAACCAAAGTTGTGCCACTTTATGTCAATTTAAAAAATAGAGACCTTAGAAGTCCGACTGGTAGGCATCGCTAAACAGATTTTCTGGTAAACGGAGGGTTAATAGTACGTTGCTGTCTGTTCATTTTCTCCAAATAGTACCTTGCAACTTCTCAATTAATTTCAGACATCCACTCAGATTTTTTGTGTATAAAGTAATCTTGTTAGAAAATTTAACTCCTTAGAAATTCTATTCAGAGCTACATTTCATCTATGGCTGACCTCAGTTGTTCCTAATACACTCGAGTTGCATGATCTTCTCGGTTTATATGTTCCTCGTCTCCTCTCCACCTTTACTTGTTTTTCCTTCTTATTCTGCCTCAGGAACCCACTTTTTAACTTCGGCCTCTCTTCATGAATCAACTTCCAACAGCGATTGTCCCACATTAACCCTAGAATACATGAATAGCAACTCTAGAACTTTACACTTGCACACAGACCTACATTAAAATGAAGTACAGTCACAATAACTTTGGAGACTGATAAAACAGAAGCAAATGAAACTACAGATTCGTTTATAAGAGTAACAGCCCTCGAAAACCCAATATATACAATAGAAATATAAGAACATCCATATGTGTAGCTTCTAATGGGGTTGTCAAAATGAATAACTATTGGACAGCGTATGTTTCTCTAACAAGAATGTAATGACAACATTGACATATAAAGGCAGCGGAAACGAGGGTGTGGATGGACACCGACAGGTGTTTAAGTTCATTTTTAAACAACTTTATGACCTGCATCTGACCTCATAACTCTAAACAGATTCAAGATGAAAACAAAAACATTCATTTTCTGAAGAGGATTCACAGGCAAGTTTCCTTAAATAATCCAACCTCATCATTGGGCGCCTTCCCAGATTCTGAGTTTTAGGACAGTTTAGGACAGCAACGCAGTTTGGCCTGTCCAGCTGTGAGGGGACACAGGGCTAACAAATATCAGTAATTCTGGATGGAGCAAACTAAATGATAAGTATTGCCATTCCAAATTAGGAACACCCCCAGCCGATAGCAAAAGCACAAATTTCCCATGTACTCAGAAATAATGCGATTCCAATCAAGTGTGAACCATATATTCCGTCGTCGCTGGAATATCTCCACAGGCAGAAGATGTTTATTCTCTCCGCCCCGCAGTTTCCTTTACGAGACGAGATTGTTGTTTTAGTATCCGAGACTGATTCTCATTCTCCAGCCAACTTTCGTATCGATATGGAGGAAAAGGTCAGAGATAACCGAGCTTGAAATGCAGCCACAACCAGCTCTCAGGGAGAGCGTCACCGCAGTGGCGGCATATCACATGGATACATCCGCTGACGTGAGACGGCCTGTAATTACCGCTACACTGCAGTTGTCGCTGTTTTCTGAACCTTCGATAAGTTACACTCATAGCAGAGCCACTTATCCTGCCTGTGGTTACATTTTTCGATTCAGATCGCTTCATGAACTGCACACGCTTTCGACGACTTCGGCCATACTCTGGACTTTGCTTCAGAGTAGTGACTCACTGTAGGAACTCTACCGTCATCATCCACAGGAACAGCGTGTTGTGTCACCCATCTCTGATTCGCCTCCAGTGCAAGTGAAAATAAGCTGTGCTGTAGCCATGGAGAGCTGGAATACTCAGTTCACGTAATTAAGGTGATTAAGTGTAGAAAGTCGATGATTATAGTAGTAGAGAAGACAGAATCTGTAACCTAATCACAGCACCTGATCTCTTCGCTTGTAACAGCATGAAAAGTATGAGAAAGGTGGTTGAAATCCATAGCCATCCATTCATATTTTGATTCTCCTTAATTTCCCTAAACTGCTTATCGCAAATTGTTCTTATGAAAGTGTAACATCTTATATCCTGGTCCCGGCTGTGTATTCCCCCTGTGCCGGTTCTCTAGGACAGGGTCAGTTTCTACTGAGGAAGTTGGCTTTCTTCAACCTGAAGTTGATGGAGCGGTCGTTCCCTAATCCTGCCAAATGGATAGTGGTCTCGGCTCTAAAGGCTGCCTTAACAGCGAGTGATTTCCCCAAGACGGCCGATGCTTTCAACATCATTTTCAGTGACGGACGCTGGTAGAAATCGTGGCAAGCAGATGCGCCGCAAGTGAAAGCGGGAGCTGGCCAATGGAGATGCCTACATTCTGCTCCTCTTTCTGATTCTCTGAATAATCTCGATGTTAAGTAACTTCTTGAAGCGCTATGAAGCCGCCAGTAGCCCTCGTTAGATGGGCGAGGCTAGCTGTGAGCGCTATGGGGTGGAGGTCCTGTGGCGGAGAGTATCCTAGAATTTTGTAGTCAGTAACGAATAAGGTGGTTCTCCCCATGCAAAATGTTTCGGAAGACTTTGCTTGTATATTCCTGTACGCAGATGTAGGTACTGGACTAGTTTTTTGCCTGTTTTGTAGGTGGGTGTTGCTGCCTAACCTACTCCACAGGAAGAGGTCCATAGCAGAGAGTGTTGAACGACTGAAACGAACGTAATGAGGGTTATTGGCAGGTAATAAATGGTGGAAGATTTTCGAATTTCTTAGGAAAATGAAGGGTAAGCTATAGGGAGAGACGGGTAATGTACAACATGTACAAGAGCAAAGAGGGAATAATAAAAGTGGAAGATCAAGAACGAAGTGCTCGGATTAAAAAGGGTGTACGACAAGGACGTTGTCTTTCGCCTCTTCTGTTCAATCTATGTATCAAACAAGCAATGATGAAAGCAAACGAAACTTTCAAGAGTGGAATTAAGGGTAAAGGGTGAAAGGATATCGACTATAATGTTCGCTGATGACATTGAAACGGAAGAAGAATTACAAGATCTGCTGAATGGAATGAAGAGACTACTGAGTATAAAATACGAACCTCGAGTAAATTGAAGAAAGTAATGAGAAGTAGCAGAAATGAGAATAGCAGGAAACTTAACATTAGGAATGATTGGCACGAAGTGGATGAAGTTAAGGAATTCTGCTATCCAGGCGGTAAAATAACCTATGACGGGCGGTTAAGGACGAATCAGAAGCAGACTAGCACTAGCAAAAAGTGCATTCCTGGCCGAGAGAAGTCTGCAAGTATCAAAGGTAGGCCTCAATTTGAGGAAGAAGTTTCTGAGAATATACGTTTGGAGCATACCATTGTATAGTAGTGAAATACGGACTGAGGGAAAACCAGAACAGAAGTACTTAAGATGTGATGCTACAGACGAATGTTGAAAATTAGGTGGACTGATGAGCTAAGGGATGAAGCGGTTCTGCGCAGGATCGGAGAGGAAAGGAATATATGGAAACACTGACCAGAAGACTGGACGGATTTGTGGGACATCTGTTAAAATATCAGGGAATAACTTTCCCGGTACTAGATGGACCTGTAGAGGGCAAAAACTGTAGACAGACATTGGAATAAATCCAGCCAATAATTGAGGACGTAGGCTGCACCTGCTACTCTGAGATGAAGAGGCTACCACAGGAGAGGAATTCATACCGGGCAGCATCAAACCAGTCAGACGACTGATGGTTATATATATATATATATATATATATATATATATATATATATATATATAATGTAGAATTCTAGTGCGTGCCACTAAACGTTTATTTATGTAACACTGTTCCGTTGTTGTTTATAGGGGAGGTGGTAGAAACTAGCTGAGCTCATCTTCGAATCTAGACGTCGGATATGAGAGTCCTTTTGGAGTAATAGGATTGCTAGAGAACTTTTACATATAGACGTTGGTATACTGATAAGTTTAAGGTCGCTGGTGAAGGTGGAACTGGTTGCCATAATTTAAATTGATCTTAGATGTGTAGCAATGCGAAGAAATGATCAGCGTCCGCCAATAAACGTCTCCAATTAAATCATAGACTAGCACATCGCGTAATTTGCCACTCTGACTCACGCGTCACTCATCGCCACGAGTGCATGGATTCTGGCGCGGCCGTCCGCGAGACTTAGTGCGACGCCACGAAAGTAGCGCGGCTCACGTTCGGATGAAAGGAACGTCTCAGAACGGCACATCCTTTCCCAGTCCGAGACTACACTCTGCCTCTAAAGACACCGTAATCTAGATCCACATGCATACACCGCAAGAGACAAAGCTGTCTGTTGGAAGGTACTTCGTGTACCATTATCACTTACAACCTTTCCTGTTCCAGTCGCGAATGCTACCTTGTTAACCATCTGTGTGAAGTCACATTTCTCTCATTTTTACCTTCTTGGACCCATTGCAAAGTAGTAGTTTGTGTGATGTAGTGTACCAGGTGACCTAGAAACGACGTAGGAAGTCAGCATACATTGCACCATTTTGATTGCCATCGATAAAATGGGGGCCAATTATGTTTCCTTCCATAATGCCGCACCATACATTCACCCGCCAAGGTCGCTGATGTTCCACTTGTCGCAGCCATCGTGGATTTTCCGTTGCTCAATAGTGCATATTATGCCGGTTTACGTTACCACTGTTGGTGAATGACCTTCGTCGCTAAATAGAACAATTGCAAAAAATCTGTCATCGTCCCGTAATTTCTCTTGTGCCCAGTGGCAGAACTGTACACGACGTTCAAAGTCGTCGCCATGCAATTCCTGGTGCACAGATATATGATACGGATGCAATCGATGTTGATGTAGCATTCTCAGCACCGACGTTTCTTAGATTCCCGATTCTCGCGCAATTTGTCTGCTACTGATGTGCGGATTAGCCGCGACAGCAGCTAAAACAGCTACTTGGGCATCATTATTTGTTGCAGGTCGTAATTGACGTTTCACATGTGGCTGAACACTTCCTGTTTCCTTAAATAGCACACGCCCGTTGGGCATTTTGATCACAATAGCCATACATCAACACGATATCGACCTTTTCCGCAATTGGTATACGGTCCATTTTAACACGGGTAATGTATCACGAAGCAAATACCGTCCGCACTGGCGGAATGTTACGTGATACCACGTACTTATACGACTGTGAATATTACAGCGCCATCTATCACAAAGCGAAAAAGTGGTACAACTTAAACATTCATATTTCTTTACGTACCACACGAATATGTTATAAAAAACGGGGGTTCCTATTAGAAAAAACGCAGTTGATATCCGTTTGACTTATGGCAGCGCCATCTAGAGGGCCAACCATAGCGCCATCTGGTTTCCTCCTTCAAGCTAGACGAGTTTCGTTCTTTGTAGTTTTTTCGTTTGATGCTTATTTCGTGAAATATTTGGCCCGGTCACTACCAATGGACCACCCTGTATAGTTGTGCCCCGCGGTGACGTCGCTGGTGCCCAGTCCCACATCACATATGGCAATAGTTTGGCGGCACGACCGCTTCACCTCCTCAATCACAGGATCCCAGACCGTACTCACAAGGGAAACTCCCCATCGCAACCCCCCGCCCTCAGATTTAGTGATAACAGGGCCCAGTGGACAGCCTGTCAATAGATGAACACAGGTCAAGCCTGAAACAGGAAGGAGGTGTATTGAACTATGAAAAAAAAGCAAAATAGAAGCGGTGAATGCTCCAAGAACAAGGAGTGCAACAGAGGAGACTGGAAGAGCCACGGCGTCTCCGTTGGGGTCAAGTAGGCAGGATGCTGAACTGCAAAGCGGGCGAGCTAAGTTCGAAGCTCTCCTGTGCCATTTTCTTTTTTCCACTGTAGTCCTCAGGTTACTGTGCGGTTCGTCCCCCAGAGACACCCCCCCCCCCACCCCTCCACACACACACACACCGGGAGTGCCTCATACCAGACGAGAGTAACCCCAAATGTTTCCGTGGCAGAGTAATTATGGTGTACGCGTACATGGAGACAGTGTTTGCGCAGCAGTCGCTGACATAGTGTAACTGAGGTGGAATAACGGTAACCAGCCCGCATTCACCGTGGCAGATGGAAAACCGCCTTAGAAACCATCCACAGGCTGGCCAGCACACCGGATTTCGTCACTAATCCGCCGGACGGATTTGTGCCGGGGACCGGCAAGCCTTCCCGCTCGGAAAACAGCGCGTTAGACCTCACGGCTAACTATCCGGGCGGGCATTTTGCGAGGTATATTCGTATATCGAAAGAAGCAACGTAATGACTCACTGCTCTAAGAACATGCACTCTTGGAATTGTAACAGTGAACCACATAATGATGCACAACGCCTCTCTTGTAACGTCTGCCACTGGTAATCTCCGTGACGCTATCGCGATTAAACGAATCTGTGAGAAACAGTCCTGTACCTCGGGATCTTTTCTGTTTTCTCCATCAATCCTATCTAGTACGCATCCTGCACGAAAGAGTAATATTCGAGCATTGGTCTAACGAATGTTTTGTAAGCTACCTACTTCGTGGGTGGACTGTACTTCATCTGGACTACACCAGAGGACCACAGTCTATCATCTGCCTGACCAGAGTTTCATTTTACGTGGTCGTTCTGCTTTAAATCACTGCGTCTGCATACATCCAGATATTAAATGAATTGTGCCGCAAAATGGGTCTTTCTGCCAATTTATGAGCAGTATGTTACATCTGCTTACTCTGAGAGTCAACTATGGAACATTGCACCAAGCGTCGATGCTCTGCGACTCTTCCTGCATTTATTAACAGTTTTCTAACATAGCGCCATCTGTGTATATTACAGCAACACCCAGCCACGAAACATCGAGTGGAACTCCCGACGCTATCCACTCGCTTGAGTTACGCCCAAAGTAACTTTCACGCCAAAAGTATCTACGTTAATAAACACACTCTGTTCCACAAGCTTTCTTTTCTCCTAGGGCAACAGTGTGGGAATGGATCTGGCCCCTTTCGATAGTAACGGTAAACGACATTCACCTTCAATCCAGTACCTGCTGTTCTGGGTCTCATGAACAAACAGCGAGACTGGAATCACACGATGATCGTTGATTGCAGAATGTACATAGGAGCTTCCGCAAAGAATTTCTTCACAAGATATATACGGTCTCCAGCAGTCCTTTTTCTTTCATCAGTCTTCTGACTGTTTCGATGCGGACTGCCATTGCCTCCTATGTCTTCCTCTATAGCTTTTATACTCTGCAGCTTCCTCTATTACCATGGATATTATTGCCTGTATCTTAACAGACGTCCTATTATCCTGTCCTTTCTTCTTGTCACTGTTTTCCATATTTTCCTCTGCTTGCCGAACTTAAAACGTGTTCCAGAATTCTACAACATAACTGAGATGTGTGGCTCGATCAGCGATATTCCCGCCACCGGTATGGGTCGTCTTTTCGGTGGTGTGCGCAGAGCGCGCTATGGCATCACCTACCGGGGAGATCGAGGAGCGGGGGGTAAGTTCTGGGAAGTAGCGAGGATTTTGCTTTTGGAAGCCTAACAGTAACGTCGTTTGGGAATTCTGGAGGAGAGTACAGGCACCGTGCGAGGGAGCAGGAAGAGCACATCTAAAGGGGGCTGTTTAGCCGGGTGACGGCACCGCAGGAAATATCACTGGCGTGGTAGCAATCACTTTACTAGCAAGCCGTTGCTGAATTACGCTTGCTATATGTCTCCTGGCACCGGGATCTGCAGCGACTGGCTTCGTCGAACAAGCAAGACAGTAAGTGCCTTGCTTGTGCTGTAAATTGTGGCCGGAATCGAACACTGGGCTCTGTGCTGTTGACTTCATTTTCTTGGCCGGCCGTTGCTACTACTACTGAGTCTGTCCTCGAATGTGTTTACTTTCAACTCGCTTAGTACGCAATATTCTAGTGAGACTTGTATGTGATGTGATGATTAACATTTACTAGGTTCTGGAGTGCAGATACTTTCTGTTTGTAGGTTGCTACTGTCGGTGTTTAACAGTCATGGAAAACAGTTTGGCTGCTCCTTGTCTACGTGCCGCCTCGCTATTGTATTTACATCACACGACGAAGTTAAGCAGGCCAATTGCTGTAGATATATACATGGATGAAATTTTCCCTGGATACATTTTGCTGTGAATAACAATAACATTAATGTTACAATTCTATCTGAAGTGATACTGCGTCTGAGAGACACGTGTCTAATTTTGAATGAGTAGTTTCATAGATTCTTACAAGTTACTGAGAGGTCAGTTGTTATTGTATGTTTAAATAGTTTGAAACTGATTCTATTAATGAAAGTACAATGACAGTATGTGGATATGGTAATTAATTCTGATTTATTCATTAATTTAAGTGTAGCTATTTGCTGTAAGACGCTTTGTGTTTTGCGTCGAGGGTGGTGGGGGGATGGGCGGTCTCGATATACCGTTAGTGCCTGCACGCTAGTTACTTGCATTTAATTTCGTTTCATCGGGACTTTTGCTGTTTCTCTTGGTAGCGGGTGCGCGGTCCTGGGTTGCGTCCTGCCTGTGCTGTTGTGTATTTTCCGCCCCCTTTGCCCTCGCGTGCCGGCTGGCCGCGTATCTAGTTTTCTTGCGGCTTAGTGTATAATTGGCCTTATGAACTTAAGATTTGTCCTGCTTAGCTGACGTTCATTAATAGCTTGATTAATTGTTCAGATAATGTGCTGTAATGAAATCTTGTGAGTCTTGTTATTTAAGGCAGATGTCAGTCTGTTGTAGGTACTTACTTGTTCTAGAATTCTTCCTGCCTATTCGAGACCGTTGCTGCTCCATTTTGGGTGTCCATGGCGACTCTGTATTGAAAACAGCGTCCGCTTCTGGGCTCAGTTTGTTGAATCCCATGAGGTTGCCTGGTGACATGAAATTTTATATTTTATATCCTACATTGTAGGGTGCCTACCTTTTAAGTAACGTGGTTGTGTGCAATGGTGTCTGATTTGTTCTTGCCTGTACTCTGAATTTCTTTGCTAATACCAATCACTGCAGTAACGAAAGACTACATTTTCTCGTTAAAATTTAGTAAATTGTTCATCAGATTGATCATAGTTTTTGTGTAAATAATTTTTAACTCATTTCACTATATGTGTAATTAGCCATAAGTGCCGTGGTTAAGAAAGTGTAAATTGTGAAGTAATTTACTTAAATGGTAATTTTAATAACATGTTGATGGTTTTATTTGTTATTTGTCTTGATTAAATGTGCCAAAGAAATGTTCAGTGCCACTGTCGATGGTGATTTCCTGATATGTTACTTGGTCCAGTCCTACCACCCCACAGCCTATTGTGTTGAGCTTGTGTCGCTGTGTAAAAGTTGCATTCAATGGTGCGCTGACACGTCAATAACGACGTCAGTTCGGCGACCTACCTTGGAAACGAGAATAACTGCACATTTTTCCGATGACTGGGATCTCTTTGCGGATCCCGTGATCTGCGATACACTGCTGCTAGAAAACGAGTGTTTTTCTGTTATTCGCAGAGCTCTGTTTCGAAATACAGCAGATAATCCACTGACATTTAGGTCGTATCTGACGTACGCCATTTGCAAGACACAATCCTTGCCTTCACTGGTCACGTTAAAGCAAATCTTAGGGAAGGTCACTCTGAGTAGTTTTCGGAATGAAGACCGTAACAGTTCACTTTATGGAAAGGTTGCGCCGCGATGTTGTACCTCTTCCACCGCCGTGCTGCTGAGGTAATGCGTCACGAGGATTGTATGTCTATCAGGACTACAGACATGTAAGTGAAAAATAAAATAAAATTAAAAAAAAGCAATAAGTTCGGCTACTTTCGATTTTCGAGGTGAAAATTAAAATTTTTTGAATATTTCTGGTATAAGATCAAAATTAAATTCTTCATAGTACAAGTAGGCTGCCTGAGATGATACGTTCCTTTCTCATTTTCCATAGTTTCTAAAAGAGTGCTGAATTGTGATACAAGCACATGTAACGAAAAATTATAAACTCGGGCAACGAAGCAGAGACTTTTAATTTTTCCCGGGAATTGTAAATAGCTTTCATAGAACAAACAGAAAGAATTACGTAATATAAGAACAGTTATACATGACACATCACGTTCCTGAAATTTCCAGAAGCCGAACCCATGACAAGTTGCGCAAAAAGCCATGTATCTCTCCGAGCACAGTAGCCAGTGACTTCTGGAAAACGGTTTCCTATGCAGCGCTCGTCACAAAAGCTCCTCTCTTCTGCGACGTTAAACAATAACGCTGCGTGACTGCAAAATGAAGTGGTCGAACAAAGGAACTGACTGCGTTTGATGTAGATGCAGTTCAAGCGTTATTTCCTCTAACAATTGACCTCACTCTCCGGATGCCATATTGCCTGGTGCAGTCGTTCCAGTTGGACTGTATTTCGGAGTCCCAACCGAATCAGACGCGTTCGTGTCAGTGGCTTTTATTAGTGAGTGTAGAACTTAACTGATAACGATCACGATGATGATAGAGGAAACAGTGCTTGAAGTATGAAATTATACATGATAAATACCTTTTAAATATTACCAAATGTTCTCAACCATGTGTATCTATATGTGCTGTGTCATAGATATTCAGTCAGTGAGTCACTGCGGATAGTGTAAGAGTTTTCCAGAATATTCCGCTCTCTTCTGGCCAAGTATTGGTGATCACTACTTAGTATCACAATTGTTGAGAAACAGCTGCAGTCGCTAACACTGAGTGACTTCTAAGGTCTGAAGGATTCTCTATAAGTTTCTATGTGAATCTTTGGCTGAGTTATCCCCTCTTTTAACCGTAATGTAGGTTAGCTTCGATTCGTCAAACGAAAAACAGTGGACTCCGAAAGCATCGATCCACGAAACACGAGACGGACTTTTCTCCCATCAAATCCTGAAGACCGTGTAGTGAGGCAGTCAGGTAGTGCTGTACTTCTTCACTGCGGAGGTACCTTTGACTCAGGAGTAGAAGTAAAGTCAAATATGACCAATAAACCTGTGTTGGGACCCTTGCTGTTCATTTTGTGTATTAACGAGTTGCATACGATAATAACGTGAACCACAGAGTTTTCGCAGATGAAGTATTTATCTACAGTGGTGCACTATTTGAAAAGTGCTGCGCAGATTTTCTAACAGATCTTAATAAGATTTCAAAGTGGTGAAAAGAGTTGCAACCTAATTTAAATTTTCAGAAACATAAAACTGTGCACTTGACAAAACGAAAAACCGTAGTATCGTAGGATTACAATATCAATGGGTCAGAGTTGGAATCGCTCAGCTCACACAAATACTTGGTGTAACAGTATGTAGGTGTCACGTAGGCTCAGTCGTAAGCAAAGTACGTGGCATCCTTCGATTCATTGCTGGAAAATACAACCAGTCTACAAACGAGATTGCTTACAGAACACTGACTCGACCCGTATTAGAATATTGTTTAAGTGTGTGGGATCCGTATCAAACAGGATAAGAATATGTATTGATGGCAGCGCGAATGATCACAGGTTTGTGTGGAACAGGTATCAAATACGACTGACAGTATGTTTAACGTGTACGAAGGAAGGTCAGTACGAGCTGTCAGATGTTTATTTGACCCACAGACGAATGTCACGGAGATGCTAAAAAAATCTGTACTGCCAGATGTTTGAAGATGGAGGTAAACTAACATACCAAATCCTTCATAATTTCAAGAACGAGCTTTAGGTGAGACTTCTAGGAAATTAGTACAACCGTGAACGTGCTGCTTCTGTAGTTATCGCGATGACAATATTAGCCCAATTACTGTGTGGACAGAATCGTTCAAGCAACCATTCTTCCCACGTTCCGTATGTGAATGGAACGTGAAGAAGTCCTTATAACTGGTACAGTGGGAAGTGGCATGGATATAAATGTAGATGGATGTAGATCAAAATGTCTTCCATAACCTGGGCATAAACGCTTTCAGTCGAAGGCGATGGTGCTGTTAGTGACAGTGGTTGTAGAGGTGATGAAGAGTGTTACAAAAAAGTTTATACGTTCGAGTTGTGTATACTGATGACAACAAAAAATGGTTCAAATGCTTCTGAAAACTATGAGACTTAACATCTGAGGTCATCAGTCCCCTAGAACTTAGAACTACTTAAACCTAACTAACCTAAGGATATCACACACATCCATGACTGAGGCAGAATTCGATCTTGCAACCATAGCAGTCGCGCGGTTCTGGACTGAAGCGCCTACAACCGCTCGGCCACCCCGGTCGTCTGATGTCAACACACAAAGTACTTTTTCCAGTCTGAGTTGTTATACAGAGAGTAACAAAGGGTCGTTTTAAAATAATTCTTAGAGATTTTGAACATTTTGAAATTAGGAACCTTTAGCCGTAAATGTGAAATAAAGCAACATTACGCACTTTATACGCATGCTGTTGGCTAAATAAAACACCAAAATATTGTGGTTCAGAAAATCTTTATTGACAACAGAACACAATGAAATACTACAAACCGAACCTGTGGCTTCACTATTGTAAATATGCAATGTGATGCCCTTCAACTTCTTTACTTAATGTGCATCAACAAACCTTGTTTTGTCTCATCCCAGTAAGATTCCGCCCTCCCCTTGATGCTATTAAACGCTGCAAAAATGCGGTCATTTAGCTGAGGTACTGTTTCTGCAGGTTTTGAGTACACGAGAGAGTTTACACAAGCCTGGAGGGAAAGGTTAAAGGGATGAGGTCAGAGGAGCCCATTGGTCAACGGTCTGGGCATCCTCTTCCTCTTGATCTATGAAGTAGACTGTGAGATATGACCAGGTCCGATGGTTAAAGTCCGCTAGAGCTTCATCGTTTTGAAACGATTAATTAGTGCACAGTTGCAAGGGAACGACCTCTTAAAGTACAGTCTTGGCATTATACAGTTCAAATACCATGCACCATACAAAAGATCTGGTAAGACGTGTGTTCCAAGAAAGTTATCTTCAGGAATGTCACTTAAAATATTCACTGAGAATCTCACCTGGTAGCTTCTCGTACAGATAACTAAATGATTTTCAACAGCCCAGTGGTGTTTGTAGACACTTTATTTCTCATTTCCGACTATAGTTTTCTGATGTGAAAAAATTCCAAATTTCGATCAGCCTGTGCGGTTCTATATTACCACAGTAATATCAAGCAAGGTTTTCAGCAACATCACACATCGCAACGCATGCCCAAACCAACTCCCTCAGCTTTATCTTATTACACGTTTGTTTCCGTTGTCTTTTGATATGGTAACTTGATTACTCGCTCCTTCAACCCAACGGAACAGTACCCTGTAACAATACATCTGAGAGGCTTCTAACGATTCAACTATTCTCTGTGCTATTTTCCAAGATTTTCACTTCAGGAGGGTTGGCTTCTAAACACAGCTTTCTAGGATATTATCAGCTGTATTCTATTAATACCAAATTTTCATACGGTGCATAAACTTAGTAGCAGGAGGAACTCATTGCGTTATGGGAATATAGAGGATGTGAATTGTAGTACACGAAACTGACACTTTCAAAAGTAAGAATGGCACTAACACGGCTCGCAATGGAGCCGAAATGAACTTGGGAATGCTTCTTTTCAAATGGCTCTGTGCACTATGGGACTTAATATCTGAAGTCATCACTCCCCTGGAACCTATAACTACTTAAACTTAACTAACCAAAGGACTGACACACATCCATGCCCGAGGCAGGATTCGAATCTGCAACCGTAGCGGTCGCGCAGTTCCAGACTGAAGCGCCTAGAACCGCTCGGCCACACAGGCCGGCAATGCTTCTTGTAGGCTGCGCCAGAATTCCTCAGTCTAGTGGCCGATGGGTGGTGCCTTACCAGCCTCTCGGGACCCAATGACCAGTTGTTTTCTGTGGGTGAGAGATCTGGAGAACGCACTGACCAGGGAAACTGTCGAACAACTATCATATTGAGGTAGTTTAGAACGGCAGGGACTACATGCGGTCTTGTGCTATCTTGTAGAATGACGTCGACACAAACATCTCGAAGATAGAGCACAGCCACTGGCCTTAAAACATTAGAAACGTTAAGGCTGATGTCCAAATTACAGCCTCCACAAACCAGTAGCGATCTTGGGTTGCCCTCATAGCATTGTGACAGTTGTTGGACCCATTTAAGGACTACAAACGCAGACTAGAGAGTTAGTTCTTTTGGGAGACTCCCCAGAAAGAAAATCCAAAGCTGACCGTATGTAACGTTCACGAGCAGCAATACAATATCAATACTTTCACAGCCCGATACCAATGGTAATATTACCGATGGCAGAGCCACTGAAGCGGAGTTATTGAAAACAGTTTTCGGAAATTCCTTGGCCAAAGAAAATAAAGCAACTACTCCAGAATTCAAATCGGGATCACTTGAAACATCAGTAACTAAGGAGTAGATATTTTCGGTACAACGAAGCAGCATAAAGGACTGAATAAAGACAAGTCTTCCGGTTCTGACGGCATAGCAATAGATTTCCGTTTAGATCAGCTGATAGAATAGTCCCATACTTAGTAAATCATATACAAGTGCTCACTCGATGCAAGATCCGTACCAAAAGACTGGGAAGTCCCCCAGGTCACACGAACACGGAAGAAGAAAGACAGGACACTAAGACCATTAGAGACGAAGCACAACATCTGGTTGTTTCAAAGACAAGGAAGGAAATCGACCGTCCCCTTTAAGAGGAACCATCCTGATATTTACCTGGAGCGATGTGAGGAAATCACGACAACTCTAAATGTGGATGGCCGGACGTGGGTTCCTCTAGAAAGGAAATAGGTGTGAACCGCTGAATTACAGATCCATATCACTAAGGTCGATTTGCAGTAGAATTTTGCCACAAATACTGTGTTCCGACATTTTAAATTACCTCGAAGGTACCTTTTCTACCGACACACAGTCAGCATGGATTCAGAAAATACCGTTCTCGTGAAACAGAACTAGCTGTTTATTCACAGAATGTGGGTGCCATCGGGGGGGAAGGGGGGGGGTGTCTCAAACTGAATTAATACTTTTAGATATCCACAAGGCTTTCGACTGCGTACATCACCAGAGGCTTCTAATTAAATTGTGTTTCTATGGAAAACTACTTCAGTTAACCGTCTTGAATCGTGATATTTTGGCATGCAATTTACAGTTCTTAACAGTGGACGTAAAATTATCGAGTAGGACAGAAGTAGCAAGGAAGCAATTGTCTTTTAATGAGGAAAAGTGTGAGATTAATCATATGAGTACAAAAACAAATCTTTTAAGTTTCTGTTACACTGTAAATCACAAATTTCTAGGTTGTAAATTCGACTAAATACCTCGGAATTAAAATTAAGAACAACATAAAATGGAACGATGATGTAGATAAATCTGTGGAAAAGGCAAACCAAAGACTGCGTTTTACCGGGAAAATACTATGAACATGTAACACGTACTCTAAAGAGGCTATCTATAATACGCTTGCTCGTCATCTGCTAGAGTACTTGTGTGATGTGTGGGGTCCTTAACGGAGGAAAACGACAAAGTTCAAAGAAAGCAGCTTGTTTTGTATTATATCGAAATAAGCGAGAGAGTGTATATTATAATATAAGAGAAAATATAAGAGGAAATATTGAGAAACCAGGACTCGTACAGAATGCGACATGTATTCAATTTTCGGACGTATTCCTTGAGAGGAGAAAATGAAATAAATAGTCTAAAAGGTGATTTGAAAACGCTCTATCTGGTATTTAAATGTGACTTTCAGAGTAGTCGTGTGGATGTAAATGTAGACATACAGGCACGTACATCGTGATGCAGTACGCAGACCTGGCATTCATCTTAAAAGACGACGTAGTATAACTCCAGTGTCCATTCTTGCCATTTAGCGTATCACTGATCTCAAGCCTCAAGTCCTAACAATGGTCACGATCCTTAAAGCTGATAGAATATCATTTGTTTTACTGACTGCCACTAATTTGTTGTCGTTGATTTCAGGCACCAATAAGTGTTGACCTCTTGAACCCTTCGGGTCTATGTACGTAAGAAAGCCGTGGATACCTAATCGACAAGATCGAAATGTAATTAAATTGTTGCAGTTGAATTTAGATGCGCGCTAGCAAACGTTTCTCATTCTTACACGAGATATTTCGCCATCTTCCCAAAAAATTACCAACATTTAACTGTGATTTTCGAATGAGAAACATCCTGTATATTCTTCCCATATACAGAGTATACGGGGTATAAAACTAGATATTTATATCGGTGACTAAGGACGGTGTATTAATCATCATTACATCAATATTTACGACATTTGCACACTAATAGTTATAGCTATTACCAGTCGTGTGTTTTTTTAGTATGTGTGGCTACGTAAGAAGGTTAGTCTGTATTGCCAGACCACTTAGTGGTGCGGCTACGACCATGCAGAAAACTTAGACTCGTAAAGATTGTTACATGTTTGTAGGAAGTGTGTTTGACATAGAGAAAAAACAACCAACACACTAATGTGTGTACGTATTAAGGTACTATATATAAGGATATCTGGAATTACAACCTTTTCACCCTACGTACAAAATGCAAATATCTTTACTTCTACCTGCTTTTGTTGCGCTGATACGGTAGTTCGTTACTTATCCAAGCAAGCTGTGCACTTAACAAAATTCTGACGTTTGTAGCATGCCACCCTCATGCCATTGCAGTTTTAATTACCGACCTTGGCTTTGACCTTCTTTCATGTTGCTACGTTACCCGTTCTATTTCCAAAATAGCAGTAGCCATCCACTTTCCGTGTTGAATTTTTCATATTTTGCCATACAGCATGCTTAACAGCTCAACACACCATTGTCGTAGTTTTCATTTTGTGTGTTGTACTCGTCGGCTTACTCTGGATCTGATAAGCACCAACCTCATTCTCTGTTCGTTCTTAGGAACCACAGCTACGTCGTGAACTAACCGCATTATGTTTGTTTTCTCTCTGTGGCAAACAGTTCCCACATTGAGGCAGTTCTTTATTTTCCACAGTCTTTCGTCAACAAGCAGATTACATATTGATGTTGGAAATTAACAATACTATCTGCCTTACATAAAGGTAATGACGTATTCTTACAACCATATAGTTCATACTACACGGTCAAACAACAACACTGAGTCCAGCCGGCCGCGGTGGCGGTACGGTTCTAGGCGCTCCAGTCCGGACCCGCGCTGCTGCTACGGTCGCAGGTTCGAATCCTGCCTCGGGCATGGATGTGTGTGATGTCCTTAGGTTAGTTAGGTTTAAGTAGTTCTAAGTTCTAGGGGACTGATGACCACAGCAGTTGAGTCCCATAGTGCTCAGAGCCATTTGAACCATTGATTCCATTCCAAATTACCAACAGTCTGCCTCAACACTAAGAATACATTGTATCCTCTATTAAATTAATTTACTTTTCTTATTAGTTAGATGGTATGAATGTTTTTCGAATACACTTACATCTCTTAAAATCAAAAGGTCCTCAACTAAATTCAACTGCCCCGACCGTTTTTTTTTTTATGAAGACCCGGTATGCTTGATTTTGAGGAGTGTAGTACATAATTTCTCTTTCATTTTACATAAGAGATTAAAGGTTAAATATTTAATTACGATTAAGAAGAGAAAGAGGATTTATCTAAGTGAGGAGAGCTAAAGAACAAATCCGCACAATCAGTAACTGCTAATTCGCTGCTAATCGGTATATTAATGCCACTTTGGGTTTTGCAATGCAATGATTCTTTATAAGACATAGGAATTTATTTAGAAAATTTAGAATAAACCCAGGTTCAGATCTGACCATGCAACGAGCATTTATGGCTGCTGTAATGGTGGACGATCAGTGAATGGCATCATCGGATTAGCTTAGGATAAGGGTCATGATAAATTTTTAAATAAAAACGTCATCTCTCTTTCAAGACTGTGTTATTAAGCCAAAAAGAACAAAAACTAGAATATCACCACCTAACATTAGTCATTGTGACTGGAGGTACATACACGCGCGCGCGCGCGCGTGCGTGTGCACAAATGTGCCTCCAGTCACAATGGGTAATATTTGGCGTTGACACTTTAGTTTCTGTACTTCTTAGATTAGTACTACAATCTTGAGACAGATGATGTTTTTAATTTATGAAACCTGGTATTTGGCATCTTAGTCGTCGTACAGCGATTAAGTGGGGCTTCCAAAAAACATTTGCAGTGACATACTACGAACACAGAAATGGAAGTGTAGTCGTTTTCATTGGTCATATCTTAAAGAAGCCTTTTGCATGTCGTTAATGCGAATTATTTCGCGCCACAACACATACTAGAATAAAAACCGGTGTTCTGTGTACCCTACCCTAATGGTCTCATCGCAATTATTTGCAAAGCACACTGCCAGCACTACTGGTGACGTAAGGCCCTAAATAAATGTAATGGACCTGAAAGTGGCACGAATAATGGTTGGTATTAATCGACAGGACCACTGGGGGAGGGTACACACAAAACAAGTTTGGGATCTAGTAGATGTAGGGGTGCGAAACAATTCGCGTCAATGACACGAAAATGGTTTCTTTAAAGGCTGACCAATGCAATCAATTGTATTTCCATTTCTGTGTTCGTAGTATGTAACTGCAAATGTAATCGCTCTATAGCAATTAAGACGCCAGATACCGATCCACACAGACTAATTTTATCAAATAAAAGCGAATAAGCCTCGACCGAGAATCGAACCCTCGACCTCCTGCATGCTAATCCAAAACGATATCCACAGCAATTAACGCATTGGACTACTGGTACCACATTACGGAAATAGTCACTGTACATATGATTACAGTGTTGCCAGACTGCCTACCTTTAACGTCGATTTACTGCCTGAAATATGCACAGGACGAAATTTTGTGACAGACATTTTCGTACTTCCAGGATGTGAGGAGTCCTGCTGCAAATGCAGAGTGCGCGATTTTTTCTGATTACTATATAACTTAGCAAGTTTCATAAATGTCATTCATCAGGTTCGGCCTCTTTTGCCTAAGGGGGTACAGAGATTTGTGAAATGTGTTCACAAATTATTGAAAAGTATTGACTCTCCTGAGTGATCTTGCATGTGGTCCCAATTTTCAGTTGGAATAGTTTCTTCTGGATCATAGTGCCTCACTGAGACAAAGAAGTACAAAACATACAATGGGCCAGTAGCCCACTCACACGCTTGTGCTATAAACTTTATTCATTTTCCTAGAAAAGTGTAATGATTCTCCAAGTAGTGTGTCAAGATACTTAATTTTTTTTTTGTTTCCATTACCTAAGTTGTCCAATCTGATCACTGAACTCCATGAAGATGTTATTTCATTATGCTGTGTACAGCACTTAGTTAATCCAATTTCAACTAATTATCTCATTACATTTATCCGAATGCGATTGGAAACATTGCAGATTCCACCTTCCGGTTTTTTTGTTTTATTGGTGGCTTATACTTTAATTTGTAGTTGTTTCTGTGTAAGAAGTACATATTTTTATTTGTGATTAATCAGGAACATCAATCGCCAAGTACTAATATTTGTCCCACGTTACAGATACATTTTATTAATGAGTAAGCTGTACACCGCTGAACATTATGTACTTTCATTGTTTATTGGTCATCAGACAGTATCTCGTTTGTTAACTAGGACTGCTTATTTTCTGAATTTTTCAATGTTAATACTCTTTCTGCAGTATTTATAGTATGCACTATAAAATAATTCCACCAGTTTGCCGCAATAAAAACTGGTAATAGCGTTATTATTTTGTTTTGTACATGTGCTTCTAAGGTATTCTGGGTTTGCATTTCCTTCAGCTGCTTTCTCTTCGAGCTTTTAAATTACAACTTATATTTGATTAATACTTGGTCATGGTCAGTATCTCTGTCACGTCCCAGTTCCCTTGCAGGTTCTAGCGTCTTACTCGTACAACTCTCACTCAAATTCTTGGAAGGTGTATTCGCAGATATTAAATCAAGCTCGACAGAATTCCACTAATTGTTCTTCCCTGTTACTACTTCTGCCAAAATCATGGTCTTCCATTACTTGCAAAATGAGGCCGTTTGTTAAGTCTGTAGTAGACAGGTGACCTTAATAGTAGGGCAAAGAGCGCCCAGATGAATTTTGTTTGTGTGGCTTCAACACATCATGCGTAAGCATACATTCAGGGGTAAATTATGTCCTCCACTCCTCTTAACCTATTGTTCTTTTAAGTGGTTTATGACAACCTAAAATTTTAATTTATGAACCCCTGAGAATAATCCATCCTTTTGAACAACCCCTCAACCCTTTACTTCCTCCTCCCCCCCCCCCCCCCCCCCGCTCTCAGAAAACGCACACTTTTTATCACCTCTCCACATTTCAATTTCGAATCACTTTACCTTTTCCTATGAAATCTCCAGTCCTCCCCTCCTTTTCTCTATTCACCCACTCTTATCCTCCATCTGGAAATTGGGGGAAAAAGATTCAGTCTCTGCTGAGCTGTTGCTGTGGAAGGCTCTCATGATACGAAACTGAAATCAGTGTCAATTGACATAATAATATATTACGGAATTTCATTTACACGTTACTTATTTCATCAGTTTGTGGTAGAAAGTGCTTCTTCAATCTCCACTGCACTTTCCAAGTTGTACTAACTGTAGGCAGCAAGGAAGGGATGAAGTGCTAGATATTAGCTGCGGTTTTGGATCACCCACATATGTGTCAGCTGACCAGCTACCAGGTGCTATCGTCCACATCTGCAGGCTGAACACTGCTCGCACTGGGTAGAGCGCCAAACACAGCTCCATTCAGTCTGGAAGCCTCTAGGCTTATGTCCCATTCCGAGTTTGTGCACTCCAGTGCGAGCCACCAGCATCGCCATGCCACGGCGGAGAAACTACTCCAAGACTGTGCAAATATGGGGAACCTATCCTCTGTGCCACACACAGAAACCCTGTTAGGCGCCAGGCAGCCTACCTCAGAGAAACCACTGATGGAGGCTGCATAGTTCACCAACAGGAGATGCTTTCACTGATACCACTTTAAGCAGATGCATGTGCCTACCCACTGAGGAAACTCCTTTTGTTGTTGTGCCCTGGAACAAAGCATCAGATGTTGGCATTCCTTTCACTGGGGCATTCCAGACTCGCTTTCTGTTTGTCTGTCTGTCTGTCTCTCTCTCACACACACCCAAGTGATTACTCTCTATTTGTGTGAACAACTGCATGAACCAAAGACTCCAAACACACAGACCAAGAGTTTCCTCCCTCCTCAGAATACTGTTTTCCTGTTGGGTAATGCCGTGGGACAAAGGAGAGCTGAAGTAGTTGATATAAAAGCTGATGGGAAATTTGCATTACTTCACCAAATTATTAACACTTTTCAAGGTGACAATGTAAGGAGAAAGCTTCAGAAGGTTTAATTCAAAAAGGTAACTCAGAACGCTCGACACCATCTTACAATTATTCTTATTCATAATCGGACATATTCTGAATAACTGACAATCACACATTTATGTTTTGCAAATCAAGTAATTAAATTTCTACCATAAATAGATCTTAGCACTAAATATGTAGGTGATCTTGTATCCACTGACATTTGAGAACACAAGTACCCTCCTCCACGAAAATGAATCCACCTTACACTAAACGTATCTCGTGAGATACCTTCTCACCACACACACTTGCAATCACCACCTGTGCTACGCATTGACAGCTGTAGTGCCAGGAGCTGTGGCCCTCTGGCCAGGAAGGAAGCAGAGAACCCAATGCATGCTGCAAATTATGTTTCCGGATATCCACACACTGGTCTTACCAGACGCTCAGATGTCAGATAAGCTGTCACCGTGACCACCAAGATATCAGCAAATCAATTTAGAAGAGGTTGAACAATCGTCCAGCACAAACAGTCGCCATACTGAATCTTAGGAAGCCGTTCAAGCAGCTTTCTAATGAGCTGGCCATTCAGGCCTGCTTATGTCGCGACAAATCCCAGTTGCTACTGGCAGGAGCCGAGAGATTAGAGTATTCTTTGTACCCAACTGTCATTCAATGCTAAGATACTTCTTCTGATCAGCCAAAGTCTTATGATCACCATGTCACTGCCCACAGCTCACTGCAGGACAAGCAGGTGTGGCGTGGGTGTATAATTCCAACTGCATTTCCGCACCGACACAACTCATCACTTTAAAAATCCACTTTACTCAATCCACAATGGGGATGATATTGTCCATACTCCTCGAATTTCTCATGCAGATTATAGATTCCTTTTATGCGACTTATATTTCGAGAAAGAAAACTAGAGCATACATGCGTTTACACAATTCTACGGTGTTATTTGTTGTGCAAATCCTGTGCAACAGTATTGAGCCAAGGCGGCTCTAATATTGGTGGCATGGCTTTCCACTGGCGCCACTCGCTGCTTGCGTTCTCAATGTCAAGTCGATCGTGTGTCGCCATCTAAGGAAATTGGAAATTTGCGGCTAGTTTCTATGGGACAAAACTGCTAACGTCATCGGTCCCTAGGCTTACGCACTACTTAAACTAACTTAGGTTTACGACAACACACACACACACACACACACACACACACACACACACACACACACAGGCCCAAGTGACGACTCGAATCTTCGACGGGCGAAGCCGCGCGAGCCGTGACAAGACGCCCCAGACCGCACGGCTACCTTACGCGGATGCCAACTAACGTCTTAGTTGGCGGTGTGCGCTGTTTGACGGGACCTGTGGAGGCCATTTAGCTGAGGGTCACTGGCTGGCAGGTTGCGGCTTTTCGGGGACTCTGGCTGTCTGGACAGGATCTGGAGGAACAGTGTAAGGTGAAATCCATCAGGGTCAAAGCTGGCGAACTCGCTCAAGAATTGGTAGTGGCGGGGGGCGCGATGGGAGACTGACATCGCATTCAACTTGGTCGACAAATTCCGAACCTACTCTGCAAACGTACGGTTTACGCCACATATAAGATCGTCAGTGTGGGTTGGAAGCAATGGCGCCTTGGCTGGAATCTTGCAAGTTGCGGCTTTTTCTCATGTAAGAGGAGTTTAGTATTGCTTTTTTATTTGGATCACTCGATATTGTAAGGCATGCCTTTGTTATATGGAGTGGGACCTGTTCTATTAATGGACCTGCCAGTGTTTCAGCGCATGACCATCAGTCAGTGTTACTAATTCCAATAAGTTTTCTAGGCCACATTTCGTGCAAGTGTGAGAATTTACCTTATGATTGGTGTAGTGAAGATAATACTGTTTGGTTCGATGTATGTGGGAGGCGAGGTGGTATATGTATACGTTTGTGTTATCGAACCAGCGGGTGCTGACATGATTGGTAGTGAATATTAGTGATTTTAAGGAGTTTTAAATTCAACCTATAGGTACTAGTTTGCCAGTAATCTATATATTTCTTTCGTACTCCTCGGCCATTCTTGTGTGTAACTTTATTTCCACAGATTACTGTTCCCTTTTCATCTGTGTTCACAGGGCCAAACGGCGCGTTCGTGTTCCCTGGTTCCGGAGTAGATGCGCATTTGTTGTCGGCGCGGCGGCACTACGATCGTCGCACGGCATGTGGGTTGGTCGGCATTCAGCTGCCACCACTGGCCACCACGGTGTCGCTCAACTTAAGATGATCCTATAATGCGCGCCAAAGCGGAGTGTAGCCGTTCATCTGGGGACCAGTATTTAGATCTGTTTGGTGAATTGAAGAGCTCAGAAGCTTAAGGCGTGTTTGCCAAGCCCGCGGTTTTTCCTCATTAAGCCTCTCTACATCTACATCTACATGACTACTCTGCAATTCACATTTAAGTGCTTGGCAGAGGGTTCATCGAACCACAATCATACTATCTCTCTATCATTCCACTCCCGAACACCTAAACCTTTCTGTTCGAGCTCTGATTTCTCTTATTTTATTTTAATGGTCACTCCTACCTATGTAGGTTGGACTCAACAAAATATTTTCACATTCAGAAAAGAAAGTTGGTGACCGAAATTTCGTAAATAGATCTCACCGCGACGAAAAACGTCTTTGCTTTAATGACTTCCAGTCCAACTCGCGTATCACATCTGCCATACTCTCTCCCCCATTATGTGATAATACGAAACGAGCTGCCCTTTTTGCACCCTTTCGATGTCCTCCGTCAATCCCACCTGGTAAGGATCCCACACCACGCAGCAATATTCTAAGAGAGGATGAACGAGTGTAGTGTAAGCTGTCTCTTTAGTGGACTTGTTGCATCTTCTAAGTGTCCTGCCAATGAAACGCAACCTTTGGCTCGCCTTCCCCACAATATTATCTATGTGGTCTTTCCAACTGAAGTTGTTCGTGATTTTAACTCTAGCTATACTTTAACGTAGACAGAATTATCACTGCATCTCAGTGTGTGCAGTTTAAGACCAGTTACCTACCATGAGCCGGTCATGCTGACCGAGCAGTTCTAGACGCTTCAGTCCGGAACCGCGCGGCCGCTACGGTCGCAGATTCGAATCCTGCCTCGGGCATGGATGTGTGTGATGTCCTTAGGTTGGTTAGGTTTAAGTAGTTCTAAGTTCTAGGGGACTAATGACCTCAGATGTTACGTCCCATAGTGCTCAGAGCCATTTGAACCACTTACCAAGATAATCTGGCGAACCAGTTATTAGCTACTACACTTGCTGCGAAATTTTGCTTCGCGTTCGTTGTTGACTGTCATAGCAGTCTGCTGTAGCTCTCAGCATACTTTGAATTTTGGGCAATTGTTTAGTTATTAAGATTCAAAATGGTTCAACTTAGAACTACTTAAACCTAACTAGCCAAAGGACATCACACACATCCATCGAGTCGCGCGGTTCCGGACTCAAGTGCCTAGATCCGCACGGGAACCCGGTTAGCCTGTACAACCTTTGCTAAGATTTCTGATTCCTATACTAGGTTTGTGAATTGCAATGTTAATATTGTTATTAAGTAATAAAATTCATTACTCAAAACACCAAATTACAATTGTGTGCGTCCACCTTCCATGTTTTTTCCTTAAGCTATCCCAAGCTTGTTTGAGAGGTATCAAGTATGGCACAGGGTAAATTTTCCCTATGTGTAGTCACATCCGGTAAAAAAAGTCTGTTCCTATCAGCTTAACATCTGTTATTTCCTGCTTCAAAGGACTGGAATATGTAACTCAATTTTAGCTCATGACGGAGTGCTCAGATCATGGTCTACCACTGTTACAGAATGACTTCTAATTTTTTAACTCATTTAAAGTAGCCAAACGCATCACCTACGATGCCTCTTAACGTAGCAGCACAGGGGAGGCGTAAATATAAGGTGAACGCTACGTATTACTTTATAAATTCGCTAATATAGCTGATTCATTACGACAGTCATCTCTCCCTACGTAGGTGGGAAAACAAAATTTCGTTAAAGATATCGCTGCAACGTAAAGACACCCCATTAGCACTCCAAATCTTTAATAATGTTCGTGGTACTCTCGTCCTCTCATCCTCCCAAACGCGGGCACCTCATTCATACCAAACTGACTGACTATTTAATTAAATTGATAGAGAGAATTCTTTTGCATGGTGAGTAATTTTTTTCCTGGTGTCTGATTACACTCAACAGTTAACTATTACAGACGATTCTGTGACGTCTGTTGGGGCTTTCCACAAGCTAGGCAATCACCTCCTCAGATATCAAATTGGGTGGCAGCAATCATCAAATGGCAAAATAAATCTAAGGCTAGTTATGTTCTATTTGTCGATTGTCTTGTTATGCTGGTGGAAGCAATTCACTTAGAATTCCATCATACTCCTTCCGAACAAATCCTGCTGAGAGCTGCCAGACTATGGGGGCTGTACGATGCTTCTCTCCCTTCTACACTCTCCAACACCCCTGCTCCCGCCCCAGCCACAGCGAAAGGCCCGCATGCGAACAGCAGCAACCATCGCCATCACCAAACGTGTATGAGTCTGCAGACCCGGGTTTCCTCACAATATAGCACCCTAGAAGCATTCCTATTGGCACCTATCAAATTAGTTGGTGAATGCTTGGAAATTCCAAACGGGAACTCCTGTAGGGGAGGCGATGTACTTTTAGAGTAGCAATATTGATAAAATTGAGAGAAGCGCCATTTGAAACTGAATGCAGAATGGTTCTACTGCCGTGAAAATACATATCCCTTATGGAGCACGAAAATAAGATGCGAGAAATTAGCGATCATATGGAGGTATACAGACAGTATTGTGAGTGGAATAGGAACGGGAATGGCTAATGGCGGTACGGGGTACCCTCTGCCATGTATCATATGATGACTTGAGAAGTATGCTTATAGATGCAGATGTAAATCTCGTCTTCCTATTTGCCTTTATAGGCCTTTATAGTCACACACAACTCCCAGAAGAATGTTGTTTCCGTGTCATAGAGAAAACAGAACTTTTGCTGCTGATCTTCCCTCGGTAAAGATCTTCATATTATTTCCTAATTCATCTTCTCAGTCACTTTGTGAGGCATATGTGAGAGGCTGTAATACGTTTTCCCAAAACATTTTGAAGAAGCGGTATAGAGCTCACCTCTCAACACCTTTTCGTCAGTGTATCGCTTGTATGCCATATACTTAAGTCTTCCAGCCTTCGATATGTAAAATCTGAATTCACTTGATTCTGACGTGTAAGAGATGTCCCTAACCAAGTCACAGACTCATGCTAACTCCCTCTAAATCTCGTCACATTCCGACAGCACTGTTCCATTGGAAGGCTGTCTAGTCCTTCATCCGTTACTGTTTAATTATAGAGCTGTCACAACGAGAAAGATAGCACAATAACGTAAAGGAGGGAAGTTAGAAGCATGCAGAGTAAACATGGTCAGCACAAAGAAATTAATAAGCGTAATATTTACAGTTCATCGATATGGAATGATTATCTATACATATCCCCCTGTACATATCATAATCTCATTTACCGTACTCCTATGATTTCTATGCTATAAAGACGAATAGCATTGTTGTCAGAGTCTTATTTGACAGGATAACGTCTCGTGAGAAAGACATCACCTTTTTTTTTTCAAATCGATCAAACCTACATGGCACGAATTAAACAGTATCCCAGAGCTTCCAATACATCATCTACTAAAACATTTACTTAGGTGCAACAGGTTCACACCGTCACATTAATTCAGAGCTATTGCAAGAGTATGGGGAGATTAAGAACATAATCACAGCATGATTCACCTCTTTACCGCCACGTGCTGTTTGATAATGGACCGACCGTGATACTGTATTCCGTCTAAATCAGAGAGTATCCGCAAGGGTAGTAAGCATATGCATGGTGCCAGTTATTTATTTAGAAGCAAACCCAGTACTGTTACTTACCCAGCTGTCGTACATCGAGATCAGATTAAGCTTCAAGTACAAGCCAGACTTAATCAACGTCAATGATTCCTCCACAACAGCTGTCATCTATCTCTTATACCTCGATTCGAACTGTAGAACAGCAGTTTGTAGGTGACATACCGATATGATTTGTGGTCAGTTGCCTCCTATCTTTGTGGGCGGATCATACCTTTGTTACAAACCCCTCGTGATCACCGGATGAGATGTTGCCGTAATTCTCTCTGTGGAGATACTGAAAGATAAGGTGCACCAGAAAATGCCAACAGGTCGTGAAGACATAGTCGACAGTATCAGAAACGCGTGTCCTGGACTGAAAGCGACAGGGCATACTATGAATGATGTCATCAATCTCATGTTGAGGCAATAACGCCGATTCTTCCTGCAGAGCTGCTCGCAGTTCTTGATGAGTGGTTTGTGGATGCTGACGTGACGCAACCCGTGCCTCTAGTGCATCCCAGGCATGCTGCATGTGATTAAAATCGGGAGAACGAGCACGTCACACCAAGTTTTCAATATCTTCATTTCCAAGGAAACATCAACAACACATGCTCTATGAGGTCGAGCATTATCGTGAACCAGTACCAAGTCTTGGCTCGCAGCACCTCGCAACAACCAGATATAAGATCCCAAGATCTCGTCAGGACACCTTGCACTGGTCAGATCTTGCCGATTCGCCTCTACAGTGTCATGAAGCGGTCTTGTAGTGGTCAACGTAATCCCTGTCCACACCCTTACAGATCCTCCTTGACCTCGGCCTCTTTCCACAGTGTTTGGGTACCGAAATCGTGTCCCACGTTCCTTCCAGAAGCGAATCCGTCGAGACTTACTCTCCATACGAAATCGGGACTCATCTGTGAAAGGACCCTCCAGATGGCATGTTAATGACTCCACTCTAGACGTCCCCTTCTGTCGCTTCAGAGGTACTCATTCAACAGGTCTCCCACGATAAAGGCCACTCTGCTAAATCCGTCCGTAAACCGTTTGCCTTGATACAATACGTCCGGTGGATGCTGCGAAGTCGGATGCCCGTTGCCGTGCAGAAAGAGACTCTGCAGTCTTGCCCTTCCAGTCAAATAAGGATCCTCTCTTTCTGACGTCACAGGTGTTCAGGCCCACCCCAGTCTTCGGGATACAGTATCGGTCTCTGTAAGCTCTATCCACAATCGCGAAACAACAAAACGATTCACATTAAGCCATCGGGCCACATCGGTTTGCAACTGTCCTGCTTTCATTCTTCCTATGGTCCTCCGCCGGAGATGGTCTGATTGGTTTCTTCTCTGTGCCATATGCACCGTCTGTGACTGTGTACACAGCAAGTGGATGTGATACTTCCCGGGAAACACTACCCAATTTATTAAGTGCCCTGATGTCATTATTGGCATAGTTGTCAGTTGACCAGAACGCCATTTTCTATGCAGAACCGACGGTATAGACATCTGTAGACAGTCTGTATGATTATATCGTGGATTAAACACAGGACGTGGAATTACATGCTTGTTGCTTTAGTTTTCGACACCGATGTATATCGCAACGTGAAGGAAACATATGCATAACCATCGCTCCTAGTCAAAATTTATTGTTCAATGAATATCGTCAATAATACATGTAGCGAAAGCAAAGAAGATGGACTCCATTCTTTAACATTTTCCTGCATCTCAAAGGAAAAAAAAGAGGAAAATATTTTATAGTGAACGGACGATAAAAGTCTTAAGGGGCTCCGGAAAGGCTCAAAATCATGAAAAGTTCAATTTTTACTTTTTTGCGTTTTCTGAATCTGCGGACTATTAACTTTTAATAGATATATAATTTATTCAATTCCGAAGACTACAAGTATTTTAAAAATTTTTTTTGAAATGTGTTCTACATGGGCGTGACCCACTTTGGCGCTGTTAAACTGCTGTCAAATGGTGTTATTATTAACGTCCGTGTTCATCAGGTACATTTTAGTGATGTGAGATAAAGTATGTGTTGTGGCTAACCTGTGGTGGTTCAATATATATCGCTGGTGTGATTGTCGATTGTTTCATGTTTATTTACTCTGTCGTTATCTCGAAAATATTCGTAATTAATTCTGTTTCTTGAGTCTCTGTTTTGTTGAAGTATAATAATGAGTAAATGTAAGGTTATTAGAAATCCTCTGAAGGCTTTTAAGAAAAGGAGAAATGTTGGAAAGCCAAAGGTATGTGTTATTACTGTAAACAATAAAGACGATAACCAAGTGAGTGAACCCAACCTCTCAAGTACACCTGCCCATAGCAGTCGAAGTGGGAAAGAAAATACTTCACAGAAGAAGCATGGTTCAATGAGTGAAAACTACGAATGTTTTATGGGCGAATCGGATGTGAATGAAATATTTGATATGTCGGTTCTCAAAGGAATTTTTTCAAACTGTGTAAGATGCATTTATTGTAGTGAAGTTGGTCTGGAACTCTCCATAATAAAGCACGTAGGACTTGCTAGTGAAATACAACTGATATGTGATAAGTGTTCATACATGACCACCTTTTGGAACAGTGTTGCAGTAACTGCAACTGAAGAAAATGGTAGCAAAATCTACGAACACAACAACGAGCGATGCTTGCTTTAGACAAGGAACGCCTTCGGGCTGCAGACAGGGCTGTAAAGAGTCTAGAAATACAAGCAAGAGTAAACAGGAGGAGGAACAAGAGGAAGCTGGAGGAGGAGTTTGCAGAGGATGAAGATAATCCATCCTATGGACCTGGAATGCACTAAAAAGTTAATCCATTCTTTGTCGCTCGATTCCCAAATCTTTTATTTTCTCATACTAATTACATGTTTTCTAAGGATCTTCCAAACATATTTGTTTCAAATTTTCAGTAAATGTTACACAGTACCTTCTGTATAATTTAACACAGCCTTTTTCCAAAAAACTGTATATTTTTGAATATAAAAATAAAAAATTGCAAAAAAATGTGAATTTTCATTACAATTGAAAAAAAACTATCTTTAATAACTGAACTAAAATTTTGTAAAATCCCTGTGTTAAGTTGTAGCCCATATTCCAATAAATAATCTGTAAAAAGTTCAACTTCCTACCTCAAATACTTTGTGAGGAAAGATGTAATTTATAAGCGTTATTTTAACATTGCAAGTATAGGGCGTTCCGGAGCCCCTTAAGAAAGGAATCGTACTTTCACTGTCAATGATTAGTCGCGACACTATGCACATTATTATGTGGAATGTATCAGGTGATAGTGTCTTACCGGTGTGACGGCAGGACAACTCGGTGAAGGGCAAGGCAAAGTTGTCCCGCGCCAACGACAAAGAGAGACCAGCTGGCTGGCGGAACGGAAGTTATCCATGTCGACAGTGTGACGTCACGTACTCATGACAAGGAGCGCTGGGTCGCAACCTTAACAAGGGAAAATAATACAGAATCTTATTACGCTCTGACGTCTCCTCATACGAACAATCAAAATTTGCCAGAATGCTATGGTACTTACATCCCCATTTATTATTCAATGTGAACTGTGCGTTTTGGTTTTTATATCTAAAAATCTCTATCTCTAATACATTCAAATCATGGTGATATTTTCTTTTTTATGTTTCATTTAAATTTTTTGAAGGGCTTGTGGTGCTGTGACCCTCTTCGCAATCATCGCATGTAATGCGGTATACACCGGCTTCATTTACTTAGCACGGGTTTTTCCTTTTGCCTTAGTTTACTGCCTAGACCAAAGAATGCTAATTACGCTGGAATAATGATTTTAGTTTTCATATGTCTACCAATGTTTTCTGATGCTGCACGCAAATATGGTACTCTACAAAAATAGTGCGTTCCTATGTCTGATCGGCTAGTCTAAGGTCCGTTTCACACTGGGACACTGCTGACGGTCACCAACGACCGTCATCGACAGACATGCATTTGTTTGAACTGGAGCATTGACACCGACACACTACATTGTCTCACCGAACCACTGTGAAGCAGCAGTGACTCACCCTCGGGACAATTGACGGACAGTGTTCAAAGCAGTCACCGCCGGACATGCATTAGTTTGAATTGCAGTGTTGACACTGCGAATCGGGTCACATACACAGCGCTACAGATTTGCCAACAGACAGCAGTCATTTCTGGGGCAGTGACGCTAAACATTTATTGTGCGTTATACTGTACACATTGCAGCCATGGGTTTAGATTTGATTGACAGGTAAGATTTTGTAAGTAAAGTAGAAAGTTGTCCTGCTATTTGGGATGTCAAAAGCGATGACTATAGCAACAAAGTGGTGAAAACAAATGCGTGACAAGAAATTATAATGAAGTTTTTGCCTGATTTCAATGAGAAAATCATGGATGAATAAAACTAAATTGGTAAGTCTTTTTTAGAATATAATACCTTATTTTTCGGACCATAAAAGACTAGAGAAATTTAGTTGCTACCCCTGTAAGAGGCTAGGAGGGTACCTGTGTTGTCACCGCCAGACACCACACTTGCTAGGTGGTAGCCTTTAAATCGGCCGCCGTCCGTTAGTATACGTCGGACCCGCGTGTCGCCACTATGTGATTGCAGACCGAGCGCCGCCTTCGGCAGGTCTAGTCTGGAGAGACTCCCTAGCACTCGCCCCAGTTGTACAGCCGACTTTGCTAGCGATGGTTCACTGTCTACATACGCTCTCATTTGTAGAGACGACAGTTTAGCACAACCTTCAGCTACGTCATTTGCTACGACCTAGCAAGGCGCCATATTCAGTTACTATGAATGTATTCTGAACAGATAATATTGTGAATCATGTACCGTCAAGAGCGAAGTTCATCATTAATGGATTAAAGTTAAGTATCAAACTAGTTATGTCCGCTTTCTGAATTCTAATTCCTTGTCATGTTCCAGACCTCACGTCAGTATAGTTCTTCCCTCCTTCCCTCCTCGCGCAAGCCTGCGTGGGCTAAAACTCGTGCATTTCGGCCTTCTCTAGTAACACGGTGTTGGCTCTCAACAGTAGCAACCTTCAAACACATTTGCATGTCTTACCCCTTTTTCGCTGCGTTTACTAGTATCAGGTGTACCGTTATGCAGTCTTAAAGCGATAAGAAAGTACAAAATGGATGAGCGTGGAAACCATGAACCCATCCCTACAGGGCGAAAAAAAAAAAAAAGCTTATATTTCAAAACTCTTATAACAAAATTAAGGGTGCGTCTTAATGTCGCCTTAAGGCGTTCCCTTTCCCCTTTAAGGACCGAAAAATGCAGTTAAAATATTATTTTAATTACAAACGTATATGTGACTACTACAGTAATGAATTTTATTTATTTATCATAATACTATTGAGGCCCCAGTTCTGACATTCGATAATTTTAAGGTCCAATTGGTTCAGTGAATGCAACAGTATGATTTATTACAGTTAACATAGCAATAACTGTACATTTCACATCACAAATACAATGACAGATGAACAATGAAGCCTAACGACATTAACTATCACATAAAATTACTAGCAATTAGATATTTTGCTGCTGCCAAAGCACTTCGCCTTCAGCACTAACAGATTAGTTTGCAATGTCATCTCTGATACATTTCGCAATATTTCCTCCACGGACTATGCAAGGTGACATGTCCTGCAATCCCTGAATAGTTAACATACCCTCAAACTCTATTCCATGGCGAACAAGCACGGAGTTATGGAGGAGGGAACATGTATTTAGAATAGACACTGCGAAATACTATTTACATCGAGTGGTCTATGGAAGATACGTCACCTGTTTGTAAGAATTCCAAAACGACATTCGATGTAACTTCTCGCTCTGGACAGTCTACAGTTGAGCACACGGTTTTTAACGTCTAACTACTTTCCCCCAAAAGGCTGTAGAATAAATTTGCCAACCCGAAACCTTCATCACCTACTAACATGAATGGCGTACGCATTTCAAAAGTTAGTGACAGTGGTCTGGGTGCAGAGGAATACAGTAAACCATTTTATTTAACACTGAATTACGAAACACAGCTGAGTCGGACAATTTACCATACGCTCCAACGTCTATAAACAAGAATTTGTACACCGAATCACAAACAGCCAACAAATGAATGGAAAAATAGTTCTTATAATTATAGTATAGTGAACCACTGGAAGTGGATTTTATAATTCTGATTTTCTTTGCGTCCACTGCACCAACACAATGAGAGAAGTTGGCTTTTACGGAACCCTTGAACTGAGTTACGCCATAGGTGTTTCGAGAGGTGGGGAAAATATTTCGACTGCATTTTACGCCATATGGCAAAGCAAACGTCTAGTATACAATACGAGATGGTTCATGCAACAATTCTGTACTGACAGTGTGAGTCCGTCGTGAATGATCCGGCTCCCAAGTATGTGTAACAAAAAGATAAAGTGTATGAAGCAAAACTACAAAAGTATACAGTTTACAGTCACGCATACACATGCAGGCATATGTACGCACTAAGGATAATATTAAAATTCTATTGCGGTTTTTATTTGATGCAGGGACAATCCTTCAAAGGAAATGGAAGAGCTTAATGGCCAGTTATACCAGAGAATTAATGCAAAAGACCGAAAAGAGTGGATCTGCAGCAACTGGTAGGAAGAATTACGTCTACTTCGATCAGCTGCGATTATTAACAACTGACCGTAAGCGCACTACGTGTAGTATTAAGAATGATGATGATAGTGACAGATATGACTTTGATGGAGGAGAAAATTAAGAGCAGTAGGCACGTTAAAAAACTGCTGTGCGACTGCAAAAAAGGCCACGTGAAAGGAACATTGTTGAAGAAGAAGATGGTATGCTGTACAAAATTTTGAAGGAAAACTACACCACAAAGCACAATTCAACACAACAAGCAGACGAAGATAATTTGTTCATGCAGTCTTTAGTGCCTGAATTAAAAAAATCACAGTCATGCAAGACTGAAAGTGAAATCTGATTTGATGAATGTCATTATTAATGCCCAACAATATTACAGCGCTACCGCTTCGTCCCAAATAGGATTTGTACAGGTACCAAGTTATGCTACTGGGGGTCCATATCACGACCGTGCACATCGTGGAACAGTTCATGGCTATACTGGCGGACAGTCCAGGTTGTCCTATCAGTTACCATCTGTGTGTTCGCCGACGGCCTCTGAGTACAGTGACGAACCCTTAATATACTTTTCAACACCACAGGCTGGGCAACAATGAAAGTGGACTGTCTGTGAAAGTTTTGCAATAATTTGTAATTTATACTAACACCAGCTCAAATCTGTGAAATATGCTTTCAATAAAATAATTTAATATTACTGTACCTACCTTAATGTGAGAGCAAGTTTTTCCTCTGCTGGGATAGCCTTCCGTAGTGTACTGCCCATTCTTGTGATTTCTTCTATCATTTCTCCTAGCAGTTCATCAAATGGTGTTTCCGAATTCGAAAATACTGAAAAAACTTCTTCACGTCCTGCCTCAGATCGTCATAAAGAGTATAAAACAATCATTTCTCTAGCCGATCACGTAGCAGTTGATGTACGTGTAATGAACGTTCTCTTCGTTCTCCTCCTCCTCCTCCTCCTGCTTAGAAGTTCTAACAAAAGTTCCTCCTCGCTCGAGTCCATTTCACTAACTAATCAGCTGTCAATACCTGCGGTGTCGGACACTGGTGATCAAGGAGTGTTCACCACAGTCACCGGAGACTGTCACTAGCGACCGTTACCAGTGTCCCAGTGTGTAAAGATCCTAAACGCTATAAAATCTACATCAGATCGGGTGTGGGAATAAAGATATTTCTTTTTCAGTATACGTCTATTAAGTGCGTTGATACTTTTGTTTAAGCCTTGCAGCTTGTATTGAATGCTTTATGATTCTGACAGTTTGGTTTATGTCTTGGTACCGCACTGCCCGTGCTTTCTTGAATCCGTTTCCTGTGTCTGTGACATCTTTATCTTTAGATATGCAGCTGTCAATTAACTTTACTGTACTACATATTCCAAAGAAAGTTATTTGCGGCTACCTTTTACAATTTAAACTAATATTTATCCTTGGAACCACATTAAAACTGTAGCTTTTTCTTTATTGTATTTTAATGAATCAGATTTAGTTTTATGCAGAATGTTCTCGCTTTTCATCACGCCTTCGCTACTTGCTTTCGTCCAGCCATAACTAGCGGCCACGCCCCCTCAGCTGTTTGCACCTCAGTTGTAAGCAGAGTACGCCGGTGACGAACCGACGTTATGGTCCATGAGTGTTTACCATTTCCTCATGATTGTACCCTATGTGACGGTGCTATTTATGGATAAATACTATATTTATTTACTATGTTAACTTCATGAAGATAGGTATATTTGTTAATCTCCAAACTATGTATATCAGGATACTGTTTGTAATAACCGATAGCCTAGTGTTAATTACATTTTGTCATCAGTGTGCACATTTTCTTTTTGTGGATCTATCTGAATATGAGCATAATGGTAGAAACAGGTAATTTCATAAACAAATATTTGCGAACAGAGACTGTTGTGGTGTTTACAAATATAAATAACATCGGATCTCTGTCAGCTCCACAGGCCTTGCGTTCCCAACTCCCCCTGCCCTCCTCCTCCTCCGCCCCCCGCACGAGCATATACACTCATCAACCCGTCAACCCATATTAGTAAACACCATGGAGGGTACTTCGTACCAGTATAAGCAATTTTTTTTTATATTAAACTATTCCTGTATTGAGTGAATGAGTGAAAGCAAAAAAAAAAAAAAAAAAAAAAAATACCCAAACTGATCTCTCTTATTACATTTTCAAGGTCCGTAAATGAGATATGTGATTGCATCAGTCGAATAACTGCACAATCATCCAGGGAAACCGACCCTCTGAATTTAGGTAAGAGGGTTTCTCGTGAAATACGTCGGTTTCCTTCCAAGAACTAATCTTCAAATTTCTGGAACGTTTCTGTAACGCCATTTGTGTGGTCTATAACATCCTCTTACGATCTAAGCACCACGTCTCTAAACATTTATGTTACACGCACTTGATAGTGAGTCCATAATTTTTGGAGATCTCTGCAGTATTATCGCTCTAACTGCTCGCTTTCCAGTAGAATGTGTCACCTCTCTGAAAGCTGATCTTCCTCTTGTTATAGCTAGGAAGGTGGCGCGGTACTTCCTCGTGTGGGGACAGTGAGAGGGAAGGAATGAGGGAGGTAGGGTGGGACGGATCGGAGTTCTGGAGACCTGGAGAAGCGCAGCTTTACGTCTGGTGGGCAACAGGAGGGAGCTGTTTTCTCGGATACATCTCCTCGAGCCTCCTAATCGGATTTGGCGCTGCCGTAGTTGCATCATTAGAATCGCCGGAAGAGGGAAAGAATTTGAGAGCATTAGGCGTGGCACTGTATTTCAACACAACGCAAACTTCTCCCGCTACAAGGCAATTGCGCTCCTGAAGTTCTCAGCCCGATCTTCATAGTTTCCTAATGAACCATCGTAAATGTTCACATGTCATTTTATCAATCTTGCATTTATTGTACATAATGTATCGTATTCATAAGCAAGCGATACTTACAGCAAAAAAAAATTTTTGATAAAATTAAGATATGGTGCAGTAGACCGATGTCACGTTGTTAAAGTTACCAGTTTGGGACTAACAACAGGCAATCCTCAGTTACAAACCGAAGGCTTAACATGGTCTAAAAAAGAGAGAATATGCCACTTCAAGCTGACCATATGCTTCACTCTGTTAACTTATTGCGTTATAGATGAAGTGTATAGTTTCTACGTGCCGTAATTTTCATGCATTTAGTGTACAATGTTCCTTTTCATAAGATGATCACAATTGGGTATACGAGGTATGGCTGTAATATAACGGAACTGATGCTTTGAAATATTTTATTTCAAAACCTTGCGTATTCAGTTACTGCTTTTCTCTACGCGAATTTGCGAATTTTCCACTGATGGAAACAATTCTAGAAGTCTTCTTTTGTGAGCTCCTTGATGACGTGTGTCGCCTTTTGTTTCACTACTTCAACGGGCTGAAATCTTGTTCCTTTTAACGCAGATTTGACATTGGGGAATAGATAGTCACTTGGTGCTACGTCAGCCGAGTGACGTGGGTGGTCTACTACAGGTATGGTGTAATTTGTTAGAAACCTCTTAAGAGGGAACACTACTGCAGATGTTTCAAAAAAGCATTTTGTATAGGCTTGAAAGGTGCTTTGACCTTTCAAAACATGAGACAGTATAATATCTGGAAAAAAATATTCTATGGAATTCCGAGCTTCTCCTCTAGCACCGTGAATGACCCCAAGCGACGTACCTGCTCCATCTCGATACCTCCTGTATTTTATGGGTATAGTTAGAAGCAATTCAGAAAAGTAGTACGTTAGCTGGTGGTGAGTACGCGTACAAAAAGACAAATTATTTCGCATTTAATTTTGATTTTTGTGTGCCGTACTGATTTTTGATAGTTTATTTGTGATCTTATAGTACTCACGCTTATCCTTGTACTGCGACAGAAAAGGTACGAGAACATCGTACCGAAATCGGCGTCGAAGCAGTATGTCATCTAAGCGCCCAAACCGTAGATATAACCTTGTGGTCAGTTCGGAAGGATTCCGTGCATCTGCTAAGAAACTGACAGTAACCAGGGTCTTGACGTGAATTAGGATTGTGCTATAGAGCTATTCTCTTGTCATTTTATCTGTTACTTCTCAACACATGAAATGTGAAATGTGCAATGAAGACATCACGTTGCGAGAACGAATTCCAAGAGGCCAAGGCTTCGTAATAATTATTGTTTGTCCAAACCGCCTATAAGATTTTATACCAAGTACTAAATTTATACGGAACACATATGATATCAAGCGTCGAATCGTCCTAGCAATGTGCCTGCTTGGTCTAATGCTAAACGGAACTGTAAAGTTTTGTTCGTTCACGGAATTGCCACGAGCGATATTTCAATCGTTCTCCAACAAACTAGTAGATATGATTTCGATCGCAACAGCAACAGTAAGACAGGACAGTCCTGGGATAGCAGATTAATAGTAAGAGCTTTCTAGAAGTAGATTTTTTTTTTATTTTTCCACGTGTATGATACATTTCAAAATTTCGAAAGCGTTTTTCTCTGAATATGAATTTTCACAACGGCACAAGCGTAACTCCAACAATTTTTGATCTTCCCATTACAAAATTTTACCTCAACTTTGGAATAATATATCAAAGTGAAACACGTAGAGAACTTTCGATTAGTTAAATTAAATAGTATTGATTGAAAAATTATTGTACGTTTTTGTGAGAACTGACTTTATTGTAACAGACACTTATCACAAAAATACATTACACTGAAGCGCCAAAGAAACTGATACGGCATGGATTTTCAAATAATGAGACATGAAAACAGTCCGAATATGACACAGCCGCCGGCAACGCGTGTATAAGACAACACGTGTCAGGTGCAGTTGTTAAATCGGTTACTGCTACAACACTAGCTCCTTATCAAGATTTAAGGGAGTTTGAACGTGGTGCTATAACCGGCGCACGAGCGATGGGACAAAGTATCTTCGAGGCAGCGATGAAGAGGGGAATTTACAGAATAACTATTTCACGAGTGTACCGTGAATATCAGGAATCCGGTAACACATCGAACCCCCGACATCGCTGCTGCCGGAAGAGATCGTTCAAGAACGGGCCAACGATAACTGTAGAGAATCGTTCAAAGTGACTGAAGTAATATATCCGCCGTCCGCGGATAGGAAAATCTCAGAGTGTGAGTTATAGCGTTTTTATTTGAACTAAAGTCTTTCTTCAAAATTTACAAAACAATATTCGTGAGGCAGGACTGATCCTCCAAGCCTACCAATAACTACATCAGAGATTCTTCCAAACATAAACTGTCTGTACTAGCCATACAACTTCACCAAATCAGGCCCCGGGGTCTCGTGAAGAGCGGCGCGGAGTCCACGTTGCCGCCACCTGAGTCCGAGGACGAGTAGAGGCCCTGCGTGGATGGCTCCGGTACGGTGGCGGCGGTGGACGATGACGCGGCGGCTACGATGACACCAGTGGGCTCGTTCGGCGTGAACTGCCTCTCCAGGCTCCTGCGCCAGGCTAAATGCTGCTGGGCGCATGGATATGGCTGGCTCTATTTGCAGTCACGTGTCGAGTGGAAGGAAAGAGGTCAGCGGCTGTAGCGACCTCTGGAGGCGCCGTGGACGCCTCCTGGTGGTCTATAGGAAGCGTCTGTGTTCCCGGGGCCTGCTATACCGGTCTGCTTCGCGGGAAGCGAGAGTTGCAGGCGCTTAGTCTGGACACGGTAGGAAGTCCAAGCCTTCCGCAAATTTTGGCATATTTCAATCCTGGGCCACCAACACGCGTCCGCGTGGGAACCATTCGATGGAAAGTCATCGATATGGGCTTTCGGAGCCGAATGCCGACTCCTGTACCATTGAGGACTGCACGACACAAAGCTTTACGCCTCGCCTGGGCCCGTTAACACCGACACCGGACTGTTGATGGTTGGAAACATGTTGCATCGTCAGACGAGTCTCGTTTCAAATTGTATCTAGCGGATCGACGTCTACAGGTAAGGAGACAACCTGATGAATCCATGGGCCCTGCGTTTCAGCAGGGCACTGTTCCAGCTGGTGGAGGCTATGGGATCGATGATACGTCTAGATACGACCCTTACAGGTCACATTTATATAAGCATCGTGTCTGATCATCTGCATCCATTCTTGTCCATTGTATATTCCGGTGGATTTGGGCAGTTTCAGCAGGACAATGCGACACTTCAAACTTCCGGAATTCTCTCAGAACTTTTTTCTGAGTCTGAACACTTACGCTGGCCACCAAAATTCCCAGATACTAACATGTTTGAGCATATCTGGAATACCTAGCAACATGCTGTCAGAAGAGATGTCATCCCCGTTTTTTTACGGATTTATGGATAACCCTGCAGGATTCATGGTGTCAGTTCCCTCCAGACAAAAAAAATGGTTCAAATGGCTCTGAGCACTATGGGACTCAACTTCTGAGGTCATTAGTCCCCTAGAACTTAGAACTAGTTAAACCTAACTAACCTAAAGACATCTTAAACATCCATGCCCGAGGCAGGATTTGAACCTGCGACCGTAGCGGTCTTGCGGTTCCAGACTGCAGCGCCTTTCACCGCACGGCCACTTTGGCCGGCTCCCTCCAGACATTAGTCGAGTCCATGTCACGTTGTGTTGCAACACATTCGAGTGCTCGCCCGGGCCTACACGATATTAGGCAGATGTACCAGTTTCTTTGGCTATGCAGTGTATTTCCCAAATCATGTTCGTGGTTCACTTGCTACACTCGTGTAGTATACGCTATGGCGCCGAGGGTCACCAGCCACAACACACATGAAAGTTATAAAGCGTGAGCCATGTAAGCAACGCTCACGCCGTCTGTAGCAGCCATACGGAATTTACACGTGTGTCCTCAGACCGAGAACTATGGACCACGTTGTACCTCTCCAGGCAACATCAAGATATCGCTGGCCACATCTCAAGACCAAACCTACATCGGGTCAACGAGTTATGAGGGGGCAGTATGTCTCTTTCCGACGAACAGTTGTTTAAGGAAACCCAGGGATCACTGCGGACAGTTCAGTCGAATGAGCGATGCAGCGGAAGACGCACTACAGTGCGTGCGTGATCGAGGCTGCCGTCTAGGTCGCACAGGAGTCGGTCGATCGCCAACCAGCTGTGCTTGCCCCGTTGGCGGCGCTATCGGTCACTCTGTTTATAACGACCCTGGCAATGGAGGAAGGATAATCGAGCACGACGACGCAGGCAATCGTGGCGTGTATGACGACACTGCCTATGACCGAAGGACAACGAACTAGTGCTACCACTGCTTCTTACACGGCACACTCTACGGACGTAAACAACAGAGAGCCCAGGACCGACCGCGGCCGGTAACCCTGCACCTTCCAAGGCAAAGGTCGAGCTCTGTAACAAGGAGCAGTTTTGCGGGTAGGACCGTTGCGTGAGATACATACACGTCTCCCTGTCCCAACGATGGACCCAAAAATGTGGACCGTGATCAACCGATCACCAATGAAGATAGACGAAGGAGGGAGCAACGGGCACGAGACAGGGCCACCAGAAGCGGTCAGATAACACTCTACGCAAACAGCCCATTTCAGGGGAGGACAGGGCACAAGAATCGGTCTCGTAATCCAACTCGGATTTCAGCATCAGCCAGAACACGAAGAAGAAGGTGATTTTCCACTCGTCCACCGCAAAACGAGTCGGCAGGAAAGGAAAGAAGTCTCAACAGCTAACCGACAACACCAAGAGACAACTACCAATCAGGACTTCGAACCAGTTCAACCCCCTCCAACCAGAGGGTGAATGAACGCATGTCACACCAGCACCTGAAACTGAAGAAGCACGTCCTGTCACTGTACCAAGAACTTTGCAGGACGTCAACACGCCACCGCTAAACCAGTACCCCTCACCACGCAATACGCTGGAAAATATCTGTTACTGAACGCTGAACTGAAGAAACGCGTGGCCGTCCCAGTTGCAGCTGCATATAAGGGCACATAAATGGAAAATATGCTGCGTGTGGCTCATACCACGTTTGTTTTGTGAGCATGCCTAAATCTTGAACTATTATGACGGAGTCAACTAATGTGCTCAAGATACAACATGCATTTTATATGTTTTTATGATGGATGGAGTATTTATCCCGTTACTGTTGCGTCCGTTTCCCATTTGATATGGCTTCATGACGGATGGGTTACACATCCAGATACTTTAACGCAATCTGATGATGCCCTAAAAGGGTGAAACGCGTCATTGATATTAAATAATTTGCAATCGAAGACTTTTACGAATGATAATGAGCTACCACATCGAACAGAGTAGGAGGAGGTGTTCTTGTCACGAGAGGATATCCGTCGAATGGACTGGCCGTTTGAAGTTAAATCCCATTCAGCATGGAAGCATTGGGGAGACATATTGTAGCACGCCCACATGCATCAACTGCCAACCAATAGTTGTCAACCACTCTGTGGGGGAATGGAACGCTCTATCTCAAGAAGACCTACCAACCTTGTGGCCAGCATAGGAACCAATTGCAGAGAACTCAGTGCCGTCATTGGTAATCAAACTCCCTATTAAGCATTTGACCCACAGCTTGTAATGTCCAGGGAACACCATGAATCACGGTTACATCGCTGTAGCTACTGTATTTGAATAAAAGTGTCATTGCGTATTTCTTTCAATTACTTTCTGTACTACACAATTCTTTCTATGTGAGCTCCATGTTTCATCGAGCTATGTTACTTGCTTGTGACACATCCCGTCCGTTGTTAGCTTTCCAGACTTCAGACACTACTTCTCAGTCAAGCAGTTAGTTAGTCTGATGAGGCTGTGTGCACGATGCTGCAGTCTTTTCGCTTAGCCGTGCGGGGTAGCCGTGGGGTCTATGGCGCCTTGCACGGATCGCGCTGCTCCCCCGTTCGAGGTTCGAGTCGTCCGTCGGGCAAGGGCGTGTGTGTGTGTGTGTGTGTGTGTGTGTGTGTGTGTGTGTTGTCCTCAGTGTAAGTCAGTTTAAGTTACATTAAGTAGCGTGTAAACCTAGGGACCAATGACCTCAGCAGTTTTGTCCTGTAGTCCTTACCACAAATTTCCAATTTTTCTTTTCACCTAGGAAAAATGGGTGGCAGTAAGAGGAATTGAACTAGCGTCCACTGCATGGTTCGCAGGCACTGACTGTTTGACTATGGAGGCTTGCAACACATGTTATTAGCTGTAAGAAATTTTTGGTTTTTTGGAACAATAAATGTTTTAACAAAATTCTTTACCTTTACAGAATATGCATACTGTACACTGTTTATTAATACAAAACGAGTAATTGTTCTTGCAGTGAATCCTTTGCAATATGTTAAAGTATTTCGTGGCGTTTTGTCGATTTTTATTGCGGAAAACGTTTCTAATTATATATTAGACAGTTTGAATTCTGCTAGTCGGTGCTCAAACTAATAGAAACATTTCATGTGTAATCATCGAGTTCTTCATTTGACACTACCCCTCGTCTTTCTATTATAGAAAACTATGGAATAATCCGAGTGCCCTGCATCCTGTAATACTGAAAACTTCTTCTTTCACTCGTAAATGGGAAACATATCTGTCAATCCATTATGGCATTTGTAGTGTCATTGCACTACAAAGTACAAGTGGTAACCCTCTGCAGTATATTATGGTTACATATTGTGTTATACCATTCCATTATACATGCAGACAGAGAGAATCAACCGTTGTGTGGTATGATACTTGCATTACGTGGCTGCAAATTGTTCCCTGAAGAGCTTTATCAATACCCCTTTCGAAAGCCGTATTTTACCAATAACCTTTCTGTAAGTCACACACGGTTGTGTATGCAGTTCTATGAAATCTCATTTCAAGTAGTAACGACATTCTGATAGAATGACTATATTTTCCTCACGGTACATCTACAACAATGCTTTAGCCTTTCAGAGGTCCCAGATATTGTAACCAATCATAATAATGCGCAATACAAACCACTTGTTTGAAGTTTCTTCGGAGTTGGTTCGTTATTTCACAACTTTCATCCTGACGTACCTATCAGTGTCTGTACTGCAAGCAGTCGGCTCGCTTCCAGTTGCTGATTAAACGTATATGATGTCTCAGATCTGGTTTCTTTCTCTGTAACTTATAAAGTAATAAATGAAAAGAATGTTTACTTAGGCTGATAAATTAAGGAAACTTCACTCTTTCTGCAGAGTTATTAACGCAAAATTTGAATTTTTAAGTAGAACAAGTATTTGCGTAATATTATAGATGTATTATAAAAAATTGGGTACTAATAAGTTAGACAGTTAAATCAAGTATTTAATCATGTTAGTTAAGGAACTGAAAACGCTCAAAGGCACAAAGGTGCAATATGTTGTAAAGAATTGGAGTGTTTGAATTAACATTGTGGGTGAGGAACGTTATTTTGAGTCAAGTGATCAAACGAGTGCCATTTTGTTGGACGCACAACTCGATGCGTCTTCTAAACCTCTTGTGGGTGTGATGTAAGGCTGTTGGCATCACAGAGCAAAAAGCTGCATCGATGCGCTGTTTGGATTCATCTGGGTTCAGAGGCATAAACACGATTAGCAAGCAGAATGGAGAAATGCTTTGCTGAATAATTCACATAATTTTGGAAAGGTAGAAAATTTCCGTGACTGGCGAATAATTGCAAATGATGTCCCACGGGGTTCGATTTTGGATCCACTGTGACACCTTTCATATGTGTATGCCCTTCCACTTAATATTCAACAAGCAGAATTGGTACTTTATGCCGACGATACTATTATTATGGTACATCCCAGTAGAAAGGAAGTAGCAGAAGAGATTGTCAATGACGTTTTGCAAAAAATTACTAGGTGATTCCCTGAGAACAGACTACACGTAAAGGTTGAGAAAACTTTCGGTGTTCAGTTCCGCACAATAACACTTAATGTAGCACATGATCAGGATTCAGTAAACCAGGTAGAAATTTTTCAGTTTATATACTGGCAAAAACTTGCAGTGAAAGATGCATATTATTCTGCTGCTCTGACAATTAACTTTAGGTTCTTACGCTCTTCATATGATTGCTATTCTTGGAAACAGACGAGTCAGCCTTCTGACAAATTTCGTGTATTTGTACTCAGCATGAACTTACGGAATAATTTTCTGGGTAACTAATAACTTAGAAAGAAAATATAGATTGCACAAAAGTGAAGAGTACGAACAATAAGTCATGTTCACCAGCGGTCGTCTTGTAGACAATTCTTCAATGAGTTGGACATTTTAACACCACCATCACAATCCATTCATTCACTAATGAAGTTCTTCAAAAATAACCCGTCACAATTTGAGTAGAATAGTGGCATCCATACATAGAACACCAGAGGAAAAATTGATCTTTTGATCTTTATTAGCCGTTATTAAAGCAGTCAGTGGCTCAAAAAGGAGTCCAATATACAGCACCAAAGTTTTTGATCATTTTGCTGATGTCATAAAACGTCTGACTGGTAACAAAGCAAATTTTAAATCTGATGTAAAATCATTTCTCCTTGGCAACTCCTATTTCATGGACACATTTTTATTTCTCAACACACATGAAAGATACCAATGACCGCAGCTACTTCTCGTATGCTCGCATGATGGTCGTGGTGTGTTGTAGCTACACCTACTTCTACATCCACATGGTTACTCTGCAATTCACACTTAAGTGCCTGGCAGAGGGTTCGTCGAACCATTTTCGTACTACTTCTCTGCCATTCCACTCTCGAATGGCGCGTGGAAAAAAGGAACACCTAAATCTTTCCGTTAGAGCTCTGATTTCTTTTATTTTATTATGAGGTCTTTCCAATTTAAGTTTCTCGTAATAGTAATTCCTAGGTATTCAGTCGAACTGACAGCCCTTAGATTTGTGCGATTTATCATATACCCTAAATTTATCGGATATCTTTTAGTACCCATGTGGATGACCTCGCACATTTCTTTGTTTAGTGCCAATTGCCACTTCTCACACCATACAGAAATTCTCTTTAAATCATTTTGTAATTGGAATTGATCGTCTGATGATTTTATTAGACGGCAAATTACAGAGTCAGCTCCAATCAATCTAAGGGGGCCACTCAGAGTATCACCTAGATCATTTATGTAAATCAGGAACAGCAGAGGGCCTATGACACTACCTTGCGGAACGCTAGATATCTGTTCTGTTCTACCCGATGATTTACTGTCTGTCACTGCGAACTGTGACCTCTCTAAGAGGAAATGACGAATCACGTCTCACGACTGAGACGATAGTCCATATGCATGGAGTTTGATTAATAGTCGCTTGTGAGAAACGGTATCAAAAGCCTTCTGGAAATCTAGGAATATTGAATCGATCTGAGATCCCTTGTCGACAGCACTCATTACTTCATGGGAATAAAGAGCTAGCTGTGTGGCACAGGAACGATATTTTCTGAATCCGTGTTTGCTATGTATCAATAAGTCATTTTCTTCAAGGTGATTCAAAATGTTCGGGTATAGTATATGCTCCAAAATCCTACAGCAAATTGAGGTCAGTGATATGGGCCTGTTATTCAATGGGTTACTCCTATTTCCTTTCTTGAATACTGGTGTGAGTTGTGCTACTTTCCAGTCTTTAGGAACAGACCTTCGTCAAGCGAGCGGTTGTATATGATGGCTAATAAGGGTGCTATTGTGTCTGCATACTCTGAAACGAACCTGACTGGTATACCATCTGGCCCGGAAAACTTGCCTTTGTTAAGTGATTTGAGTTGTTTCGCAACACCTAAGATATCCACTTTTATGTCACTCATGCTAACAGTTGTTCTGGTTTCGAATTCTGGAATATTCACTTCGTCTTCTTTCGTGAATCAATTACGGAAAACTGTATTTAGTAACTGCGCTTTAGTGGCACGATCATTGGTAACATTTTAATCGCTATCGTGCAGTGACGGAACTGAGTAGTTTTTGCCACTGGTGTACTTTACATACGACCAGATTCTCTTTGGGTTTTCTACCATATTTTGAGACAATGTTTCATTGTGGAAACTATTGAAAGCATCTCGCATTGACGTCCGCACTAAATTCCGAGCTTCCGTGAAACTTAGCCAGTCTTCGGATTTTGCGTTCTTCTGAATTTGGCATGCTTTTTCCGTTGCTTCTGCAATAGTGTTCTGACGTGTTTTGTGTTCGATGGTGGATCAGTCCCGTCTCCTATTAACTTATGCGGTATGAATCTATCTATTGCTGTCGATACCGTATCTTTGAATAGGAGCCATACCTGGTATACACCTGCATAATTAGCTTCGAAGGAATGGAGACTTTCTCTTAGGAAGGCGTCTAGCGAATTTTTATCTGCTGAACTAAATAGATATACTTTGTGTTTACATTTAGTTGTTTTGGTTGATATGGTTTTGAGCCCCGCTAGAATGACCTTGTGTTCACTAATTCCCTGTAACCATCCTGTCGCTCTCTATTAGATCAGCATTATTTGTAGCTAAGAGGACAAGTGTGTTTTCACAACCATTTACAATTCGTGTGGGAGGAGGAGGAGGAGGAGGAGATTAGTGTTTAACGTCCCGTCGACAAACGAGGTCATTAGAGACGGAGCGCAAGCTCGGGTGAGGGAAGGATGGGGAAGGAAATCGGCCGTGCCCTTTCAAAGGAACCATCCCGGCATTTGCCTGAAGCGATTTAGGGAAATCACGGAAAACCTAAATCAGGATGGCCGGAGACGGGATTGAACCGTCGTCCTCCCGAATGCGAGTCCAGTGTGCTAACCACTGCGCCACCTCGCTCGGTAATTCGTGTGGGCTCATGAACAAATTGTTCAATGCAGTTCTCAGACAAAGCATTTAGTATAATTTCGGAACATGTTTTCTGTCCACCAGCGGCTCTGAACATGTATTTTCGCCAACAAATCAAGGGTACATTCAAGTCTCCACCAATTATAGCTGTGTGAGTGGGGTACTTATCTGTAACGAGATTCAAGTTTTCTTTGAACCGTTCAGCTATTATATCATCTGAGTAGGAGCCAATTTTTTTTGGTACGGCTGTTGAGTGTATCATCTACCATAGTAACTCGCAGGAACTCTCTATGTCAATTTCACTACAAGATAAACTACTACCAACAAACACACCACACCTTACTTTATTTAATCGATTCTTTCTGAACACGGTTTGCGCCTCTGTAAAAATTTCGGCAGAATTTATCTCCGGCATTAGCCATATTTCTGTCCCTATAACGATTTCAGCTTCAGTGGTTTCTATTAGCCCTGGAAGCTCTGGTACTTTTCCAACAGAGATTCGACAATTTACAACTACAGTACCGACTCTTGCTTGGTCGATTCTCGTCGTTTCTTTGCCCTGAATATTTTGAGACTGGAGCCCTTTTTGATCTTTCCCGAGATTGTCTAACCTAAAAAACGCCCAGTCCACGCCACACAGACCCTGCTACCCGTGTAGCCGCCTCCTGTGTGTAGTGGACACCTGACCTATTTAGCGGAACCCGAAACCCCACCACCCTATGGCGCAAGTCGTGGAATCTGCAGACTACACGGTCGCTGAACCGTCTGAGCCTCTGATTCAGACCCTCCAGTCGGCTCTGTACTAAAGGTCCGCAATCCATCCTGTCGACGATGCTGCAGATGGTGAGCTCTGCCTTCATCTCGCTAGCAAGACTGGCAGTCTTCACCAACTCAGATAGCCACCGGAAACCAGAGAGGGTCTTTCCATTCATAGCGACACACGTCATTAGTGCCGGCATGAACCATCACATTGCTGTTGGCCGCACCCTGTGCCCTTCATGGCATCCGGAAGGACCCTTTATACATCTTGCATGACTCCCCCCCGGTATGCATATGGTGTGCACATTGGCTAAACCAGAGGTTTCTGTATTCTCAGTAACTGCTTGTCTTCACCTATTACCAACGGGACTAACAAGGGGAAGTCATTCAATCGATTTGGCCCATATTTGGCAGGTTGCTTGTGTACAATCTGAAATGAAAGGCTCTAAGCTATATTGTCTCAACACCACCCAGTGTTTGAGAAACTCTCCCATAAATTTATGAATCGTAACAGGCTCAAAATTGACGGGATCCATTGTCAGTTGAAAACTGAGCACTTTTCATCATCGTATGTGGGTCGGCAAACCGATATATTCCTAGAAATAGAGGAAAGAAACTGTTATGACTGCCGCGTAAGTAAGGAATACAGGTATAAGTGCAGCTGGTGTGGCGACTGAGGCATCTGGCAGGAGAGCAGATACACTGTGTTCGATTTCCAGATGCATTCTGCAGTGTCTCTTTCATCTTCTGACGTACTCGTATGGTTTGGTATGATCTGGGCATACCACTTACCATGCTCTCCGGAAAGCTCTGACAAGGTTAAAGTGCCTGTGAACCCAGGCCCTGCAGGTAAGAAGATCCCAAACTCAATGACATGTAGACATCAGAATAAGAGCTGTTATACATGACTAAAATATATTAATAAAGAAGGGGTAACCTCTACTGTAAATCAAATAAACTAACTATTACCTACACTAAATATTTTTGTTATAATGATCACTGACGCCGCTCGTGGTCTCACCTTAGTGCTCTCGCTTCCAGAGCACGGGGTCCCGGGTTTGATTCCCGGCGGGGTCAGACATTTTCACCTGGCCCGAGATGACTGGGTGTTGTTGTGTCGTCATCATCATCATCATCATTCATCCCCATTACGGCCGGAGGAAGGCAACGGTATACACCCTCCATTAGGACGTTGCCTAGTATGGCGGTGCGGGTCTCCCACATCGTTCCCCTACGCTGTGTCAACAATAATGGGACTTCATGTCCATAATAGTCACCATACACCGTGGGTTCAGATTGCGTATTTGGCAATGAAGAAATTAATGCAAGATAATCTTATTGAACCTAAGTTCATGCAAGATAAATACATGAAAATTTACCAAGGTAATTGGTACACTAGTGTGATCTGAAGAAAAAATTTAATACCGACATAACTTCAAGCATACTTAACACAAAATCTTAACCGCAAAAATATTATACTGACCGAGTTATAAAATCACAATTGGCTGTGCACTGACTAGAGTTATTGGTGCTTGACAGTATCTTCTATCTGCTGAACGCCTTCCTCTAATTTAAGCCCCAGAACACACACACAATGCATGGTTGATATGGACATGAGATAATGAGAAGAACTATGCATATCAACTCCAATCTAAAACAAAAGTGAATATACTCTATTGATAGCCACACGTAGCGTCTACGCAACGTGGTATTTACGTTGTGCAGACCATGGCGATAAGGGCAGCTATGGTCGGCTGTGGCGTGTAACGGCGGCGAATTCGTCGACGGCTTCCGAATCCCTTGAGTCGATATACAATCATAAAATATCCTAAGTTTTCGCGACGCGCAAAACTATGTTTTTCCCCGCCTAAATCAAATGGCTGTGTCCACTTGCTAAGGCTGAGCGGCGTGTACACTGTTGGCCTCAAATGTTTTGCAGAATTTAACTACCATAACTCGTAGCTTATAATCTCCAGTTGGGAGATATTACAAGATATCAGAGCCTCGTGAACACATACAGGTGCTCACAAAAAATTTGTGTCTTCCAGAGCCAGGACACAGTCGGCTGCATTCTGTGCAGCATGACCGTTGTAAGAAGAGAGTCCCCAAATTATTCATTCATAATTGCGTATATTGTTGCAGACTTCCCCCAGTGTAAAGTAGGTTCGCTCCCTGCCACTACTAGTGTCAGCCAATGCGAGCATTTGCTTTAATTTATGTCATTTCTTTGCCCAATGAGGTTTGAGAAACAAACTAGGGCCTACGCTAGTTTTGCCAAGTCCCATGAGTCTTCGCCATTCTTTCAGTTAGTAATAAGCTCTGCGCAAACAGAAGCTGTCCACATGGACTTCAAGCGTTGTTCACGCCCCTATCACGTGATATTTGAAAGTTCAGAAAAATCCCAGTGACTCACGATGATGAGCTTTCTGCATCACAAGAGTGACCTCTTGCAGTGTTCCTGAGTGCTCTCTTAACCTAAAAGGCTTTCACAGAGCATGTGTGGGTCTCACGCCCTATACATGTGAGTGTCACGTGAATTTTCTTTCATATGAAGCTGATGATGCATTTTCTGCGTTCTTATGTTTCTACATAAATGGAGGGGCTGTGTTCTCCTCTGAGACCACCCAAATGAATCGCCTGCTGCGTTAAGATGTTCACTTCATCGCAGGTGTGAGTCAGAAGACGTACCAAACGGTGACTCCTTGTCGTGCGGTTATCATCGCCGAAAATGCCAAGCTCAGTCCGCTCGTCACGTCCCTGTTTGATCTGCAGCGAGGACTCGCTGGTTTACGGCGTTCCTAAGTTTAGTTCTGTGTTGCTGTGCCCAGGTCACCTGGGAAAACTCGCTTACACTTCATTCTACTGCTACAGAAATGCTACTTGTCTTTCAACATGCAAATTAGATGACTTTTGTTAGTATCGTGTTTATGTGAGCCACGCATAAATTAATTACTCTCTGTACTATGCAAATAACATGATTCTAAGTATGGCTTGTGGGGTATCAAATTCAACCGGTTGTTGGGTAGGATTGATATCTCGATATAAAATTATGTTAGGTGGTAAAAATTATCCTGTCGTCTTACGATCTGTATGATATTCTGAATATAAATTTGTGGAGTAGCATCGTTAGTTAGGTAATCAGTAAGGAACAATAACAAGTGAAACAATAAGTCGGTCAGACAACTTGTGTTCGTAAGGAATTAAAATTTTAATGTTGGTTGCCTTACAGAAGGCTCTTTCACTCCCTCTGTTTCATGCCCTCACTGTTTTTTGACAACTTTATGGATGCTACCCGTTATATAAATATTCGAAGCAAATATATTCGTGGCACCAACATCTTATGATTGCACGTGTTTCTATCGAATAACTACACAGATTGTGTCTGTCATGGAAACATTCGAAGTAAATATATTCAAAGCACCAACAATATTCCATGAATGCAAGAGTGTTGAGCAAAAAATTTACCAAACGGGGTTGTGCAGGGACTAGCACACTAGCTAGACTCGCGTTCGGGAGGAAGAAGGTTCAAACCCACATCCAATCACCATGATTTAGGTTTCCTGTGATGTCCCTAAATCGCTTTAGGTAAATGCCTGAGTGGTCCCTTTGAAAGTCACAACCAACTTCCTTCTCCATCCTCCCACAATCTCATGGTACCAATCACGTCGCTGTTTGGTCCCCTCCCCTGAATCAAACAACCAACCAACGAAAATATTTTGCAGTCACTTGGTTTAGATTTTACACAAACGACCAGGCAAATTGAAGCTGAATCTGTCTGTGCGGGCGTAAGCTGACTCCAGCACGCCAGGCAGCAAAGAGGTTGCGTAAAGATCTATAGTAGGCGCAAGCAATGCCCGGACAGAAGCCAAAAACAGAGTCCCAGGCAATGTGCCTTCCAACGCCCTCTCGACTGTCAGTATTCAGATCGCCGCGGCCGACCAGAGCGCCCAGTCAGTCAGTAATCCAGTGTCAATGAATCGAGTCATCAGTCACAGCCCAGTGGGAGTCGCAGTAGCAGTTAGCTCAGCCTCTAGCTCAGCGTTAGCCAGTACCTAACGACCAGAGTAGTATACAAAACGGACTTGTAGTTCAGCAACAGTGAGGCTGACATAGACTATTACGGAAGAGCTTGTACTAGAACACCTAGACACCTCTTGTTCTTATGAATGAAGAACCCTGTTAATACATGCGTGCAGTTTGTGTTATAGAGCGAGGATACTGGCCACCAAACAACATCCTCTCCGTTCAACATTTGAAACAATGGTCACCAGTTCATCAAATTAAGTAACTTGTAAGCATACATTTCACTGCACACGTTTCTGTTGGTCACAGTATATGCACAATATGTGAGAAGTTGGGACTGTTAGTGTGTTAATAATTCAGCAAGGGACTGGTTAACAGCATTGCTGGTTCTAAGGACAATTCCAAAAACTTTATGAGTGCGCAAGTGGAGGTTCATGGACTTGCTATATTGTCCGCAAGACTCTTCGATGGTGATTGTGCACCTGCACAATCGCAACAGATGGCTGCTGGCCGTCTCTACAAGGACTGCAGTGGGTCTGCACCTCTGGTGACCCACTAATACCGTAATCTCTTCCAGGAGTACAGTGGGTCTGCTCTATGATGACCTACCTACCAATATTCTTCAAAACTTCGACTGACTCTGGTCTGGATTTGCTCTGTTGTGACCCATTACCTGTCTGCATGTCAAGAGTCAGCACTGTCTTTCCGTTGGAAGGACAACACTACTTCTTCAAGACTGCATGGAAATCCACTACTTCCGTGTGCATTTTGTTTTACTGCTCAGACTTTGGGAAAAAGAAGACTGCAATTTTACTGTGATGAACGATCAAAACTGTCTTTATGCACTGTGAGAAAATTTTAGCTTTTGGCCAACATTGTACCAATAAGTGTGTGCATTTGATTTCTTTGTTATTGTAATTACGAAAAATTTTTTCAAATCTGTATTGGCCACTGCCCAAAACAATTTGTAAAATTTATTTTTGGGGAGAATGGGAGCTATGTAAGTAGGATGTTTAGTTTTTTATGCTGGTAACGTCATGTAGCGCTCTATATGAAAAAGTAGGCTGTTTAGGTTTTTATGTTGGTAACGCCATGTAGCGCTCTATATGAAAATAACTGACTCTGCTGTGTGCAGTCTTTGGCAGGTTTTCATTGTTGGAATTAGCTATTGTAGTGTTGGGCAGTTGGCTGTGAACAGGGCGTATCGTTGCGCAGTTGGAGGTGAGCCGCCAGCAGTGGTGGATGTGGAGAGCGAGATGGCGGAGTTTTGAGAGCAGATTATCTGGACGTATGTCCATCACAGACAGTAAATTTGTAAGACTGGATGTCATGAACTGATACATATGTTATGGCTTTTGAACACTATTAAGGTAAATACTTCGTTTGTTCTCTATCAAAATCTTTCATTTGCTAACTATGCCTATCAGTAGTTAGTGACTTCAATAGTTAGAATCTTCTATTCAGCTGGCAGTATTGGTGCAGGCTGTATTGCAGTAGTCTGAGAAACGAAGATTTTTGTGAGGTAAGTGATTCATGAAAGGTATAGGTTATTGTTAGTCAGAGCCATTCTTTTGTAGGGATTTTTGAAAGTCAGATTGCGTTGAGCTAAAAATATTGTGTGTCAGTTTAAGCACAGTGATTTATAATTTTTCTAAGGGGACGTTTCACATTTAAGAACGTAATGGCCGAAGGAGTGCCGACCAGGATATCATATGGCATTAGCCATGGCGGCTTCATTGACATTAAGTCGGCATTCGCTGAGCATCAGTAACATATCATCATACTTACTGAATGTGTATGTGATGTTTATTCCATGTCAATACCCGTGGCACATTGAAAAGCATTTGCTCGTGCATTCTGAAATGTCTGTAAGCAGTGTCTGATTAGCCTTGTAGGAAGAGTTGGCAAATGCTACAGGCCTGCGCATGAGGGTGCCCCATGACTGAGTGAAGTGGATATGAACGATATTTAACCTACCGTCCAATGGAATGATGATGGTGCGCAAATCTACAATCAGAAGAACCAGTTTTAACTCATTTCTAAAAGTGAGTGCTGGCCATGCCATATATGACATGTCGTAAGTTGTCAACAGTGAAAAACTAGCATGGGAACTCCCTCATGTTGTCCGAGATAGGCGTAATAACCCAACCGATCAGAATAAGGTTCTGCTGACTACCCGTAAAAGAGTCATTAGTGGCTACAATATTTGTAAGTCTACTCTCACAGTCGCTCATTCCTTCTACGACGTATTTACTTTTCTTGCAGTACTTTTGATATGAGCCATCAGGAGTGAAGGTGGCTTTCTTCTTGATGGGATGTTGTCGTTTAACGTGTTGTCATTTTGCTTCTCCTGGGGTTATTTTGTGCTGTTGTTTCTTTGCCAGTTACAGACGAACAGGACACAACAAAGTAGAAGATTTTAAGAGAGTGAAACATAATTTTAACTAGTGACTAAACGTTATCGTCATAATTCATCTATTTATGTATACAGTACAGATTTAGTGCCATTGGAATACCAGAGACGGGGCTGACTTTTTGGAATCGCCTGCATAGTGGTATAGGAGTGGATGCCAGGTTTCACACCATGCAGCCATCCACCCTGGTGGACCCTCGGCTGTGAAAATGTCTCGAAAATAATTTCTCGGACACACTGTACCATTAAATAGAACGTGAGTTTATCCAGTAATGTAGCTTGTGGCTAAGGGTCTACACTCATAAGGTAAATGTTGCTTGTTCAGTACTTACAGACTGATGGTCGTTATTTTTATTTGTGTGATTTGGTTTCCAATATAATTATGCACTCAAACATAATTATTAATCTTCCTTGAATGACTCGCACTGATGATTGTACTAACTTTATTGTTTCACACAATTTTAATGAAGTTAATTTGTACTAAAAATGTGATTTCAATAAGGTAAAGTTAATATTTTCTCATTTTCCAATAATTAGATTACACATAATGCTCAGCCTTTGGTACATTTAGCTATGACATGGCTTGGAGCACTCTTTTCGGACTGATTATAAAACTATATTTCCACTGCCAAAATATTTCATGTGTACCACCATTAGGCATTATAAGAAAACTGAATTTAACGAATATAAAAATACAGCTGTAAGGTGAAACAAATTGAAGGAACTTAGACAACAGGTTAGGTTGTAATCTTAGCAGTACTAATTATTTTTTGAACATTATTACAGAGATTTCCAAAACAAGATCTTAGAAAAATGAAGTGTGACGAAACAGATGAAGTATATAATGAACCATATAGTCAACCCAATGAATATTGAATGTATGACGATGTATGTTTATTAATCTATGAACATGTGATAATTACTAACAGTGTGGAAGACACTAGTGTATCCCTTATCAGTATAAAGACAAATTATGAAATGAAACGTTTCTACTTTATTCTTCCAAAGCTAACTGCTCAGTAGTATGATAAATTACAGTGACCACAGCAAGAGTATGAGAAAGAAATGTATTTCATTATAATTTTAATAACCAGAGGAATTAAACCTCCTACTTGGAGAAAAGGGTTCTGTTATCTGCTGCTAACATTATTTCCTCTATAGTTAGGTGCAGAGTTGTTGGGGACCAGAAAAGCTTTGTGGCAGTAGTTCTTCGTAATATGATGTACATTACAACAGAATAATGGGCATTAATAAATCATCAATGTATAACGAAACTCTAAAAGTTCACGTCCTAGTGCATTAATTAAGACAGTAATGAACATACCTGAATTCACATTTAGACCAATGGTAGTACACTAAATAGCTAATTGCTTCTCTGCAGTGAAAGTACTTTATTTCCTAGATTTATTAGGGAGCCTTAATTGCCTGTTGGCCAGTTGTCAGGTTTGTTCTTTCAGGAATGATAAACGTATTTTGGTTTTTGTTCCAATTCATGCTAGGCTCAACTGTGCCTACTGTGGCCGCCTACTGTATGGGGGTGTGTTGTTCTCGTCTTAAGTAATTTGACTCTTAAATCCTAATACTATTTACTGTGGTGTAATTTACTATTAAATCTATGACATTCTTCTTCCTGTTGCTGTTCACATATATACACCTGAAGAGAAGCCAGTTATTGCGTTCTTCTCATGTAGGGAATCAGTACCAAGAATGCACCTGACTACCAATCCATATGCATTTAGGAATGGGCAATTTCTCGCTCCACTTTGATTTTAACTTCCACTTGAGTTTGCATCTTAATGTTGTTGGCCTGAAACCAATAGCTCTGATGATTTTAGAGTTTTTTACGGGATATGAAGATTTTGTTATGACCTCACCAATTTTATTCAACAATTTTGGCGGTATAATGCCTACCCATCTCTATTACAGCCATAGTCGGTTTCTCTCTCATTACTGCGTGTATCGTGGCTTGTATAATCTGTCCATTCTAAACACGGCAGCTAAAACTGTCAGATGTTAGTTCCTCTCTGATTTCTCAGTCGTCATTGTATTGGAATAAATATACTGTATTACCCTTGATGCGAACGACCCACCTCTCGGTAAACTTCTGAGGGTTCAGTGTCAGCACACTTAGTTTGTTGACCCTCCTTCAGTGGTCTGTGGCTCTTCTGCCTCTTCAGTTATGTTTACAGTAGGGGTCTTCAACTGTTCTATTTCATACTGGAGTATCATGCATGTTATCGTTGTTACCGATACGTGGTTGGTTGTTATTTCCTCTTTGGGAATTTCATCTGTTGTTGCTGTTGTGGTTTTTATTAAGACCTGACCAATGCCCTCTATGATGACCATAATAACTTGGATGATAGTGGTTGGTATTCTATTGCATTTGATGTGAGTTCGTTGGACTGTGATCTACTTATTGTGCATTGTGCATGAGAGTCTTACCTCACTGCATCACGCAGTTTACGTTATTCTCTCTTGTCCTGCCTTTGCTAGGCCACTAGGCATAAAAAAGTTACTATTACTCAATTTAGCATCTTCCTGTATGAGGTCATGTGAATTCAGCACAGACATAAAATGTTAAGGTCATTTTCAGTTACCAATTTGTCCGATATCTCGTTTCATTTTAGCCTTTAATATCCTAAGAACGTCCCAGCTAGATGTGGGTTCATTCCAGCATGTTCTCTCATTTGGGTAGTTTTCAATGTATCTACAGAGACTATCCTGCATACCACTGAAGCGTTCCGCATTCAAAACGCTCTTTCAGAACCATACCTGGACACACTGTGGCTAGTACCTAGCTACAAATTCTCGCTCAAATTGTGCGTAATCTTGACAATTCTCTGCAGGCTCAGGAGCCCAGAGAGCTGCCTCTCTTGGTACGAAACTACTGATCAAGTGAATTCTTTGTTGCTCACTCCATGACCTCGGCACTGGCCCCTTAATTGACATAATGAAAACAACCGAATGTATACTTTTTTCCCAATGTCAACACTTGACATGGCCCCTGATTTAATATACCTTCGTCCAACAGGACAGATGACATTTGAGGTGCTACCCCGATACCATAAAATTCTGGATCGGCTGACATCATTGTATTATTTAAATCATTGCAATAGCATCCTTCATATACCATAGGACGAATGTAATAGTCTTCTACTCTAAGAACAGAGCGGATGAAGTTAGTTCCTGTCTGTCTATGCAATATTAGTCCTGCTGCTATCAATTTTTCAAATGAAGAACTGTTGTAACGGTTCTTTTCATGACATCCAAGGACCTGTAGCTCTGAATGACATTTTCGTTTATTTGGAGAGATGCGTGTAGTGTCTGAAGATGGCATAGTGAAATGCTGAAATAGGTAGCCGCCAAAATACAGCAAAATATCTTAAGCTTCACGGCTGTAGTACAATTTCATTGACATTGACAATATTAGTTCCTCTTTATTGTCACTGATTTGTGAAGTGACGTTTGCTCGACACTTCAGTAAGTCATTGTCTAGTACAGGTATAACTCGATTTAACTACATGTTAACTGCTCTCCTGACATTCTCCCTCTATTAATACCTCATCAAAAATTTGTAAAACAAAACACTGCGGTATTGAATTCAGTCTTTCATTAATATGGGTTTCCCTATTTGAAATACATTTAGAGTAACCTTTCTTAAAATTTCCATTTGTATGTCAAATTGAAGCTTAATACTAACGTTGCACTTTGGATTGAAATTCCTTACTTTTGAATGTAGCTAGCGTAGAGATTCTTTGACCTGCAAACGATCATCAGGCTATTGTTTAGTTGTGTGGAGGCGCCTTCTGTATGCATGTTTCAGTGCAACTGCTTTGACAGTTAATGTGGTTCGCTGCTATATCAAAGTTTCCTTGTTAGTAGTCATAGTATTTTGCTGTAATGTCGAATTTGGTACAGTGGTGATTAAGCTTGAAATCTGAGAAGAAATGTCTTTACAGAATGAAGACGGTTGAGACTTCACAATCTGTGTTAAACATTCAAGTATTACATTATTTCAATGTAGTACTTGGCTGGTTGTGGGACTAACCATAGGATTAATTAGTTTGCTCTCCACCCACGATTCGGTTTTGTGAACCAAGGTGCTTACGCCATCTATAGGTGCATCAGTGAATTAGCTCTCATCGGCGCTAAATGCTACTTCATGTAGCATTTTATACAAATTCCTGAGCTTGACCATAACACGTAAAATGACTGAAATAATTTGTGTGAAACCACTTAATGCAAATTAATATCATCACACGTTTGATTGATGTTGCTGTGAACTTTCTGGAACATTACTGAGATGAAACACCAAAACATCACTTCACCATTAGATGTGTTAACGACATGAGCTTAGGACTTTATTCACTTTGTCCAGGGAAAGGAAAGTAAATAATCCAATAAATAGCATAGTTAGACTGGAAACGTTCAACAGCCGTTAAAATTATGTGATTTTTCCAATGGTACAGTTTTCCGTTTTGTTGTTATTTTACAGTCACTTCTTTTACATTCCAATTTATCTCTTCTTTGCGTTACCAGATATGTCGTTCACGTAACAAATTAAAAATGTTATAACAATTTAACGATACAAAGGATGGCATATCATATACATTATACCAACTGGCGAATGTAATGTATGCCTTATTAGAAAAAGGGGAAAATGGCGTGCTTACATTCAGCAAGACGTAAGGTGAGAGTGTGGAGAAGAAGGCTATACTCCTTACATTTAAAAAAACCTGATATATTCACTTCAAGGAAAGGAGTTGAGCAGCACCTCAGAATGATTAGCTCGATAAACTTACGAGATATATCTACTTATTACAATCGCTACCAAAATATACACAGAAACGCCACATGATGGCTGCACGTATAACTTTGGTACGCCTTAATTCATGCCAGTTACATGAACGAGTCCTGGTAAGTCTGAAACAGAAATAAACAAATAGATATTCTGAAATATTCTCTTCAGGAATGGGGCATTGTAAATATAGTTGGTAGATTCATTGAAATTAAATGAAAGATTAATTCATCTATGTTACTGGTAGACTGAGTTTCCTGAGAAAATATGGCAGCCAGCTTTAGTTCTACCAAATCATTATTTGGGCTCACGCCTGTTTGCTGTAAGATTAATACATTTATATCTTCGTAAAGATGGGTGATAGCTGCTGTCGAAGTAGCATACAGTTAATAACTTAAAGAAATAAAATTAGGTTAAGAGCACTGGAAATGACGTTGGTAAGGAGTACAACAGGATACACAAAAAGAGGGAGGAATGAACATCAAGGATCAAGATGCAGGGATAAGTGACAGGCTACATAAGAGGAGGTAGCTTTCATGAAACGTAAGGTATATAGCAAGGGATGCAATGAGGAAATAAAGATAAACTATGATTGGTTGCCTAAGGTTTTAGTATATCTGAGGTATTATCAGTTAAGGATCAATATCACAAAGCTAATGGCATGCACGAAGTTTCAAAGAAACAAATGGAAAATGTAATTAATATAGAGTCAGACCTGTATGTAAGATTATACAGTTAGTTTGGAAATTTTTTTCTATATTAATGAGGAACCCTTTATGTATTGAATAATCGGAAATTCTAATACAGGTCACTTATATTTTAATGATAATTATGAAGTGAAACATTTCTTAGGTTATATGGGGCAGCCTCGTTGCGGCTAAAGCTGCACGCTATGCATTTCGGATAAATTGCATTAGGATAAACAAAGAATAAGAAAGAGCAGCTGAGTATAGAAATGGATCCCGGGAGTACCGCAGACAAAGTGTTGTAAGATGGGGAGACCAAGGACCGAGCACACGGTAAACGGAGTATTGCAGATCCGTCGGTGATAAATCGGCAGTTATAAGTCTCCTGGGACGCCAACAGGGCGCACATTCAAAACACCGGGCGGCCATTCTCTCAGGTGACATTAATCTTCCTTTACACCGCATACACGCATCTGCTCAACGAGCTAGGTCCTCGGCGCGCCGTAGACAGAAGCCATTAGCCTGATACCATCGCCTCTGCCCTCTGGTTCATTTTAGTCCGGGCACTGGGATAATACTCGACTCGCAGTCTGGAATTAAAATAGGAGACGATAGTTTTCTGTGAGCAGAAAATATATGTGTTGTTGCACAAAAAATTAAGTTCACAGTAAGAAGAATGACCAGAAAGTTTCATCGCACCTATCCACATATGTGCGGACTAATGAGACATTTTTTTGCACTTTTGCAGGGCGTAGTTCATGCAGCTGAGAAAGACTGCTAATCCACAGAAGCGAAAGAGTTGCGACGCCAAAAGGTTATTATTTTAGAGTAATGAATTTTGGGGAAGACGTATGTCTAGGTAACAAATGTAAGTGATTAACATTGCACGATCATTGGTTAACGTAAGTGCGAGATAAGCAACTGCAAATATGAAATTCTGATACACTAATAATCGGTGTAACCGCCAGAATGTTGAGTGTAATTATGCAAACGCGCGTGTATTGTGTCGCACAGATACCGAATGTCAGTTTCTGTGATGGAGTTCCATTGCTGTTGATCTCTGTCGGTCAATACAGAGACAGTTAACGCTGTTTGTGGATGACGCTGGAGTTTCTACCCTCTGATGTCTCGTATGTGCTAGACTGGAGATGGATCGGATGATCGAGTAGATCAAGGCTAAATGTCGACACTCTGTGGAGCATGTTCGGTTACAAAAGTCATCAGTGTTCTGGCTGGTTTGAAGCGGCCCGCCACGAATTCCTCTCCTGTGCTAACCTCTTCACCTAAGAGTAGCACTTGCATCCTACATCGTGAATTGTTTCCTGGATGCATTCCATTCCCTATCTCCTTCAGGAGTTTTTGTCCTTTACACTTCCCTATAGTAACACGGAAGTCATTCCCTGATGTCTTAACAGAACTCCTGTCATCCTGTCCCTTCTCCATGTCAGTGCTTTCCGGATATTTATTTGCTCTCCGATTCTGCAAAGAACCTCCTCATTCCCTGCCTTATCAGCCCACCTAATTTTCAATATCCGTCTGTAGCACAACATCTCAAACGCTTCGATCCTCTTCTGTTCCGGTTTTCCCGCAGTCCATACCATACAATGCTGTGCTCCAAATGTACATTCCCAAAAATTTCTCCCCAAATTAAGGGCTACATTTGTTTCTAGTAGACTACTCTCGGTCGGAAATGCAGTTTTTGCAAGTGCTAGTCTGCTTTTGATCTTCTCCTTGCTCCTTCCGTCATTTGCTACTTTGCTGCCTAGGTGGTAGAGGTCCTTAACTTAATTCAAGTCATGACCTTCAGTCCTGATGTTAAATTTCTCGCTGTCCTCATTTCTGCTATTTCTCATTACTCTTTTTTCGATTTACTCCCAGTCCATATTCTGTACTCATTATAATTATCATCCGATTCAGCAGATCATGTAATTCATCTTCTTTTCGCTCAGGATAGCAATGACATCAGCGAATCTTATCGTTGGGATCCTTTCTCCTTGAACTGAAATTTCACTCCTGAAACTTCCTCTGATTTCCATCATTGAATTTCGATGTACAAATTGAATAGTAGGTGTGAAATACTACATCCTTGTCTTATACCATTTTCAATACGAGCACCTCGTTCTTGGTCGTCCAGTTATAGTATTCCCTCTTGGCTCTCGTACATATTGTATATTATCCGTCTCTCCCTGTAGCTTAATCCAGTTTTTCTCAGGTTTTCTAACATCTTGCAGTATTTTACATTGCCGAACGCTTCTTGCAAGTCGACAATTTGTATGATCGTGCCTTAATTTTTCTTTTGTCTTGCTTCCATTATCAACCGCAACGACCGAATTGCCTCTCTAGTGCGTTTACCATTCCTAATGCGAAACATATCGTTATCTGACAAATCCTCAATTTTCTTTCCATTCTGCTGTATATTGTCATTGTCAGCAACTTGGGTGCATCGACTCTTAAACTGATTGTGCGGTAATACTCGCACTTGTCAGCTCTTGTATTCTTCGGAAGTGTGTTGATGAAAGTTTTTCTAAAGTCTGGTGGTATGTCGCCAGACTCATACATTCTACACACCAAGGTGAATAGTCATTTTTTTGCCACTTCCACCAATGATGTTAGAAATATAATGAAATGTTATCTACCCCTTCTGACTTATTTGACCATAGGTCCTACAAAGCTCTGGTTCTAGTACTGGATCCCCTGTCTCTTGTAATCGAATCCTGTTTCTTCTTCTTTCACATCAGACAAATCTTCTCGCTCATAAAATATTTCAAAGTACTCTTTCCACATATCGTCTCTTTCCTCGTTATTTGACATTGGGATTACCGTTGCACTCTTAATGTTACCATCCTTGCTTTTAATCTCACCAAAGACTGTTTTGGCTTTCCTATATGCTGAGTCAGTCCTTCCGACAGTAATTTCTTTTTCGATTTCTTCACAATTTTCATGAAGCCATTTCGTCTTAGCTTCCTTGCACTCCCTATTTGTTTCATTCTTCAGCGACTTGTATTTCTGTATATCTGAATTTCCCTGAACATTTTAGTACTTCCTCCTTTCATCGATCAGCTGAAATATTTCTTCTGTTACCCATGATCCCATTATTTCTTTGGAACTACGTTCGTTGTACTTATGTTTTTCTTCTAACCTCTGCCATTGCCCTTTCTAGAGATGTGCATTCATCTTCACCTGTACTGACCACTGCACTATTCCTTATTGCTCCATCTATAGCCTTAGAGAACTTCAGGCATATCTTGCCATTCATTAGTATTTCTGTAAGCCACTCCTGATGCTTCTTGACTAATCTCTACTCTGATCCCTACTGTATCTAGCCTTTGCAATTTCCTTTTCAGATTTTTTTAGCTTCTCTAACATGTTCAAGCATCGCATATTCCAGAATGGCAGAATACGGGTGACCTCTTATGCCGGAAATTTACGGTCGCCAACGCTTATTATTAAGCAAAAATTAATCGGTGGTAGTTTTCGGACCTGGGAAGGAGTACATTTTGATTGCCGCCAGCCTTAACCTGTTGGGAAACACCCCCTGCAAAGCTGTTCACAAAAGGGAACCTGACAGAACGAATCGCCTGACTGATGTGCAAATTAGCATTGAGGATGCGTCAGTTAATCACTAGAGTGCCCCTGCTGTCATACGGAACCGTACCCCAGACCACAGCTCCAGGTGTCGATCCAGCGCATGGCCATCACTGGCACCAATGCAGAACCAACTTTCATCAGAATTTACAACATATCCTCATCCTACCCTTCAGTGAACTCTCGCTTGACACAAGTGAATTCTGAAACGGATGTAGTTTTGAAATCAATGGATTGCACGTAACAGGGCGTCTCGCTCGGAGCTGTCCTCGAAGTAACGGATTCGTAACAGTTCGCTTGGTTATTACGGTGCCAACTGTGCCAGAAATTACTCCTGCAGATGCAGTACAAAGCGGCAGTGGCAAGCGCCGAACGCGGTGATACTCACCCTCAGTAGAGCACTGTCTTCTGTCTTCTGGCGGCCGTACGATCTTGTGACTACAGCTACCAGCAAGCATGTACTGTGGCGATATTACTCCCAAGTCTTTCTGCAGTATCACAGAACGAACGTCTAGGGTGCCGTAGCCCCGTTGCACGTCCACGTTCAAACTCAGTGAGATGTTGATAACGCCGTCTTCGTCATTTTAAAGGCACTCGTTAAGCTCAAACTCAAACGTAAATAACGCTCAGTGTATATTGAAAGTAAATCTGATGTGCATTCTTATAGTGGTATTACTAACGCCACTGTTATACGACTTGCGCGAAACTTGCATGGACATCTTATTTCAGATGTAGAAACGCGCCTACCAAAGTTCGTAAATGTAATACAACTTCTTGTGGTAGCGATTTTTCCGACGGTGTATTACAAAACTGGACAAAATAAGAGAAGAAGGAATAATTTTTAGTTTTGGAACTTACGTCACTATGACAGTCTGAGTGGTTTTTAATGGGTTCCGAATCTTTGTGAGTACTCTGTAACAGGAACAGCCTTCTAAATACTGTAATCCATTTCTTGTTTCTCCAGAGTGAAGATTATTACACCTGATCAATTTCATTTCAGTTTCACCAACTAAATATTGCAGTAAAGATATTGAATACTAATTGCTCCAGTTATAGTGAAACAAAATTTAAACTATAATTAATATGAGAGATGAGTTTATTATACGGTACGTCAAGAACAAATGCTCGGTATATACCTCAGGGTAAGCTGACGTTTTTTACACATTAGTCAGATTATTTTTAAACCTGAAGACCAAAAGAAACTGGTACACCTGCCTAATATCGAACAGGACACCTGCGAGCATGCAGAAGTTCCGTAATATGGCGTGGCATGGGCTCGACTAATGTCTGAAGTTGTGGTGGAGGGAATTGACAACATGAATCCTGCAGGGCTACCCATATATCCGTAACAGTACGATGCGGTGGAGCTCTCTACTGCAGAGCACGTAGAAAGGCATCCCAGATATCCTCATTAATATTCAAGTCTGGGAGGTATGGTGATCAGCGGAAGTGTTTAAACGCATAAGAGCGTTCCTGGGGCCCCTCTGTAGCAATTCTGGGCGTGTGGTGTGTCGCATTTTCCTACTGGAGTTGCCCAAGTCTGTCGGAAACCACAATGGGCATGCATGGATGCAGGTGATCAGACAGGATATTTACGTACATGTAACGTGTAACTGTCGTATCTAGACATATAAGGGGTCCCGTATCACTCCAACTGCCCACGACCCACATCACTGCAGAGCCTCCACCAGCTTGAAGAGCTCCCTGCTGACATACACGGTCCATACACGTCCATCCGCTGAATACAATTTGAAACGGCACTCGCCCGACCAGGAAACATGATTCCAGTCATCAACAGTCCAGTATCGGTGTTCACGGGTCCAGGCGAGGTGCAAAGCTTTGTGTCGCGCAGTCATCAAGGGTACACTTGTGGGCTTTCTGCTCCGCAAGCCCATATTGATGATGTTTCGTTGAATGGATCTCACGCTGACACTTGTTGATGGGCGCCATTGAAATCTGCAGCAATTTGCGGAAGGGTTGCACTTCTCTCACGATGAAGATTTTCTTCAGTCGTCGATGGTTCCATTCTTGCAGTATCTGTATCCCATTGCAGCGATGTCGGAGATGTTATGTTTTACCAGATTCCAGGTAATCACGGTACACTGTTGAATTTGATAGTACGGTAAAATTCTCACTTCATTGCTTCCTCGGACATGGCGTACCCATCGCTCGAGCGCCGGCTATAACACCACATTCAGACTCACTTAAATCTTGAAAACCTGCCATTGCAGGAGCAATAACGGATCTAACAATTGCACCGGATACTTGTTGTGATATATAGGCATTGCCACCGGAGCGCCGTATTCTGCCAGTTTACATATATGTGTGTTCTGCTACGCATGCCTATATCAGTTTCTTTGCCGCTTCAGTGTACACTACGTGATCAAAAGGATCCGGACATCCACAAAAACATGCTTTTTCCATCTTAGGTGCATTGTGTTGCCACCTACTGCCAGGTAATCCGTATCAGCGCCCTCTGCAGTCATTAGACATCGTTAGAGAGCCGAATGGGGCGCTCCGCGGAACTCACAGACTTCGAAAGTGGTGAGTTGATTGGATGTCACTTGTGTCATACGTGTGTACACGAGATTTCCACACTCCTAAACATCCCTAGGTCCACTGTTTCCGACGTGATAGTGAACTGGAAACATGAAGGGACACGTACAGCACAAAATCGTACAGGCCGACTTCGTCTGTTGACTGACAGAGACAGCCTACAGTTGAAGATGGTCGTAATGTGCAATAGGCCGACATGTGTCTAGACCGTCACGCAGGAATTTCAAACTGCAACAGGATCCATCGCAAGTACTGTGACGATTATGCGGGAGGTGACAAAACGTGGATTTCATGGTCGAGAGGCTGCTCATAAGCCACACATCACACAGGTAAATGCCAAACGACGCCTCGCTTTGTGTGAGGAGCGTAAGCATTGGACGACTGAGTGGTGGAAAAACGTTGTGCGGAGTGACGGTACACAATGTGGCGATCCGATGGCAGGGTGTGGGTATGGCGAACGCCCGGTGAACGTCGTCTACCAGCGTGTGTAGTGCCAACAGTAAAATTTGGGGGCGGTAGTGTTATGTTGTGGTCGTGTTTTTCATGGAAGGGGATTGTACCCCTTGTTGTTTTGCATGGCACTAACACAGCGCCGACCTAAATTGACGTTTTAAGCACTTTCTTGCTTACCACTGTTGAAGAGCTATTCGGGGATGGCGATTGCATCTTTATACACGATTGAGCACCTGTTCATAATGGACGGCCTGTGGCGAAGTGGTTACCCGACAATAACATCCCTATAATGGACTGACCTGCACAGAGTCCTGACCTGAATCCTATTGAATACTTTTGAGGAATTTTCGAACGACGACTTCACGCCAGGCCTCAGCGACTGATATCGATACCTCTCCTCAGTGCAGCACTCCGTGAAGAATGGGCTGCTATTTCCCAAAAAATCTTCCAACACCAGACTGAACGTATGCCTGCGAGAGGGGAAGCTGTCATCAAGGCTAAGGTTGGGCCAACACCTTATTGAGTTCCCGCACTACCAGTGGAGGGCGCCACGAACTTGTAAGTTCTTTTCAGCCAGGTGTCCCGATAATTTTGATGACATAGTGTATATAACTTCTGTGACTGGTTTGATGTGCCTCACCAGGACTTCCTGATGACCTTAGTGTACCATTACATCCAACCCTCAACCATCTGTTACATAAAGGGTGGTCAGAAGCACTATGAAAAACTTGTAAGGCGTTGGAAGTGAATTAGTGCTGAGAAATAACTGTTAAGAAAAAAATTCGATGCGTTACGGTGTCTCAGAGTATTTAGCATTGAAGGTAGTCAATGAGGTCATCGCATGCAAACTCAAGCACAGGCACGCCTTAAAATGTGTTAATACCAGATATCTGTTGGTCTATGAGTTACCACTATTTCAGATCGTCATTGCCAGTAAAAATGTGAATTTTTCGGAAGTAATAAAATTAAGCTAGGTTGGTACGTTCTGCGTTTCTTCGTTCGGATGAAACCTAATGAATAACCAGTTTGTCGACCCTGACTTAGTCAGACTGTCTGAATTTAGTCGTGAAATGACCTGATTGGCCAACTGAAATGCCACAAGTCTCGGAAACAGCGCATCGTATCGAATTTTTTTCGTACCAATTGTTTTTCAGCGCAACCTCCCCTGCAAGGCTCTTGTAAGGTTTAGGGACTGACTGACCACCCTGCATATTCCAGTCTCTTTTGTGTGTACCGTTTTCGCCGTGTGCGGCTCTCTCTGGTACCAGGGAAAGTAGTGCCATTCGTCTCAACATATTTAGTATCATTCTGTTCCGTTTTATATTCAGTGTTTACCCCTAATTCTATTCCTCGTCGATTACCCGGAGACCTCCTCATTTCTCATGTGGACATGCTTTTCAGTATTCTCTCCTCTAACACCACATCTCAAATCTTCCGATTCTCTTCTTTTCCAGTTTTGCAACAGAACGTGTTCCAGACCGATATTTTCAGAAATGTCTGTCTCACGTTGAGACATAACTACGCAGGGACTTCAGGACCTACGTTACACATGTCGCCCCACTCTAAGACCATTGTGGTAACATGAGTGGCGCATTGTCAGAAGAAAGTACACGTTCTTTGTTTCCTACTGGCATAGTTCAGCTGCGGTACGGATAAAAGGTGCACCACAGGATGAGAATGAAATGGCACGGAAAGCTGAAACGGCCTATAGTGGTGAAGATCACGTTGCAGTACGATTCGCGCTGGCAAAACGTTTGAGTTGTACGCAGATTTATCTTGAAATTCTGGCTGCATATGGGCCAATGCAATATCGCATCCAGCCGTAGAGAAACGATGCCAACAATTTGACCTAGGCAGCACAGACGTGAGTGATGCTGATCGGGATAGAACGCCGTTGACATCTCTCATAGAGGACAATGTACGTACAGTCGGTAAAGATCATCTGGGGAGGGAGGTGGAGGGAGGAGTGGGAGTAGAACATATTCTATCGCTGAGGATGTTCACAAGGCGATTCGTGACCAAGGAACGGATTTCTGTTGGCGAGGAATTGCACGATTCGTGGTACATACCGAACTTTATTTACAGAGAAGTGATGACCTGGTGTTGGAAAATGGTGGCATTTGTCTATTTCTCTTTGAAATGTAGTGAAGCATTCATTGAAAGTTTTTGGCCCTGCCATTATAATGTTCAATATTCGTTGTCAAGTCCCTCCGTATTATAGAAGATTTGTGTTGGTAAGAAGTACTCTGCTATCCCGTGCTGGTCTGACACTTGAGCCCTCCTTGTTGCGTCCGTTATGCTTAATTTTGTCTCCAGTGTAGCATGATTTCTACACTCCATCAACTTCGTGATTCAGGATATTGATTTTAAGTTCTGGTACTCCTATTGACCTTGCCGTTGGTGGAGAGGCTTGCGTGCCTCAGCGATACAGATGGCCGTACCGTAGGTGCAACCACAACGGAGGGGTATCTGTTGAGAGGCCAGACAAACATGTGGTTCCTGAGGAGGGGCAGCAGCCTTTTCAGTAGTTGCAGGGGCAACAGTCTGGATGATTGACTGATCTGGCCTTGTAACATTAACCAAAACGGCCTTGCTGTGCTGGTACTGCGAACGGCTGAAAGCAAGGGGAAACTACAGCCGTAATTTTTCCCGAGGACATGCAGCTTTACTGTATGATTAAATGATGATGGCGTCCTCTTGGGTAAAATATTCCGGAGGTAAAATAGTCCCCCATTCGGATCTCCGGGCGGGGACTACTCAAGAGGACGTCGTTATCAGGAGAAAGAAAACTGGCGTTCTACGGATCGGAGAGTGGAATGTCAGATCCCTTAATCGGGCAGGTAGGTTAGAAAATTTAAAAAGGGAAATAGATAGGTTAAAGTTAGATATAGTGGGAATTATTGAAGTTCGGTGGCAGGAGGAACAAGACTTTTGGTCAGGTGATTACAGGGTTATAAATACAAAATCAAATAGGGGTAATGCAGGAGTAGGTTTAATAATGAATAAAAAAATAGGAGTGCGGGTTAGCTACTACAAACAGCATAGTGAACGCATTATTGTGGCCAAGATAGACACAAAGCCCATGCCTACTACAGTGGTACAAGTTTATATGCCAACTAGCTCTGCAGTTGATGAAGAAATTGATGAAATGTATGACGAGATAAAAGAAATTTTTCAGGTAGTGAAGGGAGACGAATATTTAATAGTCATGGGTGACTGGAATTCGTCAGTAGGAAAAGAGAGAGAAGGAAACGTAGTAGGTGAATGTGGATTGGGGGGAAGAAATGAAAGAGGAAGCCGCCTTGTAGAATTTTGCACAGAGCATAACTTAATCATAACTAACACTTGGTTCAAGAATCATAAAAGAAGGTTGTATACCTGGAAGAATCCTGGAGATAGTAAAAGGTATCAGATAGATTATTTAATGGTAAGACAGAGATTTAGGAACCAGGTTTTAAACTGTAAGACATTTCCAGGGGCAGATGTGGATTCTGACCACAATATATTGGTTATGAACTGCAGATTGAAACTGAAGAAACTGCAAAAAGGTGGGAATTTAAGGAGATGGGACCTGGATAAACTGAAAGAACCAGAGGTTGTAGAGAGTTTCAGGGAGAGCATAAGGGAACAGTTGACAGGAATGGGGGAAAGAAACACAGTAGAAGAAGAATGGGTAGGTCCGAGAGATGAAGTAGTGAAGGCAGCAGAGGATCAAGTAGGTACAAAGACGAGGGCTAATAGAAATCCTTGGGTAACAGAAGAAATATTGAATTTAATTGATGAAAGGAGAAAATTTAAAAATGCAGTAAATGAAGCAGGCAAAAAGGAATACAAACGTCTGAAAAATGAGATCGACAGGAAGTGCAAAATGGCTAAGCAGGGATGGCTAGAGGACAAATGTAAGGATGTAGAGGCTTGTCTCACTAGTGGTAAGATAGATACTGCCTACAGGAAAATTAAAGAGACCTTTGGAGAGAAGAGAACCACTTGTATGAATATCAAGAGCTCAGATGGCAACCCAGTTCTAAGCAAAGAAGGGAAGGCAGAAAGGTGGAAGGAGTATATAGAGGGTTTATACAAGGGCGATGTACTTGAGGACAATATTATGGAAATGGAAGAGGATGTAGATGAAGATGAAACGGGAGATAAGATACTGCGTGAAGAGTTTGACAGAGCACCGAAAGACCTGAGTCGAAACAAGGCCCCGGGAGTAGACCACATTCCATTAGAACTACTGATGGCCTTGCGAGAGCCAGTCATGACAAAACTCTACCATCTGGTGAGCAAGATGTATGAGACAGGCGAAATACCTACAGACTTCAAGAAGAATATAATAATTCCAATCCCAAAGAAATCAGGTGTTGACAGATGTGAAAATTACCGAACTACTAGTTTAATAAGTCACAGCTGCAAAATACTAACGCGAATTCTTTACAGACGAATGGAAGAACTAGTAGAAGCGGACCTCGGTGAAGATCAGTTTGGATTCCGTAGAAATGTTGGAACACGTGAGGCAATACTAACCTTACGACTTATCTTAGAAGAAAGATTAAGAAAAGGAAAACCTACGTTTCTAGCATTTGTAGACTTAGAGAAAGCTTTTGACAACGTTAACTGGAATACTCTCTTTCAAATTCTGAAGGTGGCAGGGGTAAAATACAGGGAGCGAAAGGCTATTTACAATTTGTACAGAAACCAGATGGCGGTTGTAAGAGTCGAGGGGCATGAAAGGGAAGCAGTGGTTGGGAAAGGAGTGAGACAGGGTTGTAGCCTCTCCCCTATGTTATTCAATCTGTATATTGAGCAAGCAGTAAAGGAAACAAAAGAAAAATTCGGAGTAGGTATTAAAATTCATGGAGAAGAAGTAAAAACTTTGAGGTTTGCCGATGACATTGTAATTCTGTCAGAGACAGCAAAGGACTTGGAAGAGCAGTTGAACGGAATGGACAGTGTCTTGAAAGGAGGATATAAGATGATCATCAACAAAAGCAAAACGAGGATAACGGAATGTAGTCGAATTTAGTCGGTTGATGCTGAGGGAATTAGATTAGGAAATGAGACACTTAAAGTAGTAAAGGAGTTTTGCTATTTAGGGAGTACAATAACGGATGATGGTCGATGTAGAGAAGATATAAAATGTAGACTGGCAACGGCAAGGAAATCGTTTCTGAAGAAGAGAAATTTGCTAACATCGAGTATAGATTTAATTGTCAGGAAGTCGTTTCTGAAAGTATTTGTATGGAGTGTAGCCATGTATGGAAGTGAAACATGGACGATAACCAGTTTGGACAAGAAGAGAATTGAAGCTTTCGAAATGTGGTGCTACAGAAGAATGCTGAAGATAAGGTGGGTAGATCCCGCAACTAATGAGGAGGTATTGAATAGGATTGGGGAGAAGAGAAGTTTGTGGCACAACTTGACTAGAAGAAGGGATCGGTTGGTAGGACATGTTTTGAGGCATCAAGGGATCACAAATTTAGCATTGGAGGGCAGCGTGGAGGGTAAAAATCGTAGAGGGAGACCAAGAGATGAATACACTAAGCAGATTCAGAAGGATGTAGGTTGCAGTAGGTACTGGGAGATGAAGAAGCTTGCACAGGATAGAGTAGCTTGGAGAGCTGCATCAAACCAGTCTCAGGACTGAAGGCCACAACAACAACAACAACTCCTTATTGGTTTCGTCTTCATTCAATTTACTCTAAATCCATATACTTTCCTGAGTAGAATGTTTATTCCATTCAGATGTATCGCAATTCCTTACCTTATCATTGTTATACTGCTGCCGTGACTTTTAATCCCAGTCCTGAACATACACTTTAATTCATTAATTATCTCTTCTACATTCAGGGTAAGCAGTAAGTGAGCCGGGCTGCTCCCTTCTGTACGCCCTTCTTAATCCGAGCAGATCTCTCTTGCTATACCATTCTTATAGTTATCTATTCGTTCTGGTAGATATTAAGATTCTAAGTTAGCCATCGTTCTCTTTAGCTCATACCTACTTTTTATGAGTTCATAACTTCTTGTGCTTTGCTGAAGTGTGACGTAATCATGGTGAAGTATAAAGCAATACATCGTTGTACAATGCTGCTACATCTTCTGACGGTGCCTTGCTCCGTTAATAACTTTATTCTTCTTTTGTGTATTAGTTTAGGAAGCCGTCTGATGATGACCTCATCCATAGAAAAAGGTCATAACATGAAGGAAAATTTTCGCGTTCAAAGAATTTTTTGAACTCCACGCGTAGTAGGCTTTTTGGCTATCGACCGGTTTATGTAAATCGACCAATACTCTGAAGTAGTTATGATTCTTTTTACATCTTGCTTTCATTGTTAAAAGCAACGTCATACTTCTCTCTCTTTTGCTTTGCCATTGCTAAAGCTAAGTTGATTGTCTCCCAACAGAAAATCACTTTCCTCTTCCAGTCATTTGTGTATCATTTTTCTCAACAACTTAGGTGCATGAGCTCTTAAGCTAAATATCCGATAGTCTTCTGGTACGTACATTGACGAGTGTGGAGTGAGTGCCTTAAGTAGGCCTTAAATGTCTTATTAAAGGGATACATTGTATTATTTGCATAAAATGCAGTGGGCTCTACCAGGAAAGACCCACAACCTCACATCTTTATTGTACTAAGAACGAATTTCGAAGACGTGTTTCTAAGCTTTTCGCCATGTCAGTTAGTAAAGAATTGGGACTAGTCTTCAATTCAGTCCATGAATTCAGTAAGAAGAATGGTACTTTTCCGGGTGGGGCCTCTCATTAAAAGCCTACCATCTTTTCCTTTGAGGAAAACATTACCGTTGGCACAAAAATTCCTCTGACACTCAAGCAACAAGTAACAGTAATGAACTCTCCCTCCCAGGGCACTAACAGCACGAATCTGGTGTTTGCCTGTAAGACCAATCGGTCTCAGTGATATTAAAAAAGGGATTTAGACTTTCCTTGATGAATCTATTATCAATCGAAAGGGAAGACGCAGTAAGTTTTAGTATAGACAAAATACCTCTGTGGGAAATCATAAATGGTCGAACCAGTCCTGAGGTTCAACAAGAGAATGGGTGCGAGATCCATTCTTCTCACCAAAACGGAAACACAAATGTCGCGCTTCGTCTCATCTGAGACCAATACAATTTAGATACCCTATAATTAAGTAATTAATAATCTTTCTTCCATGTTAGTTGAAAATACAGGTTATCTCCTCTTTCTTCTACTAACTGCTTTCTCGAAAGGCTTGTCAGGGAGAAAGCGTCTTTTTAAGTTTACTCTTGGCTCAGAATATGATCTTCTTGCCTTTTATAGTCATTTTCATTTTTCTGATATGTATTACAAGGTTTTAATGGTATCTGGTCTCTCCATGTGTCTCCCGTATGTTCTCTCTACGAGAATCAACTCGTTAAATTTCTGTTCTATAGTGAAGTTCTGTAGTGATTGTAATGTTGGCCGTTTCATATAGGGGCTTCGTATTGATAACACAATACGGGATCACAATACCAAGAATGTCACTTTGCAAACAAAACATTATCATCATGTAGCGCTAAGCTCAAAAAGCAATATTAATATTGGAATATAGTTGTTGATAGCTGTAAGACTCAAGGAAAATAACAGTATATGCATAACTGTAGAAATGTTGCAAATCGTCCTTATCTCTCCAACTCTTTATCGGGATTAAAAATAAGAACACCTCACTTCTCACTGTTAAAGGAAAGAAATACGTCAGAGTGCTCTAAACGTATAACTAGGAAATAAGACCTGTGAATGACACACTCACCACCAGAACGTGTGGATTTGATTAGTAGATACTATGAGTGTCCACCTTGCCAGCAGGAGCCTACGATCCCGTCATTACCTTTGCACCTTAATTTTATATTGTGGCATCCTGCAGAAGATACATGTACAAGGTGAACCAAAAGTACGCTGACATTTGAAATTTCAGTAGCCAGATATGCTTGAAATGTCATGGAGTTTTATTGAAAACATAAATAGTACGCATAATTATCAACACATGGCCCTGCGTGTGACATAAAATGAGTAATTACCACGACAATTGATGTTTAGCGAAGAAAATTCTCTGCTTGTCGGCCATCACTCATCAATCAATACCTGTAGACGAGTGGCAACGTTGTGAACAGCACAGTAGCGAATATCAGTAGGTATGCTGAGAAAATGCCGTTGTATTTTGTCTTTTAGCATCCCTAATGAGGTCGGACAATCGCGGTAGACATGCCTCTCCAAGCAACCCCACAACCAATAATCACCCAGACTTAGGGCTGGGGACCTGGGAGGCCATGCGTATGAAAGTGAGGGCTTAGACCGCGAACCACGACACTTGTAGTAATAAGGAAAGGAGGACAATCCCGCATAAAAGTCATGCCTCCCAGCAGGTGTTCAACAACCAGGATAGGGATGGTGCGATTCTGTAACATATCGGCTTACATGACATCCATCACGCTGTCCGTTTGCAAAGCAGCAGGCCGTATATCCTCGAAGAAAAAGGGTCCGATCACGATTGATGTGGCAAATACACACCATACTGTGAGTCTTTCGTCAAGTAAGGGGACTTCTACGAAGGTTCGAGGATTTTGGGTAGCCAAAATTCTGCAGTATTTGGTGTTGACGGGTCGTCCACAACGAGTAAGACAACCAATTGCCTTTCTCACCCTATTTTTGAGATGCTCATACCGCTAATGCTCTCTGCTTCACAAAATCGTTGGCTAACAGATGATGATGACACTGGATTTTGTACGGATAGCATTTCTGAGCACCTCTTACTGCTCTCCAAACAGCGGTGCGAGGAATGCAGTAGTGCGGTTTCACGAGCGCTGACTGCACATGCGGAGATGAACCCGCTAAAGCCTCTGTTTCTTCCTCAGCAGCAGTGGCACTGGTCTGTGGTCGCCCACTACTAGAGCGATCGTCTAAACTACACGAGGCTTCGAACTTCGTGATCATTTTCTTGACAGCGACATTTTTCGCAGGGTCTTCACCAGCGACATATTTCATAGAGAATTTACACGCCCGAATGTCCTTCTTAAGGCTATAGGATCGCATAGCTGCAGTAGCGGATTCTCCGTTCTGGTAGTAAAGCTTCGTTAACAGTCCGTTTTCTGGTAAAGTCAACATACCGCGGCTGCTGGCGCATCAGATTCCCTGTCTGTCTATAGCCCATTTTACACAAGATTCTCGTGTTGTCTCACTGACGTGTCGCTGTCCAGCGTCGACTGTTGGCCGATTTTTGCTCTCGTTTTTGGTGTCAATAAAACCTCATGTTACGTCATTTGTGTCATGTTTTACTTTCTACCTACTGGGTCCTTGTATTAGTGAATTTTCAAATGTTAACGAGCTTTTGGGTCGCCTTTTACATGTGAGTTGAAAAACGTTAATTCACATCGCATCAAAAATGAATCACTGGTGATATAATGCTTGATTCCATTCTCCTTCCCGTTCTGATATTTTATGATTCAAGATAAGCTGACTTGTGACTACTTGCACTCCTCATCTTCCCAAACGTTTCGTGTTATTTTGACATCTTATGCATCACACACATATTAAAACTACTACATGCTTCTGCTAGACGTGCTCTTCGTACAATGAGAGCAGGATTCTGCGATGCTACAAATAATAGGAACTGAAGCTTTTTTCGATTTAATATCTCCAAGCCTTTTCACGCCCAATGAATTGCAATAGCATTACTAACTAAAGTCCTTATTAATTTCATATACAGCTGAAAGATACTACATTCTCTCGTTTCGTGACGGTGCAGCTATAACAGCTATTGGTCTCTAAAAATCACGGAAATTTAACGAGATACGAAAGTTCCTCTCAGATTAAAATTGTGTCCCGAATGGAGATTCAAAACTGAAACCTTTTCTTTTCGCTGGAAAGTGTTTTAATGATTGAACTCCATCTGCCATCGAAACTGAGGTCCGGGCGGAGGGAAAGGAATGAGGGGGGGATTGTAGGACGTGCTTCGATAACTCACTCAGTAGAGCACTTGCTCGCGAAGGGGATGGGTTTCAGGTTCAGACCCAAGCCCTACACATAGAATTAATCTGTCAGGCAGCTCAAACCCTACAATCACAAATTGTCTTACAATGACAAGTCATTAGGTTTCTGGCCGGTTTGTTTTGCGGCCCGTCACGGGTTCCTCTCGTGTACCAATCTCCTCATCTTTGAGTTGCACCTGCATCTTACATTTTCAGTCTCTTCTCTGCAGATATACCCCCTACGGCTCCATCTAGTACCGTGGACGTAATTTCCTGATGCGTTAACATATGTCCTATCATCCTGTCCCTTCTTCTTGCCAGTGTTTCCCATATGTTCCTTCCTTCGTCGACTATTCGAACCTCCTCACTCCTTATCAGTCCACCTAATTAATATTCTTTTGGTCACCGCGTCTCAAATTCTTAGATTCCCCTCTATCCCTGTTTTCCCATAGTCCATGATTCATAAAAATATAATGCTGTGCTTCAAATTTACTTCCTCAGAAAATTTTTCCTCAAATTAAGGCCTATGTTTGATGCTTGCCAATGTTTGATACTTGCAGACTTCTATTGGCCAGGAATGCCAACTTCGCCAGCGTTAGTCTCCTTCGTAGGTTCCTTTTGCTTCTCCTACATGAGTTTATTTGCTTCCAAGGAAACAGCTCGGAATTCTGAACTGTTATGCTGACTATACAATAGTCCACTTATCAATTCTTCCTGTCTTTGGAATTGTTTGGATGACGTTTTTCCGAAAGACTGATGGTATGTCGCCATTCTCATGGATTCTATGTACTAATTTGAATAGCCTTTTAGAAATGTTATCCTGCCCTTCTGCTTTATTTGATGTTAAGTCTTCCAATGCTGTTTTAAATTCTGTCCCCTACCTGCTCTACATAATGATTAAAATAATAAAATATTCCCCTGTTTCTTACTTTTCAGTACTTTGGACAAAGGCCTCTCGTGCACTGTAATTGTCTTTTTGAGGTTATATTATACTCGGAAAATCTGACGAAATAGATCTTGGAATTCTTTTCATATGTTAACAACAAATGTAGTATTTTTGATTGTTTGCTTACAAGTGTTGTTCGTCCTCCATTACCCAGAATATCAAGCACACCCAAATAACAACTTATGTTAATATAATTGCGTAGGCTTCCGAGGCCAGAGTCAGACGACATGAGAGTTTTCTGGGTATGGTAACGCGTCATATTGTATAAAACAACTACTGGAGAAAACCAACGTTTCAGCCACGGTTGCAGCGACCATCTTCTGGGTCTACGTTCTGCCCATTTCAAAGCCATGAAGTGGTTCCTTCATCTTCGGAATCAAATCAAAGGACTTATGTCCGGGTAATATGGTGGATGGTATAGTACTTCCCAGTCCCATCGACCGAACAGAGCATTGTCGTGCAAAATGATGGGTGGGTTGGGCAAAAAGTGTTGCCGCTTCTTTCGCAAAGCTAGTCACAGGTGATGCTCCAAAAACGAACAGTAATACTGAGCACTGACAGTGGCATTCGCTTCAGAATTGTTCCAGAGATTCGACAGGTAGCAGACCGCTCCATTTGAACCATTAACAGAACAGGATTTGCTAACGGTGTACTACGCCTTCCACATCTCTGGCAACGGGTCTACAAAACTTTGGTGACTACTCTGAAGGACAGTAAGAGGTGCAAACATATAACTCTTTTGTATCGGTTGTGAATAAATAGTTGCCAATATTTAAGTTCCAAACCTTGTATATGTCTGACATCTTTCAGATTTTCTATCTTTCCTCAGTAGTGTTCTTCCATCTGAGCTCTTGATATTCATACAACTGCTTCTCTGTTCTGCAGAGGCCTCTTACTTTCCTGTAGGTGGTATCTATTTTTCCGCTAATTATGCGTGCTTCTATAGACTTACACCTGTCCTTTAGCCATTCCTGCTTTGCCATTTTGCACTTCCTGTCAATCACAATTTTTAGACATTTGTAATCCCGTTTTGCCTGCTTCATTTTCTGCATTTCTGTATCTTCCCGCTGGCCGAAGTGGCCGAGCGGTTCTAGGCCCTTCAGTCTGGAGCCGCGCGACCGCTACGACCGCAGGTTCCAATCCTGCCTTGGGCATGGATGTGTGTGATGTCCGTAGGTTAGTTAGGTTTAAGTAGTTCTAAGTTCTAGGGGACTGAAGACCTCAGAAGTTAAGTCCCAAAGTGCTCAGAGCCATTTGTATCTTCCCCTTTCATCAATTAAATTCTATATTTTCTGTGATATCGGAAGTTTTCTACAGGGCCTCGTCATTTTAGCACTATTGCCCTCTGCTGCTTTCACCATTTCACCTCTCAAAGCTATCCATTTGTCTTGTACTGTACTCCTTTCCCCTGTTTTAGTCAACTGTAGCCTAATGCTGTCTTTGAAACCCTCAACAACCCCAAATGCTTTCAATGTATCCAAGACCCATCTCCTTAGCTTCCTATCTTTTGAAATTCTCCGGTGTTAATCTACTGTTCACAAGCAATAAAATATGGTGTGAGTCCACATCTGCTTCTGAAAATGTCTTACAGTTTCAAAACAGGTTCCGAAATCTGTCTTAACCTGAAAGCTTCCAGTGATTAACAGAATAGTATGTTACTTACCTTACTAAACTAAACTCTCTGCGTTATTGAAAGATTAATTCTCAACCTGTTGTGAACTCCATAATGTAGAGCACATGTATTATGTTTACCTTGTGCAATGGAAAAGTCGGAGTTAAGTACGAGCGATTGTCGTGGGCTGTAGGTAAGTCCATCTATTAGGGACCGCTCACGATAACAGTACCTGTATGTGCCCACGTTGTTTCTGATGGCAACATTCGAGAATAAACGATTCACGGACTTCTTACCGCATCACATTTGTATTCGGTCTCAAGTTTTCGACGACTCCCTACTTCGTCATCGTCAGGAGGTTCCAGTTGGGCGAACTGTGTCATGAAGACATCACAAAGTCTCTAAATTTAGTACGCTGCCAGAAGTTTGGACAGTGGTAGTGATAGTGATTTCATTAAACGGTGAATGACACCGGATGATTTCTTTGTCACCTTTGAGCTTAAAGCGCCCATTTCCATGCACCACTAAGGGCGTAGCTACTGTCCAGGTTAAATTTGTGGTTACATATCCTGATCTCAAAGGCTTCTTTGAAGACAGATTCCTAGTATGGAGGATCATTTGGTAATATCTTCCTTTAACCCCACAAAATCCTACGTTCCTTCAAAAACACAGAGATACTCAGTCTTCAGAAGATTATCAACCTGTAGCATTTCCCTTTCTTCCTCGGAGCTACCACAAATAATATATACAGAGTCCTGAGCCGACGCGGTACTCAGTCTGTTTTCCTATAATCCAACAAAATTAAAGAGCAGCTGCTCCAGTAAAAGGGGGCCTTACCCTTTCTTCCGAGGAAATTTAGAGTCCTGGGCCGACGCGGTACTCAGTCTGTTTTCCTATAATCCAACAAAATTAAAGAGCAGCTGCTCCAGTAAAAGGGGGCCTTACCTTTTCTTCCGAGGAAATTTTGCAACATCTTGTGAAAGTATAGCAGTAGTGAGTCAATATGAACAATGTAAGAACGCTGCACACAGCACCGACGCTTCATTAAATATCGCGATTTCGACATTGGGGTGTCACAGAACACTGCCCCATGAACAAACGTCTGTTTGTATTTGAGGATACGGTAGTATTATCCCTGGTATCAACAAAGAATCCGTTGAGATCAGAATGTGCAACAACAACTTTAGCCTGGACAGTAGCGATACTCTTTATGGTGCATGGTAAAGTGTGTTTGATGCTTAAAAGCATCAGAAAACCTGCTATCATCCAAACGTAACGATATCGGCATCGCTACCAATGTCCTTTAGTCACAGACGTACACATAATTTTTCGTGGCATAAGTATGACCTCGCCATGACACAACTAAATGAAGTACCTAGCGTCTCACTGATATCTCCTAACGATGACGACAGAGGAAATCGTTGAAAAGCTTGAAATTTAATGTAAGCCTGACGACGCAAGATCTCCTGTAAGTATTTATTCAATAGTAGCATATGCCTGTTGCGCAAGACAGTAACTGTGTACATTACAGTATATTTCCCGTATCAACAGTAATAACCGCAGCAGAAGTACTATTCACTGATTGATCTGTTTGATTTTCCCGACCATAAATTTCCACTGTACGGTATATAACCTTGTTTTTCAGGGATCACAGGAACTTATTCGTGGAGTTTAGCAAGTGGTTCAAAGGCTCTGAGCACTTTGGGACTTAACTTCTGAGGTCATCAGTTCCCTAGAACTTAGAACTAAATAAACCTAACTAACCTAAGGACATCACACACATCCATGCCCAAGGCAGGATTCGAACCTGCAACCGTAGCGGTCGCGACCGTAGCAGTCTTCCAGACTGTAGCGCCTAGAACCGCTCGGCCACCCCGGCCGGCGGAGTTTAGCACTGGAGACGAATTTGAGATTGGAAGTGTTGGTCTCATTGTGGAGAACTGCTGATCCCTGGAAACCGCTTCTAGAGAAAAGTAAAGCACGTGAAAACCAGCTTCTTCCAGACATAGTTATATTTGAAGCCGGGGCATTTCCATCACGTAGGAGGAGCTGAGAAGATGTACGCCACGTGTAGTTGTGTACTTCTATCACTGGTTGGTGGTTCGTACTCCACGAAACCCATCAAATTCTTGTCAGCATGGGAACATGAATTCCTGCTCAATACCCAGGTTTGTGAGTACAACGCAAAGGCACTTTTTGCTTAGTGTCGACAGCCATAACGTGGTTTCACTTTGTGTACCTAATAGGCACGCCCATCATAAATTTGCCACTTACTATATATCTGTCCGGTGACAAATAGATGACGGCTTCTCTCAGAAATGTTTGTTTACGAGTAAGTCATTTTGAAACCTGTGGATTCACTCTGATATCTTTAAAACCATAATTTATTTCCAGCGACAGTTAACTATTCCTTCGATCATGAGCCAAATTTTTTGTTTACATGAAGAAATAGGGCATACAGCCACTTTTGCTATAGTTTTGTTTTATGCAAGGACGTGTTTCGAGCTTTCACAGATTTTCAACATTTACACGTTTAGTCCTCCACGAGTGTGATGTTTTTATCAACAGCATTTGAACGATACGGCTGACTTATATTCAGTAATTGGGACCCCTTTTCCTCCTTTATGGATAACACAAACACTTTTAGGGTTACTTAAACGTGAAGCGCTGGTGCAACGTAACATTCACCATTTAACAACAAACTTATACAGTTAAGAAATAAAACGGGACAAGTGCGAGTAGTACTCTCGCCCTGAGAGTTCCTTACAAACTTAATTACGTATATAGAAGGTTTATGTACAATGTTTGATGGGTGAGTTTGCGGGTATCAAAATATGTAACACAATTGACGGCATCTTTCGATTGCACTAACTTAGAAGCTTAAAATTCTTACACTGCCAAGGGACTGTGGACACTAGTACTTGACATAAATTTCATCTGCATACTTCCACCCATTACTAACGAATAGGGTTCTTAAGAGACGGACAGACAGACGGACAACAAAGTTATCTCATAAAAGTTCCGTTTTTACCAACTTAGTCACGGAACCCTAAACCATGTTAAACACATGAATATTACTGCATTGTTATCAGAAGTAGATGGCAGCTGCCAATACAGTCCATGAGTTGCCTTCTAATTAGCTAACTGAATGCACTATTACAAATTGAACCTACGAACGCTCCATTCCCAGGAACAGCATGTACTTACGGGTCCAGGATGAAGACTGACAATCTAATACCTATCACAGAGATGCGAACGTTATGACACTATATCTAGCATAAGATTCTTCCAGGTCCATATTTCCAAGGTTCCAATAGGTTTCCCCAGGAATCTCATAAAAATTCAAGCACTACTTCTGTTACAAGACACGACAAAGTTATTACCTCATCGACGTCGTTCCTGGCCTTTCCCGTTGTGCTCCTGTCTAATGACAAGGTCTTCAGACAACGTAAAACATTAATCCGACTTTTTTAACATCAAATATTGTACAATCCCTATTACAAATTTAAACGTGGAGAATTTATAATTCAAACTCCACTACCTTTAATTCATTGTTACGATTACCATTTGTGATGGTCGCTTACAGAAAGCGTCATTATAATACTGACTTCATATTGCATTGAAGAAGAAAATTTAAAATTATTTCCAGTTGATACGTCTGACTACCAAGGGAATAAATAGGTGAATAATTCGGATGTGAGAGTAGTGTTTATATTGCACTGCATGCATTCAAGCAGTTCTCATCCTAACTGAATGAAGTGTTGCACCAGATGTTGATACTCTAGAATTCCTAGTAGTTTTCCTTAGACAACGACTTCAGTAACGTTATTAGGGAAACCAATAATAATTTTCACAGTCAAATTCCGTCAAAACATCTGTCAGGGGTCTACGAAGACATAAACAGAAAGCAGAAATGTAAATAAATTTCGTAGATGTCTCTTTCATCCTTATTAAAATACTTCTGATGTATTGCTGCGTCATCTTATAAAATACTTAAAATATTAAAAAAAAGTGTCTTTCCGACCGAGTTGCAGATACCTTAGTCAGGGTAATGTACAGGGTGACTATAATTAAAGGTAAACTTTCAGACCACTGTAGAAACAACACTACTGGTCAGAATGACGTCAAATTGCAACGGGGTATTATCGGAGATGGGGGAAAACGTATGGCAGAAGCAAAATAAGTAGTTACAAATTGCAGCAATAGATGGCGCTGTAAGCATCATAATGTAATAGTTATGGACGCCAAATGACAAATGAATCATGCAACAATACCTAAGGTGTACGTTTGACGTTAAACAAGCTGTGCTACTCAGTGTGCATGGATGTACAGGTGTGATACTCTTAGTTACGGAAGCCCATGCTCCACGGCAAGGTCATATCACATTGGATGGGAAATCGCACATCGGCTTTTAATTGTCCTGAGGCCAAAAACCGCACAGAAAGCACCAATCGAAATCAAATCGGATTATTAATTTCCGTGTGACTGGCGCAAAACACGTTCAATAAGCTGTACACCGTTTTCTGCAACAAGTTGCAATAGAGAAAAAGCGTGTTCCACAACTGATCTAAGTGTTTATGGGGTCAGGTTCAGAATGGGTTTCATAATGGGAGCCTTCAATGCAGTTAAGTTTGCAATCGGAACACTGAAAACAACATCTTTCAGATAGCCCCACAGCCAGAAGTCACACGGATTAAGATCAGGTGATCGGGACGGCCAGGCTGTAGGAAAATGGCGGCTGATAATTCTAGCATTTCCGAAATCGAGCTTCAGCAGCCGCTTAACTGGATTTGCAATGTGCCGACGGGATGGCCAAGCGGTTAAAGGCGCTACAGTCTGGAACCGCGAGACCGCTACGGTCGCAGGTTCGAATCCTGCCTCGGGCATGGATGTGTGTGATGTCCTTTGGTTAGTTAGGTTTAAGTAGTTCTAAGTTCTAGGGGACTGATGACCTTAGAAGTTAAGTCCCATAGTGCTCAGAGTCATTTGAACCATTTTGCAATGTGCCGAGGTGCACTATCTTGCATATAAATGATCCCATCGACACATCCACGCTGTTGGAGAGCTGGAACGACGTGGTTGCGCGAAAGACACTCATAGCGCTTACCAGTGACGGTACAGATAACAGGACCGGAAGCACCTGTCTCTTCGAAAAAATATGGCCCTATGATAAATGTTGCCATAAACCTGCACCACACAGTGACTTTTCAGGCTGAAGTGGTGCTGGTTAATTTGCGTGTGGATTTTCCGCTCCCCATATTAGATAATTCTGTGTACTGACATATCCTGTCACATGTATGTGGGATTCGTTTGTCCACAAAACCTTACACAGCCACAATTGTCCACTTCCACGTGAGCAAGAAATTCTATAGAAATGGTCATTCTTACTGGCAGGTCAACAGGAAGCAACTCTAACACATGGGTAATTGTGAATGGATAACAAAGAAGGATGTTTCATAGGATTTTACGCACCTTGCTCACGGGTTTGTCCTATTTTAGGGCAATTCTCCGTAAACACAACCACTCGTCTCCTCCTGCAATGCTGTGGCCACTGCGTCCACTGACGTCGAGTCAATTCGTTCCCTCCATCTACCAGGCTGCACACCAAAAGAACCCGTCTTTTCGAACTTCCGTATCATTTTCTACAGCTCCATGGCAGTCATCGGGCCAAAGTCTTTTTTCACACCGTTCAGTGTCCGGAACTTCTGCAGAGCGATAATTCTTGTAATACAGCTTTACAAGCAGAGCGATATCCAGCATTGAGACAGTCATCGCGGACGTCGCATGGGTGATAGGAAGAAATGCTTTTTTTTTTTCTTTATCGTATTTCAATTCCCCATCGGGGCGGGCTGGCAGCAGCATAGGCGCTGTTCTTCAGCCGAGAGACATAGAACAAAACAATAGAAGACATTTAAAAACAGCAAAGGAGAGAATAAGGTGAACATAGACATATAAAAGGGGGAACATCATGGAAGGCAATAGACAAAAAACGGGGTGACTGTAAAATGGAGATAAAAAAACTGTTTAAAAGTAGCACACACAAAAAGCCACACACTGCGTCGGTTAAAAGAACACAAGGCACAGTACGACAGGAGCATAAAGGTAGCGACGGATGGCATAGCACATAACGTAACACTGACGGCGGACCTCAAGGCAGTTCACAATGAAAATCACACCTCTAGACGCACACGAGAAACAGCACTAAACACAACACTGATGTGGCACACTGATGATGATCAATACAGAGGATCTGCCAGGCGCTAGGAGATGAGGAAGACCTGAAGAAGGGAGGGAGGGGAAGAGTTGGGGGAGGTGAGCGGGGGGCGCGCGGAAGAGGGCCAGGTAGGGAGGGATGTGGGAAGGAGAGAAGCAAGTATGGGGTGCAGGGTCTCAGGGGAGGGGGGGAAGAAATGCTGTGTACCCGGCGTATTTTTACCAAACTAAATTGGGCGTGCGCATGTTTTCATTTACGTATTCTGGCACATACAGCGCCATCTATTGATCAATTTTCACACTATTTTTTGCTTCTGACGTACGTTTTCCCACTTCAACGATAATATTCCGCCGCAATTTGACGTCATTCTGACCAGTCGTGTTATTTCTACAGCGTTTTTTAAGTTTAATTTTAATCACCCTGTATATAAGGCACCTCAGAAGTTTCCGTTTCAGGGCGCTGCTGCGGCTTTTATGCAACGTAGCGCCACTCCGATGCGGGAATACAACACCGACGTGTAAGAAATGGATTAGTGTGGCACTCGTGCCTTTCTGGAGCCCGTCGGTAAATGCAAGAACTTGAACTATGGCAAAGTTATCACCTGATGCGTCCAAAAAGGACCAGCGCGCTCTTACTCTTTCCTTGGATGCCGAAAGACGAAGATGGGTGTATGGGGTAGGACGTCTTTCGAAAACTTTGTGGAATGTTGCGTCAAGGGGTGCTGCTGCTTGGTGATGAAGCACGATCTGATGTGTCGTAACGAAGAAGTTACGTCAACGCAAGTTAGAGATACTCTAGCACCCGCCATAAAGTCCTCATCCCCCTCCATGCGATTATCCCTTAAAAAAAGCCTTGAGAGTCGACGATTTCCGTTGAACGTGGATGTGGAGCAGGCAGTTACGGACTTCTTTATGCAGCAGGGCACGGAATTGTGCCAACGGGTATCTTGAACCTCGTGCGGCGATGGGATAATTGCCTCATTGCTCACTACAATTTTACCTGATTCGCTTAGCGGCTCTGTACTGTACGGTATTCGAATGGAAACGTTTTCATCAGCTCTTGTAATATAACACGAGCTGGCAATGCAGCTAGAAAGATTTTAATGAAAAAGCAGATATATTTAATTTCACATTTTAAAAATTTATATTCACGCGTGTTGATACCGTCACACCGCTCTTCGATCGCCTCACAAACTCACGAAAGACAGACAAAGGTGTTGGGACCCACGAACAAACCATCAGGTGATTACGCCGCAGAATTAGTTTCTTCCTTAGTTCATATTTATTGCTAATCTAGTGACTAGTATTGACCCGTTTCACTGCAAAAGAAGCAGCTTGCTCTAGTTTACAAAAAGGAAAACAGTGGCATGCACAGAAATACGGATCATTATGGCTCAAGGTCATGTATTTCGAGATTGCACGGGGACTTAATTAAAATGCAATAACTTTAATAGCTGTGTGTCCGGTTACGAAATCTCGTAACCGGTTGGTCCTGAGTAATATTAGGTCGCAATCTGACTGCATAAGATGAAAATAAAGAATGACAAGAAATTTCCATTAACACAATTAATTAATTAAGTCCCCTGCAACTATAAAAGCTACGAAACAACAAAGCACAAGTGTAACTGTTCTGTGTGTGGTAGTGTGACTCAACGTACATGTACCTGGCACGGTTCTTCCTCAATACGACAAGATATTTTAAACACCATTTACAATGAACTATTTGAAACACAAGAAATACTATAATTGCACATAGAAACCAGAATTAAATGCCTAACACATGAACACGAGGCAGATGCTTTGTTGACTGAACCTGTGACCAAGAGGCATTGTCATTAAAGAAATGTGAAATAATTTTTTTTACCTCAGTATATATTGATGAAAAATACACTGTGATCATTGCAACATCTTCCATCTATACATTACACCAACCGAACAGCATCTACTCTCTCGCCCAACAGAACAACAACTGCACTCCACATCCTCTGAACTAGTACTGCCCTCGACATCCTCTCGATGTGGGTGATGTCGTTACGTCAGTTAGGTTTAAGTAGTTCTAAGTTCTATTGGACCGATGACCTCAACTGTTAAGTCCCATAGTGATCAGAGCCACGACGTTCCACACAAACTGAGTATGTCCGAAAAAAAAGGGATGGCTCTGGGAGTACGTTACACTGGACAGAAAATGTTCCATATAGGCTAAAGTGTGGTCGCATGTGACTATGAAGCCATTGTATGACCACTAGTGGTTTTAGTAAACTTACATGCCAGAAACGTTCTCAATTTTTGAGAGATCTAGTGACTTTGCTGGCCGAGGTATCGTATGGCAAGCATGTATACAAGAAGTAGAAACTTACTCCGTAGTTGGGCGGGCATTACTTTCTCAAATGTAATCCCAGGATGGCTTGACATGCAGGGCAACAAAACTGGGCTTAGAATGTCGTCGGCGAACAGATGTGCTGTAAGAGTGAAGCGGATGACAACCAAAGAGGTCTTGGTATGAAAACAAATGGCACCCCGAACCATCAATCCTGATTGTCGGACAGCATGGCGGACGAAAACCATGTTGGTATACCATCGTGTCCAAACCGCTTCATGACACGTCTTCGCTGGCCTTCGGGGCCCATTTCTAAACTGAACTCATCAGCTAAGACAGTTCTACTACAGTCAATGGGGTTCTGGAGACGCCCCACTTAGTGGTTGGCTACCATCGTGACTGTCGTCCGCCACACGGCACCGATGGTGGACTGGCTTACAATTTCTTATCATAGCAGGAAACCCCTTTGGTTGTTATCGCGGCACTGTTACAACACAATGGTTCGTCAACGATATTCTGCGACCCGTTTTGTTGCCCTTAATACAAGCGATCTCACGCACCATTTCAGCATCATAATGCCTGCCGGCACATGACAAGTGTTTCTACTGCTTGTCTTCATGCTGCCAAGGTGTCAAATCTCTCCCCAGTGGGGAACATTTGAGGCATTACAGGCAGGATTTTCCAATCATCTCGTGATTTGAACGATCCTGCGCTCCAATTGGAGAGAATTTGGAACGATATTCCTCAGGAGGACATCCAACAGCTCTGCCAATCAATGCCAAGCTGAATAGCTGCTTCCGTGATGGCCAGAGGTAGACCAGTGCGATATTGACTTGCTCAATTTGTGAAGTTCTTTATCTTGAATCAGTCAGCCAATTTTTTCTGTTGTTTGTCTGCACGTGTACATCACAACTGTCAAGCTCCTTTCCATTCGGAAAATTCCTTTGTAGTGCGTGCTTTGTGTTAGAATACATTTAGGGATAATATTAAGAACCAATATGAAATGGGACGATCATATAATATTAGTATTAGGGGAGGTCAATGGAAGGCAAGAGAATGGAAAAATGAAATGCATTTGTAACGGAACTCATATACAAGACGTATTATGCTAGTTTCTGTGCCTGATTGCTTGTCAGTGGAAGGGCTGGATAAATGTGGGGTGGAACATCACCCACAACACGTTTCCAGAAGGATATTCATTAACATCGAAATAATATATGGTGAAACACAGATACCAAAGTTAATGCTCAGGGTATGAAAGTTGAACAGAACAGTTAAAGATTTACCAATACTGATAAGTGAAAGTATTTTAATTAAACCGTTTAAGTTACTTCATATGAAAAGGAAACATTTCATTACCTATTTAAATATGAGACTGGTTTGCCAAGATTTACAAAATTTAATAATATCAAACCTGAGGTCCTAGAAGTTCACTAGAGACTCCAAACGACCTTCTCGAACATTAAAACCTGGAACTTAATAACATCAATACCAAAGCCATAAATCAGAATAGAAAGGTCGCCAGAGCGCAGTTTAATCGAGCTCCGATCAATAGAATTTTATCATATCCTCTTCAAATAACAATATAAAGACAGTTGATCGGCAGTGCTCGCCGCCTCTGGACCGAACTCTGGACAGGTAAGAAATCGAACGGCTCAAAACTCTGGCTCTCGCCTTCTAGAATACACGTAGGGGACTCACGTGACTATCAGAAGGTCCTAGTCCGCAGCTCATGGTCTCGCGGTCGCATTCTCGCTTCCCGAGCACAGGGTCCAAGGTTTGATTCTCGGAGGGGTCAGATACTTTCACCTGCCTCCAGATGACAGGGTGTTTATGTTGCCCTCATCATTTCATCATCATCCCAAAAGTTGGGAGTTTGTACAGGCGCTGATAACCGCGCAGTTGAGCGCCTCACAAGCCAAACATCATCATGACCAGGTCGTAATACAATTAACAATTAGACAAGTAGAAATGAGGTGGACAGTAGGAGAGGCCTCTTCAGGCAGCAGTGCACTGTTCATGACGATTATATGGAGGGACTGACATATTAAATGTAAAATTCGCGTACCAATCAAAACCACTACAAGAAATTACTCGTGGACTGCACCGTCGGGTGACCACCACCAAAAGAGTAATAATTAACAGACAGCAATGCACTTAGTATTCCTAATAAGAAAATCTCTCCAATCGAGGTAACAAATTTAGCGGGTTACAATGGACGCTGCGCTTGTCCTTGTAGATCGTAGTAGGTTCAAACAGCAACCATTAACCAAACGGAAATATTACGCCATTGGCGCGAAACCAAAATGAATCCACATGTCATTACGCGAGACAGAACTCAGCTCACGTATTTAAGTACCACCGGAGAGCTGACTAGAGAACTTCCTCCAGGCTGGGCCAGAAAGCTATTGTTCGCTGGCGATAGTAATAAATGGTTCGTGAAAATTACTGTAGAATCCCAGAGGACTTTAGTTTCAAGGCACATGTCAGTCCAGGCTGGGAATCGGTACAACACTTCAATAACAATACATGAAACGTAAATAAACAGGAAAAGAGTAAAATTTAACAAACTTCAGCACAATAACTTGGCCAGCTAAAAAGATAATGCGACACCGGTGTGACCCAGCGGCAGGTATTTAGAAGCTGCATGCGTGGCAACACCGGCCGTTACCTTTAAATTTGGAGACAGGAAGTGGATGTCTGCTATGAAATTCTAAATCAGGAGGCTCAGCTTATGCATGGACCGGGAGCCAATGCACTTCGCAAAGTTAAGTCAGAGTAATGATCAAAACAGAGGCTCCTACCGCAACAACAGAGACAATGAGAACACCAAAGACTGAGACGCAATTACTGCTCGGAAATGACCTATCATCGGTTAAAGTTAGCCACGAGAAATATGAGAGTTTCCAAACGTGCTCACTGGAAAAATCGTGTGAGGTGTCAGCTAACGAATAACTCCCGGTTTTGTCCGAAGTTCGGGCAGTGCAGTGAGCGGCTTCCACCCATTTTCTACATACAGAGTGTGCCCGCGTCTATCCGCTAAGTTGACTTTTCCCACGTCCTTCTCTAAAATGCTCCGAGCACGTTCAGGAGGAAAATCGGCAACGAAACGTCGGATCTAAAACACATGTCCCCAGGGCCAGCACGCACGCCAAATTCAAACTGACCCTTCCCGCTCGGCTCACCGCGACCACTGTCTTAGCTACAGCTCACGTCGGCCACCCGAAACAAAGTCCCTGCGTCGCAGTTTCTCAAGCTACACGGCCCTCGCTTCAAAGATAAGCTTTTACGGGGCGACCTATCGATTAGCGCAATTTCTCAACCGCTAGTGCGACTACTACTAGAGTACTGTACTGGTGTTTGGAGTCCTTGTCGAGTAAGCGTGACAAAAGACACTGAGAGTTGCTAGGATCGTAAATAGTTGGTTTTGTCCATAGAGAAGTGTAACAACAATGCTCACGGAACTTAAATGGAATTCCTGGGTGATAGTGACATAGTTCTAGTAAAGCTCTATTGGTTCCATTTATGGAACCTGTATTCAAAGATTGCGCGACCATCATGCAGTCAACATTGTCTATCTCGTCTAGGTATCATGAGGAACATATAAGTGAGAGGAGGAAACGTACGGATTCATAACGAAGATCATGTTTCCCTCGCTGATTACGTGCGGGTATTATGAAATAAAATGGATTAAATTGTCATTCAATGCATAGTGCCTTTTAGACTGTATGTATAGGATTAGGCCAAAGGAAATAACAATGATAACATTATATTTGTTACTTGGGGATGGTGGAACTTCGATATTGTTCTTGTGATCAACAGTCCGGACACTGGTTTGATGTTGCTCCAGTCAACATTATCAAAAGCTTTTTCTAAGTCTACAAATGCTGCATATTTGTCTTCCATAACCTAACTTCTAAGATAAGTTGTCGGGTCAGTATTGCCTCGCGTGTTTCTACGATTCTCCGGAATACGAAGTGATTTTCCCCGAAATTGGCTTCTACCAGTTTTTCCATTTTCCTATGAAGAATTCGTGTTGCAACACCTGTAACTGCATCTCAGGGACACGAGTGTGATTCTGAAGCATCTTGTGCAACTGCACTTTTACCAGCGACGTATTAGTAAAGAAGAGGAAATTTGTGGACAACTTTGTGTGTTACTTCGGGAAGACTTATCTCTTTGTCTATCCTACGATTCTTAGAATGAAATTTTAACTTACTGTAGGAAATCGGAAGCTGTGTTTGGAAATGAATAAATTCAAAACCTCCTGAGAGCTACACTACTGGCCATTAAAATTGATACACCATGAATATGACGTGCTACAGACGCGAAATTTAACCGACAGGAAGAAGATGATGTGGTATGCAAATGATTAGTTTTTCAGATCATTCACACAAGGTTGGCGCCGGTGGCGACACCTACAACGTGCTGACATGAGGAAAGTTTCCAACCGATTTCTCATACAGCTGTTGACGGGCGTTGCCTGGTGAAACGTTGTTGTGATGCTTCGTGTAAGGAAGAGAAATGATTACCATCACGTTTCCGACTTAGATAAAGGTCGGATTGCAGCCTATCGCGATTGCGGTTAATCGTACCGCGACATTGCTGATCGCGTTGGTCGAGATCCAATGACTGTTAGCAGAATATGGAATCGGTTGGTTCAGGAGGGTAATACGGAACGCCGTGCTAGATGCCAACGGCCTCGTATCACTAGCAGTCGAGATGACAGGCATCTTATCCGCATGGCTGTAACGGATCGTGCAGTCACGTCTCGATCACTGAGTCAACAGATGGGGACGTTTGCAGGACAACAACCATCTGCACGAACAGTTCGACGACGTTTGCAGCAGCATGGACTATCAGTTCGGAGACCATGGCTGCGGTTACCCTTGACGCTACATCACAGACAGGAGGGCCTGCGATGGTGTACTCAACGACGAACCTGAGTGCACGAATGGCAAAACGTCATTTTTTCAGGTGAATCCAGGTTCTGTTTACAGAATCATGATGGTCACATCCGTGTTTGGTGACATCGCGGTGAACGCACATTGGAAACGTGTATTCGTCATCGCCGTACTGGCGTATCACCCGGGGTGATGGTATGGGGTACCATTGGTTACACGTCTCGGTCACCTCTTGCTCGCATTGACGGCACTTTGAACCTTACGTTCTCCAAATCTCTCACCAATTGAAAACGTCTGGTCAATGGTGGCCGAGCAACTGGCTCGTCGCAATACGTCAGTCACTACTCTTGATGAACTGTGGTATCGTGTTGAAGCTGCATGGGCAGCTGTACCTGTGCACGCCATCCAAGCTCTGTTTGACTCAATGCCCAGGCGTATCAAGGCCGATATTACTGCAAGGGGTGGTTGTTCTGGGTACCGATTTCTCAGGATCTATGCACCCAAATTGCGTGAAAATGTAATCACATGCCAGGTCTATTATAATATATTTGTCCAATGAATACCCGTTTACCATTTGCATTTCTTCTTGGTGTACCAATTTTAATGGCTAGTATTGTACTTAGCCAAACGTATACTATTTTGTATCCGTTAGTGTCGGACTGTGTCTTTATCTAAAAGGTTGAACTGTAACCGATGGTGGAATAATAGTGACATTTACTGCATGTTCTGCGTAACGGGATGATTACTTTTTATTCTGTTCTTCAGGAGATAATCACTGATCTCTAAGGAACGAAGGAAGATTAGTGTCAGACGTCCCGTTGATATCGATATCATTAGAGACGAAGCACAGGCTAGAGCTGATTCAGCTGTGAGGTAGAAAATCACACATGCTCTTCCAAAGGAACCAAGCTGGCAGTTGCCTTTAACGACTTAGGAAAATCACGGATAACCTGAATCAGTGTGGGCGGACGGGGATTTTAATCATCATTTTGATGGGTACTGAAGGGTAGCGAAAACTTTAATTCTCTTTGTTGGTGGCAGTAAGAGCACAGCAAATACATTCGCATCCATCTTTCAAATGGCTCTGAGCACTATGGGACTTAACATCTGAGGTCATCAGTCCCCTAGAACTTAGAACTACTTAAACCTAACTAACCTAAAGACATCACACACTTCCATGCCCGAGGTAGGATTCTAACCTGCGACCGTAGCGTTCGCTCGGTTCCTGACTGAGGCACCTAGAACCGCTCTGCTACAGCGGCCGGCCATCCTTCTTCGTTTAGCGAATCATCGGTTTGTGCAAGCCTACAATTTCTCAATTGGGAGAGAAACCTCGCTAAATTACAGTATAACTAGTGTCGCAGGTAATGCCTAACGAGACGTTCTTTTGCCATGGGAGCACACCGACGCCAGCCTCTGAAGACATTTGCTTCTGGTGATCTGAGATAATTTCTGATAAAATTCCGCAGCATGTGAGAAGGAAATGTGTGCAGTCTATATTTCAATGCGGAACACAGTCCCGATATCATCGAAATATACCGATGAACCAAAACTTTATGACCACAGCTCACCGCGAGAATGCATGCTGCCTGGTGACACTGACGGCACTTGACGCGGTGAGAGATGTATATGAGAGAAGCAGAGACGAATGGGGCATCATTCCAGCAACTGTAACTGGCACAAATTCAAAAATCCGCCGACTTTAGCGAATTTTGCAAAAGTTTTGTGACAAAGTGCCTGGGAGCAATAATCTCGTAAACGGCGAAGGTGGTGAACTACCACCCTAAGCATCTATGGAAAGTAGTTGACGATTGCTGAAACCACGAGTAGGCGACAAGAAGCTGGACGGTCATATTTCACTACAGGGCATAGGGATCCGAGGCTTTCTCGCTCCCTAAAGCAGGATAGACGACGATCTGTGGTAGATCTGACGACAGAGTACAGTGCTGGCGCAGGCAAGTCTGTTTTGGAGAAGACCGTTCAGCGCACAGTGTTAACATTGGTGTTACGCAGCAGTGAATTCTTACGTGTTCCATGTTGACCAACAGCATCGTCAGTTATGGTTACAGTGGGCTCGGGATCATCGCTGTCTGATCGCGATTCAGAGGAATCGTGTCGCAGAAGAAGCCCGTTTATTGTCAAACAAGGTCGATGGTCGTGTCCAGATATGCCGTCACTCAGGTGAACGACTGCTCGAAACATCCAGCGTGACAAGGACGGAGGCCGGATGGATCAGTATTATGTTATGAAGGACGTTAACCTGGGCTTCCATGGATCTGCGGTAGTAATCGAGGGCACCATGACAGCTGTGAACTGCGTGAACTTTATTAGGTGCCACCTGTAACCTCATACACTACTGGCCATTAAAATTGCACACAAAGAAGAAATGCAGATGATAAACGGGTATTCATTGGACAAATATATTATACTAGAATTGACATGTGATTACATTTTCACGCATTTTGGGTGCGTAGATCCTGAGAAATCAGTACCCAGAATAACCACCTCTGACCGTAATAACGGCCTTGATACGCCTGGGCATTGAGTCAAACAGAGCTTGGATGGGGTGTACAGGTACAGCTGCCCATGCAGTTTTAAAACGATACCACAGTTCACCGAGAGGACTGACGGCGTATTGTGACGAGCCAGTTACTCGGCCACCATCGACCAGACGTTTTCAATTAGTGAGGGATCTGGTGAATGTGCTGGTCAGGGTGGCAGTCGAACATTTTCTGTATACAGAAAGGCCCGTAAAGGACCTGCAACATTAGGTCGTGCATTATCCTACTGAAATGTAGGGTGGGATCGAATGAAGGGTAGAGCCACGGGTCGTAACACATCTGAAATGTAACGTCCACTGTTCAAAGTGCTGTCAATGCGAACAAGAGGTGTAACTAATGACACCCCATACAATCACGCCGGGTGATACGGTAGTATAGCGATGACGAATACACGCTTCCAATGTGCGTACACCGCGATGTCGCCAAACTCGGATGCTACCATCATGATGCTGTAAATAGAACCTGAATTCATCCGAAAAAATGACGTTTTGCCATTCGTGAACCCAGGTTCGTCGTTGAGTACACCATCGCAGGCGCTCCTGTCTGTGATGCAGCGTCAGGGGTAACCGCAGCCATGGTCTCCGAACTGAAAGTCCATGCTGCTGCATACGTCGTCGAACTTTTCATGCAGATGGTTGTTGTCCTGAAAACGTCCCCATCTGTTGACTCAGGGATCCAGACGTGGCTGCAAGATTCATTACAGCCATGCGGATAAGATGCCTGTCATCTCGACTGCTAGTGATACGATTCCATTGGGATCCAGCACGGCGTTCCGTATTACCCTCCTGAACCCACCGATTCCATATTCTGCTAACAGTCATTGCATCTCGACCTACGCGAACAGCTACGTCGCGATACGGTGAACCGCAATCGCGATAAGCTACAATCCGAACTTTAAACAAAGTCGGAAACGTGATGGTACGCATTTCTCCTCCTTACACGAGGCATCACAACAACGTTTCACCAGGCAACGCCGGTCAACTGCTGTTTGTGTATGACAAATCGGTGGGAAATTTTCCTCATGTCAGCACGTTGTAGGTGTCGCCACCGGCGCCAACGTTGTGTGAATGCCCTGAAAAGCTAATCATTTGCATATCACAGCATCTTCTTACTGTCGGTTAAATTTCGCTTCTGTAGCACGTAATCTTCGTGGTGTAGCAATTTTAATGGCCAGTAGTGTATAATTATCTTCCTCCACATCGATGATATCTTCCAGCAGGATAGCTGTCCCTGTCACAAGGCCAAAAAAGTGCAGCAATGGTTTGAGGGGCATAAAAATGAACCCATGTCGATGTCTTGGCCACCAGATTCGGCTTATCTGTATCTGATGAAACCCAAATGTGACACTTATTGGACGTCAACTCGGGGCCCAGAAACCAACCACCCGTAAATTACTGGAAATGTGTGACCTGTGCGCAGCTGTCTGGTGTTACAAACCTCTGAAAACCAGCCAAATACTTGACCAATGCATGGCACGTACAATCACTGCTGAATTGCGTTCCAGAAGTGGACTAACACGCTTTTCAGCAGATGGTCATAATGTTTTCGCTTCTCAGTGCATTTGTTAGGACGTTGTCATGCCGGATCTGCGGTTGTTTACTTAAGGATTTCAAAGACATCCATGCATGTCCGCAGACACATTGCATCGTTCACAACGCAGGCACTGCAATAGAGTATTAATCCGCCGATGCTTGGAAGCGACTTCCAATTAAAATAACCTAACCTGTACGGGAATTATGTAATGTGTGAACAAGTACATGTTGTGACGCAGGAACGATGACATATAGATGTCTGGGTCTGACCGTGAGTCGTGCATAGATAGCTAAAGTGGTTGAGGCCACCCCATGCGTTAAGCCTAAAATCCTGATTTGAGTATCGGTCCCGTACAAATTTTCATCGCCATCATTTCCTTGTACAGGTGATGGTTGATCGTTTTCGGAACTGCGAATATTTTACATATAGTGACGTAAGTCGAGAGAGAGAGAGTTCATCGTCAGTAGAAGGGCAGACATTGCCATGGATACGAAGGGGCCAAAGAGGGCTAAGTGATTTATTTATATTTGACAAGGTGGCGTAATACTAAGTCACGAAACTGAAGGAAAGCATATTTGGGCACGGTCGTATGAGGACAGTTTGAAAGAGCTGCATAAATATAGTCCAGCCATCTGTTCAACTCTTCAGCCGAGCCTGATTACCAAATGTAGTATGGTTTTTTTCTGTTTTTGCTGCTCACCGGATGTTTTCGCCAATGGGATTTCAGAGATATTTGTCAGTTTTTGGGTTCAAAATATGGCTCTGAGCACTGTCGGACTTAACATCTGAGGTCATCAGTCACCTACAACTTAGAACTACCTAAACCTAACTACCCTAAGGACATCACACACATCCATGCCCGAGGCAGGTTTCGAACCTGCGACCGTAGCGGTCGCGCGGTTCTAGACTGAAGCGCCTAGAACCGCTCGGCCACAACGGCTGGCCAGCTGTTGGGACCCGGCAGCCATATGGAGAAGTCTGCAAGAAAATGGAGGGTGAGGGACTCTGCTAACCGATATCCTGCAAGTATCAACAACGAAGAGCTGCTGTCACACTTACTATGTCCAGTTGCCTCCAAGAATTATAATAAAATGGCCCTCCACTGGTCAATTTTAAGGACGCTCTCAGTTACCACTTTCTCTCTTCGTAAACGTTAATACTGAGCCGTTTACTCGTTCTCCTTATACCTGACTGTTTACGTGCTATCAAGGACCTATTAGGAAGTACATATGCAAGAGGGTTCACAGAACTCTGGAATATGTACATCAGATGAACGCTATGAATAAAAACGCACACCACGTTCTCCTAGGGTTTGCTTAATTATTTTGTATTTGTTTACTGTCACTCATCCTTCAGACTGAATTTGCAACGGCTTGTTCATGAAGACAATTGGAATTTAGTGCGTTCGCTATTTATTTTTTTGAGACAGGAAAATAGGAGAGGTATTCAATAACTAATGCGACAGTTTTTTCCCTGAAAGCTGCTTTTTTTCCAAGATACGATTACACCATATGAAACCCCACTCTATTGACAAAAAACTATATTTTTGAATATAAAGTCAGTTCAATGCGACAGCCGTACGCCTGTTTACGGGAAGGACCTGCATGCCTGCGTGGTACTACTCGAATGGTCGACGTCGGAGTCTACGTCTTGTTCCATCAGTAACCTCCCGACCATCTACGTACTGCTTCTTACGGAGTGCATCCTTCATTGGGCCAAACAAATGGATGCTGGAAGTTGTGAGATCTGAGGTATAGGGTGGATGAGGCAGAACAAATGGTTCAAATGGCTCTGAGCACTATGGTACTTAACATCTCAGGTCATCAGTCACCCATAACTTAGAACTACTTCAACCTTACTAAACTAAGGACATCACACACACCCATGCCTGAGACAGGATTCAAACCTGCGACCGTAACGGTCGCGCGGTTCCAGACTGTAGCGCCTAGAAGGCTCGGTCACCAACGGCCGGCGAGGCAGTACAATCCAATGAAGTTTGGTTAGGGCCTCTCAGATGCGCAGTTTACTGTGACGCCTTCCGTTGTCATAGAGAAGGAGAAAATCGTTTGTATTTGTCTATCACCTCGAATGAGAGTGTCCACACGTCCCAATACTGAAGAAGTCACGTCTGTTTGCGGAGGGACGGCACGCGGGGGATCGGGCGGGTTTGCGCGACCTTGTTGCGATGATGGCAAACGCTTCGCCCAGCGAGTCATCCAACGTATTTTCACTGCCAGGTCTCCGAATTTATTCTGGAAGAGCCTTTGGATATCTGAGATACTTTTGTTACCCACCGTAAGAAACTCATTGACAGATCTCTGCTTGGAATGCACCTCCAATACAGACGCCATTTTGAAGGTTACGTGTAACGGCAGTAGCTATCGGGACTTCATGCAACTATAGGGGAATAAGCGGGAATATTTGACGATGTCCCACAACAAAGATCGCATTTTTTCCGATCGAAATTGTCCGAGAAAAATAATGTGTTACATTATTTACTCAGTGTTGTTAAATGCATCGCATATCACTGATCGCCGTTGCACGACATACATTTGACCCGTGGTGTGTGTACAAGCTCTTACCGTTTATTGAGAAGACTTTTAGAAATGTCTCAGTTTTACGCTTTTCAGAATGAAGTTTTAAATATTATTAGGAAATCGGTGGTTGTGTTTCAATTTCAGCGAGCGTCGCCGCCGATAAGATATAAGAATTTCATTAGTAGCCTTTCCGGATATTGAAGTCATCCTGGTTAAAAGGTTGTGGTGCTCATACTATCGTATCCATTTGTGTTTTATTTGTGTTTTAGGACCGTCCGCTGTGGCCGAGCTGTTCTAAGTGCTTCAGTCTAGAACCGAGCTGCTGCTACGTTCGCAGGTTCGAATCCTGCCTTGGGCATGGATGTGTGTGATGTCCTTAGGTTAGTCAGGTTTAAGTAGTTCTAAGTCTAGCGGCCTGATGACGTTAGATGTAAAGTCCCATAGTGCTTAGAGCCATTTGAACAATGTTTTTGTGTTTTAGGTTGGAAACTACATGACGACAAATAAGATAATGTCATGACGTCACTGGGCGTTTCCGAGGAAATGGCTCTCGTATTGTTGAGAAGCTATAAATCAATGTGGCCTACCAAAATTTCGGTTTGTCAACTCACTTCACAGCGGCTGAGGTTGCGTTGCGGTTGCGAAGGAGGAAGGACCTGCTAGACGCGTCCAACCGTCCGCCAACGCCGGTGAAGATGCCGCTGTCAGCTAGAAGCTCCGTGTCGCGGAGCCGACGCCGCCTCCTGCTCTCCCGGGTTCAGGACGCCCTCATGGACGTAGCGTCCACGAGTCGTGGGGTGTCGTTCAAGCAGATACTCGGCCGTCTAGAAAACGATGCCACCCCAGACGGAAAGGTTAGTGGCAAGGCCGCACAAACCATTTTGATATTCCATATAATGTTTTTTTTTTTAGGGGTAACGATTCAAGGTGTTGTTGTCACACAGGTTAGCAGGGCGCGGTTGGCGTTCACGCTGAAGAAAGGTGTCCAGACTGGGGTGCTGACGAAGAACGGTAGTCGGTTCAGATTAACAGCTGGCAATCGAGAGCTGTGCTGCAGAAGAAGGCGGCGTCGTAGCTGCAGGAGGCTGCGTCGCAGCTGCAGGAGGCGGCGTCGCAGCTGCAGGAGGCGGCGTCGCAGCTGCAGGAGGCGGCGTCGCAGCTGCAGGAGGCGGCGTCGCAGTTGCAGGAGGCGGCGCCGCAGCTGCAGGAGACGTCGACGCAGCTGCAGAAGAAGGCGCAGGTACTGAACGTTCTCCTCCACTCACAAAAGTAGCCAGCGGATGTTTTGGTAAGTGTGTTGTCAGTACCCTCCGTGCTGCAGATCGCGCTGCCGTCGCCGCCGCCGCCGCAGTGTGTGCCGCCGCCGCCGACGGTCTCGCAGGAGACGCACGCGCCGCTGCGGCAGCGACGAGGGCGAGCCGCAGCTGCACCACTCTCAGCAAGGCTAGCGCGCCGAGAGCTGCTCCTGGCGCAACCAAGGCTTAGTCAAAATTTATATTATGTGTTCAGAGTCTCAATAAATAGTGCTCACGTAAACGAACATGTATTTCTCTCTAAGTTAAAGGAAGGCAAAATGTGACGCAGACTTTGGTAAAACAAAAATAAATAAATAAATAAATAATACATGAGTGAATGATGTGCTAACGACGTAAAGTGATTAGTGGACTAAACAGCTGTTTAAACTTATGTTAATGACTGGTGGTCTGATGTCAAATAACATGACAAGCAGATGCCAAAGCGGTTAAAACCAATGTCACTGAGTTGTTTACTAATGTCCAATAATGCTATAAGTAGACATTAGAAGGGTTTCTCGGCATCGTGCAACCCAATTTGTGTGTTCTTGTATTCAAAAATGTTCAAATGTGTAAAATCTTATGGGACTTAACTGCTAACGTCATCAGTCCCTAAGCTTACACACTACCTAACCTAAATTATCGTAAGGACAAACACACACATCCATGCCCGAGGGAGGACTCGAACCCCCGCCGGGACCAGCCGCACAGCACATGACTGCAGCGCCTTTGACCGCTCGGCGTTCTTGTATTCTCTTCGACGTGCTGGTTCATCAGTGAATGCAATATGTCAAGCTAACATACACAGACGTGCTATTGTACATTTTACTGTAGATTGTGTTTCTTAAGATTCAGCGATAATAATGAGCGCTGCACATACGGACATGGTCATGTGAACGAGCTGCCAAAGCCTGAAGTGGTTACCAACGTATAGAGGCACTGCTCGATCATTAACACTGTCAAGGCCAAGTCTGCCGCGTTCTTTAGGAGTGTGGGGTATTGTAGAAGGTGGATACCAACCTATAGAGACGTTACTCGGTCATGAACACTGTGAAGGGCAAGCCTGCCGCGTTATTTAAGAAGAGTGAGGGTCGAATAGAACCTTTCATTGCAGCGTTGAGAGATGAACCGAATGCCGCCATGAGACTCCGAGCTATATATTTAGGCACCGGTAGCGTTTGTGCTACATGAAGAATTCGAAATGCCTGATGGATATTAATAAATCAGGTCCATTGACGAAGGTCCGAAGCACGGAGACGATGATTCACAATTCCAGCACTGATATGTTGCAATAGGCCACGATAGTTAAGCATTGTCGAACATGAGAATTCGTTTGTGAAGTCCATACAAAGCGTTTTACCGCACAGTCTCAGTGGGGCGACTCTGCAGGTGTCATCCCAGAGCCAGTATTGAAGGCCACAGGTTTATGTACAATTTACACGACGCCCCGAAATCTCACCCTAAGTAGTTAACGAAACCTTGACTCTGCAGACAAGACGTTCGTCACGAAGAGTTAACATCAGATCGTAACTGCCGTCTGCTTCACATCTGCTGTGCAACGAGCTCCTTTAATTTAAGTATTAACTGTATTTTTCTTACTTGCCACTTCTTCTTCGGAGTGTTTTTGCTTTTAGGAAGCTTTAATTTTCGAGTACTAGTAATAGTGTTCCATAGATTTCGTGTTTGTTTTGAATACAGTCAGAGAGAGTCCCTTAAGTCAGCTGTAGTGCCAGTAGCGCTAGAGTCAGTTTTGAATACAGCCCAGAGACAGGTAGTGCTTATTTTCATTGTTTTCAACAAGAAGAGTCTAGTAACTACAGTTCAGTCAGCTATCAGCCGCCTTTAGAGAATTAGCTGTCTAGTTAAAAGTTGACTAACTCTCTACAGTAAATTGATTTCTTAGGATGGATAGGATGTGTGACTGCTGTGTACGGACGCAGGAGGAGCTGGCCACTGTTGGCGAACAGAACGTGTTGATGGCCGCGGACAGCCGTCTTCAGGCCGCAGCCACGGTGTGTAGCGGCAGCGAGGGGGGGGGGGGGGGGGGGGGGGGTGGGGGGGAGTCTGGTGGGGAGGCCAGTGTTCACTCCGTCTGGTTGCCGAGACATCTTCGCAGGTATCGGGCGCGGTTGGACCTCTCTCTCCCCAAGGGGAGAGGCGGGTTCAACGGTGTTCGCGTCGCACGAGGCGGAGGGTCAATTTGGAGGCTGGCCCGTTCTGCCTTTGAATGGACATGTGGCCGCTCCTTCAGCAAGGTCCGAGCAGGCACGCGGGGGGAGGGGTTTATTAGTGATTGGGAGCTCCAACGTTATGCAGGTGATGTAGCTCCTTAGGGAAATAGCGGGAAGGTCGGGGAAAAAGGCCAGTGTTTACTCTGTCTGCCTGCCGAAGGGTCTCATCAGGGATGTGGAGGAGTCCCTGCTGATGGCGACAAAGAGCACTGGGGGCACCACACTGCAAATTCTTACTCATGTCGGCACCGATGACTCATGCGGTCTGGGTTCAGAGGTCATCATCTTCAGTTCATACAGGCGGTTGGCGGAGTTGGTGAAGGTGGAAAGCCTCGCTCGCGGTGTGGAATCAGAGCTAACTATTTGTAGTATCCAGAAAGAGATTTTCACTCTGCAGCGGAGTGTGCGCTGATATGAAACTTCCTGGCAGATTAAAACTGTGTGCCCGACCGAGACTCGAACTCGGGACCTTTGGAAGGTAGGAGACGAGATACTGGCAGAAGTAAAGCTGTGAGTACCGGGCGTGAGTCGTGCTTCGGTAGCTCAGATGGTAGAGCACTTGCCCGCGAAAGGCAAAGGTCCCGAGTTCGAGTCTCGGTCGGGCACACAGTTTTAATCTGCCAGGAAGTTTTATTTGTAGTATCGTTCCCAGAACCGATCGCGTTCCTCTGGTTTCGAGCCGAGTGGAAGGCTTAAACCAGAGGCTCAGACAATTCTGCGGAGATCTGGGGTGCAAATTTCTCGACCTCCGCTCATCGGGTTGATAAATGTCGGGTCCTCCTGAACAGGTCAGGCGTGCACTACACGCACGAAGCGGCTACAAGGGTAGTGGAGTAAGTGTGGAGTGCGCATGTGGGGTTTTTTAGGTTAGAGAATTCCCTCCCTAGGTCTGACAAGACACTTCCTGAGACGCGACAAGGTAGTAGTAGGCAAAACGCAAAAGAGAATAACAATATTAATGTGGTAATAGTAAACTGCATGAGCGCCTCTTTAGAAAGGTCCCAGAACTGCTCTCATTAATAAACGGTCGCAATGCCCACATAGTACTAGGGACAGAAAGTTGGCTGAAACCAGATGTAAACAGTAATGTAATTCTAAACTCAGATTGGAATGTATACCGCAGAGACAGACTGGACAGTGAAGGAGGAGGCGTGTTTATAGCGATAAAAAGTGCAATAGTATCGAAGGAAATTGACGGAGATCCGAAATGTGAAATAATTTGGGTGAAGGTCACGGTGAAAGCAGGCTCAAACATGGTAATTGGATGTCTCTATAGGCCCCCTGACTCAGCAGCTGTTGTGGCAGAGTACCTGAAGGAAAATCTGGAAAATATTTCGAATAGATTTCCCGACCATGTGGTAGTTCTGGGTGGAGATTTTAATTTGCCGGATATAGACTGGGAGACTCAAACACTTATAACGGGTGGCAGGGACAAAGAATCCATTTAAATTTTTTTGAGTGCATTATCTGAAAACTACCTTGAGCAGTTAAACAGAGAACCGACTCGTGGCGATAACATATTAGACCTTCCGGTGACAAAAAGACCCGAACTATTTGAAACAATCAGCGATCATAAATCGGTTACTGCACCGATGATTTCAGCCATAAATAGAAATATTAAAAATGATAGGAAGATTTTCCTGTTTAGAAAAAGTGACAAAAAGCAGATTTCAGATTACTTGACGGCTCAACACATAAGTTTTGTCAAGTACAGATAGTGTTGAGGATCAGTGGACAAAGTTCAGAACCATCGTACAATATGTATTAGATGGGTGTGTGCCAAGCAAGATCGTAAGATATGGAAAAGAGCCACCGTGGTACAACAACCGAGTTAGAATACTGCTGCGGAAGCCAAGGGAACATCACAGCAAACATTAACAGAGCCAAAGTTTTGCAGCCAAACAAAAATTACGCGAAGCGGTATGTAGTGTGAGGAGGGCTATGCGAGAGGCGTTCAATGAATTCGAAAGTAAAGTTCTATGTACTGACTTGGCAGGATATCCTAAGAAGTTTTGGTCTGATGTCAAAGCGGTAGGTGGATAAGAAAACAAAATGTCCAGACTCCCTGTGACCAAAATGGTACTGAAACCGAGGATGACAGACTAAAGGCCGAAATACTAAATGTCTTTTCTCAAAGCTATTTCACAGAGGAAGACTGCACTGTAGTCCCTTCTCTAGATTGTCGCACAGATGACAAAATGGTAGATATCTAAATAGACGACAGAGGGAAAGAAAAACAATTAAAATCGCTCAAAAGAGGAAAGGCCTCTGGACCTGATGGGATAGCGTTCCAAAGGATTGGAAAAGGGAACAGGTCATCCCCGTTTTCAAGAAGGGACGTCGAACAGATGTGCAGAACTATACACACATATCTCTAACGTTGATCAGTTTTAGAATTTTGGAACACCTATTATGTTCGAATATAATGACTTTTCTGGAGACTATAAATCTACTTTGTAGGAATCAGTATGGGTTTCGAAAAAGACGATCGTGTGAAACCCAGCTCGCGCTATTCGTTCACGAGACTCAGAGGGCCATAGACACGGGTTCACAGGTAGATGCCGTGTTTCTTGACTTCCGTAAGGCGTTCGATACAAATTCCAACAGTCGTTTAATGAACAAAGTAAGAGCATATGGACTATCAGACCATTTGTGTGATTGGATTGAAGAGTTCCTAAATAACAGAACGCAGCAAGTCATTCTCAATGGAGAGAAGTCTTCCGAAGTAAGAGTGATTTCAGGTGTACCGCAGGTGAGTGTCGCAGGACCGTTGCTGTTCACAATATTCATAAATGGCCTTGTGGATAACATCGGAAGTTCACTGAGGCTTTTTGCGGATGATGCTGTGGTATATCGAGAGGTTGTAACAATGGAAAATTGTACTGAAATGCAGGAGGATCTGCAACGAATTGACGCATGGTGCAGGGAATGGCTATTGAATCTTAATGTAGACAAGTGTAATATGCTGCGAATACACAGAAAGAAAGATCCTTTATCATTTAGCTACAGTATAGCAAGTCAGCAACCGGAAACAGTTAATTCCATAAATTATCTGGAAGTAGGCATTAGGAGTGATTTAAAATGGAATGATCATATAAAGTTGATCATGGGCAAATAAGATTCCAGACTGAGATTCATTGGAAGAATGCTAAGGAAATGCAATCCGAAAACAAAGGAAGTAGGTTACAGTACACTTGTTCGCCCACTGCTTGAATACTGCTCACCGGTGTGGGATGCGTACCAGATAGGGTCGATAGAAGAGATAGAGAAGATCCATCGGAGAGCGGCGCGCTTCGTTACAGGAATATTTAGTAATTGCGATAGCGTTACGGAGATGACAGATAAACTCCAGTGAAAGACTCTGCAGGAGAGACGCTCAATAGCTCGGTACGGGCTTTTGTTGAAGTTTAGAGAGCATACCTTCACCGAGGAGTCAAACAGTTTATTGCTCCCTCCTGCTTATATCTCGTGAAGAGACCATCAGGATAAAATCAGAGAGACTAGAGTCCACACAGAAGCATACCGACAGTCTTTCTTTCCACGAACAATACGAGACTGGAATAGAAGGGAGAACCGATAGAGGTACTCAAAGTACCCTCCGCCACACACCGTAAGGTGGCTTGCGGAGTATGGATGTAGCTGTAGATCATCGGCATACGCAGTGCACCTAGAGAATACACAACCTAGAGACAATCTCGTGAGGTAGTGTCGCAGACCGCACGATAACGGTTCTAACGCTACAGCGTACAATATTGTCGACAGGAGGCATCCATTTTTATCGGAGCGGCGAATCAGAAAGGTATTCGACCATCTAACGCTGACAAGCACTTTTGATGTTGCGCCACGTAGGAGAGAGATGCCCATCTCGACGAAAGCGCCCGGATAATTAATATTATGAAGGATAGCAGTTAAGTTCATCCGAATTACGCGGTCAAACGCTTGACAGCAATCAATCTTAGCCAGCGCTCCCGCTACACGACACACCTTAGGGAGGGCAATCAGGTCCCTGTAGAGGAACAGACCGACGCGTACATAATGCGTCCGAATCTTCGATGCCTAATCCATTGATACGGTACGAGAAGTTGTACGCTGCATTCGAGCTGCCAATATGGATGCGCAAATTTTCATCTCACAGTTTAAGAAAGTACCTGCCGGTAGACAGTAATACGTGGTCCTCTGCGAGGCTTATGGATTGGGATGATGACACCTTCCACAAAGGCAGTCGGAAGTTGTACCTCTGCAATCAAGAGCTTTTGACATATAGTAGCCCAGTAGGATACCAACAACCCCTGGACCGTCCTACAAAATCCAGAGGTAGTCCATCCGGCCCTGATGTATTGTTGGCTGTCCTTTTCCTATGGCACCCTATACTTCTTCAGTCACCAGTTGTAGCAGTTCCCATTGGAGTTCCGGAATAGCGGTGGCGTACGTGAAACCTACGACAGCAGCTGTGGGTCAGATCCCTTCTGCACATAAGGTTGACAACAAGGGGTAGAGTATGCATTGCTTATGTCTCTCTGTGTGCCATTTTTTGTCATCACCATATGGATTGAAGTCCTGTGTCTGAGTTTCTTTCCATGGCTGTGTGGTAAAGGGAAGACCTTTCGTTGGCGATTCCAACCGTATGATGTAACGAATGATAGTCCCTTCCAAGCGTTGACGCGTCAACGTACAATCTTCGCATTTGCACGGATAACGGTCATCTGGGGTCTGGCGACGGACCATAACGGAAAATTCTCTAAGGATGGCGAAGCGCCAAAGAAACTGGTAGACTATAGTCACATGTATTCAAATACAGAGATATGTAAACAGGCAAAATACGGCGCGTTGGTCGGCAACGCCTATATAAGCAAGTGTCTGGCGCAGTTAGACCGATCACTGCTGCTACAACAGCAGGTTATTAAGATTTAGGTGAATCTGAACTTGGTGGGGATTTCCCGTGTGACCATTCCATAAGTGTGCCGTGACTATCAGGAATGCGGTACAACATCAAACCTCCTACATCGCTGTGGCCGCAAAAAGATCCTGCAAGAACGCGACCAACGACGACTGAACAGAATCGTTCAACGTGGCAGAAGTGCATACCTTGTGCATATTGCTGCAGTTTTCAATTCTGGGCCCTCAGCAAACGTCAGGGTGCGAACCATTCAATGAAACATCATCAACATAGGCCTTCGGAGCCGAAGGCCCGCTTGTGCTCCCCTGATGAGTGAACGATATAAAGCTTTACGCCTCGTCTGGCCCCCGTCAACACCGACATTGGACTGTTGATGAGTGGAAACATGTTGCCTGCTCGGACGAGTCACGTTTCAAATTGTATTGAGCGTTTCAAATTGTAGCTGATAGACATTACGGGTATGGAAACAACCTCATGAATCCATGGACTCTGCATGTCAGCAAGGGATAGTTCAAACTGTTGGAGGGGATGTTACGGGATGTGTGCAATTGGAGTGGTATGGGATTCCCGATACGTCTAGATACAACTCTGACAGGTGACACGTAAGTAAGCGTCTCGTCCAATCAACTGCTTAGATTTCACGTCCTTTGTGCATTCTGGCGGGCTTGGGTAATTCCAGCAAGATAATGCGCCCCCACACGTCCATAATAGTTGAAGAATGGCTCCAGGAACACTCTTGTGAGTTTCAACATTTCCGCTTACCACCAACGTCACCCACCAGACATGAACATTATTGAGCATATCTGGGATGTCCTGGAACATGCTGCTCAGATAACTCCACCCACTCGTAGTCTTATAGATTTATGGACAGCCCTGCAAGAGTCATGGTGTCAGTCCTTCCCACACTACTTCATACATTAGTGTAGTCCATGCTGCATCGTGTTGGAGCACTTACGCATGCTCACGGGAGCGCTACACGGTATTAGGCAGGTGTACCAATCTTTTTGGCTTTTCAGGGTATAGCTCTGTAGTGCTAATTCTCCACGCCACTGTTTCCATCTAACCGTCTTCATGGTGATTCGAGGGCTCGGCTTGACACAGTCCAGCCACCACTGTAAGGCAGACGTGTACGCTATTCGTCATCGTAGGTACAGCCTCCACATTGTAGGGAAGCAGCCTACTCACGCCATATAAAATTCTTATGCTTTCCATTATGTGCCAGCCTAGTCCACTGTAACTAGCTATGACGTCACGAATGTTGTGCAATACCTTAAAAATAAAATAAATAATCTGGAAAGTTAATAGCATGTCAGGAGTAATGCTAAAATAATGATGCGTTAAGTTTCAGTTTAGTAACGTTAACAATTTTCGAAATTTGGAAGTTTTAAGTAAAAGTCATCGGCGCAAAGGGAAGGAGGTAGAAACTTCAAAATTTATATTCGAATTTATTTTTCTTTGTAATTTAATGAAAACAACATGCTGGATCTCACAAGGTAATATTTTGGTTGAAATTCATAATTTTCTGTTTTTGTGTCCTGAAAGTGAGCAAGCAGAGTTGATTAAGTAAGTGATTAGATAAACTAGGATGTTTAGATTTAGGTAGAATGGAGATACGCTATAGTAACAAAGATTTGAGAAGTTTCAAAAAGGTAGCTATACAACTGTAGCTGTAGCGCCTCTCCAAAGGGAGAGTTCAGAGCTCATCTATTGCGTGCAGTACAACTAAAATAATTCTCCCGCCAAAAGTATTTAACCTAGCCACATTAGAATTTTATTATAGATACTTACCTGTGTGCTCATTGTACAATTAAATCGAGAGCTTCATAGGCCTTCATCGAATAAAGCAATTAATTATTTAGTAACTTGAAGTGGTGTTTTGTTAGCCCAGCGGCTAGCCAGGAAGGTAAATGTCGTCGGCTGTGCCTTCGGCGGTCCGCACCTTGGATATATAAATAACAGCATGCGAGCTAGAGTAAGGCCCAGTTCTCTTCCAGATTCGTATCAGTGCGCACTCCAAGTCGGAAGCTGCGTCGTGTTTGTGCAGTTGCCAGGAACAGCCTGGAATGCCATATTACGTAACTCGGTATGAACATAACAATGAGTTCATATTCGTAAGGGTTAATAGCTGAACGACTCCAGCGATTTTTTTTTCTCAGTTTGCATATGTCGTATTTTTACGTGTCGCCACGGGACATCCTGAGTGAAAGTGAAGAAGAATTAAATGATCTGCTGAACGGAATGAACAGTCTAATGAGTACACAGTATGGTTTGAGAGTAAATCGGAGAAAGACGAAGGTAATGAGAAGTAGTAGAAATGAGAACAGCGAGAAACTGAACATCAGTATTGATGGTCACGAAGTCAATGAAGTTAAGGAATTCTGCTACTTAGGCAGTAAAATAACCAGTGACGGACGGAGCAAGGAGGACATCAAAAGCGGACTCGCTATGGCAAAAAAGGCATTTCTGGCCAAGAAAAGTCTGCTAATATCAAATACTGGCCTTAATTTGAGGAAGAAATTTCTGAGGATGTACGTCTGGAGTACAGCATTGTATGGTAGTGAATCATGGACTGTGGGAAAACCGGAACAGAAGAGAATCGAAGCATTTGAGATGTGGTGCTACAGACGAATGTTGAAAATTAGGTGGACTGATAAGGTAAGGAATGAGAAGGTTCTACGCAGAATCGGAGAGGAAAGGAATATGTGGAAAACACTGATAAGGAGAAGGGACAGGATGGTAGGACATCTGCTAGAACATGAGGGAATGACTTCCATGGTACTAGAGGGAGCTGTAGAGGGCAAAAACTGTAGAGGAAGACAGAGATTGGAATACGTCAAGCAAATAATTGAGGACGTAGGTTGGCGGTTCTAGGCGCTCAGTCCGGAACCGCGCGACTGCTACGGTCGCAGGTTCGAATCCTGCCTCGGGCATGGGTGTGTGGTTGTCCTTAGGTTAGTTAGGTTTAAGTAGTTCTAAGTTCTAGGGGACTGATGACCACAGATGTTTAGTCCCATGGTGCTCAGAGCCATTTGAACCATTTTTGACGTAGGTTGCAAGTGCTACTCTGAGATCAAGAGGTTAGCACAGGAAAAGAATTTGTGGCGGGCCGCATCAAACCAGTCAGTAGACTGCTGACAAAAAAAAAAAAAAAAAAAAAAAAAAAAAAAAAAAAAAAAAAAAAAAAAAAATCCAGACAATTCTGCTAGCTGGATGTGCGTGAAAGCTAGTCTATCAGCATACGAACTGTCTACCGAACCGAGTAGGCAAATGCAGCATCGTATACTGGGTATGGAGAAAGGTGAGGAATTTGATCATGTACAATTAAAATTGCCCTCAGTCACCACATCATCTATCCTGAATTGGTTGCGTTAATTCCTCAGCAGATGATAGCAATCACTCCCACCTCTCGCGGACACCCGACGGTGCGTAAACATTGTCGAGGTGTATCACTTGGACCCTATAGCCGTCGGCACACGGGCCGTGCTGTCGAACATTAACGTTGAGCGTGCCAAGTTCAACGTGCTGCTGAACGCTCAGGAACGATGCGCCTTGTGCATACGGTGCGTGGGTCCCAACGTGGTACACGCGATCGGAACGCACTCCAGCGGAAGTTGAGGAATGTTTCTAGTTCGTAAATCACACTGTTTCCTCAACGGGGGCGCGTAAAATTCCCACATTATCTCTATTAAAATGCACGTTTCCTCCATCGTCCACGAAAAGGAAAGTACCATGTCCAATCAATAAGGACACAGGCTTATAAAAGTTCCATTACAAACAGTGCGTTACAATCGATTACATTTCGGGCATGCAGCCGCGCAAATAAAATTTCCTCCACTGATATTTCGGCCACGTATCGTCCCGCCATCCTCAGAGTGAGTCACAAGCTTCTGAGTCACTCTGAGGATGGCCGGACGATACGCGGCCGAAATATCAGTGGAGGTAATTTTATTTGCGCGGCTGCATGCCCGAAATTTAATCGATCATTCATTACGCCGCGAGAAGATGAAAATGCGCAGTGTGTTACAAATTTGGAATACTTCTGCGCGTAAGATAACCATTATTTCATCATTCCCACATTTTAGTAAAACCCAAAGGTGAGTCTTACTTGATCACTGTTCCTACCCAGTAGCACAATCTTTGCAAGATGTGAATTACGAAGCGTAAAAGAGAAAGGAGCAACATATCTTTATACAAGTAGCGCAAGCTGTCCTGTAGATTAAGCCAATCGAACAAAGTCACTCCTCAATAAAAGGTGAACTTACATTTACATAACACCAGATATTATAGTATATACTTATATTAAACTAATAATAAGGCATCAGAACCTAATAAAAACGCGAATGTTAGGATAAAAAATTTGGAAGTGTCAAGACACGAACCACTTCCGCCAACAAACAACTCGTTACAGGATAGTGAAGCTACTCATTACGCTTTTTTTTCATTTTGCTTGTTATTGATCGCTGTGTTTGGTCGTTGCGGACGTCGCAAAACATCCTCTTCATGTTCGGTGGTTGATCCTTCCACTCAATTTTTTATTACAGAGGCCAACCGGCTCTCTGACCTCACACGCTTTTTTTATAAAAACATTTATTAAAAAACCAATGTTACATTCCAAATACATACTAAGTTATACATCCATGAAGTTATTTAAACAAAACGGTTTGATCATTTCAATTACGCTGACGTTAAGGAAAGACAACAGAAGATTGTGTTACTGACTAATTACCAGAAAGAATTAAGTTAAACATCGGGAAAAAGATTTTTAAAGACATTCAAACTTCAACCTGAAGAAGTAAAATCTGCACTTTGAATTACATGAGCTGCAATCTTTACAGAAGCATAATTTCTTTATGGTGGATATCAGCAAGTTGGTGGGGTAATTTTAAATACAAGCAATTTAATAATCATATTAGACAATTCCTGAAATACTCGAGAATGGCGTAAAGGAGATGTATAATAATGTTGACTAGCCTTCCAACTACACTTTCCGGACATTAATTGAATCTTAAGTATCTGAAGTGATCAGATCTATACAATCAGTCTTTCACTGGATCAGATCTGTATAATCAGTCTTTCACTGACTTACACATCACAGTGCAAAAATTAACAGGGCAATGTGCCAGCCATTGAATATTACATTTATCAGATTGAATCTTACGATTTTAACCAATCGATAAGGACATTTCTATAAAAACTGTCTATTTCCCAATTTCTAGTATAGGCCAATAATGCACCTTTAATGTTTTGTGTTTTGACACTATTAGACACACAATCTCAATGTGACATAAGTTCTGTACATTAGCTCATAAATTGCAAAAACTACTCTCTGAAGTAGAAAAAGCACATATCATTAATATACTGTAAAATCTTAAATAGTATCCTTAAGGTAACTACAATACATCACTGTCAAGACAGTCTTCTTTTTTATATTAACCAATGCCTATTTTTTCAAATACAATTTTTAACATATTACCGAACTTTTTCTTGTGGTTCGAATAGCTTCTAATTTTGTGGAACTGACACAGCATGTGTACCTTGAACTTTATGATGCTATCGGATCCTAATTTGTTAAGGACGTAGTTAATAAAATTTCCCAGCAACCAGTACACAGCGTTATTTTTTGCTTCTGGGAAATAGCGTGCTTCAGGCCTGTGTATCAATGACAGCCATATATACTCAGGGGATGTTCCTGTAATCAGAGGTATTTGCTCCCGGATCAACTTCCAGCTATTCATGTGACCACTGCAAGTATATCTATGAATTACTGTGTCAACTAGATGGCATTGTTGACATAAATTTGTTTCACAGAGTCCGATTGCGTGCAGTCTTTCATTGGTGCTAACTATGTTTTAACTGTCGTGTGCCATGACGTTTTTATATTAGACGTGAGCACATTAGAACTAATGTTTTTTCCAAATCTCAGTCCACTCAATGTTTGGAAACTGTCGTTCTATTTTGTTTCTTCCTTCGCTTTTCTTTCGTTACCGCATTGTGGCTCTCGATGTTAAGTGTCGGGACTGCCTGAGTTCGACAATGACATAACTAAACTCAACATAGAAAATCCTCACGTGCTGTAAGCGACTGTTGATGTTCTGCACGTCAATCGAGGGATGCAGGCTTGGACATTTAATGATCTCGAAAAGTTGGCTGGTTATGCTTTCTCGCGAGTCTCTTATTAACTTCACTTGCCTTTTGATAAGAAGAGCAGAGGCTTTATCCGTTATATCAGTTAATCCTAGTCCACCATTTTTAGGATATAAAGTGGTTACTTTTGCAGGTCCTCTGAACACTTCACCTCTCCACAAAAAGTTGGTGATTTTGGACATTATTCTTCTCGCTATCATTCTCGGTATTGGAAACAGCTGGGCAGTATAATAAGCCTTAGGAAGGATGCATGAGTTGATATACTGTGTTCTTTGAACTTGGTTCATATATCGAGTTAAATTCTCTACAATGGCTCCTTGCGCTTTATCTGCTGCAACTTTCCAATTTAAAGCCGTCATCTTCATAGGGCATGCTGTCAGGGTGATCCCAAGTGTTTTATGTTGTCGGACTAATTTTGCCCACTCGACGTTGATATTATCAAAACCCCTGAGATTTAACATCTTACTTTTCTTTCATTTGCATTGGCTCCAGATGCTCTACAGTACGAATCAATCACCGTTGCTAGCGTGGTTACCTCGTAGTTATTCCTCATAATGACTCCTATATCGTCAGTATAGGCTCTTACAACTGTTTTATCTCTTGATAATGTTAAGCCTTTTAATCTAGCATGGACATGTTGGAGGAAAGGTTCCAGCGAAATGGCGAAGAGCGACATGGATAGAGGATTTCCTTGAGGAACACCTCGTTGTATTTGCATCGACACACGCTGAGCTACCGTGCCGGCCGCTAAATCAACATCAAACCTATCGCCTGTAATCATATTATATACTCGTTGCTGAAAACCTTAATCATACATATGTCACAAACTGAAATTTAATTTTTTTTCACTATTGGAGAAATTTAATTATAACGAATTGTACCAAGAACAATGCGTTTTGGTTGGATCTTCCGTGTGTCGCTGTCTTCAAATAGCGTACTCTCATAATCTCCAAGTTTCAATAATTCTTTTCCACGAATATGATGTTTCTCATTATTTTATTGGAATGAATCACACAGTAAACAACGGTTTTTCCAGTGATTGTCAATTTGCTGGTGCTCAGAAACGGCATATATACATATAGGCTTGAAATGAAAGCCAATATGGCGCCTCACAACTCTGTACTGAAGGGAGACGGCGTGCATGTGACGTAGGTGGCGTTGTGTCATCTCATTGGTCAACGCTCAGACGCATGCTCAGAATATCTGACATGCCAGATATTGCTCTGCACCTTCGGAAAGACTCCCGAGCGTGCTATTCCACGCTATGACGTCAGAAACTGGGCACGCTCAACGCTCAACGTTCGGATGCACGGTCCGTGTGCCGACGGCTTAAGCGTCATGCTCCTGGCATTCTGTACTTAACTTACGTCGGTGACTACTAAACCTTGTTTGAGAAGAATTGCGACGCAACCGCCCATAGCCGGCGCATGTGATATGCATGTCGTGTATCCAGAGACGTCCAGGAAACCAGGAACGTATATGTCTTGCAATAGGGCAACGCCCATGTTAGCCACATGAAGTGTGCTGCGTAACAACGACAGCTTAGCGCACGACCGGGTGGTGTTGATGTTGACATTCGCGAATCGATATGACTGTCGTTCGCCCTCTATGGCAGTGGCAATCGTCAGTTTTAGCAGTAGCAACAAGTTCTGTCAACCGAAAACCACCCCGTCATTTCTATTATCATGCCGTCAGCAGGAGATGGGAGGGAAGGGGGGGGGGGGGGGGAGGTAGGAGTGTAACTCGCTCACTTCTACATGTGATGTGCCCGCCAAACAGTCGTCTGCTAAGTGGTCCGCCCACGAGTCACTGTAGAGAGCTTGCCGATGTGTTACAGCGGCTACGAAAGAGGCCTTTGTCGTGTTTCCTCGCGGTTGCGACGGCACTCCATCGCCCACAACATCTTCGAACGGATATCCAAGAGAAGAGAAACCCGTCGTCTGACGTCCAAAAGGGGCAGCAGTGTGGGTCGACACTTCCATAGCAGGTGCGTTCACGACACGGTCGAGATTAGTACGAACGTGTGTATCTATTGGATAGAGACAGTAGTCAAGAGGCGTCAGGAGGCATTTCATGAGCTTTCGGGGCGAACGCAGCTCTGTGTCAGAATGCGAGTATAGATCCGATTCCTCTGCACCTTCCGAGAGAAAATCTTGAAGTTGGCATGACTCTTGGATCATCATCCATCTGCTCGTTATACGGCGGGAGTTGTTCGCGGCTGTTTGTCTGCAGCGAGCGGGTGGAACGTGCTTCGTCAATAACTTGTCCATCTGTCTGTGGTAGTAACCTATACCGATCCCCACCGCCACGTAATAGGTGCCGTGATTTGTGCGTAAGTAATTGCTAGAATCGAAGAAGAAACGCGTTGTACCGCTTCGCCTAATCTAATCTGAGTGCTCCGCCGCTGAAAACAATTGGAGCGAACACGATCGCCCTGTCCATATCCAGCTGTGTCTGTAAAGTGATGGAACGAATGGTTAACTCTCGTTGGTTTGGCTGCTCGAATCTCGACGCCTACTTACCAATATATAATGTGGATTTCGTAGGCGCCGTTCTGCTGTTGACCATCCGGTTACCTTGTCGACCTTCATTGTGAATAACTTCTTGCGGAAGCGCCCGACCGTGGCTGTGTTCTTTCATTTGAAGAAGGCTTACGACACTTTTTGGAGGGCTGGCATTCTCCGCACCATGCATACATGGGGCCTCCGCGGTCGCCTCCCTCTTTTTATTCCTGCCTTTTTAATGGATCGACAGTTCAGGGTACGTGTGGGCTCTGTCCTGTCCGACGCCTTTCTCCAGGAGAATGGGGTGCCACAGGGCTCAGTTTTGAGCGTCGCTCTCTTCGCCAAGCGATTAATCCAATAATGGATTGCCTCCCAGCTGATGTATCAGGCTCCCTTGTGTGGACGATTTTACCATCTATTGCAGCGCGCTGCGTAAATGTTTCCTGGAGCGCTGTCTTCAGCGTTCTCATGACCGTCTTTACTCCTGGCGTGTCGCCAATGGCTTCCGTTTTTCTGTCGAGAAGCCGGTCTGTATTAACGTCTGGCGCTACAAAGTGTTTCTCCCACAGTCCTTACGACTCGGTCCCGTTGCTCTCCCATTCGTGGAGACAACAAAATTTTTAGCTCTTACATTTGACACTAAACTTAGCTGGTCTCCACATGTGTGGCTGCCCGTTGTAGCCGTTCTCTAAATGTCCTCCGTGTTCTCAGCGGTATGTCGTGGGGAGTGGCTCGAACCGTCCTACTTCGCCTATATCGGTCGATCACCCGCTTAAAGCTGGATTATGGGAGCTTAGTATACTCCTCTGCACGGCCGTCCATCTTACGCCGCCTCAACTCTATACATCATCGGTGGTTACGTCTTGCGATCGGAGCGTTCTATACTAGTCCCGTCGAGAGTCTTCATGCTTAAGCCGGTGAATTGCTAATAACCTACCGGCGCGATATACTGCTTTGTCGGTATGCCTGTCGGCTATTGTCAATGCCCGACCACCCGTCTTATCAAACTTCCTGGCAGATTAAAACTGTGTGCCCGACCGAGACGCGAACTAGGGACCTTTGCCTTTCGCGGGCAAGCGCTCTACCAACTGAGCTACCAAAGGACGACTCACGCCCGGTACTCACAGCTTTACTTCTGCCAGTACCTCGTCTCCTACTTTCCAAACTTTACAGAAGCTCTCCTGCGAACCTCGCAGAACTAGCACTCCTGAAAGAAAGGATATTGCGGAGACATGGCTTAGCCGCAGCCTGGGGGACGTTTCCAGAATGAGATTTTCACTCTGCAGCGGAGTGTGCGCATATCAGCGCACACTCCGCTGCAGAGTGAAAATCTCATTCTGGACCCGTCTTATCGTTCCTTTTTTGACAACTGTCTCGACCGTCAGCGCGGGTTGTATGTATCCGCCCTGCTATCCCCTGGAGTTCGCTTTCGTCGCCTCCTTCAGCACCTTGATTTTTCACTCCCTGCCACCTTTCGAGTGGGCGAGAGCCAAACGCCACCTTGGCTCCAGGCTCAGGTTCGCGTTTACCTTGACCTCAGCTCGCTCCCAAAGGAGGTTACCCCAGCTTCGGTATACCGCTCCCGGTTTGTTGAACTTCGTTCGAAGTTCATTAATATGAACTTCATTTATACAGATGGCTCTAAGACCAATGACGGAGTTGGGTGTTCTTTTAGTGTCGGGGCACACAGTTTCAAATTCCGGATCCATGGGCATTGTTTGGTCATCACAGCTGAGCTATTTGCCCTCTATCAGGCTGTTCTTTACATCCGCCGCCACCGACATTCTGCTTATGTCATCTGCTCTGATTCCCTGAGCGCCATCCAGAGCCTCAGTGATCCGTATCCGGTTCACCCTTCCGTGCACCGGATCCAATGCTCTCTTCAGTAGCTGGCCGACGACGGTTCTCCGGTTACGTTTATGTGAGTTCCTGGCCATGTCGGTATCCCTGGGAACGAAGCTGCAGATGCCGCGGCCAAGGCTGCGGTCCTCCAGCCTCGGACAGCTTCTTGTTGCGTCCCTTCATCTGATTGTAGCAGGGTCATTTGTCAGCTCATTTTATCGCTGTGGCATGCCGATTGGGCTACACTTACGGAAAACAAGCTTCGGGCCTTGAAACCTCTTCCCACGGCATGGACGACCTCTTCAAGCCCCTATCGGCGGGAGGAGGGCGTTTTGGCCCGGTTACGAATTGGACACTGCCGGTTCAGCCATCGCCATCTGCTGACGGCTGCGCCGGTACCGTTCTGCCCATGTAGGCAATTGCTGACGGTACGCCATATTTTAACGTCCTGTCCGAATTTTAATACACTGCGCATTGATCTTGGCCTGCCATGTACTCTGGATGCCATTTTAGCAGATGACCCAGGAGCAGCTGCTCGCGTTCTTCGTTTTATCCACTTGACAAACCTGTCGAAGAACATTTGATTATGCTGTTTCTTTAATCCTTTGCCTGTCAATATGTCTTTTATAGTGTTGTCCCTTTTAGTTGCTGTTTTAACCTGGGACCTCGCAGTGCATTCCTAACTTAGTCTGGGCGCTAATGACCATTGTAGTTGTGCGCCCTAAAACCACAAAAAAAGATAAAACTCTCCATATCCTCAGAATGTATGTGGGCCGGCCACTGTGGCCGAGCGGTTGTAGGCGCTTCAGTGTGGAACCGCGCGACCGCTACGGTTGCAGGTTCAAATCCTGCCTCGGGCATGGATGCGTGTGATGTCCTTAGGTTAGAAACGTTTAAGTAGTTCTAAGTTCTAGGGGACTGATGACCTCATATGTTAAGTCCCATAGTGCTCAGAGCCATTTGAACCATTTGAATGTGTGTGGTTGCCTAATGTACATGATAACTGCACGACAACCGGCAATGTTTAAGCATCAAGGAACATGTCTCGTCAGTTCGAGTTCGACATGCCTTTCTCCACTGAGTACGAGATTCTTTGTAAAAATCTACCACTTTTCAGCCCCATGGCTAATGACAGTCCCATAGGGCGGGTATCTCAAAAGGTAGATCGAGAACCTGGAGCGTTCTTATGCCTAGGTTGCATGTTCAACAGTAACGGCGCCGATATGTCTATGTGAGAATCTAAACTGAAGTTTGCTGACAGTGCCGGTAACAACCTTCCTGTACGCTTCTTCGTGGATCGTCTAAACACTGACGGCGCTGGCCGTAATCGGAAAGTGAATACCAGTGATATTCTGTGTATCTAGGTGTAGTTCATGACGGTAGAAGTTTTCCACTTCTTGCGCTCGTGGTCATGGGTATTCGGCTTGGGACATAATCTCGATTGTGTCTGTATGTAGGAGTTTGCCATGTTACTTGACTGAACTCACGCTCGTGGGAAATAGGCAACTCGTACACACCACTAGACAGATGGGACGCTGAACACACGTCCTGCCCGCTCCGCCGCAGACGGCCGACTGCGTCCCTAGAAAACGGGTGCAATTCAGAGCCCCCATGTACTGGTCGTTTTTCGTTGTTTGTGTCCGTACTACTTCACACAGAAATATGGAAACCAAGACCTTACTGTAGGGAAGTTGTATTTCAAAGCATCGAATGTGAGGTATGTCTCACACCTCGTTTTAGAGCCAATTTCAAATAGATATTTTTTTTTCGCGACCTGTGAAAGACGCCTACCCTACATTACTAGCAGCCACACTACCGGTACATCTATTCCGCTATTAGAGGTATCAGGACAACTTCCGCTTATAACTCTCAACTCGATCATTTCCTGTAACAAATGCAGCTATCAAACGTCTCGAAATAGATATGCCTCTTGCGAATATAGACATGTAGACGAGAGTGCCGAAACAGAAACCCCATTTTGTTTTTGACTTACAAAAATCAGAAAATTTTAAAACAATGTGTGTGAAAAATACTTGCCAGAACAGAGTACCCCGTAAAAACTGTAAAATACAATTAAAATAGTTATAAAAGCTGTTAAATCAGAAAAGAAATTATCTATCTCACTTTTATAGAATTACTCTGGTTTTCTTTGCTAAGCCCAAAAGCCCTGGCATGCGATGTTCCTGTTGGATTTGTTTCTTACAATCTGGCATTGTACTGATTAAAAATAAAAACTAACCCATTTTTTCCTATCTATTTCGTCTCTGAAAGCACCTGTTATATCATTTTTTCAGTTGTATTGTCATTCTTCACAAGTCATTACGAGTAATCCCAAGGAAAGAAGCTTCCTTCACTAGACAATTACAAAGCAGCTCTTCTTCAAGATCTTTACCAGTAATTGTTGATCTGCCTCTTTTTGATTATATTCATCCCTCACATGTAGTGTACTTCATGTGGGGCAACCTCACAAATATTGTTCTAGGAACATAAGACTGTTCACTGGATTTTTTCTAATCTACTTTCTCTTTCTGGAATGCAGCTGTAGCTTTAGTCGTTTTATACGAAAAACATTTTGTTTCATCAAACTTCACCATTATCCTCTTGGAGCCTGCAAAATTGCTCCAGGATAATAAGAGTGTACACTAATACAAGCAGACATTAAACAGGAAAAGGTAGGGGGTCAGGTTTAAGCAACTGAAGGGGATCCTATTTACACGACCAGAATAAATGTTTAATCAAACATTTAAAACATACGGTTTAATCGTAAACATTAATCTTAAACCTTACTATACAATGACCCATAGAGGATCGAAGGCATACCTGCCAATATACGTAGATGAGAAATAACGAAAAGTACTGCACAGTGTAAAATCTTTATCGCTGTCGCAACATGTAATGACGGATACGCATATAACAAGTACACCCCTGTTAAGAGTGGTGCGAGCGTAAACTGTTACTTACACTTGGTGCCACTAAGGTTCAGGAGAATGCAGAGGCAAGAGATCAGGACGTCTGCTTTTGCGGTAGGGTGAGGGGGGAGCGGAGGGGGTGAATATTAGGGCTCTTTCTTCTATTAGTGGACAAAGATAGGATATCACTCCGCATACGAGACTTCGACCTCTACCTACTGTTGGTACAGTACTGATGGCAACACAATGGTAACCGCTAGCAACATGTGCATGTAGGTTTGGCTGTACTCTTTAGCATTATCAGATAGCCAATAGACAGATTTTATAGATCCTATAATTGCTCTTTGTTTCTTAATTTTATCTGCTGACGGTCTGACAACTGCCGAGTCAAAACCTGTAACTTCAGTGTAAAATGCTCATTCAAACGTGTCATAAAGGAATAAAACGAAAGGCAATGTAATTAGTCACTTGAGCCGCAATTTTTTTTCGTTTTTAATAAACAGAAAAAATTGCCTGTGCGCATAAAATTGCCTCATTTTTGTATAACCAAGGGATGGAGCGCTCAATACGGTACGAACAACTGGCAATATAAATAGCAGCAGCGGCCGGCGTGGTGGAAAACGCGGTCCGCCAGTGGCTGGGCAGTTGTCTGTTTTGGCGTCGGTACGTACAGTGCCGTGCGACGTCAGCCGGCGAGCAATCACCGCGGCGCTTCGTTCTGTCCGCTCCGGCAGAGCGCCGCGCGCCACACCACGCCGCTGTGGCAGCGATTTTCGTTCTCTGCGGCAGCAAAAGCAGCGCCAGCATTCCGCCCTCTTTCCACGCGCGGCCATCAATAATGGGACGTTAACAGCAAACACATATTGTGAGCGCCGCGCCGATGCGAATTCTGCAACCGCACAGACACGGCCGCCAAAGCTGCGGATGAATTTGATCGCGGCAGAACAGGCCGTGTTCCCGCTGGCACGGGCGGCTAATGCATTTTTAAATAACACGGCCACAGTAATTAACCCTCGCCGCTCCCGCAGCTGCCTCCGCAGTCAAAGCCCTTTGACGCCGGCTGGAAAGCGGTTCTAAACAAAACGCAACGGCAAGCCACGTACGTGGAATACTGCATATTGCCATAGAGCCAGAGAGTAAAAAAAGAGTTGCGATCTAATGAAGTGCGAATGATTCTAACTACACTCGTGAGCTTAAAAACGATGAGTCTCCTAAGCTATTAAGTTAAAATGATTCCAGAACTATTAAAGACAATGCAAATGCCTTTTTTTAAAAAAAATTCCTGTGACTACACAGAAAGGCGGGTAGTTTGATCAGCAGTATATTTTATTCACCTGGAAAGGTGAACAAATATTTTATCTCGTAAGCTATTTACCTTACAAGGAAATATGCAACGCGTATGAATTAGGATAATAGTGATATGATTCAGCAGTACAGTATTTGAAAGGAAACGCAGAATTTATGACTAACGTGCAGTCTAGGTCCCATATTGAAAATCGAAACATATAGTCTTCGAAAAATAAGCATGTTAAAAGAAAAAGTAAACTGAAACAGAACATCAGCAATATTCATACCTACAACACTCGAAATACTAACCTTTAGTACCCATTACCAGATCCGTCAAAGGCTAAGAATGAAGGTCGATAAGTATCAAAACAAATTATTGAGCTCCAGAATGAGATTTTCACTCTGCAGCGGAGTGTGCGCTGATATGAAACTTCCTGGCAGGTTAAAACTGTGTGCCCGATCAAGACTCGAACTGGGGATCTTTGCCTTTCGCGGGCAAGTGCTCTACCATCTGAGCTACCGAAGCACGACTCACGCCCAGTCCTCACGGCTTTACTTCTTCCAGTATCTCGTCTCCTACCTTCCAAACTTTACAGAAGCTTTCCTGCGATCCTTGCCGAACTAGCACTCCTGAAAGGCTGTGAGGACAGGGCGTGAGTCGTGCTTCGGTAGCTCAGATGGTACTCACCGTTACAGAGTGAAATATCTCATTTTGGAATTAGAAGGTTGTTGATGCATAATTTTTTAAAAATCGTCGCCGGCATGGTAGCTCAGCGTGTTTGGTCACAGCCCTCTGTAACAAAGAATAATGAGCTAATCGATTACAACGTCCGCCCCGAGCAGATGCAACGAACAAAAGCGAACAAAATGAGATTAAAAAAAGGAAAGAAAAGGAGCTATTTTCAGATAACACTATTTACTTGCTATTGTCTTTTAGACTGTTATCTACAAAAAACAAAAGACTGAAAGTTGAACTTGAATTGGCATGAATATAATACACAATATTTAACATAATTTCAAATATATTAGTAATAACTAAGCATTATGCTGTTTAAGGGAAAAGTTTACATAGATTAACTAAATAAGGAATATCTACTTATTACTGGTGCTCAGATATATGGTCATCCCTAATCCACGGGGCACACGCTACTGGACTGTTACTCTATGTACCATTGGTAGATCACGAATTTTGTAAACTATAATTCTGGACTACCCTACTACAACACTACACAGAACTGTACTATGCAACATTACACTACTGTACATCTGAACCAGGCTGGATGTCGCGTTTGTCTGGATGTTTACCCGCCGGAGAGCTGAGATGCAGCTCAGGGTTCACAGCGGCTGCGCTGCTCTTCCACCCAAGTTGTGGAGATTTGGAAATGGCTGTAAGGGTCTCAGGAAATTCCTTCTCGTCCTCCCCGAGGCTCATCTCTTAATTTCTTCCGGAAGACTGTTGTAGGTGAATGCTTTTCCGTGGCACATTTAGTTTTTATGCTGTATGTATAGCCTCTTCTTAGTTGTCTCTCAGGAATGCAGGCTTGCAGTTCATAAACAGATATTTTTGCTGTCAGCGAGTTCTTCAGCCCTTATTATAGTATGAACTTTTGATTACCAAATGCGTTCCTGTCCTGGCCTGTAACATCTTGTCTAGTGGCACGTTCCAAAACAGAGGGTTTTGGGGTACCGTTTGCAACACATTCACAAGTGTCTGTGGTGCGGTGTCTTATTTTCAGTAATTAGTTGGCATGTGCACCATGTCCTATAGCAAAAAGACACAATGAAGAGCATGTTTTAAATGTACCCTAAAATCATGTCCATAAACGAATTATTATTTAAACTTTGGCAGCTGAAATCAGTTATTGCATTGTAAGGCGTACCAGGGGCAGATATACACACAGGTCACAATTTAGTAGTTATGAAGTTTAGACTGAAGCTTAAGACAATAACCCGAAAGCATCAGTGAAGTAGGATACTGTAGCACTGTGGAAGAATGAAATGCTTTTGAGGAACTCAAAGAATGTAGTACAAATGGCGATAATGAATTCCACGGTAGGCAATTCAATTGATGATTAAGAGATACTGCTAAAAATGGGGTATCACAGAAGTTGAACAAACACAGCTACAGGGAAGCTAATTGAGATGAAATCTTAGAAAACAGAAGAAATGCTTCAACTAGCGATTAAACAAGGAGGTACAGTGCAGTAGGCGAGGTGATAGGGGTGCGGGGGAAATGTGGAGAAACAGAAAAACAAATATGTAAATGTGCAGACTTTCGTGGCCATTGTCACCAAAGTTGAAATCATCTGGGTTATTAGGCCGCGTCATATTTCTACTAAAATGATCGACGTTTCGTCCCCTCAGCTGGGGTCTTCCTCAGGATCTTATAGTGTCCACTACTGCTAGAAAACTTACAGAGACGAGTGTCGCGTCCTTTTACAAAGGAGAGTATTCTCGCGTTCGTGCTGGAGAAGTGATAGCATTGGTTAAAATTCATATGGCTACCATTGGTAGGCCATAGGCATAGGCTAATATTCCCGCTGTGATGCAGACTAAGGGGCGTTGTTGGTTAATCTCTTGTGAATGCCGTTGGCTGCCCATCGTCATTGGATAAAAAGGCACTAATCCACACTTACACTGGAAAAGGGGTATTGGTTGATATTCCTGCTACTACTATTGGTTGGTCGTCATCATTAGCTAGATTCGAAACGGACTGAGTAAGAGAGGGGGAATGTTTACCCAAAATATTATTGTCCGCCGAGGTGATTTGCAGCGCGTTGTTTATTCCGCTACCACACCGCGGCCGCGTATTTACTTCCTTGATGGCGGGGAGCCACGATGCCGGAAGCCTATAGCCGTCCTCTCTATTGAAATTACATACATTCTTGGAAATTTCAACCACTTCTTGGACTTTCCTTCTGCAAATGTTTGTTTCCTTAACCAGTACACGTACGTTGTTAAAATGGATGTCAGAGCCACAATTCTGATGATGTTCGCTACTGCCGATTTTGCGCTTCGTTTTAGGCGCATGTGCCATTCGTGTTCCTTACTGCGTTCTTTAACAGTTCTTCCAGTTTCGTCTGTATACGCTTTACGCAGCCACATTTCACTTGATATACGCCTGCAGGTGCATCCGTTTTCCGTCGGAAAAAATCTTTTATTTCGTTTTGACTAAAGAAATATGTCTGAATACCATTCTTTTTTAGAATTCTGCTTATGCGGTCAGTGACCCCAGAAACGAACGGTAAACTAACGGAGTTAGATGGCGGTTCCTCGTCATTCTTATTAGCGTTATAAATATTTCGCCTAAATGCCCTGTCGATTGAATAACTATCATACCCATTGGCCTTGAATGTCCTCTTTAGAAAATGCGCCTGATTGCCTGCACAATGAAAAATTCGCACACACAACAAATAATATTCAGGCTATAACTTCCAACAAATATAGCCTATGAAAGCTACGTCACAAAATATCTTTCAAAGACGTAAGAAAAACGCTGAAGTGACTAACCAGCGATGTTATAGATCGCCTGATGATGGCAATAGTGCTGAAACAGTCCTGTCGTGATTAAATAAACACATCAAAAGTAGAATCAACTTTTTGGACTTAATTCATAATGTCTTTACACGACTTATATCGATCGAGCTGTGGGCCCATTGGAAACAAAATTAATATAATACTTGGGCATTTAAGCAATATTTCGTAGGTCTTGCACGACGTCGTACATTGAAAAAGAAAATAGGTTTGCTTCCATAGAACATGTGATTCTTGGAAATGCACTGAGTTCCTTTAATGTTTGCTCAGTTTTACCTTTCTTCAAAATGGATATATCTGTTGGTTTCCTACAGCTTCAGTTTGAAATGTTGTTTACTTTGTAACTGTTTTCTAATAGCACTTCTGTTTATTTTGATTTCACTTATTTATTAGTGGTGTGTAGCAAATTATTAAACAGATAGTTTGTTAAATATAAAATTGACAGGATTTTCTCGGTATCAGACCTTTTAAATGTCCTTGTGCCACAGGTACATCACCGTGTTGTGCTTCGGAACACTTTTCAGCGTTTTGATAAATAATTCTTTCCACAATAGTTTTTGTAATTTCGGAAAATGTTCGCAGCACGTTAAGTTGAATGCCATCATTTAAAAATCTAATAAAAATATCTTAAGAGTTGAGCCGTGGTTGCTTTTGTGAGGGCGCGCTCGATCCTACTGGCACCACGTGTCCGCATTTTCTATCGATCCTAGCCCTCTTCGTATCATCTTTGCTTGCTTATGTGTTCCCTCTGGGGCTATGTGGTAGTGTGTGCGACGCGGAAGTGAACTGGTGCGCCTGAATACTAGGCGCCCTGGCGATGGCATCGAGTTGAAACCGTTGACCGTTGGGCTGTAGGCGCCGGCGTTTCCCTGAGGCATTGACCGTTACTAAGGGCCAGTTTATCACTCTAGGAGTGGCTCTAGTCTCGTGCAAACTAGTTACGAGGTGCATCAGTCAATTGTAGCGTGCGAAGTACCCCGACACGTAATGGACAACTTGTTAGCAGCTACGAGCAGGAGGACAGCATTATCCCGTGCCTACCTGGAGCCCTGAAGCTACTGGATTCCTTGGAATTTACTTGAAATTATCTTTGAAGAGTGTTCAGTAAGCACTGTAATTAAGGATTGCTAGTTTTGCCCCGGTGTGAGCTGACCAAGAATGCAGCTCCTTTATGCTTTTCGGTTATTTCTTTTGGGGCTGTGTGGGTCAATCTGGAGGTTTCTGTAAGCTCCAAGCTAGTACGAGCAATTTTAATCTGGTTCTTGTAATCATTGTTTCTTACCGCTGGTATTTGATACTACTGATTGTAATTTAAGTTTATTGTAGACCTTAAGACCCTTGCTGGGCGAGTTATTAGATTTGGCCTGTAACTAAAGCTGCGTGCGCTCAGCCTAAATTTACGCACGGGTGGGTCATGTGTGTTTGCTTCTTTGTATTTCCACACTCTCTTACTCCGTGTAGAGGAGCCCTTCGGGTTATAGGTGGACATCGTAACCGGCCATCTAGCATTTGATGCGTACCCAAATTAGAGTTTCTATTAGTCAGTAAGGGACATCAATAGAGGTATACCTTGACTTATTTGATCTTGGGTAAATTATAAGTAATTATTACTTGAATCACCTTACAATTTTTTTCTTGTTATTGCTAGGAAAGTTAACTTGTAATGCTTTTATACTGAAGTTTTAACAGTTGTTTTCCTTGAAAATAAGGTTTCATTGGTCGTTTAAATATTAGTGAGTATGTTCATTTCTATCAAACTTATTTGCTGTTTGGTATACGTTGACAGCTCTGAATCGGCAGCAGTTGACGCGTGGCAGCTCTGCTGGTCCGTGGCAGGGAGGAGTTTTCCTTTGGCTTCGGCCGCTTTCCCGATATCACGCGATGCCTAGGGCTTGGTGGGTCACACACGGTTCTGCGGGTCTCTCGTTCCAGCCTCAACCTGAGTAATTTATTGTCATTCTTTTGCTATAGTGGCACGACGCCGTTGTCGTCTAATTAGGAAATAACTTACTCAGTGTTTCTATTACTGTAAGGTCTTTGTGGGCATGTGATGAAAGCCTATGGGCAAACTGAGCACTGAGTTTCCTGAATTCTACTAAAAACAAAAATGAGGGAGGGAGTTTTAGTGTCTCTGTCATTTTAATAATCTTTTAGTTGCCCGTTAGTTGATTTAAGAAGTTTACTTGAAATACGTCTAACAGGCTTTGTGAACAAACAGTGAGGTACCACTTTTTGCTTCCGTTTTACACGTGGGTAGCCTTCAGGCACCTTGGCCGTATCTTGTCTACATGAGAGCAGTGTATGCATTTTAATGTCTTTTATTTAACGTTTTTTGAACTTACATCGAAGTCCTGTTTTTGGACAAGCGCACAGTTTTGGCAGTTTTGGTGCTAGTCGTGCAGACAGAGTGCCGCCGCAAAAAAATGGTTCAAATGGCACTGAGCACTATGGGACTTAACTGCTGTGCTTATCAGTCCCGTAGAACTTAGAACTATTTAAACCTAACTAACCTAAGGACATCACACACATCCATGCCCGAGGCAGGATTCGAACCTGCGACCGTAGCGGTCGCGCGGTTCCAGACTGTAGCGCCTAGAACCGCTCGGCCACTCCGACCGGCAGTGCCGCCGCAGTTTTATTCAATCAGTTAACTGTTTGTAATATGACCACCATTATATTGCACAACTGACATGTTCTTCGAGTACAGTTTGTAATTTTATGTATAATGCAAATGTCCATATGCAACGTGATTTTAATTTATAAACTTTGACTATTTGTATGTATCTGTCAAGAATCTTGATAACTGTTGGTTGACTTATGACAGAATTGTGTAATATTTTTGACTTAGTCAGCCATCATATTAGGCTCCAAGAAGCTGTTCCCAGAGCAGTGGATTGGTTCAAATGGCTCTGAGCACTATGCGACTTAACTTCTGAGGTCATCAGTCGCCTATAACGTAGAACTAATTAAACCTAACTAACCTAAGGACAGCACACACATCCATGCCCGAGGGAGGATTCGAACCTGCGACCGTAGCGGTCGCTCGGTTCCAGACTGTAGCGCCCAGAACCGCACGATCACTCCGGCGGCTCGAGCTGTGGAGATACAAGAAGTATATAGATGACGAAATGTGGTGTGAGGTACCTGTGACATATGTTAGATTCGGTACCATTCCCGTGGGAAAGACCGCTTGCGTAATGCTGCAGCTCTGTGATTGGCTGCTGTGTTCGGAGGAAGGGCGCCAAAACGTTAAAGTATAGTTATTATTATTAGTTAAACTACTCATTGGAGTAAATTCACTTTTTAATAAAAATATCTCTCAACAGCTGACTATCAATCAGTCATTTTAGAATTATTATATACAAATTAAATCAAAAACAAAAGACTGACGAAATTGCAGAGCAAGCACTTCGGAAGCGTTCGGGTCACGCCTCTTCTGTTATGGCGCGCGAAGTGTTTCGGGCTGTTTGTCACTCTGCATTAGGCAGTCGAAAAGAATAGACATGTTGTCTGTCGTAGGATGTGCTTCCAATTTTTATTTAAGTTCCGGTTCGTCACTCTGGATTAGGCAGTCGAGATGTACAATCATGTTGTCTGTGGCAGGTTGTGTTTGCCAGTATTCAGTATTAAAAGATCCCCTCCGGTAGTCATAAGGCACAGACAGGTGCCACAATACATTTTCGTAAACGTTGTGTTTGATCATATACTTTGCTGTATCAGAAGGTGTAGTATTGGGATCATGTAGTCTTCTCGTGTAGCTATATTAAAATACGCGAGTGACATCCCAATGAACTGATATATTATCTCAGTCAGTTTCAGCCTCAAGATACAGAACCTACGAACTGCGTGCTGTTTTCTGCGCTGGGGACATCAACTTGAAGACTGCAGGTTAGTGAACTAAAACATAACGTTCGTATTCCACACAGTTCAGTGGAAACAACTAGGCGCCTCACGTGTACTGCATGTGCTCAGTGACACGTCATCTGCAAAAAATGGTTCAAATTGCTCTGAGCACTATGGGACTTAACTTCTGAGGTCATCAGTCCCCTATAACTTAGAGCTACTTAACCCTAACTACTCTAAGAACATCACACACATCCATGCCAGGGTCAGGATTTGAACCTGCGACAGTAGCGGTCGCCGGTTCCAGACTTAGCGCCTAGAACCGCTCGGCCACCCCGGCCGGCCGTCATATGCAGTATGCAGAGGAGGTGAAGGAGGATGATCGTTGTTAACACCAACAATCAATTCATTTTTCCTTTTGTGCTCTAATTGTTATTCAATAAAAATATTTGTTTGCGAGTGATAAATGACGTATCAAGTAGGGCTACCCTTTCACGAGTTTTCCTTACATCCTTGTCTGAGTCTCAGAATAAACCAAGGTAAACACCCTTTTCCAGTATAAGTGAACTACCAATCTCCCTTTATACTCAACTTTATTAATCCTTATAATGCTTAATTTGGTGTTCACTATTTCGTTGCACTCTTTCTTTCCATGGCCTCTCTGTCCACGCAAGACCTCACTACTAAGGCAGTTCGAAAGGGAGGGGGGGGGAGTGACGTCATAACACTAATGACTCCTTCGAGGGGAAAACTCGTAAGAGGAATGTACCTGCCGAGGAATGCACATCTCTCTAGTCGGATAGATGCCCTACCTCCTCCGCACAGGCCCAAGGGTGGCTTTGTCTGCACAGAGAACAGCTGAGAAGTCGAATTTTATTGGCAGTTGTCGCCCTTGCCTTTCCTTATAGCACTGCCAGACGTCTCGTATTACACGGAAGCGAGTACTTCCATCGCGACCTTCTTCTGTGCAGCTACTTTTATCGTTGTCTTACTTGCGTTGGTGTGAGGTTAGCTTCACTCACAAAGCGACGCCTGCAGCGGACTGTGCGCTTTGACTCAGCCGACGTGTTGGCGACGCTCCTGCAGACAGCGCAACGCCGTCGCCTCGCTGGAGGCGGTCCCTGGGGACGCCGGCAGTGACCGCCGCCCCCACCGCCGCCCCCGCCACCCTCGCCGCCGCTCTCGTGGCTTAATTGATCCCCCTCGCAGCGGCCGCGTCCTCTTGTCTGAGCACCATTTTCCGGGCCGCCGACGCCACGGCGAGATGAAGCCGTGAGCCGGGCGGGGGCGACGCGGTCCGTCGGCGGTCGCCCGCCCCGACACCGCCGCACAGTGGGAGGCCCGCCCGCGCCTTTGGAGACTTCTCTCTTTGAAGCGGGCAAACAACTTTCTCTCTCCTGCGTCCGGGCCACCGGGCAGAGCAGCGTCCCCTGCTAAAGAGACGAGGCCTCATTTCGACAATGAAATATATGCAGGGGGACATCAGCTTCCTCACAAAACTTTACGATGTCGAATTTTCAGCCACAACAATTATCTGTCACTCTACGCCAATAAGTACGTAAACTTGGATAATTCAGGAAGGTTATCTCTCTTTGTGCCAACTGGCACATTACAGTATTGCGAAGTGTGCATGCCGTACGAAGGCGATATAAAAATTTCTTTCAAACATAGATTTTATCAGACATACACTTTCGCTAGTGGGATATCCGAAACTGTTCTGTGACATTTTCATGATACAAAATACCGCTGTTGTTGTTGTTGTGTTATTCAAATGGCTCTGAGCACTATGGGATTTAACATCTGTGGTCATCAGTCCCCTACAACTTAGAACTACTCACACCAAACTTCCGTCATAAGAAGTCAGCCTCATTCTGCCAACGGCCCTGTCAAAGAGGGCGGAGGAGCGGATAGAGGTTCAGGGCACTCTCTTGTCCTAGGGATGGGAAATTGCCCCTAAAGGCGGAATAATCAGCAATGATCGACGACATGACGATGCAGAAGGCAATAGAAACCACTGCATTAAAGACACGTAACGTGTATCCACAGGACATGTGGCCTGTATTTGAAGAAGTGTCATGATGATCTCTCCATTGGCAAAAGATTCCGGAATAGTCCCCCATTCGGATCTCCGGAAGGAGACTGCCAAGAGGGAGGTTACCATGAGAAAAAGATTGAATAATCAACGAAAGGATAACGTTCTACGAGTCGGGGCGTGGAATGTCAGAAGCTTGAACGTGGTAGGGAAACTAGAAAATCGGGAAAGGGAAATGCAAAGGCTCAGTCTAGATATAGTAGGGGTCAGTGAAGTGAAGTGGAAGGAAGACAAGGATTTCTGGTCAGATGAGTATCGGGTAATATCAACAGCAGCAGAAAATGGTATAACAGGCGTAGGATTCGTTATGAATAGGAAGGTAGGGCAGAGGGTGTGTTACTGTGAACAGTTCAGTGACCGGGTTGTTCTAATCAGAATCGACAGTAGACCAACACCGACAACGATAGTTCAGGTATACATGCCGACGTCGCAAGCTGAAGATGAACAGATAGAGGAAGTGTATGAGGATATTGAAAGGGTAATGCAGTATGTAAAGGGGGACGAAAATCTAATAGTCATGGGCGACTGGAATGCAGTTGTAGGGGAAGGACTAGAAGAAAAGGTTAAAGGAGAACATGGGCTTATCGCACATTCAGCTTAATAGCTCATGCATCGAAGCTGCTTACAAGAATAATATACAGAAGAATGGAAAAGAAAATTGAGAATGCGCTAGGTGACGATCAGTTTGGCTTTAGGAAAAGTAAAGGGACGAGAGAGGCAATTCTGACGTTAGGGCTAATAATGGAAGCAAGGCTAAAGAAAAACCAAGACACTTTCATAGGATTTGTCGACCAGGGAAAGCGCTCGACAATATAAAATGGTGCAAGCTGTTCGAGATTCTGAGAAAAGTAGGGGTAAGCTACAGGGAGATACGGGTCATATACAATATGTACAACAACCAAGAGGAAATAATAAGAGTGGACGTTCAAGAACGAAGTGCTCCTATTAAGAAGGGTGTAAGACAAGGCTGTAGCTTTTCGCCCCTACTCTTCAATCTATACATCGAGTTAGCAATGATGGAAATAAAAGAGAGGTTCAGGAGTGGAATTAAAATACAAGGTGAAAGGATTTCAATGATACGATTCGCTGATGACATTGCTATCCTGAGTGAAAGTGAAGAAGAATTAAATGATCTGCTGAACGGAATGAACAGTCTAATGAGTACACAGTATGGTTTGAGAGTAAATCGGAGAAAGACGAAGGTAATTAGAAGTAGTAGAAATGAGAACAGTGAGAAAGTTAACATCAGGATTGATGGTCACGAAGTCAATGAAGTTAAGGAATTCTGCTACCTAGGCAGTAAAATAACCAATGACGGACGGAGCAAGGAGGCCAACAAAAGCAGACTCGCTATGGCAAAAAAGGCATTTCTGGCCAAGAGAAGTCTACTAATATCAAATACCGGTCTTAATTTGAGGAAGAAATTTCTGAGGATGTACGTCTGGAGAACAGCATTGTATGGTAGTGAAACATGGACTGTGGGAAACCCAGAACAGAAGAGAATCGAAGCATTTGAGATGTGGTGCTATAGACGAATGTTGAAAATTAGGTGGATTGATAAGGTAAGGAATGAGAAGGTTCTACGCAGAATCGGAGAGGAAAGGAATATGTGGAAAACACTGATAAGGAGAAGGGACAGGATGATAGGACATCTTCTAAGACATGAGGGAATGACTTCCATGGTACTAGAGGGAGCTGTAGAGAACAAAAACTGTAGAGGAAGACAGAGATTGGAATACGTCAAGCAAATAATTGAGGACGTAGGTTGTAAGTGCTACTCTGAGATGAAGAGGTTAGCACAGGAAAGGAATTCGTGGCGGGCCGCATCAAACGAGTCAGTAGACTGATGACCAAAAAAAAAAAGAAAAACACCAAACTAAGGACATCACACACATCCATGCCCAGGGCAGGAATCGAACCTGCGACCGTAGCGGTCACGCGGTTCCAGATTGAAGCGCATAGAACCAGACAGACTGTTGTGGTCTTCAGTACTGAGACTGGTTTGATGCATCTCTTCATGCTACTCTATCCTGTGTAAGCTTCTTCATCTCGCAGTACCTACTGCAGGCCGAGCGGTTCTAGGCGCTTCAGCCCGGAACCGCGCGACTGCTACGATCGCAGGTTCTAATCCTGCCTCGGGCATGGATGTGTGTGATGTCCTTAGGTTAGTTAGGTTTAAGTAGTTCTAACTTCTAGGGGACTAATGACCTCAGATGTTAAGTCCCATAGTGCTCAGAGCCATCTGAACCATTTGAACCTACTGCAACCTACATCGTACTTAATCTGTTTAGTGTATTCATCTCATGGTCTCCCTCTACGATTTTTATCCTCCACGCTGCCCTAAAACACTAAATTGGTGATCCCTTGATGCCTCAGAAAATGTCCTACTAACCTATCCCTTCTTCTTGTCAAGTTGTTCCACAAACTCCTGTTCTCCCCAATTTTATTCAGTACATCCTCATTAGTAACGTGATCTACCCATCTAACCTTCAGCATTCTTCTGTACAACCACATTTCGAAAGCTTATATTGTCTTCTTGTCCAAACTATTTATCGTCCATGTTTCACCTCGATACATGGCTACACTCCATACAAATACTTTGAGAAACGACTTCCTGACACTAAAATCTATACTCGATGTTAACAAATTTCTCTTCTTCAGAAACGCTTTCCTTGCCATTACCAGTCTACATTTTACATCATGACTACTTCGACCATCATCAGTTATTTTGCTCCCCATATAGCATAACTCCTATACTACTTTAAGTGTCTCATCTCCTAATCTAGTCCTCTCAGCGTCACCCGACTTAATTCGACTACATTACATTATCCTCACTTTGCTTTTGTCCTCCTTTCAAGACACTGTCCATTCCGTTCAACTGCTCTTCCAAGTACTTTGCTGTCTCAGAAAAAATTACAATGTCATCGGCGAACCTCAAATTTTTTATGTCCTCTCCATGGATTTTAATACCTACTCCGAATTTTTCTTTTGTTTCCTTTACTGCTTGCTCAATATACAGATTGAATAGCATGGGGGAGTGGCTACAACCTTGTCTCACTCCCTTCCCAACCACTGCCTCCCTTTCATGTCCCTCGACTCTTATAACTGCTATCTGGTTTCTGTACTTTGTTTCGCTCCCTGTATTATAAAGGCACTACCACTGGTAAAAACAAGTGGGGCTAAAACAACATTAAACGCACCCAAAATGTACATATCAAGGCAAAGTCAAAAGACAGGGAATCCGTCGCACGTGGTTCATCGGAGAGAGTATGAAAAAGTGGTCGCTCAGAAAACAACATGTGAAACGAGTCTGACGTAAGCCCACTCAAATCTGGTTTCGCAGGACAGAGCGGATCATGTTGTGAAAAGTGGCCAAGATAAATTACTGTTAGTTATATAAGAACACATACAAATTTATTCCTCAAACCAATGCACAGTTTTCTCTTTAAGACAACAAAGATCAATCGATGGCTGAGGGCTCAAGTAAATTCTCCAGAATAAGTTTAAATGATTTCTTTTATAAAACCAGTATTTAGAGTAACGGCTGAAGGCCTTACATAAGTAAAATTACAATATCTTCTCGGCTAAAGGCCGAAATAATATTTCAAATCAGCTAAGGAAATTCTTTAAAACCCAAGCATTTACAAATTCCGGCTAAAGGCCATATTAAGGAAAATTTTAGTTAATTCGTAGGCTGAAAGCCCATTAAAAAAAATTCCTTTACATAATAAAAGAGAGGGGGAACCTGTTCCCCTACCGGGCGCGTCCCCAGGTGGCGGATAGGGGAAAGCTCTACAGATATGTAGGGTAGGTGGGAAATAAAATACCACCCGTGGACCAACACAGGACCAGAAATCCAAAGGCGACTGTCTCACATTGGGCGGTCTTTGGTCAGCGTCTGTTCCCCAGGTTAGGGGCGGCTGGGAAAAACCTCCAGGGCTAACAACCGTGGTTGTAAATTTGTGGCTCGAAGAGTCACCCCTTACATAATACTATCAATCATGGAAGAGTGTAATGTGAAACAAATTACCCCAGGTGGACAATGCACCGCACCAAGGTGCGCAAGCAGACTATCGGATTCTGGGGAGTCTGCAGCATTGCACAGAGATGTATCGGGACATGATAAGACATCAAGCAAATTGAAATGTAAAAAAACAAGTTACATAGCTACTTTCAATGTAAACTCTCTTTTAAAACCAGGAAAATTAAAACATCTTACAGATACCCTCAAACATCATAGAATACTCATAACATCACTACAAGAAACTCGATACATAGATGAAAACAATTTTGATTCCGGAGGTTTCAGAATATACAAAGGAAAGGTAGGCAAAAGAATAATGAAAAACACACCCCACCTCGGAACGGGCTTTATAATAGATAAAAGTATTTTAGACTCCATTATCAGCTTTCAATCACAATCGGAAAGACTCTCCACACTCACTTTTAAATCTGCTAATAGAGTATACACAATTGTGAATGCACATGCCCCCATAAATGAAGACAATAGGAAAAATAAGGAAAAGGTGGAACGTTTTTGGGAACAACTAGATGATGTGGTGCAAAAGAACCCAGACAAACACAACATCATACTTACGGGGGACTTCAATGCTCAAGTAGGAAAAGAGAAGAAATACAAAATTATTGTTGGAAACTACCCAGCGCACAATAGAACTAACCAAAATGGAGTCAGATTAGTAGAACTCTGCCAAGTGCATGGCTTGATCCTGAAATCCACAGCCTTTAAGAGACTACCCAGAAAACAGAAGACATGGACCTCACCAAACCCACACTTGGGTGAATTTCAACTTGATCATGTGGCGATAAAATGGAAACACCATACAGAAATACAAAATGTCAAAGTACTCAGAGGAGCAAACTTGGATTCTGATCACTATCTTTCTAAAATAAAACTCAAAATTATCCCCAAAAGGAAAGATAGAAACAGTAAACCCAAAAGCAGAAGATACGATCCAGAAAAGATAATGAATTCGAAGGAGTATCCCCTCGCGACTCAAGATATAAGGAACCAAAATTGGGATCAAATGAAGGAAAGCCTACTAACCAAAGCTGAACAAATAGCACCTATAACCAAAATCAAAAAACACGCATGGTGGACAGAGGAATGTGACAAACTTATTGAGCAAAGAAAGAAAGCATGGCAACAGATGCAATCTCAGAAAAATGAATATAATAGGCAAAATTTCCTGAGTGTAAGAAAACTAGTGAGTAAAAACCTCAAGAGAATTAAAAAAGCACAAGAAGATCAACTCGTTTTGCAGATCAACGAAGACTTCAACAAAAACAAGACTAGGAGCTTTTACAGAACTTTTAAACAAAAAATAACCAAGTACAGCCCACCGACACTCCAATTACAAGATAAAAATGGTAATATTGCACACAACAACAGGGATAATTTCAAAATTTTGAGGGAATATTTCAGAAACCTTCTCAACTGTAAAGAACCAATTGAAAAAATGGATTTCAGCAACTCAACTTCAACAAGTCCTAACTCAGAACCACCCACCGTCGAGGAACTACAATCAATCATTTTGAATCTCAAAAACTATAAGGCTTCGGGAGAGAACCAAATTACAGCTGAACTGTGGAAAAATGTCAATAGAAATGCCATAGAATCTCTCCAAAACATATTTGAAGAAATATGGAAAACAGAAAGAATTCCGGATGAATGGAAGATGGCCCTCATTCACCCAATTCATAAGAGGGGATCCAGAACAGACCCCAACAATTACAGAGGGATTTCGCTCCTTGACGTAACATACAAAATACTGTCTAAAGTCCTTTTGAACAGAGCAGAACCCCAGCTAGATTGTCAACTTGGAGAATACCAGGCAGGCTTCAGGAAGGGAAGATCCTGCCCAGAACAAATTCTAAACCTCAAAAATCTTACGGCCTACCAAAAATCGAGAGCAAAAGCGTATGTCAACACATTCATTGACTTTCAAAAGGCGTACGACTCCATAGACAGGGAATCTCTAATCTCCATATTAAAAGAATTGAACCTAGACAATAAAACTACAAACCTAATTAGGGAAACCATCACCAGCACATACTCCAAAATTAAATTTATGGGAGAACTCTCAGACCTATTTGAAATAAAAACTGGAGTACGACAAGGTGATGGACTCTCTCCATTGTTATTTAACTGTGCCCTAGAAAAAATAGTAAGAGAATGGAACAAGAAAATCAACAGTGGAATCCGACTAGGAACAAAAACAAAGGCATCAAGGTTAATTGCCTAGCATTTGCAGATGATATGGCCCTACTAGCTGAAACATGGGAAGAAGCCAAAGAACAGATCCTCGAATTACAGAAACAAGCAGAGAAAATAGGCCTTAAAATTTCTTTTGAAAAAACCAAAATAATCACAAATATAAAAAAGCCAATGAAATATCTTAAAGTAAGAGACCGAAAGATCGAAATTGTTAAAGAATTCAAATATCTTGGTGAATGGATTAGCTGGAACGCCCTTGAGAAAAAAGCAATAGAATTAAGAAGAAACAAAGTTGAACTAGCCTTTCAGCTTACTAAAAATACTTATAGTAAAAAGTCCCTCTCATGGAATTCAAAAATAAAACATTACAACACTGTCATTAACCCAGAAGCACTATATGCAGCTGAGATATTATCTATCACTAACCATGGCCCAATTGAAAGGCTAGAGATCAAAGAAAGAAAAATATTGAGAAAAATTTTAGGCCCCAAATTTCATAACGACAAACTAATTCATACCAAAAATGAAACACTCTACAAAACCACAGAAAAACTTTCGGATACAATGATGAAAAGAAGAATTGAGTTTTATGGGCACATTCTCAGAATGAACCCAAATAGACTTACAAAAAGAATGTTTGACTACTTAAGGAATAAAAAATCCAAACCAAATTGGTTTATCCAAACAGAGAAAGACTTAAGAGAACTACACATCACAGAAAAAATGCTCACAGACAGGACCGCAAAAATGATAAGCAAAGACAGAAAAGAGGGATTCCAGCTCCAAAATAGAAAGAAAAGAACGATTGTCATCTCTGATGAGGAAAGAAAAGCAAGATCAGAAAGAATGAAGCAGTACTGGGCGAAAAGAAAGGCACAGAACACACAGAAGTGATTGATTCAACGTACCCCAAAGTTGGGTGAAACGAAGAAGAAGAAGAAGAAGAGAAGAGAGAATTTAAAGATAAGTTTTTACACAGTACAACAGTAAAACATCTTAAGAAAACTTGAAGTATCTTGTCGGCTGAAGCCCCAAACAATTACTCAAGAGTAATTAAAGACAACCTTAAGATATACATTTACAGAACACGGATGAAGGCCGTTTCAAGAATTCGAGATACTTTTAGGAAAACCATGCAGACAAGGATTTACATGAAACATCATGATTTACATGATTTACAGAACTTAACATCTGAGGTGATCAGTACCCTAGACTTAGAACTACTCAAACCTAACTAACCTAAAGACATCACACACATCCATGCTCAAGGCAGGATTCGAACCTGAGGCCGTAGAGAGACGTGTTAATGCTGATATGACCTCTACAGACAAAAAACGTGATATTCTTCTTTCATGGAGTCGCTGGAATGAATGAAAAAACGTGAGATTCTTTGCTGAAAATTGAACAATAACAATCAACGCTCCATTGTGGTTTGGATCTACACAACTACTTCCACATGTACAGCTACTTGATTAATTTTTAGTTTACAATATAATGGCTGGAGGATGGTTAATCGAGCCATCTTCTAGCTATTTCTCTACCTTTCCTCTCTCTCTAACAGCACGTGGGAGAAACGAACCCTTAAATTCTACCGAGCTAGCCTTGAAATCTCTGATTTGTTTCGATGATCATATCTCCCTATGCACGATGGCGCCAACAAAATATTTTCGAGTTGGAAGAAGGAAGGCAGTGACTGAAATTACTTGAGAAGATCATGATGCTACGGAAGACACCTTTGTTTTAATGACTGCCACCCGAATTCACCTATCATAACCGTGGTTTTCTCTCCCATACACATTGGTTGGCTGTGGTACTGTCAGTGCGAAATGTCGAATTGCAACTGAAGGTCATAAGCCAGTTTCCTGTTCTCTTCTCAATATATCTTGGCGACACACTGCCTTTATACTCTGTCCGGATTTCATGTTGCGATCCGCCTGTTCGCTGTATAATCCTACTCTTCTTCAAACACTGTTGTCCTGCGTTCTCGCCACTACCCATTCTACAATCGTAGAACGATAGCCATTTGTCTGGATCCGTCTGTACGATGCTCCCATGTTACTCGTGTCAATGATTTCACTTTTCACAAAGCGTGAAACATCACGGTACGCTGTAGTAAACATCCTCTGGGCATGCTGTGTTGTGGTCGTAACCTAAAACTACAACTGTAGCAATAACTTTGCTTTTTGTGAAAATAAACTCACACCACGACAAATTTTAATCATCACACCCCAAAAGCATGGAAACATTACAGAGTAACAGTCTGGTGAAATCTAGTCAACGTATTCATGTTGCTGCACTTTCTATGTAGGTCAGTGTGTAACACCATATCTCTAATGCTCTACTGATTTATTTTGCTTTTGTTTATTTAATGTTACTTCGTTGAGCTTCTGTAAATGTGTTTGATTGAATCGATAACATAAAATTGTATACTGCTTTCTTTATACAAACTTTGACATCATAGTTTGGTCTATGCAATTTAGTGTATCTGTCGCTTAAATGCTTTGTCACATTTGGAGGGAACAAAACTTACTGTATATAATTGCAATTTTGTGTGAATAATTTTTTGTACAGGTGTCAATATGTGTAAATGTTTTTTTTTATTTAATGCATTTGGTTGCTGTTATGTAAATTGCTGATCCTCACTTAAGGTTCTTAGTTAGTTTGTATGTAAACGGTGTTGTGGTTCCCCTCGGGAACGGAACTGTGTAGTGCGCGCAAATTGTGGTTGGCCTAGGTGGAAGAGGTGGAACTGATAGTCAGTCGGGGACGAGCCAGCAGTCGGGGACGAGCTACGAGTCGGGGACCGCCATTTAAAAGATGCATATTGTGCTGATTTCGAGAGATGCTTTTCCTGCTTCTTTCCAAGGCCTCGGATGGATGGATAGATAGCTGGAATTTTTTTGGAATTTGTCTCTATCATCGCCACCAAGAAATGACAGAGTCCAGCAATTCTGTCTGCGAATCCACCTACCAACATGCGGTTGCCACCACGTTGCGCAATCACTGTAACGTAATACTATAATGATGTACAGTGAAGGGTCAGCTTAATGGATGTGCTAATGTGCTCAAATATAAGGTAATTTATTTCTGAATTTATGTACCTACCTTGATTTTTCTCTTCATCATAACACCTCTTAGGTTCCTCTCCGTTTGAACTAAAGTGATTTCCGAGTGTCCTTACTGAAAGAAATTAAAGCCTAGAGTTTTGATAATTGATGCCTCTTGAACACAGTAAAGAGAAAGTTAAAGTGGTAAGAGAGTGAGTTAAAGTTAATGATGCTTGCTGAAATAATTTTCCTAGTAGAAATGCTTGTTAATGTGTTGTTGCCAACTTCAAATTAAAATTCCTTAAGACTGAGGCTTATAAAGTAAATGATCACATAGTTGTCTGTAGTAAATTATAAAAGGTGAGGCAGTTTCTTGCAATTTTGTCAACATTGTGTTTCGATGTAGTAAAAGTGAGAAAGCTGCAGTTGTGAAACCTTATATACTCGTGTTTACTAAGTCTTTGTCTATCTGGTGTATTAGAAGTGCATGTTAATAGTAATGTTATAAAGACCATTCACTTTGTGTATGCGCTGAAAGTAATAGTGTGTTTCGGTAGCTGTTATAATTTTGCAAATTGTTTCTGCTGCTGTGTTAGTTCCAATCTTACCGTAAACATATGTATGTGTAATAGTTCACTGCACTCGCGTGTGAGAAAAAAGTATAGGTTGTGTGGATCCGTTATAGCTACTGATAACTATTTTCTTAAACGAGAATGTTAATCATTCTCTTGCCTAGTTAGGCTGGCGACCGTTTTCTTTCTCAGTTGAACAGTACAGATAGACAAAATTTTGTTCGTACTGTTCAAATATTTACGTAATTCTGACTTTCATTTTCGATAAGCCATTCCCGTTAGGTACAGCACGGTCAACCTAATAAAATTCCTCTCAGAGGGTAACACTGCTCTGTTGCTATATACCATAATTGCTTGAACAAAATAGTTTTACTTCATAACCTGTTTCCAGTTTTGAGGTTATAGTACAGTAGTAGCAGACAGCTGGAGTGTTATAAGTGCGTACGAATGATCATGCGGAGATCGTTGAAGACTTTGTGAGGCTATTCACTAAGGATACATGGTCTCTGTACGAAGACTGAAACACGTGAAGACTGCAGCGAAATGCAGGAAGAACTGCATTGGATTTAAGTTTGCTGCAGGATGTCGATGTTTTTCCTGAACCTAATTGAACATATTGTCAGTAAATAGCTCAAGAGAACGATTTCATATATTAGACTACTGACGACAAAACACAAATACAATGACGAAAAAATAAAACTGTCGTGCGACATAAACGAAAGTTGGTAACCTGTTTGTAAATTTGAAAGGTGGTATCGAAACAAATTTCACGTCTGTCACATAAGACTGGTGCTGACGTAAGAAAATAACAGTGTCGTGCGTCATAAATGAAAGATGGTACACATGTTTGTATATTTGAAAAGTGATACCGAAACAAATTTCACTTCTGTCACACAAGACTGGTGTTAGTGGCACTACTATGAGGATCCAAATCAGATTTGCTTTAAAGAGAAGGAAGTCAGCTGAGGCCTGCAAGCAACCTGTCTGGGTGCTAGACATACTGGACGCACACTTGGAGTTATGGCCTGAGGTGGGATTCTGCAGGACAGTAGGAGCGCTCTCGTGGTTATCCCATGCACCCTGATTGCAGATTTGTACGACAGTCAGATGATTCGATCTATTGTGCTGCCATTCATAAACAGCATTCCAGGGGGTGTTTCCAAGAGGATAATGCTCGCCCACATGCCACTCCTGTAACCCAACATGCTCCACAGAATGTCGACGTGTTGCCATGGCCTGCTCGATCACCAGATCAGTCCTCAGTCGAGCACATATGGGTCATCATTGGATGACTACTCCAACGTCGTCCACAAACAGCGTCCCTGTATTCACCAGACAAGTGCAACATTCACGGAACCATCCCAAAAACGGACGTCCACCACCTGTACAATACAGTACTCGTTTCCATGCCTGACTTGAGTTCAAAAGCCTGGGGGTTACATTGCTTATTAGTGTACCAGCATTTCACATTTGTAGTGATTTATCTCGCGCTTAATTAACCTGTAATCTTGCAATGTTAATCACTTAAATGTGCCACCTAGACAAACGTAGTCCTGAAATTTTATCACTCTTCATTGTTTCTTTTTTGGTGCTACGATTTTTTTCCTCTCAGTGTAGTAAAATACCTGGAAAACGGAAGTAAAGTGGAATGACTACCTAATACAAGTAATTTGTGAGGAAACTAGATGACGCACAGATTCATTTGGAAGAATCTTACCCAAATGTAGCACATCCACGAAAGAATTTACTTAATGAAGATTTGTTCGATCAATTATTTAGTATTCTTTGATGTGGTTTTTACCAACTTAAATCATAGTATAGGACATACAGAAGTCTCACAAAGAGTTGCACAGTTCTCACGGAATTGTTTAGTAAAGTCAACAAACTTCTATAGTGGGTGCTACTGAAGATGAGTTACGCATAACGGGGAGGTTTACTGATGAAATTCCAAGAGAGTAGTTTCGAGGAAGAATCGGACAATACGCAGGGCTTCTCAGAAATTACGTTATTACTTTAATGTGTTATAGCATCCAAACTAAGATTCTCAGACAACGTCTCGTTTATTTGACACACTATCTTGCGTATCGTTTATGCCATTCAGTCAATTTCAACACGTGCGCCATTGGTGACACGCTCAATATTCTGTCTGTATTCATGCTCTGTCCGAACTCGGCGTGACATATCCGCATCAAATGTAGCAACGCCATCAAATATTCAGTTCTGTAAATTGTTGATGTTGTTCACAGGCTCAAATGGTTCAAATGGCTCTGAGCACTATGGGACTCAACTGCTGTGGTCATCAGTCCCCTAGAACTTAGAACTAATTAAACCTAACTAACCTAAAGACATCACACACACCCATGCCCGAGGCAGGATTCGAACCTGCGACCGTAGCAGCAGCGCGGCTCCGGACTGGAGTGCCTAGAACCGCACGACCACAGCGGCCGGCATTCTCAGGTTTATGGTAGGTTCTGTCCTGGACATACACCCGTAGAGAGAAGTCCGTATCTGTACTATCATGGAACCTACGACGCCAGGGAATTGGGCCAGTCCTGCCAATACAGCAATCTGGAATCACCTGGTCTAGAACATCTCTCTCAGGCTGAGCCCAATGTGACTGTCAGTGATGGCTCGTGAGTATAAATTCTGAGTGTTAAAAATTTTTTAGATTCAGACCAATTTGAGAGTGTGAAATTAATAACATCTGCCGTGTAACAGTTATGCTTATAAAAACATTTATTTAGTTACAGCAACGGTCAATAATAATAACAAGAGCAAAAACAACAATAATAATCGTAATAATGAAAATATGCATGACTTATCTGAGAAAAGAAATATTTCTTTAGTAGAACTTAGTTGTTTTGTTCACAGTAAAGTGCAGTTTAGGGCAATAACGAAATAATGTGTAATCGTGCGCAGCTCTTCATTTTGCAGTTTTACATAAGTGGGAGCTTTCGTGCTTTTCAATTTTTTTGAACGAATGTAAAAGACCTCTAAGAGAATTATTAGTTCAAGGATTTACTTCCGGGCTGAAAGTCAGATATTCTTACGCTGCTCCCACACAACAACTTGTGCTAAGTGTTGTTTCAGATGTTGTAGAAGTCCAGGAAAACGGCTGCTAAGTGCATTACACAACCTTAATACACATCATTCGAGTCTAGGCTGGCAGCAGTTGCACTGTGTGAGAGTGTCCATGAAATATCTCTCTTTTAAGTATTAATATCACAATTGATCTGATTTCTGAAATGTCACTAAATTTTTTTGTGTAGTTTGTCCTTGTTGAAACTGTAAGTTGAAACATTGTTAAAGCGCGTGGGTAGCCACATCTCACACTTGAGTCTAGACATGACAGACACGATGTAGCAGATTCGTAAATGAGGAGTTTACATTAAGTAATTCTACAGAATTTTTTGTCTGAAAACAGGCTGATTTTATTCAGAATTCCAAAAGACCATATTATTCCCCACTCTTTAGGCTACAAGACCCTATTTTTCAACAAAATCACCGTTCCATAAGACAGTATTATGTACCGTACAGGAGGGCCTGTAGGCCCTCGAAGCACCGCTCTCGTGCTCCACTTCTAACCCAATGCCTTGCTATAACAGTATCCTCCCCATCATTCATTTACTGTTTCTATCATCGGGCTAAACAGTTGGAAGTTGGAAACTGCGAAATCCAGGCACAAACAATAGAGCACCCCGTCTGGTGGGCGACTGTACCAGCACTGTCAACAGAGACATCCAGTTGAGTAGTGAGGTGTTTCATTGTGGTCCATCGACCACCTCGAATGAGATCGTCGGCAAATTCCAACACGGCAGGAGTGACAACTGTGTGCGGGCAGCTGCCAGGCTCGATATCGGACAGGTTCGCGCGACCTTGCTGCGATGATGGAAAACGCTCCGCGAACGACTCCTCATTCAAATGTTCACTGCCACGTATCCGTCGGCATTCTGCCGTCGCCTATGAATTTGTGCCATCCTCTGGCTTTCCGAACAATGACAGCTCTCCTCTGCTTGGAACTCGCCTCCATGACAGAGAGCTTGAAGGCTAGTTACAGAGCACCGACCAGTTGGAACATCAGAAAACCATAGGGGCTGAACCTGGGATATTCCATGATGTCGCACAACACAATCTGGATTTTTTAAGCGCAATTCGCCGAGAAAAGATAGTCTTGCATTACTTACTGGACACCCCACGTGGACTCGTAAGGTCAGCTATAGCAATGGCTGCAGAGGCCATTTATGCTTGCACTTTCTTTATTGTGATTCTGTAACTAGAGTTGTAAAATGCGGACACTATATACGCCTTTCGTGACAGACTATAACTAGGCAGCGAAGACCCCATGCAACAATCACTCCCTTGGGGTGCCCTCAGCAGTGTCCTTCAGAGCTAGGCCGTGAACGCACAGCAGAGAGAAAGCGGAAAATCTGGCTTCTGTATGGGTGGATGTATCGGTGCCGGACACCGGCTCATCCCGACACAGGACAGTGCGGCTGTCTCCGGCAGCCCAACCCTCAGATAACATAAACCGTTTGCACGTAGACGGGGTAAAACACGCTGGTGGCGCGAGGGAATTCGCACAAACGTTATTCCAGTGCACCGAAGCTTAGGGTAGGGGAGGGGGGGAGGAGGTAACGTCTTAGAAAGCTGACCAAATTTACACCACGAGCTGTGCGCGGTTGTAACAGTGCGGCCCACTCTCCCAGGCGATACTGAAAGAAATGAATTTTTCCTTTTGTAATCTCACGGTGCCGATTACTCGCAAGTGAAAAGAACATACCTTGTCATTGGTGGACAGGCTGTGACATACGTCTTACGTCCCACTGTATGAGCAGAGAAATAAATGAATTCAAAAATGGCTCTGAGCACTATGGGACTTAACTTCTGCGGTCATCAGTCCCCTAGAACTTAGAACCACTTAAAACTAACTATCCTGAGGACATCACACACATCCATGCCCGAGGCAGGATTCGAACCTACGACCGTAAAGGTAGTGCGGTTCCAGACTGTAGCGCCTAGAACCCCTCGGCCATCCCGGCCGGCATAAATGAATTAGATGAGGAATTAATATGAAACCGCTGGAGGGAATAACATAGACCTCATAAATTTAAACTGTTGGCCACTGTTGGCAGCAGAGTGGGAAACTGGAAAGAAGTATGAAGTGTCGTGAAGAAAAGCTGTGGACAGGCACAAGAGTTCACTGTTTAAGGCGGATTAAGGGAGTCCGTCAGAGGACGTAGGTGAGACTAGATTTGGCAGGGGGTCGCCGGAGACAGAGCTCCGATAAACTTAGATGGACAGTACGACAGACTCTTAGCAAGATAAGATCACGGCATACTCATAAACAGCTTGAGATCCGTACTCGTTTCCAAACCTCGCCAACACAAAACGCTGATCGTTAATGCGAACCGTTTTAAACTGATTGAGATGAGATTGTGAAACATAATTATCCGCCCTTGCCCAAGTTATTTACGGAATAAATTCTAGATATTCTACGAGGGCAGTTCAATAAGTAATGCAACACATTTTTTTCTGAAACAGGGGTTGTTTTATTCAGCATTGAAATACACCAGGTTATTCCCCAATCTTTTAGCTACACAACACTATTCTTCAACGTAATCTCCATTCAATGCTACGGCCTTACGCCACCTTGAAATGGGGGCCTGTATGCCTGCACGGTACCATTCCACTGGTCGATGTCGGAGCCAACGTCGTACTGCATCAATAACTTCTTCATCATCCGCGTAGTGCCTCCCACGGATTGCGTCCTTCATTGGGCCAAACATATGGAAATCCGACGGTGCGAGATCGGGGCTGTAGGGTGCATGAGGAAGAACAGTCCACTGAAGTTTTGTGAGCTCCTCTCGGGTGCGAAGACTTGTGTGAGGTCTTGCGTTGTCATGAAGAAGGAGAAGTTCGTTCAGATTTTTGTGCCTACGAACACGCTGAAGTCGTTTCTTCAAGTTCTGAAGAGTAGCACAATACACTTCAGAGATGATCGTTTGACCATTGGGAAGGACATCGAACAGAATAACCCCTTCAGCGTCCCAGAAGACTGTAACCATGACTTTACCGGCTGAGGGTATGGCTTTAAACTTTTCCTTGTTAGGGGAGTGGGTGTGGCGGCACTCCATTGATTGTCGTTTTGTTTCAGGTTCGAAGTGATGAACCCATGTTTCATCACCTGTAACAATCTTTGACAAGAAATTGTCACCCTCAGCCACATGACGAGCAAGCAATTCCGCACAGATGATTCTTCTTTGCTCTTTATGGTGTTCGGTTAGACAACGAGGGACCGAGCGGGAACAAACCTTTGAATATCACAACTGGTGAACAACTGTGACAGCACTACCAACAGAGATGTCAAGTTGAGCACTGAGTTGTTTGATGGTGATCCGTCGATCATCTCGAACGAGTGTGTTCGCACGCACCGCCATTGCAGGAGTCACAGCTGCGCACGGCCAGCCCGCACGCGGGAGATCAGACAGTCTTGCTTGACCTTGCGGCGATGATGACACACGCTTTGCCCAACGACTCACCGTGCTTTTGTCCACTGCCAGATCACCGTAGACATTCTGCAAGCGCTTATGAATATCTGAGATGCCCTGGTTTTCCGCCAAAAGAAACTCGATCACTGCCCGTTGTTTGCAACGCACATCCGTTACGGACGCCATTTTAACAGCTCCGTACAGCGCTGCCACCTGTCGGAAGTCAATGAAACTATACGAGACGAAGCGGGAATGTTTGAAAATATTCCACAAGAAATTCCCGATTTTTTCAACCAAAATGGGCCGAGAAAAAGAATGTGTTGCATTACTTATTGAACTGCCCTCGTAGTTGATGGCTTTAATTTCATAAATATTAAATCCCATGTCACAGTAATGAGTTGGAGAATATTTAAAGAAACCCCATTCAGGATACATCGTTTGGAACATTCTACACCTAATCTGGCTACCCAGAATAGTTTCCGTAGCTTCATTAATTAATATCTTATCCAGCGGACAGTTCTACTACTGGAACAAGACCAGCTATGACCGAGTCAGAGGCACAACTACGATCGACTTTTACATGAAATGGCAGAAGTCTTGCCAATTCTGTATATACATTGCCTGACGTGTATAACGACCAAAATTAGCATTTTCAGTGTTTAGGTCTGTTACCAGGCCTGGTAGGGCAAATACAGGAAGTGAACAGCATCAGATGTTGAGTGATCACTGTATAGGGAGATGCTGCATACTCGTCTGAAACTGTGTTCTCATCATCACACAGAGATTCAAAATAGCATCATTTTGGGTCTGTTTGACCGGATAGTTAAATGGTGCAACATCACGATGTGTGGGGCACTCAGGTGTGACCATGGACAGATGTTGGACAGCAACTGAACGTGGGGGCAGACATGTACGACGTAAAATTTCCTGTAGAACGCTCCTGACAAACCCCAGGGAGTATCCCTGCCTCTGGCTGGTGTGGTCCCATGACTGAGAAGCCTGGATTGTTGATGAGTGGTGTTACCGCTATGTTCAACGATGAATGGAGGGACTGCATTGCCCGGCTTGTTGTCGGGAAGAATGATGATAAACTTTCGGGAGGTGCTATTCTTCCAATGTTTTGGTTAAGTACAACAGTGATACTGCTGGCGTCCTGGTATGAGGAGCCATCGGGTGTGACCTCAGGTCACGGTTGGGAGTGACTGAGGGAGCTCTGACAGAAGAATTGTATATCATCCCTCTCTCTCTCCTTTAAACATGTCGTAAATTGTCCATATGGGGATTCGCACGTTCGCGGAGGCTTCTAGTTTCATATGTTGTAAGCAGTCAAATGCGTTACATACGCAAAAACAGATTATATTAGTTCTTTGGGGAAGTCCGCTTCACAATACAACTACGCTCCAAGCATGTACCGTACCTTGTTAAAAAATTACATTAGTATTGCCTGGGACAAATCAGTGCTACGGAGAGAGACGATACAGCCGACTACGTAGTTACAATATGACAACGATGATTAAATCCTAATAAGACCTGATTTCGACACTGAAATGCTTTTAAATATTTAATAGAAACTAATTTCACTTTTCTAATGATACTTCTTATCCCTCTACTATTGAGCAAAGATTTTATTACTGTTCCAGGCCAGAGATTTGAAATTTATTCTCGTTTAAATTCGTATTGTAACCAGTCTGACTTTAATGAGCTTTAAGTATGACAATAAACTGGTTGAAACTATTTTCGAAGCTTATCCTGTCCGGTGAAGACCGTAAATAAAGTTTTCAAATTTAACGTAATGGCTGTCTGTGCGCCATTATGACAAACGAATATCAAATGGCCAAAAGAATACTCCTACCAGATTCTTACGTTATTATTTTCTTGATAATTTCACATGGAGGGAGATGAAATGAAGGAATACACAATTACGTTTAATACATATATTGTGTAATTGCACATATGTTCACTGTCCTCTAAAATAAAATATGTCCGTAGCTTTTCGCTTCCGAAACAAAAGTAAAAGCATACATCCCTAACTTCAGAGATATAGTTCCTTATAAAGGACATTCAATAGTTTGGCACCTTTGGAATATATGTATTGTTGGGCGGTATATTACTTCAAATTGATTGGTGTTTCTGAAAGATCTGTATAAAACACACAGTTACTATTATTGTTCTTCACAGAAAATTAATTGGGTCTCATAATTCTTTCTCTTTCTGCAGTTCCACATTTATTTACATATGTGGGTAATCGGCGTTTTTGGATTAACACACACATTTTCTTTCTCTTTCCTTCTTACATTTTGTTTATGGAACACACTTTTTTTAAATTCTTCTAAGTGACAGTACAAAAGTACGCCACGAACTGCAGCGTCCTTTTGTCTTACCTCTCGCGCGACATTTTTCTACAGTTGGACGATCGTCCACATATAGTATCATACATATCTCTATGAACTGTTTGCATGATGTTGAGGTTCTCACCTGACCAGAAAGATCCCACACCTGTCACCGACAGGACATCTGCAGGACCAGTTCTGACGTCATCTCCATCCCTGTGTCAGTATCAGGCGTATCCAGGACCAGTTACCACAGTTGTGGGCAAGTTTGCATCAGGAGAGAATTAAACCACTTTATGAAACCCTTCCCAGCTGAATCAGAGCACGTGTACAAGCCAAAGTGGGTGCAGTGTCATAGTGGTAAGTGAGCTCATACTATCAACAAGTTTCGAAAATTCACATGATATCGTAATCAATAATATAATTTCAAACGACCTTCAAAATAGTGACAATTTATTTCGTTTACTCATTCTCTTTCGAGAGCACCACTTTTTCTTTGTTGGGCGGTATATTACTTCAACTTGCATCGTGTTTCTGAAAGATGCATCCAGTTTCACAAGAGCGTAACTAATAAGGAATGCAGATAGAAACTCTGTGTGGATTTCAGAATACGTGTAGAAATTGAAAGCGTACCGCGTTGCCAGTTGCAAGTTGCCTATAGTGATATGCCTGGTGCTGCTAGGTTGTTCAGTCACTCTGTTACAGGAGTTACTTACCTGAATATGCTGAAGATGTGGCTTTTTCCTGAGATTCAGAATCGAACTCAGAATTTCATTTTTTAATACGACAGATATTGGACGCTGCTTGTTAGAGCGTTCCTTAACAACGAGAAACCTTAACGATATATCAGCCATAACGGCTATACGGTTTGCACCATAGGTTTCCATATAGACTGTCTCTACATGCAATTCTGGTATATACTGCTTCACTCTACACCTGTGCTGAACTCCAGAGAAGCCGAAGTCGTTCTCGACTAATTGAAACAACAGCTCATGAATGTGGGCCTTCCTTTCAATTCCTGGAAAGTCGATCAGAATCAGCTAAAAGCATGTAAGTGACATCAGAAATACGTGAGACACAACACAGCATATTTTTTTAATATTTACTGGGACATGAGAAATCGCTCAGCGAAATGAGCTCCATATTGCATTCATCTTTAAGCTGTCACGAAACGATAACTGTGTGTTTCATTGTATCAAATGAAACTTTTACCAACAAACTAGGGTGAAGTTCTATACCTATAGAAGGAGAATATGAATCAAAGAACAGTTTGCAGATTTGTTCTGAATGATATTATTATAGCGGTATTATCAAACATATTCAGAAACCTTTATTTGCTTCTGCATCACATTTCTATTGAATATCTCATCGAGCAGTACATTCCCTTTTCTTATGACATAGTGTGACATGAAAGCAAACAAAACCAGGTTCGGTGGAAACACGCATAAAGGCGTCATTCCACCCTTGTACCCAGGAAGAATGATCAATATTCAGTTACGTAACAGGAAGGATCATTCGAAGGAAAAAAGTCAAGGAAGCATGAACTCTGAAATGCATATCTTAAGAGCTAAGTCACGGCTGCAAAATACTAACACCAATTCTTTACAGACTAATGGAAAAACTGGTAGAAACCGACCTCGGGGAAAGTTGGGATTCCGTAGAAATATTGGGACACGTGAGGCAATACACGATTTATCTTAGAAGCTAGATTAGAAAAAGGCAAACCTACGGTTCTAGTATTTGTAGAAGTAGAGAAAGCTTTTGACAATGTTGACTGGAATACTCTCAAATTTTGAAGATAGCAGGGGTAAAACACAGGGAGCGAAAGGCTATTTACAATTTGTAGAAAAACCAGATGGCAGTTACAAGAGTCGAGGGGCATGAAAGGAAGCAGTTTTCAGGAAGGGAGAGAGAAAGGGTTGTAGCCTATCCCCGGTGTTATTCGGTCTGTATATTGAGCAAGCAGTAAAGGAAACAAAAGAAAAATTCGGAGTAGGAATTACGATCCTCCCAGAAGAAATAAAAACTTTAAGGTTCATCGATGACGTAATACTGTCAGAGACAACAGAGGACTTGGAACAGCAGTTGAACGGAGTGGACAGTGTCATGAAAGGAGGATATAAGATGAACATCAACAAAAGCAGAACGAGGATAATGGAATGTAGTCAATTTAAGTCGGGTGATGCTGAGGGAATGAGATTAGGAAGTTACACACATATAGCAGTAAAGGAGTTTTGCTATTTGGGGAGCAAAATAAGTGATGATGGACGAAGTAGAGAGGATATAAAATGTAGACTGGCAATGGCAAAGAATGCGTTTCTGAAGAAGAGAAATTTGTTAACATCGAGTGTAGATTTAAGTGTCAGGAAGTCGTTTCTAGAAGTATTTGTATGGAGTGTAGCCTTTCATGGAAGTGAAAAATGGACGATAAATAGTTTGGACAAGAAGAGAATAGAAGCTTTCGAAATGTGGTGCTGCAGAAGAATGCTGATGATTAGATGGGTAGATTACATAACTAATGAGCAGGTATTGAATAGAATTTGAGAGAAGAGGAGTTTGTGGCACAACTTGACTAGGAGAAGGGATCGGTTGGTAGGACATGATCAGAGGCATCAGGGAATCACAAATGTAACATTGGAGGGCAGTGTGGAGGGTAAAAATCGTAGAGGGAGACCAAGAGATGAATACAATAATCAGATTCACAAGGACGTAGGTTGCAGTAAGTACTTAGAGATGAAGAAGCCTTCACAGGATAGAGTAGCATGGAGAGCTGCATCAAACCAGTCTCAGGACTGAAGACCACAACAACAACAAGAACTACAAGCACCTCTTCATTTTCGACAGTGTGAAACAAATCTCTTCTTCTGCTAGCTCTATGCTGTTCTTAATTCGAGCGGAGGCAGAATGGACCTAAACAAGAAAAAATCTGGGCTCTTAAAAGCGCACATTAAGAGCTATGAGCCTTGTTCAGCAGTAAATACGTATTTCACAGAAGTGACGACGAACGAGTGGTCACATATCTTACGTATTTTAGACTGCAAGAGAGTGTGTTTCTTTTTAGTCCTTACCACTATCTCTCAAATTACGGAAAGAAAAGTGCTTGCAGTAGAAGTGATTTGTTTCTCAGCTCTTAACGTATGCATTTTAGAGGCCCTCTTTATTAGACTTTCCTGTTGCAAATTATCGTTCCTATTACAGTCGTGACTACTGATCATTGCTCCTGTGATGCACCGTAGCAAAAGAAACTGAACCAGCAACCACTAAACACCAAACAATATAACTTTTTCTCCATGAAACCACCTGTACGCTTCGTGACATCATAACTTATCTTCGGAGTTTACTGGATTAGTTACTTTGCGTTTTCTGGAATTTGATGACACGCTTTCGAAGAGCATTTTTTTCAGCTGTCGCTGTTTCGCAATGCCAGTGTCTTACAGAGCGTAAGTCTCACCTGCACGCCCCACTCGTTTTCTAATACTTCGAAACATGTACGTCTGGTAGGCAACTTTTGCCAATATTGCGCAATCCATCTGACAGAGACGGGGCTGACATCTCTCTCATAGTAAAAAATAAAGCTTTCTCAATGTTCTCGAAATACACCAAGAAACTCGGATTCCAGCGTATCTCTGAAGTTCAGCAACGTGAACTAAATGTTTAACCTGTGCCATTCGCAATGCTTCCTTTTCTCCTTCTTTTTCTTGTGCTTCTCTTCTCGTCACTTTCAGAATTGTCAAAATCATTGTGTTGATAAATCTATTTGTTCACGAAGTAAAGAACGGATTTCTCTAGTTTTTGTTGCATTATTTCTTCGTTTCGGTGTGCTACACTTACCAAATCGTTCTAAACATTATACAGACCGCAGAATCTGCTGTTGTCATAGAGATTTTAGATAAATTACACGAACTTAAATTTCTGTTCGGAATGACTGTACTTCCTTCGAAATTTCATTTGACTGAGAATAACATATCAGATTTGAGAAGCTCGTATCCCTATTATAAATAGAAAGGTAGATTTTCGGAAATATCGTCGAAAACGTGAAGCATATTTAGAAAGCAAGTGGTTTCCAAGCCGTTTAAAACCAAAAACGGTCTGTTACAATAGAAATATAACGTACTTTTAGCGCCAATCTTCTAGTTAACTAACACATCCTGTCGCTGAATCGCCGGCAATAATTCAATAAGCTCACTCGACACACATAGTCTCCACAATATTGCATGGACGCAGTTTTCCACTTTAATCCTGAATGCAGCACGTTCATTAACAAAAAATCGAAAATAAATCATAAGCAGATGGAACATATCCTGTACTGCAATACAGACTTATCGACAAAGTATTCTCGGTCAAAAATAGAAGAATGTGAGTACCTTTATTTATGGGAGCCCGTGTTTCGAAATTACAATTTTTCTGTAGTGAGCTTAATATTCATCTATATTTTGAATCGTATGACATGCAGTTCACCAACAGGCGACTCTTACAAACCTAGTTCTATTCTGAAATTACGCTCATGGGAATCTATAGGCAGCAGACATTTATTCTTCCATCGCTGAACTCTTTCCTTTAGGCTGAAAACACACGATTTACGGAGAGGAAATGTTTTTCAGACTTTGACCATGTTTCAGAGCTCAGATATTGCTATGAAGAAAAAAAAGACACTTTCATGAGATCAATCGATCTAGAAAAAGCATTCTACACCGTAAAGTTGTGCAAAATATTTCAAATCCTCAGTAAAATAGCTACACACGCCATGGAAAGGCAAATAATATACAACACGTACAAGAAACAATGACGAACAGTTGGTATGAAAGACGAAGACATAAGTACTCGAAGTGAAAGTGATGTAATCGAGGGACATTTCTGTCTCCCCTGCTGTTCAATGTGTGTATCTATGTGGGAATAAAAGATGGGAAAATTCGGGGCTCAGATTCAAATTCAGTGTGAGGAGTCGTCAATAAGAATATTCGCTAATGACATTGCATCATGTGTGAAAGCGAGAAAGAATTACGGAATGCGTGGGCGGGTACATGGTGGGGGGGCACTGTGGACATAATCGTGATACAGAATGGAAACTAAAATTGTCAACTAGACAGTCTGGAAGCATACCATCAGTGGATGCTGTTCTATCCGTTGTTTACTTTGAGAGTCAATCGTATTTACAGCAGTTAACGTTACTCAGTTTTCCCTGATGTACTCATTCCACATTCATTACCTTTACTTCCTTATAAGGTTTAGATCCAGGTAGAGACATGAAGTTCCGAAATTAGACGTGCGACAGCATTCGTCAATATCTAAAGCTGTCATCAACCCGAATTTCGGTTAGAGCATCTCATTGCTTTACTAGGCATGGTTCTATTAGAGATGGTATACCGTTGTCGCTCTCCTACCTCTGAAATTAAATATCCAGCCTGTTACAGTGGGAGCTACAGTTCAACGTGGTTTCAGAATCAGGGTACTACTTGCACTAAAAATGTATCGGTAGAGGTGAAAGACGTAAAAAGAGACAAATAAAAATCTGATTGGCGAGGAATGGAAGTCGAGTCATCTGGATCTGTAGGCTGGTATTTTACCACTGAGTAACGGAAGTAAGGAAATTAAAAACTGATTTTTCTAGAATTTCTACGCAGAAAACCTGTCATTGGAAAGAAGAATAACAAATATTCTTACAAATGCTGGAATAGGGCATACATAATGTTTATGAAAACTCTAAGCGAAATCAGCTCTATATAACCAAACGTGATTTTTATCTGTTTTCTCTGACATAATTAACGAAGCGATGCCACGATGAGAAATGTATTCTGGCCTGTAAACTTTGTTTCAATGCGGTTGTTTTTTGCTGTGGCTGATTCGTCTTTCAAATGAAGTGCCGACCACGAAGAATGTAAAGTGATATGTACGTCAGTGTTGGTCCAGTGGACCAGAGAAGATGTATACGACCGCCCTTCTAGTTATGAACGGCTGGTGTTTTCAGATTCTCTTCACCTCTCCATGAGTCGAGCAACCATTACATATCGTACGAGAACCAGTAAATGGCGCACAAACCTTAACCAAAAATGTTTAATCACTTAGTCTGTGTTCGTACTTCAAGGTAGCATCATCATAGTGATAGTATTATTGTTTCACACGATATGGAGATGACACAGTGAAATCGGAGCAGTAAATTTAGTACGCGTAAGTAACAGTCTTTTCCATTGCTTGGAGTGTTATAACTTGGAAACATCCGGTGTAAATCCTTGTTAGATAATTTTTAAGACGTTATGTTATTCCTTGTTATGAAGGACTAAAAAGGCAGTATGCGTTTGACACTCAGCATTTATGCTGCATTATTTTTTGTTAATTTTGCTCCAAACATCATATTTAGCGTAACGCCCTGGAATAAATTCACGGGGGCGGGTTCATAGGGGCCAAATGACTACATCATATTACAGCTTATTTCAAAGCAGATTCAGTTAGTAATGCTTACTTTTGAATGCATTACGGGAACAGCAGTGATCAATGTCTTGTAAATAATTACTATTAAAAACAGTCTTGATCACGATTTATTTAACAAGGTGACCGGTTTCGACCACTACTGTGGTCATCTTCAGACCTTTGAGTAGGAACCCCTTTCTGTTGGAGAATCACAACTGTTTTTAATAGTAATTAGTTAGTAATGCTGTTAATGGGTTCAACGAACGTGAGATCAAGTACGTACAGTCGGTAAAGCTATTAATGGGTTCAAGAAACGTGAGACCGAACCTGATGATCGCCTTGGTTCAGCGGGCACCAGTAACCACAGATCTTGGTCTTCTTACGAGCGCTGCTGAAAATGACAATACTCCATCTCTGTATGTGGCAGCTAAATGTCAACTGAAACAAATTCTCGATGATTCTCCTGATAAACGTCAGACAAAGAAAACGACGAACCAGGACTTTCTAAAAATGCTATTCCATAAAGCCAAAACGTTTGCGAAGTATTTTCGATTTTAAATCATTACCCAAGAAAAGGCCATGCCGGAAAAATTGGAAGAGTCACAGAAAGTAAAGTGCAAGTGTTTTAATAATAGCACCAACAAAACCGATGCTGGATAGTTCAGAAGCTCGGAAGGAGGGAAACCGATGCTGGATAATTAAGAAGCTCAGATGGAGGGACATTAACATTTAAAAATAATTCCAATGAAAGTATTGTCAGTGTCTTGCAAACGATGAAATTTACTTTGATCTCGACAAGAAAATCGAATGTTTTGCAAACACTGCACACTAAAAAATTTAATTTTAACAAATCCATTTCATTTAGTACTGTTCAATAGGAATTACATAGAAGTTTTTAATTAATTTACTACCTCAAATTTTGAAGGAATAAACACTGATTAGCATTGTCACCCTTCACCATAGTCAAAATCGATATGTTTGCATTAGTTTTTAAATTTGAAAACAAATAGTTATTATTCTATGGAAGAAAAATTTACACGATTAAGTGTTGCATAAATACGAGGTCATTTTTCTAACACCATGAAAGAAAAACAAGCCATATATACAATTAATTTATTAACAGTCGTGTCCCGGTCTACGCTATTAGTGGAAAAAGTTGTGGTTTTTTCTGAAAGTTGATGATGCCGTGGCGTTAGCGATACTCGTTTGCGAGTATTGCATCGCCCTGAGGACTTGAACTAAGAGAGCGCTCTGACATACTGACCGACTCTGCACATAGTGCCATTGTGCCATTGGTATCCACAGAGTACAATGACCGCAATTTTTTCTTATTGTTTAGGGATCTCTAAACTGAGCCCGAAAGTCTTCCAATCCATTTCTGTTCAGTTTCTACAGTGCCAAAGAGGTGAACGCTTTTAGTGGGACAATACCTGTTCACAATCAGCTGTTGTAGCTAAACGTGTTCTCTAAATGTTGATTAAGCGGATAGTCATGACGATATTCCTTATACTCTGATATAATGTTGTTCTGTAAACTGTCCTAAGTCACCAATAGAAATATCTGCACTTATACTCATTACGCGCTATATTTTTCGTTCAGCACATCCATAGTGAGTAGACATTTTTTACAAAGAAGACATATGCTAACATTTGTTAAACAGATCTTAATTAACATCTTTCTTAAGGAAGTAGAAGATCATAATGTGAAATATCTTTTGACAATTACCAGTAGTCACTAGAAGAAATTAAACTGAATGGATGACTCCACACATTAAGCGAGTAGTGATGGGAATTTTTACAAATGGTTCAAAAGGCTCTGAGGACTATGGGACTTAACATCTGAGGCCATCAGTCCGATAGACTTAGAACTACTTATATCTAACTAACCTAAGGACATCACACATATCCATTCCCGAGACAGGATTTGAACCTGCGACCGTAGCAGTAGCGTGGTTCCGGACTGAAGCGCCTCGAACCGCTCGGCTACAGAGGCCGGCGGAATTTTTACAATATGTTATTAAACTATGGTAACTGATTATTAGCTTAAGAAATTAAAATTTCTTAATTTGCACTAGACTGTGGCATTTTCACATTAAATAAAAATGAAACGCAATTGAGTGTGGAATTTTTAAGTTACATGAAAGGATTTGGAGTGCCGACGAGAAGAACGTAAAGAGATGATTGGTAAGAAACGTTTAATGTGACTTCTGAAGAAGAAACGTTTAGTTTTACGAGAAAACTGCCTAAGGATGATGGTTTTTCAGTTACAGTTTTCAAATCACATTGCCTCTTGAAAGAGAAAGCAATAATTTACTTGGTAAAAAATTCTAAGGCTCATTGCCAGGCTGTTTAAATCTTGGTTGCTAAGAGACAAATGGAACTGGCAGATGTACTTAGATGAGGGGTAGTGCTATTTACTGGCTGGTGGTAGGACTGCCATCAGGACGGTGGAACACTCGCCGCAATTGGCTGACGGATTCTCATGGCAGTGGGACAGGCGAGCTGCAGTAGGTTTGCCATATCTGTCGACTGTTTGTGGGTGGCTCGCTGTGCCTTCTCGGTCGCAAATATCCTTTTTGCCGTCTTGCCAACCAGTGCCCTCCAAGGTGATCTTCTTACGTGCTTCAGAGCTATGACCCTGGACGTGACCATACAATCTGTCGGTGGACTCTTGTCCTTCTGCAACTAGTCTCTTGGCCGGTGTTTCTGGGCTTCCACGACGTGCCGTGAGCTGGGCACGTATAAGGCGCCGTCTACCTGGTGTGAAAATGGTTGACTGAGATAACCCTGTCATGCCTGACTCACACGGTATCTCACATGCTGCCCGATTAATTTTCTGTCTTTTTTATGTTTTTGTTTTCCTTTTTTTTCTTTTGTTTAGGTGACTGGTACGACTTTCTCGTACGCAATAAGGTGTTTGAAGATGAGATTTACACTCTGAAATCCAGGAACTATGTACGCATTTATCCAAATTAAACGTTTTTCAACTGCAACTGCAGCGGACCGACTCATTACTGAGAATTGCAACAAATGAATTGCAGCAACAGTTGTGGATGTCCCGTAAAGAGTGTATTAATCAAATTATTGTCCCTCATCTTTGTTTATTGTTCTGTGCAGCCCACAGTTCTCATGGCTGGACGACCACACGTGAACTTCGCTATATAGAATTCCTTCATAGGACAAATTTCATATCGCCAGTTAAGAATAGATATTCTGTATTCCGTTCATTTGTCACCTCCTTGTCCTATTGAGCTAAAATCTCGTTCAAATCAGCGCGATCTTCCTCCCATTTTCGTTAGCAGATAAGCAAACGGAAAGGCTAAAAGGGATTCACAGCAAGCGTTCTTACCCTTTACGTATCATCATATCACACTAGCGTTTCACGTCCTCTCGAGGCATCGAATTATCCCCTCTGCGCCTTGATATGATAACGTGTTACTTCTACTCTCCTCAACAGCGCAGAAAATCATTCTGGCTACGCTAGCGTCGATGTGCTAAAGGGTGCTGCTGAGGAGAGCAGGGGGGTAAGACGGCCGTTGCGTCTCTCTTCTGCCAGCGCCAGTCTCCACCTCCCACAAGGTTGGCCAGTGTTCAGGTGCGAAGTGGCCAGTCCTCTGTGGTCAGAAGTATTATGAAGGCTTAGCTGTGAGATGGTGTCAAATGTGAACATTTAGATATTAATAATCGAGGTGTTTTAAGTTGTATATGTGGGGAACTGAAAGGTAGCTACATGTTAATACATGTAATAACCTGAGATAATTATAACAACATTGACATTAATTTGCTCCATATTAAGTGAACGACAGTCCAGGTATATATGCCGACGTTGCAAGCTGAAGATGAAGAGATAGAGACCGTATATGAGTGAATACTCTGTTCCAGAATCACAAGAGAAGGAGGTATACTTGGAAAAAGCCTGGTGATACGGGAAGACTACAGTTAGATTACATCATGGTCAGCCAGAGATTCCGAAATCTGATAGTGGATTGTAAGACACACCCAGGAGCAGTTTCAGACATTAGTCAGAAAGAATCAACACACAAGGAAGTGTGGTACAGAAGTAGTAACGAATGATGAGATACAGTTGAAGTTCTCTATAGCCTTAGAGAATAGCTCAGTAGGCACTAAAGTTGAAGAGGTGTGGGCATCTCTAAAAAGGGCCATCAAAGAAGTTGGAAAGAAAAATAAAGGTACAAAGGATGTGCTTGATGACGATCCGTTTGGGTTTAGGAAAAGTAAATGCAATACTGACGTAGCGGTTAATAATGGAAGCAATATTAAAGAAAAATCAAGACACGTTCGTAGGATTTGTCGATCCGGAGAAAGCCTTCGGCAGTCTAAAATGGAACAAGGTGTTCGAAATTCTGAGAAGAATAGTAGTAAGTCATAGGTAGACACGGGTAATATACAATACGTACAAGATCCAAGAGCGGATAAGAAGAGAGGACGACCAGGAACGAAGTGCTCGGACTAATAAGTGCGTAAGACAGGGATGCAGTCTTTCGCCTCTACTGTTCTTGTTATTATATCGCCAACCGGTTTCGACCCGACGTAGGGTTTCCTGCCGTTATGTAGACAGGAGTGACACCACCAGCAGTCGACCAATGGTGTAAACGCCCCGAAGGTGACCCCTACGTCGGGTTGAAACCGGTTGGCGGTATAATAACGATAATAAATGCGATTAAGACTGTTCTTGAATTATTGACTAATCATACTAATCGCTGCTTTTCTCCACAACCATGTGGTCCAAAAATCTACTGTTCTATCTGTGCATCGAAGAAGCAATGTTGAAAATAAAAGAAAGGATCAGGAGTGGAATTAAAATTAAAGTTAAAAGAACTTCCCCGATGACTTTGCTGTCGTGAGTTAAAATGAAGAAGAATTACATGATCTGCTGAACGGAATGAACAATCTAATGAGTAAAGAATATGGACTGAGAGTAAATCGAAGTAAGACGAAAGTAAAGAGATGCAGCAGAAATGAGAACAGCGAGAAACTTAACATCAGGGCTGATGGTCACGAAGTAGATGAAGTTAAGGAATTCTGCTAGCTAGGCAGTAAAATAACAAATGACGAACGGGGCAAGAGAAGTCTGCTAGTATCAAACGTAGGCCTTAGTTTGGGGAAGAAATTTCTAAGAAAGTACGTCTGGAGTACAGCACTGTCTGTCAGTGAAACATGGACTGTAGCAAAACCGGAACAGAAGAGAATCTAAGAATTTGGGATGTGGTGCTACAGACGAATGTTGAAAATTAGGTGGACTGATAAGGAAAGGGATGAGGAGTTTCTGCGCAGAATAGGAGAGAAAAGGAATATGTGGGAAACACTGATAAGGAGAAGGGACAGGATGATAGGACATCAGTTAAGACATGAGGGAATGCCTTCCATGGTACTAGAGGGAGCTGTAGAGGGCAAAAACTGTGGAGGAAGACAGAGATTGGAATACATCCAGCAAATAATTGAGGACGTAGGTTGTAAATGCTAATCTGAGATGAAGAGATTGGCACAGGAGAGGAATTCGTGGCGGGCCGCATTAAAGCAGTCAGAAGACCGTTGACCCAAAAAAAAAAAGAAGTATCGAGTTAGTCATTTGTGAGAATTAAGAATAAGTCTATTCTAATTCCGCGGCAGTTGCATGAGGATGCAAATTATGATTGCTTTAATACACGCTGTAAAAGTCATAAGCGTCAGTTATCTTTGACATTGTACGTTGTGAGTTGATATTAGTCAAGAATGCATTTAAGGCGACTAAGACCCCAGCATCAATAACTCACTGAGTTGGAACGAGGTCGTGTAATGGGACTACGAGAAGCTGTATGTTACTCCTGAGATACTGCAGAAAAACTTCGCTGGAATTGAGCCACTGTATGTGATTTGTGGCAGTGGTGGTACGACACTGTACGGTCGCAAGAAGCCTCGGCTCTGGACGACCACGTGGCACTACTGAGATGGAAGACTATCGTGTTCGGGGTATAGCTCTGCTGCGTCGTACTGCATCTGCAGCGACAACTTCAGGAGCATTTGACACCACTGTGACACAACTCCTACGAATATCGATTACGTAAAGGACAACTCCGAGCCAGAAGCCCTGTAGCGTGCATTCCACTGACCCCAAACACCGACGTAAATGGTGTGAAGCGACAGCTCGTTGGAGGGCAGGTTGGAGGTCTTTTGTGTTTTATGATTAGAGCAGGTTCTGCCCTGATGCCAGTTATAGCCGTGTGTTGGTTATAAGGAGCCAGTTCAGGGCCTGCAACCAACTTTCCCTCCGCGTTCGACACAGTGGACCTACACTTGGACTTATGGTCTGAGGCGGATTTCGTATGACAGCAGGAGCTCTCTTGACGGTTTTCCCAAGTATTCTGACTACAAATATGTAAATCGGTATGGTGATTCGACCTGTTGTGCTGCCATTCATGAACAGCATTTCAAGCGGTGTTTACCAACAGGGTAATTGTGTCCGCAGCTCGTTGTCTAGGGACTAGCGTTGCTGTCTCTCGATCACAGCGTCCCAGGTTCGATACCCGGACGAGTTCGGAATTTTCTCTGCCCGGGTGCTGGGTGTTTGTTTTGTCCTCTTCATTTCATCATCATCATCATTTGTGAGAGGGACTAGATGTTTTCTTTTCAGAAAACGGACTGAGTAAAAATTGGGACTTTGTATGGGAGCTGATGACCACGCGGTTGGGCGCCGCACAAACCAAACATCATCATCAAATGGTTCGAATGGCTGTGAGCACTATGGGACTTAACATCTGAGGTCATCAGTCCCCTAGAACTTAGAACTACTTAAACCTAACTAGCCTAAGGACATCACAAACAACCTTGCCCGAGGCAGGATTCGAAGCTGCGACAAACATCATCATCATTACCAACAGCTCACTAACCGCTGTTGTAACCCAGCAGGCTCTACAGAGTGTCTCCAATCGAGAACAAATGTAACATCGTGTGACGACAACTCGATCGTCATCTACAAACAGCTTTAACCGTCCCTGAATTGACCGACCAAGTGCAGAAGGCATGTAACTCCCTTTACACGATCTGGCATCCGTCACCTGGACAGAACAATGCATGTACGTTTGCGTGCTTTCTGGCGGCGAAACCGGTTGTTGATGTATAAGCATTTCACATTTGCAATGGCTTACCTCCCGCTTACTTTAGCATGTGATCTTGCAAAGTTAATCACTTAAATGTTACCTAGACAAATGTATTCCCGAGATTTAATTACTCTATATTAATTGTAGTTTGGTGTTAGGAATGGATCCGTTAGCTTAATTCGAACCTCACATAGCAGGCGAAGTGAGGTGCCACAGTGGTAAGACGATGGAACTACATTAAGGAAGATGGCGGTTCAAATACGCGTCAGCCCTTCCAGAGTTAGCTCTCCTGTGGATTTTCGTCAGCAGTCTCCATGATGATTCCTTCCGTATCCTTCCAACATCTGAACTTGCATTCCGTCTCTAATGACTTCAATACCAACAGGATGTCAAACCCGAATCCTTCCGTACGTCAGCAGTTTAATCTGTCGAAGCTTCTCCTTTTGACCTGTAATACAGCATGATTAGTTTCTGTTGTAGTGTAACACGTGGGATGTGATTTCTTTTTCCGAAGAGTGCATGATTTGTTACCGACAGGAATGGAACTTTCTTGAAAGGTAACTATTTAAAATTTTCTTCGCGTGGAACTGTAAAGGTCAGTAACTCCATGAAATACTTTGTGTAGAATAAAAGCTCACACTAGGTCTTGTTTAGTAATGCTGCATTTTTCAGGAAGTGTTAGCAGTCGTTACCACTAAACAGGATTGTGTGTGTAGGATGCGGGTACTTCAGCACCCTCGTTTGTACAACCTCCATTTTGTGACGGGGTGGAATCACAATTCTTTGCAGTAAAGGTGATGAGTGTGGAAAAGTCGAGATGGTCCTCATAATCCAGTCGTTTCGGTAGTAGTTAATAACGGATGCTCGAGGTGCTATAAAGACCAACACCACTGAACAGTGGACGAAAGGAATCGAGTGTCTTGCAGTGATAAATCACGCTGTACCCTGTGGCCGTGAAACGATTCGTGTCTGACAAACGCCTGGCGGAAGTTACTTTGCATGACGTGCAATGCCGACGACGAAGTACCGAGAAGGCGGTGTTACAATATGGCGACAATTCTCGTCGTTGGCGTGTGTTCTCCGTTAGCGCTTCACAAACGCTAAATGCAGAAGAATTTTAACATATTTTGCAGCATTGTGTACTGTGTACTGTGAAGGAGCATTTCGGGGACAATGATTGTATCAAAATGAATATTCACCGTAGCATAAAGCAGCATCCGTGAGGCAACATTTGTCCACAGTAACATTTCTGTAATGGAGTCTTCTGCTTACAGTCTCGACCTGAAACCAATGGAGCATCTTCGGGATGATTTACACGTAGACACCCCTTCAGATCCTTGCGTCTAACTACTTTCTACGGTTTCGAGCCATATTAAGGACCGCTAATAGGTGACCGGACTGTTTTGACCACATGGTGTATGTGATTGCTCTTGATATAACTCTTACAACACTTTAAATGGGAAGCTCAACTTTTCTTGGTACCCTGTGCACACTGCAGTGACACATCACATTAACATATCCAAGCAATGACCTGCAGTTTTGCGAATACAGAGAACTCTTCATCAACGGAAACAATACACCGAAGCATTTAAAATTACAAACTGCTTCTCCAGGCATGACAGAAGTAGAAGTACGAAGTAAAACTGTTGTCACATAACAAGTACAAGGTAAGTATTTAAAAAAATTTAATAGTAGTTTCCTAAAGCCATCCATTGTTAATATACATTAAAAGAAATCAAATGATTGTACAGTGAAAAGAAATATTGTATACGCAAACAATATATTCCCACATGCTTTACAATAATGGAATAGTTTTAATTTACGGTTCCTTAATTTACGTTATTGGACCATCCACCACCGAAATTGTTAAATAACAAAATATCTGATAAGCGAGGCGCTGTTAAAATGTTACATGGGCAGTAAAGTCTACTATGAATCAACTTAAAACTTGTAAGAATGGTTCACAATTTTTTTACTCTTATAGACCCTCGTCTCTGCTGCCTCGAAGTAAAGAACAGCGTAACCATCATATCTGACATTCCTTCGAAGCAAAACAGAGTTGTTATAAACGAATTAAACAGCATTGCTATGTAATCCACAATGGATGTAGTTGCTAGACTCTGGCATTCGAATCAGTTTCTACAACAAGGCCGAGTTGAAACGTAAACTATCGTTAATCTAATCCTCCTTCCATGTCTCATCCTAACCACTTTCTTTTTTACTGCCATAATTTCATTTTACGAGAGGTGCCATTGCGAACAAGATGAAACGGCGCCGTATTACGGCTCCAGAAGAATGAGGACGACTTTAGCTTCAAGAATATTACTATCCGGCCGTACACTTTTATTTTACAGCATTCCGTAGGATAGCATTCGCAATTAAACGGAATTATTCTTCTATAATCGTCAAAAGTACAGAATAATTTGGAAATAAATATAAGAATGTCACATAATTTTTTAGCATCTATTAAAGTTTAAACAATTGGAAATTGGCTAGGGTCTCCCGCCAGGTGCAAGTCTTTCGAGTTGACGCCACTTCAGCGACTTGCGTGTCGATGGGGCTGAAATGACGATGATACGGACAACACTACACGCAGTCCCTGAGCGGAGAGAAGTCTCCGACCCAACCAAAAACCGAACCCGGGCCGTTAGGTATGACATTCCGTCGCGCTGACCACTCAGCTACCAGGGGCGGACTCTAAACAAGTAATGTTCTGCCGCCTTATGTTTGAGAAAGTAGTCAAGCTACTTTTGTTGAGTACTGGCTGGGAAAGTGGAAGCAAAATATATGTACTCGTCTGATTGTAGAACGAACATAAAGTACGTGAAAGTAGTTCTCAGTTTCTGCTTTCCTACTTCTCATTCAGGTATATTTTCAGTTGTGTAGCTAGTATTTCAATTGCGTAAAAAGAACTAAACAGAAAGTTCAGTCTCATCGCAAACAAATGTTATACTGTAAACTACAATAATCTGCAGCACTTAGGTTGTGGATTTGTAGTGCTTAACGGAATACTTGTGCAGTTGCCGTTGATTTCGTTATGTTTATCAAGCTAATCAAAACACATAAACAGATTCTCAGTCGACTCCCGACACCAAAATGCCTAAACGACTGAGAGATCACTTTCACTCATTTATTAGTCAGTATTCAATGAATTTAATTATTCAGCCCTCTCTGATTTTGCTATACATATTCAATAATTCTGGTAGGTGTTATGAATACCACAACTGAAGAAATAATGCCAAAGATACATTAGAAGATTGCGAGACATATCAATTATTAATGTACTTGATAACGGCAGCATCCAGAATGAGTGACCCAATTGGGAATTTAGAAGACTAACGTAGACGTTAACACAGCACACGTTCCTCTATCATATCCAGAAAGGTAAATGTTAGAGCAAGCTCACTCCGTAAAGAACTGCCAGATGGATTTGGAATGAGGGAATGTCGGTTATTTCACACAGTCATGAAGCGGGCTTTCTCTTTCCATGACACCTCGGCTCGTGCAAGACCTGGAGATATGGCAGTAGTGTATGTATGGGACCAGAGGGCAGCAGACAGTGAACGGGTGCTAGACATCAATGTGATCAAATCTCCGCCATATTCTCCACGTCCCAGTGAAAGACATTACAGCAGACCCGGCCACGATGTGCCTAGCTACAGACGGGACGAGTATGTTGAACTAATGCGGCTTAGGTTCGGTTTGGCTGGGATTTGGTCATTACTTCCTGGTAGCACTTGGTAAAGCGAGATATTTCATTTAGAATTGAGGAGTGGCAAGTTTCGATCAGGGCATATCTCCTCAGTTCGGCTGAATAGTGGTGTCAGCTCTGTTTGCCATTCGCCGTTTGTTTGTGGTATGAAGAACGTTCTTAGGCCAAGTGGCTGTTTGCACACAAGGGCATTCTTGCGACCTGTCATTACAAGCCTTTACAAATGATTGGCAATGACAGAACAGAGGCATGACAACTCTCAATATACAGGGTGTTACGAAAAGGTACGGCCAAACTTTTAGGAAACATTCTTCACACACAAAGAAAGAAAATATGTTATGTGGACATGTGGCCGGAAACGCTTACTTTCCATGTTAGAGCTCATTTTGTTAATTCTCTTCAAATCACATTAATCATGGAATGGAAACACACAGGAAATGTTGAAAATGTTCTCCGTTATCGAGGACACATGCATCCACCCTCCGTCGCGTGGAATCCCTGATGCGCTGATGCAGCCCTGGAGAATGGCGTATTGCATCACAGCCGTCCACAATACGAGCACGAAGAGTCTCTACATTTGGTACCGGGGTTGCGTAGACAAGAGCTTTCAAATGCCCCCATAAATGAAAGTCAAGAGGGTTGAGGTCAGGAGAGCATGGAGGCCATGGAATTGGTCCACCTCTACCAATCCATCGGTTACCGAATCTGTTGTTGAGAAGCGTACGAACACTTCGACTGAAATGTGCAGGAGCTCCATCGTGCATGAGCCACATGTTGTGTCGTACTTGTAAAGGCACATGCACTAGAAGCACAGGTAGAGTATCCCGTATCAAATCATCATAACGTGCTCTATTGAGCACCGAAGAACATGGGGCCCAATCAAGACATCAATAACAATGCCTGCCCAAACGTTCACAGAAAATCTGTGTTGATGACGTGATTGCACAGTTGCGTTCGGATTCTTGTCAGCCCATACATGTTGATTGTGAAAATTTACAATTTGATCACGTAGGAACGAAGCCGCATCCGTAAAGAGAACATTTGCACTGAAATGAGGATTGACACGTTGTTGGATGAACCATTCGCAGAAGTGTACCCGTGGAGGCCAATCAGCTGCTGATAGTGCCTGCACACGCTGTACATGGTACGGAAACAACTGGTTCTCCCGTAGCACTCTCCATACAGTGACGTGGTCAACGTTACCTTGTACAGCAGCAACTTCTCTGACGCTGATATTAGGGTTATCGTCAACTGCACGAAAAATTGCCTCGTCCATTGCAGGTGTCCTCGTCGTTCTGTGTCTTCCCCAGTCACGAGTCATAGGCTGGAATGTTCCGTGCTCCCTAAGACGCCGATCAATTGCTTCGAACGTCTTCGTGTCGGGACACCTTCGTTTCGGAAATCTGTCTCGATACAAACGTACCGCGCCACGGCTATTGCCCCGTGCTAATCCATACATCAAATGGGCATCTGCCAACTCCGCATTTGTAAACATTGCACTGACTGCAAAACCACGTTCGTGATAAACACTAACCTGTTGATGCTACGTACTGATGTGCTTGATGCTAGTACTGTAGAGCAATGAGTCGCATGTCAACACGAGCACCGAAGTCAACATTACCTTCCTTCAATTGGGCGAACTGGCGGTGAATCGAGGATGTACAGTACATACTGACGAAACTTAAATGAGCTCTAACATGGAAATTAAGCGTTTCCGGACGCATGTCCACATAATATCATTTCTTTATTTGTGTGTGAGGAATGTTTTTTAAAAGTTTGGCCGTATCTTTTTGTAACACCCTGTATATTACGCAGTTGCATAAGCGAAGGGTACTGAATATTTACTATGAACCGTTATTACAGCACCAAGCTGAAAGAGTTTATTCAGTTACTTGACAACGAAAGAGCAAAATATTGCTTTTGTGTTAGTAGAAGAGCCAATACCGTGTTACGAGTAGAGGCCGAAATGAACGCGTCTTTGCCCACGCAGACCGGCGTGAGGAGGGAAGAACTATAGTGAAGTGAAGTCTGGAACATGACAAGGAATGAGAATTCAGAAAGCGGACATAATTGGTTTGATACTTATCTTTGATCCATTAATGTTGAACGTAGCTCTTGAAGGTACATATTCACAAAATTATCTGCTCAGAATACATTCTTAGATAGTAACTATAGTAACTGAATATGGTGCCTTGCTAGGTCGTAGCAAATGACGTAGCTGAAGGCTATGCTAAACTGTCGTCTCTACAAATGAGAGCGTATGTAGACAGTGAACCATCGCTAGCAAAGTCGGCTGTACAACTGGGGCGAGTGCTAGGGAGTCTCTCCAGACTAGACCTGCCATGTGGCGGCGCTCGGTCTGCAATCACTGATAATGGCGACACGCGGGTCCGACGGATACTAACGCACCGCGGCCGATTTAAAGGCTACCACCTAGCAAGTGTGGCACCACAATTGCAACGATTGGCAATGGGATTCATGGTTCTGTACACTGCGAAGCACTTCCTGCTATATTTGCAAGGATGGAGCACATGAAGAAATCGAGGTACGAACACTAAAATTTCCGAAATCGTATGCACTATCTCACTGACAGTTGCAACATTTTCCGATGGAACTGACCGAAGAATGTGGAGATCTTATATGTTACTGCAAAGAACGTTGTTTAAGGCAGTGGACCTCGCCTGGAATGATTTTTCGAATGAAAACTCGCTGTTGTTGAATTTCTAAAGGAGAATGGCGTGCAGGGACGAGAAGTAGAACATCCAGAATGGATTGCAGAACCCACATTTTAAGTGGACTTGACGACACACTCCCTAGAGTAAGTCATTTCAAGGTGAGAAACAACTTCTTCATTAACAGAATGAGACTTTCACTCTGCAGCGGAGTGTGCGCTGATATGAAACTTCCTGGCAGATTGAAACTGTGTGCCCGTCCGAGACTCGAACTCGGGACCTTTGCCTTTCGCGGGCAAGTGCTCTACCATCTGAGTTACCGAAGCACGACTCACGCCCGGTACTCACAGCTTTACTTCTGCCAGTACCTCGTCTCCTACCTTCCAAACTTTACAGAAACTCGCTGTTGTTGAATTTCTGAAGGAGAATGGCGTGCAGGGACGAGAAGTAGAGCATCCAGAATGGATTGCAGAACACTTTCTTTCAGGAGTGCTAGTTCTGCAGGTTCGCAGGAGAGCTTCTGTAAAGTTTGGAAGGTAGGAGACGAGGTACTGGCAGAAGTAAAGCTGTGAGTACCGGGCGTGAGTCGTCCTTCGGTAGCTCAGATGGTAGAGCACTTGCCCGCGAAAGGCAAAGGTCCCGAGTTCGAGTCTCGGTCGGGCACACAGTTTTAATCTGCCAGGATGTTTCAACTTCTTCATTACTTGATTGGGATGAATTTAAAAAGACAGCCGCGATATAGAAGGGACACATTCTAAGAAACACAGTTCAGTTCCCTAAGCTCACTGCCGTTAAAGGAAATGCGAGGTTTAAAGAGTTCTTGGTGGCCTTGAAAGAACTGCAAGAGTAGGTTCTTAAACGGTTTGAGGTCATTGCCAGTCTTACATCTATTTCGAGCTGTTTTCGAGACGGTTTGCCGTTTCAGCAGAAAGCGCCCCCGTGCATCTGCAGAAATAAACGACTGACCTGCAAGGTAGTTGTCGTAGAATTCCCACATCTCCATAACGGGGATGAAAAAGTGCTACAATATTTCTGTCAACATATTTCAGTGAAAGTCCCTTTTTTCGATTATGAAACTGAAGGTGTCATGATGAAGTGGCAATATGAGGCGAAAATCTGTAAAGTAATCTGTGTCTGTCCTTTTACCAACAGCTTGTACCAGGTAAATATTATGCAGCACCTTCAGCGCGCCAGAAATAAGTAATACTGAAAATATATATTTGTGATTACTGCAAAATGTTAAATATAAAAACAAGTCGTATGCAGGTGACTGCGCCGCCATTTAAGCGCGACGCGTTCGCAGTTCCTCAGCGTCACCCGTCTCATGCTCAGACAGCGTGCAAGTTAAGTCCCACAGTACTCAGAGCCATTTGAACCTCCTTGCAGGCCTAACCACGTGGGAAGACTTGTGTGAAGTAAAGTGCCAACTGCTACAAGAGAGAAAAGTGAGCCCACATATTGTTCATAAAAGTCTCCTTTACATTTAAAATGTCTACATAGTAAGTAGATTTCCTTCAGCTAACAAAAACAGGAGAAATTTTACCCCCATTCATCTTGAAAGTGATTACTGCTGGGGTATTAGTAAACAAATATTTCACATAGAAGTTCCTCAGAGTCAAGTCAAGAAGTGAACGCAACTCCGTTTTTCGACAGATGTCTGACATCCAGGGGAGCAGTAGAATTCCGAGGAAGAGGCGAGCATAACGATTGAATCGTCGAGCGTAGATGTTTGAAGAGGAATATGGCACTGCCTAACTGCTCGTTATATTTTTCCGTTAATTAAAACAGTCACGAAAGCCAGCCGTAGATTCGACACCGTCTGTTGGAGTTGAGACGAAGACACTCATACTGCTGCATAGACATTTATTTCGCAGAAATTACTTTCCGTACTCCGTGTCTTTCGCCTGTGCCTCATATGCTGGTTGCTGCCAACGAGTTGAACTCTTCCGTGTTGACCACGACTTCGCATTCTGCAGTGCTAATTGGTATGACGTTCGCTGATTGAGGGTAATGTGAATATCAATTAGTACCTCAGGGAAGTCTTAGAACCCGAAGTGGTGAAATAAGTCCGTGCGAGTCCAAATGCCGTATTTCAGAATGATACTGTCACGTTGGACTGTCTTTCAAATTGTGACGGATACCATTTCCTCGCCGCATAGCACGTCAGTCTACTATGTCATCCACCAAACAACGCTCGTAGCTGATGGTTGGCATCTTCTTCGACCACTAACAATGTATTGTGGATAGAAAAAGACTCCCGCCAAAGGAGTTTCACCAGGATTACAACTAGGCCTTCTTTCATTCCAGTGCATAACGTGAAGACACCGACTGGGGAATGCCGCGCATTCAAATAATATAGAGCATGTACAATTCTGAATCTTAATGGTTTTCAGAAAAGTAACTAGTTACGGAATCAACTGATGAGTGTCAATTATTTTTATAAATATCTCACAGATTTGTTCCACTTCTAAAGTGTGGTCTGTGGCGATTAACTGATGCCGTGAAACAATAATAAAAAGCTATACAACCCATAAATAATTTTCATACGACACCGTACAACTTACAGAGAAGCTTAGCTTTTCTACTATAGTTAATCTGAAAAAAAAAATTTTTGTGTCATAGCGTAATTCATAGTAGAGCGATAATTGCCAGCACAAGTCTCTAATTTCAGCATTGTAAGATTAGCTGCCGTAAGAGAGCGTGAGAGAAGAACGTCTAAACGTTAACTTATTCCCATGTGCGCTTTAATTTACATAAACTGAAACAAAAACATCGCAACACCAAAAATTAATTAATGTAGAGTTATAAAATTTTAGGAATACATTTGTCTAAGGCATTTGTTCAAATGACTCTGAGCACTATGGGACTTAACTGCAGAGGTCATCAGCCCCTAGAACTTAGAAGCACTTAAACCTAACTAACCTAAGGACATCACACACATCCATGCCCGAGGCAGGATTCGAACCGGCGACCATAGCGGTCGCGCGGCTCCAGACTGTAGCGCCTAGAGCCGCTCGGCCACTTCGGCCGGCTAAGGCATTTGTCTGTCGGACAATTCTGCAGTCAGGGTTTGTGGGATAACCAAGAGAGTGCTCCTGCTGTCATCCGAAGTCCCACCCCAGACCATAATTAAAGGTCCAGATCCAATCAACCTAGCACGCAGACATGTTGGTTTCAGGCTGCAGTGAGGCAAAATCATCTTTCATCGCAAAACACCGCACCTCCACTTTGCCATAGAATGTGCTCTCACTCGACAACACTGAAAACGCAAATGGTGGTGCCTTTGTATCAGTGGAATGCATGCTACAGGGTGTCTGGTTGGAAACTGTTATTTCAGTAAAGGACTTGCAACGGTTCGTTGTGTCACTACTTCTTGCAGATGATGGTGGCGCTGGCAGTAGGTCGTTTGTGTGAGCTCCGTCTTTGGTCGAGTAATGTGTGGGATTTTCTCTGTGATACATTGAACAGTGTTTAGAACTAGTGTATTTTGTAACAGTTTAAGCGAAAATCATAGAAAACTCACTGTATGTCGATTGCATTTCGCATACTTTCGGTTTCGCGATTGTAGTGGTCATTCTAACCTACAGTCTGCACTTCTGTACTGGATGACTTTTCTGAATAAAAGTGTTTCTAGAGGTGAGTATAAAGAGGCAAGTTATGAAACTGTGGCAAGGTCGTTGAGACTTTCTGTACAGTAATTGAAGTCTACAATTGTGTTCGCTCCAAAGGTGGTTCTTAACACGAACTTCGATCGTGGTACAGAGAACGTACTTTGATCGTGGTACAGAGAACGAGCAAGGGTCACGACACAACCTTTAATGGTGCACAGATCGAAGACTGTTATTGGTATAAACATCGAATTTTGATCGTGGTATACAAATTGGAACAAGACCGCACTGTAACATTGCTGTTTCAGCCAACAAACAGCTTCTTGTGGACTAGCGTTGGCGCCGTCAGGCTTTTTAGTCTGTATGTGCTCCTGTTGCTCCCATTAACGAAGTAACTATGACGCCAGGCAATGACCTTAGGATGTATACTGCTCCATTCTAGCGCCTACGTGTGAGACCTGGAGCAACAGACGCAGCCCGAGCCGACGGCGGCTGTGCTTTCTACTCCATTTAGGGCAGATTAAGCAGCACCTCGTCGGTGGCGGAAATACCATCAACAAACCACTTGAGACCGTAGCAAGATGTACACGCTCTGCATCGCAGAAAAGCGCTCTGCAAATGGAGAAGGGGCAGTTTCTGAGGACTGAGTTTGTTACCTAGTGGTGAAACAATCTGTCGTAGATGAAATAGTCTATGAATTTGCCCAGGAACTGGATGCTAAGAAATTGCCATTGGCATGTGTGCAAAAATTGCAACAGGCACTAACAAATGAGAACGCCGGACTGCTGGCAGGTTTAGAGGTACAAAATCACACCACAAGCCAAATCACAACAGAAGTTTGAGTCCTTGGATGCACTAACGAGCACATCTACAGAGGCAAATTGACATCCTAAAAACAGACCAACAAACTCAAGAAACAGATCACAGTTCTAGATGTTAATAACGTCACTAACGTGAGGGAAAAGATAGAAAATCTGAAAAAACAGATTAGGTTGACATTATAAATTGTTGTTGTTGTTGTTGTTGTTGTGGTCTTCAGTCCTGAGACTGGTTTGATGCAGCTCTCCATGCTAATCTACCCTATGCAAGCTCCTTCATCTTCCAGTACCTACTGCAACCTACATCCTTCTGAATCTGCTTAGTGTATTCATCTCTTGGTCTCCCTCTACGATTTTCACCCTCCACGCTGCCCTCCAATGCTACATTTGTGATCCCTTGACCCCTCAGGACATGTCCTACCTACCGATCCCTTCTTCTAGTTAAGTTGTGCCACAAACTTCTTTTCTCCCCAATCCTATTCAATACCTCCTCATTAGTTACGTGATCTACCCACCTAATCTTCAACATTCTTCTGTAGCACCACATTTCGGAAGCTCCTATTCTCTTCTTGTCCAAACTATTTATGGTCCATTTTTCACTTCCATACATGGCTACACTCCATATAAATACTTTCAGAAACGACTTCCTGACACTTAGATCTATACTCGATGTTCTCTTCTTCAGAAACGCTTTCCTTGCCATTGCCAGTCTACATTTTATATCCTCTCTACTTCGACCATCATCAGTTATTTTCTCCCGAAATAGCAAAACTCCTTACTACTTTAAGTCTCTCATTTCCTAATCTCATACCCTCAGCATCTCCCGACCGACTACATTCCATTATCCTCGTCTTGCTTTTGTTGATGTTCCTCTTATATCCTCCTTTCAAGACAGTACCCATTCCGTTCAACTGCTCTTCTAAGTCCTTTGCTGTCTCTGATAGAATTACAATGTCATCGGCGAACCTCAATGTTTTTATGTCTTCTCTATGGATCTTAATACCTACTCCAAACTTTTCTTTTGTTTCCTTTACTGCTTGCTCAATATACAGATTTAATAACATCGGGGAGAGGCTACAAACCAGTCTCACCCCCTTCCCAACCACTGCTTCCCTTTCATGCCCCTCGGCTCTTATAACTGCCATTGGGTTTCTGTAAAAATTGTAAACAGCATTTCGCTCCCTGTATTTTACCACTGCCACCTTTAGAATTTGTAAGAGAGTATTCCAGTCAACATTGTCAAAAGCTTTCTCTGAGTCTACAAATGCTAGAAACGTAGGTTTGCCTTTCCTTAATCTTTCTTCTAAGATCGGTCGTAGTGTCAGTATTGCCTCACGTGTTCCAATATTTCTACGGAATCCAAACTTATCTTCCCCGAGGTCGGCTTCTACTAGTTTTTCCATTCGTCTGTAAATAATTCGCGTTAGAATTTTGCAGCTGTGACTTATTAAACTGATAGTTCAGTCATATTCACATCTGTGAACACCTGCTTTCTTTGGGATTGGAATTATTACATTCTTCTTGAAGTCTGGGGGTATTTCGCCTGTCTCGTACATGGTAGAGTTTCGTCAGGAATGGCTCTCCCAAGGCCGTCATTAGTTCTAATCGAATGTTGTCTATTCCCGGGGCCTTGTTTTGACTCAGGTCTTTCAGTGCTCTGTCAAACTCTTCACGCAGTATCTTATCTCCCATTTCATCTTCATCTACATCCTCTTCCATTTCCATAATATTGTCCTCAAGTACATCACCTTTGTATAGACCCTTCTATATACTCTTTCCACCTTTCTGCTTTCCCCTCTTTGCTTAGAACTGGGTTTCCATCTGAGCTCTTGATATTCATACAAGTGGCTCTCTTTTCTCCAAAGGTGTCTTTCATTTTCCTGTAGGCTGTATCTATCTTACCCCTAGTGAGATAAGCCTCAAAATCCTTACATTTGTCCTCTGACCATCCCTGCTTAGCCATTTTGCACTTCCTGTCGATCTCATTTTTGAGATGTTTGTAATTCCTTTTCGCCTGCTTCATTTACTGCAATTTTATATTTTCTCCTTTCATCAATTAAATTCAAGATTTCTTCTGTTACCCAAGGATTTTTACTAGCCCTCGTCTTTTTACCTACTTGATCCTCTGCTGCCTTCACTTCTTCATCCCTCAGAGCTACCCATTCGACTTCTACTGTATTTCTTTCCCCCATTCCTGTCAATTTTTCGCTGATGCTGTCCCTGAAACTCTGTACAACCTCTGGTTTAGTCAGTTTATCCAGGTCCCATCTCCTTAAATTCCCACCTTTTTGCAATTTCTTCAGTTTTAATCTGCAGTTCATAACCAATAGATTGTGGTCAGAGTCCACATCTTCCCCTGGAAATGTGCTTTAATTTAAAACCTGTTTCCTAAATCTCTGTCTTACAATTATATAATCTATCTGATATCTTTTAGTATCCCCAATATTCTTCCATGTATACAACCTTCTTTTATGATTCTTGAACCAAGTGTTAGCTATGATTAAGTTGTGCTCTGTGCAAAATTCTACCAAGCGGCTTCCTCTTTCATTTCTTAGCCCCAATCCATAATCACCTACTATGTTTCCTTCTCTTCCTTTTCCTACTGTCGAATTCCAGTCACCCATGACTATTAAATTTTCCTCTCCCTTCACTACCTGAATAATTTCTTTTATCTCATCATACATTTCTTCAATTTCTTCGTCATCTGCAGAGCTAGTTGGCACATAAACTTGTACTGCTGTAGTAGGCATGGGCTTCGTGTCTATCTTGGCCACTATAATACGTTCACTATGCTGTTTGTAGTAGCTTACCCGCACTCCTATTTTTTATTCATTATTAAACCTACTCCTGGATTACCCCTATTTGATTTTGTATTTATAACCCTGTATTCACCTGACCAGAAGTCTTGTTCCTCCTGCCACCGTACTTCACTAATTGACACTATATCTAACTTTAACCTATCCGTTTCCCTTTTTATATTTTCTAACCTACCTGCCCGATTAAGGGATCTGACATTCCACGCTCCGATCCGTAGAATGCCAGTTTTCTTTCTCCCGATAACGACGTCCTCGTGAGTAGTCCCCGCCCGGAGATTCTAATGGGGGACTATTTTACCTCCGGAATATTTTACCCAAGAGGACGCCATCATCATTTAACCATACAGTAAAGTGGCGTGCCCTCGGGAAAAATTACGGCTGTAGTTTCCCCTTGCTTTCAGCCGTTCGCAGTATCAGCACAGAAAGGCCGTTTTGGTTAGCGTTGCAAGGCCAGATCAGTCAATCATCAGGACTGTTGCCCCTGCAACTACTGAAAAGGCTGCTGCCCCTCTTCAGGAACCACACGTTTGTCTGGCCTCTCAACAGATACCCCTCCGTTGTGGTTGCACCTACGGTACGACAATCTGTATCGTTGAGGCACACAAGACTCCCCACCAACGGCAAGGTCAATGGTTAATGGGATAATGATTAGAAATTGAACATCTAAAAAAATAGAGAATAAACAATCACCATTGATTTATGCTGCAGTAGCGACCGCTCCAACAGGTAAAGCAAGTTTTAACAGTAAAGCATAAGAGGCCAAGGCAAAATACAACTTTCTTCATTAAATCGTTACATAAGACACAAATGAAGTATTTTAGACCCCAAAATTGAAAATCTGAGGAGAAAAGTCGTAAACTCTCAGATATTAAGTGTGAGACCACAGAAAAGAGAAGTCCACTAGTGGCAATCTATCAGGATGATTATTCCCTGGACGAACTACATGAGTTAACATTATCAGACCACATATTCACAGAGGAATTTACAAACGAAGTGAAACTGAGATTTAAAATCGTGTCACGAGATAAAGGTTTTGCAAATAACATTGTAGAGGTAAGTCCCAGAGTAAAAAACACCACTTATTGAGCCAAAATAGAGTATTTTTAGGTTTTCAGTTTCTACGAGTAAAAGATTACAACATAGACGCAAAATGTTTTAAGTGTTGAGATCTGAACAGACTGTGAAGAGTTGCAGAGTCCCTGAAATTATTTGCGAAGAAGAAGGACGTATAAAAACCGAATACCCACGACCGGAGCATAGAATAGGATGCATCCCCTGTAAGAAATGAGGCAAGACCTGCACCAAAGGTGGAACAACTGAACGTACAACAGACAAATTTAGAAGACTGACTACGGCCTCTAACTGTAATACGAATTCCGCCAGCACACGCAGTACGTTATAAGTCCAAAACGGGACATTTTTACACCGATGATGGAAAAACGACCAGCATCCACAAGGAGTAGAAGCTGGCGCCGCGCTGTAGAATGGCGACAGCAACATCGTTTATTGCATCAGGACACATTAAACAATAAAAAGAAATCATATAATTAATATACACGCTGGGCATCCAAGACACATACAGGCATCTTGATAATACCAATTATCTGGGCCAAATGTGTAACCTAGGTAAGTTAGATACGATTGCTGCACGTACGCTAAAACGTGAACTCTTACAATGGATTATATTTCAGGCTGCATTAATTTTAAGGGTGGAAAAATAGGAACATGAAGTAATTGAGAGAGATTCAGAACATCATACCTACGCATCCAGTTCACTCACAAACTATACGGTGCCAAAATTCATCTCGCAACAACATCTACGAAACGCAACATTACATAAAGTAATCCATTGCATCCCCGATAAATTCCGAACAGATAAATATGCCACAACAAAATGTAAACAATACATAAATCCTGTCAAGTTTATCTCAGGAGGATACTACAACATGGTGGAAACCCCTTCTGCCGTCAATGAGAGGTCACCGCGTCCCCTCGTAGTAGTACCCATGGAACAGAAGGATACCAACAGTGTATCGTATAAATGAAGTAAAAACGATGATGTAGCGAGTGATTGTGTAGGGACAACACCATTAACCCTAAAAAAATGTAACGTGTGAAGAAGGACGGAAATCTTCACCCAACCTCGAAGATGTGGCAAGTGAGGGAGTAGGTGTACCACCAACGACCCCAAAGATGTGGCGGGTGACGAAACAGGGGATACCACAATCAATTCCAAAAGATGAGCCGTGTGATGTAGTGAGAACAACCCGAATAATCCCAAGTGAAATGGCACATGATGAAGTAGTAACAACCGCATCAACTTCTAGTGATGATGAAAGCATAAATCAGGAGAAAAAAGGTAAAGCCGCTGCAGGCGGTGACAAGATCAGTAGGGCACATAAGTTTACAACAAAATATAAAGCCGTATAAACAATGTGGGAGACCAAAGTTAGCTCTCAAATAATGAGTGTTAAAAAAAACACACACACAGGTGGAGGTCCATAATCAAGCGGTGCACGACGTAAAGCACAAGCACGTATGTAGTTATACGCAGGAAGTGACTAATTACATTGAGTCTGAACTGGAAAACACACAAGGTGAACAAGTACATAATCATAAATGAGATCAAGCAAACTACAATACGTTTGAAATGGACCTAAGTCTAGTAGAGTGAGTAAAGGAATATTCTGCAAACTGTACGAAGATGCGTTATACGATTAACACATGAGAGGGGATATTGCATTTGCTCCCCTGCAACCGGGCAGACGAATAGGTTAATCCTTCGGACGCTTGCCCACTGATGGGAATGAGCTTGCTGATCTCCTGAGGCAGGTCTACGGACATCGTTCAGAAGATCTCAGCATTAAGAAAATGTATAAATACATTGTCAGGGGTCACGATGATGTAGCGAGTGAATGTGTAGGGACAACACCATTAATCCTAAAAAAATGTAACGTGTGAAGAAGGACGGAAACCTTCACCAAACCTCGAAGATGTGGCAAGTAATCAGACGGGTGTCAAGTACTACGATTGTGCAATGCATTCGTGCAGATTTTGCAACTCAGTGCTATGAGGTGTAGAACTGTAAGTGCCGAACTCCGCAGACTGGTCCAAGAGTTTAACGTTGATGTCTTGTGCATTCAAGAACCATACAGCAGTAATGGGATATTATTATGTTTTCCCCCACGAACAACTCAGATAACAGCAGACAGAGAGGCTATGGCTGCTATAGTGACAATGGACACCAAGTGCCAGCCTACAAATATCTAACACACTTATGCAACAGACACGTTGTAACAGTAGAGCTCACCAAGGGTACAGATACAAGGGTATTGGCGTCATTATATGCCAAGTAGTCCTATACAATTCAACCATACACAGATATGATTCAACAGTTAGCACTTTACTCTAGAGGAATGAAGACGTTGATTGCAGCAGACATCAACGCCAGACCCATCTTGTGGCCTTGTGGCTGGACTGATGACCGAGGTCAGATCATCAAAGACAGCATAAGTGGGAACAACCTGTACAATGTCAACATAAGACAACCACCTACATATACAGGACATGCTGGTGGCAGTAAATACAGAAATGCATTGGCGTGTGTATCTGAATCTAACGGCAAGTGATCACAATACAGTCATCACTGACACAAAGACTACAGCACATCATACACCTTCATCAAACAAATGCATGTTACGGAGGGCAAACTAGAAGGTAATTGAAAACCATGTAAGAATTAAACGGGTGGAAAACGTAGATCAAAGCGTAGACCTACGAAAATATGGACTTCAGTAAATATTACAAACTGCCCAACGAAAATACAGACAGACTTTCATGAACCAGCGAATAAAAGATAATACTTCGAGCTCCAAGCTACGTAGACTAAGAAACTATACGAGACGCAAGAGAAGGCTCCACCAGAAGGCAGTTACCACTCGGGACAGACAGATTCACCTACTAGAATACAGGGACGCTAAAACTACATTTAAAATCTTACTAATCACGACCAGGCAAGAACAATGGGAATACTACTGCACAGCACAAATTCAACAGAACACATGGGGAATGATTTATTACTGAAAAAAAGTAAGTCCCCTAATGTTCTGGCTAAACTAAAGCATGATGACGGAACTATGACGCGGGGATAGAGAGAAACAGCAGTTTCTGCTCGACAAACTCCTCCCCGATGACGATCCACAAATAGATCAAAAGCACAATCACACCCTAGGGAGACAATGTTCAGCGATTACCCTAAAGAAACTGTCACCTGCCCGTTTGCGCAAGAGGAGATGGAGCTGGCAACTGCTGGGCTGAGAAGCAAGAAAACACCAAGACCAGACCATAACCACTCGGAAACATTGTGCCAGGTCTCACCGCAGATAAACCCATGTCTAACAAACCTAATAAATAATGCCCTGAGACAGGGACGGGACCCTCTAGTCTTGAAAACAGCCAACTCTGTAATTATTAAAAAAGTCGCAGATAGGGATGCACCAAAACCAAATTCGCACGTACTAATTTGTTAAATACCTTGACAGGGTTCTATGTCACCGCCTGCTAGCTCACAGGTAATTCACTGGTCTTAGTCAGCACCAGTTTGGCTTTAGACCGGGAAAATCTATTGACGACGCGATTAATAGAGCTACTCAAATTGTTGAACAGACACTACAGAAGTACACAGTGGCGATTCTTATTGACATTGCTGGCGCCTTTGATAATCTTCGGAACCACCAATGTCCAAACGATTTCTATTACTACCGCTACCCGGATCCCTGTGCAATAATCTTTGAGAATTTTGTGGGAACAGAGTGGCTACCGCCATCTTGTAAAATGATTTCCGGAAGATGTCCACAAGACTATTTCTGCGGATCTACCTTCTGGGATATCACAATAGAACCTCTCTTGAATTTAGTAGAGGGAAATGAACGTTCAGGCGGGATCGCTGCCTATGCTGACGACCTGTTAGTTGTGATATCAGTCAACACAAGAGAGACGTTGGAAAACAGGGCCAGTGATATGCCACGGACAATACAATAATGGTACAACCAAAATAAATTATAAAAAAAGTAAACAGCGAACATAATGTTTAAAGGATCTCTACAAAGACACCTAGAAATTAAAATAAACAACGCAAACTCAAAACGCGAAGTAGTAACCAGATACTTTGGGGTACACACTGACGAACGACATAGCCTCAACGAACACATACGACTAATGACAAACTAAGCAGAAAGTAAACTTCACAAACTAGCGAATTCGACACTATACAGACTATCACTCACACAAATAATAATGTACTAGGGTGAACATTTCAAGTCGGTATTGAGCTTTCCAGCTAATACATGAGCACATAGACTACTCTTGTCATGAACAGGATCACTGTTAGGCGAGGGTAGAGAACCGTGCTACTTAGCCTGTCTCGGTCATTCGGCATCACGGCAGTCGATTCGCTATATGTGATGCTTGAAATGTAATGCTTGGAATACACCCGATAACCGTCGAATACTGCGCTGCAGGACACTCGCTGAAGACGGGAAAACCTGAAAGAGTGTTGCTGATCACTGGGCAGCACATAGAAGACAGGAGAATGGACATTTGGCAGAACTTAGCAAAGTGGGACGGGAGTGACATACTGCGAGGAGTCTTTTCATGTTTCCCCCGTATCAGGGAGAAGCTACAATTGCGCCATGTCAACCCCAGCTGAGGCATAGTTCATTTTGTGACTGGACATGGTCCCTATCCCAAGGACGTGCAGCGCATGTCGCTTTCAGAAGCCAGTCGTGGCACATAGGGGGATAGTTGTACCCAGAACACTTCGTTTGGAAATACGTAGTATACAGACACATCAAAGAGTGCAAATACACAACAGAAACAAATCATACGTATTATGTAATTGTACAAAATCAATTAATCCACTACTCTATATAAAATGCATTTATAAGTTTAGTGATAGGTTAGTGGTGGCTTGTTATACAGGGCGTTCCCGCAAGAGCATGCAAGAATTTTACAGGACAAAGAGGACGCTTCACTTAACAATTTGCTGTAGGGAACAGCGGGTCTGAAAAAGCCAGCTTACGGAGATAATATGAATAAAATCGTATTACTTTGCACTTCCTCATTTACATTAGCTACAGCTAGCTGCAAATACCATCATTCAACGAACGTACTATTTGTACTGAATCTCACAAAATGAGCTGAAACTGATGGTCATCAATCTCAGTGCAAGCATGACATCGGTGAACAAGTGTCTAACGCACCCTGACAAATATCCCTGTTGAGGTCCTCATATTATCAAGTTCCTTGTTTCTTTCTAATGAACAAGTCTCCTGCATTCGTCGATCAACAAAAAAAACACTCGTCGTGACGAATGATCCCTGTTAGGAAATCGTTCGCGCACACTCTTCTAGCAGCGAGAGCATTACAACGTAAACAAGGTGCATGTCAGTGAGTTCTGCGAAACTGTATCGGTAATGCGCCATCGTATTAAAGAGTTCGTCTTTGAATAGCACTAAGTATGTCGTTGATTCACAGCGAGTTCTCTCAAGGGACAATGTAAATAAGGTACAACAGAGCCACCTTACAGACAGTAAAGTAAAGAAAACCAGCATCATGTCTTCCTACTAATCATGCTCGTCCTCTTTGTTTCCCTGCAGGGAATAAAGAATGTACATGCAAATAAACAGCACAATACATGTAAACTTGAAACTTCCTGGCAGATTAAAACTGTGTGCCGCACCGAGAGGGGATGTTTCCAGAAAGAAATTTTCACTCTGCAGCGGAGTGTGTGCTGATACGAAACTTCCTGGCAGATTAAAACTGTGTGCCAGACCGAGACTCAAAGTCGGGGCCTTTGCCTTTCGCGGGCAAGTGCTTTGCCAACTGAGCTACCCAAACTTGACTCACGCCCCGCCCTCACACCTTTACTTCAGCCAGTACCTTTCATATCAGCGCACACTCCCCTGCAGAGGGAAAATGTCGTTCTGGAAACATCCACTTGGTTGTGGCTAAGCCATGACTCCGCAATATCCATTCTTTCAGGAGTGGTAGTTCTGCAAGATTCGCAGGAGTGCTTCTGTTAAGTTTCGAAGGTAGGAGACGAGGTAGTGGCAGAAGTACAGCTGTGAGGACAGGGCGTGAGTTGTGGTTGGGTAGCTCCGTTGGTAGAACACATGCCCGCGAAAGGCAAAGGTCCCGTGTTCGAGTCTCGGTCAAGCACACAGTATTAATCTGCCAGGAAGTTTCATATCAGCGCACACTCCGCTGCAGAGTGAAAATCTCATTCTGGAAACAGGTAAACTTGTACGTATGTTAGTTGTGAATAAGCTGGCAAACAGTAACGCAAGACAAAGCAGTAGACAAGGTTACTTCCGTATCTACTTAAGCTGGCTTCTCCGACCCCAGATTCCGTACCTCAAATTGTTCAGTGGAGCGTTCTCTATGTCCTGTCCCATTTTGCACACTCTTACGGGAACACCATGTATCTCCTACAGCTAAGTAGCCAAGTAGGAGCAGTATATAACTCAATTAGATTAAATTGAGACAGGATATAATTCCAAAGCCGTGCGCATATTTGTTTACTAACTATCCTAGTGGTAGTAGTTGTTATGTAACCTAACAAACATCAGCTCACACAACATTCTAATGAACAACACTAATATAGATTAGATCCGCATGGGCGAAACAAATCGAGTTTTCCCGAAGAGGGATGATCACGAGGATAATACTAAAATGGGTAGCAACACATGTTGACGCCGGACTTAAAGTTCAATACCAAATCCACTCCCCCAGGTGGTCTGCTCAAGGGATGTCTATATCTACTCTTTCCTGTCTCTTTTTATTGTCTTCTTAAATTATACGACAAATTTATAATTTCTTAGTTGAAAATTGCTGTATTTTCTTTTAAAGAAATAGGTGTATCTGCCGTAAGTAAATACAGGATAACACCGAAGCGCAGAAAAGAGAACTCCACGCAGACCCTCATCCACTTGGTCCCGCATGCGCAACAGTACCCGCGGTCTCAACTACGTAGGAGATTTCTGCTGTGCGGCGGTGGCCTTAGGTGCTGGCTAAGAGGTCGGTGTGGAGCACTAAGGCCTAAATAAATTACACTGCTGACCATTAAAACTGCTGCACCAAGAAGAAACGAAGATGGTAACCGGGTAATCATTGGACAAATATATTATACTAGAACTGACATATGATTACATTGTAACATAATTTGAATGCATAGATCCTAAGAAAACAGTACCCAGAACAACTACCTCTGGCCGTAATAATGGCCTTGATACTCCTGGACATAGAGTGAAACAAAGCTTGAATGTCATGTAAAGGTACAGATGAACATGCAGCTTCAACACGATACCACAGTTTATCAAGAGTAGTGACTGGCGTATTCCGACGAGCCAGTTGCTCGGCCACCATTGACCAGACATTTTCATTTGGTGAGAGATCTGGAGAATGTGCTGGTCAGGCCAGCAACTGAACATTTTCTGTATCCAGAAAGGCCCGTACAGGACCTGCAACATGCGGTCGTGCATTATTCTGCTGAATGTAGGGCTCCGCTGGGACCGAATGAAGGGTAGATCCACGGGTTGTAACACATCTGAAATGTAACGTCCACTGTTCAAAATGCCGTCAATGCGAACAAGAGGTGACCGAGACGTGTAACCAATGGCACCCCATACCATCACGCCGGAGGATACGCCAGTATGGCGATGACGAATACACGCTTCCAATGTGCGTTCACCGTGATGTCGCCAAACACGGATGCGACCATCATGATGCTGTAAACAGAACCTGGATTCATCCGAGAAAATGACGTTTTACCATTCGTGCACCCAGGTTCGTCGTTGAGTACACCATCGCAGGTGCTCCTGTCTGTTAACAGCGTCAAGGGTAACCGCAGACATGGTCTCCAAGCTGATAGTCCATGCTGTTGTAAACGTCGTCGAACTGTTCGTGCAGATGGTTGTTGTCTTGCAAACGTCCCCATCTGTTGACTCAGGGATCGAGACGTGGCTGCACGATCCGTTACAGACATGCGGATAAGATACCTGTCATCTCGACTGGTAGTGATGAGATGGGATCCAGGACGGCATTCCGTATTACCCTACTGAAACCACAGATTCCGTATTCTGCTAACAGTCATTGGATCTCGACCAACGCGAGCAGCAATGTCGCGATACGATAAGCCGCAATCTCGATAGTCTGCAATTAGACCATTATCAAAGTCGGAACCGTAATGGTACGCACTGCTCCTCCTTGCCGGCCGAAGCGGCCGTGCGGTTCTAGGCGCTGCAGTCTGGAACCGCGAGACCGCTACGGTCGCAGGTTCGGATCCTGTCTCGGTCATGGATGTGTGTGATGTCCTTAGGTTAGTTAGGTTTAACTAGTTCTAAGTTCTAGGGGACTAACGACCTCCGAAGTTGAGTGCCATAGTGCTCAGAGCCATTTGAACCATTTTGCTCCTCCTTACACGAGGCATCACAACAACGTTTCACCAGCCAACGCCGGTCAGCTGTTGTTTGTGTATGAGAAGTCGGTTGGAAACTTTCCTCATGTCAGCATTGTAGGTGTCGCCACCGTCGCCAACCTTGTGTGAATGCTCTGAAAAGCTAATCATTTGCATATCACAACCTCTTCTTCCTGTCGGTTAAATTTCGCGTCTGTAGCACATCAACTTCGTGATGTAGCAATTTTAATGGCCTGTAGTGTAAGAAGATGATGCCCTAGCATTAATAATGCACCTTGAACAAAAAATTCAGATTGTTACTGCGGTGCCAACTGCTGCTCAAATTCCTGCTGTGGATGCAATATGATGCGCCGAAGCCACACGCCGAAACTACGACCTTTTTTTTGTATTGGTCGTAAGAAGCCCTGTCTGCTTGCTACCATACATTCTCGTGACCACCGCTGTCGTCATTCATGTAAATGGGTGACAATCAAATGTAGTGTAATGGTCGACTAATTGAAGCTCAGCATAATGAAGTGGCATGACCAGATATTTCTCTTTTAAATAAAGACTAGTAGTGCCTTTTGTGTAATGATGGCAATGGAAATCGGTGTACCATGAAGATCTTAACTGATTGCTACCAAATTAGCACTACCATGTTGCGACATGTCTTTACCATCTTTTTTCACTATGCGAGTCTATTTTCATTAATTTTGTTACAAAAGAGAAGAAATTCCTAAAGATGGTGAATGGCGAGTTTATTTTCATTAATTTCGTTACAAAAAAAAAGAAATACCTAAAGATGATGAATGGTGAGGGTATTTGATGGTTGGTGTGAGGGTCTAACGTTAGCGTATGTTTTCAGGTGGAAATCGCTTCCCCAGAGGACGTTCACATGCAGCTCATCACCAATTTTCCGACTCTGAAGAGGGTCAAATCATGACATGAGGGACATGGGAGCATTATGCTTGACACATAGCACGGGCAAGTGAGTGCTTATACTGGCGTGACAGCAGAACGGATGGTGACGAAGTCATGGCAGCTGTTGGGTATGGCATCAAGACTGATTTAATGATAGTTGACTAGATGCTCAATACTCATCAGTATGTAGCTCGAACCACAACTCTTGTTGCGATATGCTTCAGAATAGTGCACACTATGGTTCACAGCTCCAACGCCATGAGGGATGGACGGATCCTAGACTGTTCCAATGATATGCCATCCACAGAGCATCTCCGTGATGCAAATAGGCAGGTGTATGCCTTCAACGCTTTTCATTTTCGTGAGTGTGCATAAACAGATCTGCCTATGGCATTAAATTTTAAAAATACTGACTCTCGAAAGGTACGTGCTATTTTCAATATATTACTGCACTGAATAAAAGTAGCTTGCGCGGACGTTTACTATGTCTTTTGTAATTAATATACTCAAACAATTATGACACTTTATTTGAATATCTGCTCCTTTACAATGATTTAAATTCATTAACAGTTTCCATAATATATCTGAATTAAGTTACCGGTGATACCGACTATTTTCTTTTAGCAGTACACCATACCTCAAATAGTGCCTGACTGGTTGTTTCGATAGAACCATGTTCAAGCACGTACCAGATACTCGCTGTCAAACAAACGTAAAAGCTGGAATCCCACGAGCTTCCTGGAACGGAGTTATTTAACAGCTGTTTTGTTTAACCATAAAACTCATAGGAGGGAGGAAGGGCTGACTCAATAAAGTGAACATTTCAATTCCAATGGGTTTATTTATGAACCAAAACAATCTCACTTAAAATTTGACAAGCGCCACTCGGGAAAGATTATTTAAGAGACATTTATTACATAAATCATGAGCAAGTTAATAAATAACTTTAACAAACCACTCTAGTTAAGACACATTATTTAAGACCCTTTCAATTTACATCATATGTAGCCCACGACTTCCCACGAAAATTGACTGAAGCCACTGAGGCTGAATTTAACCATATCTTTAACAAACAACTCTAGACAAGACTCATTATTTAAGACCTTTGGAATTAAAACCTTACATTACATGTAAAATAACACTTGACACACAGCGTCAACTTTAACACGAATACTTAAAACATATTTACAACTTGGTCAATCTTACAGAGCGATTTTGAAATTCTTCAAATGCCCATTGACTTGTAAGATGGACTTTTGGGGTATAGAAAGTTACAAAATGTGCAATGACAAATGTGTAACAACAGAATCAAGGTCCAAGCTCGTAAGGCCGAAGTTTAACCACGAACGGTGGAACCGACTGAAAGAAGTAATACTTAACTTCCAATCAAGACGTGGCTCCGTTTGCAGCCCCACGTCGGATAGGCCACCAAAATGTGAACCAAGCAAACGCTACCGAAGAGGAACACCCGAGCTCAGACGAAATCCACCGGCCGTAAGCCAAACTTGTAATCTAAAGGGAAGCCCTGTGCTTCGATTCCCCGCTGCCTCAGCTCACTGAAACACTGAGCACACCTGCCAATAGAAGGGAGGAAAACCTTTCTAAACCTTAACATATAAGATTGACCGGTAAATGAACTCTATAAAATGAAGGCTAAAAAACAATTATTTTGACTAGGAAGTGCTTCCTTTAACTGAAACAGTGCTTGATAAACAAACCCTAAGAGTGGGAAATGAACTGGCTCACGAGAACCGGCACTCACTAGGACTTAATGACGCATATCTGCTAATACATCAACATTATGCGGAAGCAGAGCACACGCTTAGTAGTACGCCTCAAATGAAATGGAACCAACATGACATCACACGTCGCGCAATGTCTTACTGTACTAAGAGCGATCACAATCCCAATTAACTAAGTGCTCTTAGTAATTAGATTACTTCACTGGGTGTCTTGATGCAGGGGCGATTTGGCGAAGATGCCAGACCATCACTTCGCAAGACCTTAACAGCGTGTCCCTCCAAGGAAGCAGACACGTCCACAGCTCAGGTTGCCGGAGAATTCACAGCGGCGGCCAGCTCCCGCCGACTCCAGTACAACCAAGTGACAACCGCCGCCCGGTCTTAAGCACGCCGCCTTCGTTTCTGTCCGCCAGCCAATCGCAGACTCGTGCACCGCTGCGTTCCGTTCTCACAACGTTGTCCTCTCCCCCTTATTCGCGGTCGGCCCTCCCTTATATCTCGAGCCGGCCCAAGGACAAAGACAAACCCCTGCACTATGAAATCAATCGTACTCATCTCAGAGATACTACTGGCGCCAGTCCCGCCACAGCTCACTTCCCACTTGATGCTCATTGAGTAGTACATTCACTAACCATACTCTTTCAGCAGAATTACTTAACGAGTGCATAGAGGATTTCACACCGAATATATCAGGAACGTCAAAATGTGAATTTTAATAGCCACAACCAGATTCTCTACTTTTTTCAACATAAATGACCAAAATTACAAAAAAAAAATTACTCTCTATGTGCTTACACGTTTATGAATTACGAGTAGATAGTGCATCAAGGATTTGGTGTTTGTGTCGACTGACTGCAGTTTCAGAACCAGTTACAGTTCGGAACATTAGTACAACTTCGGTCATGACTGGACTCTTCAGATAAGAGTAATTTAGTGTTACTAATCTTTGATAAAAGTTCGACGAAAGAATCACTTTCCGGCTAAGATAATTACTGTACTTTGGCTACGGCTAGCTGATAAATTTTAGTTAGGCCTTTCGTTAGTGCACGGAAGGGCGCGCTTAACTGACAGTATGGGTGTAACAGCTGTCTGAAGTTGTTAATCTGTACAATGCTGCAATTGTACAGCAGCTCTCTTGAAAACCTTTCAGTTAACACGGAGAAATTTCAGGAAGAAAACATACTGCGTTGTCTTGCAGTTATGATTTGTGTGGCTTCGAGGCATTCTAATCTGTGGTGAGTTCTCACGTAATAAATGTTGAAAACTAATGAGCAAGACAAGGACCAAATCTGAAAAGACATCAAACGCAACAAAACCCATCCTTCTATCAGACTCCACTATCTCGTTCAGAACAACATCTTGTTTAAACGGTTAACAACTGACAGATCTACCAGGCTTATCTGCATTCCCGAGCATCCCGTTAACAAACTTATATGGTACATACATCTCAGTCACGTTGATTATGGAGCCCGCAAATGTTTTTTCATTCTTCGTCAAACGGCTTATTTCTTGTTCTTATGAAGATCAAATAATGCCAGTAGGCCAAGACCACTCCACCTTCCTTTTATGGTCAGTTGTATCCAATCATTCCTGTGAAACTACATCATCTAGCAGCCGTTGACTTATTCGGTCCTATCTTTACTATCAGTCAAGGTGTGGTACCGAGCGCCGTGGGTTTCGAATCCGCACCAGACGGCATGGAACTCGATGACCACTAGAGGTCTCTGCAGCAGTCGTGCCGTACATGTTTATAGAACAAAATGATAAAATGAGACATTAAATCGGAATCACAATATTTCCATAACTTCAACACTGCTTAACATTTTTACCTTAACTCTAACGCAGTTGGACTTTGACTGCTTTCTCTACCCAAGGTAAACATTGCCTGCCCCACTGCGCCCTCGCACAGCACAAAGATCTCACTTTAGTCCTGCGATAAAGCTTACGACCGCTCCTCGCTCTCAATATATTCAGATACCAAAAGATCATACACTAAAATTATACATGACACTTACCACGATGAGTGCGAGATCATTGATGGAGACGAAAATAACTATTGGCGCCAGAACAGCGCTCCACATTTTTTTAATCACTTTACGTTTCCTAAGTAGTATTAAAAATTTTTGTATAAATAAATAGTAATTATTTTGCGTAATTAATTTTTCGCTCTCGACGTGAGATTTATTTTATAAATAAGTTCTATTTTCTCTCAGTAAACGTTTCCCAAACTAGTTTTCTCACTGTATTTAGACATTTTAGCTATTTTGCCATAATGCCCTACCAAACTGGGTTTGATGATTACTTGAGTATTTTTCGGGTTTTAGATTATATACATTATTTTCTTTTATCCAAAGAGAATTAATCAGATCAGGCAGGTGTGATGGTAGACTGTCTCAACAATCTGTGATTTTGGAGTTTCTATATCGATTGCAGCTTACCTAATGAAAGTCGTCAACATTATGGCGGCCGTTATGTTCAGCCCTTCCTTATGTGTCTGTAAATTGGCAACGGCAACTGTTTTTGTTTCGATTTAGTATTTGTTAGTTTTTATCACATTACGTAAAATTTAAGTGCAGAATTAGTTTGAATATATTTTATTGATGGGTCAGATACTAAGAATATTTAAGCTACTTTATTCGTATTTCTTTCAGGATGAGACCGTACACGATCCGTTTCAGACAGACAGAATTGCCCAGTAGAACTACACTACTGGCCAAATCTTGCTACACCAAGAAGAAACGCAGACGATGAACGGGTATTCATTGGACAAACACATTATACCAGAACTGACATGTGATTACATTTTCACGCATTTTGGATGCATAGATCGTGAGAAATCAGTACCCAGAACAACCACCTCTGCCCATAATAACGGCCTTGATACGCCTGGGCATTGAGTCAAACAGAGCTTGGATGGCGTTTACAGCTACAGCTACCCATGCAGCTTCAACACGATACCACAGTCCATCAATAGTAGTGACTGGCTTATTGTGACGAGCCACTTGCTCGGCCACCATTGACCAGACTTTTCAATTGGTGTCAGATCTGGAGAATGTGCTGGCCAGGGCAGCAGTCGAACATTTTCTGTATCCAGAAAGGTCCGTATAGAACCCGCAACAAGTGTTCATCCTTTATCCAGCTGAAATCTGAAATGTAGGGTTTCGCAGGGATCGAATGAAGGGTAGAGCCACGGGTCGTAACACGTCTGAAATGTAACGTCCACTGTTCAAATTGCCGTCAATGCGAACAAGAGGTGTCCGACACGTGTAACCAATGGCACCCCATACCATCATGCCGGGTGATACGCCAGTATGGCGATGACGAATACACGCTTCCAATGTGCGTTCACCGCGATTTCGCCAAACACGGATGCGACCATCACGATGCTATAAACAACCTGGACTCATCCGAAAAAATGACGTTTTGCCATTCGTGCACCCAGGTTCGTCGTTGAGTGCACCATCGCAGGGGCTCCTGTCTGTGATGCAGCCATTGTTTCCGAGCTGATAGTTCATGCTGCTGCAAACGTCGTCGAACTGTTCGTGCAGATGGTTGTTGTCCTGCAAACGTCCCCATCTGTTGACTCAGGGATCGAGACGTAGCTGCACGATCCTATACAGCAATGCGGATAAGATGCCTGTCATCTCGACTGCTAGTGATACGAGGCCGTTGGGATCTAGCACGGCGTTCCGTATTACCCTCCTGAACCAACCGATTCCATATTCTGCTAACAGTCATTGGATCTCGACCAACGCGAGCAGCAATGTTGCGATACGATAAACCGCAATCGCGATAGGCTACAATCCGACCTTTATCAAAGTCGGAAACGTGATGGTACGCATTTCTCCTCCTTACACGATGCATCACAACAACGTTTCACCAAGGCAACGCCGGTCAGCTGCTGTTTGTGTATGAGAAATCGGTTGGAAACGTTCCTCATGTCAGCACGTTGTAGGTGTCGCCACCGGCGCCTTCCTTGTGTGAATGCTCTGAAAAGCTAATCATTTGCATATCACAGCCTCTTCTTCCTGCCGGTTAAATTTCGCATCTGTAGCACGTCATCTTCGTGGTGTAGCAATTTTAATGGCCCGTAGTGTAGAATCCAGGCGTCGCTCGGCAGTCAGTGCCACGTCGTCACGCTAGGGCTTCCCGCGAGCAGTCGAGTTCTATATGCTATGTGGGACGAGTAACAAAGCATGATGGAAGATTGTCAGTGGCTTCTATCTAAATAGTGCCAAGTGTTTTAAGTTCCTCAGCCCTAACATAGTATTGGGTTCTAATGGACATACCGTATACCACTTTCTCCATTACATTCAGCGAGCAAATAATTGTGACTATCGTACTATATGCAGCCCAGTATTTGTATTCTGCTGTGAGCTGACTTCAAAAGCTTTTCGGAAATTTACATGGGAAAAACTAATTTAATTTCAGGTGTATTTTATGATGTAAAAAGTGGTAATGTGGCCGTATTGGGAGTGCGTATTACATCACTTTACCAGTGAATCGTATATTCTGTATATGTATGTGTGTAGAGAAATTACGTAACCGATACGAACTATGTTTCCTACGATTTTAGACATGCAAGCATTGTTTACTGACGGACTACATGGCCCAACATCAGTTAACTCGCTTTGCGTGACAAAAATACTTTTTGAACAAGGTCTTTTCCATTTATGACTGTCAAAAATTAAAATTTTGTTGTGTAGAATATAAGTAAATAAAAATATAACGGTGAACTTATAAAAATGTGAAGTACATAAAAATAATGTTATCACATTCAGAATATAACTGAATAAATTTATAAAATAATAAAGAACTAGAAAAATTGACATTCGTAGATGGACACTACCATATTTAACAATTATATGTAGTCCGTGGACCCGAGTCGTATCATACTACTGAGATACATCTGGTATGAGCTCCAAATTTTCAGGAGCAAGTGTTTGGTTTCCATCCCTACCGCGGCACTTCGGTTTAAATAAATGTCTGTCGTGGCCATTGCAGTGTCACATGGAAATGTGGTGTCCCTCTGACATGTAGTTAGAGGTGTTTGTTTTCCATTTCAACTACTATTATTTTTGGTCTACTGCACATTTAACATTTATCGCAGTTCTCTCCGCCACAAGCGTTTCAAGCATTATTTATTGAAGGGGAGTGTCTCGTGTGGGTTGCAGTTTCGTGATACACCGTATGGTAATGAAGATAGCTAAACATCATGCTACGTTAAAGCATGGTAACAATGTAAATTTTAGCTTTTGAAACCAACGATGCATTGTGACATTTTCTGTAAATTTTACTGTTGGATGCTAGATGTAGCCTTGTTATAAAGGGTGGTACTGCAAAACTCGGTGCACACAAGCGATGTTCGTAAGCAATTACATTAATTTAGTGTGATATTCTGTTTGAAATTTTCTGTGTGTTTCGCATCATATGCGCTCGTTAAATTTAGTCCTGCGAATCAGATGATCTGTGGTGATGACGTGTGTTAAACGTTTTCCATATCCGCTATCTACACTTCAATGATTCGTTTCTATAAAAAATGTATATTATGTAGGACAACGAAACAGGATATCTTTCGGTCGGTCTGTTCGTATTTATAAATCGCACACGTCTAAGAGGTGTCAATTCGACTAATACCTACGAATTGCAATTACAAGCAACTTAAACTGGTAAGACCTCATAGATAATATTGTGGGGAAGGCGAAACCAAGACTGCGCTTTGTAGGCAGAATACTTGGAAGATGCCACAAACCCACTAAAGAGACGGCTTACACTACACTTGTCCGTCCTCTGCTGGAATATTGCTGCGCGGTAAGGGATTCTTACCAGGTAGGATTGACGGAGGACATCGAAAACGTGCGAAGAAGGGCGGCTCGTTTCGTGTTATCGCACAATAGGGGTGAGAGTGTCACTGATATGATACGCGAGTTGGCGTGGCAGTCACTGAAACCAAGGCGGTGATCTTTGCGACGAGATCTATTTACAAAATTTCAATCACAAACTTTCTCTTCCGAATGCGAAAATATTTTGTTGACACCCACCTACGTCGGGAGAAAAGATCATCATAATAAAATCAGAGAAATCAGAGCTCGTAGATTTGGGTTGGTGTTGGGTTGGGATGTTTGGGGGAAGAGACCGAATTACGGGGCCATCGGTCTCATCGGATTAGGGAAGGACGGGATAGGAAGCCGGCCGTGCCCTTTCAAAGGAACCATCCCGGCATTTGCGTGGAGCGATTTAGGGAAATCACGGAAACCTAAAGCATGATGGCCGGACGCGGGATTGACCCGTCGTCCTCCCGAAGTTTTAGTTGTTCCTTTTCCCACGCGCCATTCGAGAGTGGAATGGTAGAGAAGTAGTATGAAAATGGTTCGATGAACCCTCTGCCAGGCATTGAAGTTTCAATTACAGAGTAATCATGTGGATGTAGATGTAGATTGACCGAACACTGATATAGGATATAATTGAGAATGCAAGGAAGAACCTTCATAGGCTATTGCGGTACAAAGTTAACGCTGAAAATTAAATACCAGGCTATACAGTTATATACATACCAAAAGCGCAGAACTCTAGCTTATGTAACGGCGCAATTATGCCAAGTAACATGTTGGCTCAAACGATTTATGAGATCAGCATCGCGGACCTTCCGACCTTTCTAGGATGAGAGTATTTATTTTTTCATATTTTCAGTGTTTTCAATCCAATTTTAACTTACATTACGTAGTAAAAGGTCATATTCCCGACTCACGTGCACGTTTCCTGACCGTAAACACACGGCACATAAAACGAATCCCCACAGGGACATGATAATCTGTTTCAGCGTAATTATAAAAATATTTGCTAATTAACTGAATAGTTATTCCGTCAAAAATGATGAGACCTTCACTCCTGCTGTGTGCCCTATTTCTTTCTTCTCTTGACATCACCAGAGCAACGTAACATATGACGTGCTCTAATGTAAAAAGTCGTACATGAAGGCATCTTTGTGCAGCAGAATCAGAGGCACATCAGCGTGCATTCTTTGAACCCATTCTCCTTGTGCTCCTGACGTATCTCACCTGCCATTACCATAATTAATTTAACAAGCCATAAATCCCTGGCCGCTAGCAGTACCCCTCCGGGGTAAGCTCGCTGTCGTGTTGGGTGGGTCATGGGCCTCTAGGGCATATATGTTGGTTCTGATTCATGATTGCCGTCACTTGCCAACTATGCTGCTTCCAGATCACTACACGCTATAACAGTCAGCTTCACATATCTCGCAGACTTATCATACACACGTTAACGTAGTAAAGTTTGTTAGACACTCAGAATACTGCACGTTTAAAGTCACAATGAAGCTCAGTCAGTGGAGTACGAAACTAAAATTCCTCTGGAAAAACGTCAATATTTTCAAATATCTCTTTTCTTACATATGATTAAGACGCGTATTTTTTCTACAAACAGTGTTTAAACTCTACTATTTCCTTCTTGATAACGCACTCGTGGCGTTAGCTGCTAGACTTGTTCACTAGAGCTACTGCCATTGTCCCGCATCGTAGTTGGTTCTACTTCGTCACGGTAAGGCTTCCTGCGTGCAGTTATGATCCGCTTTTTGTCATGACTGACGATATACAGTGGCAGACTGCCGGTGGCTTCTGCCTGAAGCGTGCTTTTTATGTAACAGTTCCACATCATTTTGGCTTCTAATGGAGATACTGCAAACCACTTTTTGACGTAGCAAGTAACTATTTTCCCACTTTACTTAGAGATTTGTATATTTCTGGTGAGGTTGAGGACGTCATCAATGTGTCTCTGCAATGCAAGAAGCTAGACCGTATGCAGCACTAGGGACGCTGTTGTTTCGCGATGATGGTGACTCATACTGACTGGCGCATTGGCCGGACGTTTGTGAGAAAACATAGGCAGCGAATGGAAGCATCAAACAAAGGTTGCCCATAACGCTAAATCAAGTGATTTAAATACGATCATCTGGCAATACCTGTAAATTCGGCTCCACTTCCCGCATTCGGACTTGCATATCAAAATTCTGACAAAACGCTACATGTTCATCATACCTGGAGTAGCATTTCATTCGCGATTTCACTAAACATTAGACATTATAGACATTCGGCTCTTGAAATGTTCAGCTGTTTACGCTATATTTTACGTGGCCGAAAAATCCCAGACCATTTCTGAGTAGCCGGCCGTGGTGGCCGAGCGGTTCTAGGCGCTTCAGTCTAGAACCACGTGACTACTACGGTCGCAGCTTCGAATCCTGCCTCTGGCATGGATATGTGTGATGTCCTTAGGTTAGTTAAGTTTAAGTAGTTCTAAGTTCTAGGGGACTGATGACCTCAGATGTTAAGTCCCATAGTACTCAGAGCCATTTGAACCATTTCTGAGTAGCAGACTTTAAGTAAAATTAAATGTTTAAAGGTTTAAAGAATGTTAATATAAAGTGGAAGAAGAGACCGTAATTCATTGAAGGCACTGCCTTTCGACATGACTGCCCTCCATCTCTCAGAATTGCTGAGGGTATTATCTGTACTCACCGCGGCCGAAATATGTTCTTGCAGGTGCTGTAAATCCCTAACATTCACACTGTTCAGCCGATTCTTGATGTAACCCCAGGCAAAGAAGTCAAAGGGCCTTAGATTAAACGAGTGTGATGTCCAGAATCGCGATGAACGTCACCAAATCCCGCGTTCTGAGGACTTCTGGTTGAAGTAGTTACGCGTAATGTGCACCACTTGCGGTGGGACATCATCCAGCCGAAACACCACACAAATAACTGGGATTTCAGGTATTGCTAAGGAATGTAGGGGGACGCTCTTGCCGTTATTTTTGCTTCAGCAAAACAGAATGGACCTTAATTGCACTGTTGGGAAACGCTCATCCACAAATTCACCTTTGGAGAGTTAGTTTCCAATTCCATGGCAATTTGTGCTTGTTCATAAGCCCATATATTCTGCGGTTGTCTCATTTGACGGGCTACAGATACGACAGGTAGCCTCATCACTGAACAGTACGTGCAGGGGCACGGTATCGAATGAAACGTATCGATACTTTGGTACAAATGGCTCTGAGCACTATGGGACTTAACAGCTTAGGTCATCAGTCCCCTTGAACGTAGAACTCCTTAAACCTAACTAACCTAAGGACATCACACACATCCATGCCCGAGGCAGTATTCGAACCTGCGACCGTAGCAGTCCCGCGGTTCCGGACTGTAGCGTCTAGAACCGCACGGCCACCGCGGCCGGCCGTATCGATACTGTATGCATTAGTAGCATCTGTCAAATAGTATCGTACTCATAAAAGTTTCGACATAAAAGTATCGATACTCCAAGGTGACGATACTTTAGGTATCTATCGATGTTTCGAACAAAATAACGGTTACAAAATATCATCGTAGAAAAATTGAAAGTATCAATACTTCGCCACATGTTTTTAAATTTTCTATGAAGTTTTTTGATGGAGTAGGCGGAGCTTTCGCATTAAGCATCAAAATGTGAGGCACGAAAGGAGCCAGTTTGATATACCTCTCAAGCATATAATATACAGAATTCCAACGAGTCTTTACATCTAAGATCAACATCAAAGTAGTTCCAGTTTGTTTTTGCCTTAATAAATCTCTTTGAATAACGCTTGACTAGAAATATTTAAGAACATCTCTTACTTTCTTACACAATAAATTAAAACGGTTGATCGACATAGTCTATTCAGCAATAAGATTACTGATTTCGGCAAAACAACATAAATGTTTCCCTCTAACTATGAATTTCTTAATACCAGCTATCATATTTGCACCATTATCAGTAACAATAGCAGTGATTTTCTCCGATTTGCTATCCATTCATCGACAAATTTCTTGCATCTGTTCAGAAATGTAGTCACCAGCATGCCGTTGATCTAGCGCAACAGTAACAATGCTGCGTGAAGTAAGTTTACTGCTATCGGAATAGTGGGCAGTGACACATAAATAACTAGTGGTAGTCATTATCTCGGTCCATACATCACAGGTTAGCGAGATATGATGTAAAGTTTCGAATTTCAGTTCAATTTTCGATCGCATAAAGGTGTAGACTGTCTACGCTCGGAATTTTAAAAGATGGAGAACCTGACGCATCAGTTTCCGAAATCCACGACCTTTAACAATGTCGAATGGTCTTTTGTCAACACAAATAAAATAAAGGAACAATTTTCAGAACAGAGAGTTCGCTCTCCCTCTCTCCGCATACGATAGCTTTCTCTGTAGTGTTTCTCCTATGGAAAGTTGTTTCTGTTTGCTAGACGGTCTGCTTTCTGCGTCCGTTGAATTCTCTGATGATTGCACAGGGTTGAAGATCTTATCCCCAGAAGTGACGTCGATGTCGATAGGCTCACTGGACGATGGCGATGATGGTTGTCGCTCTTGTATCTCCGGCCATTTTGGTGGTAACTCGATTGTCATTTGTTCCTGTCCCAGATTTACTTTTTCTCTGAAAAATACAGAATAGGTGATTTTTTTATGAAACAAAAAATAAAAACTTCCGGTGTAGAACATCTCAGACATCTGCCTTTTCCTGTATTCTCAGATAGACGATGATTTAGTTTTTTTTTTTTTTTTTCAAAATAAAAGTGAACTGGTTTCAGAAAGAGTAAAAATCTAAAAAGTATCATATTCTAAGAATATTAGTAAATTTACCTTGATATTGTGGTTGAGGGATGCTTTTGCAAATGTTTCTTCATATTTGACGTATTCTCCGATGATTTTAAGGTTTTGAAACAAATTTTGCATTTCACTTCATTGGTGTTTAATCGAGTGTAATACTTCCACCGTTCACTTTTCACAGGCGCCATCCAAGGCGTGCATACAAACCACTTACTGACAACTGACAAACCATTTTTGTTTTCAAGAAAGCCAAATTGTTTGGTTAACGCTTTTAGCCCAATGTGCTAATATACAGTATTTCGTTTGCGTATCGTATAGCCGGTAGCCGGTAGCGTCGCGACAGTGTTGCCAGCCTAATCTTTGTGGCGCCGCAGTCGCATCGCGCCAGTGTCAATAGTCTGAGCTCTAAAAAGTACTCGATACCTGTTATGAAGTACTCATTGATTAAAATAATCGACTGCAAAGTATCGAGTGCATAAGCATCGATATCGATATAAATGTACTCGATACTCTAAAGTATCGATACTTTTTCGTGTCCCTAAGTACGTGTACCAACAAATGTTTACTGATCACTCCCTCAGTTTAAGTAGTGGCAAATGGTCGAGCTTGACACATATTCTGAGGTTCAACGTGATGGATCACCTGGATTTGGTAAGCCTTTTTCTTCAGAACGAAATGCAAGATTTGCCAGGTATTGGACTTTCAGATGTAGTGTTCCCGTGTCGACGCTTTTGAAATCTGTTCGACAGTCTTCGTAAGGGCGCCACAGTTTTCTATGGCATCGAAGGCCTCCCACAACGTTGGTCGTAGAAGCAACCCCATTCACTGGAACTTGTTGAACAAACCTCTAAGTGTTGTTAGCGTTTGGGCTTCTACACTGAAACGGCAACGAAACCGTCCTTCTGCGAAAGCAAAAAAATGGTTCAAATGACTCTGAGCACTATGGGACTTACAATGTGAGGTCATCAGTCCCCTAGACTTAGAAACTACTTAAACTTAACTAACCTAAGGACATCACACACATCCATGCCCGAGGCAGGATTCGAATCTGTGACCGTAGCAGTCGCGGGGTTCCGGACTGAAGCGCCTAGCACCGCTCGGCCACTGCAGCCGGCTTCTACGAAACCTCTCTATTGTATTTCAAATATACAACGTTGATACGTTGTTCCGTAGCCACATCTTTCAGATCACATGCAATAAAGTGACAAAATTTATCACTCTTCTAAAATTGATCGGGATTGTACATTCTTTAATATTGTCCCTATTTTCTTGTATGTGACTATTCAAGAAAAACCGTCGATGTTGATACTTATTGGGTCAAAGCAGACTTTTGTATGATAACAAATGCAAGATTTTCGTTAATTATGTATTACTTCAAAACGATACTCACCCCAAAAGAAGATTAAGAGGTCCAAATAAACGCCATAAAGCATGAGATTTTCCTGTAAGGCTAAAAATTCACAACATATCACTGTCTTTAGAGGAATATTTATGCTTTTGTCAAAGAGCAGTGTGGTTACGCTGTGGCTTGCGGCTTGATAGTGAAATAAAAAGTCCCCCCGCACAGCTACATACCTTGTAATATTACTCATCCAAAAATTCTTCCGTAGAGTAGAAGTTACCAGGTATAAATGATTTCAGTTTGTTTATAAGTTAATTTTATTATAGGGCAGACTGTGGACGAAACTGAGTGAATGGCCAAAGATTTTTATTTTCTTCCTTTAAGCAGTGTAGTTCTAAACTTATGCTGAAGGCACTTGGTTCCAACATCATTCATACATTACCAAGTTCAAGTAAACCACCTAGACTTAAGTTGTTTTAATATGGTGTCGTTTAGAGCCGGCTCCCTTTCTAATTAAAGACACTATTGTCTTTCTTAACAAATCAGTCATCGACGTTGCTTGTAGTATTATTTACAAATCATCGGAATTCGTTCAAAATTTGAGCACTCTGATATGCATACAAAATTAAAATCCAAGTGTTTGTACACCTTAAATCTTCTTGTCCTCTCCTCACTCGCCTTCCACAAGTAATTATGATTTCGTAAACGGATGCTTAACTCAAATCTCGCTTCTTCCTATTGTCTTCTTTATCACACCATTCACTGCTTGTTTTGGCTGACATCATAGCTAAGGGTGGTAAATATTTACTTCTATGCTCTAGAAAACATAGTTACGATCTCGAGTTACAGTTGCGAAGAGACTTTACAATTATCACACCCTTTATCAGTGAAAAGTATAGCAACATATTAACCCTTATTCTTTAGCTTCTTCCCGCGTACTTCATGACGAAATAGTTCATGGATAAATGTCCGGGTGCAGTATTTCTGGAAACGACCACGTTTCCACATGCTGATGAACTGACCACTTGGGGTTGGTACGGCGCTCTTATCTATACCTTCCGCACTCTATCCTTCCCTCACCCAGATGCATCGTTCTATTCGCCGTCGAGCTGAGCATCGCCTTCAGCATCGAAACATCAAAACATTTCCCCTTGCTAGGTTCGCATTCAAGGAAGCGTGCTGGCAGAATATTTGTTGCTCATCCGCCTGCACCCTAAGTCAGTTCGTGGGCTACCTCCTTCATCTTCTCAGTCACATTAATTTCGTGTTCCCAAGACTTACTAAGCATTAATCCGCTATCAGGTTGATCAGCGGCTCCCTGGTCAAACTGTGACAGCTTCTTTAATGTCACAGACTCAAACGATAGGTATCGGTTTCGGTACTTTAGTAAGGTCATAACGCACTTTGCGACTGCCACGATCTAGTGTACTATTGGTGACGTCGACAATTATCTTCGACAGCCCCGTTTTTTATATGATAGTGTCCTCCGCGTACTGAAAGAAACGAGTAGGTTTTCACTAGGCTGATTCCAGGAACTCCTCGTTGAAATGTCCCTAATACATGTTGGCGACAACTGGTGAAAGTGGTCTCTTCCGTTACACGGTTTGGGCTAACGTGTCTTGCGTTCTTCGATTTACTATTACGTCCATCTACTTCGATCGTTATGTTAAAAGGGAAGTTCTGGTATGTGAAATACAAAGGTACGAGAAAGTCATTCAGCTTGTGTCTTCCATGTGGCCGTGTTACGACGGTGTCACCTACAAACTGGAAGAAAGAGGAAGATTTCCGTTGGGCTGATTCCAGGACTTCCTCGCAGAAATGTTCCATATACATATAGCCGACATCTGCTGAAAGTGGGCTCGAGTAAGAGAACCACTGAACGTCGTGACAGCGGCTGCATACTCGCGATTAGTAAGACCGGAGAACCCGCCGTTAGTGTGATTAAGAAAAGGCAAGAGATACCCCGCGACAAACTGACTTTGGGGCGAGCGTAGGAACGACAGAGATGCCACCAGAATGTGTATCTAGCTGCGAACCTAAGACGGAACAATGTTTTGGCGAAAGGAACTGGGGAGAAATTGTTGGCCACGGGCCACTGACGGCAGACAGAACGGCAGATCAGAGGATGAAGGGAAGAAGTAAAATCGCCACACCGGCCGCGAAGCACTCAGTTCGTGGGGTCGTTTGCCGAAATATGGTGCCTGTTGGATAGTGACAACCGGCCTTTGACCAGTGATATTTCATCAACGTATTAACCGTTTACAGGTTTGTCTCTTACATAAGTCTGAATACAGCTTCTTCTTCGTGTATTTTCAGTCTCTCTCTCTCTCTCTCTCCCCTTCTTTCTATCTCTCTCTCTCTCTCTCTCTCTCTCTCTCTCTCTCTCTCACACACACACACACACACACACACACACACAAACACACACACAGACACACAGGTTCATACACACACTCTCAAATATGTACATTGTATTACTATTCTACGTTAAAAAATTTGCGTTTGGATTAAAAGCAGTGGTTGTCAAGCATAAATGATTTCAGTTTGTGTTTCAAGCTATTCTTGACAAAACTATGGTCAAAGATTTTGGTGGATGAATACGTCATTAGTTTCTGTGGAACATTATGACTGAATGATGGAAGTGTAAGTCAAGTCTACCAGTATACTTTAAATGGCATTACATTCGCTTTTGATGTGCATCACTGGCCATTAAAATTGCTACACCACGAAGATGACGTGCTACAGACGCGAAATCTAACCGACAGGAAGAAGATGCTGTGATATGCAAATGATTAGCTTTTCAGAGCATTCACATAAGGTTAGCGCCGGTGGCTACACCTACAACGTGCTGACATGAGGAAAGTTTCCAACCGATTTCTCAAACACAAACAGCAGCTGACCGGCGTTGCCTTGTTAAACGTTGTTGTGATGCCTCGTGTAAGGAGGAGAAATGCGTACCATCACGTTTCCGACTTTGATAAAGGTCGGATTGTAGCCCATCGCAATTGCGGTTGATCGTATCGCGACATTGCTGTTCGCGTTGGTCGAGATCCAATGACTATTAGCAGGATATGGAATCGGTGCGTTCAGGAGGGGAATACGGAACGCTGTGCTGGATCCCAACGGCCTCGTATCACCAGCAGTCGAGATGACAGGCATCTTATCCGCATGACTGTAATGGATCGTGCAGCCACGTCTCGATCCCTGAGTCAAAAGATGGGGACGTTTGCAAGACAACAACCATCTGCACGAACAGTTCGACGACGTTTGCAGCAGCATGGACTATCAGCTCGGAGACCATGGCTGCGGTTGCCCTTGACGCTGCCTCACATACAGGAGCGCCTGCGATGGTGTACTCAACGACGAACCTGGGTGCACGAATGGCAAAACGTCACTTTTTCGGATGAATCCGGGTTCTGTTTACAGCATCATGATGGTCGCATCCGTGTTTGGCGACTTCGCGGTGAACGCACATTGGAAGCGTGTTTTCGTCGCCGCCATACTGGCATATCACCCGGCATCGTGGTATGGGGTACCATTGGTTACACGTCTCGGTCACCTCTTTTTCGCACTGACGGCACTTTCAACAGTGGACATTACATTTCAGATGTGTTATGACTCGTAACTCTTACCTTCATTCGATCGCTGCGAAATCCTACTGCAGGATAATGCGTGTTGCAGGTCCTGTACGGGCCTCTCTGGATACAGAAAATGTTCGACTGCTGCTCTGGCCAGCACATTCTCCTGATCTTATACCAATTGGCTCATCAAAATGCGCCAGTCACTACTCTTGATGAAGTGTGCTTGATGAACTGTGGGCCGGCCGCGGTGGTCTATCGGTTCTAGGCGCTCAGTCCGGAACCGCGCGACTGCTACGGTCGCAGGTTCGACTCCTGCCTCGGGCATGGATGTTTGTGATGTCCTTAGGTTAGTTAGGTTTAAGTAGTTCTAAGTTCTAGGGGACTGATGACCACAGATGTTAAGTCCCTTAGTGCTCAGAGCCACTTGAACCATTTTTTTTGATGAACTGTGGTATCGTGTTGAAGCTGCATGGGCAGCTGTACCTGTACACGCCATCCAAGCTCTGTTTGACTCAATGCCCAGGCGTACCACGGCCGTTATTACGGCCAAAGGTGGTTTTTCCGGGTACTGATTTCTCAGTATCTTTACACTCAAATTTCGTGAAAATGTAATCACATGTTAGTTCTAGTATAATATTTTTGTCCAGTGAATACGCGTTTATAATCTGCATTTCTAGTTGGTGTTGCAGTTTTAATGGCCAGTAGTGTAGAAATTATTTATTTTTCAATTGCAATTTCGCCCATTGGCCCACTTTCAAATTATACTGCATACGGTTTTTCTTCAGCACATGTCAGACTTTAAAATCCTCCGACACCGATACATCTCATCATCAAAAAGAAGCTTTTTCACTATAGGAATGCGGTAACATCACACTAGTGCGAAGCTCTGTACATGTTGAATGACATTAATTTTCCAAGTACTCTATTTATTGGTATTCCTAACGTCTCTGAAGTGTAATTGATTGTTGACAATGGCCGCCGTAAAGGAGTAAATTGTATGCGAGCTTGTTGCCGTTGTACGACTACATGTTTAATTATCTACACGAAGTCCTAGAGTGATAGGCGCATAATATGATCGTTTCTGGTTTCTGGGTGACCAACACTTGCTTCTCCCCTAGAATCTAATGCTATAAGACGTTAGTGTGTTGCTTAATGCAGTCGTGTCAAACTAAGGTGTGGTTGGAGACCGTTGATGGTGTACAGAAAATAGTCACAAATTGGTTTTAGGTTACTTTATCCATTCCAAGAATAGTTGAGCAACATCTTACTGCCTCCCGCAAGTGTCTCGTGAGATGTATACGAAGAAAGAAATAAAACAAACAGGAGCACATACAGCAGTTTACCGCCATCCGTTCTTTGCACGCACCTTTCGTGAACGGAAGGAGAAGGTGGGAAAACTATTGTGATGCCAGAAATACTCGCCACCTCACACCCTAAGACAGACCGCGGAGTATAAATGTTGGTGTAGAGGTAGCAAGAACGTTTTCTTTTAATATTGGCATATCACTTTAACGAAATCAAAATTCTACAAGTCTCCACGATAGTAAGATCTTATGATTTAGCACCGTATGTCATTTGCAGTCTCGTAAAATTTGATTCCCCATTTCCTCTTCTCATTCTTCTTTATGGATCCAATAATGCTTTTCTGTATTTTCTGATAATGTTTTAGATTTTTGTTTAGCAAGCGTGACTGCTACAGTCGCAGGTTCGAATCCTGCCTCCGTCATGGATGTGTGTGATGTCCTTAGGTTAGTTAGGTTTAAGTAGTTCTAAGTTCCAGGGGACTGATGACCGCAGAAGTTAAGTCCCATAGAGCTCAGAGTCATTTGAACCATTTTGTTTAAAACCAATTTTTTCAGTAGTGAATGTGTATAGTACGCTAAGGTAAGCTTTACAACTTGCTTAATAGGGTTTTGATTGTAATCAACTTGCAACGGACTGACCATATGCAATAAAAAGCCATGCACACTATTTATCCTAAAGAGATTTAAAAACAATATTATTTGAACACAATATAGCTTGAATTTAGTCTTATTTTCCTACAAAATGTTAAGGCAAGGAGAAAATCTAATGGTAAGAAGAAGAGACGGAATTTAAATGAAATGTTATTTTTGTTAGGTTGATACAAACCGCTCATGAACAGCAACGAAGTGACAGTGTCATTTCTTTCACCGTTTTATTGTTTATCGTTCACATTAAATTAGTTATGTTACACACTTTCGTTAAAATATACTCATTTTAAGTGGTATACACTGTCATTGCAAAATTCCGTGATGGGTCGAGTAAATCCGTCAAAGTTAGTAAATGTTGTCTGTAGGGAGTTAGCTCCTTTATTTCAACAGCTAAGAAATGGGCGACCGAGTCCAATCGTTGCTATACTTATCGTAAAATTTGTTTACTTGAGGGGCTCTGGGAAAGTAACCACAAATTAAACCTGCAAGGAAGTGTAGAATTCGGTATTAATAGATTGTTGATAATAATTATTTGATATACCTGCGTCATAGATGTATTGAATATTGTACACCTCACATGAATTTATTACGAGAGTGCATCGTATTGGTTTGATGCCACGATCGTTGAAACCTGAATAAAAGCAAAAGCAGAAACGCATTTCTCTGTAATATTTGATCTATTTCAAAGAGAGCCTAACTGAATAATAATGCCAATTCATTGTGCGCAAACGTGGGACAATCACATGACGCTACAAACGAAACGGCAGTCAAAGCAATGACGGGGGTCGGGGATCCCGCATCAGAAAAACGCAAAGTCGCTTCTATGCTGTGAGACTACAGACTGAACTTTTTTGGATGGGAACCTGACTAAATAATTGTCTTACAAAGATTCAAACAGCGGCCGATGTATCCTACGCAAGTCTTACGAACCAAAAAGATGAAAAAGTGGAGAGTGGAGTTTAATAGAGGAATAAATATCACATTTAATGACGACCAGGCAAGTGTGCACAGAAACGTCCTTTTGTAACAAGAAGCTGCAGAATTCAAAGTAAGAACTGGAGGTACATCCACATCACTTGCATTTCACGGATAGAATCTACTCACTGGAATCTCAGAATCCTCTTTAGCAAAAGAGCCCATCTCAAAAAATGTGAAACGGCTCTTTACAGCCCCTAAAATTATTATACTGTAATTGTGATCGCTGGCTATTTCGGTTAATTTAGCGTTCTATTGTCAAGCTTGTGATGAGCACTTCATAAAGAGATGCATTTGCTAGGGATGCTCTGACAGTGGTCCCGGTGGTGTCCTTATTCGCTCCATCCGTCGTTGATTGCTCGGCCACAGGCTCTGGTGCCTCAGGTATGATACTCAATTATTCTGAGAGAAAACCTGTTTTAACTCAGCATGCGTCACCTTCTTAATGTGTCCAACGTAGTGAGAAACGATTTTAAGGTACCTGCTGAATTCTATCAGTTACCACCTCCATTCTATGGGAATTACGTCACTTACCAGGCAATGTATTCTTTGTTGGTGGTGAAGCTGCTTCATAGTTCTCCTTTGTTGCGTCCTTGTTCTCAGTTTCCCTGTCAATGCCTACGAAGTACTTGTACATATTATCTACCTATATAAGAAACTGTGTTTTTATTTCTACACATCTTTTCCTTTTATTTTAACGTGAGAACAATTTCAGCAAATAAATCAAGCATTATTTTTTATTTTCAGAAATTTTCACAGAGCTGATCTACATCTACAGTCGGCGAGTCACCTTACGGCATACCTCGAAGGGTACCTTTCGCATCACGATCATTACCTTGGTTCAAATGGCTCTGAGCACTATGGGACTTAACATCTTAGGTCATCAGTCCCCTAGACTTAGAACTATTTAAACCTAACTAACCTAAGGGCATCACACACATCCATGCCCGAGGCAGGATTCGAATCTGCGACCGTAGCAGCAGCGCGGTTTCGGACTGAAGCGCCTAGAACCGCTCGGCCACAACGGCCGGCGATCATTTCCTTCTCCTCTGTTCCAATCACAAGGGTAGGTCTTTAAACTTGAGTGTGAGCTCTAAATTCTCATTTTTTAGTCCCTGCCTTTTCGCGAGACGTATGTGAGAGTAACTCTCTCTTTGATACCCTACGTATTTCTTGTAGCGTCTGCCACTAGAGAACGTTGAGCAACTGCGGAACGCTCTCTCGTCGACGAAACTATCCAGTAACGAAACGTACCTCTCGTCGTTCGCTTTTCTATACCTCTTTTGAATCTAAGCTTTTAAATAAAATGCCTCTAGTCACTTTGATCGATAATCTACAATGGAAATCTCCGTCTGAGCGAAAAATTTCATCAGTTGTATTCCGGAAAAATATAAAGCTATTAACAACTGGTAACTTGTCACCAGAAAATTAAACACGTGTGTATAATTGTAACTCTCAACAGCTATAAATCATTTAATTTTATAGAAAGCATTTGCTTGACATACAGAAAAGATTACATGTTATGAATCATACTATCTGGGTATAAAAGCTCCTCACCTGACGGCTGCCAAATGACAATAAATATTAGTAAGATACATACGTAATAGTATGTACATATTCCTGCAGTTGTGTGGGTAGCAGCATACATTCACAGTAGACTGGATCCTGAACATAGGCAGCTATTTAATTATTTAACAATACTAACTACTATTATAAAGATAAATGGGAAGGATAGGGAAGCTTGTGACTTTCAGCTGAGCAGTGCATTGTGGAAATGCAGTGGCAAAAACTGAAAATTTGTGCCATACTGTGAGTCGAAACTGGATTTACCGCTTTTCGTGAGCGCTTGCCTTAACCGCTTCGGCCATCCGGACGCGGTCCTTGACAAACCCAAGTTTCCAACGCACGCAGCATCCCTCGTCCTTTAACCCACTCTTCGGAAATAACTGATTCCCGTAGCAGTTCGGACGATATTAGTGCATCCGAACTGAAGGAAATGTCATGGAACCGTCACGCTGACACAGAAACATATATCCATAAGAGCAGTGTCTCTTCCATCTGATATATAGACTACTGGCCATTAAAATTGCTCACCAAGAAGAAATGCAGATAAAAAACGGGTATTCATTGGACAAATATATTATACTATAACTGACATGTGTTTACATTTTCACGCAATTTGGGCACAAAGACCCTGAGAAATCAGTAACCGCAACAACCACCTCTGGCCGTAATAATGGGCTTGATACGCCTGGGCATTGAGTCAAACAGAGCTTGGATGGCGTGTACAGGTACAGCTGCCCATGCAGCTTCAACACGATACCATAGTTCATCGAGAGTAGTGACTGAGGTATTGTAACGAGCCAGTTTCTCGGCCACCATTGACCAGACGTTTCCAGTTGGTGAGAGATCTGGAGAATGTGCTGGCCAGGGCACCAGTCGAAAATTTTCTGTATCCAGAAAGGCCCCTACAGGACCTGCAACATGCCGTCGTGCATTATCCTGCTGATATATAGGTTTTCGTAGGGATCGAATGAAGAGTAGAGCCATGGGTCGTAACACATATGAAATGTAACGTCCACTTTTCAAATTGCCACCAATGGGAACAAGAGGTGACCGAGAAATGTAACCAGTGGCACCCCATACAATCGCGCCGAGTGATACGCCAGTATGGCGATGACGAATACTCGCTTCCAAAGTGCGTTCACTGCGATGTCGCCAAATACCGATGCGACCATCATGATGCTGTAAACAGAACCTGGATTCATCCTAAGAAATGACGTGTTGCCATTTGTGCACCCAGGTTCGTCGTTGAGTGCACCATCGCAGGCGCTCCTGTCTGTGATGCAGCGTCAAGGGCAACCGCAGCCATGGTTTCCGAGCTGATAGATCATGCTGCTGCAATCGTCGTCGAACTGTTCGTGCAAATCGTTGTTGTCTTGCAAAAGTCCCCATCTGTTAAATCAGGGATCGAGACGTGGCTGCACGATCCGTTACAGCCACGCGGATAAGATGCCTGTCGTTTCGACTGCTACTGATACGAGGCCGTTTGGATTCAGCACGGCGTTCCGTATTACCCCCCTGAACCCTCCGATTCCATATTCTGCTAACAGTAATAGGGTCTCGACCAAATCGAGCAGCAATGTCGCGATACGATAAACCGCAATCGCAATAGGTTACAATCCGACTTTATCAAAGTCTGAAACATGATGGTACGCATTTCTCCTCCTTACAGGAGCCAGCAGAACAACGTTTCACCAGGCAACGCCGGTCAGCTGCTGTTTGTGTATGAGAACTCGGTTGGAAATTTTCCTCATGTCAGCGCGTTGTAGGTGTCCCCACCGGCGCTAACCTTGTGTGAATGCTCTGAAAAGCTTATCACTTTCCCATCACAGCATAATCTTCCTGTCGATTAAATTTCGCGTCTGGAGCACATCTTCGTGGTGTAGCAATTTTAATGGCCAGTAGTCTAGTTAGATATCTACTTAATAGCACGTAGATATTCCTGTAACAGTGCGGATAGCACCATACGTTCACCGCAGACTGGACCCTGAACGTAGACAGCTATTTAGTTATATAACAATATTACATAATATAAAACAGAGGAATGGGAAGGAAAGGGAAGCTAGTGACTTCCAGCCGAACGGTGCATCGTGGAAATGCAATGGCAAAAACTGAAAATTTGTGCCGGACTGGGAGTCGAATCTGGATATACCGCTTCTCGTGAGGGGTTGCCTTAACCGCGTCGACCATCCGAACACGGCCCCTGACCAACCCAAGTTTCCAACGCACGCAGCATCCCTCGTCCATTAACCCACTCCTCGGAAATAACTTAATCCCGTAGGAGTTTGGACGATATTAGTTCGTCCGAACTGATGGAAATGACATGGAGCCGTCACGCTAACACAGAAACGGACGTCCATAATAGGAGTGTCTCTTCTATCGTACATATACATAAATGTCGATTAATTTTACTCTTGACTTTATGAATGAAATAAATTTTCACGGTAGAGTCAGAGAGGCAACAGAGTTTTTTAACTTTTTGGCACCACATTGAGAATGTATCATCTAATGATGATCGGGTGACAGAATCTGGCAGTGTATGGTGGTTCATATCATCAGTAGCTGTTGGTGGTTCTTCAGTATAACCTAAACAACATCCAAAGTCCTTGGCGGATCCATCGGTACCGACCGAACGCCGCATTATACGCAGCCAATAGCGTCATTGGATGCATTATGGAGGCTCGTGGATACACCACAGTGCTCAGTTTCCGTGACCTGGATCCAATACCACACGGACAAACAGATACTCAGTTGTCATAACATGGCTCAGGGGACCTCTTTCCAGTCCTTCCAGCAAGCAAATGTCCCTGGCAGTTCCGGGAATCGAATCCGGATACTCCACATCACCGTCAGCCAAGCTGACCACTCAACTACGAAAACACACGGCAAATTACACCACATACCAAGCGTTGCAGTTCAAAATATAGTAATAGAACAAGTAGACAACTTGATTTGAATACAATATAGCTTCCAATCATGCCGAGAGTTTATAACGGTACTTTGCGGGCAGGCGTGTCAATTAGCATCATATTAATTAAAATCGGGGAAGAATTAAAAAGGGGAAAGTAATACAAACTTTAATAGCTGCACAGTATTACTAAGAATCAATAGAATGAAAAGTAATAAAAAGAAAATTAGTAAAGACGAAGCGGGACAGAAAGATATAGGGGCGTGTTTGTTTTTTAATACATATAAAAGAACATGTAACACATTATAGAACTCTCTACCTTCAGTTATCGCGATCAGGATAGTCGATGAGAAAGTGGTACGTGACTGTGAAATGCGTTAAGGAGATTATTTAAAGTCTCTTCAAGCACGTTTAAAATACATTAAGTGTGACGAACTGATCAGAGACGTTTATTGTCGGGTGAAGTGAAAATCATTCCGACATCATAATTCGAACTTTGTGTAAGCTGGTAAAAATACTCTTGGGTAACTATTATGGTTGTGGAACCCACGAAAGTTGTACGCAACGGAAAGCTATAGTCTACGTAATTCTGCATTTTTTTAAACTGTGAAACGCGTGTGCGTGGAACATTAAGAGAATCTTATCCTTGGACGGTTGCGGGGGTAACAGATACAAACAACGCGCCAGCATAAAAATAGTTCGCTTATTAACTACCAGATATTAATTAACGGGGACCTGAAATACTAAAAACAGTGCATACACCATTGTATTGAACCCTGCGTGTGAAAGACAATCACATCTAACATTTCGAGAGCGAAGAATAGACGTTTAAGTGCCGAATTGATGGCCTGGGTCGTGTCGATATTTGGACATTATATGACACGGGTTATTCAGAACACGATATCGACCATTTTAATACTGGAAAGAAGGATAGGATCATCAACCCCAATCCCGATTCATATTTTATATTTAGTTGGTGAGAAGAAAAGTGATAATAAACAATCCACGATTTTGGCTTCATTACCTAGTCTTGACTACATGATAAACAATATCTGTGGAAGTTGTATGCAACGTATCGTCATAATATTTTGCCAACCAAAATTGTGGGACACCAAAAATGTAACTGGATGAAATTGTTCTTACAGCGGATGTATAATGTGTGAGTGCGACGAACTATATAGCGAAACTGAACATCCATTACGTAATTGCATGTTTATCTGCGAAAATGGTCCTTGTCGGTACATCAGCATAGAGTTCGAATAGAATCGCTAGAAGATTGCAAACCATTCAGATTAATCGAACATCTAAATACGCATAGTGCTGGTATCACCAGGATGTGTTCTTCCTCCTCACCGCCGTGGCAGTAATTGAATTAAGAGTCAGCCGGGAATAACATTTAAATCAGTTGACGACCATTGAGCTAGCGTCACGAGATTTCAAACGTCCACTGCCATGTATGAAGGCGAGTGACACCACGAGTGTTAACGTCGATCGAGGGGTGTCGTCGTGGTCGTATTGAATGACACTGAGGGGTCACAAGTTGGAGTATAATGTTTCTCAATTTTACATCTTCAGTGAGTGCCTTTCATGAGACTGATGAAACGAAATAATTGATCTTACCCTGCGAAGTGTGCATCCAGTAACAGATGGAGTGGATAGCCAGTCGTCAGACTGGGAACTGGGACAAGCCTACACGGGAAGATGTAATCCTTCCCCTCCGTCATACCGTCGACCCAACTCGGCTGCCTCAGCTGGGGTTCGTAATCTGTCAGAAACGGGACGGCGCGGAGTAATTTCCCGGAACAATTAATGTGGCCGGTGCAGGTCACGTAGACGGCGCCAGATAGGGTCGCGATAATCGCCTCGTCGCTAATGTCTGCGAATAAATCACCGTCACCTAGCGGGGTGGCGCACCCCACCGTCTTGCGTGGTCTACGCCTTCCGGACTCTGCGTGCAACGAAATCTTGTTACCCGAGAACCTTGTGAACCGAATGCCAGTTTCTTTTCAGTGTCTGATATACTCCTAGTATGGTTCTTTCTCTACAAAACCCAATACTAAGTAAACTAATGAAATTTAACTGTGAATGTGCCAAAATAATTAATTCAGAACCTTGTTGAAGTAATGTTTAATCTCTTGAGACCTGGGAAAACCTGTGCGATACCAGGGCTACCGTAAAACAAAACCCTAAAAATGTTAATTATTTTCCATAAAACCATTGTAAAAACAAGTGAAACAAATAGTTACACTTCCCAAAGATACTTTAAAAAATAAATAAGATGACGCCATGCTGTGGTAATATTCAGGTATAAAGTGTACCAGAAGGTAAACATAGGCTCCACTCTATTTAGAACGTGTACCAACAAGAAATAACTTCATCAATCTGAACGGCCAGAGCCAGAACCACGATAGCAGACGCCACATCTCACGCACTCACAAAAACAATCCATATATAGAGACGTAAATTTCCCGAATAGTTTCACCGAACGCACATTCCTTAAAAGACACATAAATATTCATACCTGCGAAAAAATGCTATCGGGCCACGAAGAAGGCGAATATGCTGCTATAGGAATGCGCAGTGTCTGTTCTTTCGGACAAATTACAAAGAGCAGATCCCACTCATTCATATAAACGATTCGCCTCGATCGGCGAAGGATCCGCCACATTCAGTGCGAATGCGCGATTTCGTCCAACCTACTGCGAGTATCTCCAAGTAGCGAGCAAGGAGGACAACGATAGGGACTGCGGTTAGGTGGAAATGTGGGTGGGCAAATATTCGTCTTTGTATAGTAGGCGCAGATGCGGTGAGCACTGTGTCCAGCTGGTTCAGTCTTTAGTGTAACTGCCTGATAAGCTAGAGATTCCACGTTCAGATTCTTTTCCGACAAATATTTCCACTCTTCGCAGCTGATACCGCACAGAGTCGTCCTGCTACTGATATAAATTATTCCTTTCCTCTCTTTCTCACCCTTCCTCATTCAGTTTACAGAATATGCTCCTGTTATAAATGATCTGACTCAAGAGGGGGGCACCAGATGCCTAATTCTACCTTCACCAGCACCTTAATTTTTTTTTCCTAAAATTATAGCAATTGTAACAGTAACTCGGCCACAAACACTAGTCCATCGCTGTAATTCACTCAAACCCATACATTCCAACTTGCTCATTGTCACTCACCGTTTGAGCTCAACTCATTATCATTATCTCGTTGCGTCTCCCATACACCATCTCACAGCCACAGTCTCCTTCGCCTTGTCCTACTACTACTGTCTCAACTCAGTATCACTATCTCCCTCTCACTCTCTCTTATTGCTACTATCTCATTCCTTCGTTCCCACTGTTGTTGTCCCTCCTCACTGTCACTATCTTCTCTTCCTCGTTGTCATGCCATAGACTGTCTCTCATGATCACTGCCTCTCAACCACTTCCACTTTCTCCGCTTATTCCTCTCCCACTGCCATTGTCTCCTTTACTCTTTTCCTAGCACAATACTGTCGCTGTCCACTATATTCCACTGCCCCAGTGTTACTCTCTTCCTCTCAGACTGCCATTGACTCCTTCGCTTTTTCTATGCTGAAGCTGGTGTCCAATATCCTCCACTATTTATTACTCCCACTTTCTCCTCCTCTGTCAGCACAAAGACACACAAGTGTCTTTAAAATTTTTGGGAATATATTTAAAGGTGCTGAGGAAGGTAGAAAGAGGTAGCTGGTATTCCAAATTTCACTCATTCTTTTAAACAGGAGGATATTCATCATTTTTGTGTTCCAACAGGAGTTGTACGCAAAGAAGTGTGATACGGAATTCTAATGAATGAAGAGATATGCTTGAAAATCTGTGAGACTGCAGATACTGCGATAATGAAGAGCCATCACAGAGTACAATGAAGGTAACTGCGAAGAAAATGTGGGTTACAGGACAAATACTTCAGATGGTCAAAAAAAGAAGGAGGTACAAAAATGTTCTGGGAAATTCAGAAATAGAGAAATACAAACCATACAGAAATGAAATAAATAGAGAGTGCAAGGAAACTGAGGAAAAATGGGTGCATGGAAGACATGACGTAATCGAAAAAGAGATGATTGTTGGAAGGACTGACTCATCATATAGTTAAGTCTGTAAACCTTCAGTGAAATTAAAAGTAAGGGTGGTAACATTAAGAGCGTGTTAGGAGTCCCACTGTTAAATGCTGAGGAGAGAGTGGATAGATGGAATGATTACACTGAAGGCCTCTATGAGGGTTAAGACTGCTCTGGTGACGTGATAGTAGAAGAAACAGTAGCAGACAGGGAAGAGACAGAGGATGGAATATTACAATGAGAATTTAAAAGAGCCATGGAAGGGCTACGACCAAATAATACGGAAGGGATAGGTAAGGGCATTGCATCGGATTTTCCAAAATCATTAGGGGAAGTGGAAACAAAAAGACTATTAACTTTGGTGTGTAGACTGTATGAGACTGACAATATACCATCAGATTTTTGGAAAAGCGTCATACACAAAATTCCGAAGGTAATAAGAGCAGACCAGTGCGAGAATTATCGAAAATTCACCCTAACAGGCTATGCATCCAAGTTGGTGACAAGAAAAACATACAGAAGAATAATAAGGGACATTCAGGGTATGTTAGGTGACGATCAGTTTGCCTTTAGGAAAGGTAAAGGCACCAGAGAGGCATTTTTGACTTTGTGGTAGATAATGGGAGCAAGACTGAAGAAAAATCAAGACAAGTTCCTAGCATTTGTCAACCTGGGAAAAGCGTTCGACTACGTGAAATGGTGCGAGATGGTAAAAATTACAAGAAAACTAGGGGTAAGCTGTAGGGAAGAACAGGTAATATGCAATACGTTCTCAAGATTCAAGAGTCAACAATGCACTGGAAGACCAAGAACCAAGTGCTCGGACTAAAAATGGTGTAAGACACGAATGTACTGTTTAATCTATACATCGAAGAAACAATTACCGAAATAAAAGGTAGCTTGAAGAGTGGGGTTAAAGTTCAGAATGAAATGATATCAGTGATAAGATTCGCTGATGAGATGGGATATCCTCAGTGAAAGAAAAGAATAATTACAAAGTTTGTTGAATGGAGTGAACAGTTTGATGAGTACAGAACGCGAGTTGAGAGTAAATCGCAGGAAGGCGAAAGTTATGAGAAACAGCAGAAATAAGGATAGCGAGAAACTTAACATCAGAATGGGTGCTCACGAAGTCGACAGCGTTTAGGAATTCTGTTAGCGAGAAAGTAAAATAATCCGTGACTGACGGAGCAATGCAGACTTGCACTGAAATGGAATACTGGCCAAAAAGTCTACTAGTATCAAACATTGGCCCTAATTTGAGGAAGAAACTTCTGAGAACAACGGAAGAGAAGTGAAACATTTGAAATGTGATGTTGCACAAGAATATTGAAAATCTGGTGGACTGATAAGATAAGAAATGAATGAGGTAATCCTCCGTTAAATCGGCGAGGAAAGGAATACAAGTTGACTAATCTGACGATATATATTTCCGAGGTCATCACTGAAAAGAGTAGACACCACACAACCTGCGCCTTTTATGAGTTTCTTATGGCGCCCATTATGGCACAACCTTCAAAGTTCTTCTCTTATTTTGATCCACATGAAGGACACTCAAAACTTAAACAATCGTTAGAAAGAACGAGAAAATTCATAAAACATTACAGTAACAGCAGCGCTTCGAAGTGTATTTTGTAAATGAAACCATAGATAATCAGCAAAGAAATTATTTATATTTTTCATCAAAAATTACCTGTGTGATAGTGGTGTGAAAGACAGGCGTGCCAAGTCCTGACTTCCGAGTGACAATATGTGTAACGTTGAATATCCCAGTTATGTCGGACAGCTTCAATACTGAATCTAATTCATGTTCCCTTTTATTACCGTTGATGGAGAGTGAGAACACTACATTTGTATCATCACATTTCTTCTCCCTGGAAGCAAACTGACTTTCCTCAAGTGCGTCTACAATTCTGTGTAGTCTTCTGTATATTACTCTGGTCAGCAGTTTAGTAGCGTGACTTGTCGGACATATTGTCAGATATTTTTCACAGTTCCGCCCCTTCTTTAGCAATGTGATTACAATGATTTTCTAGAAATGTTATGTCAGGTCACCCGCTTCACAGATTTCTTGAGTCGTCAATGGTTTCTTGCACCTCTACTTCTGCTGTACATGTGATGCTCTGTCCTGCCTTAATCATGTCCTTCTTCATTGTATTCTACCCCTCATCTGTTAAACTACTGTCGGCGCTCTTAATTAGATCACTGATTACGGCCTCAGATAATATCCACTTCGTCTCATTCTGCCGCAAATTTTCAGTTTGGAATTTCATCCAACACTTTCTCTTTGTAATTTTTAAGTCCACACACTGTTCAACAGTACTGCCATATGATCTGAATCATGTCTACACATGAGTATGCTTTGCAAGCCAGTATTTAAAGACGTAACATGTGAAAATTGGTCTATCTTAGATGCAGCCCATTGTCTCCCGTACTTTTTCAGGTACTCATCCTTCGCTACCGTTTTTGAGAGAGTGTGTTTGCTGCAGTTATTTGAAATATATGGCGTAAATCTGTAAATTTCTATCCTGTCACACTTCTTTTGCCCGCTTCATATTCTTCAGGAACACTATATGATTTCAAGTAACCCATCTTAAGCTACCTTCCATGTAAAAACGCTTCTGTCACCCAGTACACCAGTACCCTGATAATCCAGCTTCCACGGGGATCTGTCAGTGACCGATTATCAAGTACGCCAACTCGTCAAGGACATTTTTAAAGACCTGTTCATAAAAAAGGATTGTCCTAAACGGGAAACTGGTGGTTCAACATACAAAGATAACTAACTGTTGCCCGTTAAACACAACAGACGAGATAACAGTATAAAAAATTAAAAGATTATGTTACTTTCCTGTAAAAAGAAAACTGAATGAAAAGCTAAAACTTGCACTGCGCTATTAAATCATTTTAAGGATCAAAGTTTTAGAAAAGTTCAGTATGCACAAAACCAGCAATTATTTGAAAAATCAAGTACAAGGCAATTAATGAACACTGTTACCAAGCATTTGGTCCAGTTTAATTGACATCCATGTTTTTAGGAATAGCACACATAACTGACATTGTTGAGGGGATGAAATACGTCGGACTAATGTCAACCAGTTACAGTTTGGCTGATATTTTCTTCTGAGTCATCTGGAACACTGCATAAATCCTAACTTGCTCATTGGACTGAACTGTTTTTAGACAAACGTTATTTTGTGTGATGTATAGATTAGTAACTTCAGAAACGTTGTATTGCTGGTCACTCTCAGCGAACTGCACTAACACTAAAGGCTTATGAAGACACAACCCAAGAGATGTGACGCTGTAGGTGTCTTTCCTTCGTCACTTTCAGTTTCTGGTGGTGGAGACTGAAAACACTTCCTAATACCACATCATCTGTCAGCCCTTCTTCAATAGCTAAATTTCTGGCAGTGTCGAACCATTCATCAAATTCTTCTGTGGAAAACGCAGTTAGTTCATTAATGGATGCTGAAGTTATCAGTCGTACAGTTTCAAATAGATCAGCTTTTTAGTCTTCATTGCTTCCCATCTCGGCTCTGTGAGGCAGAAATGATTACTGGTGGAGCGCAGCGCCGAATGGTTTCTATGTATCTCGAAGGCGTCAAACTATACTGCCAACAGCGCCGAGCTAATAATACGGGAAAATTTCTGATGTGTTCCGGACCATCGGGTATGCAGAAATATCTAGTATTACCGTGGTCTTACGTAACTAATTCATCCTGTTCACTCTTGTCGACTCACCTGGTTTCTCATATGTTCTTCCCATTTCCTCAATATCTGTACCTGATGCGGGCATGTAAATCTGTACAATATTTCTGTTCACCTTAGATCAATTCATCTATTTTCTCACGTACTATGCCTACTTCCTCAATATTTGACTCTGATGTTGGCATATAAATTTGCACAATGGCGTTTCGTTTCTGGTTGTACACTTGACAGCAAAAGAAGTGGGTCACTGCCGAATACAACCAACATATCGTAGCTGTGTTGCAGGTCTTCTAAACGCCAAAACCCCGTGGGGTACAGTCCTTTGACTACACGCAAAGGGTACCGCAAGAGACTACTGAGAGACCAAAGGTCTTTATGGCAGTCAGTCTAAGCGTCAACTAATATCGTCATACAAAACATATTAGAAAACATGTTCTTAGCGATGAGATACCCAATAACACTCATAAACTAACCTTAATTACAACAAATGACATTCCAAAAGTTCTCAGAAAACGGATTATTTTACATATATCGTACAGTAATCCTTAGTCCAAATTAAATACTTAAGCCAATATATGGAGTTACAAAGCTGCACGGCAATTGGAAAAAATTTTTCGCTCTCTAAAAGGTTTTCCATCCATGTGCTGAAGGTCGCTCAACGGCGAGTGGCTCTGGAAACTGGATATTGGACGAACCTGCAGAAAACCGCTATTAACGGCAACAAACACTCTAAGGAAATCTCAACATTAACAGCGAATCACCAGTAATATCATAGTTCTCGGAACACATCAACAGCTACGTGTACACAAATTTGAACTTTAAATGACATGACCAATGTCGTCCTTCTGGACCTGGATTCAAACCCAGCACCTATAGCCATTGCTAACTAAGCTAAGCTTTGTTTGTGCCTTATTGAGACCCGATTACTATGCATAAAGATACGTGAAGTATAGGCGTTTGCACCAGTATCAGTTATCAATTCAGATCCTGAAAATAAATGACGAAAATATTTGTACTGAACTGGGAATCCTGTCATAACACTTACCGTCCTGGGAACTATCCCCAACGACGTTTAATATGGTGTCTTTCACAAGGAACAAGGCACACTCATGTTTAAAATTGAAATGCCATCATACAAAGCTTGTGACAGGGATGCGAACCCAGCACCTAGTCGGATTGTTAACGAAGAACAGTCACGCTCAAAAGTATCCGAACGACCTGGATTGCATTTCGCCTGATTCCCATGCAACCCACATAACACAGCTGTCTAGCACGTCCTGTAATCGCTCCTTGATACAGTCGTTTGACTATTGAAAATGGTTCCAACAAGTCACCTCTAGAAAACGCTGCTCTGTATCGCAATAAATCAAGATGTAAAGTAATATCACGATACTACAAATATCAGGGAACACCTCATCACAGACTGTCCTTAATTCTTGTAAGCTCACATTTATTGCAATAAATGACATACCTGAAATGTTAGCACCCTCGTTATTACGTCAAATAGGTAATGCACGTAGTACGTTCGTCGTATTCATGATTTCCTCTTCAAAGTAACATACCATACTTGTTATTTAACACAAAATGTCATTAAAAATTTACGTTATTCACGAGCAGCTGGTTGCGAACATGTATGAAATTCAAATGACACGACGAACCGCCTCGTTCTGCATTTGGATTCAAACCCAGGTCATGCAAACTAAGATTTTATGACTGACGGAAATTAACCGTCATTCCTGACTAGGCATAAAGAGAGTGATATACCTCGATTTTAGACAGTATCAGTTAATAAATATCAACTTTAAATTACATAACGTAAACACTTTTAACGGTCGCGAAATCCTACCCTGCATCTATTGTCCCTGTTAATGAACTACGAGAGATGTTAAATACTACTTCTTCACGAGTAACTTACTTGAAATGCAGTGAGGTAAAGCTATGTGTTGGACAGGGATTAGAACCCAGAACCTAATCGAACTGTTATCGAAGCACAATCAACTTTGACATATCGAATTTTCTCGGCAGTAGCTAGGTGTATTAAGTGAAATGACGAGACAAAACATTAATTTTTTCCTTCCCAGGAATCCAACCCGGCACATATCACTGTTATATTCTAATGTGAAGTTTCCCACTCGAAGGTCATGTTGTTTTACTTAAATGATTACAAAATCGGGTAAAACGAACAATGAGGTTGTCAGTATAAGCACATTACTGTTGTCAATATGATGTTGCACCGCCCAGGGCCTTTCGTGATAAAGGGCCCGTTTAGGTTCAAATGGTTCAAATTGCTCTGAGCACTATGCGACTTAACATCTGAGGTCATCAGTCGCTTAGAACTTAGAACTAATTAAACCTAACTAACCTAAGGACATCACACACATCCATGCCCGAGGCAGGATTCGAACCTGCGACCGAAGCGGCCTCTCGGCTCCAGACTGTAGCACCTAGAACCGCGCGGCCACCCCGGCCGGCCCCGTTTAGGTCAGGCATATTGTACACAGAAGTGGAAGAGAGAGCACCACTAAGTTCTACAAACCGTATGGATTGCATACACACAGAAATTACTGTTACAGTGTACTTATGGAGCCCAATGAGTGAATTGCGTTATTTTCCGGTGAGAAAGAACTCTGGCAAACAGTCTTCGCTACATTAGGTTACTTAAACTGGCGTCACTTTGAGCTAGAATTTACTGCCAGCGACTAAGTGTAAGGACAGTGAGTCGGATGCGGGTTTTGCAGCTGTGAAATACTATCCTTACATTATGGAAGCGAATATTAAATTTGAACTAATATTGCGAAAATTTTGGACTTGGGTAGCTTATAATGAAAGTCTTCCTGTTTATTGCAAAGGAAAGCAATTGAGTTTCTAAAACATTCTCTGTCATACACATCTTGAAACAGGTCACGTTGACCAAATCATATGGAAGAAGCGACAGCGACGTATATTGGAAGGCAGTTAGATCCCTTGGCTTTTGGTTCGGCAGTATTCGACAGCCATTTGTAGGCACAAGTAAAAGAAGAAAGGCAGCGCGTTTTCATTATCAAGCAACGTCTCCATCAATTACTTTGGTTTTAATGTGATCTACGAGTAATTGCTGATATTAACATGAAAAGGATTCCGTAGACAGGGAAAGAACTTGTTCTTGGGGAACTACTTCTATAATGACCAAAAGGACTTAAATGATCTTCAAGCACATGTGTTCCAGCACCGGTATGAAGAAAATGATAGTAATAATGACGGTCATAATTGAATTATCCGGTAACTTCACAGTCGATTTTCTCGAACTAAGAAATTTCCTGAATTTGTGAAAATTTCAAAATGGCTTCAAATCGAGGCTATGACGCCTAGAAGAGTCTTTACATCCTACTAACATGAGAATAGTATAATCTCCACGTCAGAAGCTTGCTTCTACTTAACCATTTAATAGACTCTCGTTTTTTTCCACCGTGACTAGTTTTGTAAGCTAAGCACATCATCCAGTACAGCACACTTCTGGGGCTGGGAAAATGTGGCCTCAATGGTCTGGTGGAACGGACTATCACAGGTGCAATACGTGGGTTCAGGCATTTACTTTTAAGAGGCACAAACAGATTTACTTTACCTCTGATAACCTCAAGAGAAAGCTGTTATAATCCAGAATCCGCATTAAACATCACGTTTCTTCATTCCAAACTGGGCAGAGCCGGTTTACGTTGGAAAATGACATAGGTGGAGGTCAGGGTAAACAGAAATACTGTCACCAGTTAACTTACTTACATTAGAAAATCTTATTTTACTTGATGAACTGATAGCCGTCTAAAGGAACAGGGCTCTTAAATTACTTGTACTTGATTGAACTAGAGACGTTGAAAAATTTGGTGCTGGACTGTGATTCGAATTCGTATCTCCTCTTTCGGGGATCTGAATCTCTCGGATCAGTATAGTTCAATCATTTCATTCCTTTTCCTAAGACTGCAGTCTTCTCTAGGTCTCCTCCAAAGGTAAATATGTGGGTCCGAATCCTGATCCAGTACAAAAATATTCATAATTAAATTTCAAGCCCTATCACGTGCACACCGGCCTGCTAGTGAAAATTAACGTGCATTTTTAATGTCTGTTCATGTTGCCAACAATTTCTGGACAAAGACTTACACATCTTATTGTTGGTGAGTAAGCAACTGATACTTAAGCAATATTCGTGGAAAATAAAGAAGAACGATAGGAGTGCGGTTCGATTGTCGCTCAGGCACAAAAATTTGTGTCCTTATTTTAGATCCAATTACCTAGCAGCTGGCAAGAAAAACCGATATGTAACATTTGATTTTACTTAGTTAACAATCCGATTACGTCTTGGGTTCGTATCTCCATCGCAGAACTGCATATCATGCGCTTCATCTTTAAATGCATACACACTTCGTTACTTCTGAATTGAGATATATCAGACGTCTTTCATGGTTAGTTAACAGGGGTGGAAGGGTCTTGATAGGAGTCCTGGTTTATTACAAAAAATGTCGTCTTTTACTTTCAAGTTTAGATTTGGTTACTGATATAGGCGACAATTTCGGTACTTCATGACTCTTCATGGATAGTCAGCAATATTATATGATTAGATTAGATTAGATTAATACTTGTTCCATAGATCATGAATACATTTCGTAATGATGTGGAACGAGTCATTTTAATGAAAGATATCTTTACATACCAGTATTCAGTTTCTTTACAACAATTTTTTAATCTCCCTCTCTCAGTCTCTTCTCTCTCTCTCTCTCTCTCTCTCTCTCTCTCTCTCTCTCTCTCTCTCTCTCTCTCTCACACACACACACACACACACACACACACACACACATACACACACACACACACACACACACACACACACACACACGCACACACACAAATTTTCTTTCTACTTTTATTGGTTTGTTGTGCTCGACTTTCGGAGACGCACAAAAACGTCCGTGAATCAGTTTCTTAGTTTTGAGTAGAGTTACGAAGGAAATATAAAAACAACTATGAGAGTTACTGATTTATGATGCTTAGTAGCAGTCAGTTCTGAGTATTAATAGTAACTAAGCTCCAGTCACCAAACCCAGTTACAGAAATGTGAATCAGACGCATTATGTATTCCAGGCCGTAGCAGCCGCGTCTTTGGGGCACCGGCTATGGTCACTTCCCAGCCCGCTGTAGGATCACATCGGTTCGTTTTCTTCCTGCTGGTAATGTAACTGAGATTTGGCAACAACGCAAGGTATGTTTGGCAACTCTGTGATCGACAAGTTACTTCCTGGTGTGCACGGAATTAAGCCTCATAGTTCACTTGATATCTCGTGTCATTTCCATTGAATAATCGGAGTTGTTATCGCTTGAGGTGTAACAGAAGATTGTAAATTTACGGTTTTCAGCATAGCAAAGTCATTGAACGTGGCAATCGCAACTAATCTCATCCTGTAAATAGCGGTTTACGAGTTCCACCCACTATTGGCCTCGTAAGAGGAAGGCGCAAACCATATCTATCAGCTAGCTGTGTGTTGAGGTGCTGACCTGTGGAAAAGCGACTGTTATGATTCGCAGTTCCAGCCTCGCTGAATGTAACGTTTTTATACCTTCTGTGTAAGAGCTGCAAGCAGTCAGATCAAACATCGATAAGCAAATCGTAAGAAAATACCTTCAGCTCATAGTGCAATGGTGTAAAACTTACAATGCTCCACAACAGGTAACGCCTCTTTCCGCTGCTGACAAGCAAATTTTTGGTTTCTATGAATACGTAACTTTATTTATGAAATGCCACATTTGCATACCTGTTGAGTATGACACAGCATACCATTTAAACACAGATCCAATCGAAATCTAAGTGAGTAGTATTTTACTTATTCGTGCAGATAGAGGCACGCTTGTGTACAGATACTCAGATTTGTTAAAACAGACTTTCGTCGTAAGGTTATAGTGGGTAGTTTTATTTCATTTATTACAATACTGTGCACAGTTTTCGTAAGATTTCTTTTAGTGTTGCTAAAACAATACTAAACAAGAGAGAGAAATTAATCGTCAACGATATATGCGAATTCTCTGATGTTATCTATAACAGTCTGACAATGCACATGCAGTTAGTTGATTACATGCATGTAGAAAACTTGTTCTGAGCTAAAGCTGTCAAACAAGGTTTGAAGAAGAATAAAATGCCACAAGCAGACGACAGCTAATGCAGAGAATACTTTTATGACTATTTTGGCACGATGCGTTCTCCCCATACATAATACAAAAGCTTCGAGACGCATCTGCTGCCTGGCCGTCTATTAAACCTGAAACGAACAAAATGACGCAGAAGTTAGCCTTTTTTCCACATGCGACTATTTTGGGTTGAGAAGTGAAGAGAATTAAGTTCAATTAATTTGACAACTTCAGCAGACAGCAGAATTGCGTTTTAAAAAGTGTAACAGAGAATGTAATAGAACACGTGACGTCTTATCAACAGTGCGCGACACTTACCGTTACGCTACTAGCTGTGACGTAGCTACAGCACCTCTGGAAGTGAACAACAGTTCCTCCAGAATTTCCGCATTCAACAGTGCTGTGAGATACTGTATATGGCCGGATCTAGACTTCTGACAGACAGACAGTTACAGCATTTCTTTTGCACTGCACGACGGTTTCAACAAACAGATAGCGCAATAGAGTAGCTCAAATGGAAACGAACACTTCCTATTTAAATTTCTGATCCTACACTGCTAGCAGTTCTGTGTAGGTGGCAGTTACGTTATTTTATTTCGGTGATTTCAAGATAGAGTCGAATTTCTGCACTGGGTAGCCAAGGCAGGTAGTTCATAGCGATTCGGTCAGCCAAGTAAATGATGTACAGAACGTCCAGCAAACCACTACAGGGAGCCTGTGTGTCAGAATTCTCATTCTATGTGCCGCAGCTGTGTTATGATAGAGCAATGAGCCGTAGAGAAGAGGGTTTGGTGGTCTGTTGGACTGATGATAGTTTCATATGATGATGGTCTGGGTTCGATTTCAACTTCCGCCGGTGTTTTTCGTTAGGGAGAGGCAGATTTATTCTCTTCTGGCTACGTCAAGTGAAGAAGGTACAATGACATTGTGGTCTGAAAATCACATTAAACATGATATTCCTTCTGTACCAAGTAGACGTTAGGTGGAACCACAATAAAGTAAGGAGTGGCGACATGTAGATACTCTATCACCAGTAACCTTTCTTATACTAGTTATTCATTTCTAGTGACGAAACAAACCCTGTGTATGGTCACAGGACACTTATTCCATCTTTTATTTGAGCTTCTGTATGTCGATAAAATTGGTTCTGAACTGGGAATGCAACTCAGACCGCCCTTAACGCGGAATTTGATCCCTTCGTGACAATACAGCTCGACTAGAACTTGTTGTTTGCTCAAAACTGCAGATTCCTCAACATCTCCGCATATTGGGCATGAATGGGTTGGAGTCCTGGCCCAGCACTAAAGTTTTCATTATGTATTATCAAGCTCTAGCATGAGAACACCTATTTGCTGGTGGATAGTAATTTTTATTTTTAATGAATTTTCATTCGTTGTCAACACTAACGATATCTAACGTATTTTACTCCTAGTGAGACGCAGAACTATTAGCGAGATCACTGTAAGTTCAAGGATGTTATTCCGAGCTGCTGGTGGAGAAAAATTTGGTAGCTGACGTCTCTTTGTGTGTTGTCAAGAAAGTTATGTGTGCGGTTCGATTCCTAGTCAGCACTAAACTTTTCGTCATATTATTTCTAGTTCAAACATGATCACATGTCGCTGCTGGTGTAACACACCCGAAGTTGATTGTTCTTCGATAACAATCCGATTAGGTTCTGAGTTCGAATCCCTGTTCAACACAAAGCTTTACCCCACTGCATTTGAAGTAAGTTACTTGTGAAGAAGCAATATTTAACATCTCTCGCAGTTCGTTAACAGGGACAAGAGATGCTGTGTAGAAATTCGCGACCGTTAAAAATGGTACGTTATGTAATTTAAAGTTGATATTGGCTAACTGATACTATCCGAAAATGAGGTATATCACTCTCTTTGTGCCTAGTGAGGAATGACTGTTAATTTCCGGCAGCCACGAAATCTTTGCGTGCATGATTGGTTCAAATGGCTCTGAGCACTATGGGACTCAACATCTGAGGTCATCAGTCCCCTATAACCTAGAACTACTTAAACCTAACTAACCTAAGAAAATCACACACATCCATGCCCGAGGCAGATTCGAACCTGCGACCGTAGCAGTGGCGCGGTTCCGGACTGAAGTGCCTAGAACCGCACGGCCACTGCGGCCTAGCCTGCATGACCTGGTTTGAATCCATATACAGAACGAGGCGGTTCGTCGTGTCATTTGAAATTCATGCATATTATCAACTAGCTGCTCGTGAATAACGTAAATCTAATGGTGAGTTGTTGGAATCATTTTCAATAGTCAAACGACTGTACCAAGGTGCGACTGGAGGACTAGCTAGACAGCTGAGTTATGTAGGTTGCATGGGAATAAGGTGAAATGCAATTCAGGTCGTTCGGATACTTTTGAGTACGACTGCACATAAAATCGGAAGTTAAATATCAAATGTTTTCACCAATAGCGAGATGCGGGAACCCTAATTGACGATAGAATTATTTATGCCAGACTGGGATTCGAACCCAGCATCTAGCACCGTCGTTTTCTAGCCAGGAACAGACGATAAATAGCCATTGTTGGTTCACCAATAGCGAGATGGGCGCATGTTTAGCTAGACATCAGGCGACGAAAAGTTCTGTGCTGAATGGAATTCATACCCCGCACACGTGGTCATGAAGAAACTTTAACTATCAAATTCTTTTCAATAATAGCTAGGAATGGCATGTTTGTACTTTCAATGATGTGATGGAAAATACTCTGCTGGCCAGAAGTTGAATCCACAACATGTCGTCGTTGGTGGTCACAAGGAACACAACGTCAAAACCAAATCCGTTTTCACCAGTAGGATGCAGAGGAATGTTCGAACTTGAAAACATGTAAGGAAAAGTTTGATCTTGTAATATTGTGATAAAAATCTCATCATATGGCTGTGAGTTGAAACCAACACGTTACAGCTGACAACGCACGAAGAGACGTTGAAAATGCAACAATTTTTCACCAGTAGTTCGGAGTGCACATCCTAGGGCTTGAAATGAAATAATGAATATTTTGTGCTGATCAGGATTCGAAACCAGATAGGTGCCTTTCGATGACTTCTAGAAGAGCTTGAAATCTTTGGGGACACAGTGAAATCGAATTCTAATCGCAGTCCAGCACCACAATTTTCAACGTCTCAGTTTCAAATAAAGTAAGAGCCTTGTGAACTTACATGGCCTTTGGTTCATTAAATGAAATACGTTTTCTAGTTTACGGCGGCTTGCTGGTGACAGAGTCTCTGCCTTCCGGGGTTTCTCCATCTGTCACAGCTCAAACGAATGCCACTCTGCTCCAGTCGGCAGGGATGTTATCTTTACTGTGGATATTGAACTACGGAGCTTACTGGCGTTCTGCACTTGGCGTTACTAGGGGTGAAGGAGAGCTACTTGTGTGTGTTAAAAATCTACGCCTGACGTGAGATATGAACCTACACGTTTTACACATCAATACAAGATTAATCCACCAGACCCCAGAACCCCCTGCCAAGCACATAATTATGAATTGCAGAGTATTCGTTTGGATGTAGATGCAGATGTCAAGGGACGCGTAACAGGAAGGAGGGAGGGATCTAGGAATGGATAGAAGTGCAGAAGTGCAAAATCTAAGCTTGAATTGCTTGCAAAGTATTGCTTTCTTAGATATGTGCCACAGTTCGTTTTATCTTAGGACCGAGAGATAAGGAAGGACTGTTCTCAGAACGAAGAATGGGTTATAGGGAATGGGAGATCAAAGAATACGGTTTCATAAGTGGTGAGAGGAATGATAGAGAGTAAAGACAGCAGCAATTAAAAGAGAAAATGTAGCGTCATTGGAAACCGCTATATTTGTTTACAAAGTTTTGGGGGAATGTAATAGACGTGCACTTGCGGCGATAGTGTCAGAAAGAGAGAGTGTGAGAGAGAATAGAAGAGATATTAACAACGAGTAAACATAAATGCTCAAATGTGTGTGAAATCTTATTGGACTTAACTGCTAAGGTCATCAGTCCCTAATCTTACACACTACTTAACCTAAATTATCCTAAGGACAAACATACACACCCATGCCCGAGGGAAGTCTTGAACCTCCGCCGGGACCAGCCTCACAGTCCATGACTGCAGCGCCCTAGACCGCTCGACTAATCCCGCGCGGCGAGTAAACATAATATGAAATCGTTTGCGTATTGTGTGGAGGACGGAGGGTGTATTCATGGATGGAGGGGAAGAGAGAGACGTATTTGAAATAACAAAAACTACTGTGACAGAGTCAATCTACGCTGATTAGCTTGTAAGTATGTAGACAGGGTATAAATGAAATAAAAATAGAATACTTAACAAACTGTATATTCAAAAGAAGCCCACTTGAATTAAAAGGGCAACTCAAAGAAAAGCTAAGCCATATTGTATCTTTTCTGTTTCCACGCGAACTTCCACTAGCCCCCAATGTGGAAAAATGACGAAAAAGAAGACATAACAGAACATTTTAAGAACGCTAATATTTTATGCAGAATCTTTCATTATTATGTACTTCTATCATGCGTTTTGGCATAGAATTTATAAGCCGTCGTACGTAACAGCCTGAAGAAGCAACTTCCTCCCAGGCTTCCAGGACGCAGTCCCAAAGAGCGTCCGCAGTAGTTGGTTGGTTTCATGGCCAGTTCTCTGTTAATGTTCTGTCGACCTCAGCCCGCATGTTTTCCATGGAGTTCATATTAGCCACCCGTGGCGGCCAGTCCATGACGTTGACGCCAATCGTGGAGAGCCGCTGCTGAACAAATGCAGACTTGTGAATGGGAAAATGGTCCTCTTACAATGTGACGTCCCCTTCTGCGTACAGCATTCGCACTGACGGAAGCATCACATTTTCCAATATGTGGGCATACTACACGCTGTCCAGAGTTCCTTCTATCCTGTGAAGAATTCCAACCCCCCTCGCAGAAATCCAACCCCAGCAGATAACATATAGCCGGCCACTTCTTCTCGTCGTGGATACATATTCAAGTCGATGGCGAGTCCCTTGCGGCCTGTAAACGATTCGTGGACCGTCGTTATTGGTGGAAAACACCTTCTCATCAGTGAAAATGACGTTGTCCTACGACGCCCTCAGATGGAGCTCCATAAATGCAAGCCGGTATAAAACGTTGTCTTCGCTGAGCTCTTGTTTCACGGCGGATCGTCGTGCATGCAGTCCAGCGTCCCTCAGTCTTCGGCGAATCGTGTCACTGGAGCCGGGGAAGTTGGTTTCCCGCCGCAACTGCTTCGCGTTCAGAATGGGATTTTCTCTGCTCCTAGACACTAGGTCCCTGTCTTCCTTCTGTGAGATCACTCTCTCCCTGCCTGAGCCAGGTGCCCTGTTGGTTGTGCCTCTTTCAAGGCAGATCCTCCACCATCTCGTTGCAGTGGTATGTGGTACGCCATACCGTCTGCCAGCTTCTCTGATAGAACATCCTCCTTCCTCAATGAGAGCGACGACTCTACCTCGGCCGGCCGGAGTGGCCGAGCGGTTGTAGGCGCTTCAGTCTTTAACTGCGCGACCGCTAAGGTCGCAGGTTCGAATCCTGCCTCTGGCATGGATGTGTGTGATGTCCTTAGGCTAGTTAGTATTCTCTAGTACAGATGTGACACTCAAAAAAAAAAAAAAAAAAAAAAAAAAAAAAAAAAAAAAAAAAAAAAAAAAAAAAAAAAAAAAAAAAAAAAAACACCACACACACACACACACACACACAAACATACAGATAAACACATACACACACATTCGTACACTAAAATAAACCCAATAACAAAATACGATACTAATTGTTTCCTGAGTAAATGATCTAGCAGCGTTGCCAGCCTTTGTGCCTTACCGAACGCTTAATTTCACCGAAATTATCGTGCATTCCGCAAAGGGATCGCCTATATTTACAAACTACTGTATGCAGGTGATTTGTGTAATAGCTTCCTGGGGCAACAAGAAGGTAATTTTCAGTATTTCGCGTAGTTATTGACCGAATGTAGAAATGTAACATGCTATCTACTCATTAAGAGCAAGATAAGTGTAACACGAGAAGTATTACAATTAGAAACTATGTATTTGTCCTGATGATAATGGCGCTCAAATATTCCAACTTCGCTCATTCATTACGTGAAAAATATTACACTTAGCGATTTCCAACAAACTTCACATATTACTTCAAACCCTTACGATAGTTCTCGGTGATAGCCCTCAGAAAATGAGGTAACGAAAAGTGTTTATAGCTTACTACATTTTCGTTGTTGATGTGGTCGAACTTCAGCATCTGCCATAACGTCTTATTGTTTTACTTCTTTACTACTAAATCTATTCGCAACACACTTTGCAGGCACTATTTACATGTATCACTAAATGCACCTGCGAACGTACATCACTGTGCGGCACAGAGTTCAGAGCATAGGACGCGATAGACACTTAGACCCATCAAAAACTAGCTTCTGCTTAAACTCGCATGCAGTTGAACTTCAGTACCACGCGTGACGTTTTCATTTATCACTTCTATACTGAAACATAACATCCCACTAGACATACACTAGACAGTTCTGGAGGTGTGAAGTCAGGAATAATGAGACGTATCAAAATCGCACTTCTTCTTAAATAAGAGAACATCCAGTACTTCATAATGAAGGCACTTAGTGACTTCGAACAAAATTTAGGCTTAATTTCAATCTTTTTTTAAAAAATATTTCTTACTTACATGGTAATCGGCAAGAATAACGGAATTACAGCGCTATTATGATACTTGTACTGCATTGCGAAGAACTCAGGAGTGGCCTCGGCCGGGACTTAATACTGGTACCACATAAAAACAGGCTTATCCGATTATTTCAAGTAAACATTACAGTGCTGTTGGATTTTACTCTTTTTTTCTAGTCTCAAGCTATAAAAATTAATTATGGTTCACAAAATTATGTAACAAAATTAGTTTGCTATTTGCTTCCCTTTTAAGAAGACATAAAAATGAAACGCATCATCATCATCATCATCATCGTCATTATCTTTCTCCTCTTGAGGGTCAGCATCAGAAGAAATGGAACTGGATGGCCGCAAATATAGCTGCGTTTTCTTCATGCTACTGAGCGTATTTTCAGTGAGATCACAATTTTTCTATGAGCTGCTGCTCCTCACACACTGGCTGGCAAGCAAAAATTCTTGCACTGTGGAAGTAACGAACCTATTCAATTTTTCACTTTGATGAGCTTAGTCTTACCAGAAACTCTTTCGCAGTTGACTGATGAACTCAGATGTTAAGTCCCATAGTGCTTAGAGCCATTTGAACCATTTTTCTTTCACAGTTAGTACTTGAATAGGGAAGAGAGTGCAAAGTCTGGTTGGTCCGGAAGTTCTCTCTCGTTAAATAAAGTAATAATGTTGAATCTGGTCCCCAAAAATACGCACATTTCTGAACAGTTATTAATATTTTCGTCTATATTTTACGACAGGAAGTTTCCCCAAGTCATTATCGATTTGGTGTAGATGATTATAATCTAGGGAGAATATTGTTGGCAGTCTTGATATAAGAGGTACCAGAGAGGGAGGTTCATCATTTGAAAGAACCCTTTTAGGCATCAAAACCGCAAGCAATGGCGAAAAATCTTCGTCAGGGTTACACTCTTTTTCAGTTCTGAGTATTCCGTCTGCTTGAAATCCCTACATCTGTGGTAAAAGACTTGCATGACATCCAGTTCATTATACACTGAAGCGTCAAAGGAACTGGTATAGGCATGCGTATTGAAATACAGACGTATGTCAACAGGCAGAATACGGCATTGCAGTCTGCAACGCCTACATAAGACAACAAGTGTCTCGTACAATTATTAGATCGGTTACAGCTGCTACAATGGCAGGTTAACAAGATTTAAGTGAGTTTGAACCTGGTGTTATGGCCGGCGCACCAGCGATGAAACACAGCATATCCGAGGTCGCGGTGAAGTTGGGATTGGCCGGCCGGAGTGGCCGTGCGGTTATAGGCGCTGCAGTCTGGAACCGCGTGACCGCTACGGTCGCAGGTTCGAATCCTGCCTCGGGCATGGACGTGTGTGATGTCCTTAGGTTAGTTAGGTTTAAGTAGTTCTAAGTTCTAGGGGACTGATGACCACAGTAGTTAAGTCCCATAGTGCTGAGAGTCATTTGAACCATTTGAATTTGAAGTTGGGATTTTCCAACACGGCCATTTCATGAATATACCGTGGATATCAGGAATCCGATAAAACATTAAAACTCCTACGTCGCTACAGCCGGAAGAAGATCCTGCAAGAACGTGCTCAATTACGACACATCAGAATCGTTTAACGTGACAGAAGCGCAGTCCTTCTGCAAATTGCTGCAGATTTCAGTGCTGCACCATCAAAAAATGTCAGCGTGCAAACCATTCAACGGAACATCATTGACGTAGGCTGTCGAAGCCGAAGGCCCACTCGTGTTCGCTTGATGGCTGCACGACACAAAGCTTTACGCCTCCCCTGGGCCCGTCAACATTGACAATCGATTCACCACCATTCCTCTACCACGCAAACATAGGGGTTACACTCGTCTGGTGTGAGGCGTCCACTGGGTGGGGGAGTCCATCGGAGGCCGATAGGCACAATAACTCTGGGTTTGGTGTGGGGCGGACGAGGGTTGAAGTGGACTGCGTTAGTCGCCGTAGGGTTGCGGACCACTGCGGCTGCGGCGGGGACGGAGCCTCTCCGTTGTTTCTAGGTCATCTGTTAACATAACATAAAATGGAGACCTCATGAATACATGGACCCTGCATGTCAGCAGGGGACTATTTAAGCTGATGGAGACTCTGTAATGGTGTGGAGAGCGCTCAGTTGCAGTGATATAGGACCCCTGATATGTCTAGACACAAGTCTGACAGGTGATACATACGTAAGCATCCGGTCTGATTACCTGCATCCATTCACGTCCATTGTGGGTTTCGACGGTCGTGGGCAATTCCAGCATGACAATGCGACACGCCATACGTCAATTATTGCTAATGAGTGGCTTTAAAAACACTCTTCTGAGTTTAAACACTTACGCTGGTCACTAAACTCTCCAGACATGAACATTATGGAACATATCTGGGGTGCTTTGCAACGTGCCGTTCAGAAGAGATCTACACCCTCTCGTACTCTTACGGACTTATAGACAGCCATACAGGATTCATGGTGTCGGTTCCCTCCAGCACTACTTCAGACAGTATTCGAGCCCATGCCACGTCGTGTTCCTGCACTTCTGTGAGCTTGCGGGGTCTTTAAATTATATTAGGCAGGTGTACCAGTTTCTTTGGCTCTTCTGTGTATATTTCTGATTTCTGATCTGTCTTCAGAACTTCAATCCCTAAAAACATTTCGCTGTCAGGAAGAAACTTTGCATGTTGTTGGGGTCAATGTTAATCAATTTATTTGCTATGATATTCTGCCGGTCCATGTACCAAAGCAACATTTCCTTGTACCCTTCTACCATCTTTTCAAGTAAGTTAATAGTAATAACTTAACCACGCTAGATATACTTCTTTAAATCTGTGAATTTTGGTAAAATATGGGCCTAAAAGTAACTAATGTGAGTTATAAGTTCTCAATGAGGGATCGGCAAATTTCTTCTCTGCAACAGTATCTCCTCTAGGTATTTAGAATCAAATTAGAGGCGTAATGCATTTCATTCTAAAAGTCCCATCACAATGGTCCGCAAAGATAGCTATCTTGTTTGTGACGGATACAAAATTTAATGAATTTTGTTACCTATAAGCTTTGGTAATCCATGCATTGGTACTAGCTGTTGAATGGTAACAAATTTTCCTACCTGAGTCTTCTCAACCTCTTGGGAAACATTTACAAGCTTTACTGACAAATGTGTGAATCAAGTGACGTATACTTTGAGAGCCATTAGTCCAGGAAATTTTTCAGTTAGCCGAGGCGGCCCCGTCACACAATTACGTCCATCAGAAGCAAATCATTTAACGTTAAGCTAATCATTTAACGTTGTTTTCAGAAACATTGTACTCAGAAAATGGTTCAAATGGCTCTGAGCACTATGGGACTTAGCATCTGAGGTCATCAGTCCCCTAGACCTTAGAACTACTTAAACCTAACTAACATAAGGACATCACACACATCCATGCCCGAGGCAGGATTCGAACCTGCGAAGGTAGCGGTCGCGCGGTTCCAGACTGAAGCGCCTAGAACCGCTCGGCCACACCGGCCGGCATTTGTACTCAGAAAATGAAGGCATTAGATGAGAGTAAATTATTTTACTTGTATCTACTTCCTTTGTCTTATCGTATGCACCCTGCTTAAAAATTTCGTAATGACTCCAAAATTTACTTTCTATTTTATTTGTGTCTTTATCAAAATAACTATCCACGACATACTACGTTTTAACAGATGCTATGTCTGTTGACTCATTAGTAAGAACGCTGAATTTTGTATGTCTCAGTTATCTGCAGGTCATTCTTTGGCTCTCTCTTATCACGATCTTTACTATCTGGGATCATTTAGGGCTACGAAAATGTATAACTTCGGCGATTTTAGAATCAGGAAAACGACTCTAAACTACGCTCTCCAGGTGATCTACAACACTGAGAGGAAGATGGTGTTCTGCTACGAATCTTGCCCATTTAATTTTAGCAGCTTGAGCCTGATTATTTAAAGATGTATCAGTTGTAGCTGATTTCAGAAATGTACTCAAAATTATCTGGCATTTAGAAGACAACAATTTCACTTTTTTGACATTATTTTCATTTTTAAATTCAAACACGAAAGTTACATTACAGGTTCTACATCCAGTCATTTCAAAGTTCCAGTCATTTGCTGACAACCAGCCTCCTAATTCAGGCTTAGTTTCAGAGACGTTTCTATATTTTTGTTTTGACTTCTTACATTTAATCACGCCAGCTGTAGATTTCTTGGGAGTACTAGGATTGCTATCACTGTCTCCTGTTTCCATTGACACCATATTGCAGTACTTAATACCTTATAGAGCACTTGCCCGCAAAAGGCGAAGGTCCCGTGTTCGAGTCTTGGTCCGGCACACAGTTTTAATCTACCAGGAAGTTCCACATCAGCGCACACTCCGCTGCAGAGTGAAAATCTCATTCTGGAAACATCCCCCAGGCTGTGGCTAAGCAATGTCTCCGCAATATCCTTTCTTCCAGGAGTGCTAGTTCTGCAAGTTTCGCAGAAGAGCGTCTGTGAAGTTTGGAAGGTAGGAGACGAGATAGTGGAGGAATTGAAGCTGTGAGGACGGGTCGTGAGTCGTGCTTGGGTAGCTCGGAAGCTTCGGTGGAGGATAAATGCCCGTCCCATCACGAGGGTAATTACCCTTCACGAGGAAACGGACTTGGCCACTCTCAAAACGTCCATGCGAGAGAAGGCATGGCGTCTCTATGCCAAAGTAGACGCACTCCGCGACACGGTCGCTGGCTTACAAAACATTGGCACAACGCCTCCCATGCGCTGTCATCGACACCCTGTTCCTCTCACCACACTTGAGGACTCCGATTCTGACCATGGATAACGATAGCACTGTTACGGCCACTAATGAATCGGTAGTGTTGTCTCGACCACTCGATGGATACTGAGGTCCGGAAAAACAGTTGGCGACAACATGGTGGGGTGAAAGCCATTGCTGACATGTTCTGTGATCCGAAGGTCTTGGAGTTCAGCCGACAGGTGGGAAGCAATTTCTCGAAAAATACTCAACCGTAACTTCCTGTTGTTACAGTACCTCTTTCTCCCTGTGATCTACCCATCACATTCTAATCCTTGTCTCAAAATATTTGTTTCCTCCTCAGCATATAATCGTTTCCTCTTAACGTAATTCCATGAGTATCGCCTTCTTTCTTACACTAAACGCCGCCTGGAGTGGTTGTGTGGTTCTAGGCGCTACAGTCTGGAACCGAGCGACTGCTACGATCGCAGGTTCGAATCCTGCCTCGGGCATGGATGTGTGTGATGTCCTTAGGTCAGTTAGGTTTAATTAGTTCTAAGTTCTAGGAGACTGATGACCTCAGAAGTTAAGTCGCATAGTGCTCAGAGCCATTTGAGCCATCTTACACTAAACCGTCTTTGTGCTTGTTTAAAGATACAGATAGTAACATTTTTCCTAACGGGCATTGTATTTTCTTCACATAAATGCCAACAGAGGCATGTATATACATTCAGTTTGAGTGTTTTTATCGAGACAATTAGTAATATACACAAATTAACTCAATACTAAAGCCACATCCAATAACTAAGGTTAAGAATGCTAGTAGAGTCGCTCTTTATTAACTAGTGACAAAATATCCGTCATATTATCTTCCTCCAATTCAGTTTACAATGGCAGCACCAACTTCAATACTAAAGCCACATCCAATAACTAAGGTTAAGAATGCTAGTAGAGTCGCTCTTTATTAACTAGTGACAAAATATCCGTCATATTATCTTCCTCCAATTCAGTTTACAATGGCAGCACCAACTTGACAAAGTTACTAAGCCCAAAATCTGAGATTATACATTTTCAGAATCATTGACCCTCCACATCAAGAACAACAATCCTTCAGAAACCTAAGAGACAAAATGCGTCGGGCTCCAACGCATCTCACGTAAGGGAAAATTGTGTGAATTATTTCTGTAAGTGCTTATTGTTGAAACGATTAACTTATTCGTATTTGTGTATAACCATGTTTACATTAATTTCATTGTTATCCTGCGCTATTACTTTGCAGCCGGAAGAATATCTCTATATTTTAGAGTGAAGATCATACGTTAGTTGCTTCCAGACAGTTAGTTGCTTCCAGACGGTATTAATAACGTGTAGGATTCTTATCTAAATGACGTGAGTCGAGATGGTTTAGAGGTACCAGATACTTCTTCTTTATCATTGACACATTTCCAAACACTGTAAGGGCTGAAAATGGTAATAGTGGCCCCTTACAATATTCATACCGGTATTCAGTTAGGAAAAGTTAATATTTTGAACTTTTTATACAAGAGATGCTACCGAAGAATGTTTTTGAATTCAAGAATAGAGGAATTGAAAGTGCTACTGAGTTTATTTAAGAATTTATCCATACAATAGAGTGATCTGTACTGAAAAAACAATTACTGTTAGGATGTAAAATCTAATATGCTATCTCTCAGACGTTTTATGTTATTTGGTTAGTGAACAAAAAATTTTTAAACCGACAGTCTCCTCACGCCTTGCACTCACCTTTTTTTCCTGCGTGTTCATTCACTCCTGCATTTAATATCTAATTTTTCTTCCTGATACTTTTATAATGACTATCTGAGACATTGAACAGAATCGGTGCAGAGATAACTGCAAAGTTAATCAAGATAATTTGAAGTGAAGAAAACCTATAGCTCCTTTTCTGTCACAGTAAAGAAACCCCAGACTGGGAGTGGAAACGAATGCCACAGGAGGAAAGGATCTAGAGTTATGTAGCATAAGTCTTGGATTGGTAACAGTAGAAAAAGAACAAAGAAAAAATAAAAAAGAATAATATGGACAAAAGATTTAACTCATTGTTCAGGACAGAAGGAAAGATACGAAAATAAGTAGAACACAATGAAAGTGCACTTAAATATAATCTTGCAGGGCGAGTTCCTGTGGACGGTAAGAAACGACCGAGTGGAGAGCTATAAGTAAAAATGGTTCTGATGCCCATAACAGTGTAATACAAGTATTAGCGATGTTTTCGTTACAATTCTGTAGTATGTGCCAAAACTAGAGAAAATGCTAGTTACAAATGGGCTCTAGAATGCGTATCTTAAAGAGCTATGAGCACTGGCTCATTTTCGACACTGCGAAACGCATGTCTTTTACCGAACATGTGTCCACAGCTCTTAAGGTATGACATTTAAAGCACGTATTCTATAGACATACTTTGTTTTTTTGGATCCGTATTACCTCCTCCAAAAATATGAAAACCGAAGATCTCGCAATGGAAGATATGTGTTTCAGAGTACAGAAGATGAGCAAATTTTGACAGCTCTTAAGTTACGGACCTATTGTTTTGGTCTATACAAGTCACCTACCCTACAGTCTTAAAAGATACAGCACAGGTACATGTATTCCACTGTCGATTCAGGACCACGATACCTCATCTCAAATTGAGATATTTATCCCTCTCCATCATCCCTTAAAGTCTGTGACATCATAATGGTCCACTGTTGTCAAAATTATGATAAACGACGAGATACACAAATAAGTCTCATTATAAATCAAATGTTATAAGTTTCAGATGACGTCTTCTTCGACGCTGTTTGTGTTGCAACTGTTTGGGAAATGCTTTAAATTCTGACGGTGATTGCAGCATTTTGCACGCACGCTTTTCTTACTTAGTCAAGAGTATGACCCATGTTTTCATATTCACGTACTAAGAAAATCGTAAACATGAACTGCTCAAAAAGTAGTTTAGCAGCTCTGGGCAAATCTGAGAGCGTCTGCGACTTGGTACCGAAGCAGCGTGGGGAATGAGATAATAAGCTTTAGGAGAATAATAAAAAAAGATCTACCGTGAAATAAAACCATAAGTAAAGGCAGTCTCTTCGAAGGTGCAAATGTTTTCACACCTTGAAAACAATTCTGCTCTAGGTTAAAATTCAGTACCTTATTGTCCACCGCAGGCCATTACAAATTCTTCGATGCTTCTGGACATTTTGTCCACAAGGCCGTCCAAGCTTTGCTGCTCTGGGCCTGCCCCACTCTACAACAACGACCAATGTGAGATAATCCAGTGTTAAGGAGGTTTCCTGTGAAGAGCTTGAAATGATCCAAATGTGCTCGGACGTGATAAGATTAGGCTACTCCGCACGTTCAATTATTGCTTCTGCCAGAAGGTGTTGGCAAAGTGCACGTGCATTATCGTCTCGGAAAATGAACGTATCTCGGAATGTTATCTATGGGGCTGGAGGTGCCTATCATTATACTGCACATAAGTACGTGATACTTGCCCAAAACATAATGCACATCGTTGCTGAACCTGTGGCACTGCTTGTGTTACACCTGCATTGCACGGTCTACTGCGACGATAATAAGGCGTCAGATATATCCAAGACGTTAGTTTTGTCATTGGTCCAGGTTCCATCCCGGGCGTAAAGTTTGTCTCCTTTTTAGCAAACCAGCGTGGTGAGTGTTCGCAAAGCTCTTCGGTGGAGACACCATGGGTCAAACCGGTTGCTTAGAGATGCTTACATATTTTGAGGGTAGGCAAGGCCCTACGTCTCCAACAAAAGGCAGCGTATCCTGTGGTGTTCTCTACCGGGTTCCTATAGCCTTAATTTCTAGGAGCAGGTTTCAGCTGATGTTGTAGATTGTGGATCACCACCACGAGACTCATCGCCGATGTTTCCGTTAGTACGGCAGTTGACACTTCCAGCGACGCCGGTGAAGCGTGCACCAATTTGGTCGTCATCTTTACATTCTACCAACCATTCTTTCCTTAAACTGACCTTTCACCCATAGTTCAATTTTAAAATGACTTTCCAAGGCATGCTAGGTGACTGAACAGTGTACGCTACCTTTCTCCAGTACAGGTACGGTGACACAGGGTACCCTACAGGAATACGCAAAATTGCAACCTCCATTTATCAACAGCTAGCAAATTCTATGGTAAAAATATAATGGAGATAATTCAAACAATCGCAGTCATAAGTGCGTAGAAAAATTTTTTTAGCTGTTTACAATGAAGTTTTCTTCGACTCTCGTCCATAGATTTTCTCATAGTCGTCTAACAGCGATAACATGCTAAACGATTTTGTGCCTTTAAGGCTTCATGAAGTTCCCGGTCCGGCACAGAGTTTTAGGCTCTCAGGATGCTTTAAAATAACGCACACTCCGCTACAGAGTGATAGATTCTTTCTGGTATTTGCCCGTCACAGAACAGAGAGCAGATTTACGTGAGAATTAATGGCAGTTGTGTATGATCCTCAGGTTCCTAGTGTACTATATATGTCTCTTGCTTATTAGGGAACATCTTTCGAAACACATCTCAGCATATCTTACAGTAAAACTGAAAAAAATTGAACGCTTGGTGATAATGAAGGGATGTGTATATTAAAATACTAACGCGACACTGAATGCGAAGAGCTTTTCTTTAACTGCTCACAACAGGCACCATAAAGGGTTGTGAAAATGCAAAGCTTTCACTGGTTAGTGTAACAGAAGAGACAAATGTATTTCAAAAGCATGCACCTCCCCCCGTCTCCACCCTCCTACAAATACGTAGCTAACATGGCGGTGAAAAGTTGTGTTGGACGTGCTACCGTATATTTAACCACTGAAATGTTCAGTTATTTGTTAGCGAAAGTGGCAGCTGTCATCCCATACAAAGGCTGTGGTCGAAACAGCGTGGAGTATGTGCAACAGAAATTCATTATTAATTCTGCCAGCTTTGGTTTTTACATTTGAATCTGTAGATCGTTACCTGAAATCAAACGTCATTGCCGGTCGAGCATCTGGCAGCGAAATTTAAGTAAATTCCCCGGTGAAATATTATTAATTATACAGCGTTTCGATACGTCATTCCATCTGTTATTGCAGCAAGCTCTCTGGAAGCTGCAATAGAATCAGGGATGCTGTCACAGCTCATGTTGTACACATCATTGTACTCCGCCGCTGTAACACACACCGTGCGGTTCACTTTCAAATTTTTTCCACACTGTAAACACTGGATTTCAGCCTCTCTTTGTTCTGCGTGCCACTGTTTATGACATGAAAAGGTGATATCAGAGCACACTCGACTGTAATATGAACGCTTTCTTTCCTTTACGATTTCAGCTGCATGTATGTGCTGAAATTCGTAAGCTCATCACAATACTAACAAAAAATTTTAAATTCTAAATATGCAGCAGCGTAGAACTATATGCTTATAGTTTCGTGAAAGCTTCTTGAATTACGAAGACCAAGTATTAAATCACACATGGTACCCTCTCTAATATTCCCCTTCTATACTTCTGAAGTATTTAGGATACACTAGGCTGTTTTGACACAAACATACTACCGGAAACCACCATGAGAAAAGAATTAAAGTTCTGGCCATTTCCTTAGGGCTACGGCATTGGCGTCTCTAGCTCCCAAATCCATATACGAGTAGAATCAATATAAGTAAATTATGTCGTAAATCCTACATATTGCGGAGTCGAGGGGGATAACACGTCACTTTTACACCATTTGGTGCGCAATAGAAAATTCTTGATTTTTGTAATTTGTTTGGTCAGACTGAAATTTCCAAACGTAGTCAGAATGGAAAAAGACGGCGTCTAGCGTAGTAGCATGACAATTAACCAGGGATCTGCAGCACAGCTATATTTTCGACCTTTGTCTTTTTCTACGTGTTGTGTTCCCATATTTCCGCATCTAAATTATTGTTCCTTATGTGTTCTCACGTTATAGGCATGGTTCAGGACATTTTTTTCGGACACTCTTCGCGACAAAGGCAGCCCAGTTAAAATCCGTCTTCCATAACTAATAAAAATGAAAAAAGTAATGAATTCTGCTGTTCATCGATAGTGACGAAATAATCCATACAAAATATACATTTCTCACTGACAATTGATATTTCCTGTAGTAACATGAAAAATAAGGATCATTGTAATACGGTTGGGAAACGAACATTTGGTTTCTTCAATGCACGTTTCCAGCCACACTACATCATTTAAGGCTGTAGCATTCATTAAATCAGCGAGAATAAAACAGGCAACAGCTCCGGAATGGTGATTTTACCTGCTGGTGTAAAGTGGCTATTGTAAATATTACAATACTATAGTTTTATACGTTGTGAGTGAATTTTGTATTACTGCTGGACAGTACACCATAATCTTGTATCAAAAAGGAAACACGTCCATGCTCTGAAAGTCACCATACGATAACCTAAGAAACCGAAATTAGTTCATGAAAAAATAAGTAATATTAGTTGTGTGTCACGGATATGTTCCTTTTGATATTCCATCCTTTTCTGCTTACTGTTTCGGGAGTCACATAGCACTACCGTGATTATTTCTTTAGCTACTGCATTTCCATTTTTCTTTAATTTTTGGGCTACACGAATGGAGTAAGAAGTCCTAAGTGTATGTTAGGTACTCACTTAAGATAGTAGCCGCGTACAAGTATTGTACAACGAACTGAAAAATAATGTAATTATATGAACAGAGTAATGGACACTTTCATCTTACAGAAAAAAGGAATATTAAGCAACCGAAAACCATGCGTAGAGTATACTTATATATATTCACCAGATTGAAACGAATTTGCTATCTAACAGTTGCATCAAGTGAATAGAAGGCTTTTTCATAGAGACAACGAATAACGAGTGTAAATTATCTTTGAAACTCACGCAGTTATGATCTCACTTCTTATACGCAATCTTCAAGCGACAATGAGCTTATGAAAAGAAACACTCATAAATGTGAAACAAGACCCATCCGGAGAGTCACTCACGTTATGTCGCAGCGTCCGGAATTCATGGACTAACGACGAGGGCCGGTGTGTAAGCCATTCAAGGCGAGGTTCTTAGGCGGTTTGCCTCATCCACCCCACGTGAATTTGACTGATAGTCACCTCCGTTGCATCATTTGCAAACATTTAATAAACGTTCGTTGACTTTCACATCGATGACATTTGGCGTACGATATCCCCAGAGAAGTGGGTGGAGGGGGGGGGGGGGGAGGGAACGGTGGCAACAGGTTTGACATCCGGCCATCCATTTCCATTAGCATTTCCTAATTCTAAAATTGACATGCCGACACTGTGTAAATGTGGAATAAGACGAGGAAAAGAAGAAAACTTGATCATTCATAAAAATAATCATCTACCTTCTAAAGTTTCCAGTTGACAATATCGCCGCACTCCAAGTAATTGAAATTCATTACAAGTTACACAGTAGAATACCATCTCTCCTCTTCAGTGATGTAAAGATTCACAGCATCGTGGAAATGTTTGTGTTGCGTATAATCGATTTTCGCAGGCTCTCGAGTCCAGTGGTCACGTCCAACATGTTTTATGGGCGTACCCGGTGCGGAGGCTGGATTGGCATGAGGTGTACACAAGGATTCTTCCTATCATCACTTCTCTGCTTTCTATACACATCCGACGTCCCACAGGCACCACCTCCTCGTCATCAACATTGGTGACACTAACTTATTTGCAGTCAGGCCTACACTCCATTCACCCCAACGATCCCTCAACCTTCATGTCTACAAAGTTATCTCCTAGTGTAACCAGTACCGAAGGAATATTTCCTCGTTCTTCTTAACAACACGGGCACTGCAATATCGTATTTATATGCAGATACCAGGTTAGCGACTTCCAATTAAAACTCCTCCTGTGTACGTGTATACATAATGTGTGCACGAGTACAGGTTGTAACGCGAGAACGACGAAATATGGAAGTTTCTGTCTAGCCCTGAGTCGTGCACGAATAGTGAAAGCGATTGAAGCAACACTCTCGTAAAGCGGGAAATTCGGGTTCCAGTCCAGGTCTTGCTCAAATTGTCATTGTCTCCACTTCCTCATTCAGCTGATGGTTGTTCGTATTCGCAACTGTGAATACATTTCAAGTGTCGTAAGGTCGGTTTCTCACTGCTGTCCGAAGCGTTTATAGAAATGTCTTCGGTGCTCATCGGAGCTCAGCTCGAAGTGAAACTCATTACTGAATACTGTTCTACTTCAGAGAATGAGATTTCATGCCGAAGACGTGTCTTGAGACTCCCCGGACAATGGTGGGCTATGGCCAGAAAACCGCCAAGTGATGGTCTGGGGTGCCATTTGTTTTCATAGCACGAACCCTTTGGTTGTCATCCACGCCACCCTTACAACACAGCGGTACGTCAACGACATTCTACGTTAGGTTTTGTGGCCCTTCATGGCAAGCAATCCTTGATTTATATTTGAAAAAGATTTTGGCCGACCACAAACGACCACAGGTTCTACTGCTTGTCTTTGTGCTTTCCTAACCCTACCTTGACCAGCAAGGTAGTTGGATCTCTCCCAAATGGAGGCAGGACTGTTCCACCAATTGGGGATTATGACTATCTAATGTGCCAATTGGACAGAATGTGGCACCCTATACCTCAGAATGACTCTCAAATCGTCCGTCAATCAGTGCAAAGCTGAATAATTGCTGTACTGTGAGTGAGAAGTAGATCAGCTCGTTACTGAACTGCTCAGTTTGTGAAGCTCTTGCTCTTGACTAAATCTTCCACTTAATTTGATATTTTAATCTTTTTTTTGTCTGTCCATATACGCCACTTCCAGCGATATCTGTCCCATTCAGTTAATTCCTTCATGGTGGGTCGTTTATTTTGTGGATAGATGCTGTGCCGGCACGTAAGTCTGCCGACGCCATGGACCTACTGATTGCATATGCGTCGAAAACCATAAGAGGTGCAAACGTGAATTATAACCAAATATTACTGACTATTATTTATGATACCTTCTTATGTACAGCTATTATCCGTTTTATCAGGAACCGCAATCTTTTATTTCGTCGAGAGACTACCAGATAAGACAGTGTATTGCAGCCATGGACGCTGGATGTGACCAATTAAAATAATGAAATTCATTATTGGTCCATCACTCACACGTTAGTGACGATACCGTTTTATTTCCACCAGTGGGTTAGTATCAGAAGTTCTACAAGTAAATGTCACTTTTTCCCAGCTTGGTGCAAACATTAGTGACATACTGGAGAATTTCTCAAAGGTGGTCTAGAAGGTGTATAGAATTCACGGATCAGAACCTATAGATCAGCAAAGTACTGCACTGTGCATGTTTCGAATGGCCGGAGCACTTCCTTCAGAATTTATTTTTTGCTGTGCCACATAGTCAGTTCCATCTAAGAGCAAATTCTGTGATTAGAGAAAAGTCAGAGTCCTCACTGGTTATCCTATGCTCCAACATCACGTGCTCAAGGCACTACATGAGGTACACTAGAAGATGTAGAGGGTAGAAGAGTTGTATTGCCGTCATGTACATTAGCCAAACATTGATGTCGACGTCGAACGTCATGATGCGCAGATTTTTCAGTATGGGTCTGAAACCAGTTTGATGTTTCACCCCACATCCTACACCAGATCAGGCAGGTATCGCAAGCGTATCAGATTAAGCAGTGAGGTTAGTTCGGACCGGCGGCCTGCGAGAGTTTTGTAAATAATGAGTACGTCTTCTCCTTCAGCGCTATATGGACGCTATTATCAACAGCCCACTTGTTGTTAAAACTTTATTTTGCCTTTCTGGCATAACCCATCATCAAAATATCAGATAAATGAGTAGAGTGTGTCGTGTTACTCATAGAAAGACCGAAATCATTCGACAAACTACTCTGTGTTAAGTTCTTTTATGTTATGTTCTTATGATTGGCTATACCGAAACACTAACACACATAAACAGTCTTTTGATAACAGATCGTCTGTTCATATTAGCAGTGGAAAAGAGGTGCTCAATGCACAAGCGTATCGTTTTTGCAAGTGCACGCAACAGTAAGTATGTGTTTACCGTAGTTTACGCTTTCACAACCGTTCTGTCCTATCTTATGATGCCCATATGTCATCAGCTACAGTACAGGCATTAGTGACAACCTTCGCTGTAGACGGAGCACCACACACCATTGCATCTTATGATGAACCATCATCAGAGCTCTATTCCTCTTTCCAACGGCATGGCAAAGCACATCTGATCACCTCCACATCGTTTTCCTAACTTCTGAGCGGATAGTGCGCACTTCAAAGCCCAAAGGAACAAGTTGATGGGGACAGCAACGTCTGACGAAACCTGAGACTCTTCCTCGCTAGTTATCGATCAATTTCTATACATGGCTGTGGAGCAGCACCACGGCCACTAGCATCCTATTTCTTTTTTGTCGTACGCCTAACCCATCTGTCCCACTACTCAGGCTGTAAATAAAGGCAGTTCGTTAAGGTAATATGTAAATAAATGAACTTGGTACACAAAGATAGCTGGGAGGAGGACACTGTAGCTGTTGGGTCCCACAATAATTCCAGTGGAGTGTACAGTAACAAACATTAAATCAGTGATTTCACTGAATGACAGGACAACAGATACAGGGACTTCCTAGACAACGATATCATGGGACAGCTTTGCCCTAATACTTGTATGTCAAGTAGGGACTTTTCGGGTTATTGTAATAAGTCAGAAAAATTTATGCACAGTGGAAGCACTAGCGTAATGACTTCAGAGAATATTTCACTGGAAGAATACGATGTTTGTAGGTATCGACAGATATCGGTGCATTTCAGGACAAACAAGTCTTCATCGCAAGTGAGTGCTTTTTAGAAAAGGTTAAAGGGCATCCTCATGCATTATAAATAAAAGGTTTTAACAAATAACTGAACTGGTTACTTGAAGAATTCAAGCTGGAGACTATATATGCAAAGTGAAAATGTGACAGAACAGTGATAGAGAGATGCTGTTACATGAATGCTTGTCAGGTCTGCTACAAGGCACTTAGAAATCTACCTTGGTTCTGGGTGCTATCAGTGACAGCCATTCTCAGTATTTGCCTGATCGTTGATATGTAATCTCACTATTGCGTGCTAATGTTGCATTTTCTTACGGTGTATTATAGATTTGAGGCTATGTTCGATGTTGCGAAATGAGGTGCAGAATACACTATTGTAAATCTACACTTACTTAAGCTCTCTTTGTCTGATAATAGTAATTAACACCAAGGAAAGCAATCCACATAACTGTCAATGGAAAGGAATATTATTTTTTCCTCATTTTGATGTAATTGGGTAACGAATATAAGTTACTTACTTCAAAATATGGATATTAATGGATAACAGCAATAAATTTAACTATGGTTCAGTATGAAGTACATTTTGTGAGAAGGTATACATATGCAACGTACTTAGATTATTGCAAGTGTTTACCTAATCTTAGCATTTATTCAATGCAAAGGTTACAACTGGAATAAAATTTTTTATAGTTAATAAATTAGATAACATTGGTAAATCTATCATCAGCTACCATCCCAACGTTAATTTCACAAAAATGACTGCACACAGCTCGATTCGAAAGTATTCCTATAATCGAAGTTAAGTCTAGTTCAATTTTACTAACTCTTTAGTTCACACTTCGTGCCCTATTTTGGCTCTGGTGCTTATAAGAAACCAGCAGCTAAGTAACAGAAAAGAGCAGCTAGTGTCTTTAATATGCACCACTCAATGTTGCTTTACAAAATTCGTTACGTATGGTATAACAGAGCTACACTTCACTGGAAAAGAAGGAAGAAGGATAGAAAAACAAATAAAAACAGACTAAAACGCTAATTCCAAACAATATCATGCACAAATGCTTACTTACACAACCAAAACACAGAGCAATGATACTCAAGAATCAAGCTTAAAGTACCCATCTGTTAACCGCAATCTCCTACCTGGAAACAAACAATATTTATTACAAGCAGAGCAGAACGCTATTTGTGACGTTATGCGTCTAGAATCGAAACATCTGTGATATGATGCTACAGAAAGATGTTGAAAATCGGCATGGAGAAGAATTTGCATAAAACAGTAGCAAGTAGAAGGAACTAAATGATAGGACGTCTTTCAAGACATCAGGGAACAGCTTCTGTAGTACTAAAGTGAATTGTAGGGACTAAAAAGGTTTAGAGGAACCCAGAGGTTGGAATATATCCAGCAAATATCTGAGATTGTGAGTTGCGAGTGCTACTCTTTGGTGAACAGGTTGGCACAGGGGAGGAATTTGTGGCTATCCGTATCAAATCAGTCAGAAGACTGATAACTCTAAAAGAATCTAGCGCGCAAAACCGGGTGCGTCTGGTGGTAGGAGACTCGCGGGAAGCCAGTGGTAAAGTTATAGGCGGGACTGGCTGCGCAGCTGGGCGGGTAGCCAGCGTGGAAGCATCGCAGGATGGTGAACGGATCCGACATACAGACAAAAGTAATACTCAAAAGCCGGACACATATTAAAATAGATATATATCACAACATTGTTGTATTATTATGATAATTGGAAAAACCATGGTAAGACCAACCAAAATGTGGCTGAATAGCTTGCAGCGTTAGCTACCAAGAATGCATCGAAAAGGAAAGTCTACTCATAATACCTACGCATTTGGCTGGCAGAAACTGCAGACGGCTGACCATATCAAACACTTAATTTATCACAAGAAACAAAGAAAGACACCGACACTCAAAACGATAAGACAGAATTAATTAACATAATGTAGACATTTAGTTGGATAAGAATAAATTAATTTATCTCATTAAACTGACGATCTAATATTCGTGATAAAGGCAGCTGAAGGGGAATAACGTGCAGGCGGTGCACAAAAATACGGAAACACCAAAAACGCAACACGTTATCATTGTTGACACGGCGTATGACAAATGCTGACATTCAAAATAGCTACCAGTCGTCTTGGTATGTGTTAATCCACATGATATGCTGTCTTCAAGGGAATCTCATACCATTCTTTCCGCACAATAATGATCAGTTCAGTAACAATCATGGAGGTAAATAGCTATCACGCAATGTGCAAAGTAGACCACAAAGGTTCGATAATATCTGGCTGCAGTGATGGCCTCGGGAGAAGCGACAGTTCATCCTCGTGCTCACAAAGCCAGTCTGGAACAGTGTGAACTGTAAGGATAGGATCGCTGTCGCCTCGGAGCACAGCATCACCATCCTGAAACAAACATTGAACCATGGAATGGACCTGATCAGCCAAAATGGTCATACAATAATTGGCAACTTCTGCTAGGTCGCCAAGGATGTCTCGTGAAAAACCACGAAACGTCTGTCCACTTCGCCAAACAATTCGGCTGTCTTGGTTACAGAAGCTTTCACTATACAAGCATCAACATCTTGCCCACTCTCGAATTCACTTAGTTGCGACATAAACCACTAGCAACTACACATTGCACTGTTCTGTCCACGACTGACACCTTCAAAGTACTGAGAAATTATATGAGAAAAAGTACCACCACAGCTGTATTCTGAGAATGACTTTATTGTATCACACGACCAGCTTCGGCGGCACATTACCGCCATCCTCAAGACCACCAACTGCGAAAAGAATATTTGATTTCCTAGGCGAATTTACTGTGGGATCCCTGTTACTACCACACGTGGGCTAGCTTCAGTTGGTAATTTAAACTCGACACTGTGCTATTTCCAGTGCATTGGAGGCAACACTGTGTCGAGTATTTTCATCATTCAGCCGGTGCAAGGTTGGCCGATAGTGCACCGCGTGTCAGATTTGTCTTTCACTACGGCCAGTCTGTGACTCAAGGTACAAAGAAACGTTTCAATGTGACAACTACCAGCATGTAGAGAAAAGTCAATGTGAATGGGTTCCTGGAAAGGCACGTACCAAGGTACCATCTACTGCCTCCTGACAAACACTTCAAGAAAGTGATGGCATCCATACTTTTCCACCTCCAACATGAAAAGAATATACTGGTGGAATGAATTAAGATGTTGTAAAAAGTTGTTCAAATGCTCACTGCCATGAGGCCGAACAACGGAAGTATCGTATACTTACCTGACAAAACATATGGGTTTCAAATCCACCGACTCCAAGGCACGTATAACAAACAAATTGACAATAATAGAAGTCTGCGTAAAGTCCATTTGTTTGCTCATAGTACTGGTCATCGAACTGGATTAAGTAGTTGTGAACACACGTCGAAGTACGTTCGCTAATTGAACACCAAACCTACAACTAATTAGCTGTGACGAATCACACAGAAGAACGCGAGTGAATAGAGAGATCATATCATAACTTATTGGGATATTAGAGTCATTCAAGCAAATTCCTCCTAATCAACGTAAAAAATTCGCCGAGTTATTAACGCGGTGCTCACACCGACCTATACAGGACTCAACACAGTAGCAAAGTGTTATGCTACAGGGTATGTCGGGAGACCTGTGTTACAATCGGCCTGAGAGGAACCTCTTCCTTGTGGAATTTCATAAGGCCATGTAACTTAAAAGGAACAGCATAGTAGGAATTAAGATCACCGACAGTTGTCTGCGGAAAGGACTTTGGTTCAGGAGGCTGCAAATCATTCTTGCATTTATACAAATCATTTCACAAAACGTGTGACTGATTTATTCAATTTTTAATTTTAATTTACCAGTTTGGTTCAGAAAGCGTCAATTTATTAACACCTCGTTTCCAGAATGAAATTTGCACTCTGCAGCGGAGTGTGCGCTGATATGAAACTTCCTGGCAGATTAAAACTGTGTGCCCGACAGAGACTCGAACTCGGGATCTGTGCCTTTCGCGGGCAAGTGCTATACCAATTGAGCTACCGAAGCACTACCCACGTCCGGTACTCACAGCTTTACTTCTGCCAATATCTCGTCTCCTACCTTCCAGACTTTACAGAAGCTCTCCTGCGAACCTTGCAGAACTAGCACTCCTGAAAGGAAGGATATTGCGGAGACATGGCTTAGCCACAGCCTGGGGCATGTTTCCAGAATGAAATTTTCACTCTGCAGCGGAGTGTGCGCTGATATGAAACTTCCTGGCAGATTCATTCTGGAAACATCCCCCAGGCTGTGGCTAAGCCATGTCTCCGCAATATCCTTTCTTTCAGGAGTGCTAGTTCTGCAAAGTTCGCAGGAGAGCTTCTGTAAAGTTTGGAAGGTAGGAGAAGAGATACTGGCAGAAGTAAAGCTGTGAGTACCGTACGTGAGTCGTGCTTCGGTAGCTCAGTTGGTAGAGCACTTGTCCGCGAAAGGCAAAGGTCCCGAGTTCGAGTCTCGGTCGGGCACACAGTTTTAAACACCTGGTTTGCTTTCCTAGCGTCTACTGCTCTCGTCCTGAGTAAGGAAGTAATTCGAAGGAAAGAATTACGTAAGTTAAATATCGCTCCATGTAACTTATTATGCACAAGATTTGCGAAAGTGAACCTCACGCTGCTCGATTTAGGACCCCATTTGTCAGTATCCCACTGTTTGTCTGGCTATGAAAAATCGAACAAGAAACCCTTTGCGTCATTTATACTGAGCCTTGCTCTCGTTCCTCCCAAACGTTTGACCAAAGACCGTGAACACTGACATCTTTCACCGGTTATTGAACGCTAAGATTTTATTATTATAACAGAGACTCAAGCTAATGTTATAATTGTATGTTATAACTCGTAACTGTGCTCCTTCGGCACGTATTGTCACCGTCTCTCATCCTGACAGCGAACAGAAAAATACAAATGATGCTCCAGTCTGGCTTGTCGAATTAATCGACGTTCGTTTAGAGACATCTTGTGTCGAGAACCATCATTTACAACACGACCCTACAGATGTACGTTAATAACAATTTTTGGTAGCAGCAAGATGTCACTCACTGTATTTGAGGGACTTAATACACACACATTGTTCCACGATCCGAAGAACAAGGACTGTAATTACTGGCGTAGTGTTTTTAAGTTTCACCGAAAGTACTACATCTCATAAGTCATGGTGACAGTCCGTGCAGTTTCGTGAGAATGGTTTTCTGGAAGGAAGCCTGTCAGCTAAATTGGAGGAATGTAGAATATGTATTCTAAGAGTGGGGCCTTGCCCACTCATTACTTATAGGGTGCCTAAAGGATGCTGCTTTCTCGGAGAGCTATACAACAGTTCAAGCAAGTCACATCAATGGTTTTTATTACAATAAAGCAGATTGACAATACTGGTTTACAATGGTGTCGCAAGCGATGGGCGACATGCAAATAATCATAGTCTTTCGCTGTGTACAATGTCCATGCATGTAATTTATATGGTTCACTAATAACAGCTGCACTGGTCTCCATCTTCTACTCCTGGTCCACACTACTCCTCTTCTACTCTCCGCCCGTGGCTGGCAGGAGCGGCGCTAATATTCTCTCGGGTAGAGGCCGCTCCTGTCGTGGGGACGTCCTAGTTAGCGTGCTATGGTTCAAATGGCTCTGAGCACTATGGGACTCAACTGCTGAGGTCATTAGTCCCCTAGAACTTAGAACTAGTTAAACCTAACTAACCTAAGGACATCACAAACATCCATGCCCGAGGCAGGATTCGAACCTGCGACCGTAGCGGTCTTGCGGTTCCAGACTGCAGCGCCTTTAACCGCACGGCCACTTCGGCCGGCAGCGTGCTATGGGGTGGCATTGTCTCACCGCCCTCTCTGCTCTGGCTTCTTCACCTCCGTGCCGGTGCTTGTCGATATGCCGAAACACTGAGAGAGACAAAACGAATTATTTTACAATGTAACAGTTTTATGAAAAGGACAATTACTACGCTGCCAGAGACTGCAGTCATGTGTGTGAGTCTCGTCTATTTTTGACAAAGGCCTTGTTGACCGAAAGCTTATTTTGTGACAGTCTGTTTGTTGTACTTATCGCGACTCAGCATCTGCACGATATGCATAATATTATTGTATTCCTTCCTGTATTTTCCATTGTTTTATGTTGTAACGAAACCATTCGAAGTAAAGAATTTTACACTTCTTGTCTCGTTGATATTGAGGCCAGCACGTGAAATCCTAGCTCACCTGAGAAAAGGTGGACGAGATCGCTCGATCCGCCCACAGTGAAACTTTCTTGATATCACCTTAATTTAAGGAACAACAAAAATATGAGTATATAATTCTTGGGCAGAAATTACGTGTGTCGCTATGAAACTTTAACCATTGTGATAACGTCCTTCGGAAAAAATAAACACAAAGCGTGGGATCCGAATTCGAGTAATGAGACTAATCGATCTATTAATAACACAGTTTCAACAATCTTTACCTTGATTATATCCGGTGTTCTAAAAGGGCAGTCTGTCAGTAGAATAATATCTATAAAATACTATTTTAATTTATGTTAGTCACATGGAAAAAAATTCTTCGAAGTAATTGCGATGTGATGTTACAGATGGAGGAAGTTGGCAGTTGCCGGCCAGAGTGGCCGAGCGGTTCTAGGCGCTACAGTCTGGAACCGCGCGACCGCTACGGTCGCGGGTTCGAATCCTACCTCGGGCATGGACGTGTGTGATGTTCTTAGGTTAGTTAGGTTTAAGTAGTTCTAAGTTCCAGGGGACTGGTGACCTCAGTTCAGTCCCGTAGTGCTCAGAGCCATTTGAACGATATGAAGTTGGCAGTTTGTGGTAAGATCTTATGGGACCAAACCGCTGAGGTCATCGGTCCCTAAGGTTGCACACTACTGAATCTAACTTAAACTTACGCTAAGGACAACACACACACCCATGCCCGTGGAAGGACTCGAACCTCCGACGGAGGGAGCAGCGCGGACCGTGACAAGACGCCTGAGCCCGCGCGGCTACCCAGCGAGGCACGGAAGGAGGCTGTAAATGAAACGGCCTGCTGAGGTTCTCCGAAAGGATCGGCGAGAAAATACACATGTGGATAACACTAAGAAGGAGAAGGAACTGGACGATACTCTATTTGTAAAGACATCAAGCAAAACTTCCATGATGCTCCAGGGAGCTCTAGGTAACAAATATTACTGTTTAAAGCGATCAGATTATGTCCAATAAGTGACTAACAACATTGTGTGTATGTACTTGTTTGAGATGAGAAGTGTGTCACTAGAGAGCAGTAAGAAACAGTGCTATTCCAAAAGATATGTAGCAAAAATAACACACTACACAGTCCACTCCCGTTAATGTGACCACTAGCTATGCTCAACGTGAAAGTGCGATCACCGCTAGCAGATGGCAGGTGAAAGCACTAGCAAAGGAGGGTATACAAGGGGCGTCGGGTGGACGCGGAATACAGTGCTGTTTTGTTGTAATGTGGAGACGAAGCGTTTGGTCTGACGTCCTTAAGGACCAAGATAGAAGCATTTCAGGAATGGCTGATTTTGTAAACTGTTCGCGTGTAGCCGTGCTTAAAGTGTACCATACGTGGTAAAATGGCGCTACCAAATCCCAGCGCCAAGGCAACTGGCCTGCACTATGGGTCAGGGATAAAAATGGGAAACGATGGATGTGTAGATGTGTGCGGGTGAGTAGACGTTACCGCTGTTCAGCAACTGATCGCCCAGTTGAACCAAAGGGCTACCAACTGTGCCTGCTGGTGTTCAGCGATCGTTACTGCGTATGAGCCTCCATAGCAGGTGCCTGGTTCATGCACTCATACTGAATGCTGTTCTTCGACAACGAAGACTGGAATTTGCACGCCAGTACCGCATCTGGATGACCACTGACTGGCGACAAGTGGCCTTTTCCCTTTCCAGGTGAATCACGATCTATGCTCCATCGGACTGAAAGCACACTCTGAGTGAACATGGGAACTATCCAGGACAGAGTGTAGGGAAGCAGCCTACTCACGCTGTAGTAAATTCACATCAATTTCCATTGTGTGCCAGCCAGTCTGCTGTAACTAGCTGTGACGTCATAAATGTTGCGCAATACCTTAAAAATCAAGCAAATGATCTAAAACTTTTCTAGCATGTCAGGAATAATACTAAATTAATGTGTGTTAAATATCAGTTCGATAACTTCAGCCATTTTCGAAATTTGGACGTTTTTCTAACAAAATCATTGGCGCAACAGAAAAGAGCTAGAGACTTCAAAATTTATATTTAGATTCATCTTTCATAATGATTTAATAAAAACAGTACTTTGGATTTCACAAATTAAGATTTTAGTGGAAATTCATGATTTTCTGGTTTTAATCTCAAAACTGAAGGAAGCAAGATAGATTAAGTAGGCTAATAAATAAGGCTAGGATGTTTAGATTTAAATAGGTTGGAGGTCCGCCATGACTATGAAGATGTGAAAAGTTTCTTTTGAATACCTATAAAATTATAGCGATAGCGGATCTCAAAAGGGCCAGTTCAGAGCTCATCTACTGCGTGCAGTGTAATTTAATTAATTCTCTCGCCCAAAATATTTAACTTAGCCACGTCAAAATTATATTATCAATACTTACCTGTGTGCTGAATGCACGTTTAAATTAAGAGCTTCATCGGCCATCAGCAAAAGAAGCTATAAATTATTATGTAACTTTGAAGTGGTGCGTTACTAGCCCAGCGGCTAGTCGGGAGAGCCGATTTGATCAGGCGTTCCCTTAGCCGTCCGCACCGTGGCCTTATATATAAGAACGCTGCGCGAGGAAGCAAGGCCCCAGTTCTCTCCAGACGCTGAATGACACGCAATCTGTGTCGGGAGTCGCGTCGCATCGGTATCACTGCTACGAACAGCCTCGGGTGCCGTATTAAGTTACTAGAGATATGCGGAACCATGAAAACATTTCAAGTGAAGTGTTACTTCTGGGATGATTTTCATTATCTAGCTTCAGTTTGCGTATTGTCGTATTTTCACGTGACGTCGCGGGACAGTCATTCTACCAAATATTTAGCGTGGCGTTTGATGAAATATTTTCATCAAATTATGGCGAGCATTCTTTTTAACATTTAATTCGGACATTTATAGTTGCATCAGCGCATTAGACTCTGAACTGCTCTGTTAGTTAGGTTGTAGGGATACTTGTCTTTTTTATCAGTGAATTTCAGAATATACTCAACTATTTTGGAAAATCGTTTTTGATTAGAAATCCTGGACAATCTCCTAATTCCTCAGAGCTATAAGCTGCAGCTATAATGGTATTCTCAGATGAAGTGGGCACTAGGAACTCTATTTACAGGCTTCACGTTTTGTTAAATCACTTTCTGGGTGCTAAAAAAGTAAATAGAGAGCCAGTGTTAAGAACGGCGAAAGACAGCATTAACAACATTCTGAAACGGATTCAACATGCAAGTATTTATACAGCAATTAGATTTTTTTTTTTTTTTTTTTTTTTACAAATTATTCGCCGCCCCACAAGAGGAAGAAGCGATATGGCCTGGAGAATGATGTCGTAGTATTCTCAGGGTGATCTCGTGATTCTGGAAGGCACAATGGATCAAAAGAAGTATGCAGCTATCCTTCGGGACAATCTACATCCTCATCTACATGGTTACTCTGCAATTCACACTTAAGTGCCTGGCAGAGGGTTCAACGAACCATTTTCATATTACTTCCCTACCATTCCACCCTCCAATTGGGCGTGAGAAAAAGGAACACCTAAATCTTTCGGTTCGCGCTCTGATTTCTCTTGTTTTATTATGATGATAATTTCTCCCTATGTACGTGGGTTTGTTTCAGTGACTGCCACGCCAACTCGCGTATCATGTCAGTGACACTCTCACTCCTATTGCGCGATAACACGAAACGATCTGCCCTTTTCTGCAGTTTTTCGATGTCCTCCGTCAATCCTACCTGGTAAGGATCCCATACTGTGCAGCAATATTCTATAACAGGACTGACAAGTGTAATTTAGACTGTCTTTGTCGCAACTACTAAGTGTTCTGCCAACAAGGAGCAGTCTTTGTTTCACCTTCCCCACAATATTACTTACATGGTCTTTCCAATTTAAGTTGCCCGTAATTGTAATTCCTAGGTATTTAGTCCAGTTGACAGCCCTTAGATTTGTGCGATTTATCGTAACCAAAATTTATTGGATTTCTTTTAGTACCCATGTGGATAACCTCGCACATTTCTTTGTTTAGTGCTAATTGCCACTTTTCGCACCATATTGAAATTTTCTCTAGATCATTTTGTAATTGGAATTGATCATCTGATGATTTTACTAGACGGTGAATTACAGCGTCATCTGCAAATAATCTAAGTAGGCAACTCAGATTATCACATAGACCATTTATATAAATCAGGAACAGCAGAGGGCCTATTACACTACATTGTGGAACGCCAGATATCACTTCTGTTCTACTCGACGATTTACTGTCTATCACTACGAACTGTGACCTCTCTGAAAGAAAATCACGAATCCATTCACACAGCTGTGACGATACTCCATATGCACGCAATTTGATTAATAGTCGTTTGTGAGGAACGGTATCAAAAGCATTCGTGGAAATATAGGATTATGGAATCGGTCTGAGATCCCTTGGCCGGCTCCGGTGGCCGAGCGGTTCTAGGCACTACAGTCTGGAACCGCACGACCGCTACGGTCGCAGATTCGAATCCTGCCTCGAGCGTGGCTGTGTGTGATGTCCTTAGGTTACTTAGGCTTAAGTAGTTCTAAGTTCTAGGGGACTGATGACCTCAGAAGTTAAGTCCCATAGTGCTCAGAGCCATGTGAACAATCTGAGATCCCTTGTCGACAGCACTCATTACCTCATGGGAATAAAGAGCTAGCTGTGTTGCACAAGAACAATATTTTCTGAATCCGTGTTGGTTATGTATCAATAAGCCATTTTCTTCAGGATGATTCATAATGTTCGAGTACAGTATATGCTCCAAAATCCTACTGTAAATTGAGGTCTGCAATATGGGTCTGTAATTCAGTTGGTTAGTCCTATTTCCTTTCTCGAATATTGGTGTGTCCTGTGCTACTTTCCAGTCTTTAGGAATAGACCTTTCGTCAAGCGAGCGGTTGTATAAGATTGCTAAGAAAGGCGCTATTGTGTCTGCATACTCTGAGAGGAACCTGACTGGTGTACCATCTGGACCAGAAGACTTGCCTTTCTTAAGTGATTTGGGTTGTTGCGCAACACCTAAGATATTTACTTTCATGTCATTCATGCTAACAGCTGTTCTGATTTCGAAGTCTGGAATATTTACTTCGTCTTCTTTCGTGAATGAATGACGGAAGACTGTATTTAGTAACTCCACTTTAGTGGCACCATCATCGGTAACATTTCGACCTCCACCGCGCAGTGACGGTATTTTGCCACTGGTGTACTTTACATACGACCAAAATCTCTTTGGGTTTTCTATCACATTTTGAGGCAATGTTTCATTGTGGAACCTATTAAAAGCATCTCGCATTGACGTCCTCACTCAATTTCGAGCTTCCGTGAAACTTAGCCAGTCCTGAAATTGGCATGTTTTTTTTCGTTGCTTCTGCAATAGTGCTCTGACGTGTTTTCTGTACCATGGCGGATCAATCCCGTCTGTTATTAACTTATGTGGTATGAATCTATCTATTGCTGTCGATACTATATCTTTGAATTTGAGCCATATCTGGTCTACAGGTACATAATTAGCTCCCCCTACATGCAGTTTGTCTTTAGCCGGTAAGGAGGCTTGTACCGGTAGGACAATGCAACGTGTCACGTAGGTCGCAGTGTGCGTGCGTGGTTCGAAGAGCACCAGTATGAGTTTCCGTACTGTCCCTGGAATTAAACCAATTCCAGAGTCTGTGTGGCAGCCTCGACCGGACTGTCCGTGCCATGGATCCTCAACCAGGGAACTGAGCGCAGCTGGTCACGACATTGGAGTCGACATGAGTCCACATCCCTGCTGGTTCTTTTCAGAACCTCACTGACTCCCTTCCTACACGTCTCGCAGCCGTCTGCGCTGCAAAACATCGATATTCAGACTTCTGGCAGATGGTAACGTTAATCCTCACAATACCAGGGGAGTAGTTTATGCGTAGCTTTTAAAAACATTGTAATCTAGTAAACTACTTAATATTTTGAAATTTTGAAAAAAAATATTGTTTTTAATGTATTCTTCCATCATAATCCATATTTTTTTAAATTTTTCAGTTACACTTAACCCAAAAATTTAAGGCTCCAAAGTGGATGAACTGTCCTACTGAATATGGTATTCAGTGTTTCCAGGTTCTGGACTTTACTTACACATGCATATCCCTCTAAAAAGTTTGTTGTGAGGTGAAACGCCCTGCTAATCCCGAAGGACAGGACAGAGAGCATAAATTGTGGAAAGGGGCCAAATTAAGGAGCTGTCAGTTACACTCGAACGTACAACATTATTATTATTTGATCAAACATTACAAGACCAAAAAAAAATTTTTTTTTTTAACACACAGCTTTAGTCTTTGGCACCTAATTACTGGCTGAAAGCAACTTGAATTTAAAAACAGCTAAAGACCAATAACTTAAAACACAAGCATAATCAGAAATTTAAAAGGCAAGCCTTATCTTAAAACAGTTATTTAGTTAGCCTGAAGTAACGATTTAAGTTCATATTGGCTGAAGGCCCAACCTTTAAAACTAAATAACTTTATTTTTTTTTTTTTTAAATACCAAAGGCTTTAGGTGAAACAGTTCTTTAATTTAGGCTGAAGGCCTTAAAAGCACAACAACTCAAACTGATAATCGGCTGAAGGCCAACACTTAAAATTCAACAACATTAAAGTTTCTAAAATGCCAAAGGCCTTAGGTGACACAGTTCTTTGAACTAGGCTGAAGGCCTTAAGGTCAAAAGAACTCAAACTCAAAATCGGCTGAAGGGCCAAGACTTAAAAATTCAGCAACATAAAAATCTTTAAAATGCCAAAGAGCTTACATGAAACAGTAGTTTAAACTATGCCGAAGGCCTTAAGAGCAAGAAAAAAAACTAATTTTTTTAAAAAATGTGGGCTATGAACCATACAAGTACAAACAACAAGAACAAATCAAAAAATATAAGGCAGTATACCCAAGGGCACTCAGATTTCCGAGGGTCGGCCTGGAATTCAAACACTAACGCTCGCTTAGGTGAGACAGGCAGTCATGTCAACCATTCACGTACCGACAACAACCCAACCGACCGACACTCAATGGACCCACCGACAAGATAATTTCCACTTCACCCAATCAGGGCACAACATGTAGTTCAACAGAACAACGTAGAAGATATTGGCGCCCACAACCAATCATACATGGAGCTGTCAAACTACACATGACGCTGGACAGCAACAATACGATGAGGAAACTACGCTGCCTGAAATATACGTCAACGGCCAGGGCAGGTAACCGGAATGCTGCCGGCTACAAGGCAGAAGAGTCCACTGGTGCATTTCAATTCAAATGACAATGTATACGAGTAGTGAAACTCCTTCGGAGGGTGGGTGGGATTTTCCAACTTGCAAACCACGTTGTTGCTCGCGAGAATATCCCAACAGCCGACAACGAACTCCCAACGACACAATGTGAACAATGTTGACTTGCTGGTAGGTAAAATCAACTCAACTTTCGTGTACAGGGTCGATGACCATGTACCTCGTAGCTATGGGAACAGCGCCTCACAATGCGACACTGTGTAGAGACAGCCAGCAGGCCCGGCCAAACTAGACCCCGCCGAGAATTCCTCGCTGCTCCCCGCCAACCGACCGACTGGTCGCACACCATCCAGCGAGAAACTATAAGTGCTAGGCCAAAGATAGTCCGAGGTGCGAATATCGATACACACCGCTGCTGCCACCTGCGGAAAGCGAGGATAACAGCATAATCGCAATAACTGCAGGAGACTAAACACAGAATCTCAACGAAGGTTTATTCCCGCGTATAGCATGAGCCAACCACGGCTCAACCTCCTCCCCTCAAACTTAACACAGGAAGGGGGTAATTCAACCCCTGAGCTGCCTGAACTTAACAAGGCTAAGATGAACCCGATACTACTTACCTGACCTGTTCCCCTTGACGAACAGATATACCACGCCTAAAATTCGCATGATAGTGCAAAGCCCCAGAAAACGAGGAGTATATTTACTATGTTTCCCGCCACGGATATGCCTCCACGGGAAATTGCGGACATAAACTTTATCCCCTAGACTGCCCTTAAAGGTTTTTCGATTGCGGGTATAACGCTCGGCTAGTTTATTATGGGCTTTGAGTATATTGTGCCTGGCCCAGTTCCAGTTTTCCTTGATAACACGATTACTAATATCGGCTGCAATATGATCTCGAATTCCCCACAAGTTTGAAGGAGGAAAAGATCAAGGAGGTGGGTGTAGCTCACAATGCTTCATGACTGGCGGTATTAAAGTCAAAACTAAGCCAGGGAAGACTGTGGTCCCATTTACTAGAGGTTTTCTGATGATAAATAATCAACGCTTAACTCTCTCCGAGAAAGACCCCTGGGGATAATACGGGATGGTAGTGATATGCCTGACACCGTTATGAAAACAGGGGGCCTTGAAAGGAGCCGAAAGAAAACATGAGTATTATCGCTAACAAGCTGCTTGGGTGGTCCAAAAATACAGAAAATATTAATTAATTGGTAAATAGTGATCGCAGCGATAACGTAACGGTTCGGGAGGAGCCAAGTATATCTGGAGAAAGCGTAGTTAATAACTAGTACATATCGGTGACCCTTCTTAGTAAGAGATAAAGGTTCCCAATAATCAACATAGTGCTTGTGCATAGGACACGACTCTCTTTCAGAACTCAACAAACCCTGTTGAAGAGCATTCTTGGGTTTGGCTACATTACACAAGTGGCATTGGGTTATCACCTCTCACATATCCCGGTCCACGGAGGACCAACTTAAATGCTCCTTGAATTTTTTGGAGTGTCTTATAAGTACCCAAATGGCCTCCGACCAACGAATCATGAAAATAACGAAAAACCGAGAGCACCAAAGTTAGAGGGAAATAGATCTTGCACTACTTTCCTCGCCCACCCAATTACAGAGAATACCACTTTCAACAACTTACTCATCCGACAGCTGTCCCGCCAACACATCTTGCTTAATGGGGGCCCAAACAGGTCCTGATCCTGATGCTGACTCACATCTTCAAACAAGAAGGGAATTACACCCAAAACCTTACAATTAAGACCGTCTCCTTCTGCCAACTGGTTTCTCTCACTAGGTGTTGTTTCGATGAACACCCGGCTGAGCACGTCCGCAAAAGTATTTTCAGAGCCCTTGACATGTTTAACTTCAAACTGAAATGCCGAAATTTGTACTGCCCACCTGGCAATACGGCCAGTTCTACATGACCTAGCCAACACCCAGCTCAAAGCCTGATTGTCGGTTTCTAATTGGAAAACTCGATGTTCAAGGTAGAAGCGGTACTTCTCGAACGCAAACAAAAAGGCCAAAGCCTGTCACTCGTAGACGGAATAATTCGAGTTCGGCATTAGTTAACCGTCGAGACGCGTAGGCTAATGGCTGTCTCTGCACCTCAACTCCTGGTGGAGAGCAGCTGAAACCCCAACATAAGAAGCGTCAGTATGAGCAATAAGCCTTTTACTAAAATCGGGTACCTCAAAGACCGGAGGATTGGTTATTGCTGCCTTAATATGCTCAAAGGTAGCCTCCTGGGCGAATCACCATTCAAAACGAGTTCCCTTCCGGCGTAACGGATTTAAGGGTACTGTCAACTCAGCGAAATTGTGAATGAAATGCATGAAATAATTTGCCATGCCTATGAATTTAGCAATCTCCCGCTTATCAGTAGGGGAGGCAAAGCCCGTAAGGCTTTAGGTCGCTCTTCTTCAATGCGAATACTCTGACCCGACACTATATGACGTAAGAAAGATACCTGCTGCTTGGCTAGCGTGATCTTACTTGTCTTAACGGTCAGCCCGGCTCCCTGTACTCTCAAAAGAACTTGCTGAATATGCTCCAAATGATCCTCAAACGAACGACTATAGATAACCAAGTCGTCTAAATAATTATACACGCAGACTAACTTCAAGTAGCCAACGATATTATCCAACAAATGAGTAAGCACAGCCGCTCCATTTGCTAGACCAAAAGGGATTTTGTTGAACTCGGACAAGTTGCAATCACTACAAAATGGAGAAACATGTTTACACTCTTCAGCCAATGGAATCTGATAATAAGCCTGATTCAAATCAAGAACCGTAAGCCAAATAGCACCAGCAAACCAAGTAAAAGAATTATGCAGATAAGACAGGGGTACCGATTCAAGGACAACCTTAGCATTTAAACGGCGGTAGTCAACCAAAGGTCTGAAATCATGCCCCTGATCTATAGGTACAAGAAGTATTGGGGAGGCATAAGCACATGTAGAAGGCCCAATTACTCCTTGCTGGAGCATCTGAGATATCTTAGCCCTAAGTACCATCACCTTAGCGGGTGACAGGCGGTATGGGGACTGCCTAACTGAATAATTGTCGGACAGACGATATGATAATCAAGATCGTTAGTAATACCCAGGTTATCACTAAGGAGCTGAGGAAAAGTGTGCAACAAATCGCGTAACTGATAAGGTGACGGGGCAAGAGATAGGCCAGATCTAACTCGTTAACTACGGCCTCAACAACCAACGCCCTTACATTTCAACGCACTACAGGTTTAGCGCATTCGCAAAGGCCAAACTTCTCTCGAGGTGCGAATTTAAAGAAAAATGTGTGTCCGGAATAATCAAAGATCAAGACGGTTTTACTGATGAAATGAGACATCAAAATTAAGTTAACGGGCGGTTCCTTTACCAAGGCTACAGACATAGGCCAGGAAAAATCTCCGACCGATATACTCCCCCCTGGACCCAACCGTACAGAGACAACACCTGGCCATTGACCACCCGACATCTCTGCACCGACGAAGGGACCGACTGAAGTTTCCTGAGATGCCATAATTCCAAAAATCACTCGAAAGCCAATAATGAAAAGGAACTACTGGAAACCATAAGAGCACAAAGCGGCTCGCCACATACCCGAGAACAAATGTAAGGCGATGGGGGTGATGAGGGAGAGACCACCCGGGTACATCAATGCCTGGAAGATCGAACCCAACTTCGCTGTCCAACCCAGAGTTATCTATTAGCTCTGAGTGCACGACGCTGAACACAAGAGCACACCAAATGAGCGGTACAGCCGCACCTGAAACAACGCCGGGGTTCCCTTTTGATAACTTCAGCAGATGGAGATACGCCGGCATGAGCACCGACGTCCCGACCCTTAACCTCGTGAAGTACACGGTTCTCTAGTGATAATGCAGATGCCGCTACGACCACGTCACGGAGCTCTTCCCAGGTCGACGGCTGCTTATGGAAGATCAAATGTGACTTATCCGCCGCACACATTCCCCTACGAACGATAGAGACCAATTCTTGTTCAGGTAAATCAATCATCAAGGCCAAAGAGGCTGTCTGAACTCTATCGACATACTGGTGTAACTGCTCCTCACCCCGCTGCACTTCTCAAACATAACGACACTCAAACTATTTACGAACCCCGGTGGTCAACGTTTGCCTAATTACGAGTTCCCTTGCTTGCCGCAAGGAAATCCCTTCCACCATGGTTCGCGAGAGAAGGTTCAGCAACTCGCCCCTAGCTAACGGGTACAACAACGACAAAGTTACTTGGTGCGGAACTCGAAAAGCGGCCGCGTGTTTTTCTAAGCGAACCAATAACCACAATAATTCTTCTACCTGATAAAGTCGCTCCACAACCAATTCAGTAATATCTCGAAAGAAATGGGCCAGAGGATTAGGCAACTTAGCAAACAGCATCTAACGTCACAGAGGCTGTCACAATACCACCCCCGTGCTCGCTCTCACTCACTCCCTGACAGCGCAAGTCTCTTCCTCCCATCCATCTCCAAACACGTAAGCATAAACTGCAATGTGCTCACCAAAGTCACAAACTCCACGGTTAATTTTTTGTGATGATCCAAATCTAACGTGCTCAAATCCGCTACCCGATTAGTTAAATGCATTAACTGTGCCCGCACCCTATCCAGCTGCCTGTCACTAGGTCGGGTTCGGTCCAGAAGACAAATACTGTCCTCAAGGCCTCTAATAGTCTCAATCAAGAACTCAATTGCCGCTCCTGTCTCACACGCCATCGCCGGCGTGACGTCAACCAGCTGAAGAACGGCAGCGCGCAAACGGGCTACCAATTCCGGAACACTTCCTTCAATCGGTTGGCGCCTTATTGTCACCTCCTAAACAAGGTGGTCTTTTCTGAGCAGGCCGGTCCCCGGACACTGCCCGACTGCCATTACGTTAAGCACTTGAAACAAGTAACAGCCGAAACAATATGGTACCACAGAACACAAACGATACAAGAGTGAAACTGACAGCAACTAGAATGGCAAGCACAAGCGAAACCACGCTCAGCTACCAGTGAAACGCCCTGCTAATCCCGCAGGACAGGACAGATGATATAATTTGTGGTAAGGGGCCAAAATAAGACGCTGTCAGTTACTCTCAAACATACAACTTTATTATTATATGTTCATACATTACAAGATACCAAACAAATTTTTTTTAAACACACGGCATTAATCTTTGGGACTTAATTACCGGCCGAAAGCCACTTTAATTTTAAAACGTCTGAATACCAATAACTTTAAACACAAGCGTAATAAGAAATTTAAAAGGCAAGCCTTATCTTAAAACAGTTCTTTAGATCGGCTGAAGTAACGAGTTAAGTTCAAATCGACTGAAGGCCAACACATAAAATTTAACAACACTAAAACCTTTAAAAAGCCGAGGTCTTACGTGAAACAGTTGTTTAAACTACGCTGAAGGCCTTAAAAGTACAAAAACAACTCAAACTGATAATCGGCAGAAGGCCAACCCTTAAAATTCTACAACATTAAAATCTTTAAAATGCCAAAGGGATTGCGTCAAACAGTACTTCAAACTAGGCTGAAGGCTTTATGAGCAAATCAAGTCTAATTTTAAAAAAGAATCGACTATGAGCTATAAATATACAAACAACAATAACAAATTTAAAAAATAGGGCTGTACAACTAAGGGCGCTCAGACGTTCCGAGGGTCGGCCTGGAATTCAAATACTAACGTTCGTTTAGGTGAGACAAGCAGTCGTGCCAACCATTCACGATCTGACGACAACCCAACCGACCGATAGTCAGCGGAACCACTGACAAGATAACTTCCACTTCACCCAAACAGCGCACAACAGGAAGTTCAAAAGAACAACCAATCATACATTGAGCTGTCAAACTACACACCGTGCTGGACAGCAACAACATGATGAGGAAACTACACTGCCTGAAATTTACGTCAACGGTCAAGGCAGGCAACCGGAACGTTAATGGCCACAAGGCAGAAGATTCCACTGGTGCACTTCAATTGAAATAACCAAATACAGTGGAACTCCACCAGAGGGTGGCTAGAATTTTCCCACTTGAAAAGCATGTTGTTGCCCGTGGGAATATCCCAACAGCCGACAGTGAACTCCAAACGACACAATGTAACAGTGTTGACTTGCTGGTAGGTTAAATCAACTCAACCTTCGTGTCCAGGGTCGGTGAGCCACGGACCTCGTACCAATGGGAACAGCGCCTCACACTTCGACACCGTGTAGAGACCACCAACGTGCCCAGCGAAACTACGCCCCACCGAGAATTCCTCGCTGCCCCCCACCAAGCGACCGACTGGTCACACACTGCCCAGCCGGAATCTATAGGTGCCAGGTCAAAGATAGTCCAAGGTGCGAATATCGATACACACCGCTGCTGCCACCCATGTGCGTTACGAAAAATGCGTTTGTTTTACTTGCGTTAATGTGACTGGAGAGTGTACATGCAGACCGTTGCTATTTGAAGTGTAATGTTCAACTACAGCAGGAAATAACAATGCCTTTAAATACGCAGTACGTAATACACATTAATTTAGGAATCTGCATTATACTGTTTTAATATTAAAAATACACTGATCTCTAGTCCAAAATACTCGGTCACGCAACTGATGAACGAAAAGAGAAAATTACGTATTACAGCTGCTGGATGAAAAGTGTTATTTCTACGTAGCTGGCTGGCGTGCCCTCTCACTTCACGGTACTGCAGCCAACGCAATGTGCTCTGGCAGCGTGTACGGCACCTCTTCACGGCCATCTTTTCACCTCCTCCCCGCCCTTTTCTCTCTCCGCGTTTGCGAGCGACGTCCTCACTGTTGTGTGTAGTTGCACGGAGCAAGCCCTGGGCGTGGCCGTCGCTATGGAGAGCGGCGATAACGGAGCGCAGGTCAGCCGTGGGGCGTGCCTCCGGCCGCCATCCAACAGCTGGCGAGCCCCTCGCCGCTCGTGTTGCCGTGTTCCGCCGCTGATGACGGCGAGAGGCAGTCGTCGACGCGCTGTCCGCTCGGCCCATTCCGTGCGCTCGCCGCGCCATCAGCCGCTCGCTATTCACGTGTTTGCCGCTGCCGAAAGCGCGGCGCGGGCCGTACAGAACCTCCCGGCGCCGTTCATCCGGACACGCTGCCCGCACTACACTGACGTCACGGCGCGTCGTAAAACGCGGAGGCTGACGACGCTCCCCGCAACGCTATCTCCTGCGATGTTTTATGTGACCCCTGGAGACAGCTGCAGGCGGTTGTAGGCGATCCGTCGCTCTTCCGTTGCAGGTTCTCTGTGTTCCAGCGGTTGCGTATCATCGAGGACAGCTCAACCTCCGTATGAGAATATAGTCATACAGAGCAGATTACAATGAGATGACAAAAGTCATGAGATAGCGATATGCACATATACAGAAGGCGGTAGTATCGCGTACACAAGGCATCTCATTGGTGGAGCTCTTACAGTCAGGTGATCCACGTTAAAAGGTTTTGAACGTGAGTGTGGCCACATGACAGGAATTAACAAATTTTGAAGGCGGAATGGTAGCGAAGCTACATGCACAGTTACTATGAAAAGAACACCCTTAGCTGCTTATAGGCGTTGATATGTCAGCGGGGACAGGTGAAAATGTGTGCCCCGACCGGGACTTGAACCCGGGATCTCCTGCTAACATGGCAGACGCTCTATCCATCTGAGCCACCGAGGACACAGAGGAGAGGACGACTGCAGGGATTTATCTCTGGCACGCCTCCCGCGAAACCCACATTCTCAACGTATTGTTCCGCACTACATTCGTAGTGCCCCCGCCAATTATACTCATTACTCGCGGCGCGTTGCCGATTCCCGTAAGAGTTCGGGCATTGTTTGTGCATTCGCACAGAAGAAGAAGATGGTCAAGTGGCCGGTGAGCCTTAACTGTTGTGCGGAACAATACGTTGACAATGTGGGAGTTGCAGGAGGCGTGCCAGAGATAAATCCCTGCAGTCGCGCTATCCTCTGTGTCCTCGGTGGCTCAGATGGATAGAGCGTCTGCCATGTAAGCAGGAGGTCCCGGTCGGGACACACATTTTCATCTGTCCCCGTTGACGTATGTCAACGCATGTCAGCAGCTAAGGGTGTTATTTTCATTGTAATTTCATTCTAACGAGTTGCATGGTCACCAATGGTATCTACCATCTTAGAATATCTACATGCATAGGACATTCCATTTCGGAAATCGTTAGAGATTCAGTATTTCGAGGTCCACAGTGTCAAGAGCGTACCGAGAATATAAAATTTAACTTTCAGTGTTGATAATAAATGTAGCCAGCTGTCAGAGTCATGTGGCGAGGACCAGGTAATAAGCAGCCGAATGCTGGAATAAGAAGAGGATTCTGCTGCTATATTGGTGTCATGGAATATTGGATCAGGAAACATTAAGGTCAGGAGTAGTAAGTCGTCAGCACCTTTTAAGCAGATACTGGGCGAAATAAGATGTAAGGAGTTTAATAAAGAGAATCAGTCGTGAGAGAATATTATGACTGTAGCCGCCTCTGGGCATTTAAATAAATCAACGGTCAAAGTTTGTGCCAGACCGTGTAAGTAGGCTGTTTAGGGTTTCATATTGGTAACGCCACGTAGCGCTCTGTATGAAAATCACTGGCTGTGCTGTGTGCAGTCTGTGGCTGGTTTGCATTCTTGTTTGCTATTGTAGTGCTGGGCAGTTGGCTGTTAACAGCGTGTAGCGTTGCGCAGTTGGAGGTGAGCCGCAAGCATTGGTGGGATGTGGGGAGACAGATGGCGGAGTTTTGAGAGCGGATGATCTGGACGTGTGTCCGTCAGAGACAATAAATTTGTAAGACTGGATGTCATGAACTGATATATATGTTATGACTTTTGAACACTATAAAGGTAAATACACTGTTTGCTCATTATCAAAATCTTTCATTTGCTAACTATGTCTATCGGTAGTTAGTCCCTTCAGTAGAATCTTTTATTTAGCTGGCAGTAGTGGCGCTCTCTGTATTGCAGTAGTTCGAGTAACGAAGATTTTTGTGTGGTAAGAATTCATGAAAGGTATAGGTTATTGTTAGTCAGGCCATTCTTTTGTAGGGATTATTGAGATTGCGTTGCGCTAAAAATATTGTGTCACTTTAGTGAATTTCTGAGTACGATACGTTTTGCTCAGCTGTTTGAAAATCAAATAACATAAGATGTTTATCAGCACAGTAATTCATTAATTTTTCAACTGGGACCCGAACCTGGCTGCTCCACTTCTCTACAACGGTAGCCTTAGCCTCATTTTTTTCTTACCTTTCCTTAAGTCTGTTCATTATTATTCTTCGCATTTCATCTGACTGGACATCTCATGAAACCTATTTCGGGCACAGCCAAACCTGTATGTATTTCAGAATATCACCCTACTTCTAACCTATCAGGATGCACAATGAAAGATTTATGGGCCTTATGCCGTCTCTAATGAAACAAAAGACGCAACACTTGCGATATCCCTTTACGAGACTTCCAAGATATGACAAATGAATTGCCTCATAACAAAACTCAGCTACAACCCATAACTGATCTAAAAAAAGAATAATCACCATACAAAATAAGAGAAATAATAAAATTCCTATCAAGCCAGAGGCAACAACATAGACATGACATAGTACAAGTAATACGTAATATTCACTGTGTGGGCATGAACGGAAAAAAACAGTCAGAAATGCAAGTAGACGATAATTTAAAATGGGCCAGAAAGTGCTATTCAAAAAACATTGCCCGTCGAATAAGCAAAAACAAGAGTGTCACAGATTCTTTCATGCGCTACAAGTAGTCGACACCAATATACAAAAGTCATTGGGAGTGCATCACATGTGCACTCAGGTGCATCAATAACAGTTATTTGAGATATGATTAGAGAGGTTAATATAGAACTAATTCTGATGAAAGAGCAAATGATTGCTTTGAGATTAAGGTAAAATGCTCCATAACGTATTATAGATACGAGCAAAAATTCAACTGTCGACCCTTAGAAAAACCGGTAGTACGTAGTATTCTGAAACAGCAGTGAAAGGATAAGATGGAAAAAAGGGCGACAGACTGTTGTAACAGCATAATGGGCTAAAGTAACTTGGAAACTGCAGTACTTGTCAACTAGTATGGTCATAAAGATAGTAATGTGTCTTAAGGGATATGTATGTATATAGACAGAGTGGAGAATTTACGTGAATAACAAGAAATTATCAGACCTTTAGACTAACATCAATGGTTTAATGGACGTGAAATTAAATGAGGGTTAATAGACCAAACTGTAGAGCTCAGTAAATGGAAAGGTACTAAGGGATTTTCTAATTATATAAAAGAAGGTTGGTGGACCCAAGGGCCACAAGTATTACTATGTGATGTCTATTTTGTATGCTGATGTCGATGGAAGGTGTAAAAGAATTATTGGCTTATAACGAACTATATGAGATTCCAGTAGTTAATAGGTCTCTTCTCGATGCGAAGACCTTAATTATTATAAAAATGTTGAGTGCGAAGGACTGCAAATGAAATTTTGTGCTTAGGGGAAAATAAATTAGTGTTAATACGGTGGAAAAACTATCTTACGTGATCGGAGTTGAAGACTAAGGAGTGTTAGGTCAGGAAGAACAGCTGAAATAGGAAATCACAGACAACACATGATGTCACAACTACATATATATGAATAAACACATGTATTGTTAGAAAATTTAATCGATTTGCCGATTTGTGGTTTTTAGGTGGGCATGAGTCAAGCAGAGAATGGAGAAAAACGGATGTTATATATATGAGAAGGAGGTAACTAAATAATAGATAAAACCAATGCATTAAGGAAAAATACACGAATGTGAATCAGTTGGACGATTACACTGAAGGAACGGGAAAACAATCAGTTCAACTAATATGCCAGGAAGAGGTGATACAAACACTCTGTTCCAGATAAAAAAGATAGAAATGGTGAGAAGATGGATTATTAACAAAGTCGGTGGAGAGAAGAAACGTTCGAAGAGTAACTGAGCATTTATAGAGCAGCCACACTAATAATTAAGTACGATCGCTAACAGCATGCAAATTAAAACGATTAACCCAAGAATCCAGAACACCTTTCAGTCATAAACTATGAAGTAGGAAGATGAGTAAACCTGAAAGGATTTAACAGTATACGAAACTTGAAGATTCAACCACCCTGTGTGTAAAATCTAGCATGATCGGCAAAAGGAGTAACACAATTAAGTTTTAAGAATTTTTCATACAACCTGTTACGAAAGTGTTTCTTTTTCAGAGCGACATATAACTCACAAGTAGATTATCACATAGATTAAGTATAAGCGTCGTATACAACACTGTAAACATGAGATGCAGACACAAGCAAGAGGTCAGTGCTATAGGAACGTCAAGCCAAGAGCACAACGATCATGGGACATCAAAACGGAACATCAAAGAGACAGCGCAGGACGTGGATCAGCGATGATTCATGTTGCGTAGTTAATGGCATGGTAATTTTTTTTGTGGTCATCAGACTTCTGACTGGTTTGATGCGGCCTGCCACGAATTCCTGTCGTTTGCTAATCTCTTCATCTCAGAGTAGCATTTCCAACATACGTCCCCAATTATCTGCTGGATGTATTCCAATCTCTGTCTTCCTCTACAGTTTTCGCGCTCTACAGCTCCCTCTAGTACCATAGAAGTCATTCCCTCATGTCTTAACAGATGTCCGATTATCCTGTCCCTTCTCCTTATCAGTGTTTTCCATGCATTCCTTTTCTCTCCAGTTCTGCACAAAACGCCCTCTTCCTTACCTTATCAGTCCACCTAATTTTCAACATCCGTCTATAGCACCACATCTCAAATGCTTCCATTCTCTTCTGTTCCGGTTCTCCCGCAGTCCATGTTTCACTACCATACAATGCTGTACTCCAGACGTACATTCTCAGAAATTCCTTCCACAAATTAAGGCCGATGTTTAACATTAGTAGACTTCTCTTGGCCAGGAATGCCCTATTTACCATTGCTAGTCTGCTTTTGATGTTCACCTTGCTCAGTCCGTCACTCATTATTTTACTGCCGAGGTAGCAAAATTCCTTAACTTCGTCTATATCGTGACCATCGATCCTGATATTAAGTTTCTCGGTATTCTAATTTCCACTACTTCTCACTACATTCCTCTTTCTTCATTTTAGTGTCAATCCATACCCTGTACTCAATAGACTGTTCAAAAATGGTTCAAATGTCTCTGAGCACTATGCGACTTAACTCCTGAGGTCATCAGTCGCCTAGAACTTAGAACTAATTAAACCTAACTAACCTAAGGATATCACACACATCCATGCCCGAGGCAGGATTCGAACCTGCGACCGTAGTGGTCCAGACTGTTGTGCCTAGAACCGCACGGCCACTCCAGCCAGCAATAGACTGTTAATTCCGTTCATCATTGCTTCCTCGATGTAGAGATTTTACAGTAGGGGCGAAAGACTACATCGTTGTCTTACACCCTTTTTAATACGAGCACTTCGTTCTTGGTAGTCCACTCTAATTATTTCCTTTTTGCTGTTGTACATATTGTATACCACCCGCCTCTCCCTTCTTTCTTTTTTTTTTTTTTTAGAATTTCGAACATCTTGCAACCTTTTTCATTGTTAAACGCTTTTTCGAGATCGACAAATCCTACGAACGCGTCCTGACTTTTGTTTAGTCTTGCTTCCATTATTAACCACTACGTCAGATTTGCCTCTCTCCGGCATTTACTATTTCTTAACTCAACCTGATCGTCATCAAGTACATCCTCAATTTTCTTTTCCATTCTACTGTATATTATTGCTTTAAGCAACTTGGATGCATGAGCTGTTAAGCTGATTGTGATAATTCTCGTACTTGACAGCTCTTCCAATCTTCTGAATTGTGTGGATGATATATTTCCGAGAGTCAGATGGGATGTCGCCAGACTCATACATTCTACACATCATCGTGAATAGTCGTTTTGTTGCCACTTCTCCCAATGATTTTAGAAATTCTGATGGAGTGTTAACTATCCCTTCTGCCTTATTTGATCTTAAGTCCTCGAAAGATCTTTTAAATTCTGATTCTAATACTGGATCCCCTATCTCTTCTAAATCGACTCCTGTTTCCTCTTCTACCACATCAGACAAATCTTACCCCTCATAGAGGCTTTCAATGTATTCTTTCACCTACTCACACTCTCGTCTGCATTTAACAGTTGAATTACCGTAGCACCCTTAATGTTATCACCCTTGCCTTTAATGTCACCGATGGTTGTTTAGACTTTCCTGTATGCTAAGTCAGTCCTATCAACAATAATTTCTTCTTCGATTTCTTCACACTTTTCATGCAGCCATTTCGTCTTAGTTTCCCTGTACTTCCTATTTATTTCATTCCTCCTCGACTTGTATTTCTGTATTCATGAGTCTCCCGGAAGATTTTACTACTTTCTCCTCTCATCGATCAATTGAAGCATCTCTTCTGTTAACCATGGTTTCTTCGTAGTTACTTTCTGTATGCCCATGGCTTGCTTCCTAACTTCACTCATCGCCCTTTTTAAGGATATTCATTCCTCTTCAACTCTTTTGCCTACTAAGCTGTGCCTTATTGCTGCCTCTGAAGCCTTAGAGAACTTCAAGCGTATCTCGTCATTTATTAGTACTTTCGTATCCCACGTCTTCGCGCATTGATTCTTCCTGACTAATGTCTAAAGCTTAAGCCTACACTTCTTCACCAATATCTTGTGATCTGAATCTATATATGCTCCTGGGTACGCTTTACAATACAGTACCTGATTTCGGAATGTCTGTCTGACCATGACGTAATCTAACTGAAATCTTCCCATATCACCCTAATTTTCCAAGTATATCTCCTCCTCTTGTGATTCCTGAACTGAGCATTCGCTATTACTAGCTGAAGTTTATTACAGACCTCAAGTAATCATTCTCCGCTCTCATTCCTTGTCCATAGCCCATATTTTTCTGTAACCTTTTCTTCTATTCCTTCCCCTACAACTGCATTCCTGTCCCCCATGACTATTAGATTTTCAAGTTCCTTTAAATACCTTATTAACCTTTCAATATTCTCATACACTTTCTCTATCTCTTCATCTTCAGCTTGCGACGTCGGCATGTATACTGAACTATCGTTTTCAGTGTTGGTTTATTGTCGATGCTGATAAGAATAACGCTATCACTGAACTGTTCACAGTAACACACTCTCTGACCTACCTTTCTATTCATAACTAATCCTACTCCCGTTATACCATTTTCTGCTGCTGGTGATATTACCCTATACTCATCTGACCCGATATCCTTGTCTTCTTTCCACTTCACTTCACTGACCCCTACTATACCCAGATTGAGCCTTTGCATTTCCCTTTTCAGATTATCTAGTTTCCGTACCACGTTGAAGCTTCTGACATTCCACGCCCCGACTCGTAGAATGTTATTATTTCGTTGTCTATTCAATCTTTTTCTCATGGTAACCCCATTAGCATTCCTCTCCCGGAGATCCGAGTGGGGGACAGTTCCGGAACCTTTTGCTAAAGGAGAGATCATCATGACAGTTCTTCAATTACAGGCCACATGACGTGTGGATACACGTTACGTGTTTTTAATGCAGTGGTTTACATTGCGTTCTGCATCTTCATGCCGTTGATCTTTGTTGATTCTTCCGCCGTCAGGGGCAGTTTCCCACCCAAAGGACAAGGGAAAGCCCTGAACCTCTGTCGGCTCCTCCACCCTCTTAGATAAGGCCGTTGGCAAAATGAGGGCTAACATCTTACTCCCACCACCAATGCTGATTACTAATCAAAATTTAAGCAGCGGCGGGATTTGAACACGGGACCGAACAAATTTTGATTATGAATCAAAGACGCTAACCCAAACCACGGGTGCGGGTAATTTATGAGCAGTAAAATGAGAACAGGGAATCGAAACGTGACAGTATGAAGGCGAATGTATCAAGAAGGAGCAGCGTGGAACCTTACTTCATATAGGAACCACACCTGTGGGCAACAGCGAGCCTTCGTCAGCCGATAAACACCGGCTGATTCATGGAACAGCAGACTGAGTAACGTCGAGCAAAGTGTTCCCAAAATCGGTATGAACATCTTTTCAGTCCCGTCTAAATCCCACATAGAACCAGGCAAAGTTGTCCAATGTCGTCAAATCACATATTACGACGTCACATCCTATCCCAGCCCAAGAAAAATGACAATGCAATTAGGTAGAGAAGAAGTTGCTGCAACAAAAGAAGAGAAGACGATCGCTAGAAGAATGAAGATTCATCGTCCGCAATCCTCCCCCGAGATTTATGAATTCAAATATGTCAAGTATCATGCAAAAGCTTCATAACACTTCAGTTTAAGGCTGAACCAATCTGCCCGTCAAATAGTAAACATCAAAGGAGAACTGCAGCTGGTCTTAATACAATGGGAATGGAAAACCATCAAGAAAAAGGGCCCACCATCTCCAGAAAAACCATATTTTATTACATCAACAAAATAATGATCTTGGTAATCGGACAATAATGCTATAGAAGTCATGCTGATGTCTGTGGCCGGCCGATGTGGCCGAGCGGTTCTACGCGACCGCTACAGTCGCAGGTTCGTATCCTGCCTCGGATTTGGATGTGTGTTATGTCCTTAGGTTAGTTAGGTTTAAGTTCTAGGGGACTGATGACCTCAGAAGTTAAGTCCCTCAGCGCTCAGAGCCATTTGTACCATTTTTTTTATGTCGGTGCAGACACACATTTAACTGATTGTATACCACAAAACACTGCCAGCAAATCTCGCACCATGTTCTCCAGCCACACTGCAGCTAGTACCATTATCATATGTCATTACATGTGCCTCAACCACATGAAAACAAGACGCTACGAGCTGTTACAGTGGACTGACATACACGGCCACTCAGCCAACACGAATGTATACCGCAGTCCACATATAGGTGCACGCACGCAAGGGGAACTGTATAGAGCAGTCCACAAGTAGGATGGAAATTGTTTATTGCAGTTCGCAAGTATGTGTAAGAGTGGAACTGCGGTACTGGAAAAAAAGTGTATTTCAGTGACAACTCAACTAAGGAACAATCTGTCCTCTACAAGTTTGAAGTAATATTACCTGAATGTCAGATGCATGCCAATGTATAATGTATTGTCTGATGTAATACGTACCTTATTTTATATGAATGGATACTTTTGAAACTTCAGCTATTTTTTGTACAGATATACCCTTGTAGTCCTCTATTACTTTGAAGCTGTATGTTGTCTTTAGCATCAACATGTAAGTATAGAGGGACAAATATTTTGAATGTAAATTTAATTAATAGGGTTGAGAGTAAATAATATGATAGATCAGAGAAATATTTCCTCAACTTCAACCATACAAATTATGATTAATGATAAGTGGAATGATTGTAGGATTTTCTTTACACAAATGTGAATCATAATTACACTAGGTAAAGAATGAATGAGATAATGATCCCAGTGTGAAAGACGAATTGTAGTATAATTACTTACTAACAAGGGGAGGCCGCCAATTGTGAAATTCAGATTCGATTCATACTGCGCATAATAAAAGATCATGGCCAGAGGTGTAATGTGGCAAAGCTCCAAGATGCACTTCTCAGCCGTTGTCGAGAAAATCGACAGTTAAAAGAAACCGTTGCGGTGAAATACTCTCTACGATTAGTGATTTCCTACACCGCCGTGGTGCAGCGGTAAGGGCTCGGGTTCGTAATTCGAAGGTCGTCGGTTCGAATCTCGCGCTACGCAATTTTTTTTATTATTAGTTTTTTGTTATTTACTTACTTACTTACTTATCGCGAATGGACCCAGAAGGATCACGCAAAGCTTTCTGACGTCGTTTCTTCCATACTTCTTTCATTCGTTCTCCATGTTTTCTTTTTCTTTCTTCTGTCCATTTTGTTCCTGGTCTCTTTAGTGCTTCCTTCTCCGACAATACAATCCACTTTTCCACCTTATTTCTAAAAGTTTTTCTATCTTTGACATCTTTAAGTTCAATATTTGCTTTTTGTAAATCTAATTTTACTTGGCTAATCCATGGTGTTGTTGATTTGACTTTTTCTATGTAAGCGAGAATTCTGTTGGTGAGTCGTGTGGGGGGAAGTCTAGTGACATGTCCATAAAATTTTAATCTTCGCCTTCTTATGTCTGCTGCCAGGTTTGATATAGTTTCTGTGGTTCTTCTTGATTGTATCCGGTATCCTTCTTCTGTTAATTTTGGACCTAAAATCTTTCTCATAATTTTGCGTTCTTCTTTTAGTATTTTTTTCTAAATCACATTTTGTGTGGAGTGTGAGCGTTTCACTAGCATATAGTGCTGCTGGCTTAATTACTGCGCAGTAGTGTCTGATTTTTGTGTTCGAGGAGATGCATTTTTTATTGTATATTTCATGTGTCATACCATATGCTCTCTTCATTTTCTGTTGTCTGATCTTCTGTGCAACTTTCTCTCCTCCGGTTGGCTCCAAAATTTCACCTAGGTATTTAAAATGTTTTACTCTATTTATTTTTCCATATTTTGTGTTCAAACTGTGTATATGGAATTTCGTACAGAAAAATTCTGTCTTTTGAAACGAAATTTGTAAACCTACTTTATCCGCGCATTCCTTAAGGATCTCTATTTGTTTGGTGGCGATTTCTTCATCATCTGCAAGTATGGCCAAGTCGTCCGCGAATGCTAAACAAGATATCTCCACGTTGTCTTTGGTTCTACCAAGATGGATTGGTTTCCAGTAGGATTGATTTTTTAATTCTTTTTCCCATTCCTTAATGACTTTATCCAGGACTATATTAAACAGAAGTGGAGATAGCCCGTCACCTTGACGTACTCCAGTTTTTATGAGTAGAGGTTCAGAGATTTCTCCCCTGAATTTAACTTTAGATACATTGTCTGTCAGTGATTCTTTGATAAGCCTTAGTGTTTTGGAGTCAAGTCCAAGTTCCTCTAAAATGTTAAACAAAGATTGCCGGTCAATTGAGTCATAGGCTTTCTTAAAATCTACAAATGTACAAATTATGGGGGCATTTCTAATTGCTTTGTGTTTTAATATTGTCTTTAAATTAAATATTTGTTCTATGCATGAGCGACCGGGGCGGAAGCCTGCTTGATAATCACCAATTTGGCGTTCCAGCTGCTCTTGTGTTCTTTTCAGCAGGCATGTTGAGAGAATTTTGTAGGTGACTTGTAAAAGTGAGATTCCCCTGTAGTTATTGACATTTGTTCTGTCTCCTTTTTTATGTAGCGGGTGAATAAGGGCACATTTCCAATCCTCTGGTAATTTTTCTGTTTCCCATATTTTTGTTATTATTTTTGTGAGCTCTTGCAACGTCTTTGGTCCTAGGTTTTTTAATAGCTCTGCAACAATGCCATCGTCGCCAGATGTTCTATTATTTTTTAAGTTTTTAATGTGACATTTGATTTCTTCCTGTGTTGGTGGTAATGAATCCGGTTGAGCGTTGGCACTGATTTCATTGGGAAACCTTAAACTAGGTTCTGGGCAATTTAGTAGGTTAGAAAAATATTGAGCCAATACTTGACAGTTTTCCTGGTTTGTTAGGGCTAATTTACCATCAGGTTATTTGAAACATAAATTTTGAGGGATATATCCTCGTATTTTATCTGCGAAAGTTCTGTAGAAGTTTCTTGTATTATAGTTTTGGAAATTTTCTTCTATGGCATCCAGTTGTGCCTTTGTGTACTTCCTTTTTGCTTGCCTAATGGATTTTGAAACCTGTTTTCTAACCTCGTTAAATAAATGTAGACTTTCTTGTGATTTTTTACTGTTATATTCTTGAAATGCCTTTTTTCTCCTTTCCAATGCATTTTCACAGTCTGAATCCCACCAAGGGTGTTTGAATATCTTTTTCAAGGGAATAGTTTCCTTAGCTATTCGCGTGATTTTAGAATGAAATTCTTCCCATGTGTTTGCCTTTTCCTTCTCCCATTCTTCTTTTACTTTAGATTCTTTAATCTTCTTGGTGTCATATTTCTGTATTTCTGTTTTCTTCTGATGGCTTCTTCGTGCTGTAAACTTGATTTTAATTCTAGTTAGGTAATGGTCTGAATCAATGTTTGCTCCTCTGCGTACTTGGACGTCGTAAATTTCTTATTGTACTGGGTATGAAATCGCCACATGATCTATTTGAAACTCGCCAATTTGTTGTATAGGAGATCTCCATGTCTTTTGTTTTCTTGGACATTTTCTTAGAGATGTTGACATTATCTTCAGGTTATTCTGCTTACATAGTTCGACGAGCCTTGTACCATTTTTATTGGTAAATTTATGTGCAGGATATTTGCCTACGGTTTTTTGGTGGATTTTCTCTCTACCAATTTGGGCATTAAAATCGCCGAGTAGAACTTTTGTATCATCTTTTGGAATCTTGGCCATTATATTCTCCAAATTTTCCCAGAACTTTTCTGTTTCTATGGGGTTTTTCTTGTTGTCTCCGTTTGTGGGAGCATGAACATTAACCATTGTGTATGTTTTGTTGGCACATTGTAAGCGCATCGTCATTATCCTATTATTTACGGGAGTAACTTCCTTGATGGAGCTGAGCACGCTCTTGTGTATGATAAACGCCATCCCGAGATGGGGGGCTCCTCTTCCGATTCGTTTATCCGTCTTGCTCTTAAAGATGCGATAGTTGCCATAATCTGATGTTTCTTCATCTGTAAAACGTGTCTCCTGTAAAGCTAGTATTACTATCTTTTGCTTTTCAAGTTCTGTTGTAAGGTTCAGAAGTTTTCCTGGTTGGATTAATGTATTTATGTTAAAGTTTCCAATGTATGTAGGTGTTTTAAGTGGAAGTTTGCCAGAGAGCTCCGACTTTCTCTGGTGTAATCGTGTAAGTCCAGGTTCCCCAGAATCCGAATTCCTGGTTGCCATCTGTTGATGGGTGGATTGGTTACCACCTGGGGTAATGTTGTTATTACTTGCACGAGTCATACTTGCTTGTAATCAAGTTGGTCCAGTGTTTCCACTGGGTGTTTAGAACCAGGGATTGTTAGTTCCTGGCGCATTATGACCAGCCGCACATTGTGTGAACAGACGCTGACCAGGATGCCGATGGTTCCCACTTCAGACGCGTCCTGGATTTGGGTGTTGACAGTGCTTATTGTAATGGCGGCACTTACTCGCCATGACACAGCAACGTCTTCGGGTTCTGTGGTTTTTGAATGAGTGTGACCCTTGCCAAAAGTCACCCTCCCACACCCTCGTGATGCTGCCGCCTCGGTCCGGGACTGCTTATTTGGGTTTCCCCTTATTCGCAGCTGTCCACCATATCTGATGGATCGTTCGCTATCCGCCACCTGCGACCCGCCCTGTACCTGAGGCTCGGCTAGGGTTTTGTTATATATATATATATATATATATATATATATATATATATATATATATATATATATACTATTAATGAATTGCTTGTGCATGTTGGTGAAGGCGGATCGCTCTCCAATTGTACCGCCTCCATTTTTCCGTTTGTTTAACAGGGTGTACCAAAGCTCTCCCGTCCGCACTGATTTTCGACAATGTTATAAGTTGCGCTAGGGACCGCATCTACCTTCTTTCGAAGTTAGCAGGCAACTACGCTGTTACGCGGCGGCTCGTTTCGGCCCATTCAACATCTGTCCTTCAAGTATAACGAGCGAGTAACGGAGTTTATATTTCATACCTGCCACAGCAAGTTTGTGTTCGTGGGGTCTCTATTCTAATTCGAACGTTTGACTTACGCTATACGTATTCGTTTAGGAATGTCGTTTCTACGTCTTCCGTTAACTATACGTGGTTAACATTATCAAGATAATTAATAACATTTGTGAAATACAACTTTGCGGAAAACATAATGATGTTCGAAGTCGCCAGTTTTTCCACGACAAACGACTTTCAACAACTTATTGTATGCATAATTGTTGCAACTGATTGTCGGGAATTATATATATATTTGAATTACAAAAAACAAATACTGAAAAAAAAGGTAGCATGGCGCAAGAATCGATCCGGCGACCTTCGGATTACGAATCCGACCGCTTACCGCTGCACCACGACGGTGTAGAAAATTAGTAATCGTAGAGAGTATTTCACCACAACGGTTTCTTTTAACTGTCGATTTTCTCGACAACTTCTGAGAAGTGCATCTTGGTGCTTTGCCACATTACAACTCTGGCCATGAGCTTTTATTATGCGCAGTATGAATCGAATCTGAATTTCACAATTGGCGGCCACCTCTTGTAAGAGTAATGAAAAAGCTAAACGATAATTTTGGGCTCTTAGTCTACAAATGTATAGTATTTCAGTATCATAACATTAAGATACACGAAAGGATCTCACCAATCACTTCTTTAAACTTTTATATGTTACAGATAAATAATGTTGTAATATCACGAACCTTAACTCAAGACATGCTACTTGGACAAAGTGGATCTCAGCACAGTAATAAAACTGAGACACTTACCTCATTTGGTGTTGCGTTAGTCAATGCCTCAACCCTTGACTAAACCCAGCGCCAAATTAAATAGGAACAGGGATGTTTCGTAAAGTGGCAGTCAATTTTTACCACTTTCCATACGCAGCAGGCGTTTTACCACCATCAATTGACAACTCTTCGATGCGACAAATCGAATAAAATGTCACAGGCAATACTTTGGGTGTAGAAGACTTAATTTGTATATGACATGATAATGACTCGGATACAAAACTAAGCAATATATATCTATTGATAGCAACACGGATCTGGAATGGAGAGGAGTCGATGAGCCATGACATAAAACTTTTCTTTAAAAGCCACTTTGCAGACCCATGTCGAAGGATAGGGTTGGATCATAAAAATCAAGGCCATAGGGGATACAATGTTGGCTTCATGAGAGTTGCATAGTATTTTTTGCCACAGGAGACCAACGGAGCGTTTGCTGCCTCAGGCGCCCCAAGGGAGCAGCTATTTTGCGGATCACACTAATTAAATGCAACATATTTTCTGAAGTGGAGAAAAAATACGTAGTTAAAACAGCACATGGCACTCGCATGAACAGTGAATGATATCTCAATATACACTCCTGGAAATGGAAAAAAGAACACATTGACACCGGTGTGTCAGACCCACCATACTTGCTCCTGACACTGCGAGAGGGCTGTACAAGCAGAGATCACACGCATGGCACAGCGGACACACCAGGAACCACGGTGTTGGCCGTCGAATGGCGCTAGCTGCGCAGCATTTGTGCACCGCCGCCGTCAGTGTCAGCCAGTTTGCCGTGGCATACGGAGCTCCATCGCAGTCTTTAACACTGGTAGCATGCCGCGACAGCGTGGACGTGAACCGTATGTGCAGTTGACGGACTTTGAGCGAGGGCGTATAGTGGGCATGCGGGAGGTCGGGTGGACGTACCGCCGAATTGCTCAACACGTGGGGCGTGAGGTCTCCACAGTACATCGATGTTGTCGCCAGTGGTCGGCGGAAGGTGCACGTGCCCGTCGACCTGGGACCGGACCGCAGCGACGCACGGATGCACGCCAAGACCGTAGGATCCTACACAGTGCCGTAGGGGACCGCACCGCCACTTCCCAGCAAATTAGGGACACTGTTGCTCCTGGGGTATCGGCGAGGACCATTCGCAACCGTCTCCATGAAGCTGGGCTACGGTCCCGCACACCGTTAGGCCGTCTTCCGTTCACGCCCCAACATCGTGCAGCCCGCCTCCAGTGGTGTCGCGACAGGCGTGAATGGAGGGACGAATGGAGACGTGTCGTCTTCAGCGATGAGAGTCGCTTCTGCCTTGGTGCCAATGATGGTCGTATGCGTGTTTGGCGCCGTGCAGGTTAGCGCCACAATCAGGACTGCATACGACCGAGGCACACAGGGCCAACACCCGGCATCATGGTGTGGGGAGCGATCTCCTACACTGGCCGTACACCACTGGTGATCGTCGAGGGGACACTGAATAGTGCACGGTACATCCAAACCGTCATCGAACCCATCGTTCTACCATTCCTAGACCGGCAAGGGAACTTGCTGTTCCAACAGGACAATGCACGTCCGCATGTATCCCGTGCCACCCAACGTGCTCTAGAAGGTGTAAGTCAACTACCCTGGCCAGCAAGATCTCCGGATCTGTCCCCCATTGAGCATGTTTGGGACTGGATGAAGCGTCGTCGTCTCACGCGGTCTGCACGTCCAGCCCGAACGCTGGTCCAACTGAGGCGCCAGGTGGAAATGGCATGACAAGCCGTTCCACAGGACTACATCCAGCATCTCTACGATCGTCTCCATGGGAGAATAGCAGCCTGCATTGCTGCGAAAGGTGGATATACACTGTACTAGTGCCGACATTGTGCATGCTCTGTTGCCTGTGTCTATGTGCCTGTGGTTCTGTCAGTGTGATCATGTGATGTATCTGACCCCAGGAATGTGTCAATAAAGTTTCCCCTTCCTGGGACAATGAATTCACGGTGTTCTTATTTCAATTTCCAGGAGTGTATATATGAATTTTAGCCTGTGTAGTGTTGGCAGAAGAGCCAACACTGTTTTTCTAGAGGAGGCCGAAATGCACGCGTTCAATTACACGCTGACTGGCGTGAGGTCTGGAACAGGACAATATCTTGAGAATTGCAAATAAAGTACGTAGTTGATATAATACTTAACTTTAATCCACAATTGTAGAACATCTCTCTTGACGGTACATGTTGTAACCACAATATATATAGCAAAGGATTATGGCGCATTGCTAGGTCGTAGCAATTGACGTAGCTGAAGGCTATGCTAACTATCGTCTCGGCAAATGAGAGCGTAGTTGTCAGTGAACCTTTCCTTGCAAAGTCGGCTGTACAACTGGGGCGAGTGCTAGTAAGTCTCTCTAGACCTGCTGTGTGGTGGCGCTCGTTCTGCTATCACTGACAGTGGCGACACGCGGGTCGGCGTATACTAATGGACCGCGGCTGATTTAAAGGCTACCACCTAGCAAGTGTGGTGTCTGGCGGTGACACCACATTCCTCCCCCGCAAATCGGCGAACGGTTGTGTTATAAGGCTTCCGTCCGTCGTGGAGAGGACCCCATGTTGACGTATGCGACGAGGTGGGGAGCCTAACAACGGGCTAGGCTGTGCCACCCGCACCCTGCCTTTCGGTCCAAGGGGAGCTAGGAAACGCCTGAAAACCTAGTCCAGGGTGCACGCCAACATGCGGTGTATGCGCCCGTAGAGAGACAGGAGGGGCCGAAGGGTCGACCTCCATCGAGCCGGGGCACCCGACGGGCGAAGACGACATCTGGTCCGGAGCGGGCAAGAGTTCCATGTCGGAGGACAGCTGGTGAGGGGAAGCAATCGGCGGCGCGTGACCCAGGGAGGCGCTTGGCGGCTGCAGCGAAGCGTCCACTGCGGGCTTCGCCGGCGGGAGAACAGGCGGCGGCGGCGGCGGCGCGTCGCCATGGGGCAATATGGAAGGCAGCGTCGGCAACACCTGGCGATGAGGCGAGCCAGTAGATGGGTCCCCAGGGCGCTGACTGGACGGCACCGTCGCTGAAAGCAGACGGGAAGCGGCAGAACCAGTGCGACGACAGAGGCGCAGCTGATTGAGATGCCGACGCACCTCACCAGAGGCCCCCAAAACCAGATACACAGCGCGAATGCGCCCTGCGAGCCAACGCCGTGAACCTCGATAGTTGCGATAGTAAACAACGTCGCCTGGAGCAAAAGCAGGTGGCTGCCGCTGCACAGGAACCTGATGCGGCGAATGTAGCAAAGACATCAAGGTTAGATGAGGACGACCGTGGAGCAACTCAGCCGGCGAGCGACCATCTCGGGGCTGAGAGCGATACGAAGACAAGAAGAGCAATAACGCGTCCTCCCGAGAATGCGACTCTTTCAACTTCAACATCTGTGACTTGAAAGTCCGGACCAATCGTTCAGCGGCACCGTTTGACTGAGGCGAAAACGGCGCGGATGTCAGATGTTGAATACCATTGGCCTTTGCAGAATGACTGAAATTCTGCGGACATGAATTGTGGGCCATTGTCGGAAACAATAGTCTGTGGAAAACCTTCAATGCAAAAGGTAGCGGATAACGCTTGGATGGTGGCAGATGACGTCGTGGAAGACATCCTGACAACAAAAGCCAAATTACTGAATGAATCTACCACAACCAACCATCGAGCATTCCAGAAAGGACCAGCAAAATCAATGTGTAAGCGTTGCCAAGGGGAAGTGGCTTTTGGCCATGCAAAGAATTTCCGCGATGGTGCAGATTGTTGTTCGGCACACACCATGCAAGAAGAGCACATAGTCGTAATCGCAGCATCGATTCCGAACCAAGTACAGTGCTGACGAGCAAGTCGTTTCGTTCGCACTATACCCCAATGTCCTTGGTGGAAAGGCGTAAGACAGAGGACTGTAACGAACGTGGGACCACGACCCTGGCTGATCATTATCAGAACGCAACAGCAAAACACCACGTCATACAAAAAGTCTCTCCTTGTGAGCAAAAAATCGGCGAACCAATGGATCCTCGATCCGTGACTTTGACGAGGGCCATTGCGTAGCAACAAAACGCAAAACGGTAGCAAAGACAGGGTCAGCAGCTGTGGCTGTAGCTACACGACGAAAATCAATCGGAAACGATTCGACCACGTCATCGGTTTCCGAATCAATGAACATGCAAGCAAGTTCGGAAGAATCGAATGCTCTATCCTCAGCAACAGGCAAACGGGACAACGCATCGGCGTTTCTGTGCTTAGCAGTGGACCGATACAAGATATCGTAGCGGTACTGCGAGAGGAAAATAGACCAGCGAATGAATTTCTGCGCTGTACGTGGAGGTACAGGCTTGTTCGGATGAAAAAGCGACATCAAAGGTTTGTGGTCTGTGATGATGGTAAAGTGACGACCATACAAGAAATCATGGAACTTAGTAACACCAAATACGAGAGCCAAGGCTTCTTTCTCGATCTGGGAATAATTTCTTTGCGCAGGCGAGAGCAATTTGGACGCAAAGGCAATAGGGCGATCATGCGATCCATCTTTGTGCACAAGCACAGCACCGATCCCGAATTCCGATGCATCTACCATCAACCAAAGGGGTTTCTGGGGATCGAATGGCGTGAGGCAAGTATTTGAAAGCAACGCCGATTTCAACTGGCGAAAGGCGCGTTCGCATTCCGTCGCCCAGACAAACGGAACACCTGTACGGCGTAAGCGATGAAGCGGAGCTGAAATGGAAGAGGCATTGCGCACCTAGCGATGGCAGTAATTTATTTTGACCAGCACACTCTGTAGCTGCTTCAAATTCTGCGGCGAAGGCAAGTCTTGTATGGCACGGAGGTGCTCTGGACTAGGATGTATGCCGTGGGCATTGATTACATGTCCCAGATATGGTAAGTCACGAGCAAAAAACACACATTTGTCCTTCCGCAAGCGAAGACCATTTTGTCGCAAGACCTGAAATAATGTTCGGAGGTTGGCTAAATGTTCTTCTTTCGTCTTTCCGGAGATCACAATATCGTCCAGATAGTTTGCTGCAGTAGGGACCGACGCACAAACAGTTTGCAGATATTGCTGAAACAATGCAGGGGCGGATGCACACCCGAATGGCAGTCTTTTGAATAGATACAAACCAAGATGCGTGTTAACCACCAAAACGCGCTGGGATTCGTCGTCCACTGGTATTTGCAAGTACGCATCTGCTAGGTCCAACTTCGAAAAATAATGACCCGGGCACAGGTTGTCAAAAAGATCTTCCGGGTGGGGTAAAGGAAAAGTTGCAATCACTAGTTGTGGATTCATTGTAGCGTTGAAATCCACACAAGTCTCAATATTCCGGAAGGTTTTGGCAAAATTACTAAGGGTGATGCCCAGAGAGAAGCCTGCACACGTTCAATCGCACCTTGTGATTCCAAATCGTGTAATGTTCTGGCGACCGCATCACGCAATGCGTGGGGAACATTGCGCGCTCTGAAATATTTCGGTTGCGCATTTACTTTCAGTTCCAAAGGTGCTTTATAGTTCGTAGCGCAACCGAGGCCCGGTGCAAAAATGTCTGCTAATTCTTCACATAGACGAGAAACACTGTCTGAAGGCACAGTCTGGTTCACTGATAGGACCTGATTGACTATAGACAAGTTAAACAACTGAAATAAATCTAAACCAAACTAGTTCACTGCAGAAGAAGAACGAAGAACGGAAAATGACACAAGTTTTGTTTTTCCCTTGTATGTTGCAAGAAGGCTGCACTGTCCTAACACAGGGGTATTCTGACCTGAATATATAGTTAGCTTAACATTTGCGGCACGCAACGGAGGTTTGCCCAGCTGTTGGTACGTGTCGTGATTGATTAGCGAAACTGCAGCTCCGGTATCGAGCTGGAATGGGATCACGTTGCCACGAATGTCCAAATCTACAAAAAGTTTATTGTCCTGCTGACGACAAGAGCGACTGTATCGTGCAATTTGAACTGACACTGGTACAGAAGCACTTGCGACTTGATGTGATTTCCGTCGACGTCGACGCACACTGTTTGTTGGACGAACACAGTCACTGTTAGAGAGAGTGGCACTGGGCGGAGTGGAATTAACTACATGAATGTCCATGGGCGAAGGTTCACGAGCCTGAGCATTCTGGGTTCGATTCCGGCGCGAAGCAAAGGGCCTGGAATGGTTTTTAGTGTCCGATCGAAGCATTTTCTGGCAAACACTCTGAACATGTCCTTTTTTTATTACAGAAAAAGCAAATAGCTTGGCGTGACGGGCAATTTTCACGCGAATGTCTAGTAGCACACCACGGGCATGATTTCAGCACTGCATTTGCGTGCTGGCCGGCACACGCTTTGGAGAGTATGGCGGCAGCTGCGCGGACGGGCGCGAGGGCTGTTTACCGTTCCGTGCAGCTCGCCCGGTAGGCCGGTTAACGTGACACATGCCTGGTGAAGTTGAAAATGATTCCTGAGCAAAGTCAAGTATGTCTTGCCTATCCAATATGTCTATCACTTGTTGAAGGGAGGGATTGACTAGTTTCAAAATTTGCTCCCATGTATGAACATCAGAATCGTTCTGTGCAATAGCATCATGTACCATAGTATCTGAATAAGGGAGTCCACATTCACACTCAAAACTACAATCCCTTGTAAGGCCTTGAAAAGTTGCAACCCACTCCCTATTAGTCTGACCAGCCGTACGTTTGGTACGAAAGAACGTATACCTTTTTTCAACTACATTGACAGATTCTTTGAAATATGCATCTAATGCCGACAAAATTTCTTCGTAGGACAGAGTTGCTACGTCGCGTCGGGGAAACAATTTCACAATCACTCGGTACCTGTGGACGCCGACACACGACAATAAGTGAGGCTGCCGCTCATTACCTTGAATTCTGTAGGCGGCGAGATGGAATCCAAATTGGCGCGACCACTCCGTCCAGCTTTCCAGTGCCGCAACAAATGGACGAAAAGGTGGTGCAACAGCATGTTGTGGCTGCGGTAGCGGTGGAGTGCATCGTTTTGCATTGCACGTTGACCCTGGACCAGCTGTCCAAGGGCATCCAATAAGGCCTGCGTCTGCTGATTCTGCAAGCGATAAAATTCGGACAGTACATCTGGAGATTGTGGCGAAGCCATGACACAAGTAAATTAGAGCAATACGACCGTTAAATCTTCGTCGCCAATTTGTAGTGTTGGCAGAAGAGCCAACACTGTTTTTCTAGAGGAGGCCGAAATGCACGCGTTTAATTACACGCTGACTGGCGTGAGGTCTGGAACAGGACAATATCTTGAGAATTGCATATAAAGTACGTAGTTGATATAATACTTAACTTTAATCCACAATAGTAGAACATCTCTCTTGAAGGTACATGTTATAACCACAATATATATAGCAAAGGATTATGGCGCCTTGCTAGGTCGTAGCAATTGACGTAGCTGAAGACTATGCTAACTATCGTCTCGGCAAATGAGAGCGTAGTTATCAGTGAACCTTTCCTTGCAAAGTCATCTGTACAACTGGGGCGAGTGCTAGTAAGTCTCTCTAGACCTGCTGTGTGGTGGCGCTCGGACTGCTATCACTGACAGTGGCGACACGCGGGTCCGGCGTATACTAATGGACCGCGGCCGATTTATAGGCTACCACCTAGCAAGTGTGGTGTCTGGCGGTGACACCACAGCCTGGACCTCTCGTGGAATGTTCTGTAATTGGCAGAACAGTCTGAAAATTTCGAGGGAAAGGCGATTGCACCTTTGACGTTATTTCATTATGAAATTGGTGTTAACGGATACGACGACTGATAGTAATGTTTTGAACGTTGGAGATGTAATTCCTTATGCAGCAGTTTTGTTGGTAGACTCCGATTTAGTAGGGAGGCAATGTTCTTCACAGAGAGGGAACTGGTAGCTCGATAAATGCAATTTTGCAGACTTGAAAGGGCACCCTCTCTCTGAAGCATTATGTTGATACACAGAGGCTTAATGCTCCTTGAGGTGTGGAGAGAGATTTATTCTGTTGTCACTTGATCACAATGGACTTAAAATAGGGGCTAAGTGAGCTGAGAGTCTCCTATATTCCCCAACTGGAAAGATCAAGGAGAGTCGTGTTAGTTAACACAGTCTTGTGAGAATTGCGATGGCAGCACCGTGCATTTAGCCCAAACGAGTGTACGCAGCCATCATAGAGCGAGTACTGACAAGCAGTCTTCTGCTTCACAGAAGAAGTCGACAAGAATGTATGAATGGAACTTCAGTCAAGAACAGTGTTACAGGTAGACAGGCAGCAAGGAGCAGACGCAGATGTCTCACGTCCCACGTATCTAATGACATACCATGCAGCAAAGGTAAATGATGCAATACAATTCCGGAGGTAGTATGTTACACATGACGTTGTCACACGCGTGCCTCTTCATCCAGTTCCGAGTTTTGAGTTGGAGTAGATTACTAAACCCTCCTTCTTTTACCGTTCAGCCAGGCAAGATCGTAATGTTGAAAGTCCGTGAGTAGTTCAACTACGTTAATTCACGTTGTGTAAGTATAATGTATTTCAGAATACATTTCTGCATAGTTTACTTCTGTTCTTAAGTGTTTGTTTTCAATTATCGAATAGAAAATCATTGTGATCTATAACTAACTGATACTTGCATGAAGAATCGTGTGCCCTTCTTTAAATTTAATTAACAGTAGACCATTTCTATCTTGAATCATTTTGTAAACCACACGATAATGAAAACGGTTTAATAGTACAGGGAACAAGTAGTTTATCCTAAAAGTAGACTACCTAATCTCATTAATCTAAATTACTTGATAGAGGAATTCTTTCAGAACTCTACAAACAGCCATTCTTCTAATGTCCAACCAGATCCACGATTCAGGCTCCCAACCTGGTAAGGCCAGAACGTAATACCTTCTACACACACTCAGCGTGATCTTGCGTGCCAAATGGCGGGGAGCAGGCTGAATGAATCGCCGGTACATTCGACATCTACTGCCGAACAGTTTCGAAATCGTTAGCCTGGACACATAGGACCTGTACCTTGGCTAGCCCACTCCACAGATTTGACCCCTGTAGACTTTTCTCTGTACTGAAAGCTGACAGACACTGTCGACAAGGACATAACAACTACACCTGATGATGCGCAGGATGTATTACGGCAGCCTGCACGAAAATCTCTGCTGAAATGATAGCATATATGCAGCAGTCTTTCCATGCCGGACTGGCAGCGCGTATTGTGGCTGTCGGTGGTCATCTTGAATGCAAACTGTGATGGTCAAGTGTGTCGTTACTGATCAGAATACACATAATTAGTGTATGCACTTGTGCTGTTCTTTAGTTCGTGCTACTGCAGGTGTTGTAGAAGTGTCGGTATGGAAATTTTCTAAGTACAGTATTTTGTAAATGACACGCACTAGAATCCTGTAACACACAGCACTGACATCCAAATTTACAATGCTTTTATACTGTCAATGTCAACAGCCAATGTTCCATTTAAAAAAGTATATATACACTTTTAAAGTAGTCTTACAATTTGTTTATTTGCTAAAAACACGCAGTGAAAACCACACGTCAGTAACACTCTCTAATTTCTCAATATCTGTGGTGCAACTGCGTTCAAATTTATGGGACTTAACTGCTAAGGTCATAAGTCCCTAAGCTTACACAATACTTAACCTAAATTATCCTAAGGACAAACACACACACCCAGGCCCCAGGGAGGACTCGAACCTCCTTCGGGACCTGCCGCGCAGTCCATGACTGCAGCGCTTATGTGGTGCAAGTTCTGCATGATTCACTCTGTATACTGGAATGTGGTGTCCCGTCTCTCACACATGTCCGACAGAACGGAAACACAATTCTATATACAGGGTGGTCCATGGATCGCGACCAGGCCAAATATCTCACGGAATAAGCCTCAAACGAAAAAACTACAAAGTACGAAACTTGTCCAGCTTGAAGGGGGAAACCAGATGGCGCTATGGTTGTCCCCCTAGATGGCGCTGCCATAGTTCAAACAGATAGCAATTGCTTTTTTAAAAAATAGGAACACCCATTTTTATTACATATTCGTGTGGTGCGAAAAGAAATATCAATGTTTTAGTTGGAGCACTTTTTACGCTTTGTGGTAGATGGCACTGTAATAGTCACACGCATATGGCTCACAATTTTTAGACGAACAGTTGGTAACGGGTAGGTATTTAAAGTACCGATCGTAGGTACGTTTGAACATTTTATTTCGGTTGTTCAAATGTGATATATTTACCTTTGTGAACTTATCATTTCTGAGAATGCATGCTGTTATAACGTGATTACCTGTAAATACCACATTAATGCAATAAATGCTCAAAATGATGTCCGCCAACCTCAATGCGCTTGGCAATATGTGTAACGACATTTCTCTCAACAGCGAGTAGTTTGCCTTCCGCAATGTTCGCACATGCATTGACAATGCGCTAACGCATGTTGTCAGGCGTTGTCGTGGATCACGATAGCAAATATCCTTCAACTTTCCCCACAGAAAGAAATCCGGGGACGTCAGATCCGGTGAACGTGCGGGCCATGGTATGGTGGTTCGACGACCAATCCACCTGTCATGAAATATACTATTCAATACCGCTTCAACCGCACGCGAGCTATGTGCCGAACATCCATCATGTTGAAAGTACATCGCCATTCTGTCAAGCAGTGAAACATCTTGTAGTAACATCGGTACAACATTACGAAGGAAATCAGCATAGATTGCACCATTTAGGTTGCCATCGATAAAATGGGGGCCAATTATCCTTCTTCCCGTAATGCTGCACCATACATTAACCCATCAAGACCGCTGATGTTCTACTTGTCGCAGCCATCGTGGATTTTCCGTTGCCCAATAGTGCATATTGTGGTGGTTTACGTTACCGCTGTTCGTGAATGACGCTTCGTCGCTAAATAGAACGCGTGCAAAAAATCTGTCATCGTCCCGTAATTTGTCTTGTGCCCAGTGTCAGAACTGTACACGACGTTCAAAGTCGTCGCCATGCAATTCCTGGTGCATAGAAATATGGTACGGGTGCAGTCGATGTTGATGTAGCATGGTGCATAGAAATATGGTACGGGTGCAATCGATGTTGATGTAGCATTCTCAACAACGACTTTTTTGAGATTCCCGATTCTCACGCAGTTTGTCTGCTACTGATCTGCGGATAGCACTACAGCAGCTGAAACACCTACTTGGGCATCATCAGTTGTTGCAGGTCACGACTGACGTTTAACATGTGGCTGAACGCTTCCTGTTTCCTTAAATAATATAACAATCCGGCGAACGGTCCGGACTCTTGGATTATGTCGACCAGGATACCGAGCAGCATACATAGCACACGCCCGTTGAGCATTTTGATCACAATAGCCATACATCAACACGATATCGACCTTTTCCGCAATTGGTAAACGGTCCATTTTAACACAGATAATGTATCACGAAGCAAACACCACCCGCACTGGCGGAATGTTACGTGATAACCACGTACTTGCACGTTTGTGACTATTACAGCGTCATCTAACACAAAGCGTAAAAAGTGGTCCAACTAAAACATTCATATTTCTTTACGTACTACACGAATATGTAATAAAAATGGGGGTTCCTATTTTAAAAAACGCAGTTGATATCCGTTTCACCTATGGCAGCGTCATCTAGCGCTCCAACCACAGCGCCATTTGGCTTCCCCCTTCAAGCTAGACGAGTTTCGAACTTTGTAGTTTTTTTCGTTAGATGCTTATTTCGTGAGATATTTGGCCCGGTCACTATCAATGGACCACCCTGTATAGTGAGAGGGACTGGGAATAGAGCTGGTAGAAATTGGGCTTATGGTGTAGGTGGTAACTCGAACAGGAATGATACTCGAACTCCAGCCACTAGTGCTCACTTTGCATAGTTCTTGCGGACTACGATCAACCACACATTGGCAGTGCTGTGAGGTGAATCAGTAAACGCCCTGAGAGGGCGCTGATGACTGTTGACAATGGACATACACTCCTGGAAATTGAAATAGGAACACCGTGAATTCATTGTCCCAGGAAGGGGAAACTTTATTGACACATTGCTGGGGTCAGGTACATCACATGATCACACTGACAGAACCACAGGCACATAGACACAGGCAACAGAGCATGCACAATGTCGGCACTAGTACAGTGTATATCCACCTTTCGCAGCAATGCAGGCTGCTATTCTCCCATGGAGACGATCGTAGAGATGCTGGATGTAGTCCTGTGGAACGGCTTGCCATGCCATTTCCACCTGGCGCCTCAGTTGGACCAGCGTTTGTGCTGGACGTGCAGACCGCGTGAGACGACGCTTCATCCAGTCCCAAACATGCTCAATGGGGGACAGATCCGGAGATCTTGCTGGCCAGGGTAGTTGACGTACACCTTCTAGAGCACGTTGGGTGGCACGGGATACATGCGGACGTGCATTGTCCTGTTGGAACAGCAAGTTCCCTTGCCGGTCTAGGAATGGTAGAACGATGGGTTCTATGACGGTTTGGATGTACCGTGCACTATTCAGTGTCCCCTCGACGATCACCAGTGGTGTACGGCCAGTGTAGGAGATCGCTCTCCACACCATGATGCCGGGTGTTGGCCCTGTGTGCCTCGGTCGTATGCAGTCCTGATTGTGGCGCTCACCTGCACGGCGTCAAACACGCATACGACCATCATTGGCACCAAGGCAGAAGCGACTCTCATCGCTGAAGACGACACGTCTCCATTCGTCCCTCCATTCACGCCTGTCGCGACACCACTGGAGGCGGGCTGCACGATGTTGGGGCGTGAACGGAAGACGGCCTAACGGTGTGCGGGACCGTAGCCCAGCTTCATGGAGACGGTTGCGAATGGTCCTCGCCGATACCCCAGGAGCAACAGTGTCCCTAATTTGCCTGGGAAGTGGCGGTGCGGTCCCCTACGGCACTGCGTAGGATCCTACGGTTTTGGCGTGCATCCGTGCGTCGCTGCGGTCCGGTCCCAGGTCGACGGGCACGTGCACCTTCCGCCGACCACTGGCGACAACATCGATGTACTGTGGAGACCTCACGCCCCACGTGTTGAGCAATTCGGCGGTACGTCCACCCGGCCTCCCGCATGCCCGCTATACGCCCTCGCTCAAAGTCCGTCAACTGCACATACGGTTCACGTCCACACTGTCGCGGCATGCTACCAGTGTTAAAGACTGTGATGGAGCTCCGTATGCCACGGCAAACTGGCTGACACTGACGGCGGCGGTGCACAAATGCTGCGCAGCTAGCGCCATTCGACGACCAACACCGCGGTTCCTGGTGTGTCTGCTGTGCCGTGCGTGTAATCATTGCTTGTACAGCCCTCTCGCAGTGTCCGGAGCAAGTATGGTGGGTCTGACACACCGGTGTCAATGTGTTCTTTTTTCCATTTCCAGGAGTGTATTTCGGTGGTGACAGTTAAGGGTATCCACAACTGCATCTATACTAAGCACAACCAAAACTAAGCATAATTGGTGATAGTTGGTTGGTGAAGCTTAAGAGTGACAGTATTATAGGTTGATCCAGGGACACTTGAAGCCAAATTCCGGTGATGTGTAGAAGAGGTCGACATTTTTTGTGGAGACGATAGATAGGAGGCATCACTGCTTTAAGATTCCCTTGACGCTGGAAGATACTGCAATAAATGAGAAGTGATATCAAATGGTTTAGTAAGGCTGTTTCATCAGAATATTAGGGAAATTAATAGCAAAATGCCAGCATCTTGATACTGACAATATTTGCATCAAAGAGCATCATTGATGTCAGGAAGAAATACTAAGGCATCGTTTGAAAAGCTATATCTTATCTGATTTCTGTGGAAGGAATTAGTTCAAATGGCTCTGAGCACTATGCGACTTATCTTCTGAGGACATTAGTCGCGTAGAACTTAGAACTAATTAAACCTAACTAACCTAAGGACATCACACACATCCATGCCCGAGGCAGGATTCGAACCTGCGACCGTAGCGGTCTCTCGGCTCCAGACTGTAGCGATCGGAACCGCACGGCCACTACAGCCGGCAAGGAATTAGTTTCAGAAGGGATTAGTGACCTTATATGGCAAATTTAATGTCTCATTCAAGAATGATGAAGTGTCAGACGAATGAAAAGACCAACTATTTGCGCAAGAAACCTTGAATTTTCAATGATAGAACATTTCATGTTGAGCCTCTATTAATCTTTAGTTCAGACTACAGGGTTTTCCTCTCAAGACCTACTGCTGTGTTAGGTTTGGTTCTTAATGAAGATAATGTTGGTGATGGGTCGTGATTTCAATATAGAGTTTTTGACTGCTTCTTCTTCTTCTTCGGAGAAAACAGTATTAATGGATTTACACGAATCTTATAATCTGGTACAGACAGTACACTTTGCAACCACTGTACGGGAAAATAGCATCACAGTTACTGATTATGAAAAAGTATCTTCACAGATTTTCCTCCAGATGATGGACACAGTTTGAGAAAACTGGTAAACGGCTATCAGACCACGATTCACAAATTTTGATACTAGAAAGGATCAAGGCAGACTGACGATACTAGCAAATAGAATGTTTAGACATATGAGTCCGCTTTCAGTGCAGACATTTAAAGATAATCTGAAAATACTAACTTGGCCAATGTCTACAGCACAGACCAGTAGAACGATAAATGTAACACTTTTATTCAAAAATGTATCACTTTCTTTAACTACTCGTTCCCATTAAAATGGAGACGCGCGTAAGCAGTTCTAATAAGCAACTGATTTGGATAACTAATGGCGTTGTATTATGTATGAGGGAACGGGGACTGCGTCGCAATGTGAAGGACACTCAGCGCACAGAGACATAGCCTTGATTTAGACTATACTGCATAATGCTGAGGAATATCGTCAGGTAGAATACAACAAGCAATTATACCAAGAGAATGGGAAGCTCTCAGTAGAAAATTAAAACTACATGGTCGGTTGTTATAGATGTTTCAAGGCAGAGTATGGGTGCCTGATGCATTGCACCTGTCTTGTTTGAGAATTAAACTGTCAGTGACCCTCCAGAGTTGTACAAAGTTTTTAATAATCACATTTTGCAGGCAAGGTAAATCAAAAGTTCATTGGTACAGGTAAATATTTAGAGTCCTTAAAAGTTTGCGTTCTGAGAGAACTAAATCACAAGAAGCTACAGGAAACAATTAAACCTGAAACTGAGCTTTTTATTACATCATTAAAAGTTAATAATTAATATTATGTGTACGATGAAATTTCTAGCAGGATGATGAATATTAAGGTAACTCATGCTTTAATTCCGTTCTCATGCACCGGTTAAATGTGTGCAGATGCTATCAATATTCTGGCAGTTTGAAGTACTCGCTACGAAATCTCTTCACGAGAAGGGTTAAAGGAATAACGTAGACAATTTGCTGTCAGCCTCTCAGAGCGCTGATATAATGGGAGTATCATCAGAAAATGTGATTTTTTTCTCTGGTGTGTGAGGCAGTAGCAGGACTAGAGGACTGGTGAAGGAAAGTAGGTATTGTTTTTGGTTTAACAAAAGCATTTGATTGAGTGAAATATACATCGCTTTTGCATAAAATGGAACATTATGGAATCATAAAAAGTCTCAACAGCGATTTGTATCAAATCTGGAGAGTCGTTCTTCAGTCTCTAGAAATAAGGAAGATGCTATCAAGGTCAGGTAAAGTTCAGGGTGCATTGGTTCTGGGCCCATTGCTTTTCTTGATACACATCAATGATCTTCCGCTAAACAGAAGAGACGGCACAAAAATTGTATTCCTTTTTGAGAGAAATTATTTGGAGGGACATAGCTCGCAAAATAAATGGTTAGTCAGAAACAACAGCACATGACTTCCAGATAACATTAACACTTAACTACCACAAGATGCATACTTTTTCTGACACGGATTATTCTAAAAGTGATATTTGACTGTACAGAGGTGGTCAAATAGTCGTTGACGTCGATCATTGTAAATTATTAGGGCTGTACGTATATAGAAGGTTTTTCTGGACGTACTGCGTTCAAGATCTTGTACAGGAAATGAATGGTGCTATCTCAAGTACGACAATAATCTTCACTGCCTCCTTACTGAAATGTGAATGCTTATCTACGTTGCAAGCTTCCTCTTGATTATCTCATACGTTATAATTTTGGCGCACTTGCCGAGAATATTCTTCTCCGAGACACGGGCGGTCAGACTAATTACCGATGTCAATTCTCGAATTTCATGTGAGCCGACGGTCGTGAGTCTCGATATTCTAATTCTGCCGTCCCTGTACATAGTATACGACATCAATGTGTTTGTTGTTGACAGTTTTAGCTCTTGACAGAACAAGGTCACTCAGAAGGAACAGTTCTGTGCTTGCAGAGGGTGGCGCATCACGTCCAAAAGTGTTGAACATGAATAAAGTCGCCGGCCGCGGTGGCCAAGCGGTTCTAGGCGCTTCAGTCCGGAACCACGCGACTGCTTCAGACGCAGGCTCGAATCCTACCTCGGGCATGGCTGTGTGTGATGTCCGTAGGTTAGTTAGGTTTAAGTAATTCTAAGTTCTAAGGGACTGATGACCTCCGATGTTAAGTCCCATAGTGCTCAGAACCATTTTTGAATAAAGTCCACAGATATTTCCAGCAACCTCACTTGTCGTCTGAGAACTGCGTCTCAAGTCTTATTGCCATCTGTCGCTGCGTACTGCGCTATCTTATGGTGTGCTATGTACATGAATGTTGACCTTGTGCAGTGAAAAGCGTGTCGAGTCCGACCATCGTGACATGACACTTTCTTCCCTGCGTTCAGTACGGTTGGCAGTGTGTATAAAGGGTCAGTTTCGAGGGCTCGTTCCACCGTCAGACAGTTCTTGCGGTTCATGAAGAACATACCGTACCAAGTGCAATTTTTATAATAACTTGACATCTGGAACACAGCTGATCAGCGATGAACATCAAGATGAAGAATACGTTCACGAACATGCTGAAAATGCAGGACCAGGTAAGCCTTTTTGGTTTTTTCCTTAGTTTGACACCAGTTCTATTTTCAGTACATAACTTCTTACCTACATACATATCTTGATATACCTATCGCAGCAGAGATTAACTGAAAGTGAAGGCGAACAATGAGTGGCCACTGTGCATCAAGTTTCAAGCGATAAGACTTTCCATTATCTGTTTTCAAAATAAACAATGTGAGTAATAGTGTCTGCAATAACAAATTAAGAAATAATTCTTATTTCCTAGTAAGTAAAGAATTGATCGTATTTTTCTTATGACTTAGTACATCCAGTATGGTGTCGACCGCAGGTAAATGCTGATACGGCACCTTGATGCTGGTGGTGGTACCTCGATAACATCGAAGGAAAGGAATCGGCTATGTAATCCTATCATAAGCGAATCTGAAGGTTAGTGATGACTTACGGAAATTGGGACATTCAGGAAGATAGGACTGAAGGAGGAAATACGGCAGACAAGGGATTTTCATCTCAATCTTCGAAATTTTTGGCTGCAATATGAGATGAATGTAGATGAAAACAAAACGTACACCAAGAGACAATCGAAAACTTTACGTCCATGCAGGTAGAAGTGGTCAGAAAAATTAACAGATGAAAGACGTGAAATACTGTTAAGGGAATACTCGGTTCGGGAATTTCAACTGACGTCTCATGCACATGTTGAGCCTCACAGAACTGAGAGCCCGAGAAAGAACATGATTCAGGACAGAGGAACGCAGATGGTGGGCAATTACAGTCTCGAATTATGTACTGTTTGACTAGGAAAGAATACTGCTGTGCAGATCATATTTCTTGTGTGAGTTTGGCGAAACCAGGATATTCGTGGCAACAATTATTAAAAAAATAGCAGTTCCGTCTGGACTAATTGAAACAGATCAGCAAGGTAATGATCGGTTCAAAACTGAAAAAAGTGAAGCTGTTACAGTCGGTGTCAAAGAATTTCTCAGAAAATTTACAACCAGAGAGGGATTTTTGTCAGGAGCTCTGGGAGATGAGACAAAGTACAAAAAACAAACCCAATGTGAACAAATGTGTGATTTGTGGCAAAATGAGAATGCAGCTCAAACTTCCTCCATAAAGTGAAGAATCTAAGTTAATGAAACCTACGAAACAACATTAATAAGCAGCTCATGCAGCTTATAAATCTACGGCTTTTGATAAAGAAATTGTAAAGCAGAGTAACGAAACACAGGTCATTATGTTTGATTTGTAGCGATGTCGCCGAACTCATTTACTGAAAAATTCAATATTATTTTACAAACTGTCACTATGGGCGTACCATGTAACACCATACGACTATAGTTAGGGACTGACACACTGTTATACTTGTCATGAGGCTGCAGCTCCAGAGGAGCTAAGGCAGTGGGACCTGTGCCTGTACAGATTCATTCAAGATATCAAACCAGAAGTAAAAACATTTATAATGTATTCGAACAACTGTCAAGGCCAAAATAGGAAAAGCCATACTGCAGTGATGCGCATGTTTGCCCTTCAAACTTCCCCAACCTTGGAAATAATCGATTATAAGTTTCTCATTCCTCGGCACATGTACATGGAATGGGATTCATGGCGTAGTTTTATAGAGCGAAAGCGGAAAACTTTTAAGGGACGTACAGAACTGCTGGACAGTACTGACTAGATAACTGAAAAAAGGAAAACGTATTTCACTGCCGTCGAAATGCAATAAAACGATATTCTTTGACTACGCTTCCCTCTTGAAAACCCAGTTACGAAATCACAATATAGACGGTAATCCATTCCAATAGAGCCAAGACATATAGGTTCAATGCAAAAAATATCAGTTATGGATTATTCTTTCTAAATCATTACTGAAAAAAGAAGAACAGTTTGGAACTGGGAGCTTCAGGAAGCGGGGAAACAGCTAACATTGAAACCTCTGAAGTATTCTGAACGAAGCAATATTTCGTCTGAGAAAAAATAAGATCTGATATTCGAATTACGTTTTATTTCTCCAGTGTTCCACCACTTTTATCAAAAATTACCAGCATGGAATGGAGCTGGGATTCATACCCTGGTACAAACGATGGAGATGGAGAGACATGATTTTTTTTTGTATATATCTACAATTTCGTCTCCTTGTTTCAGTATCTGCAAAAAGTAAATGATTATATTCCTGAATACAAATGCTTCATCTATAAATTCATTAGTCGTTCATAAGAGTCTGCAGAACAACATTTTCCTAACATAACATCGGAGCTCAGATCCAGAATGGACAATTTAATTGGCGCACAATGCGCCGTCTAGTCCACAGTTTGTTTTAATTTTGAACATCAGTGACTAAACTTCATTTTAAAAGGAAAACAAATTTATACTGATGAGACAGTTAGTTTGCGAATACCGTAAGCATCAATACACTTTTTTGTCACCTGTACAAGATTCTGCATTAATTATCGAACTTTGAGTAGCGATTTTTGCACTTGACAATATCCCTTGCAAGCACAGAGATACGCACTGAACTACCTGGTACACCTGCCTAATATTGTGTAGGGCCTCCCCAAGCAAACAGATATTCCGCAACACGACGTTGCATGCATCGACTAATGTCTGAAGTAGTGCTGGAGGGAACTGATACCGAGAATCCTGCAGAACTGTCCATAAATCCGTAAGATCAGGAGGGGGTGGAGATCTCTTCCGAACAGCACATTCCAAGGCAGCCCAGATATGCTCAACGATGTTTATATCTCGGTAGTCTAGAGGTCAGCGGAAGAGTTTAAATTCTGAAGTGTTCCAGGAGCCACTCTGTAGCAATTCTGGACGTGTGGAGTATCGCATTGTCCAGCTGGAATTGTCCAAGTCCGTCGGAATGCACAATGGACATGAATGGAAGCAGGTGACGAGGCAGAATACTTACGTATATGTTACCTGTCAGAGTGGTATCAGGGGGTCCCATCACTCCAACTGAACACGTCTCACACCGTTACAGAGCCTCCAAATGGTTCAAATGGCTCTAAGCACTATGTGATTTAACATCTGAGATCATCAGTCCCCTAGAACTTAGAACTGCATAAACCTAACTAACCTAAGGACATCACACACATCCATGCCCGAGGCAGGAGTCGAACCTGCGACCTTAGCGCTCGCGCGGTTCCAGACTGAAGCTCCCAGACCCGCTCGGCCACACCAGCCGGCCGCAGAGCCTCCACCAGCTTGAACAGTCCCCTGCTGACATGCGTGGTCCATGGATCCATGAGGTTGACTACACATCCGTGTACGTCCTCGATACACTTTGAAACGAGACTTGTCCGACCAGGCAACGTGTTACTAGTATCAGCAGCCCAATTTCGCCGTTGACAAGCTCAGGTGAGGCGTAAGGCTTTGTGTCGTGCAGTCATCATTTGTACTCGAGTGAGCTTTCGGCGGGGAAAGCCCGTATCGATGATGTTTCGTTGAATGATTTCCACTCTTAACACTTGTTGATGGCCCAACGTTGAAATGTGCTCAGAGCTGATGCGAATAAGATACGAGATACAATGGGCCGTGTAAAAGCGTTCAGGCAGTTACTTTTCCTTCATTCGATACGTAAATGATACACGAAAACGGGTTGGAAGTTCATAATATTGCAGTGACCTGCAAACAAATGTCGTAAAAGCTTCCTTCCATATCCCATCTACCTTCCTCAGCTCTGATTTGACCTAATTCCTACAGACAGAAACGAAGACAGTAGCAAGTTATGCCTCTATTTTCAAAATCGTTACTCCCACAAACTGTGATCTTGCTAAAGGTAGATGGATGCAAGACTGATGACCATTGTACTGACGCTCTGACATACTTAGCGCCAAGGGGAAGATATTACATCACATTATCGGATACGAGATCAGAGATTACTCCCCTAAAGCAATCACGTACAGACGCAAGTAAACATAGATTCGTTAATATACCATTATTGTCGAACAGTCATTTGATCGACTGTTTACCGGCCGAAGTGGCCGTGCGGTTCTAGACGCTGCGGTCTGGAACCGCGAGGCCACTACGGTCGCAGGTTTAAATCCCGCCTCGGGCATGGATGTGGGTGATGTCCTTAGGTTAGTTAGGTTTAATTAGTTCTAAGTTCTAGGGGACTAATGACCTCAGAAGTTGGGTCCCATAGTGCTCAGAGCCATTTGAACCATTTTTGATCGACTGTTTACGCAGTATAAAGACACAGTGCGACACCCATAGTTTTGTTAAGGGCTTCATTCACTGTGAAGAAACTGGTCGTCGCTGAATACCGAGCTTCAATTTTCTACGAAACCTTTGACATTCGGTGTGGGATGTATGAAAGAAAGAATGACAGCAGTCCTCCCGAAGAGTTTAAAAGTATCCAGCGTATCAACGATCTAACATCGGTGTTGACAGGCCCAGGCGAGGGGAAAAGCTAAGTGTTGTGCAGTCATCAAGGGTAGGCGAGTGCACTTCATCTCTGAAAGCCCGTATGACGTTTCGTTTAATAGTTTGTAAGTTAACACTTATTGATGCGCCAGAATTGAAATCTGCAGCGACTTGCCGAAGAATTGCACTTCTGTCACGTCGAACGATTCCATTCAGTCGTCGTTGGTCCCGTTCTTGATGGATGTTTTTCCGGCCGCAAGTATGTCGGAGATCTGATATTTTACCGGGTTCCTAATATTCACGTGAATTGGTCGTACGGTCGGTCTGAGGCGTCTTCTTGTCACGGTCCGCGCGGCTCCCCCCCGGCGGAGGTTCGAGTCCTTCCTCGGGCATGAGTGTGTGTGTTGTCCTTAGCGTAAGTTACTTTGAGTTAGATTAAGTAGTGCATAAGCTTAGGTGCCAGTGAGCTCCGCAGTTTGGTCCCATGAGACCTTACCACAAATTTCCAGTTTCCTAAGGTCGTACTGGAAAATCCCCACTTGATCGCTACCTCAGAGATGCTGTCGTAATCAGGCGTTCTCTGGCTCAGTCAACTCCTCAATCTGCACTACACAGAAATTAGTATTACGTCTCACACCATCGATTTCGAGACTTTGTGTCTCATCGATAGATGTGTCCCAAAACGGGTATTCATCACTACAAAATAAGTGTGGAGGGAGGGGAGCGGAGACCCATTCAGTAGATGTTGCCACATCACAGTCGTTTGATTCTACTTGGATTTGTGGAAATTGGACCTCGTATTTGACGTATGTTAGTTAAATAACTTTCAAAATAATGATTAGGAGGTAAATAACTGCTAAATGAAACAAGAAACTCATTTAATTCTTCTTATTTCCTTAACGAAGAAAATGGCAAAATTTGATAATATTATTCTGCTGAAGCATTTGCACTTCTGATTAAAAGATCTGAGGTATAATACTAACCAACCCACAGATTAAACAACTCTACTGACAATGTTGTACCACGACCGTCGCGACATTAAAAGACAGATAATACTACAGAATTGAATGCGCTGTACGTGTTGTCGAACTTTAAAGCAGGCTTGTCATTGAATCTGAGAGCAAACCTTCAGAGTGATGTTTGAAGCTGTGAAATTATATAGTAGTCCCTACATATGGTCTCACGAATGCTGCTCGATCTCACCATAGTAAATTGTAGGTGGAAACTTAAGTGGTTACAGAATCGGTCGGACCCTAGCGGTCACGGCTCTCAGAGGTGAAGCGACGATGGCTCTCTACCAATAAGAAAAAGAAAAATCATTAACGGATTTCTACAAAGAAGTAATTTTGTGGCGAGTATTCGCTAAAAGGAAAACTCGCTCTTCCACATTTTCGCTCTTTATTTGGGTTCTATTGGCTACGGATCTTCTGTGCACCAACGGGTAGCCGGCCGAAGTGGCCGTGCGGTTAAAGGCGCTGCAGTCTGGAACCGCAAGACCGCTACGGTCGCAGGTTCGAATCCTGCCTCGGGCATGGATGTTTGTGATGTCCTTAGGTTAGTTAGGTTTAACTAGTTCTAAGTTCTAGGGGACTAATGACCTCAGCAGTTGAGTCCCATAGTGCTCAGAGCCATTTTTGAACCAACGGGTAAAATGTTCCTTATAACACGCCCCCCCCCCCCCCCCTGCCCCTCCCTGTATTACTCCTTACTCAGCTAACCAGTAATGTGCATTCGACCTTTAGCTCTGAAAAAAGGCATCTCATTCCATCTTTGTCACCAGTGAGTAGGGACCACGTCGGCATAATCGAGTTTTGTCTGTCTAACCTCTAGTTTATTCATATTAGTCAATCCCGGGAGTCCTTGTGATGCATAATAATTTACTTTTTGTGAAGTCAGTGTTCAGTGGCGTCTCATTTCTACAGAGCATGCCAAATCTGTGGGTCCCCACTCCATTTTCGAGATAGCATCTGAGTATTTGGCTCTTTGTGAAGAAAATACAGCTTTCTACGTTTTGTGTACAATGGTGCCTTTTTGGACTTCGAACGAGGTCAGATTGTTGGTGCCCGTAAGGTGCACGCTTCCATAGTCAAGGTAACTGAAGTGTTTGGTGTTTCAAGCTGGATGGTATCAAAGATTTATACCGAAAATAGAAGTGGAATTCCAAAGATCTCAGCAGTGATACAAATGCCCGAATCAGAAGAGAGTGGTGGCAAAGACAGGAACCCAGGACTATGGGGCATTGGAAGAATGTAATTTCGACGGAGGGGTCTTGTGCTACATTGTTTCCAACTTCTGCCAGAGTTTATGTCCCAAAATTGAGAAATAGCGGGCTTTCGGTGATGATTTGTTTATCCGTATCGTGTTGTCCCATGGGCTCCATTGTGGTCGTAAATTCACATTCTTACCATGAATTAAGTTGTTATTTTGGTTGATGAGGTCCATCCCATTGTATAATGTTTGCTCCCCAGTGGCGAATAAAAGTATTAACCATAAATTTAATAATTGAAAGAACAATCATCTATCAACAATGTTCATCGTGATCTTAAAAACCCCAGGCGCAGTATTAACATTCTCTTGCATAGAGAGCAAAACATTTTTGATAACAGCGTCATGCCGCAATTTCAGTTTGTGTTGAGAATTGCGTTGTACTCTACAATTCTATCTAGGTTGTTAGTTTCGACTTCCTGGAGTAAAGCAACATCGATTAAGGCTGTGTTTAAAGGCCGTCGGAGACATCTCTTATTAGAAATTCTATTCATATTTTATATCCTACGTGAGTTTTGTATTACAGGCATTAGGCCGCGGTTCAAGGCATATTTCTGTGAGTACCGCTTCGTCTATAGATAAAACAGTTTCGTCTGAAGAGTCTGAAACTAGTTGAATGTCATAATTTCTCCAGCATTAGAGGACATTATGCATAGAAATATGCCTTGAACCATTGCGCAATGTGCATAAAACAAATTTTATCAAAGACCAGCGGATTAGCGTTGGAATTTTATAGTCACATGTAAAAGCCTGCGTTGCGTTATACACAAACTAAATTTTATAACTTTGATTCGTTATTATCGTCATTGTTGATCGTGAAGTCCTGCTTTTCAGTCCTGGTATCTATACTTGTAGTTCCTGTGTTGATCTGGAGTTCGGACTGGGGTTAGACTTCGTGTTTCTCGGTTTCCGGTTGCTTTACTTGTCCCTACAACCACAATTATGAGAACTTCCTTCCCCCCTTTAAGATTATCGACTGATAATTTGTGATTGTCGTAGGAAATTAATTAACTGAAGTCCCTTACAATAGTATAGATATGGTGAAATTAAAATTTACCATTAACATGTGATGGGGTTTTTAATATAGTGGTCTGTCCATTTTAACTGAACCTATATGTGACGTTCAGTGAAGAACTATGATTATATACAAGATAATTTCTCATATGAGCCATCTATTTCGTCGTTCGTAGCCTTCGTCGTAATCTCTATCAAGATCACGTGCTTTCCATGTCACTTATGTTAGTTGTTCGCTAATTTTTGGTATATTATTCATGTCAGTTATGCCTGTTTTAAGAAAGGTGACTAAATCGCTAAAGACAAATGGGTGGATGTTTCCCTTGGAAATGTTACGGCCAGTTTAAACCATCATCATGTCTTGTGCCTCGTTACTAATTACCTCGCCATCGACGCAACGTTAAACCCTAAACTTTTTTGTTTTGTTTTGCTCGTCATTCGACAGATAAACAAGCAGTCTGGTTAGTCGGAACACTCAGTGTTATGACTCGCTGCTTAGATTTCGAGCTCTGCATCAGGAGGTTTTGAATGATGCTGCCCTAATGGGCAACTATATATTACTGATACCATCATAGTAACAATAGTGTCAAACGTAAGGGAAATCATAGCTTTTGCAATTCCCCATCACATTAAATCGTCTCGTGACGGTCAAAGAATACCATATTACTGTATTTTATTATGAGCACAGATAGTGTTATCCATATACATTTTTACTGCTCGAGATATAAATAACAAGTTTTCTTTTTGAATTTAATAAGATAAAGGTGCACTGAATAAAAGTTACTGGAGGTATTCCCTTCGGTTCTTCATATGTGAGTCCACAGTCTCGGCGTAAATTCTAAATGCTAAAACCAACCTAAATGTGGACAGTAGGTAGCCAAAATTTTGTTTCTTGCAGATGAACTACGTTACTGGTCAGTTCCAGCCTGCGACCATTTTCTAAGGCAGGTGAGTCGGTGAAATCCTTGGCATATTTGAAAACTACTTACCGCTACAAGGAAACAGAGACTCGTTCCCACTCTCGCAAGTCGAAAATGTGTATATGTACTCTTGAAAATCACACACAGGTTTGTGCTGCAAGTGATAAAATTTGTCGTATGACTTTCTACACACTGCTTTCCTGTGTGCACTACGTGAAAATCAACAACTTGTATGCAAATTTTAGATATGCGTGTGCAGAAACACGTCTCTGTTGTCATGTAGCAATAAATATTTTTTAAACATGGCACACATTTCACCGACGCAGCTGTATTCGAAATTGGCCACTAATGTAGCATATCGTATAATGAAAATCATATACAGAAAAAATAATGTTGCCAGCTTACAGTGAACACTGAAAACCGTTTCAGGCTTTAGAAGGTATTTGGTGTTACTTTATATTGCATTATTCAGCATCTTATTTCCATTCACAATACTTCCTCATATCTACCCGCTTCAAAGTAAACATTTCACTAACATAAATGTACGAAGACATGCTTCTCGTTTAAGTCCGTGACAATGTTTTCTACACTCACTGAAGTAGGTAAACGTTTCTCTCACAAGACAAATGGCATAGGAAAACAAGCTGGTGCATCTTTTTAACTTTCTTCTCACCTAAAACAATACGCCACGTTACTGACATATCCAACAAAATCAATGCACGTATGTCGACTTAGTATCCTATAATAAATGACATGGGACAGTTTGTAACAAGTAGACCGTAACTCATTGTTTATATAGCTTTCAAAACGAAAGCTTGTTCTCTCATCATTCATTTTGTAAGTGTAAGTTTGATTCAGCGATTAACGACTCAGTGCTGACTGTAGATTTAATATTCACGATACGTTCCAACTTCATTTCAGGACCCACGATCTCATATATAAACGGTCTGCAGTGACATATTGCTGTGCAGAAGCAACAGATAACCTCGAAAACAGAAATTCGTCACGCACAGGGCACCAATGTATGAATATATTCATTTATTCGATGAAATATTCTCTTTTAAAACTTCAGCTATGGGTAAAAAAAAAAAGTTAAACATCAGACCTTCGATCTGACTAAAATATTTAAAAGTGCCTGAAGGCTTCTTCGATTCTCGGCGACGTTTACCAGAAACGCCAGCCGAGATTCCGTGCCAAGGGAAAGGGAGCAGTAATCTATTTCCTCATTCGATCGTACCGGGACCGGCCTGCAGTCAACTCTTCCGGAAGGACGCGTGGCGCTTTCTATCGCGCGTATTACGTATGCGTAATTGTACGCGGTATTTCCGCAGCGGACGTTGAAACATTTCTGGCGGCGTATGTTTTATTCAGCAGCCGGTGCGGCAGCGGAGCGGCTCTGTGGGAATAAAGCCGGTGGCGCGCCAGGGCCAGCGCGATCCGAATACATTTCCCGCCGGCGGAACACGGCGCGTCATCCCGCGACGCCTCCTCCAGCATCCAGGGGAAGGAAGGTCTCTTGATTACTGCGTCTTTGGCCGCAACCCGCAGCACACTGGCGCGCATTCAGTGTAACGGCTGGGTGTTTGTAAATGCGAGAATCTGTTTGCGGGGGGGGGGATCAGACATCAGACACGGAGTGTCTGCGTCTCGTTGACTGAATATAGAGGTGGAGCCAGATGCTAAATCAGCACGCCGGTCGCAAAAGGATACCGGCAACTGCCTGATGAGTGAGGAGGCATCAAAATTGCATACAGTATGCAGCGTGTTTCTGGAGGAATAGGAGATATTTTAAGAGACGGTAGTGTACAGTAATGCAAATTAAACACATCACAAAACATGTGTCCAGCTTTTAGTGATTCCTCACATGTATCTGTTACAATATAATACAGAACGTGTTAAGAAAGGGAAATGATAAAGGACATCGCCTTTCGAGCATTAATCAAAATTATAAATGTGTAAGGAGCGAGACACTAGAGTGTTTCTGTCAGTACAGGTTCAGATATAACCAGGCTTTTACTCGTGTCTTTAGATGTAACTACACTTTCACCCATCTGTAGCCTTTTGCTCCTCTGCTGGTCCATCTTCTCCAGCCCCTTTCCTACCCATCACCACCTCGCCTCCCTGTTTGCCCATCTCCTCCACCTTCGTCCCACAGTCCATCTCGGCTTCACCTTTATTGTCCATTTCTTCCACCCCCTCTCTTTCTATCCATCTCCCCATCCTCTCTCTCTCTCTCTGTATATTCTCTCCTTCTCTCTTTATCGCTACACGTCCCCTCCTCCCCTCATCTCTATCTATCCATCCCAACCTACCCCCTTCTGTCGCTGTCACGATCTCAATGTGTCTCAACCCTTCAACAGGCATGGCCATTTGCTCTTATATCCCCAGCAAAAGAGATCACTAAAACAGATTGCAACCAGTCCAACACAACACGTTTGTTGCGCCAGGTAGCCTGCACTTTAGAGATTGGAAAACTGTTTCTTCCTCCCCCCTGATGTGTAGTTTGCCCTGGAAAGGAGATAATAAGGTTTGTCAAAACTACTTCCACACAACTCACCTGTCATGAGGACAGCCTTTGTGGAAGAGGCATAAAAAGCACGGATCTCCCTACCTCTGTAATTATTAGAACTGTACTGTTATACCCTCCCCCCAATGACAGTCGTCTCAGGGCAAGGAGTTGATGTGTCAGATTATCTCTCTTCTATTTAGGGGGTTGGGGGGAGGATTTCTTACACACACAAACATATGCTCAGCTTGATATATACACCGGGTGATCAAAAAGTCAGTACGAATTTGAAAACTGAATATATCACGGAATAATGCAGATAGAGATATACAAATTGACACACATGCTTGGATTGACATGGGGTTTTATTAGGACCAACAAAATACAAACGTTCAAAAAATGTACGACAGGTGGCGCTTCATCTGATCAGAATAGCAATAATAAGCATAACAAAGTAAGGCTAAGCTAAGATGATGTTCTTTGCAGGAAATGCTCAATATGTCCACCATCATTCCTCAACAATTGCTGTAGTCGAGGAATAATGTTGTGAACAGCACTGTGAAGCATGTCCGGAGTTGTGGTGAGGCATTGGCGTCGGATGTTGTCTTTCAGCATCCCTACAGATGTCAGTCGATCACGATACACTTGCGACTTCAGGTAACCCCAAAGCAAATAATCGCACGAACTGAGGTCTGGGGACCTGGGAGGCCAAGCATGAGGAAAGTGGGGGCTGAGGACACAATCATCACCAAATGGCGCGCGCAAGAGATGGTTTACGCGTCTAACAATATGGGGCGTTTTTTTTTTTTTTGTTCTAATAAAACCCCATGTCATTCCAAGCATGTGTGTCTCTGGAAGCCACGGAACACGACATCAACCTGAACGCAGGTAATTACTGTTTTCTTGATTTCGTGGACAAACGGAGCGAGTTGTGTCCCACTTGATAGCTGTTTTCGGGAACCAAATTCGTTTCTACAGACTGAGACATTTTCGGTCTCCAGACAATTCTTCTGCAGACTGACGTCAGAGACATAGTACTATTTTTTTGTGCGTGTACTTCACGATCCTTATTGAAAGAATGAATGTAGAATCGGTCTGGCATCTCATCGGGATCATTGGCCTTTCCGCTGTTGAGTGGTTTTAGTGCATTTGCACCCTTGGGTTACTTATTTCAGTATATGTAACTGTGCAAGTCACATGACGAATTGAAACAGGAACTACAGTGCAGCCTTCCCCTCTTAACTAGTTCTTTAATCCTAGCATTGCTAAAGTAAATTTTGTTACATGTAATATCAACTTTGGAACCTCAGAGGCCCAAAAAGAAAGTGGCAATTCAATGTATCATAATGCAGGTTTATTCACTTCTGAGACCCCTGAGAACCCTTGGGACTACTCAAACATTGTTTCTGTACACTGGATAATAAAAAGTTAAATTACGATGCAAACAAAATCAGTAAAACTTAAAATTCACTTTGTACAATTTCTTCTAGTAACGTTCATAATTGAAATTCATTGAATTTCAATCTGCCACATGAAGCAAACGGAATTTATAGTCTCATTCTGAAACACATTTTTCACACAACACTGTCTTGTGTTTTCCACAGACATGATTGTAACACTGAGAGCAAGTAGCAGTTGATTTTCCCAACTTGTTGTACTTGATCTTTTTAGATCCAGATTGTTGGTGGCATGGATGGTACTGTGCACATTTTCCTGGCTGTGCTGTTGATGGTGAAGATTCCATAAAGCAGCTAAGATTCCGTAGTGTGAAGCTTTCCATTGCCATTGTTACTGGCTTGTGGAATCCGCATTGATTTCAGGCCCTTTTATTTAGACGAGGCTTTATAAGTTCAAGACCTAAGATAGTGAGGAAAACCTCTTCTGCGATGTACAAATTCTCCTTTCCAGTGTGGAAAGCTGAGAAGGCACACCGAATGTGCATTAATTGTTGCTGTATCAGTGAGTGTGTAGAAGAGGAACAGAGGCCGTCTACTTTTTCCTCTCTTCGTGCTGTAACGGGTTGCCATCAGGCCTCCCTTTGTATAGTTATAAAATTGAGTTATGTTAGTATATTTTGAGTCTTCGTTAATCATCCCTTCTTAGTGATAAGTCAAGAATCACCAGCAGTGGCTTCGGATTCTCACATACTAGAGTTGATATGAGAGCAACTGGTGGCCAGGGTGTCTAAGGGTCACTATATGCAAAGGTCGATGCCTGTGTCGACTGTTCGACCGCAGCATCCAAAAGAAGTGCGAGGTGAAAATTATTCCATAGAGTCTCAGCAAGTGTAGTACCGATCCGTGGCAACACTGTGGTCTCCAGACAAAACACGGGCATAAAAAAATATTCCAAAATTCTTCTACAGACTGATGTCAGACACGTAGGACTATTGTTTTGTGCATGTATTCGACGATCTTTTTGAAAGCATGGTGGTGTTTTATTAGTATGTTTACAGCATCCACTGGCCCATTTAGACGCTGCGCATTCCCAGACTTCCCTCTATAGACGTCCACGCCGATTACATATGTAGTCTCAGAATCAGACAGCATTCTAATTAGAATACCAAATTTTCCAGGTTTTTCGTTTAGGAATACCTTGACTGGGTAGTGACCATGCAAGACAAACAAAATCTCATCCACTGTCATGTGCATACCAGGAATTAAAAACAGTGGAAAAGAAGAATTGAAGCTTTCGAAAATGTCCCCCATTGGAGCAAGTTTCTCAGTCTGGCGACGAATTTCTCTTGTATTCTTTTTATTAAACCACAATATTTTAGTCAGTTCGAGAAAATGGATATGACTCATTGATCCATACCACCTGAAGCACAGATGTTAAATCTTGGACAGGTATTTTATTGTCATGACTTTAACCCATGATTAGTGAAAGCCATATATAACAAAATAACTTATTTTCATCGGAGTGCTGAATACCTAGTCCAGAAGTCTCTTCATTTGAGTGTAGTTTTATTAGATTCAAATCATGAGGTGTAAAAAGGGGTCTGTATGCTGTTTTGGAGGCTCAATTTTTCCTTGATGTCTTAGCCCCATACATTCCCGGACCAAGTTTGTCCAGGGCGCCGGTATTCTCGAGATAACTCCGCAACATACTCGCGTCCACCTTTGGCAATGAATCACAGATGGTACCATTAGTATCTGGTGGGTTGGGCTGAATGTCAACTTCCTTCTCACACGGTGAATCAGTTCCAATTTCTTCCACATCATCATCCTCTTCACATCCTTCTAAATATGATTCGTTCAAGACTTCTTCAATACAACAATCACTTAAATGTTGTCTATTCATGGTATTCGTTAAACAGCAGCAGAAACAATGATGTCCACCACTCACAAAACTGTAATTTTCCCATTAATTGTTGGATGATTAAAGTCTCCACCGATGATCACAGTATTATCCGGGAACTTACATACAACCGAACTAAAGTTTCCGGTTACATCAGGAGATAATCTGATGAGTGATTGAAGGATCCAGTTACCATTTTATGCCGAACCCTGATACCGAGTCATGTCCAAACAGTCTCTCATGCACATTCAATATCTTGTCTACTGCAACAAGTCCATTACCTGTACTTCCCATTAGCTTATCCATTCGATATACACTTCAGTTTTCCCCAAGAATCTCCCTGCTATTACATTCAACTTTCATTCACATTCTTGTACATAGTGTTATGTGAAGTTCCCTGCTTTCCAGAAACGCTTCGAACTCTGGCACTTTATTGAGAATGCTTCGGCTGTTAACCACTATCATTTTAACACTTTCACCTGTGGAGCACTTCTTTTATTCTTACACTAATACTTCTGGGTTTTTAAAGCTACCATTATTTGAATTGGATGGAGAGTCGCCTAATGTAAAAAACCCTGTGGTGTGCCTCCGCACGATCAGTTACCTGAGTAGCTTTATGTGATGTGTAATGCACATCTGACACAATTATGGAGGGGGGGGACATCCAGTTCTGGACCCTATTGCGGAAGTCGCACCCTAGCTTGTTACAGAATCTTCGAAGTCTGTGGTTCAGTCCTTCCACATGACTCAGAACCAACGGGTCACGATTATTCTGAGGACAACACTGCAAATTGTGAACTTCGATGAAACTCTGTGTGCAAGTCTGGTCTTCTCAATCGTCTCTGCCAGTCGCGGGAACGATCCAAGTATGGACGTGAGCCAAAACGATACACATCATTTGTTCCAACGTGCGCCACAATCTGCAGTTACTTCCGTCCTATTTCTCCGATGGTTTCCAGAAAAGCCTCTCCATCGAGTTGATGAGATACCCAGCATACACACTGAGTGAACCGGGTGTTTTTTACTGTCCCTTGCTGCCATTTCTCAAATGGATATCATCATTCATCATACGCTTGAGATGCCGACGATATATACAGGGTTATTACAAATGATTGAAGCGATTTCACAGCTCTACAATAACTTTATTATTTGAGATATTTTCACAATGCTTTGCTCACACATACAAAAACTCAAAAAGTTTTTTTAGGCATTCACAAATGTTCGATATGTGCCCCTTTAGTGATTCGGCAGACATCAAGCCGATAATCAAGTTTCTCCCACACTCGGTGCAGCATGTCCCCCATCAATGAGTTCGAAAGCATCGTTGATGCGAGCTCGCAGTTCTGGCACGTTTCTTGGTAGAGGAGGTTTAAACACTGAATCTTTCACATAACCCCACAAAAAGAAATCGCATGGGGTGAAGTCGGGAGAGCGTGGAGGGCATGACATGAATTGCTGATCATGATCTCCACCACGACCGATCCATCGGTTTTCCAATCTCCTGTTTAGGAAATGCCGAACATCATGATGGAAGTGCGGTGGAGCACCATCCTGTTGAAAGATGAAGTCGGCGCTGTCGGTCTCCAGTTGTGGCATGAGCCAATTCTCCAGCATGTCCAGATACACGTGTCCTGTAACGTTTTTTTCGCAGAACAAAAAGGGGCCGTAAACTTTAAACCGTGAGATTGCACAAAACACGTTAACTTTAGGTGAATTGCGAATTTGCTGCACGAATGCGTGAGGATTCTCTACCGCACAGATTCGCACATTGTGTCTGTTCACTTCACCATTAAGAAAAAATGTTGCTTCATCACTGAAAACAAGTTTCGCACTGAACGCATCCTCTTCCACGAGCTGTTGCAACCGCGCCGAAAATTCGAAACGTTTGACTTTGTCATCGGGTGTCAGGGCTTGTAGCAATTGTAAACGGTAAGGCTTCTGCTTTAGACTTTTCCGTAAGATTTTCCAAACCGTCGGCTGTGGTACGTTTAGCTCCCTGCTTGCTTTATTGGTCGACTTCCGCGGGCTACGCGTGAAACTTGCCCGCACGCGTTCAACCGTTTCTTCGCTCACTGCAGGCCGACCTGTTGATTTCCCCTTGCAGAGGCATCCAGAAGCTTTAAACTGCGCATACCATCGCCGAATGGAGTTAGCAGTTGGTGGATCTTTGTTGAATTGGCTTTGTTGAATTGGCTGCAGCTGCCAATTGTTGGACAAACGTCAGAGCGATTTCTAGCTGCTTGCGAACAAACAGCCAACTCATCTTGTATTCAAGAACAGCATTCACAAGGGGCTGCATTTTGGCTGAAGCAATGTGATGTAGGTCACTGACTAAATAACTTTAAACTGAACCCACTTATTATCTTTTATATCTGTTGAGGTAAAACAATTACTAACTCTCTGAAAGAACTGAAGCAAATACACAAAACGAAATTTCTGTTAAGGCAACAGATAAATCTGTGGCAAAACCAATTTCCTAAAACATTTTCTAATTAATTATAGATATTCCAATTCAAAAATAGTTAATACACGATAAATGTAGGTAATAAATACCTCTCTTCAGGGGAAAATCAGATGCAACACAACATGTCAGTCGGAATATTCACTACAGAAACAAAATCACGAGACTGATCTACCACAAACTAAACCATGCACAGGACAAAGGCAACTTCCAAAGACTCTCAAAAATGCACTTTAATTTGCGTTGCGTTTACTTGCGTCCACTCTTTGCTAGCAAATGCGGATCACAAACGATGATTTGCAGAACCATTCTTGTCTGTAGCTTACAAGAATGTGGTTTCATAAAAGTCCTAAAATTCTCTTAAATAACCTATTTCCCACGTAAGTCTGCAATGAAATTATAGAAAGATTGTTTTGACCGAGAATAGGCCTACTGTTCCCGAAGATTTTAAGCTCATAAGTTAATTTAAGCCCACAATCGACGATAGGAAATTGAGTATTCCCGTCGCTAGCGAATGTTCCTAATTTCACAATATATCACATTCAGATGGGCACTAATACAATCAACGAAAGATTATGCACAAGGGACGCGAACATTAAAATATGTGAATCTAGAACTGCAAAATGTTGAAGAGGCGGTCTCGTAAGAAGGAAAATTGCGAAACTGGATTTTACACAAAAATTAACGAGCGAATTGGATGGATTTCTTACCTAGATTTTCTGTGCCAACTTCTACACTGGCTTCCAGAGGAAGAACACCGCAGCATGAGTCTATATACATCAAAATGTGTAAAATGTGCAATATCAAGAAAGCACGTCTTCTGCCTCTTTCCGCTAAGGCCTTGATAACAGAGCTGCAAAATCTAATTCTTCAGATACGCAAATGTGCGATGTGTTCTCTAAAACCTTGCTGTCATTCTTGGTTCATAATCTTCGATAATGGCTTTAAGTAAGTAGGAAATTGGCTCTTGGAATGTAGACAATTACTCTGTGTTAAATGAACTCAATAGCGATCTCATGTAATTTCATTTAATAACATTTAATGGAGCTTCAATAATAGTTATGCTTTCAGTGAAACTACGTAACTATAACCCAAGAACTATAAAAAATAAACTTCAAGTCTATAATCTCTCCTTAAACAAATTCGTAGATCCATTTTTCTCACAATGATAGTTAAATCCTAAGAAAAATATTAAAAGCAAGACAATTCCTGATCTGGTTGTCTGACCAACCAAGAACACAGCTTTAACAAATCGCTGCAGCAAATAAATACTTAATCATTAGCTGTAACCCGTTCTTCACAAAGAGTACAACCATACGAATCAAAAAATCGATTATTTTTCTCGCCACAATAAATCTTCCATTAATCCAAATCATAATTCACAAAAATCTCCAGTGTTTGCTGCTGAATGCTGCTAAGCCAGAACTCGGCCGTTCGCATCTAAAACCGAAGCTCAGATGTTTTTTTCTCCTCTCCTCGCAATCAGCAGATAAATTGGCGCCCATCTTCGCAGAGCAAACATCAGACATCACTTCTAACTCATCTCTGTGCAGCACAGGTTCTCTGCCAAGGCTGAGAGCGCATGTGGAAGCAATCCAAATCTTACGATAGCGATTCCAGACTTCCAAAACAAGAAAAACTCGTACGAAAATTTACACACACAAGTTTCACTATCCCTTGGCCTCTCCAGCCTAAATGTTGCTTAATGTGATTTGTAATTAACAAAGATTAGACTGCAAAATTCGCTGACAATGTTAAAGCATGAAAAATATAATTAGAAATGAATAAATTTCAAAACTTTTCACATTATTGTAAAAACTGTTGCCGTCATTCAATTATATGTATTTAGTGGAAAACGTAGTTAACTTGAGTGTGCCCAGTACACCTAGAGAAAACTCGTCGAAGTGTGCCGTGAAGTAAATATTTTATCGAAGAGTCAGAGAATAAACATTGTATGATTTGCATCATTGGTTTGGTTTATTTACGAGGAAGCTAAGAGCAGACTCATCGGATGCAGTGTTGGTTCATAAATATTCCATTGACAACTCACACCCAGTGTCTCTCACAATAAAAATATAATGTTCCATAGTAGTACGGAAACATATCATTAGTTCACCAAATGTCTGTGAAATAATTACATAAATCCTGTCGAAGCGACCTAACATACTGTTGTTAAGAAGCGTCTATCCGTTGCACAAATGTCTTACAGTGGAGAAGAGTATACTTAAATATTCCAACGAATGTTCTAACACAGCATAATACATAATACACAAACATTGTCACAAATGAGCAAATACATGAGCAAGAATAAAACTGATATGTTTGTGTGTGTGTTAGCATATGGTTACGCAAACATTTACCTAAAGAAAGTTGCTATAGGAGAAGCAGTTCGGTGGTGGCATTCAGGTCCTGTGCACAAAATATAGCTAAAGTTGACAAATTACCATAAAGGTAGCATAGAGACATAGATGAGAATTTCTTTACATAAGTGTTACACCATACTCTTGATAAGCCCACATGAGTAAGACGCTGTATGAGTGCAAGACATGAATTGAAAATCAATACTATAGCATTGTCGTACCAATATTTGTCAAAATATAATTACAAAAGTACAAGTTTCGTTCAAGCAGTCTTTCTTGCAGTGGACAGTAACCTTAAAACATAATACTATTTCCTTCAAAAATTTCTAGTTCAAGAATTTATTGAAAAGGAAAGTGGTTGTAGGAAGAGAACAGATTTTTTTTGCACACAATTATTGTTATAACTATCAAAAGAAATAAATCATATTAAAGAGTGAGTCATCAGTCAAAACACAATGTAAGTGAAAATGTGGCTACGAACGATTAGGCTATGCATCTAACTAATCATTATCATCTAACAAAATGCTTAGAATAGACAGTATTTGTGCTAGATGGTTAGTGAACATATTTAAATCTGTTACGATGAGCTGAGAAAGTAAAAACTGTCATTCACCTGTCAAGGGAAAAGGAAAAGTAATTGGGACAAGCAAAACCAAACAGTTGTCAAACCAAACATATGAACAGAAGTGTCATCTGTCATAAATATCACCACTCTCACAAAAAAATGTTTACAGGCCAAAAGGTTCTCATCACAGCGTATCAAATAAACTAGCATCTTTACGAACACATTTCGTCTCCTTTCATAAGAAATCTCCTGTCCCAGACAAAAATCATTAAACCATAATAACTGAAAGTGTGTATTACAAGCATATCATCATATAATCCCTAACAGTCGCTAACCTCATTGCTTATATCCTGAAACATTAAAACATATTTCCTCAAATACATAAATGAGAAATCCACAAAATCATCACCTTAATCATTCATCTAATAATGATCATAAAGTCATAATTACATCCATCACATACTATATACTACTCAAAACAGTGCAAATGCTCTGTATTATGATTTTCAGTTCTCTAGACTGTAAATAAGAAAACCCCTCCGATTAGTAACAAAATTTCACCAAAAATCTCCACCTGTATCACAGTTGCGTACTGTACATCATTTGCTAAATGCAGTCAGTTATTTCATAATTCAGTGTGTCTGCCCTTAAGAAAAATTCCATTGTTTTATGCAGCAACCGATGTTACCATCCAACACTTACGGTTTTGTGATACTACGCATTTCTACTCGACTAGAAGTTGCAGATTTTTTTTGCAGTGTAGTTTTTCAGGAATATTTGTGTGACACATACCGCTAAAAAGTTTCGTTATTAGTGACACTGTAATTTATATCGGTATCAATGATGTACATCACATTAACAAAAAATGCATAAAGTGAAATAATTAGAAAGAAATGGACAACTTATCTATCTCAGAAAACAGAAAAAAATTGTAATCTACCTCTTCATGGGCTGAATTGGTTCATGACTTAATTTCTATGTATGTACAATAACCCACTCGTCAATGAGAAACCACATGTATCACAACATGACTACGCTAAGAAATGTATACCTTCTAACAAAGAAATAATGCCTAAGAAATTACACTACGAAATGTGTTTGGAAAGGAAGTGCGGTGTATACCAAGAGATTTTTGTGTGCAGTATTTCGACTTCGGTCGCAGTCGGGTGACCTATCTGACGATTAAGGAACTGACCAGTGTAAACGGAAAAGAATTTTCGAAACTTTCTCTTCGATTTGCATGACAATCGCTGAGAGCAGACTAAAGGCTTCTGGCCTATTTCGAATTCTTTAGTGTTGCCTCTCCTGTAGCCGTTTTCTCTTTTCTGCTCCTGATTTATGTTTTTAATGGCGTCATGATGTCTTAAGCACAGTCTTAAGTACAGTTTCACTAATCTTGTCAGATGATTGTTTATTTTTCAGTACCAAATGTGTAAAGAGTGAAATGGAACCATGAGGTAAAGAATATCTGATGTCCGGAAACACTTGATTATACATATCCTACACTGTGTGCTTTTTGTGATAATACACTCTGGATAGTTTTCCCATTTCTTTCATGATGTTTTAAGACATGTTGTATAAAGTAAATACCAGGAAAGAAAATTGTTGTAATTTTTCTATTTTTCAATGGATGTATACAAAGAGCCGAACAAATTGAGGTCCATTTTCAGAGATAACTTTGTCAAAATGTTAAGCATCTCTTAAAATATTCTTGGTAAATGCTACAGAAACAGTTCTTACAGTCACTTTACGAAGTGATGTAAAAGAGACAATTTTTGATGAGAGTTGTGCTGCCACAAAAATGTACGAAAAAACTTGTCTGATTACTGGAACGGGCTCATACAGGTCCACGGCTGCTACGTCAGATAATTTACTTACATTGGTGGGAAACAGCTGAGCAAATTGTGAAGTGATTTGTGTTTTAGCATTGCACAGAGTTTACATTTGGTAAAACACATCAGATGCGTTGAGTGCAATGGAGTATGTAAATACATTTTCCTCGGTCCATAGTGTGCACAGCTAAGATGAATGTACCGAACTAATTTGTTGACTACATTTCTTGGAATGCAAACAATCCACGGGTCGTTTTCAGGCTTCAAACGTTTTAAGAGAATGTTGTTCTAACCAAAGAATAATGTGTAATTGTCAAGCTCTTTGTGTCTCGCCTGGTATTCTTCTACATGCAATTTTTATTTTGTTCTTTCGCAATGTCCTTTAAAGCAGGAGAATCATAATTTTCAAAGCAATCTGTGGTATGTGTAGAAGGCTGAAACTGGAGTGACAGAATTCTATGGATGAACCCATTTGTGAGCCACAAAGAGATCGTGGAAAGGAGTCAGCAACGATATTAATTTTTCAATGAATTCGAGTGAATTGAATTTCCTGTAAATATATGCCCATCTTCCCAAGCGATCATGAGAAAGTTTGGCTGTCATAATAATTTGTAACGCACGGTATTCTGTCTATACTTCTGTACGTTTGTCAAATACAAAATATCGAAATTTTGTAAAATCCTAAACGACAGCTAATGCCTAAAGTTCTGTGACGGAATAAGTAGAAAGAACGGGGCTAGCAAATGCAATGATCACAGTAACAATAACACCACTGCCCTCTATTTCTTGTGATGTGAAATCAAGGGCTGTCTTCAAGCTGTAAGTCAGTAAGTCACAATATAAGAAATCAAGTAAAGCTGGTTACATTTTATAAAACTCCTTTTATGCTTGTTCGTCATTAAACCAATTTGAATTTTTACCACTTAAATGACATAATTTTGGAGTCTCCAGATCTTTTTTAGTGGATAAACGGTGAAAAAAATTGACGTTCCGTAAAAAAATAGCTTGGTGTTTAGCAGAAGTAACTGCAATGTGACGGATGACCTGAAGTTTTACTGGGTCGGGTTCAGTAACAGAAGCTGAAATGATATGATCTACAGATTTAGTAGACGATTTTCCAAACTCATATCTGCTTAAATTTACCGTGATTCAATGATTCCAAAATGTTTCCTATAATCAATTTAAGACGCTGTTATCTTGGTACAGGTATGTCGTCAACATGAGTTGTGATTCTGTCCTGCTGCAGATGAAATATTTCTGTTACTATGTCATTAATTAGTCTCGAAACCAAAACAAATGTCAGGGAACCATCCTTATTTGGAACAACGTTTAACGGAATGCTGTAAGGACTAGCTGCCGTTCTAATTATGTCTTGCTGGAACATAGATTCATATTTTGCCTCTATAAATCAACGGTATGTTATAAGGTCTAGAGATAAAAGTAATGTGGGGTGTCATCTGAAATTCGTTAACAGAACCGCGCATAGTTCCGGGAACGTTGACAAACATGAGACTGAATGTGTACAACTACCTGTGATGGTTTCCTATCCCTGTCTGTATTAGTTGAGAAATGTCTATATTTGATTCTTCATTTTCATTAATAATAGGGAATTCTGAGTCAGTGGTTGACGTGTAAAACCGTAGCCTGTTGATCTCCTGCTTCTCCACTGGAAAACACTTCTCAAAATGGAATGTAAGCTGCGTATCATTATTTCGTAACGAACTACATGAATTTTCAAAGTCCAGTACTGCATTCTGTCTGTTAAATAAATCGATGGCAAGCATAATTTTTTAGCAATAGAACGATCCAGAGGTGTGCAAAGACTGTGTGTGCCCTTGTCCAAAAAATTGTAAACATGTTAGTGATGTTGCATTGACACCTCTCGCTGAAAGAGTTCCTTTAACTTTTGTTCTGTGTAGTGATAACGATGGGCAAGTTTCATCTGAATTACATCTACTGAAAGTTGCATGAGTAAATACTGAAACTAGCGGTACATTTAAGGAGTGGTTGCCTACCTGCATGCTGATGAATGGTTGACAAATTTGTTTTTGAGGTTCTTCTATCTCTCGTAAGAACAAGTCCCTGATATTTTCTAAAAAATGATATTTTCAGTAATTTCAGTAGGATTGGTAGTAAATTGTGTTCTCTCTGTGTGTGAACCTTCCCCCCTAGTCTCCTCTAGTCACTGTTGTCCGCCACTGTCCCGTCGCTATACAATAGTTTGCATTACTACAATTAAACTGTCGTGAGTGAAAACGAGTGTCCGAATCATTTAAAACGAAACTGTACTGTTTTCTCTCATTTTCTCTTATTCCCACATCAACAATTTTCTCGGATCTCGTGTTATTGTTCGTTGTCATGATAGTTGTGATTTTAAGGTTGCTGCCTATGCGTACGCAAACTGTTATTCATTTATCCGATTTTTCTTTTTCTTTTTTTTTTTTTTTTTGTTGCAAAGTAGTATGTTGCTGTTGAGGATTATCATGCTGTCCCTTGAATTACGAAAAGATTATGATAAAAATTAACGTTTTGTTGCTGGTCGTACTATGATGGTCTATTGAACATACGTTCCTGATAGTGTTTTTATAACTATTAGTTATTGTCATATCCTCCGTCTCTGTTATCATTCCATAATCTTAATTGTTTGCTACCTCGATTGCGATTGTAATTGCTATTGTTCTTTTTGTAAATATAGTCGGATTCTTGAATCTCGGGCAGTTGCAAAACACCACAGAATACATTGTTTCAATTTTGATATGCGGTCAGCAAAGAAACACATAAGGATCCTGGATTAAAGTATATTTGCAGTCCGGTTTTTTCCTATGTTGGTTGTGTTGTACCAAGCGCTCGAGGAACTGCGTTAAGGTTGCAAATTGTGTGTTTTCAAAATCTGGCAAACTGACGAGTTTGTCCTTAATCCCATGTTGCGTAGATTCTAACCAGTATGTTGTGAGAAATGCATTTTGAAATTCCTCTAAAGAAAGGCATTGTCTTGCTATAAGTAACATTCACATAGCTGGTTCACCTTTCAAATAACTGAAAATACTAACTTAACGAGTCGGAGACAAAAGTAGTGGAAACGAAAAGCTAGATTGTTGATCCAGTCTAAGGGATGTAAATCATTCATGCCATTGCCAAAAACTTCAAACTTTCTAATCGATAAGAAAGTCTGTAGTAAAATCCTTCACGACTTGTCAAGTCATTCAAGTTCTGTCGGTTGAAATACATATGCGAATGTTCGAGTTAAGTTTCAAAATCTCTTTCACCTCTAAATCGCTCGAAATGTTATACTTGCACGAAATCCTTATCTCGTCGTCAGTACCTCTAAGTACAATCAAGTGTATCTTGTTCTTGTGTCAAGCTAGATGCTTGCGTAACCTACTGATTTTTTGGATGTGGTGTTCATTTACCATACTGTCCTTTAAAATGCTCTAAAAATAGAAATTTTGGGGGGTCTTAAAACTGTGCTTGTCTAACTCTGTGCGGCTGACGAAGAACAATGGCGAGAATGAATAAAGAATTGTAACTGCAAGAATTCTAAGAAAATCATGCCTTGTCGGAAACTTAGTTATCTGACTATAAACGTCGATGAGAAACTGATTACTTCGAAACTTATCTTGGACCCTGAGCAACTTAGGTAAGGAAAGAATCGGTTTTGTACACAATTTGGCCTACATGGGTCGCCTGGGATAATACCGTGCAAACTGTTCTCTTATCTCCAGCACGTCTTCGTAACAGAGCTGCAAATATATTTCCTCGGATATGCAAAGGTACAATGCGTTCTCTAAAAGCATTGCTATTACTGGTTCGTAATTTTTGATAATGCCACTGCCAGCAATCATCCAAAGAAGGTACATCCCTAAGTCTTTCTGCCATATCGCAGAAGGAACATAAAGCTTCTCGTAGCATTATTACACGACCTCGTTCACTCAGTGAGGTGTTGATTACGATGTCTTTGTCGTCTTCAAGGCATTCTTCATTAACATCAACTCTTCAGATCCACTCTCAAAGGCAACCAACTCTCAGGACCATTACTGCGTGTTTTTAAAGCAAACGTGATTTACATTTTCATGGTTACGTTACTAGAGCCCCATATACGACTTGCGTGAAATCTAGACACCATCTTCTAGATGTAGAAACACGCCCACAAATGTTATTTTATGTCGCACAACCATTCCTTCGTGCAGTTTTTTCCGTCAGGTATTTTAAAACAAGACGAAATGCGCTTCGTATTTTCCCGTGTATCATTAAATATTTCAGTTCAGTTGAAATTCAAAATCAGTGCAATAATGCTTAGTCTAGTCCTACTTACAATGTCTGCCAAGCAATCATTTGTACAGTGTGATTGACTACAACAATGTGTTTTCGTTTCTTGACACCAGCCTTGGAGTCCTGATGCTCCAGAATGATCGGGGTATTAGCGACCGGTTGTCACCGTACACACTGTAAAGGCTGAGTAGTAACTCCAACAGTGCTTCCGTATACTGAGTGGCATAGCAATAACTCCTTCTGTATCATTCTTTTACACAAACTAACACTCTATAAAGCCCGTAGTTGGGACTTTAGCAGGCCGTTCGGCAATGTTTTCAATACATTCTATGGTGCCACCGCCAGACACCACACTTGCTAGGAGGTAGCCTTTAAATCGGCCGCGGTCCGGTAGTATACGTCGGACCCGCGTGTCGCCACTATCAGTGATTGCAGACCGAGCGCCGCCACACGGCAGGTCTAGAGAGACTTCCTAGCACTCGTCCCAGTTGTACAACCGACTTTGCTAGCGATGGTTCACTGACGTAATACGCTCTCCTTTGCCGAGACGATAGTTTAGCATAGCCTTCAGCTACGTCATTTGCTACGACCTAGCGAGGCGCCATATTCAGTAACTATTGATATTGTGAATCATGTACCGTCAAGAGCGGCGTTCATCATTAATGGATTGAAGTTAAGTATTCCACCAGCTACGTCGTTTTTTCTAAATTGTAATTTCCTTGTCCTGTTCCAGAACTCACGCCAGCCTGCGTGAGCTAAAACGCGTGCATTTCGGCCTCCTCTAGTAACACGGTGTTGGCTCTCCTGCCAACCACAACACATTCTCCTACCTTTACTGTTCCTGAGAGAAGGATAATTAATGTATTGGTGGTTGGCACAGGCGAACTGTTACAAACGTTCCTACTAAGATGAAACAATTTCATCTAAAAGGCTGAGTCAGCCAAACAAGGCACCAGTGGCCTCGTTGTAAATTGGCCATTTTAATCTCAACATCTTACACCGATAAAGAGTTTCCTATATCCGCGGTGTTACGATATAACTGGACCACTGTGGGTCACTGCTAGTACGTCTATAGATATCACACAATCTTCATACTATTAAGTGCACTCATCACAAAGTATAATTTTTTAGCGTAAAGCTGGATGTAATGATTCTTTAACGACTGAGTACCTATATATGACTCTGTAATACCTTTAATTAACGTCAATGGTCATTAATAATAGAATATAATCCCCATCTCCAATACTTTCTTCTGTACATAAATATTCTTCTTTTCATTAACCCTTTTTATCCGTTGTTCCTTAAATACAACAAACAAATATTCAGTCATTCATCCAGTTGCAGAACAGTGACAGCAGGTCTTACCTAACAGCTCCACTCACGTGACTGCAACACAGTTTAACGGCTGCACCTGGTAACTCCAATATTCATCTTGTTTGCTCTAGGAGCGTGGCTCCAGTATAAATGTTAATTTCATTTCCCCGCTAACTACAGCATCTCTATGCATACAGAACTGTTCCCTCGCCCTAGCCCTCACTACACAAATATCCTATTCATTCACAAAATGTACAAAAGCTTCAATTATTTCTTCATCTTATACACAATTATCGTCAATGCGCTTGACTTTCTTATATGATTTCGATAGCTGGTGCTGGTTGCCGTACAGCTACCTCAGATTCAGTTTAATCGCCAACAGTATGCAGTTAACTTGATGTAAATATTATATGTCGTCAACGTATCGGCACTACAGTACATTATTATTATCATAAGAGGAAGCAGAGCACCAATGTCACATTCAAAATTAGTCTTACCTATATTAGCAACGGAATATAAGAACAGAGAGACCATGGGCAGGCCACGCTTCTGAATTTTAGATACTATCCTCAGTCCTGAAATAATTGTAGCTGATGCACTGTACTAAAGAGCTTATGGCCATTGTCAATACAATTTCCATATTTTTAACTGTAATGCCTCCAGATACGACAGATCACGTACTGTACAATGTCGAGAGGAATTTCTGTATACATATTTTTATTATAATGATGCCTGGCGCGGGCCCTGTGGAATATTAAAACATGGCAGATTATTAATTAACTGTTCTTTTTCCCTAATACTGAAGTTACTTAGGTGTGAATAACGCCAGTTTAAATGTTTTGCTAGCGGTTGCTCAGTCTGAACCCCGACACGCCCACGCCCCCCCAACCTTCCCGCATTAACCACAGCAGGTCTCAGTGGACCCCATTCTTACATATCTCACGTGATCCTCAGCCAAAAGACTCTAGGATTCAATGGACCTAAATTCTTAATTTTAAACCGTCCAGGGAAGAAATACATACCCTGCGACGCAAATTTTAATATACTGATGAGCCAAAACATTGTGACCACCTGCTTAATAGCTTGCTTGTCCGTCTTTGGAACGAAATACATCACTGATTCTATTTACCAGGGATCCGACAGTTTGTTGGTAGGCTTGTGGTGGTATGTGGCATTAGATGTCGACGAACAGATCATATAATTCGCATAAATAACGGGCCGCTGTTGTGCTTGCGGCGTTATGGCGTCCAACACCGACCCGGGCGGGTTCCATAGGAGTTACATAAGGCGAATTAGCTCGCACATACGTTAACGTGCTTTCACTATAATGCTCCTCGAAACACTAGCCCGGTTCTGGTCCAGACAATTATACTGCTATAGCTGACATCGCCGTCATGGAAGACAAACACGCCGGCCCAGGTGGCCGAGAGGTTCTAGGCGCTGCAGTCCGTGAACCGCGCGACCGCTACGGTCGCAGGTTCGAATCCTGCCTCGTCCATGGATGTGTGTAATGTCCTTATGTTAGTTATGTTTAAGTAGTTCTAAGTTCCAGGAGACTGATGACCTTAGAAGTTAAGTCCCATAGTGATCAGAGCCATTTGAACTACTTTGGAGACAAGTACGAAGGGATATAGGTGGTGTGCACCTGTCAGCGTGTCTTCGATTACTACCACAGGTGCCACGCAAGCGCAGGAGAATGTCTCCTTCCGCCATACAGTTTTAATCTGCCAGGAAGTTTCAAGTATAACGGTGCAACTGTTGGCGTCGTAGTGTGAGGAACCACGGGTATGGATTCAGAACACGGCTGGTAGTGATCAATGGAACACGGACAGCACACCAGTACATCAGACATCCTACACGCACATCTGTTATGTCTGACGCGACTGTTCCGTGTCCCATTTTTAAACAGGACAATGGTCGTGCACACATGGTGTGTGTGTGTCTCTATGAAATTTGTGCGTGATGCTGAGGTACGGACGTGATCAGCTAGACACCAGATTTGTCCCCAATAAAACATATGGAGGACCAGCACGATAGACGTCAGCAGCCTCTCAGTGACAAAGTCCAGAATATAAAGGACCAGTTACAACAGCTGTGAGCCACTTTGCCTCAGGGGAGGACACAACTGCCTTATGGTACACTTCTCAACTGAAGCAATGCATGCATCCAGGTCGGAGGGTGTGCAACATCGGTGGTAAGTGGGTTCATACTCCAGAATTCATTGCAAATTTGCCGTGATTTAATGATACTGAAGTAATGTCAGACACCCTCTTATCCGGTGCAGATGGATTTCGTTTCTTCCTCCGCTTCCTGGTATTTCACTTTGTCAGGCAGCACACTTTTTCAAAAGCGTAATTTAATGCTTCGCTTCATGTCAGCAGTTTTCATATTTAGTACTAGACGGGCTCAGGAGACATTCAATGAGTATGCACCAGAAACTGAAGCTCTGATATTCCATATCGACGGCTCCAACACGTGCCCGTTTACTGCGGGACTGGTATATTACGTTCAATACGAATAACAATTTCAGAAGTACATTTCAGTAATTCCAATTTGTCTCCATTGCAAATTAACTGCTGACTACTAACTGAAGGCACATGAATTCCGTATTAAATTTAAAGCTTGTTGGGCAGTGGCCTCATTACAATTATTTACAAAGGTATTTGTGTGCCGAATATATTTGTTGTGAGTGAGCGAGTTGAAAGGATACGTTCATTTTGATGCCACCGCTATAGGGAGAGAGTGTGTGTACCTTTTCATTTCAGTCTCACGTGTTTAAATGTTACACTGGTTGCCGTACAATCAGCGTTGATTAGAACTGCACCGCTGTTATCTGTCTTGTGTTGTGTGGGGAATAATAATTATTAGTAATGTCAACACATATAGATTTGTTCGAACTAACCAGTATTAGTTCAGGTGGGGGGGGGGGGGGGGGGTTGGCAGCGGCGTTCTTTGTTTAGTGCCACTGTGGCGAGTGGAGCGTCCAACAATGCTGTTGTTTGATGTCACTGTAATTAATACGAAAGCCGCTAATCCACGTTGCCATATAGGGAAGTTATATTTGATACATGCCCTGAACTTTCATTTCGCCATTTATTCAAGCGTTGCGTATCCGTGGCGGCATGGAATTGGCCGACTATATTGTGGCGTATTTAAAAAGGTTTGGCTAATTTCAATCGTAATAATAGTGTCTTGGTTAGTGTGGGAGATCTCTTGCGTGATAATTTGTAAGCGGCAGTAAATGAAAAAGCAGAAGTGAATATAGCACCTCATGTACATTCAATTATACTACTGACACGACAAAACGTTCCTTTTATCCAATTTCCTCCTTTTGCAAAGTCCCAATCGAAGTGTGGCGCGTGAGGCAAATACACACATAAAAAAAAATTACATCACCTCGGTTCCGATACCTGTACAGAAAATTGGAATGTAGATAAAAATAAACATCACTTCCGCCCTTTTTATTACTCATGAAAACCACACATTGCATGTTGTACCACTATAAAGCGAGACCTACAAAGGTGTTGGTCCACATTGCTGTACACACCAGTACCCCTTATACCCAGTAGCACGTCCTTTTGCATTCATGCATGCTAGTATTCGTCGTGGCATACTATCCAAGGTCATCAAGGCACTGTTGGTCCAGATACTCTCACTCTTCAACGGCGATTCTGCTTATATCCCTCAGAGTGGTTGGTGGGTAATGTTGTTCATAGATAGCCCTTTTAAATCTATTCCAGGCACGTCTGATAGGGTTATATCAGGAGATCATGCTGGCCACTCTAGTCGAGCGAAGGAAGTCATTGACAAGATGTGCACGATAGGGGCGCCAATTATCGTCGATGAAGACGAATGCCTCCCCAATAGACTGCCAATATGGTTGAACTATCGATTGGAGGAAGGCATTCACGTATTGAACAGCCGTTACAGCGCCTTCAACGACCACCAGCAGTGTACGTCGGCCCCACATAGTGCCACCCCAAAAATGCGGGGTACCTCCATCTTGCTGCACTCCCTGGACAGTGCGTCTAAGGCGTTCACCCTGACCGATTTGCCTCCAAACACGTCTCTGACGGTTGTCTGGTTAAAGGCATATGCGACACTCGTCGGTGAAGAGAAAGTGATACCAAACCTGAGCGGTCCATTCGGCATGTTGTTGGGCCCATCTGTAGCGCGCTGCATAGTGTCGTGGTTGCGAAGATGGTCCTAGCCATGGAAGTCGGCAGTGAAGTGGTACATCATGCAGCCTATTGTGCACAGTTTGAATCATAACACGACGTCCCGTGGCTGCACAAAAAGCATTATTCAACATGGTGGCGTTGCTGTCAGGGGTCGCCCAGCCTAAATCCGTAGGTAGCGGTCATCCACTGCAATAGTAGGTAGCTCTCGGGAGGCCTGAGCTACATTTCCTGAATCTCCTCCATGCTCGGATAACATCGCTTTGGTTCACTCTGAGACTCATGGTCGCTTCACTTTTTGAGAGCCGGCCGGTGTGGCCGTGCGGTTCTAGGCGCTACAGTCTGGAACCGCGTGACTGCTACGGTCGCGGGTTCGAATCCTGCCTCGGGCATGGATGTGTGTGGTGTCCTTATGTTAGGTTTAAATAGTTCTAATTTCTAGGGGACTGATGACCAAAGATGTTAAGTCCCATAGTCCTCAGAGCCATTTGAGCCTTATTGAGGGCACTTCCTGGCACAAAGTAGCAATACGGACGCGATCAAACCGCAGTATTGACCGTCTAGGCATGGTTGAACTCCAGTCAAAACGAGCCGAGTACCTCTTCCCTGGTAGAATCATTGGAACTGATCGGCTGTCGGACACCCTCCGTCTAACAGCGCTGGTCATGCGTGGTTGTTTACATCTTTGGGCAGGTTTAGTGGCATCTCTGAACAGCTAAAAGGACTGTGTCTGTGATACAATATCCACAACCACGGTCTATCTTCAAGAATTCTGGGAACTGGGGTGATGTAAAACTTATTTTGATGTATGTATTACTCCGACGTTCTGCTCCGCAAGTTTACTTGGAAACTTTCATTGGCTGACGCGGATTAAGGCTTCCACTACTGCACTTAAACTGTTTGTGAAAATACGGCTAGCTAGTCTGCCTTGACCCGTGAGACACACTTATACATTTCGCTACTGGAAAGTCGATAATCGAAACGATGTTGCCACCTACCCGTTCCAAAGACGCTGCCAGGATGCGATGACTTGACTTAAATAAGTGTGCAGCAAACCGTTCAAACATTCTGTCCAGCTGTCGTCCACACAACTTTATCGCATTTTTTATGATAACTTTTGGAATAGGCCTAACGTGGTCGGTCACGAATTCCTCTCCTGTGGTCCTCATTTATTTGCTGAATACATTCCTGTGTCAGTCTTTCCCTACAGTTTTTACTCTCTATATCTCTCTCAATTACTATGAAACTCTTTGCTTGTGGCTTTAACACAGATTCAATTGTAGTGTTCTTCTTCAGTATATGTTTTCCACAAGATCTCTTTTCACCGAATGTGTGGAGAGCTTCCTAATATCTTATAAGTCCACGCAGTTTTCAACATCCTTCGAAAGTATGCCATAGCAAACGCTTTAATACCTTTTCCCGTTTCCCGACCGTCCACGGTGCACTTATGTAAAATTTCATGCTCCATACTCACATTATCAGATATTTATTTCCCAAATGAAGTCCTATCTTTGATTGTGGTAGATCTGATCTCAATCGCAAAGAATTCCCTGCTTGCCTGTGCTAGTCAGCTTCATACATGTCCTTCCCTTTGACAGTCATGCGTTGCTTAACTTGTAGTTACGTCACGATTGTTGCTTCTACAACTCGTTATTACTCTTAGCTTCCATCGGTTTATTCATATTTCGTATTTTGAGCACATTAGACTTCACATTCTGTTTAATAGGTCATGTAGGATCTGATACCACAAGAGTTTTGGAGAAATACCATTCACACAATTCCGAAGGTAAGAAGGCCAATCAAGCCTTTGCGTCCACAAAATATTCAAAAGAACAGAAGAGGAAATAGATGATCAACTTGGCTTTAGGAAAGATAAAGGCGCCATAGAGGCAGTTCTGACACAGCAGTTTATAATAGAAGCAATTATTAAGAAAAGTGTAGATGCGAAGTTACATCGTAAGTCTTCCAAAGCACTGCTAAACTGTAACACTGCATCCCCTACGGGCACGTGTAGGACATTTCCCGCTCATAATATAACTCCACTGCCCTTTCACTAAGATTAGCAATGTCATCAACGAATCTTATCGTTTATATACTTTCATCCTGAATATTAAACCCACACTTCAAACTCTCTTTCATTTCCGTCATTGCTTCTTCGATGTTTAGATGAAGAGCAAGGGAGAAAAATTACGATCTTGTCCTATATCCTTTCTGGTCCGAGGGCTTCGATCATGGCCTTCCATTTTTTTTTTTTTTTTTTTTTTCGTCTTGGTTCTTGTACGTGTATTATCAGTGTCTTCGTCTGCGTCTGTACATTTCCTAAAGTCGAAATGATCCTTTATATCATTTTTATCATCATATATATTATTTGTGACGTGAACATACATTTTTCTCAACCCATACTAACCGTACAGTGATCAGTAGGGTATTGTTAGAAAGGTATTTTAATCGGCTTCTGATACCCCGTACCGATTTTTCACTAAAACGTACTATTTGTGGAAACTGATAACATAAAAGAGACTTTTAAATATCATAAGCAGATGGTCATCATGGATGGGTAGCTTCATCCCTATATTTTACGAAGCTAAGTTACTAATCACGGAAAGGAGTCAGCCTTTTCATCTCATCTTGTAACAAACAATTCTTTTTAAAGTTCTTATTAACTAGAAATTTGTGTACAGCATTGTCGTAGATAATAACCGTGACTACTGCAGTAGTCCATTCTCTTTACCTCTACGCCTTAAAGGAAATGAAACACAAAAAATACACGAAGATTTCATTATTGCGTGAAATGTCGCTTACTCTGTGGTATTGCAATAATGAGTAAAACATTTTGTTCAAAATTATGCGAATGGAAATGTATCGACAACGATGTATCATAATTGATGATCCTTTAACCTCGTTCGGTTCACCTTTAAAGAAGTTCTCTCTTCATTCACATAGTTACCCTTATCCGAATGACTACGCTCTGCCGGCCGCGGTGGCCGAGTGGTTCTAGGCATTTCAGTCCTGAACAGCGAGACTGCTACAGTCGCAGGTTCGAATCCTGCCTTGGGCATGGATGTGCGTGATGTCCATAGGTTAGTTAGGTTTAAGTAGTTCTAGGGGACTGATGACCTCAGATGTTAAGTCCCATAGTGCTCAGAGCCATTTGAACCATTTTTGACTACGCTTATTTCAAATATGTTATTATTTAAAACTATGAAAGTGTGGAAGTTTCGCAAGGGTCCCTGGCTCTTCTCTGTATTGTTGGATAAAAGGTCTCTTGCATTGGCTGCGCTATAGTTCCCGAACTTGTCTGGCATTGCTATCTTCGGAATTGGGCGGCTATTTTACGAAACGCTGATAGTTTCTCTCCAGACTCATAATCTATGAATATGGTCTTTTGGTAGCCACTTGCCTTACGATTAAAGAAATTCCGCAGGAATGTTGACTGTGCTGTCTGCGCAATCGAATCGCAAGGCTTCCCCATCACTGCTACGCTTTGAGACCGGCTCTCCAAGGGCACAAACAAGACGCAATCGTGCAGTCAGGTGTGAAATGATGACTCCTTCCAGAGGTTCAAATGGTTCAAGTGGCTCTGAGCACTATGCGACTTATCTTCTGAGGTCAGCAGTCGCCTAGAACATAGAACTAATTAAACCTAACTAACCTAAGGACATCACACACATCCATGCCCGAGGCAGGATTCGAACCTGCGACCGTAGCGGTCACTCGGCTCCAGACTGTAGCGCCTAGAACCGCACGATCACTCCATCCGGCCCATTCCAGAGGTTTTCTAAGGTTTGTTTCTAACAGGTGCTGGGAAACATTTGCTTTCGAAGGATTAGGTAATTCCCCTTCCCCCAGAAGCCCGAATCAGGTTCTTGCGCACACCACAACCACGTGAAGAACACACGGGTTCTTTGAGGAAACGTCATGTTACAACTATCCTGCGTTATCTGTTGTAGATTCTCCGAAGGCTACGTTCCATTCCAGACGCTCACACGGCTGGATCACAAATGTTTGCTGGTACTGCACGTAGTCTAGCGGCTTTACGTTACACAAAATTCAGTGCAGGCTACGACGGCACGGCGGAAAGCATGCACAGAGATACCAGGAGACACACGGAGAGAGCCCAGTAAGCGTTGTGAACGTTTAGGCAGCTTAGCTGCGCGCGACGCCAGAACGCTGCCTGCAGCCTGCGGCGTCGGCAGAGCAAACACTTGGCGCCCGGCGGACCGGCTCGGCGGACTGTCTGGTGTTGCTATTTGCTCTGCAGGCGCCGCGAGGCAACCGTGGTGCTGCCTTCGAGGTGCAGAAACACGGCTCCTGCTAGGCGGTTCCCATAACCGTCACTGTACATCTCATATACCGGGAGGAAATATTATTACCCATGTTTCTTTTAAACATGATGATGTGTCGACAGAAGTGCCGACACAGTGTTATTTTGAGGGGGCCGATAGGCAAGCTATCTAACGCAGACGGGCGTGAAGTCTGGAACAGGATAACTATTGAATGGTAGCAAGAAAAGTACGTAGCTGGAATATAGTTAACTTTATTCACTCCTTGTGATACATCTCTCTTGACCATACAAATGAGACTCGTAAGATACATGCACTGTTACAATTGGCGCCTTGCTAGGTCGTAGCCATGGACTTAGCAGAATGCTATTCTAACTGACTCTCGGCAAAGGAGAGGGAGGCTTCGTCCGTATTGTCGCTAGCAATGTCGTCCGTACAACTGGGGCGAGTGCTCTATCGTATATCGAGACCTGCCTTGTGGTGGCGCTAGGTCTGCGATCTCACAGTGGCGACACGCGGGTCCGACATGTACTAAATGGACCGCGGCCGATTTAAGCTACCACCTAGCAAGTGTGGTGTCTGGCGGTGACACCACACATGACACAATAATTGCTGCTCTGACTTGCAGCAAACAAAATTATTTCTATTTTAATTGCCAGGAAATACGTGCGAAACATGCGCAGTTTTATAGTTTTAAATAATGAAACTGTTTGTAATAAGGAAACTTGGGATAGTGAAAACATCATGAAAAATGAATCAAACGACCTGAAATAATGGCTCTAAGCACTATGGGACTTAACATCTGAGGTCATCAGTCCCATGGACTTAGAACTACTTAAACCTAACTAACCTAAGGACATCACACACATCCATGCCCGAGGCAGGATTCGAACCTGCGACCGTAGCAGCAGCGCGGTTCCGGACTGAAGCGCCTAGAACCGCTCGGCCACAGCGGCCGGCCCTGAAATAATGGTTATTAATTTAAGATACATCGTTGTATATACACTCAGGTGACAAAAGTCAGGGGACAGCCATATGCACATACGCAGGTGGCGGCAGTAAGGCGTACACGAGGTATTAAAGGGCAACGCATTGGCGGAGTACTCATTTGTACTCTGGTGATTCGTATTAAAATATTGCCGATATGATTATGGCCGCACGACGGGAATTAACGAACGTTGGAGTCGTAATGGTGGTGGAAGCTCGACGCATGTAATATTTCAGTTTGGAAACTGTTAGGGAAATCAGTGAGCCGGCCGGTGTGGCCGAGTGGTTCTAGGCGCTTCAGTCTGGAACCGCGCGACCGCTACGGTCGCAAGTTCGAATCCCGCCTCGGGCATGGATGTGTGTGATGTCCTTAGGTTATTTAGGCTTAAGTAGTTCTAAGTTCTAGGGGACTGATGACGTCAGATGATAAGTCCCATAGTGAACAGAGCCATTTGAACCATTTTTTTGGAAATCAGTGTTCCGAGATCCACAGCGTCGAAACTGTGCCGACAACTTCAAACTTCTGGCATTACATCTCACCACGGTCAACGACCGAACTCCTATCGAACAGGCCATGAAGGCCCAAGGGTACTGACCTGCCGCCGTGTCAGCCTCAGCTCATAGGCGTCACTGGGTGCTGACATGGAGGGGCATGTGGTCAGCACACCGCTCCCCCAGCCTTATGTCAGTTACCGAGACCGGAGCCGCTACTTCTCAAGCAAGTAGCTCCTCAGTTTGCCTCACAAGGGGTGAGTGCACCCCGCTTGCCAACAGCTCTCGGCAGACCGTACGGACACCCATCCAAGGGCTAGCGCAGCCCGACAGCTCTTAACTTCGGTGATCTGACGGGAACCGGTGTTACCACTGCGCCAAGACCGTTTCCGACCACGACCGAGAGGAGCTGTATTTGGGTAGAGTTGTGTGTGCTAACAGATAAGCGACACTGCGTGAAATAACCACAGAAATCAATGTGGAACGTACAGCGAATGTATCTGTTAAGCAAAATTTGACGTTAATGGGCTATGGCAGCAGTAGACCGACGTAAGTGCCTTTGCTAACACCATGGAATCGTCGGCAACGCCTCTCGGAAGATCGTGACAATATCCATTGGACCCTAGAAGAAGGGAAAATCGTGCCCCGGTCTGATTAGTACCAAATTCAGTTGGTAAGAGTTAATGGTAGGCTTCGAGTGTGGCGCAGCCCCTGCGAAGCCATGTAACCAAGTTGTCAACAAGGCACTGCGCAAGCTGCTACTGGCTCCATAATGGTGTGCGCTGTGTTTATATAGAACGCACTGGAACATTTGGTCCAACTGAAGCGATCACTGACTGGGAATGGTTATGTTCGGCAACCTGGAGATCATTTGAAGTTAATCTTAATACTTCACGTTCCCATACAACGATGGAATTTTTATGGACAACAATGCACCATGTCACCGGGCCAAAATTGTTCGCGACTGGGTTGAAAAATATTCTGGACAGCACGAGCGAATGGTTTGGCCACCCAGTCACCAGATATGAATCATACCGAACATATTCCGCACATAATCCAGAGATCAGTTTGTGTACAAAACCCTGCACAGGCAATGCTTTCTCTACTACGGACGGCTCTAGAGGTAGCATGACTGAATATTTCTGCAGGGGTTTTCAAACGACTTATTGAACTCATGTCACGGAGGATAGCTGCACTATACTGAGCAAAAGGAAGTCCGGCACAGTATTAGTAGGTATGGCTATTGTCAGCTAACTGCACATCCATGTTCCTGTTTATTTCAACAGAATTCTTTACAGAGCATAACAATAGTTCGCTGAGAACGACATTTGATTTAAGAATGCAATCTTCCTCAATTTTTAATTTTTAATTTTCTCCAAGACATTGAAAACTGTTGAATAGTTATCCTTGAAAACGCTGCATACAATTGTCTGTGACTAATGACGTCATTTGGTAAACGCAATCTTCCTCTTTGAAGAGTTTGCACCTGAGATTTGCTTATAGTAATCGCAAATGTAATTTTAGTAGGCAACTGTCTTCTTATCAGCTGAAAAAGCACGCTGGGAGCTAAGTTTATCCGTCGTTAGAAGAGTTTCCTTGGTGTCAATCATCTAAGTATTAATTGAAAATTCATTGACTTTTGTTACAACCATGCGTCGTCCATTCACTAAGCGCTGCTTTGCGTTCAGGTTTGTTATCTACATGGCGATACTGATTTTGAATAGCATAAGTCTATGTGGCGGTAGTCCTGACGTATCTCATGAATGTAAGAACTCTACAGGATGTTTGTCGTTTCGGAACGTAAAGCTCACGAAAGTAACCTTGTATGTGGACAGAGATAATGGACTACTTCCCTGGTCACGGTCATTATCTATGACAGTGTTCTGGAGAAATTACCCAGTTAGTAAGTACTATAAAACAAATTAAATGGCATTTATACTAAGATAATATGAAAAGGAAGTCTCTTATACCTGATAATAACCAATGATGTCCATTGGCAATGATGGAAGCCTCTTTTATGCTAAAACTATTTACAGAATGGTTCAAGTGGCTCTGAGCACTATGGGACTCAACTGCTGTCGTCATCAGTCCCCGAGAACTTAGAACTACTTAAACCTAACTAACCTAAGGACATCACACACATCCATGCCCGAGGTAGGATTCGAACCTGCGACCGTAGCAGCAGCGCGGCTCCGGACTGGAGCGCCTAGAACCGCACGGCCACCGCGGCCTGCAAACTAATTACAGACAATTTAGTACAAAATGAGTCTGCAGTGTCAGAATCCGGTTAAAAACCCGTTTATAACGATACCTCATTCATCCCAGTACGACTATTACGTGTTGAGAAGAAGCGATGTTAATCTGAGGAATAATAATATACACGAATTAGCCAGAACATTATAAGCACCTACCTAATACCCCGTATTCCTATATGTGGCACCGATAACAGCGGCGATGCGTCGTGGCATGGAAACAACGAGGCCTTGGCAGTTTTATGGAAGGAGCTAGAACAATATCTACACGCAGAAGTCACTTAATCCCCTAAATTGCCGTGTGGAGGGTGGGAGAGGGGGGGGGGGCAGAGCAATGGGCTCCGATGTCACATTCAGTCACATGTCAGATGCGTTCGATTGTGTTCAGATCTAGCCACTGTGTGCCTCCAACAGTTCCGTCACACTCTTTGTGTCATGGCACATTATCTTGCTGAAATATGCCACTGTCGTCGGGAAAAATGATCGTTATAAAGAGGCGTACGTGGTTTGCAACCAGTGTACGATATTCCTTGGCGGTCGTGGTACCTTGCATTAGCTCCACTAGACCCATGGAGTCCCATGTGAATTTTCTCCAGAGCTTAATGGAGCTGCTGCCGGCTTGTCTATGTCCCACAGCTGTTCCACTGTAAGAAAAAAGATGCGCCGACTCCCATTGGCATGACGAAGGTATTGTGATTCATGATGTAAATAGGCTGTTTAGGTTTTTCTGTTGGTAATTCCACGTAGCGCTCTGTATGAAAATCACTGACTGTGCTGTGTGCAGTCTGTTTCTGGTTTGTATTGTTGAAATATTTACTATTGTAGAGTTGGGTAGTTGGATGTGAACAGCGCCACAGAAAAGCGACAGAAACACTTACAATTGTCTGATATAATTTAGAGCCACCGCGAGCACGCATAAGTGCCGCAACACGAACGTGGCATGGACTCCACTTATGTCTGAAGTAGAGACAACTGACAGTACGAATCCTGCAGGGCTGTCCATAAATCCGTAAGCGTACGAGGGAGTAGTGATCTCTGCTGAAGTGCGTTGCAAGGCATCCGAGATATGCCCAATAATGTTCAAGTTTGGGGAGTTTGGTGAGAAACATATGTGTTTGTACTCAGAATAGTGTTCCGAGAGAACTCTGTAGCAATTCTGAACGTGTGGGGTGTCGCATTGTGCTGCTGGAATTGTCCGCGGAATGCACAATGGAGATGAATGGATGCAGGTGATCAGACAGGATTCTTAAGTACATGTTACCTGTCAGTGTCGTACATGGACGTATCAGGGGTCCCATGTCACTCCAACTGCACTCACCCCAAACCTTACAGATCCTTCACCAACTTGAACAGACCCCGCTGACTTGCAGGGCCCATTGATTCATGAGGTTGTCTCCGTACCCGTACATCCGGTCGATACAATTTGAAAGGAGACTCGTCCGTCCAGGTAACATGATTACGATCATAAGCAGGCCAATGTCGGTTTGACGGGCCCTGGCGAGGCGTAAGGCTCGATGTCTTGCAATCATCAAGGGTGCAAGAATGGGCCTTCAGTTCCGAAAGCCCATAACGATGATGTTTCGTTGAATGGTTCGCCCGCTGACAGTTGTCGATGGCCCAGCATTGAAACCTGCAGCAATTTGCGGAAGGGTTGCTCTTCTGTCACGTTGAACGTTTCTCTTCAGTCGTCGATGGTCCCATTCTTGCAGGATCCTTATACGGCCGCAGCTATAGCAGAGATTTGATGTTTTACCTCATTTCCGATATTCACGGCACACTCGTGATACGGTTGTACGGGGAAACCCCCACCTCATCGCTGCTTCGGAGATGCTGTGTCTCATCGTTTCTGCGCCGACTGTAACAAATCTTAATAACTTGCCACTGTAACAGCAGTAACGGATCTAAAAACTGCTCCAGACCCTTGTTTCTTACATAGGCGTTGCCGACCGTAGCGCCCTATTCTGCCTGTCTGAATATCTTTGTATTAGAATACATATACCTATACCAGTTTCTTCGGCGCTTCATTGTAGGTAGGTACAAACAGGGTCAGTGAAGCTCGAAGAGTCACCAGTAGTCGTGCAGCAACAGCATAGCCCTGGCTCACGCTGACTGGTACCACCATGCAGAAAAACTGCCCAGTGCCTACTGGAAATGCAACAAATCGAACGATTGCCCCACACTTCCGTTACGTAAGATTAAATCACAAGGTGCAATCGTTGGAAAAACTGTAGATGTACGACAACAAACCAACTTAGAATTATTTTGTCAAAGCCACAGCTTCTCTATGAACTTTCTTATTGTTCCATTATTGTCGACAGAAATTATATTGGGAGTAGACTTTTTGAATGAATTCAAAGCAATCTTAAACTTCCACAATGCTGAAATAAGTTTAGAGAAAGAAGGTAAGTCAATAGCTTTGAAATTTGAAGATTGGCTCTCAAACCATAACGAGGAAATTGATCGGCTTTACCTTCTGTTAGACAACAGTTCGGAAATTTCGACGGAACTAGACACTAACAATCACTGTGCAAGTACTGACAGGGATGATATCGACAGCATATTTGATACTAATGAGTTAATTCAGAATAAAATTCAAACATTTGAGAATTGTAATGACACTGATAGGCAGGACCTTTGAGATTTTACAAGCACATTCCACAGTTTTTACTCACAAAACAGGAACAATAAAGGGATTTCAATACCAATTTCGTGTTCGTGAGCATACTAAATTTTGTGTTAGACCATACGTAATTCCAGAACGTTATAGGGACCGTGTTAGAACAGAAATACAATCTGTGCTTGCGAGGGCATTATTGAGCCTGCAGTAAGCTCATACAACAATCCCTTACATGTTGTTGAGAAGAAAAATGAATCGATCAGGCTTGTCTTAGATTCGAGGCAAATCAATACTATCATCATTCCTGAAACAGGCCGCAAACGATAGAAGAACTTCTTCAAAATTTTAATGGTGTAAAAGTGTTGTCTTCTATTGATCTCAGATCCAGCTTTTATCTGATCTAACTTCATCCAGAATGTGGAAAATACACAGCTTTTCTTTGTTTCGGCGCTTGTTATCAATTTCGGAAAATTCCTTTTGGTTTGAACATTTCTTCGGCAGCGTTCATTCTCGGGCTAAATTCCATATTACCTGATTTCTTAAAACGTCACATCACCTTATATGTGGACGATATTCTGATAGCAGAAGCCTCATGGGAACAACATAATCGCATTCTCAACAGTGTGTTACGTATTTTTGCAGAATCTGGAATTACAGTTAACTTGGAAAAGTCTGAATTCGGTAGGTCAAAGGTGAGGTTTTTGGGATATTATTTCTTCTGAAGGCATTCAGCCGGATCCTGAAAAGTTAGAAGCAGTCAGAGCCATTCCTGTTCCATCCACAAAAAAATAGTCCGCAGTTCTCTAGGTCGCGTAAATTGTTACCGTCGTTTTCTGAATATGCAAATTCTAGTTACACCAAAACTTTGTTCTCTCACTGGAAAAAATACTATTTGGAACTGGGACGAACAAGCACAGCTGAAATTCGATTATTTCAAGGAAGCGCTACTTAACGCGCCAATACTAGCTCATCCAGATCTGTCACAAGATTTCTGCCTTAGCACGGATTCTTCTAAAGTCGGTCTTCGTGCCCATTTACTAAAAGAAGCCATAGAAAATGACACTACTGTTCAGAAAACCATTGATTTTGCTAGCCGAGTGCTAACAAAATCTGAAAAAAAAATATTCCGTTACTGAATTACAAGCTTTAGCTATCGTTTGGGCATTTAACAAATTCCGTTTCTTTCTTTCTGGTAAGCACGTAAAAGTATACTGTGATCATCGTGCATTACAATTTCTTATGTCTTCAAAATTAAATCATGACAGGTTAAAACGTTGGGCAGTGCTTCTGCGAGAATTCCACTTCACAATAGTCTACATTCCCGGCAAGGAGAACATTGTTGCGGACGCACTGTCACGCGCACCGGCTGGGCTTGAGATAAGTAACACAGAAGGCAACCTCGAGAAAATTTTCAGTATTCTTTACATTCAGAAAGTCGCCTTTGAAAACTTCATCATCACATCTTTAAAGGACATTGCTCATTAACAAGATAAAGATCCGATTTGGAAAGACATCAAAAGTAAATGGCCTGAAAAGACACACACTCAGATTCGGCATTATTATCTGGTTAGAAACAACATACTCTTCAAACGCTGCACTGTTGATAACAAGCTATGAGTACTTTGCATTCCTGACGATTTTGTTAATTCATTTCAGCTACGCTCATTTTGGTCCAAGAAATGTCGTCATATTCTTCGGACGACTTGTTATTTTTCAATATGGAAAAGAGAATTCGAAGAGTCTTGTCTATTTGTAAAGTTTGTCAAAAAGCTAAACCATCTACCATCTCACATCGTGCTCCGTTGTTTCCTATCATTCCTTCTAAATTAAAAGAATTTGCTGCTGTTGACCTCTTGGGAACCCTTGTCAGATCATCGAATGGATTGTCGTACATTCTAGTCGCTGTTGAACTTACTTCAGAATTTGTTTCTTTCTTTCCGTTACGTAAAGCCACTGGACGGTCTGTATCCAACGCCTTTGTTAAAAATTTCTTACGTGAGGCTGGACACGTTAGTAAAGTCATTTCAGATAACGGACCGCAATTCTGATCTGCTGTTTGGTCACGCATGCTTCGGAACCATAAAATCAAACCTGTTTTTATTTCATTGAACTCACCACATTGTAACCCGTCTGAACGGATTATGAAAGAAATCAATAAGCTTTGCAGACTTTATTGTCACAGAAAGCATCAGCATTGGGTCAGATATTTACACTTATTTCAAAACTTGCTGAATGAAATGCCTTATGACTTCACTGCTTTATCACCTATTCTTGTACTGAAGAATGAAGAACCACCGAACAGAATCAGAGAGCTTGTACCTTTCCCGAATACACCTAAACTTCGACACAAAGACATAACTGATTTGGGTATTAAAAATATTAAATCTGCAGCAGACAAAAGGAGAAAACTACACCGTAAAGCAAATGCAAAGAAATTATAAATTGGTCAGAAGGTTCTCATTAAAGCTCATTCAAGGTCACATAAGAGGAAACACTTGAGTCACAAATTCTTTCTGATTTACAATGGACCTTACAGAACCTGACATATACCACATGATAATTGTGTTGAAGTTGAAACTCTGCGTACTAGGAAGAGTAAAGGATTGCACCACATTTCACATGTAAAATCGTTTATTGAAAGATAATCTGCTTTTGAACTTAGTCTTTGCCTTAAAATTTTTCACTTCACGCTACTAGTACGTGTTGTCACACTTAGAAACTGTTGTCATGCAACAATGTTTTGAAGCTATCTATCGAATCTAGAACCTAGGGAACATATTTAGGGAGTAATTACCACTGCATTGTGATAGTGAACAGAAGACACAATGTTACTGTGTGTGTACATTCTTGCTTGTTAGTTGCATGATTATGTAACGACTAAAAGGCTTACATACTTGGAACATATACTGTTAATGAGATTTTAATGCATCATTTTGGTTTACTTGAAAAGACATTCTTTATTTGAAGTAATTTCTGTGAGATTAAAGATGACTTAGTATTTGGTTTCTTTGACAGCTACACGATCATATCAGGACGCTACTAATGTGTGACACAGTTTATATTGTTGTTTTGTGCTGTATCTGCTTTATATCTGCACAGTTTTTCTGGATTATTCTGGAAAGTAATACATGTTTTAGTAGTAACTTTTGTGGTATACCTACAATGAGACAGCCTCTTCTCTAGCACAAAAATACGCTACATTATAGTACTTTCTTGATCACGGTAAGGTACGTAATAACTACGATATCTATACGCATAGCATTTCGCTTTTGTTTATTATGAGGTAAGTACATTGACTTACACAGAACTTTGGTTACGGACGACGATAAATACGACGCTTGGCACATTTTTGCCCTTAAGTAATGACAGATTATGTTACAACGAGACGCACAATTTAGCGCGGCAGTACACGTATTTACGTGATTCATTTTGTACTTAAAACATTTATTTTTAAAGATTTTTGAATTACAAAGAAAGTTTTCCGTGATACATATCATTCCATTGCTGTAATCTGTAACACATGTGGGTATAAATACATTAATCCTCAGGGGATTACACGCTTACTTTGCATACCATGTGTTTGGCAAGCACAAGGGGCCATAGCTAATATGGTATTTGCCTATACAATTTTACACATCGGTACCATATTTCTCTAACACAGAATTACACAGCTATCTAATTATTTGACAGAGAAGCAAACATTCTTTTTACTATGTCATTGACACATGTTTACACAATTACACAGTTGGATAACTGCACACTTATGAAATTGTATTTTGTCTGCACTGTGTGAACTGTTCATACTTTTTCGGAACCATTGTGAAACTATGAAAGCTTTGAATGTAGTATTTGGTAAGGGAGCATGATTTTTGTAGTACGTTTGAGGTAGATGACTTTATTGAAGGTCTTTAAATTATTGATTTGAGATGTGACTGATCTGTTATGATATTATTACGATGACGATGTGTATTATGCTGTTGAGGTATGTTTATGATCAATAAAAGATGCTACCATATATGAGGAATGTGATTATGAGTTTATATGTATATGAATATTGAGTAGTGGTTAGGGACTCACATCTGTGGAAAAGGATGTTGGAAACCAAGAATCGTACTTTAAGAATTATGAAATGTGTGTACATGTGTGAACGTATCACAATGCCCCCAAAAACTTTTTGGATACTGTTATATTTATACGATTTTGTTTCTACGCACTTGCAACGCAAATTCTCAACCTGTGAAATATTTATATGAGACTCACTGCTGTCGTAAATATTTCAGTAAGAAAGTTAAGTGACCTTCACGTAATGCGTAGTGAGCGCCCAGCTGTGCCACCTGCCTGGAGAAATAGCCATTAGTTGGAGAGAGAGAGAGAGAGAGAGAGAGAGAGAGAGAGTGAGAGAGAGTGAGAGAGTGAGAGAAAAAGAGACCATTAACCACGCTATTGACATTCCTTTCTACAAAGCATCGCAAATACGACACGCTCTAGCTTGAAAACATATGATTACACTGTGGAGCTCTTAACTTAAGATATTTACTAAAATGCCTAATGAAATTATGAGAAACATTTTACACCTATTGTCTTTTTAGTTGGGAGATTGCTCATTTTGTTTAATAACTAGTTTCTAGCTGCACAGCAGCATTGGTTAAAATTAAATTTTATAGATGTACTAATGTAAATATTTTATGCCTACAGATCCAGTAAATAATAACTTTATGACCTACTTCAAAAAAACGAAGGAGCACAAAAAGACATTTCCCTTCACAGGAATTGCATACATAATTTTTGTCAATGACTGGTAACTTTTTAGTAGTGTAAGTTAAGGTGATGCATCACTCTAGTATTAAAAGCTAACATAGTTATAAGACATTTCCTATCTTTACTGTGATATTTTTTCTGCTTGAGCTTTGTTATGTTTAGATACAAGTAATAGCCTTTGCTGCTGCTGTTTGCCAGGCATAGTGCTACTAAATTTCACTTTGTATTACTCTGTTAAGCCAGTTTTACTACTGATTTATTTTTCTTGTTGCTGCACATTGTCTCATATTAGTTGTAATCATGCATTTGCTCTGCTAAGTTAGATTTACTGCTGCTTGCTTTGCCAATTTGCATTTTCTTGTCATTGCTGTTTGTCTTAATTGTTTTGTACTGCTGTATTGCCTCGTCCCTTAGTATATATATCTGAGCTCAGTAGATTTAAGTTAGCTTAAGACGGTGTAGAATATATAAGAAACTGACTATGGAGAATAGGGAAGGAATCCATTGAGAAGTTATATGAAAATGATTTGGGCCAAAATGAGTATTGTACAATGAGAAATAATTATTTTGAAAGAAATATGAATAGAATACAGAGAGGAGTTATGGATAGGACTTTTTGGGAATAATGATGAATGAAGGGAGATCTCTAAGAAGTAAAGAAAGTTTTGTTTGCAAAATACTGCAGTAAAACAAACCATGTCCTTTCCTTTTGTATTATTCCGCTATATGTTTGTGTACCCTTGTGTCTTTGTGTTCTTCCTGTCTTTATGTGTTTATCTGATACGATTTATGTTGTAGAATTTTTGTGATACTCAGCTACACTCACTATGACGAGGAATACTGTTATCCTCAAATATAATTTGCATTTATAACATGTTATTTACTTTGTAAAGATGTTTAGACATTATTTATTCTGTTTTGTTTTAATGCTCATATGTGAAATTAATGTTTGAAAAACTATTTTCATTAATTTATATATTTACTTATTTCATAATTCCTGTAACACTTATGTATATGTCTATTTCCATTCTTTTGTAAAGCCTGTACTACTACAAATGTTATCTGTATTTTTATGTTCCTTAGTGATGTATTTTGTACCCTTGTTATTGTATTCTCATGTTATAAAATTGCAATTGACACCAGTTCATCAAATTAAGTAACTTCTAAGCATTCATTTCAATGTACACATTTCTGTTGGTCATAGTATATGCACAATATGTGAAAAAAAAGAGGACTGTTAGTGCTCGCACGTGTGTTAATAATTCAGCAAGGGACTGATTAACAGCATTGCTGGTTCTAAGGACAATTCAAAAAAACTTTGAGTGCACAAGTGGTGGTTTAAGGACTTGCTATTTTGTCCGCAAGACTCTTCGATGTTGATTGTGCACCTGCACAGTCGCAACAGATGACTGCTGGCCGTCTCTACAAGGACTACAGTGGGTCTGAATCTTTGATGGCCAACCAACACCATTATTTCTACAAGGACTGCAGTGGGTCTGCACCTCTGGTGGCCCACCAATACTATAATCTCTATCAGGACTAAAGTGGGTCTGCTCTGTGATGACCTACCTACCTATATTCTTCAAAACTTCGACTGACTCTGCGGTGGGTTTGCTCTGTTGTGACCCATTACTTGTCTGCATGTCAAGAGTCAACACTGTCTTTCCATCGGAAGGACAACAGTACTTCTTCAAGACTGCATGGAAATCCACTACTTCCATGTGCATTTTCTTTTACTGCTCAGACTTTGAGAAAAACACTGAAATTTTACTGTGATGGATGATCAGGACTGTCTTTATGGACTGTGAGAAAATTTTAGCTTTTGACCAACATTGAATCAATAAGTGTGTGCACTTGATTTCTTTGTTATCGTAATTATGAAAAAAATTTTTTCACATCTGCATTGGCCACTGCCCAAAACAATTTGTAAAATTTTTTGTGGGGAGCATGGGGGCTATGTAAGTAGGCTGTTTAGGTTTTTATGTTGGTAACGCCACGTAGCGCTGTATATGAAAATCACTGACTGTGCTGTGTGAAGGCTCTGGTTGGTTTGCATTGTTGGAGTAATATTCGCCATTGTAGTGTTGGGTAGTTGGCTGCTGACAGCACGTAGTGTTCCGCAGTTGGAAGTGACCCGCCAGCGGTGGTGGATGTGGGGAGAGACATGGCAGAGTTTTGAGAGCGGACGATCTGGATATGTGTAAGACTGGATGTCATGAACTCAAATATATATTACGACTTTTGAAGACTTTTAAGGTAAATGCATTGTTTATTCTCTACTAAAATCCTTCGTCTGCTAACTATGCCTATCACTAGTTAATGCTTTCAGTAGTTAGAGTCTTTGATTTAGCTGGCAGTATTGGTGCTCGCTGTATTGCAGTAGTTCGAGTAAGGAAGATTTTTGTGAGATGAATGATTTCTGAAAGGTATAGGGTAATGATAGTCCGGGCCATTATTCGTAGGGATTTTGGAAAGTCAGATTGCGTTGCGCTAAAAGCATTGTGTGTCAGTTTAGTGTTGATCAGAGTAGGTAAAGAGCGAAATGTCTGAGTGCGTTCGGTTCTGCTCAGCTGTTTGAAAATCAAATAATGTAAGAGGTTTATCTGCATAGTAATTAATTAAGTTTTCTAAGGGGACATTTCATTCTCTCACCGATCAATCCCTAGAGATTTACACTGTGGAAAAAATCACCCTGTACATATAATCGTTCCCTTTAGTCGAGACAACTCAACATCTTGCAAACGGCACAACACACGTAAAACGTTTTACTTGAATATTTAATATTAATAAAGCGCACATCTGCCCTTGAAACAACTGACCATCTGCTAAACACCACCCCTCCATGGGCCACATCAATTTCGTATTTTGAAATGGGAACTCACAATCTTGTTGCGTATTCGGTTTGTACGCCAAAAATAGATGTTGTTAACTCAAACCATTGTCCTACGTTCGTCTCAAATGACGTAGTAAACAACAAAGATCAAATGTGCTTTTTTCAATTAAGTACCGTCGAATTTGATTCGGTGTTTCATTTACGATGTAAATGTGTTATCTTCCAGCGGGTGACATATACGTTCGAAATTCTCGTTAGTGTTGCAAATCTGATTGTAAAGTGAAGGATGGTAAGCTGCTGCAGTTGCTGGTTGCTAACTACGTTTAACATTATCCAGGAACAACGGCGTAGGTGTAATTGTTTTCCGTTGCCATTTGGATGCTTGGTTTCGGGGAGTCACCTTCTCTTTAATCATTGTGGTGCTTGGTTTTAGGGAGTATCTGTGGCAGATAAGCCTGACACCATCACTTCACGGACGTTTTACATTATAAGAACGGTCGCTGGTTATATTCCGCCGGTAGCCACGTAGCGGCCAGCATGAAAGTTACGATGGTTGGAGGTAAACACACGCCGGCACCATTAATACTGATTGGGGAGGGTCGAGGACGGCCACTGAAGTTAAGCATTCCCATGGTTTGAGAATGCACCACAATCAACTCCGAAGGAAACAGAAAACTACGTTACCGCGCATGTAGCTAATTTTCCACAGATGTCAGTGTGTAGCCACTTTGTTTGTTCTTAACAATCAGACTTGCAACACTCAAGCGCCGTTTGAACATCACGAACAGGCGCTAGAACTCAACGGTTTACATTTACATAAAAAAGGAAGCGTGTAATTAAATACGTCGGTTCTTCGTTGCAAAAGCAGGCATACTTGATATTTGTGGATTATAGCACCATCTACCACGAATCGGACACAACGGTTTGTATAACCGTACATTTTTTTGGCGTATAATTTGAATATGCAGGAAAAAGCTGGTTCAGGGTGGGTGTGGGGCGTGGGACGGGATGGGATGGGGGGTGGGGGCTACCTTTAAAACAGAAAGTTGACCACACCACGTGTTAGAGGTTAGGAGAGATATCTATATTTGTTTGTTTATGCATACGTGTTTCGGGATATGTGTTCCTCTTACATATTACTAGCTTAGTGCCCGCTGCTGAAGAACGGCCCTTTCCAAATGAACGTCTCACAAAAGGAGAGTCTGGAAGCTGGAGTAAGAGGTCTTTGTTTATCCTGCCTTTTTTCTCTTGTGTTGATATATCCCTAAAAAATTTCAACACATGTTTCCTTAGAAGTCAGTTGGAGTTTTCATAGATTTAGCTTAGACATGTCTTAATATAGCAAAATATTTCCGAAACTTTTCATCTCCTATTCGACCTCGTATGGACTAAATTTTCGAAACTGCTATAACATGTATTTCTTTATTTCTGACCGAGAAACCTAATACCATTTTTCGTGTTTCTAGCTTCAAGATACACTTAATAACGATATATTTCCTAAAAACCCCTCATCGCCTATTTCATCCCGTTAGGGGTGGTACTTCGAAAAAATCCCCTCGCTTGCTTACAGTATAAGATCAACGCCCTCTCCAAATTTCAATTTTCTTTTCTTTGCGATTTCGGGTGGCAGGTGATGAATCAAACGGTCAGGACATAACGTTCTGTGTACAGAGACTGCCGCCCATTATGAGTAATTACTATTAGTTCTTCATCTGGGTGGAATAACCAATATTTCTGGCATCATAGGTTTGTTTCGATGTTATTATTTCGCATATCAAGTGCAAAGCTTATGTGCTAAATATCATATTACTCAAGAAACATAAACTTTCCGGGATTAGGTGTTAGGCCTATACCGGCTATTCCTACAAGAGAGTAAGAGGAGCGATCCGTTATGATAGGTCACGTGATCAGCGTGTCGCCAATTCCTCCAGCTCTTTTACCAACGACTCTCCGGTTGCCGGCTGCGGCTGAGTGAAGGCGTACCAGATCTTCATATATAAAAAAATCTGAGGAGGTACCAATTAACAAAACCGAGGTCTTCCTCGTCCAAGTCAGTGGACGCTAACCGTTCGGCTACGGGGGCGGTGTAATGTTTACTAAAAGGGTATTTAATATAAGCCCAACCTGCGCATCTCAAAGCCGAACAGCAGAATAGCAGAAGAATACATTACTTTCGCTATTGAAATGGTTATTGAGCTCGACGTAAATTCGAAATCTCTCCAGAACTCACATGTTTCACGCAATTACTGTTACATTGTTTCCTCATCTGAGAGGATATTTGTGACTCTTGTACACTTTATGAAAGTAAAAATCAGGTCACAATACACTGAACTCCAAAGATACTTACGTCGAGTGTGCGTGTAGCTGTATCTAGGACCTTGAACGTTATGTTGACTTATACATTAATCGAAGAAGTAGCTTACACTCTTAGCAAGGCTGCCAAGTAACACAAAAGTTTCTATTCCCTGCATTAGGTGACGCTTTTACTGTTTACATTCGTATGTTTATATATTGTCTGATCCCGGAAAAATAAATTTGTTCGTAACTTGTTAATGTTCCACGTTGAACATGTGCGTTTTTTACAAACTGTCCAGGCAATCCATGGCCGCATATCAACGTTGATTACCTTGCTGTGCTTACGTGTACTCACAGCGTTCCCATTAGTGCGTTCCTTTGATCTCTACTCCAAGACGTTCTGTTAGCTCTTTGCGACGAGATTTGGCTCCTTCATAATTTCAAAGGACAGCTGCAAAGAGAAAGCATCAACAGCCAGTTTCCAAGTAATCGGCGCCAAACTTAGCGGGAATACGACGTGTTCCTTGACAACAGAAGGGAGGGAAATTTATTTGAGGTGTGTGTAAAACACCACCTCAGTTTCTGTAGGGAAATGTTTTAATTTCCATTATCGCTTGCATTATTTAAACATTATCAGATGGCAGATGCATAAGACTTTGCAGAGCGTTTCGGTCGGCACGGAATTAATACATTTCCTTAATTCAATCGAGGTGATGTCTTACATATACTACTTTACTGCTACTGCAGTTCAGGGATGTGAAGTTTTTACTGTAATTCCTGTATAATTAATAACCGGATCTATTTCGAATGGTTATTCTCTGATATAAGAACTGGATGTTTAAAGCCCTCTAAATGTCACTTTTGCTTTTTATTTGTAGAACGGTTTTATTTTCGTCTGATATAATCTGACTGCAAAAGAAAATGTTAGTGAAAGAATCTGCGAGATGTAATAACTATTCCTGATCTCTGAATCTCATGTTGTTAATGGTGAAGAGTGTCTTGATCTATGTTTCAAATGATGGATTCGAAAGCATGCTAATAATGTGCTTTGTTTTATCTGCACCATGACGGCGAACGCTGGTTGAGAGCAACACTTGTAAGATGCCACTTGTTTTCTACTAAACCTCCAGGTGTCTCAGATTAGTTAGTAATCTGTAGAGCATGAGAGTGCTTTTCCACCCGGTACTTACAGAGATTACGACAACCCGGTCAAAAATGGCTCCAAGGACTATGGAACTTAACTACTGAGGTCATCAGTAGACTTAGAACTACTTAAACCTAACTAACCTCAGGACATCACACACATCCATGACAGAGGCAGGCTTCGAACCTGCGACCGTAGCAGCAGCACGGTTCCAGACTGAAGCGCCTAGAACCGCTCGGTTACAGCGGCTGGCATGACAACCCGTCCTGAGATTATATTAATGAGTCCTCGTACAGGAATTCTTCCGGCCTGTTTTGTCGGAAAGCCATCTTAACTGATCCAGAATCAAATTTTCACTCTGCAACGGAGTGTGAGCTGATATGAAACTTCGTGGCAGATTAAAACTGTGTGCCGGGCCAAGATTCGAAATAGGGACCTTTGCCTTTCGCGGGCAAGTGCTCTACTGACTGAGCTACCCAAGCACGACTCACGCCCTGTCCTCACAGCTTTAATTGTGCCAGTATTTAGTCTCTCACAGTTTTAATCTGCCAGGAAGTGTCATCCTAACTGATGTTCCTCGCAGAGGCAATAACAGCGTCATTGGATTTACTAGAGAATGCAATTCTATGCACTGCAATTTCAAATTGATGAAAGCAGGAAGGTACAGGGCAACAATTATTGAACTATACGAAATCAGATCGTCATAACTTCTTAACGTTTTGCGTTGGGACGTTCAAAATGCTAGGGTGGTTGCGGGGCATGATGGGAAATACTATTCGCGTGTACAATTTGGTTTAGCGACGAAGCCCACTTTCTCTGGCATTGCTTCGCCAATAAGCAAAATTGACGCATTTGAAGGACTGAGAATCCGCATTTCTCGATCGAGAAATGTGTACACCCTCAACGGATGTCTGTGTGGAGTGTAATGTCCAGTTACTGAACAATCGGTGCGATACCCCTTGATGGCATGGCGACTACCGAACGTTACGTGAAGGTTTTGGAAGATGATTTCATCCCCATTATCCAAAGTGACCCTGATTTCGACAATATGTGGTTCATGCAAGACGACGCTCAACCCCATCGAAGGAGTGTTTGATGTCCTGTAGGAGCCCTTCGGGGACCGCATTCTAGCTCTGCGTACCTGTTGGCCACTGGCTTGGGCCGCGACTGGCCGCCATGTTCTCCAGATGTGAACACATGTGAATTCCTTTTTTGTGGCTATATTGCAGACATGGTGTACAGCAGTATCCACAAAACCATTGCTGCCATGGAAAGCCATTTATAACGTCATCGACAGCATCAGTATCCCGATTCATCAGCCAGTCAAGCAGAATTCTGCTATTCGTCTGCGCCATATCATCGCCAATGGTGACAGGCATATCGAATATGTCCTAACCTAAATCGGAATATCTGTACTGACGTTTACATGTTGAATTAAGTGTGTGCACGCCGTGGTTTGTAACTAATTTACGTTTCTTTTTTTCGTATACTTCAGTAATTGTCACCGTGTATATTAGTTGAAATAAGGTTCGTGGATGCCCTTGTGACGTGCTTATTAAATAAAACACCGTAATCCCGTAGTAATGAAACAACATATATCCTAACAACTCAAAACTAACAGTTTCTTGAGAATACGGGTCTTACGACAGAGCTAGATGTAAAGGCATCCTGTCGGTGAATGGCGAGTGTGGCGCTCAGTCTAGATCTTTCACTTACATTCGCGAAACGTCGTAGCTGTTCAAATAACTTCGTTATCATAAACATTATTTGTCTGTTTATTGAAATGACTGCTTTCTCACATGGTAATATTGTTGTGAGAAATTGTTTACGACCAGTATGCTTCTCCTTGTATCTCAAGTGGAAAAAGTGGACTTCTATTAGTAAATGTTTATTATAGAGAATTACTTGCTCGTGTCAGAATGGCTGTGGTTTTCCTACGTATCGTGCGCTGGTGTAACTGCATTTCTCACAGCAAGCCGCAGAATCTCATTCAACCGTTCACCGGCAATACCAAATGGTCCAGTGTCTACTTCAGCCAGTGTGGGAACTGAAATCTTATTCCCGGCTATGCGTTCTGCAGTGCCTCCTCAGATTACTCAATGCTACTGATAACTGAAGACACGATGTAAAACGTACATTCTGAAAATAAGAAAATAAAATGTAATCTGAAAATAAGTGGCACCCTATCCTCTCCTTTTAGAGCGAAATCAGTATACATTTTCGTTAAAATAAATTTTGTGACAAGATGTTTGAGAAAGCAGCAATTCTCAGTTGGATGGATTTTTTCAGTTATACATTACGATTGTAGAAAATTTTAGAAAAGCATTCATTGACTGGAGGTTTAACAACGATCAGTGTAAAATATTAAAAATTGGTAAAACAGACTCAGTCACAACAGATGTTTACTATAGCTGACAACCGATGTCGGTCTATAATATAGACCATCTCCAGGCTGTAAGCACCATAACTGCTGAGCAGCTGACGTCAGTGTTCTTACCGATCTTGCAGCGTCCTCTAGCACCAGCCACCATCGTGATGCTTACGGGCTGTCGATGGTCGAAATTGTAGATTGAAACCAGTTGCCAGCTTCAATAAACATCTGTTGCGATCGAAACTGTTTTACTGAATTTTGATATTATCGCTCACTTTTATTCTTCGCACCAACTGGTAATGTACAAAACCGGTACGGATTGCTCAACGTTAGTCAGTCATATTAGTCACCTCGCCGATCACTGAAATAAGTCTGTACTTGTTTCATTGTTTTATTTCTAATGCTTGTGGTATTGTTGTACCTTCGACGTCTAATCCCAATACTAATTTTATTAAATCCTTACTCGCGCTCCCACGACAATCATACCCAACTATGTCCTCTTACTGCTACAGGCCGACTTCCGTGGATGTGCCGTCCCTGCAGTCCGATGTTTCTATCTGCTTTACACATTTTGATAACGAGAACAGTGCACTGGAGTAGTCAGCAACGGAACAGGTGCATTTCATGTGAGCGTCAGACGCTCATTCTGTTCTTCTGAACGACTCATTTCTTTAGTGTTCTTTCATAATCAAGTTGTTACATGAAAGAGGCACTGAGTTCACGGAAAAATTCAGACAGACTTAAAGGTAAGTTGGAGGATATGGTCACCTTATATCATAAACAGTTGATACGGGATGTTCAAAAAGTCTCTCCGCAGTGCTGTATAATTTTTAGCTGCGCTTGCAGTATGATTGTTCGCCTGCCGGTGTTATTTCCCTTCAAGTGGACTCTCCCAACATTCCACTGTTTCATTTATTTCAGCCAGCGTCAATAGTATCGTTGGTGTGTGTCGTTACGTGTTGACGTGAATGTTTAAGTTCAGTTCCTTTGTTCGTATGTTTCGTTTTTGTCACTGTTAAAATGCTAGCCATTGGAGAACGTGTGTTTTTAGTCGAACAAATGTTCAAAGCTGGCAGTAAATACACAGTTTCAGTCTGTCAAACATTTAATTCAGTCTTCCCGGAGACAACACTCCCACATCGCGATAGTGTGCGAGGTTTGATTAACAAATTTCGAAGTACGGGTTCAGTGACAGATGTACCGAGAAGTGGTCGTGCTAGCTCTTTGTCTGAGAATAAACTACTCGATATTTCCGGTAAAATGTCCATGAGTCCGAACAAGTCAGTAAACAAACTCGCCCAGTAAATCGATGTTGGTGTCAGAACGACCAACACAGCTGTAAGGAAAAAATTAGAATTTTTCCATACAAAGTGACAGTTGTGCCAGAACTGAAAATTAGTTATGGCAAGAGACTGCATTATTGTCAATGGTTCAAAAATGTCGTTCAAAAAAGTGGAAGGGATATTCTCAATGTAATGTTTTCCACTGATGAGGCGTGGTTTCATTTATTCAGGTACATGAACTCGCAAAATTCTCGTATGCGGAGTACTGCAAATCCGTTATGTATTCATGAGGAACCACATCATTGTGTGAAAATAGGAGTTTGGATTGCAATTTCTAGACGTCGGATTGTGGCTCCCATATTTTTCAACGATACTACAGTGATATTCTGTACCCATTCATAGAAGAACTTGTGTTAAGTGAAATACTGAACGGTTATTTTCAACACGATGGAGCAACCGCGTACATAGCTCGCGTTTCATTGTCACTGCTTACTGATGTTCCTGGTGATCGCATAATTTCACAGGGACTCTGGCCTCCACGATCGCCTGACCTAACACCACCTGACGGTTTCTTCAGGGGTGCAGCGAAAGCAATTGTCTATAAAAACCGTCCAAAATCCATCGATGAATTGAAAACTGCAATACCCACTTTCACTGCTTCTGTTACAGAAGAAAAGCCACAGCTTGTGTTTGCAAACATCATTAGACGAATAGAATTGTGTATCCAACAACAGGGAGGGGTCATTTTCAACATTTAATGTGAAAATGTGTAAGTAAAAATGACTATTCAATAAATTAACAATTTTTATTTCACTGAATTTCATTTCGGTAAATTCACAGCGGAATACAGCACGCGCGGCTGACAATTATACGGCATTGCGGAGAGACTTTTTGAACACCCCGTAGTTACTGCAGCACAATGTGAAACAGGCACTGTAAACAGGGTTCCAGTCAATAATTTTACGATTAGTTGCGTCCACAGTCCTGCAATATTTTGCAAAAATGCTTAATGCAGGAAAAACATGCCCTTATCCACTTCATAGTGACCTGTTAGTTGAGAATTGCTTAGTAGGCCGAAATCGGTATGCGGCGAAACGATACGAGAGGCTATAAGAAATAGTATGTCGGCTAAGGCTCTCAAGGCTACTAAATTATAAACTAGATTTCCGTCAGGAATGTTCAGGCGCTTTTAACAGACACACGACGTACCAGACAAAGCGATAAACGGATAACAAATGATATACTAAGCATCCGACTACAATGTAGCACGTAATACAGTTCCAGCAAGTAACAATGATAATACAAAAAGTCCTTACAAAATTTATAATCACATATCAACGAAAGCATATACATAAACGTATAAACATATTGGAACACGTGAGGCAATACTGACGCAACGACTTATCTTAGAAGCTAGATTAGGAAAAGGCGAACCTAGGTTTCTAGCATTTGTAGACTTAGAGAAAGCTTTTGACAATGTTGACTCGAATACTCTTTCAAATTCTCAAAGTGGCATGGGTAAAATACAGGGAGTGAAAGGCTATTTACAATTTGTACAGAAACCAGATGGCTGTTACAAGAGTCGAGGGGCATGAAAGGAAGCAGTTTTTAGGAAGGGAGTGAGACAGAGTTGTAGCTTATCCCCAATGTTATTGGAGCTGTATATTGAGCAAGCAGTAAAGGAAAGAAAAGAAAAATTCGGAGTAGGAATTACAATCCATGCAGAAGAAATTAAAACTATAAGGTGCAGCGATGACATTGTAATACTGTCAGAGACAGCATAAGACTTGGAACAGCAGCTGAACGAAGTGGATAGTGTCTCGAAAGGAGGATGTAAGATGAACATCAACAAAAGCAGAACGAGGATAATGGAATACAGTCGAATTAAGTCGGGTGATGCTGAGGGAATTTGATTAGGAAATGAGACACTAAAAGTAGTCAAGGAGTTTTGCTATTTGGGGAGCAAAATAACTGATGATGGTTGAAGTAGAGAGGATATAAAATATAGACTGGCAATGGCAAGGAAAGTGTTTCTGCAGAAGAGAAATTTGATAACATCGAGTATAGATTTAAGTGTATTTGTATGGAGTGTAGCTATGTATGGAAGTGAAACATGGACGATAAATAGTTTAGAGAAGAAGAGAATAGAAGCTTTCGAAATGTGGTGCTACAGAAGAATGCTGAAGATTAGATGGGTAGATCACATAACTAATGAGGAGGTAATGAATAGTATTGGGGAGAAGAGGAGTTTGTGGCACAACTGGACTAGAAGAAGGGATCGGTTTGTAGGACATGTTCTGAAGCATCAAGGGATCACCAATTGAGCATTCGAGGGCAGTGTGGAGGGTAAAAATTGTAGAGGGAGCCCAAGAGATGAATACACGAAGCAGATTCAGAAGTATGTAGGCTGCAGTACGTACTGGGAGATGAAGAAGCTTGCACAGGATAGAGTAGCATGGAGAGCTGCATCAAATCAGTCTCAGGACTGAAGACCACAACAACAACAACAACAACTAGAAACAAAAGTACTACTGAACTTCACTCCACTTCCCATGTTGTACATTAGGAGACATTTACTTTATTCGATTACGAGGTGAGGTTTTATAGAGAATACTATTATTATCAGAGCCAGTAATGTTATAGTTAACGTGGTAAATACATACAAATAACAAGTGGTAAGCAGATGCAATTAATAATGATTCCGAGGAGAAATGTTGTCTTTCCTAAAACATTTCTGATGGAGAGAGACGAACCTACAAGCGACAGATTTGCGAAAAACTTGCACAAAAAACACGTTCTTTGTTAAAGTCTTGTTTCTTTATCAATTCATTCTGTGACAAATATGTTTTTTTAAGCAACTGAATGCCCGCTCTGTAGGGTGTAAATGACATATGTTGGTGTAAAATTACGTTGCGGCCGTCAATGGCTAATCAAATAGCAGGCGGAGATTCTGAATATCTAGCTTTTGTAACGCGTGTCAGTATTTAAGGCACTGTTTTACAATGCTCAGAGACTCTGACAAAAACTCTACTTTTGGATTTAATTTGATTTATAAGGAGGAATTCTCAACTTCTATCGGTAAAAGTATAATAATTTTTTTTTGTACTCCAGTGAGAACGTGTTATACTACCAACGCTAAATGTTGCACTCGACAGTCACATTCTTCTCAACAAATCGAACGAGTAGTTATCCAGAACAGAGTACAGGAGTAGGAATCAGTTAAATCATCTTTCAAATTTTCTAGATCTTCTTAATTTCCATGTTTGTAAGGGGATACTGCACAGTACATTGGCTACACACAACACATTAATTACGGTCTTTCCTTTTTATTTGCCTATCTTTTTTCGTGTTTCACCCTCCGTCCTTTGGAACATCAGTCATCTTTCCACGAGATGGCTGGCCGGGGTGGCCGAGCGGTTCTAGGCGCATCAGTCTGGAACCACGCTACGGTCGGAGGTTAGAATCCTGCCTCGGGCATGGATCTGTGTGATGTCCTTAGGTTAGTTAGGTTAAAGTAGTTCTAAGTTCTAGGGGACTAATGACCTCAGACGTTAAGTCCCACAGTGCTCAGATTTAAGATTAACAATTAATTTTTCAACGACCAAAAAACAGAGTACCTTATCTTTAAAACAAGATTACAAGACACCTAGCTGGCCGATGTTGAGCTGTCAAGTATTTTGAGACCTGCTGTGACAGTGAAAACCAGTTGTTAATTGCCTGTAAACTTATTGTTGATAGTTAATCCTAAATTAACAGAAAAATTTTTAACTGCTTGGTGGAGCGGAATAACTCCTGTTGTGGAATGTACTTAATCGTTTATGGCACGAGTGCTCTTAAACACATAATCAACGTAACGGTTAAATTATATTTTGTCAACTGATATAGAACTTTCTCTTCGGACAAGGCATATCTACACAGGTAGTCATTAAAACTGCAGCACGATGAAGACGACATGGAACAAGCGTTACATTGGCTTATAGTGGACGCTTGCTTGGATATGCAAATGATTAACATTCCGGCGAAAGTGCGTAATAGTAATAGGAGAATGTCATCCATACATATTATAAAAATGTATGTACGTATGTTCCTAAACCACTGAACCGATTTCAACCAGACTTGGTACACATATCACTTACTGTGGGGAAAGAATTGCTGTGGAAAGAGGATGCACCTACTTGTAAAAGGGATGGGGGTAAGACTGAGAAAGCGGCTTATCTCACAATGCACAAATAGCAATATCTGTATTCACATAGTATTTGAGAATGAGAGCACTTAGTGACTTGCAACAAACTTTACACACAATGTTGAACCTTTGCGAAACCTTTTCTCTGTGACAGCCCCCACAGAGTGATCGCTGACAGTCCCCACAGAATGATGGAAAGAAAACAAATGATCGCTTACTATAGTTTTCGCTGTTCATGCAGTACAACTGTCACATAAGGCAGAACATTTTAATTTACTACTCGTTCACAACTAAGTGTATTCGCGACACATTTTGAAGACACAAATCACATAACAATGGTCACTATATCATGCGACTCATAGAACACTATATAGGAACGTCATTAACATTGAGCTGCGTGGAAACGAAACTGCAAGATGAATTTGCAACCCAAGAATATTCTCTTAAACCATCAGAACGATTTAAACCAAACTTGGTATCCATATTAGTACCTGGAAAGGTATCTTGTGGTGGAAAGCAGCATCTTATTCAAACGGCAACAGTAACTCGGATAGACAAGGGACCAGGAGGAGACCGAGAGAGGAAGGAGATGGACGCAGATAGGTGAGGAAAGAGATGAAAAGAGAAAGGGAAGGACGAGGGGACATAAAAGAAAGACGAAGAGCAGTGGGGAGGCAGAAGTGGCCAGAGAGAGCGAGTGGAGGAGATACACAGACCAAGGGAAACTGAGGAGACAGAGATGATAAGAGGAGGTGATAATGAGTGTGAAGGGCCTGGAAGAGATGCAGAAGGGGAGGAGAAATTGGACATGGGAATGAGTGGAGGTGATGGACAAAGAGATGGCAAGGAGGAGATGGACAAAGAGAGGGGGGAGGTGGTGTGGAGGGAGCCAAGGATAGATGGATGGAGGGTGAAGGAGCAGACGAGAGAGAGAGAGAGAGAGAGAGAGAGAGAGAGAGAGAGAGAGAGAGAGAGAGGCAGGAGTTCATTGACAGTGAGTGGACAAAGAGAGGGTGTGTGGGAGACTGTGGCGGCGGTACGTGATGGAAGACATATATACGGGGAGAAGATGGACATGGAGAGTGGCAGGAGGAGATAGACATGGAATGGGGCGGGAGGAGATGGACAGGGAGTGAAGGTTGGAGATTGCAGGTAGAGAGAGGGCTGGGAATGATGGACAGAGGGAGCTGGAGGTAGAAGGTGAACAGAGAAAAAGAGGGAGCAGGAAAAAAGGCAGAGGGAGGGAAAAGTAGGAGCTGGTCAAAACAGGGGGAGGTGAAGGCAGATAGAGTGGAGCGGATAGACAGGTGGAGGGTCATGAGAAAATCAGCAGAAAGAGAGACAGAACGACAGGTGGGAGGGCGGGTGGAGGAAGGGGCAAGGGGAAGGTGGAAGAAATTGAGGGGGAGGATGAAGGGATGGACTAATAAGAGACTGGAATAAATACATACCCTGACAACATGGTGTACTCAGCTAATATGTGTATAAATAAAGACAGAGCGAAAGGTTTGTGATTCAGATTCCACATTGTAGTGTTGGTCGTGAGCTTGTTATGTTTCGTGTTACACATAGGAATGACTACCATCACTCGCTGGATTCGAAACTGGCTAGATTGTGGCCATTAGATGCTGTGGTTTGTTGCTCGCGTTGGACTGGATCCACGACTTTGACGTGAATAAGGGACCAATAGGTTCACGCGGATCATACTTCCCCCCACGCAGGATCTCCACTATTCAATGGGCCTAATTCTCCAGCGAATGCTAGAATTTGTTCGTTCGTCTGGTAGACTACGTCACATACTTTCAGTCAAAAAAGATTTTGGTTTGTAGCATAATAAATAGAAACAGAGAACTAGACAGTACGACTATGTCTGGAACGCCACGGTCAGTCACCATGGCGACCATTGTTGCGGCTTCCTTCTACAAGGCAGCAGAAGAAGCGCTGCCGACAGTAGTGTGCTAAACAACAGTGGACACAGGAGCGGGGCGAAGACGTCTATTCAGAGCCCAAATTTTTGTGGGCACAAATATGAAGAACATATCCACGTGTGAAGCCTCCGAGGGGAAGAGCGTTGCCAGACTACTTTCGTCGTCGTCATTTGATTCCCGCATGGGCGTGACAGTATGGAGTGCCACTAGTTACAGCAAGGGACCCGACTGTGTACACCCTTCTGCCAAGTAAGTGTGTCCGTTGGGAACTTGAGAAGCATCGGAAGTGATGGAACACCTGACCCACCTGTGACATCCCAGTACGCTTCCTACTTCAGCCGCAGTCTCTAGGATAGCTTCATATTGCCTGTGGAAATGTGAAAGATTTTTTAATAAACATTTCTAATTTCTTACCCATTACTATTGTGTCATGTATATGACACATCACATTCATCTACAAATAATACACTCCTGGATATGGAAAAAAGAACACTTTGACACCGGTGTGTCAGACCCACCATACTTGCTCCGGACACTGCGAGAGGGCTGTACAAGCAATGATCACACGCACGGCACAGCGGACACACCAGGAACCGCGGTGTTGGCCGTCGAATGGCGCTAGCTGCGCAGCATTTGTGCACCGCCGCCGTCAGTGTCAGCCAGTTTGCCGGGGCATACGGAGCTCCATCGCAGTCTTTAACACTGGTAGCATGACGCGGCAGCGTGGACGTGAACCGTATGTGCAGTTGACGGACTTTGAGCGAGGGCGTATAGTGGGCATGCGGGAGGCCGGGTGGACGTACCGCCGAATTGCTCAACACATGGGGCGTGAGGTCTCCACAGTACATCGATGTTGTCGCCAGTGGTCGGCGGAAGGTGCACGTGCCCGTCGACCTGGGACCGGACCGCAGCGACGCACGGATGCATGCCAAGACCGTAGGATCCTACGCAGTGCCGTAGGGGACCGCACCGCCACTTCCCAGCAAATTAGGGACACTGTTGCTCCTGGGGTATCGGCGAGGACCATTCGCAACCGTCTCCATGAAGCTGGGCTACGGTCCCGCACACCTTTAGGCCGTCTTCCGCTCACGCCCCAACATCGTGCAGCCCGCCTCCAGTGGTGTCGCGACAGGCGTGAATGGAGGGACGAATGGAGACGTGTCGTCTTCAGCGATGAGAGTCGCTTCTGCCTTGGTGCCAATGATGGTCGTATGCGTGTTTGGCGCCGTGCAGGTGAGCGCCACCATCAGGACTGCATAAGACCGAGGCACACAGGGCCAACACCCGGCATCATGGTGTGGGGAGCGATCTCCTACACTGGCCGTACACCACTGGTGATCGTCGAGGGGACACTGAATAGTGCACGGTACATCCAAACCGTCATCGAACCCATCGTTCTACCATTCCTAGACCGGCAAGGGAACTTGCTGTTCCAACAGGACAATGCACGTCCGCATGTATCCCGTGCCACCCAACGTGCTCTAGAAGGTGTAAGTCAACTACCCTGGCCAGCAAGATCTCCGGAGCTGTCCCCCATTGAGCATGTTTGGGACTGGATGAAGCGTCGTCTCACGCGGTCTGCACGTCCAGCACGAACGCTGGTCCAACTGAGGCGCCAGGTGGAAATGGCATGGCAAGCCGTTCCACAGGACTACATCCAGCATCTCTACGATCGTCTCCATGGGAGAATAGCAGCCTGCATTGCCGCGAAAGGTGGATATACACTGTACTAGTGCCGACATTGTGCATGCTCTGTTGCCTGTGTCTATGTGCCTGTGGTTCGGTCAGTGTGATCATGTGATGTATCTGACCCCTGGAACGTGTCAATAAAGTTTCCCCTTTCTGGGACAATGAATTCACGGTGTTCTTATTTCAATTTCCAGGAGTGTATTTATAGCAAAATTAACATTTTCGAAATGTAGTCTAGTCTCTGAGATGAAATCTTTCATCATTGTAACACGAAATCGCCTGTTGTCAGTGCTCTACTGACCTATATGGGAACAAAGAGAGTTTGACTGCTACTGTGGCGCGAGTGTGCTCTGTATGTCTCGTGCATGGAAACTATTTGATCATGTCTTACTGAGAGACTGGAAAGCCATTACTCACCAGCCACTATGTTTGATGAATTCTGGGAGAGAGCCCTAGCAGTATAGAACGACATACCTGTATCTGTCATCCAAGCTCATTCCAACTCAGTAAGCAGCCGGGTTAAACTTATTGTTGCTGAATGAGATGGCAGTATCATGTATGAAATTTCGTACCATTTACAATGAGGCAACAAGTCAAGGGATAGCAATATGCACATATACACACGACAGGTGTACTGCATACACAAGGCGTAAAAGGGCAGTGCATTGGCGGTAGTATAATTTGTACTCAGATGATTCACGTGAGAAAGTTAAGTGAATAAGGCCGCACGACGTAAGTTAACAGATGCTGAATGCGGAATAACAGTTGAGCTAAATGGATGGGACATTCCATTTCGAAAATCGTTACAGAATTCAATATTTCGAGGTCCATAGTGTCAAGGGTGTGCAGAGAGAATACCGAATTTCAGGAATTTCATCTCACTACAAATAATGCTGTGGGCAGTGGCCTTAACGAACCAGATCTGCAACGTTTGTGAAGTCAATGATAACAGATAAGCAACGCTGCGTGAAATGTGGGACGTACGGCGAACGTATCCGTTAGGATAGTGAGGAGGAATGTGGAGTTAATAAGCTATGGCAACAGGCGATTGACACGAGTGCCATTGCTAACAGCAGCAACTTTGTGCACTCGTGACCGTATCGGTCGGGCTCGACTATAAAACCATAGTCTAATCGGACGAGTTCCGATTTCGGTTGGTAATAGCTGAAGGTAGGGTGCGAGTGTGCGGCAGACCCAAAATGGTTCCAATGGCTCTGAGCACTATGGGACTTAATATCTGAGGTCATCAGTCCCCTAGAAATTAGAGCTACTTAAATCTAAGTAACCTAAGGACATCACACACATCCATGCCCGAGTCAGGATTCGAACCTGCGACCGTAGCAGTCGCGCCGTTACGGACTGAAGTGCCTAGAACCGCTCGGCCATCGGGGCAGGCTGCCGCAGATCGCACGAAACCTTGTCAGCAAGGCATTGTACAAGCTGCTGATGGCTCTATAACGGCATGGGTTGTATTTATGAGGAATGGTCGGGGTGTTCTGGTCCAACTGAATAGATAATGGGCTGGAAACGGTTACGTTGACCATTTGCAGCCATTCATGGACTTCAAGTTCCCATACAACGATGGAATTTATATGGATGACAATACTATATATATAGCGTAGCCGTAATTGATCGCTGCTTGTTTTAATAACATTTTTGACAGTTCGAGTAAATCCTTAGGTCACCCAGATTGTTCGACATGAGTCCCATCGAAAATTTATGGGATGTAATGCTGAACTTGCAATTATAAACGGCTCTATAGGCGTATCAGTATTTGAGCAGGGGCTTCCTACGAATTGTTGAGTCCATGCCACGTCGACATGCTCAACTACGCTGCTCAAAAGGAGACCGGAAAAGATATTACTATCCCATGACTTGTCACCTCGCTACGGTCGCAGGTTCGAATCCTGCCTCGGGCATGGATGTGTGTGATGTCCTTAGGTTAGTTAGGTTTAAGTAGTTCTAAGTTCTAGGGGACTGATAACCACAGATGTTAGGTACCATAGTGCTCAGAGCCATTTGAACTTGTCACCTCAGTGTATATTGACAGATTACCCACAACTATAGTATGACACATAAAAAGTAAAATTCGGTTGTTGTTGTTGTGGTGGTCTTCAGTCAGTTTGATGCAGCTCTCCAAGCTACTCTATCCTGTGCTAGCCTCTTCATCTCCGAGTAACTACTGCAACCCCATCCTTCTGCATCTGCTTAGTGTATTAATTCCTAGGTCTCCCTCTATCATTTTTACCCTGCACGCTTCTCTCCAGTACTGAATTGGTAATCCCTTGATGCATCAGAGCGTGTCATTCCCACTAATCCCTTCACCTAGTCGAGTTGTGCCACAAATTCCTCTTCTCTCCAATTGTATTCAATATCTCCTCACTATTTACGTGCTCTACTCACCTATCTTCAGTAATCTTATGTAGCACCACATTTAGAAAGCATCTATTCTTATCTTATATAAACAATTTATCGTACATGTTTCTCTTCCATACATGGATATAGTGTAAGTTGCCCTGAGTCTGCTGCACCTAAAATGTGTGTTTCTTTACCTGTTGTTTTTATTGCCATCTGATCTTTACTCTCTTCAAGAATTGTAAGTATCATTTTGATATCTTGTCAAATGAATAACCGTCAATCTCAAGCAGATATAAGTGCTAATCTGCACAATGAAACTTGTATACTTGCGACTTTTCTCTGCATTTGCATTATTTGCAATTCTGTGTAATATTAGTATCTACGCAATTGAAAGATTGTTTTTACACTCCTGGAGAACTATAACTTTTGTTATCCTGTGTAATGAAGTATTATAAATGTCAGGTGGAGATAAGTGTTTACATGCACAAGATGATACTTGCATATTATTTCTTCTTGACTGCATTGTATGGCTCATTAGTTCCCTATAATGTACATAACCTACATAATCTTATGCTTACGTGCATGTATTCTACCACTTTTGTAACCGAAACGATGCTACTTTCCTCAATTTTGCTATGTAAGAATTTTGCATTTGCTCCTTTACAACGTGTTAGGCAAGAATAACCCCACGAATTCTTAAATGTGAAGGTGGAGGGTTATTAAAGTTGGACACTAAGACTTGATTGTAAAGTTTACCAATGATTTTGCTGTGGTCTGCATACACAGACTATGAGTGTGACATATTATTATCGCGAGTAATAGGAGCGAAGAGTTGAGAGGAATCGGAAGTGGTCGGATGCAGCCTGTGGTGGAGAAAAGCCGCGCAAGATGAGATAGGTCACAGCCTGCCGTGATCGTGCAAGTAGCGCCGGAGGAGGCTTTGGTATTAATTGCGGATTTTTGGTAATTTGCCTTCTTTTATTGTGCGTAGATGTTGCTTGCTTGCGAACTGGAGGTATTTTGTCAGATTTGTTATTCTTATATTGAGGGTAATATTCGTATCTTTGTTGTGGGCAGAGACGTGTTAATTGAATCTAGACGCTGTGAAATAAGTAAGGTCTTTGTAAGGTTTGTCAATGTTAAAAATTATGTATTTTTTGAATATTGTAAGTAATGTCTTGACCATTCAGTTTAGATATTTTAAAAATGTGGTAGTAGTTGCTGCAGTTATTGAGACCTTGCAGCCCGCATCTCGTGGTCGTGCGGTAGCGTTCTCGCTTCCCACGCCCGGGTTCCCGGGTTCGATTCCCGGCGGGGTCAGGGATTTTCTCTGCCTCGTGATGGCTGGGTGTTGTGTGCTGTCCTTAGGTTAGTTAGGTTTAAGTAGTTCTAAGTTCTAGGGGACTGATGACCATAGATGTTAAGTCCCATAGTGCTCAGAGCCATTTGAGACCTTGCATTGCATGCTGAATGAATCGCAGTATTAATTTTGAAATATTTCAGCGTGTCGCTGATCACTCTGTTGCAGCTTCAAGACGAGGTAAGTTCTCAGATGCGTACAGGAGCATTGCAGAACAATTATTAGGAGCTGTAAAAATATTTTAAAACTCGTAGTTAGATACATGAGAACTGATGATTTGTAGGAATAACAATTAATTTCTGTTTTTTTCAATTCTCAATCAGTATACTTTTATTGTCAAAGAAGCAACGTCACATGTTTCCGTAAGCCTTCACCAGAACTAATAATAATTAAAAATAATTATTCCAACTATTCTCTATAATAATTTCTTCAGTCGTCGCTTTGACTAACGTGCCTTTATGACAGATACGTTCCTGAAGGACTGAGATCTGACACACAAAACTACGTTAAATATAAAAAAAGATCCCAGCTTGATATTTGTCCAGGTACCCAACGAACAATGTAACCCTACGGACGTCTGCTGAACTGACAAAGTCACGGTTTATTATGATGTATGTGGCACCTCCGTTAATGCTGCCGCAGTTTCTAAACGTTTTCTGGTGGGATCTAAAGGGGTATCACAGACGAAATCGCTGGTTTTTCCTAATAGGTTACCACTGACATGATAGGGAACTGTTCGTACGTGGGCGCAGTCCGTGGTTTGTGCATTAGCAACGACTCACCGATTAGGACACAACTGCGAGGCAACAGGCTCCAGGATGTGGACGACTGGCGTTGCCGGCGTAAGGCCATGAATGTATTGCACACTCGGCGAATGGATTTCTGATTGATGGACCGCGAAGCGATCGGTGTCAAACTGAGAGAACCGTGAACCGTGAACTTCCGATGTTGACTGACTGGAGAGCGAGCGTATGGCCGAAAAAAGGGGTAACCATGTCAGTGGTACGTGATTCGTGAGATATTGCCAGTGACAGCAGCACTGCATCTGGGGCAGTATGCAGCTGCTACCTGGCATCGTAACAGCTGCTGGTGAGATATGATCTCTGCAGTTGTATTTCTGGCATACCGGCAGGGTGAAACCCGCGGTACATTGATGTCTGGTTAATAGCTGTGCCTTACGTCAAGCTAAGGTCCAGCTTCTAGATATTCAGAATCATAATAGTGTATCATAATCGCTGTTTAATTTTCGCATGTTTAGTTTTAGCCAAAATGAAGAAGGATAAGAATTACAAGATTTTATGGTCCCATGTTTCACACAGTGACGTAACAGAAGATACAAGTCTCGTGTTACGATTAATATTGACTGAAGATAATGTCACGACAGTCATTCAAAAGCTCATCAGTCTTGGTGTGTTTATCATTTGAGAGGAGAAATAAACAGAAATTGCCCTATCAGACCGTCTGTTTTAAAGTTGTGCAAATTACATTATCTACGTACATGGGAGGTCAGTCTCTCTGAACAGGGGCCGTTTTTCAAACTGCCATTGCCAGTATTCATTTTATATCCTCTTTACTTTCACCATCATCAGTTACTTTGCTGCCCAAACAGCAAAAGCTCGTCTACTACTGTAAGTGTGTCATTTTCTAATCTAATTCCCTCAGCAACACCTGATTTAATTCGGCTACTTTACATTATCCTCGTTGTGCTTTTGTTGTTCTTCATCTTCAACTTCTCTTCTAGATCCTTTGCTGTCTCTGACACAAATTACAATATTGGCAAACTACCAAGTTTTTATTTCTTCACCATGGATTTTAATCCCTACTCCAAATTTTACTTTTGTTTCCTTTACTGCTCGCTCAGTATACAGATTCAATAACATCAGGGATAAGCTACAACCCTGTGTCATTCCTTTCCCAAACGCTGCTTCCCTTTCATGCCCCTCGACTCTTACAAATGCCATCTGGTTTCTGAAAAACTTGTAAATAGCCTTTCTTTCCGTGAATTTGAAAGAGATTATTCCAGTCAATAATATCAAAAGCTTTCTCTAAGTTTACAAATGCTAGAAACGTAGGTTCAAATGGCTCTGAGCACTATGGGACTTAACTTCTGAGGTCATCAGTCCCGTAGAACTTAGAACTACTTAAACCTAACTAACCTAAGGACATGACACACATCCATTCCCGAGGCAGGATTCGATCCTGCGACCGTATCAATCGCGCGTTTCCAGACTGTAGCGCCTAGAGCTGCTCGGCCACTTCGGCCGGCGAGAAACGTAGATTTGCTTTCCTTAATCTAAGATGAGGCGTAGGGTCAGTATTGCCTCGCGTGTTCCTACATTTTTACAGAATCTAAACTGATCTTCCCCGAGGTCGGCTTCTACTAGTATTTCCACTCATCTGTAAAGTATTTGTGTCAATACTTTGCAGCCATGACTTATTTAATTGATAGTTCGGTAATTTTCACACGTGTGAACAGCTCCCTTCTTTGGGATTGGAATTACTAGATCCCTCTTGAAGTCTGAGGGTATTTCGCCTGTCTCATCTGGCTCACCTGATGACGGATTTTGTCATGGCTGGCTCACCCAAGGCTATCAGTAGTTCCAGTGGAATGGTGTCTACTCCTGGGGCCTTCTTTCGACTTAGGTCTTTCGGTTATCTGGTATGATGCCTGTGGTTGCAGTTTAAATCCCAGTAGTGCACATTGCCGTTTGTAGGGAATATTACACATTAGACATTGTTTAATCAATATAAACTCATCTCTCTAAATCTTATCTACTACAGTTGTTGAGAATATGAGGCCTAAATATCGGATAAAAAGTTTATTTAAGAGTCTATTTTACATCTCGAAACGGCTTTATCATTTCAGTACGGATAAGAACAAGAAGATTCTGGGAAGTGTACGGTAATGCCAACACCCTAACAAAACAAATCCATTTGACAATAAATCTGAATAAAAACTGTCGCTCTAAAAATAAATTTTATTGATATAAATGGTTTATAAAGTCATCCAAATATGGAATACGAATGCTTCCTTGAATGGATCAAACAAAACCACAGAATTTATGTGTTATCAATGATGTTTGGTCTAAACTGTTAAGAACTGACATTAATTACTTGTAGCTGCAATACAGAATACATATTCAGATGTAAGTTTACATTAATGATATTGACGCATTGTAGAACACAGTGCTTTTTGCTTATATGAGTGCGAGGAATCTGTTCTTAAGGGCTTGTCCGAAAGAACAGACAACACGGATTCATATAATTGATTCGCCTCGATGGGCAATGGATGCAGCTCATTCAATGAGGTCGCATAATGACTTCCGACCGCCGGCAGGAATCTCTAAGTAGCTAACATGGAGGACATTACAGAGACTGCAGATAGGTGACGCTAGATGGGACTGTACTCGTACATCGGCCGAGGGGCGTGCTGGGATAATCCACGCAGCTGTGATACAACACCATGTCCAACTGGAGCAGTGATTAACGCAACTGCCTAGTAACCAGGAGATCTCGGGTTCGAATCCCGGTCTGGCACATCACGCCGCTGATGCAGCACATAGTCCGGATTCAGTTGATATCATTAATCCCTTATCTTACCTTTCCGTTTCTTCTGCCCGTCCTCCTTTAATGTACATAACTATTTTGCTGATTAAGAATTTTAAACAATTCTTGGGAATGATAACTACGTCCAGATTCGTTAATGGGCAGTCATAGCGCTATGGGAATGATAACTACGTCCAGATTCGTTAATGGGCAGTATAGCGCTAATGATACGTTTGATAAGTTCATGAAAACCCTTGTTTCAGAAACTCCGATCTAAGCACTATGGCCACACGTTGAAAAACGTCTTAAGAAGTGTTAAATATTCGAATACATTTTCTTAAGTATGCCTAAACAGTCCGCAGCTCGTGGTCGTGCGGTAGCGTTCCCGCTTCCCATGCCCGGGTTCCCGGGTTCGATTCCCTGCGGGGTCAGGGATTTTCTCTGCCTCGTGATGACTGGGTGTTGTGTGATGTCCTTAGGTTAGTTAGGTTTAAGTAGTTCTAAGTTCTACGGGACTGATGACCATAGATGTTAAGTCACATAGTGTTCAGAGCCATATGCCTAAACAGGTTAAAAAATGCTCAAATTTCTCCAAACCCTATGAGACTCAACATATCAGGTCATCAGTCCTCTAGACTCGGAACTACTTAAACATAACGAACCTAAGGACATCACACACAATCATGCCCGAGGCAGGATTCGATCCTGCGACCGCAGCAGCAGCGCAGTTGCGGACTGGTGCCGAGAACCACTCGGCCACAGCGACCGGCCCTGAACAGGCCATTCCGTGATGGAACGGCACATTCTTTCCGATTAGCGTTGCCTGTTTCTTATTATACACTCATAGATCGTACAGACGCTTCATTATTACAGATATTTTGCATTAGTGACATAGAATTATTTCAGTACTAATAAAGCTTGTCTACTAGTACCAGTTGATGTGGAAATCCTTTCTGAGTTGTGTGACCGCAACATGTTCTAATAACGTACAAATATCAAGATTTTCGGTGCGCAACGAAGTTCCAATAATGGCGACACGTAGTCTTATAAAGTGTAGTTTGATGTGAGCTTACCGTTTCTGTTACGCGGCTGGGTTCGTGATTTCCCCAAATGCGAAAATATTTAGTTGAATCCTGTCTACGTAGGAAGAAACGATCATCATAGCGGCATAAGGGAAGTCATAGCTCGCACGGAAAGACAGTGTTCATGACCCCACGCGCTGTTAGAAAGTGAAATACTAGAGATTTAGTGTGAAGGTGATCAACAAACCCCATGTCAGACACTAGGTGTGATTTTCAGATTAGCCATGTAGATATAGATGTATCAGTTCAGGCGTGATGTATGAGTTTTGTAGTTACGTTCAGTGGCGTTGAACATTATATACACTAACATGTAAAAGTCGTGGGCTAGCGATATGTACATATAAAGATAACGGAAGTATCTCGTGCACAAGGTATTAAATGGCAGTGCTGTCATTTTTACTCAGATGATTCATGTTAAAATCTGTCCGGCGTGATTATGGCCGCACAATTATTATGACTTTGAACGCAGAACGGAGGTTGGAGCTAGAACGAATCGGACATTCCATTTCGAAAATCATTTTCGAATTCAGTATTCGGAGAGCCACAGCGTCAAAAGTGTGCCAAAAGTACTACATTTCAGACATTATCTCTTACCACGTACGAGGAAGTGGCCGACGACCTTCAGTTAACGACCGAGAGCAGTGGGTTTGCGTAGGGCTGTCAGTACTAATATACAAGCAACACTGTGAAATAACCCCAGAAATGAAAGTGGAACGTACGACTAACGTGTCCGTTGGGACATGGCGGCGAAAATCTGGCTTTAGTGGGCTATGGCAGCAGACAGCGGATGGGAGCCACTTTGCTAGCAGCACGAAATACACTGCGATGCCTTTTGCTGGGCTCGCGACAGTATCTGTTTGACCCCAGACTACTGAAAAACTATGGCGTGGTGAGATGAGTCCCGACTTCAGTTGGTAAGACCTGACGTTAGGGTTCGAGTGTGGCGCAGACGCCACTAAGCCATGGCTCCAAACTATGAACAAGGCACTGTGAAAGCTTGTGGTGGCTCCTTAACGGCGTGGACTGTGTTTACATGGAATGGACTGGAAATATGTTCAGCTACATGTGGCCAATTTCCATCCACGCATGGACTTCATGTTCCCAAACAATGTTGGAATATTTATGGACTACAAAGCATCACGTCACCGGTCAACAATTGTTCTCGATTTGTTTGACGAACATCCCGGACATTTCAAGTGAATGATTTCGCTACCCGAGCGCTCGAGATGAACCCAATGGAACATTTATGGGACATAACTCAGAGGGAAGTTCGTGCTCAAAATGATTCACCGAGAACACTTTTGCAACTATGGACGGCAACAGAGTCACCATGGCTCAGTATATCTGTAGGGGTCTTTGAACTACTAGTTGAGTTCACGCCACTTCCAGCTGCTGCAGCCGGCCGGTGCGGCCGAGCGGTTCCAGGTGCTTCAGTCTGGAATAGCGTTACCGCTACGGTCGCAGGTTCGAATCCTGCCTCAGGCATGGATGTGTGTGGTGTCCTTAAGTTAGTTAGGTTTAAGTAGTTCTAAGTTCTAGGGGACTGATGACCTCCGATGTTAAGTCCCATAGTGCTCAGAACTATTTGAACCAGCTGCTGCGCTAAGCCCGGAAAAAGTGGGTCCGACTTCTGCCACCTCAGTGTATGTATCCAATCAGGTACTATAACAGAGGAATTACTTGTGCCTGTTGATGATTTGAGATCATCTAAATTTGTTCGAATAACAAAGACATCCCATAAAAGCTGATGATGGGAAGATATGTTTTGCCATTAGTGTCTACAAACTGCGGGGCGTCACCTAGCGAAAGTATTTCAGTTGTGAAACGCATCCGAGTAAGTGATGGCTCCTTCCTGCTTTGTGATCAAGGTTGAAACGAAATTTTTAACCCGTCTGCAGTGCGAAAGACCCGGCCAGTTCCTGCTGATTATAACTAGGTGGCAGAAATTTATTAAGACAAGGCACACGACAAGTATTTTGTATGGAAGACTCACAGGTTGCTAAAGGGAATAATAAATGGCCCCACTGTTCTTATGGGTACTTACAATTTGTATGAGAATTTATGTCACTGATATGCGTCTGAATTACTTGGATGGAGGGCAGTAATGTTGAAAGATGTAAAAGAATTTATAGCAGCTTTACGTAAGCTGCACGTAGCACTGCCCCGTAACGTCGTCTAAGCTTCTCCGCGGAATATCTAAGAGTGGCCGTCCGACGCTAACGGCACGGAAAAGCAGGCCAGCGCTGTATGTTAAACAGCTCTCTGGCGAAGGGCGAGATTTTGAGGAATCCGTGAATACAAAACCTTACATTGTGAGGCATTGAAATTCAGATACAATAGGGAGAAAAATCCACTTTCCGCGTAGAGAGGAAGGACACGTGGGGGCTTTCTTGCTGCTGCCCGTCTCCGCAGTGCGGAAGATCCGAAGCACTCGGGAGATAGACGCCCAGGGATACAATGTTATTCCAGCGCGGCCCACGGTGCGCGTTTCGGGGAAAGAGGGCGCCGCCACCCACGGCCGGCAGGACCGCTCGTATTGAGTGGGCGGTCGCCGCCCGGCTCAGTTCCCGGGAAACACGAGTGCCGAGGCAGCGCCAGTCCTCCGTCAGTTGATTTCTCAAGTGCCCACTCCACACACCAAGAACGTAAGATACCTTATGTTCCACTAGACCAGCTAGAGCTTAACGTCAACTGCTGCTCAGTATTACTACTGATACGTCAGAAAATCCCGAAACTCGTTCTGAAGCCGTACTAGATGTATAACGTTTCTACCGTCTGTCGAACGTATTCCATACAGCAGACGCCCACTGGTTGCGGCAGCAGTAAATGCCTTTCCATAGTAATGACGCTGAAATGAGTATTATTATAGGACAACTATCCAAGGAGTTCCACCTAATAATATCGAAACAGTAGACTGTACACAATTTATTAAATTGTCACCACTAAACTCTTTTAAATAACATAAAAATCGTATAACTTACAAAACATAACAAGTGGTTAAAGAGTGAGCTTTAAAAAACAATAACGGCGGCTTGCCACCATAAAATCAAGAACATTTTACAATAGTGCTTTTAGAGTTTACCCAAAAGACAAAATCCAGTAGTAAGTTGACTTGGCATTATAATTTGTAATGAATTATATATAAAAAAAAACTTTGAGAAAGATAATGGCGCTTGGCACCATAAAATGAAAGAAGCGCCACACAACCAATAAATATAATAACAAAGTAATAATTTGATACAACCAAAGGGCGAGGCCAACTACCAAAGCAATCACAGACGAGCGAGCTCTCAACACTTCGGAGCGTTCCCACTAGAAATAGTCCCCGAAATTAACCCCTGATAGCTCGCCGACATGCCTCCCAATACTGCCCATCACTTACGTACCTTGGTTATGTTCTGTAACACACGACAGATAATATCAACACAAGAAAAAACTAAAAAATACAGTACAACATCCCGACAGCACATGATAACCACGGCGCCGTTAACACGGGCGCTCTTAATAAGTGCCGGAAGCCAACACATAAATCTCAAACAATTCTCGCTTCCTAAAACATAACAATAAAAGCCAAGCGCACATGAATAATCAAACCATAGTCTTAGAAGTGCCTTAACGACAGCAAACGCGACTACTCCACCAAGTTAATAATAACACAGTACAAAAAAAAAAAAAAATACAGAACATACCACTAAATGCTATTACACAACCTAATTGACGAGGTCGTGATGTTCAGGTCCCAGAAGACCACATATACCAAGCAGCAGTAATTCACTACGTATATACTGTACAAAACCGCCCTTCTTAGGCAGACTTTACCTAACACATCGAATGCTAAATGTACCATACATGAACGCAACTCCGGGCAGGACTCCAGTTAAGAAAATAAATCAGTACCAACAAATATAGAAACGAGCCACACACACAGCAAAAAGTTCCAACAACACTGTCCCACATCAGAAAAGTTCAGAAACCGCTGCTGGAGCTTCCAGGGGAAAATCTGAAGAGCCAACCGAGCCCACACCTTAACCTGGCAGACGACTCCAAAATTCAGCAACTAGTAGTCTCCGGGCCAGAGTATCATTGGACCCCATCGGACCACCACATCAGAAAGGCAGGAAGAACAAGTACGCCGTCTGCAATTAATCACCACCGCATGGCCAGCACAGCGGCGAGTCGCCTCCGCCCCAGACCACTCTGCTCAAATTTCGAGGCACAACAACCTTAGCGCTAGTCACTAGCAGATCAGGCCGAGTGAACGTCACGTTGCGTGCAATATCCGGAAAACCAACTACCCTCTCGCTTTCCGCCGGCCACCGCAAACATACGCCAGCGACGTCATAGTAAATCGCTACCGGAGCGCCACCCGCACCAGGACAGCGAACTATAATCGATTACAGTGCGCGGTCTGAACAAGATCACAGGCTAGCGATGCGCGGGATATATCATAAAAATGCGAATTCCCGGTACGTCTCTACACTCTTTAAGACGTAGTGCGTTCTTATAAAGTTTTCTGTGTGCTATCTCTCTAGAAACCTGTTCCCCATAACACATATTTATTTATTCATCAAAAGTGGTAATTTAGTAAGTAAGTTTTAAAGTGACATCTACCAGACGTGGGTAAAGTGGGTGGCGGTTGGGAGTTCGGTCCACACACTCTGTGATCAAAATGGTACTGAAACAGAGGATGACAGACTAAAGGCCGAAATACTAAAGGTCTTTTTCCAAAGCTGTTTCACAGAGGAAGACTACACTGTAGTTATTCTCTAGATTGTCGCACAGATGACTAAATGGGAGGTATCGAAATAGGTGACAGAGGGATAGAAAAAAAATTAAAATCGCGCAAAAGAGGAATGGCCGCTAAACCTGATCGGATACAAGTTCCATTTTACACAGAGTACGCGAAGGAACTTGCCTCCCTTCTTGCTCCGGTGTACCGTATTTCTCTAGAAGAGCATAGTGTTCCAAATGATTGGAATGGGGCACAGGTCATCCCCATTTTCAAGGAGGGACGTCGAACAGATGTGCAGAACTATAGACATGTAGCTCTAACGTCTGTCAGTTGTAGAATTTTGGAACACGTATTATTTTCGGGTATAATGACATTTCTAGAAATCTACTCTGTATGAATCAGCATGGGTTTAGAATCAGACGATCGTGTGAAACCCAGCTCGCACAATTTATCCACGAGACGCAGAGGGCCATAGACAGGGGTTCCCAGGTAGATCCCGTCTTTCTTGACTTACGCAAGGCGTTTGATACAGTTCCCCACAGTCGTTTAGTGAACAGAGTAAGAGCATATGGACTGTCAGACCAATTGTGTGATTGGATTGAAGAGTCCCTACATAACAGAACGCAGCATGTCATTCTCAACGGAGAGAAGTCTCCCGAAGTAAGAGTGATTTCAGGTGTGCCGCTGACGCATGTTGCAGGGAATAGCTGTTGAATGACAGTATAGACAAGTGTAATGTGCTGTGAATACATAGAAAGAAAAATCGTTTATCATTTAGCTACAATATAGCAGGTCAGAAACAAAATTAATCGTCGATAAAGCAGATGCCAGACTGAGATTCATTGGAAGAAACCTAAGGATGAGCAGTCCAAAAACAAAGGAAGTAGGTTACAGTACACTTGTTCGCCCACTGCTTGAATACTGCTCACTGGTGTGGGATCCGTACCACATGGGGCTGGTAGATGGGATAGAGAGGATCCAACCGAGAGCAGCGTGTTTCGTTACAGGATCATTTAGTAATCGCGAAAGCGTTACGGAGATAGATAAACTCCAGTGGAAGACTCTGAAACAGAGACGCTCAGTAGCTCGGTACGGGCTTTTGTTGAAGTTTCGAGAACATACCTCCACCGAGGAGCAGTATATTGCTCCTTCCATCTCGCGAAGAGACCGTGAGGATAAAATTAGAGAGATGAGAGTCCACATAGAGGCATACCGACAACATTTCTATCCACGAACAATACGAGACTGGAATAGAAGGGAAAACCGATAGAGGCACTCGAGGTACCCTCCGCTACACACCGTCAGGTGGCCTGCAGAGTATGGATGCAGATGTAGATGTAGAAGGGACGGGACGCGGGGGGGCGGGGGGGCGTGGGGAGGGGGGGTGGCATTGGAGGCAGAGGAGGGTTAACGGGAGGTGATCATGTAATTATAATATGCAGTTCCAAAGCGGGCATTATTCTAATAAATGTAGTACAAAGAATAGAATATTTTGCGAATGCAAAAGTTAAATCCTGCCCCAGTTGTGACTGATGGAGTTGTTTTTGAAAACATGTTGTGATATAAAAAATATCTGATTGGTACCACATAGCGCTTAAATCTATTATAAACCAGAGTCGCATTTAACTGTAGATCGATTACGCTTCCACCGTGAAATAAGCATAATAGAAATGAAAATGAAAACATGGACAATGTAGGCTGCGTTCTTTTTATTATCTGCGTGATTGGCCAATTCCAACTATGTATCATTTTGAAGCATATGTAATACGTTCAAAAATGGCCACAATTCTATTTACGTCAATTGTCCAGAATCTTTCACGTACACTTCATAACCCAGGTTAGGTACGTACCTTAAGCAACCGGCTTCATTTTACGCTGTAATACATCTCTGGTACATAAGGGCAGGAATAAGCATAACTTCTGTGCGTATGTGTCACAAAAACAGTGTGGTATTGTACATGGTTACGTCTGTTAGCCAACACAAACGGAACGATGACATCTCATAGTATAGTCATAGCTGTCATATTATAGTCAAAGATGTTCAGGAACCCATCTGTGGATGGTCGATAGTATTAAGTAAACTGCTGGCACCGTATTCAGGGGTAAGTTATGTTCGCTACTGTCATGTGCGTTATCTTACGAAAAGTAGTGGATTGAAACTCGTACCTCACGTGTCATAACAGTTGTAAAATTAGAAACAACAGTACTGCCGATGGCACAGATAATAAAAAGAATACAGACCACTTAGATTATATTTTCATTCTCAAAAAATTGTGGTGGTCCACCCCAACGAAATAAAATCTTAAAATCAAGGATATGGTTCAGGACAAAACCAGATCCGTAACGTTGATTATCTTTTTACATGCAAAATGACGGATAATTATAACTCCTGCTGAATGGAATACACAGAGTATTGAGTACAGAATACAGAGAATAAACCAAAGAAAGACAACAGTAGCGAAGAGTATCAGAAACGAGATCAGTGATCAAGCTGATATCAAACTTGGAGACATCCTATTGGAAAAATTGACGAAATTTTGCTAGCTTGGAAGTAATGTGACACATGAAGGATGACTCAAGGAACACGAAGCATAATACCAGGGGGAGGATGATATTCCTTACTAATAGGACTCTACCAGCGCCTGAAGTAGTACTTAATTTGAGACTTTTTTGAGACTGTGCGTCTGGGTCACAGCGCCGAATGCGATTGAATCACGGGCTATCGGCAAAAAGGAGACATTCGTAGCATTTAAGATATCGTGTTGAATAAGGATACTGAAATCAAAATTTACCGGTAACATGATAAATGAAGAAGAGCACAGAGTCGATGAAAAATGAAGTGCGTGACAAATAAAGACTTCCAGAAGGGGCAAGATGATAGGACATGTATAAAAACAACAGTTACTAACAGTTGTTAGCTACATGGTACTACAGAGAGGCGTAGGTAATATGATATGTAGGTGAAGACAGAGACTGGGATTCACTCATCTAATAACCCGGGGTACTATGAACTCAAGAGTTTACCAGAGATGAGGAGGTCGTGGCGGGTCATATCAATCTAGTCAGAGGAGTGATAACATATAAAATAAAAAACTGGACAGATGCTAGTAGGACTCGCGCTTTGCAGTTTCTGACAAACTTATTTATGTATAGAGACAGTTCGCGAATCCAGTAATCAAGAATCTCTACGAATTTTGCCCGTTATTGACGCTGATAATATCGTTCCTGGAAATTCCAAGATTTTCGAGAATGTATTAATTTTAAGTGCTTCTGCTTTTAAACCTTGCTTCCTTCCAGATTACTTAATTGTAGGTCGATAGTAAGTTGGCCTACCCTATACGTTTTGGTGAATGAGTTAGCGAGTATAAAAATATGACATAAACGGCAGTATCTTTTGACTGCATTGATTTATAAGCTTATATTTATTACACCGCCAAGGAACTGCAAAACTGTACGTGACACAATAAGCTTGATTGGTATACCATTACCTGAGAAATAAGGATATTAACAGCTGGCCGGATAACAAATGACAAAAAAATTGATATTCCTGTGCTATATTTACAAATTAACAATTGTGAGATTATTTCCTTTACTTGTACTGTGAAACATTGCTTCTTGCCAAACGTCGTGATTCTAGCTCAACGACGAGAACGCTTTGGGTTTTGGTGAGTACTACAGATTAAATATTAATAAAATCGACAAACTGCAGGAACGGATTCCTGACTGGAAATGGAAGGAGAAGGGTCTTATGAACATGTGTCGGGAAACACTTTGTTGCCACAGTAGATGGTGCTGACGAATGACAGTTCCTCTGACCACGTGTCGTGTATTACTTGTGTGTTGCAGGTGATAAAGACGTATCGGTTGTCCTGCAGGGTACACATAATTGTACTCTGCCTTACACCATGTTGATGTACCACTTGCCTGGTGCTTGTACTAGGGTTCGTCTCAATAGCCTGTAGAACCCGGTCCTTCAAATCTGGCGTACGCACAGTCCGCGACTCTTCCTGCACGTTCGTCTGCCTGAAAGGACCCATGATCACACAAATGCCAAAAAGGGGTTTGAAATGTGGTGTTGGTGTCTATGAGGGTGCTTGTTTTATTACAGCGGAGCTGATTCTTGTCTGTTTCCAGCTGGTTGGCCGTAGACAGACACCATCACGGCTTGTTCCTGACATGAATACCGGACCATTCCGCTGGCCGGCCGGTGAGGCTGTGCGGTCCTAGGCTCTTCAGTCTGGAATCGCGTGACCGCTACGGTCGCAGGTTCGAATCCTGCTTCGGGCATGGCTATGTGTGATGTCCTTAGGTTAGTTAAGTTTAATTAGTTCTAAGTTTCAGGTGACTGAAGATCTCTGCAGTTAAGTCGCATAGTGCTCAGAGCCATTTTAACCCTTTGAACCATTCCGCTGCTGACAGTACGCTGCGTCAGAGCGTGCAGCATGCAAGGAACGCACGGCACGTGGTCAGAGGAACTATCATTCTTCAGCGCGATCTATCATAGAAACCGAATTTCCGGATGCATTTTTATAGGACCTTTTTTCTCCATTCCCAGTAAGGAAAGAACAGACACCATATTGATTCAATAGCAATTATCAATCAAGACACAAAGAAATTATATGTAGGTGCTATATGTCATTCATTTACATCACTGGCGAAAGCTGACAAATTGTTTGCGACCAGACGCGGTAGGGTAGTCCGTTCAGTTAAGATGACCACTGTGTCCGGATGGTTCAGTGAACGCCGGCTCGTTAGCTCAGCGTGTTCCGTCACAGGACTGGCTCCCCTCTGTAATAAAAGAAAAAAAGACTTTTTTTTTTTAATTTTGACTACCGCTTTCACCAGATGACGGTATATTGGACATGAATGGTGGGGAGTGGCTACAGGGGAATGTTCAACTTTACCATGTTATAAATAACGTATATTGCCTGAGGATGCACCGATAAGTTGTGCGAAACCGGTCGCAGATTTAATAAAAATCATTCATACAACCAGCGCGGAATTTTCATTGAAAAAATGTCGAGGTTTGGCTGTGGTTGCCCGCCAAAAAAACAACATTCATCAACATTCTTTAGGTAATTCAAGATTTCGTCGCTGTTCTGCGTCTCATATATCAGTACCAGGATTAATAATATCATTTACCAGAAGCTAGGATAACCTCTCATTCGCGGTGTCACGTCGTACACTGTCTCGTGGCTGATAGCGTCTATGAACTAATCCCCCAAATCTTAATATGAGGAAACTGTTCAACTCGCTGTTCGGTTTTTGTAAAAAAAGGCGTTTTGGAGGAATTGAGCTACCTCTCACGAAATATGAGACCCAAACAGCTTGACCCAGCAAATTTGATAGACAAAAATATGTTCCGCTAGCAGTTTAAAGATCAGTATAAATGCAACTGCAAACCGCGAAAAAAATTACCCTGTCAAATTTTAATTACAAAGTTGCTAACTATAAATCAAATACTGTCGTTTTAAAAATATTACTTTAGTTGTCATTTGTCAAGTGTCAACTCCAGCAAGTTGACGACAGAGAGTCAAACTCAGTTTTTAAAAACGTTTACATGAATGGTACACTATAATGCTGTTTTAACTGGTCTTCAGGGAACGAAGTCTACAACGGAATTAAAAGAATGCGTCCCATAGGACGCTATTTGAAAATGAGTGTTGTTCGTGTATATTCGTAATGAATAAAGTTACAAGAAAAGAAGTTATCTGCATCTACTTCTCCTTACATATTCCGTAGGCAACTTCACGATGCACGGGGAAGGTTACCTGTACCATTACCGTTTATCTCCTTTCCAATTCCACTTGCAAATAGGACGTGGGAAAACGACTATCTACATGCATTCGTACGACCTGTCATGTCTCTTCGTTGTTCTTGCCTGAAACGTACGTTGGCGCTGTAATATCTATAGCGTTTCGCGAAAAGAACATCAACCTTCCGGGGGTTCCCATCTGTGTTTACAAAGCATTTCGATAATATTAGCGAATTGGTCCAAAATTTCTGTAACAAATATAGCATCCCGCCTTTAATTTCTTCGTTCTTTTCCTTCAATCCGACACGGTGGACATCCCAAAACAGTCGAACAGTACTCAAGAATAGGTTCAAATGGCTCTGAGCGCTATGGGACTTAACTTATGAGGTCATCAGCCCCTAGAACTTAGAACTACTTGAACCTAACTAATGTAAGGACATCACACACATCCATGCCCGAGGCAGGATTCGAACCTGCGACCGTAGCGGTCGCGCGGTTCCAGACTGTAGCGCCTAGAACCGCTCGGCCCACCAGGCCGGCTTCAAAATACGTCTTATTTGACCTGTCTACGCTGTCTACTTTACAGATGAAGTACACTTTTCTAAAGTTCAGTTGCCCTAAGTCGATCACTCGCTTTCCCTACCATCATCCATACGTGCTGGTTCCCTTTCACATATCGTTACAACGATACACCTTGATATTTAATGGACGTGATTGTGTCAGGCAACTGTACTCGAACAGTATGGTACTTTTTTCCTCCGCTCATGTGCATTAAATAAAATTCTGCATCCTCTTAAGGTCAGTCAACGATGGCACTTTCCCGTATGCCACAGCCGCTAATTACTGCTCATCCTGTTTGTCATATGATTAACGTATATAGAGATGATAATCGGTCGTGTCACACATGCTAGGAGTACTCCTAACGATACTCTTGTCTTTGATGAACATTGCCATCGAGGGATATGTCCTGCCTTCTATTACTTAAAAAGTCTTCGAGCTGCTCACATCTGGGAACGTATTCCGTATGTTCGTACATTCACTAACAGTCTACATTGGAGCACGGTGGAAAATGCTTTCCGGATATCTAGGAATGTCTATCAGCCTGTTGCCTTTACCGATATTCACAGGATATCGTACGAGAAAAAAATCATTCTGAGTTGCTGGCGGTGTTTTCTAAATCCGTGTTGCTTTGTGGACAAGAGTTATTACTGCTCAAGGAAATTTATTAAATTCAAACTCATATTGTGTTTGAGAATTCTGCAGAAAATCGATGTTAAGGATATTGGTTTGTAGTGTTGCGGGTCCTTTCCTTCTTCCTGGGTTTATACAAGAGTCACCTGCATTGTTTTTCTATTCGCCTGGGAGGGATTCACTGGGCATGGATTCGCGATAAATGCAAGATAGGTGAGGGACCAGTGCCATTGACTACTCTTTGCAAAAACGTTTGAGAATTCTACCGGACAGGGGTAAATTTTTTGTTTTCAACACTGTGAGTTTCATCTCTACGTCAGGAATGCCAGTTACTCTGAGCTCCATATGAGAGAGTCCGACGGCCAACGACGGTATGTTTGAGCGGCCCTCCTGCGTGAATGATATCTTAAATTCGGAATTTAAAACCTCAGCTTTCCTTTTGCTGTCTTCACTTGCTATACATGACTGGCCCACTAGTGACTGACAGAAGCCTTCGACCGGCTTAGTGTTTGTACGTAGGACAAGAACTTTCTCGGGTTGCCGCCACGATGTTCTCCTCAGGTATGACGGTGGTAGATGTTGTATGTTCACAACTCGATCTCTTTTCTACTAAGTTTACTTGTCATTATTTGTGTGTTCTTTCTTAACCGAGAGTGAAACAGTTTTCGCTTCCCGAGCGTTTTCGAGTTTTATTACTAATCCACGATAGGTCTTCTTTAACCCACTTACTCGCCACATACTTCTCGAGAGCTGATTTACAGTCCGCTTAAGCTTTGCCCATAATTCCTCCTTGTCTATCGTATTGGAAGTAAATGATCACCATTCATTGTTTAAGTGTATACTAACAACTGCTTATCTAATCTTTCCTAGCGTTTGTGATGGATTTATTAACTTTAGTAAGAATGGTTTCTATGATTAATCGTTAATCACTGATCCCAGTCAGTGTATTGGCATCATTGATAAGGTCACGCCCCTTTGTAGCTAAAAGGTCCAAAATATTGTCATTGCGTATGAGCTGTCGAACTATCAGCTCAAAATAATTTTCGATAAATTATTTTACAGGACTACCTACCCGTACCACATGCAATGACTCCATAGATGTCCCAGTCTCTAGTCGGTAGGATACGGTCCACTCCAATTATTATTGCGTGATCTGGACGTTTCCACGCTACTGAGCTTTGTCTTTCCGTGAATGACTGTAACGCTGTAAAGGCGGAATGAAATATCCGGTAAAAACATCCTATAATTAACTTGAGCTGGACCCGTTACACGAATCCAGTTCACAGTCAGACTCATTTTCTACCTCAACAGGCCATATATTTTCGTCGACACCTATGGCGTCTAATCTGTCACTTCCATATACATTTCATACCGCGTAAGTATTTCAGAGCTTTCTACTTCGAGTTCCAGCCTTCTCTCGTTTCTAAGAATGATGTGAGTGTGCCAGCTTTCGTGAAGGGCTATAAATTCAGTAACTTTGTTACACAGAACTCCACTATCTGCTGCTAACATTTTGAGTGTTGATTTCACATTCCGCGTATCGACTGCGGAACGTTCATCAGGAGTCCTCAAACTACCTCTGAGCCTTGGAAACCCGAATGTGCCCTACACAAGTACTTTGATACCCATGTAACGGCTTCCATTGTACAGTACATGTCTGATCTATCTCCCCAGTACTGCAAAACATTTGTGACTGTACCCTGGTATCTAAAAAATGTAGGCTTGAGGCTTTAATTGCGTTGCTTCTGGACAAAAAGTTGTTTTGTGTATTCAACAGAAATAGTACACACTCTATACTTCCGTCTTAATATGAGTTTTGCCCTTACAGAACGATGTCAGATCAGTTCGATCAATATATTATAAACGTGAGTGATTAGCACGCAGAACTAAAAGTAGGATGAGTTCTCTAATTCTATTTTGATTCACTAAATAATACCTACTTCCTACGTGAAATCGTACAATTGTTAATATTACTCGCAGTATACGTCACAATTTTGAGTATATGTCACAATTTTGACACAGAATTACGTTGATGATGTTATGAAACAACTGAAATCATAACATATCTCTAGCTGTTGATCTGTATTCCTGGACAAGGCGACTACAAAAGTTAATGGATCGGTGATTTCAGTCATATTAAAAGATAAAAATACCGCATTTGACACAGTTTCTCTTACTAACGGATATTGGTTTCGATCCACCCCTGCAGATAATCTCCTGGCCTAAGCTGGAAAAGGAAAACTACGCGACAAAATAAAATATCAAAAGCGTAACGTCACAAACAATGCGCTGAAACCTGGCACAAATAATATCAACATCAATATATTTTACCTCGAGTAGAAACAAGTAGTTTTTCAACAGTAATATGGATGACATAAAACTAACGCAGAAAAGTGAATGATATAGTGGACAAAAATTGTGTGGTCAGCTACGTGACTTGTGCACAATACTTGGTTTGTACATAGATACAGAGGAAAGGAGATTCTCCCATTGTCTGTCATTTTTTACGTTGTGAAATTTTTGTAATAAGTTTATCACTGCTCCTTGGAGATAAGTCTCTCTCTTTCAACGTCGCGTTCGACGCTTCATTTAGGTCTTATTTTGTGTTGTCTGCTTCTAGGTTGATATCTTGACCTGCCTATTTTACTTCTTCCTGTACCGGTCACTATTACTCATTATAATTTAATCTTTATTGAGTGTTCTGTGTAGCCAACCATTTCGTAGAAACAGCTTTCTTCTCATCTGAAACTTTTTCTCTCTTCCTTCACCACGGTGTAACTTTTTTTACATATTTCAGTGACTTTTCTGTCTCAGGGAGTTTCATTTGCCGCGTCAGGTAAGCACGTTTCCACATTTTCGTGCATTTTATTTGCCGATACTTTTATATCCTTCTGGATATTGTATAATAATTTACTTGAATCATTTCTCAAGATCTCGACATTTTAGATGATTTTCGTCGGCTGATCTATTACGATGGAAGTCTAGTTTGTAGGAAAAATTAGATTTTTCTGTGACAAAGAAATGACCAAAGTTACATTCTGGACCACGAATTACTTAAGTCTGACATTTCCAGTTTCGTTTTTTGCCTAAAATAATAAATTCAATTATAGATTATATATTGCCTGTGGCTTGCATCAATGTATATTTGTGAATATCTCTGGGTGGAAACCGTACATTTGCAGTTTTTGATATCTGTAGATCACTAAAATCAATTGGTTTTTAGCATTTACTATTCACTAGATTCTAGCTGACGTCCTAGTGCTGGGTAATTTAATATTGTGCCCGTTCTGCCGTTTACCAGTTTGAAACACTTCCGTCAGATTTCCAAACTTTTCCAAAGTTGTTATCAGATTAAAAAAGAAATCCCCTTCCCAGTAGTTACGGGATCATCCGTTGAGCTATATGCTGGTATCGGTATCAAAAAATGATCTGCAAAAGTCGTAGTCATTATACTTATTTTTAACTAGCTTAGCCCCGCTACTTCGCTATCGTAGACTGTATGGTCTGCAGAAATCTCTTTGGTTCGATTTAATCATTTTTATTTTGTCCTTCACAAATTGCAAAATTTTCTAAGCTTTTCACGCTAACTAAGGCCATATAAACATGACCTTTTCCGAATGTACATCTATCGAAAAGCGATTCTGGTACATGGCGTCCAAAGTTTTTCTTAATCATGCCTTTTGCGTTCTTGTGGAGATATTTGCATAACAGCATTGTACCCTCATAAAACTTTCTTTATATCTAACCGAGAAATAAATTACCAGTTTTTAGAAATTTAGCTTTATATATTTTTTTAATGTAACGGAGTATTTTCTTAAAAATTATCATCCTGTAATGCACATCCTCAAAGGTTTAATTTCAGGAATTTCTTTTTGTTTCTAACCGAGAAGTCAAGTACCAATTGTCACAGATGCAGTCTTAAAAATCATTTAGTAGCGCTTCGATCATTACTTATTTTTTAAAAGAACTTCATCTACTCTTTTATCCCTTAGTGGTTGATTTAAAAAAAATTATGAAACACGTATTTTTTTATTTCCTAGGTGGGAAACCATGTACCAATTTCTGTATTTCTAGCTTCAAAGTTCCCTGAATAGCGACATAGTATCAAAAAGCCTTTCATCATCTGTTTCACCCCCTTAGGAGTAGAATTTAGCACAATCCCTGCTTAAACAATGCATACGATGTAAGGCTCGCATCCTCTTCAGACTTCACGTATCCATCCTTAACGCTTTAGGCTGCGGGATGGTGAGTCAGGAAATTCTTTTTTGTGTATAGAAAAAGATTCCTCCTTCTCGTTGTCGTTCTTGTTTTGGTACACAGTTACATGAACAGTGCGATTCAGCCACCCATACTCTATCGTTTCATGCAACATGCAGTGTTATATATTAGCTTCATAAACAACGAATAATGTTTTCATATTTTCTCGGTCTCCATTCACGAACCATTATTCCTACACAAAAATTCAAAGAACATTTCAGTAGGAAATTTAATAAAGCTAATATTGCACTGGGATATTCTTTCACTCGAAGCAATAGTTTTCGAGTTATTCAAGAAAAACGTACAATAGTTACCTAGAAACACACCCCACCTGCCACGCTCTGCCAACTCCATATGTTGTTAATGGCACTCCCATCCACAACAATACAAAAATTGGTGACGGCACTAAATATATCCCCAATTGCGCCTTATTTGCTTCTGACTGACTGACCTCATTACGCCACCGACTTGGTCGATCACTTACAAATTGTAAAACTTAAGTTTGTTTAAATTTTACCAAAACGATTTGGTGAATTTTAACAGCATAAAATAAACTATTACATCGCTGTATTCGTCGTGCCGTCTGACTGCGAAACCAATGGATTGGTAAGGCTTAAGTTTGGATCGAACTGTCACCCTCATTAGCTGTAGCGTAACGTTTACAAAAGTCGTTTCGCTTGAGAGAGAGGACAAGTCACTCCCTCACTTATTTTCGTATTTAAAGCAATTTTTAATGTTGTTATGAAATCCTAGACATCATTTTTGTGAGACAAAAGGTAGTTATCAACACGAGCAGGCATTGATGGTAGAATGTACATTGTTAATGCAGGCAGTATCTTTATGGTAATGTTTCCTTCGAATAGTGATTTTTGGAGTTTAGAACAAGCGGTAGTTTCGTTATTTAACAGTAAATCCTGCAGTGCACATTTGCGGATTGGAAGCCACGTAGTGTGCAGATAATTCTTTCGGCCAAAAGGGCGAGTAACAGCCCACCTGAATCTGCCTGTTAGACGTTTCTGGCCACCGTGGGGACAGAGTTGCAGTCGGTCACCAAGCCAAGGCGTTTCGACTGTCTCATAAGCTCCCACTACGTAAATAGCTGGCTTGCATCGGTAAAAATCCGAGATTTTGCATGTTCACCTTGCACCAGACGCTATCGCTGCAGCCAGCAAGTGGTGTTGTCCGTCTACCTGCCGAGGTTTTTGAGAAACCTTGGGCCTGTGGAAGAATTTTAGGGTGGAATACAATACTTATGGCTGCTCTGGAATAGTCTATTTTGGAACACGAAAACATTTCTCTTCGTTTAGTACTTCAGGATGGAGATGCTGTAAAGTTTGGCCCGTCAAGATCACGATCACTGTGATATATGTGTTTTTCACTTTGGGTCTAAACGAAAAATCAATACACAGTACGTAACGTGGCCATGGGAGAAAACAAATCGGGAGCGCAACATCTTCTTCTACCTGCACGGAAATATGTGAGTCGGGGATTGGCGATTTCTTCAGCAGGTAAGAGAATATTATTAGTTTTGGTTAAGATTGGCTGGAAGGTAGAGCAGACGAGCTAGCGGGGAGACATGGCGCTTGTGGAGACTTGTGATTAGCATGAAACTCTTGTGTAGTTGCGGCTACGTGGGTGGAATTTTCGAGTTTAATGAGGTTTGATGAAAGAGATGAGCAGAGAAATGTGGTGCTGAGTGACGCCAGGGCTCGTTTTGACTCTTATTACGAGTAGGTTGCATTTTGGACATTCGTCCTGAGTGTAACTTTACACTGGCTACGGTCTTGCTTGACTAGGAGCCTATGGTAAAGTCTTAGCTATACCGACATTTTAGATGTCACTCATCTCGAACAACTCGCTGCGTCAAGGAAAGTCTTACTCATCTCAGGTCTCTTTTGATCGACTAAGTTATACTGAACAATTATCCGTATGTCACCTAAAATCGTACAACTGGTAATGAGACTCGCACTGTACGTCACAATTTTAACGCAGCGCTTAGTCGACTCCGTATGAATGAAGTCACAAACATCTGTAACAAAGGAAACTGCTCCAACCAACAAAAGTGGGCAAGTCTTTTGTGAATCATCGCGAATGGGAGCAATGGCTTTAGATGACACTGTGAATAGTATGGCGAGCTCACTATCGAAGTGGAGCATTACATTTTCATTTTGTGCCATTTGATAACAAATATTTGTACAAACGCATTTTTTGTTTGTTTATGAAATATTTGAAATCATAGGTATCTGGAACTGTTGATCAACCTTCCTGGGAGATTACTTAAGTTACTAGACGTCACGGTTTTTAATTTTTTTGTTTTACCTGCGAACGTCACCGGGAGAGGTGATATTAAGAACAAGAGGCGAGTACTTTAATCCTCTTCATTCAACTTAATCTGAGCTCGCATTTTCGATATTTATAGACAATACTTACACGCCGAGACGCCGCGGAAACCACCGCATGGCACTGCCAAAAGCATGTAGCCTTCACAGATCGACGTGAGACGATCGTCCGTTTACTGCTAGCAAGATCGCCGTCGAATTGCGTGTGTAGTCTACCGGGACTGTAGGGGAAACTACGAGGGTAATCCCAAACGTAAGATCTCCTATTTTTTATAAGTACCAGTTTATTTCTACAATGGTTTACATCAGTTTACAGGTTGAACATTTATCTACTTTTAGACATAATCACCATTTCTTTCGATGCATTTTTGTAGACACTGTGACAGGTTTTGTATGCCCACATCATACCAGCTCGCCGCCATGCTGTTCAGGAAGTTATGAACCTCTTCTTTCACATTGCGTCGGAGCTGAATAGCTTTTCGGCGAAATGTTCTTTTAACTTAGCGAACAGGTGATAGTCAGGACTATAGGGTGGGTGGGTGATTATGTTCCACCGAAACTGTTGCAGGAGAGCAACGGTTTGCCGAGAGATGTGTGGGCGAGCGTTGTCATAGGGAATGTGTACGCCTTTGCTCAACATTCCTCTTCTCCGGTTCTGAATTGCCCGCTTGAGTTTTTTCAGTCTCACAGTACCTGTCAGCATTAATTGTGGTCCCAATGCCCTCTGCGTTCAAAAATTGTATAACTGCGCGCAATTCGCACTTGGCGGTAACATCCAACAGGTACTCTGTTCTGTACGGCAGCCAAGCCAAGACTGAGCGCTTCAGCGAGGCGTGCTCGTGTTTACACATAGCGCGTGAAGCACTCTTCATAACAGTGTGACCAACTGCCACACAAACAGAGTTCTGTACTTATAAAAAAATAGGAGGCCTTACTTTTGGGATTACCTTCATAATTCACCGTTTTGGCTTCGGCAGTTGACGGCCGACATCACAGCCATTACATTCACATGAATTTTGCGCACTCCGTGCTATAATCATATGATACAAAAGGGGTTCAGTAAGTAATGTAACAGCTTATTTTCTTCGGCCGATGGAGAATTTGTTAAACATCGTGAAATATTTCCGCTTCAGCCCCTATAGGTTCCTGAAATTGCGGGAGGGGCATACACGTGGCCTTCAAAATAGCGTCTGTAATGTGTGTTCCAAGCAAAGAGGTGCCATTGACGTTCTTTTGACGGAGAACCAGGACATCGCTTGCCGAAGGTTTAGAGAGATCTGTCACTGCACAGAATCACAGTTAGTCATTCGGTGATACGTTTGTCATCATCACAAGACGTCGCCCATAACTGTATGATCCCCAGCCTGCCGGGCGGCCGCAGGCTGCTGTGACTCCTGAAACGCTGGAACTGCGGACACTCTCATTAGAGGTGATCGACGGATCACAATAAAACACCTCTCTTCAGAACTGGGCGTCTCTGTTGATAATGCTGATACACACGGCCACCAGTTCGGGTACTCAAAGGTGTGTGCCCGTTGGGTTTCTCTCTGCCTGACAGTATACAGAGCAGAACTGCTTTCGTGTTACGAGGCCGATCGTGATGACATTTTGTCGAACACTGTCAAATGTAACGAAACATGGGTTCATCACTTACAAGCGGAAACAAAAAGGCAGTCCATGGAGTAGCTCCGCACCTCCTCTCCTCAAAAGAAACCGCATCCTCAGCCGGTCAAGTCACAGCGACGATCTTCTGAAACTCTGAAGGAGCTATTCTGTTTGATGTCCTCCATCGTGGAGCATCAAGCAACTCTGAATTGTATTGTGCTGCCCTGAGGAAGTTGAAGATCCAACTTCTGCGTGTTCCTCACCACTGTAAAGTAAATGAACTGCTCCGTTTTCATGACAATGCAGGGTCTCAGACAAGTTTGCGCGCCCGAAACGACCTCACAAATGTTCATTCGACTGTTCTTCCTCGTCCACAGCCGGCCGAAGTGGCCGTGCGGTTCTAGGCGCTGCAGTCTGGAACCGCGAGACTGCTACGGTCGCAGGTTCGAATCCTGCCTCGGGCATGGATGTGTGTGATGTCCTTAGGTTAGTTAGGATTAACTAGTTCTATGTTCTAGGGGACTAATGACCTCAGAAGTTGAGTCCCATAATGCTCAGAGCCATTTGAACCATTTGAACCTCGTCCACACAACAGGCCGAATCTCGCACCGTCCGACTTTCATCTGTTTGACCCAATGAAGGATACCCCTCATAAGAAGCAGTACATGAGAGACACACTAGCTCAGACGTCGATCAGTAGAATGATACCGTGCATACATATAGGCCCTTCTAGTAAGGTGGCGTAAGGCTGTTGGACTGAACGGAAATTATGTCGAAAAATTGGATTCTGCAGCCATGTGAGTGGATATTAGTGTGGTGGATTGAAATGTTGAATAAAACCAACCCGCTTTCAGAAAAAACGGGTTTCATTATTTTCTGAACTCTCCTCGTAGAGCTCTTCTCGATCTCGATCTTTCCTCACAGCTACACTTCCATATCAGTGGAGACGTCTGTAACTTGACCTAAAATATAATACACCAACCCAAACAAATAAATGCTATTTTCTTGCCAAAATAAATACACGTGCTGTCAATCTGCATAGAGTGACACTTCAATAGGTCTCCAATGATGAGGAGTCTGATAAAATTGGGTTATTGGCCGGGAGGCCCCTTACGGGGCAGGTCCGGCCGCCTTGGTGCAGGTCTTATTACCTTCGACGCCACACTGGGCGATCTGGACGCCGCTTGGGGATGAAACGATGCTGGAGAAAATCCTCGACCCAGCCGGGAATCGAACATGGGCCCGTAGGACAGCAATCCGTCACGCTGACCACTCAGTCTGGTGACCGTGTTGGACTATCGAGATTAAATGTCAAATTTCATTGATGGTGGGTAAATGGCACACAGGTCTGTCTATCGGAGTATATATAACATTGTATCGTTTAGTTGAAAAATAAGTTTCAGGAGTGGATCGTCTTTCGAATCTGAGCAAAAGAGCCAGTCCTCAACTTCTGACCCAACCAGTTGCTAGACTATACTGGTCTTGTGGTGTGATTTGAAAGGCTAGAGGTGACTATGTGTTTACGCTCTGACGGCAATCACTTTAACTAATAAGCCTTCCACTTGACTACCTGTCCCATATGCCTTCTAAACTGATTTTGCCCTTTGACTGGCGTTGTTGTTTTTAGCCTTAATTAGAGGCTATCATTTTGATCAGAATTTAAATGAACTTCAATGCAGAAATAATTTAATGGAATGGTGGCTCTATCATTTTAGTCAACTGTTGATGGGCGGTTCATATACCAGCATGAGGTAGGCGTTGGGTTTTAAAAAAAATTATGGCACAGGTTTATTGATCATAAAATGGGACAAAAACTAACATTTACGTGTGATGACAAATAAGTCAAGATCTGTTGGTAGGACACATAGGTGAAACAAATAGTTAACACTCCACTGGTTGGCTACTGGTTGGTAAAGACCAAGGTTTGTCTGATTAAACTATTTACTCTGGCTCGGAACTTGGATAATGCAATGTGAAATTATCTGACGCTGTATAGACTTTGACGGATTTTTTACACGCAGAAGTTATACTACGTTGATGCTGCTGTAAACAAGTAGCGACACTGTGATTCTACTTGCCCTAACAACCCGTAGCAGTGACACTATACCCGTTTCAATTAAGGGAGGTGACCATTTAAATGGGTCAAAATAACATCCTGAAGTGCTGGCTAATTTCAGCGTGTGACACTCCCATTCATCAGTCGTAGCATAGAACAATCTGACAATCTGACTCATTTATACGGCAGTGCACACAAGGAGATCAAACGTCAAGGCAGAAGTTCTGACATCATTAATATTTTCGTCGGCACACGGAGTTATCCGATATGACTGAGGTCTAAACTTACGGTACAGCTAAGTCCTCACTACAGGCTCCCCAGTAAAGACCAATGCTAGTGTCAAGACACGCTGAGGACAAATGTCCCAAGTGCAATGCGCTTGCAGCAAGAGTCATAACCAGAATCCTATCAAGACTCGAATCTGAATCAGAAAACCAAGTTTCTCCTCTACTCACTTTCCATGAAACCTCAACAAACATAAAGACACTCACAAAACTTCTCCAATGAGGATTTTGTGCTAACTGAAAGACTCCACAAGCTCCATGCCTTTCCTCTAATTCATCTGCTATACTCACTGGGCAATCCAAATCAATGTTAACGATATTCCTCTCCCTTCTGGAGAAGCAGCCAATCCCTGATTTGTAAATTCCCGCAATGACCGGAAAAGACATTGTGCACCTAACTTGTTTCGTCCACAACTAATTTACAAAGTGCGTTTTGGCTCTCCAGTTAGCACTAAAGTGAACAACACATTTATCACAGATATAATTATCTGGACAGCGTGTCAGACCACGCGCCTGGGCTAAACTAGGAGGAGCACTTTTGTGTCCTAAATTGGATCATTTCAGAACCGCCATAAATATTGCAATCCATACTATAATTCTTTTGAAGGCCTCAGGCTTCCCAAAAAGTTGGCAGGTGGAAGGACACCAACTGACACCTCCCTGATAGAGTCCAGGCTACGGTAAGCATAGAAACTCGCAAAACTTTATGCGCTCCATCGCTGTTCACAAAACGCTTTTATGAAACAGTCGAAAGGCCTTGGGTGCGCGATCTAAATTTCCCTTAAGACGCTGCCCCTGCTGTGGCCAGATACGCCTAACAAGTAGGTCCAGGTAAGAAGCTCTTCCATCTCTTCTGCTGAAAGCATTGTCTGCATATCGGTGCGAGAAATTCTTGGGACCAGCATTCTGTCCCCGTTAAGTCCTTTTAGATGTTCGTTTCCCAAATAGCTACACGTTGCTTCCAAGCCCCAAACGTCCGCTGAAAAATTTTATGGTAATTGTCCAAACTGCTTGCTTGTTCTCAACGCCAGAACGTAACATTCGAAGGAGAGCCACCATAAAGATCCCACATGGATTAACAACAAAAATGCTCCTATCAGTGACTGGTCACGTTGATAACTCGCTGTTCTCTCACGAAAATGATGTTTTGGGTGTAAAAACAACATCGAAGAGTAGCCATGTATATGAAAAATAGTGAGAGTGACTCGTCGTCTCTCACAGTTTGTCGCAGTAACTGTTAATTGACGTCATAATTACAACAAGGACTGACGACAAAGCCCTTGTCTGAGATCATTTGCGTACTGTCAAGCGGAAAGTTTGAAAGTGATCCGATAAACTTATTCTATAGTCATACAGTATGTTTCCAGACATGAGTTCATTACCAAAACGGTAAGTCATGAATAAGAAATTTATGCATCCTCATACTGCTGGAAAGGGAATGGTTTATCCACAGTGGCTGCAGGAACTTCTTTTGACGGACAAGTCTGCTGCTTGTGGCAGAAAGATCAAAAGAACTTAATTCTCTCACGACAGCAGTGAGAAGACAATTATGCAGTCAGAATGAGTTTCAGCCTCTTTAGGCGAGAAAGTTTTTTCGGTTGACGTACCTATAGTAACTGCATGACTTTCTAACGGATTTAAAACAGAGAAATTATTTATGATTTTCTTCTCATTTTTTCTACTTTAAATGTGGAAACATTTTGAACCTCACTTTATTGCTGGTACACAAATATTTATTCGTAGTTTCAAAAAACTTCTAATTATACTACAATTCACTCTTAGAATTTCACCTAGAGGTTCATGATCTAGACTGGATTAAAAGTTCACAATCAGCATGTAATGTTTGGAACAAAGAACGTGGCAGAGAAGACAAGCACATGCATTAAAAATTTTCTGACCTAATCATTTTGTTGAAGTGTGGAACTGCATAATAAAAAACTTTCTGTGTACCAGAATATCGAGGAAAGACTTACGTGACTAAGATATCTGCCCCACGCGTGAAGGATGTCTACACGTTTGCTCTGTCCCACTATTAAGGTTCACAAAATTAAAGGTACATATGTTAAATGACGCTTTACAAACATACTCACCGATTACTTTGGTGAGCTGCGGAGTCCCGTGCAACGTTCCATTTCAAAGGAGTCAACAGATGATAATTTTATTGACTCGTTTTACTGCATACTGTGGTGTCCTGCCCACTTGTATCTTATAGGATGCCTAGGTTTCTGCTTCCTCGGATAGCTAAACAATAATTGAAGCAAATCATATTAATGGTTTTTATTATAATAAAGTAGATTAGCAATACTTAATTTTGGGTCGCAAGCAAGTGGCGACATGCAAATAATCTATTTCCATCGCTATATACAATGTCCAGGCCAGTTAGCGCACAAGTTCGTATGGCTCGCTAATCACGGCCCTTCTGCTGCCTATATTCTAGTACGTGGTTTCTAGTCCGGGTCTGCCAGTGCCTCTGCTACTGGGCATAATCCACTATCCGGCAGAGGCTAGCATCAGCGGCGCTGGTATTCTCTTCGGATAAAGGCCGCTCCTGTCGTGGTGCAGTCCCGGTCCGCGTGCTATGGGCTGACGTCGTCTCACAGCCCTCTCTGGTGTATCGTTCTTGATCTTCGTGCCGGCCCTTGTCATTACGCCGTAACGCAGACACTGTATTTGCTTTACTGAACATGACGTTTAAGGACTCCAGTCAGTTTAGAATTAGATATCAAATTGTTGTTCCTCACAGTTAGTTATCTTTTAACAGAAAGATCTACTCAGGGTAGAATATCCGATCATGTCACCGTAACCTTGTGATCAGCTTCACGTATCTATAATTGACATCTGGTAAAAAACAGTGTAATGCGAGTAGTTGGAATTTTCAGCGCAAATTGTCCGATAAGCAAGTTTGCCAGTCATCCTTGTTATCATTGTTGGCTGTTTCTTTATGTACAAGTCACATTATAAAAGTACTCGACTTCTCTATGAGTGTGTCTATGGTGGACCTGAACACAACATCCATCATGTAATCTCAGGCTTATTGAAAATACGACAGTGACATTAATATAAGTACACACTGAATGAGTCATCGGGAGTCTAAAAAATACAATAAAGTATGTGACATTGATTAATCAAAGATACCTAACGCTTCTAGCATGCTGTTTGAACTGTATTATAAGCTTGAGCACTCCTAAAAGCTGCTGGGAATACAACATAGTACTTCGACACAATAAACTCACAAATGCAGCGAAGCTACAACCGAAGATCATTAAGTAATGCAACGCTTTTTTCTCGGCCAATTTCGGTTGAAAAAAAGCAGAAATTAATGTTGGACATCGATGAAGAGTAGGCTGAAGTTCAAGACATTAGTCAGGAAGAATCAATACGCAAAGAAGTGGGACACGGAAGTACTAAGGAATGACGAGATACGTTTGAAGTTCTCTAACACTATATATACAGCAATAAGGAATAGCGCAGTAGGCAGTACAGTTGAAGAGGAATGGAAATCTCTAAAAAGGGCCATCACAGAAGTTGGGAAGGAAAACATAGGTACAAATAAGATAGCTGTGAAGAAACCATGGGTAACACAAGAATTACTTCAATTGATTGATGAAAGGAGGAAGTACAAACATGTTCCGGGAAAATCAGGAATACAGAAATAAAAGTCGCTGAGGAATGAAATAAATTGGAAGTGCAGGGAAGCTAAGACGACATGGCTGCGGGAAAAATGTGAAGACATCGAAAAAGATAAGATTGTCAGAAAGACAGACTCAGCATACGGGAAAGTCAAAACAACCTTTGGTGACATTAAAAGCAACGGTGGTAACATTAAGAGTGCAACGGGAATTCCACTGTTAAATGCAGAGGAGAGAGCAGATAGGTGGAAAGAATACATTGAAAGCCTCTATGAGGGTGAAGATTTGTCTGATGTGATAGAAGAAGAAATAGGAGTCGATTTAGAAGAGATAGGGCATCCAGTATTAGAATCGGAATTTAAAAGGGCTTTGGAGGACTTACGGTCAAATAAGGCAAAAGGGATAGATAACATTCCATCAGAATCTCTAAAATCATTGGGGGAAGTGGCAACAAAACGACTATTCACGTTGATGTGTAGAATATATGAGTCTGGAGATATACCATCTGACTTTCGGAAAAGCATCATCCTCACAGTCCCGAAGACGGCAAGAGCTGACAAGTGCGAGAATTAACGCACAATCAGCTTAACAGCTCATGCATCGAAGCTGCTTACAAGAATAATGTACAGAAGAATGGAAAAGAAAATTGAGAATGCGCTAGGTGACGATCAGTTTGGCTTTAGGAAAAGTAAAGGGACGAGGGAGGCAATTCTGACGTTACGGCTAATAATGGAAGCGAAGCTAAAGAAAAATCAAGACATTTTCATAGGATTTGTCTACCTGGAAAAAGCGTTCGACAACATAAAATGGTGCAAGCTGTTCGAGATTCTGAAGAAAGTAGTACAACAACCAAGACGGAATAATAAGAGTGGCCGATCAAGAACGAAGTGCTCGTATTAAGAAGGGTGGAAGACAAGGCTGTAGCCTTTCGCCCCTACTCTTCAATCTGTACATCGAGGAAGCAATTATGGAAATAAAAGAAAGGTTCAGGAGTGGAATTAAAATACAAGGTGAAAGGATATCAATGATACGATTCGCTGATGACATTGCTATCCTGAGTGAAAGCGAAGAAGAATTAAATGATCTGCTGAACGGAATGAACAGTCTAATGAGTACACAGTATGGTTTGAGAGTAAATCGGAGAAAGACGAAGGTAATGAGAAGTAGTAGAAATGAGAACAGGAAGAAACTTAACACCAGGATTGATGGTCACGAAGTCAATGAAGTTAAAGAATTCTGCTACCTAGGCAGTAAAATAACCAATGACGGACGGAGCAAGGAGGACATCAAAAGCAGACTCGCTATGGCAAAAAAGGCATTTCTGGCCAAGAGAAGTCTACTAATATCAAATACCGGCCTTAATTTGAGGAAGAAATTTCTGAGGATGTACGTCTGGAGTACAGCATTGTATGGTAGTGAAACGTGGACTGTGGGAAAACCGGAACAGAAGAGAATCGAAGCATTTGAGATGTGGTGCTATAGACGAATGTTGAAAATTAGGTAGACTGGTAAGGTAAGGAATAAGGAGGTTCTACGCAGAATCGGAGAGGAAAGGAATATGTGGAAAACACCGATAAGGAGAAGGGACAGGATGAGAGGACATCTGCTAAGACATGAGGGAATGACTTCCATGGTACTAAAGAGAGCTGTAGAGGGCAAAAACTGTAGAGGAAGACAGAGATTGGAATACGTCAAGCAAATACTTGAGGACGTAGGTTGCAAGTGCTACTCTGAGATGAAGAGGTTAGCACAGGAAAGGAATTCTTGGCGGGCCGCATCAAACCAGTCAGTAGACTGCTGACCAAAAAAAAAAAAAATCGTGGAAAATTCACCGTTCAGCCTCTATTATTTCATGAAGTTCCGATAACTGGCGATGTTATACGTAGCCCTCAGAATGTCGTCTGTAACGGAGTTGCGTTCCAAACAGTAGGTTCACTGAGTTTCCTTTGGCGGGGGGCGGGGAAGGGGGGGGTGACCAGATCATCGCAGATATTTGTAGGTACTTGCAGAGTATTTACGGAACGAGGCAGTGAACAAAAGCGCGATGAAATGTAGGGCGAGGCGTCTGTCATCATCGCAAGATGCTCGGGCAATCCTATCCGATATCTCGCGTGCCAACCGGCCGCAGACAGATGTGACTCCTACAATGTTGGAACGCAGGGACACCCTCATCAGAGTTCATCGACGGATGACAAACAAACACATCGCTGCGCAACTGCTCTTCTGTGTTCGTGGAGCTGACACACTCGTCCACCTGTTGGAGAACTCAATAGGTATGTGCCTGTTGGGCTCCTCGCCGCCGAACAGAAGACAATGAAGAGCAATGAGGGACTATCTTTGCGGAACTGCTTGCGGGGTTCGAGGCTGTTCGTGACAATTTTTTTCGGACGTCCTCACAGGCGATGAAACATTGGTTCATCATTTCGAACCGGAAACAAAACCAATGCGTGCAGTGGCGCCACACAACCTCTCCTCCTCTGAAGGAAAAGTTCAGAGTCGTACAATCAGCTGCTGTACTTATGGAGACGGTTTTCTGGGACTCTCAAGACGTTATTCTGTTTGATGTTCACCATCACGGTTTGACTATCGACTCGGATGTGCATTGTGCTACCCTCAGGAAACAGAAGAAACGTCATCAGCGTGTTCAGCAGCACAAAAATGCAAGCGAACTTCTCCTTCTCCATGACAACACCAGGCATCACACAAGTCCGCCCACCCGAGAGGTACTCACAAAACTTCAATGGACTGTTCTTCCTCATCAATCCTTCAGCCCGAATTCCATAATTTTCGACATCCATCTGTTTGGCCCTATGAAGGATTACTCTGCAGGGAGCAGTAAGTGGATGATGGAGTGTTACTGAGGCAGGAATACGATGGCTCCGACGTCCACCAGTAGAGTGCAGGCCTACAGGCTGTGAACAGTAAATCGTCGCACTGAATGGAGACTATGTTGATAAAAAAAAGGGTCTTGTAGCGAGAAGAGTGAGGAATAATATGATGTATTGGAATCCTGAATGAAACCGATCTGCTTTAAGAAAATAATATGTTTCCTTACTCATTGAACGCCCCACATACAAATTGTTTAAGCGGAGTAGGCAGAATCTTATTCCGTTTGTTCAACTCATCTGCAGTTCTCCAAGCTTCCAATAGAATTGAACACCATGAAGCCTGCATACGAACTCACCTTGACCAAACAGACGGTGGAATAGTAAGTAATGTTTGGTATTCACTTCACAGTTTGAAGGAGTCCTTAGATGTGGACAAGAGAGTAAGTTGGCGGCAGCTGTTATGTTCTTTTAGCTACGCCACCTGCCACTCCCCTCCCACCCCATCCTCACGCTATCTAAATTTCATATCTCCTTTTGAGGCAGCCAGTGACGCATGCTCAGTGTGACCATTTACTTTTGCCACATCTCGCGAAGCCACATACATGCAGCAGGCAGCCGCGCGGGGTAGCCGTGCGCTCTAGGCGTCTTGTCACGGTTCGCACGCCTCCTCCCGTCGGAGGTTCGAGTCCTCCCTCGGGCATGGGTGTGTGTTGTCCTTAGCGTAAGTTAGTTTAAGTTAGATTAAGTAGTGCGTAAGCCTAGGGACCGATGACCTCAGCAGTTTGGTCCCACAGTCCTTACCACAAATTTCCAATTTCGCAGCAGGCAGCGTGCACAACACGAGGGACAGAGACTCGGCCTCTTCCCAACATCAGGCATGTGGTCTCCAGGACCGAATGAATCTGCCCGCCATTGTACATAGCCTACAAAAAAAGCGCTGCTGCTCTCTTATTGACGAAGTTCGCTGCGATTTTGGATTAAATTATTTGTTTGCCTTCTCCTTTATAACATTGCGACGGACTTGATCTTCATTCAGCGTCCATTCCTTATGTAACTGCGGACAGCCAGAAGATTGTGTTTTGCGTCGAGTTCTGAACCTGTAGTGAACTTGTGTTATTGTTTGAAGTCTTCTCGTTCTAGTATTTCCTTATGTTAAACCAGTAATTTACTTCGACAGCAAAACTTATCGTTGGTATGTTTCTTCACTAACGGAAGAAAGATTAGTGCAACCTTTTAGTAGTTCCCCATTCACTCAAGATTTATTGTTACAATAGTGTATGCGGAGTACATGAAACGATACATTTACAGGTCAGTAGCAGAAGCGGTTCTGAGGTACCAGTTATCGACCAATGCTGGAACACCCACATTCGGACCATGTGCGGCAATGCGGGCGCTGACTATGGTATCCAGTCGATCTTGCAGATGGAGAATGCGGTACTGGGATATGTTATGCCACGCGTGTTTGACGTGTTCGAGTAGTTCTGGAAGAGTTGTTGGTTGACGAGTCGCTCGAGTCACTTCTCGCCCCGTTATATCTCTCACTTGCTCCATTGGAGACAAGTCCGCAGATCGTGCTGGCCGGGGAAGTCCCTGCACGTCTTGCAGAGCATGCTAAGTTCCGTGGGCAATGTGTGGGCAAGTATTGCACTGTCGGGACAATACATCACCTTCTTACTATAAGTATGGCAAAAGAACGACTGTAACAACATTCTGCAAGTGCCGTGCGCAGGTTCGTGACATCTCCAAAAACAGCAAAGGTGACAGAGAGTTGTGACTTATCGTACCCCAGATCCTAGGTAGTGGGGATAGGAAATTTTGTTTTGAAGGAATGCACTGTATGAGACACACTGCAAACGACCATCGCACCTGTAGGCAAACCAACTTTCTTCACTGAAGCCGACGGCGTGCAATTTCATTTTCAAGTGAGCCTCTGACGGCAACAGTCGAGCCGTGTGTGTCGATGGTGTGACATGAGTGGAGGTTGGGGTAGAGGTAGCCGTGCCCAAAGTCCCACACCTAACAACTAGCTTGCAACAGTTGCTGCCACAAGCCCACTTATCTGTGCTGTGCTAGTGTACAATCTGTCACTGTTGCTCTCACAATACGACAATCCTGGCGCCATCTGTGCTGCGTGGACGTCTAGATGTTCACGAGACCACTGACACCAGCATCAGAGCTTCAGTATGGAACCGTGTGACCGCTAGGTCGCAGGTTCGAATCCTGCCTCGGGCATGGATGTGTGTGATGTCCTTAGGTAACTTAGGCTTAAGTAGTTCTAGGGGACTGATAACCTCAGCTGTTATGTCGCATTGTGCTCAGAGCCATTTCAACCATTTTTGAACCAGCATCGGTGCATAACTAACGCAGCACGTCCAGAATATGCAGTAGTTCTTCGAAAGGACCATCACGCCACTTAATGTCTACAGTTGGATCCTTTTCAGACTCGCTCAATTGGCTGTAGTATGTAGAAGAGCGTCCCTGTGGCATGGTTGCCTGCTTGCTTCTCACGTTCGCACCACATTGACCGTTCTGGCTGTGAGTATTTTCTGTTAAAGGGTGGCCACAGATGGCGCTCTGGTAGCTGTATCACTACGCTATCTGTTGTAGCACTAGTTTGAAACCCTTATCAGCGCATCTAATATCCCCGAGGTGGCATATGCTGTCATCGCATCAAAATCGACGTCGTCTTAAGAGAAGGATTACATTTTTTTCACTGGTGTACTTCGTCGTAAGCGTAAATGTTGGTGTATGACTCTATTTGTCTTCCCATTTACTGGACAGTAATTGGCCCTCAATCTCAGCTAATTAGGGCCGGGATTAACATATCTCAACCGTTCACTGATGCCCGTCAGCGCTAATATTATGGTCTCTGAGGAGCCGCTTCTGAGAGCATACTCGACAGTTGTCCTGTGGGCAGAATTGCTTGCTCGCGGCTACCTGCCTGTCCAGAATACGAAGAATCCAACATACAACCGTAGTGAGAAAGGTGCCTTTGCCGTTTAGCGTTGATTCGCATAAGGTCACCTAACTACCGCCCTCATAGTCTATGCCCACAACACGTACAGCATCTAATTGACTGAACCGTTTTCTTCTCTCGAAGTTAGCATAAAATGTTACCAGTAATCGTGAGAGGGAAGAGAGCACACGAAGTCAGCGCATCTGCAATTAGAAATTAGCAGAGCATGTTAATGTAACTGCAACATTAGTAATATAAAGGAAAATTACAGTACAAATGTGAAATTCCACAAGAAATTTAAGCTTACAACTTAAAATTAAAACGTTATGGAATGTCTTAGAATTCCCAGGACCGGTTTCATGCCAGTATCGCTAACAAGCAAGACTAGTCCTTCTTCTCGATTCGCACGACGGATGAACTATCTGCATAGATACTTATACACTGAAACGCCAAGAAAATCGTATGGGGATGGGTATTCAAATACAGAGAAACGAAAACAGGCAGAAGATCCTGCTGCGGTCGGCAAAGCCTATATAAGACGACAGTTGTTACATCGCTTACTTCTGCTACAATGGCTGGTTATCAAGATTTAAGTCAGTTTGTACGTGATGTTGTAGTCGGCGCACGAGCGATGGGGCACAGCATCTCCGAGGTAGCGATGAAGTGAGGATATTACCGCACGACCATTTTACGAATGTACCGTGAATATCAGGAATGTGGTAAAACATCAAATCTCCGACATCGCTGCGGCCGGAAAAACATCCTGCAGGACCAATGACGACTGAAGAAAATCGTCTCATGTGACAGAAGTGCAACACTTTCGTTAACTGCTGCACACTTCAATGCTGAGTCAACGTGCGAACCACTCAACGAAACATCATCGATATGTTTCCAGAATGAGATTTTCACTCTGCAGCGGAGTGTGCGCTGATATGAAACTTCCTGGCAGATTAAAACTGTGTGCCCGACCGAGACTCGAACTCGGGATCTTTGCCTTTCGCGGGCAAATGCTCTACCAACTGAGCTACCGAAGCACGACTCACGCCCGGTACTCACAGCTTTACTTCTGCCAGTACCTCGTCTCCTACCTTCCAAACTTTCCAGAAGCTCTCCTGCGAACTGGCAGAATTAAAGCTGTGAGTACCGGGCGTGAGTCGTGCTTCGGTAGCTCAGTTGGTAGAGCATTTGCCCGCGAAAGGCAAAGATCCCGAGTTCGAGTCTCGGTCGGGCACACAGTTTTAATCTGCCAGGAAGTTTCATCATCGATATGGGTTTTCGGAGCCTTGATGACTGCACGACAAAAAGCTTTACGCCTCACCTGGACCCGTCAGTACCGACATTGGACTGCTGATCATCGTTAACATGCTACCTGGTCGGACGAATCTTATTTCAAATTGTATCGAGCGGACGGGCGTGTACGGGTATGGAGGCTACCTCATGAACCCATGGATCCTGCATGTCTGCGAGGTACTATTGAAGCTGGTGGACGCTCTGTAATGTGGTGTGGGGCGTGTGCAGTTTTGGGACCCCTGATGCGTCTATATACGACCATGAGAGGTGATACATACGTAGCCACCCTGTATGACCACCTGCATCAGTTCATGCCCATTGGGCATTCCGAGGGACTTGGGCAACTTCAGCAGGAAAATGCGACACCCCACACATCCAAAATTGCTACAGAGTAGCTCCAGGAACGCTCATTTGAGTTTATACGCCTCCGCTGGCCACCGAACTCCCCAGACATTAACCTTATTGAGCATATCTGGGATGCCTTGAAACGTGTTGTTCAGAAGAGATCTCACCTACTCGTGCTCTTACGGATTTATGGATAGCCTTGCAAGATTCATGGCGTCAATTGCCTACAGCACTACTTCAGGCACTAGTCGAGTCCATGCCACGTCGTGTTGCGTCACCTCTGCGAGCTCGCGCGTCCCAACACGATACTAGACAGGGATGCCAGTCTCTTTGGCCCTTCAGTTATTTGCAAAGAACCCTCGGTTCATGGCTCCTGTTCGCACTTATCCCTATTGTGTTCATACTGTTGGGACTCATAGGATTAAGCTACCTATGGGATTGCCGTGAAGTGGCAGCAGACATGTTGTCTCTAACAGAAATCGTTCCCATGACATTATCAATCACACCTGGAGTTTATTCTCAAATTGAATGCACTTATTCATGTATGTGTCCTAATTATTCCTATGCGAAGACAATGAATAGTTGATCACAACGTTGTAATGTGGCTTTAATGGAAATACTCACCAGCTTTCTCTTTACAATGGAGCGGAAAACTGTATGTGGAATTTACACTGTTGCAAAATGCAGAAACCCACGAGGATCAGTGACGCAACAGTGACTGGAAATTGACTCTAAACATGTATATACAGGGTGTTACAAAAAGGTACGGCCAACCTTTCAGGAAACATTCCGCACACACAAATAAAGAAAAGATGTTATGTGGACATGTGTCCGGAAACGCTTAATTTCCATGTTAGAACTCATTTCAGTTCTTCCACCTACGCTCAAGGGAGCACGTTGTCAAGATTTCATACGGGATACTCTACCTGTGCTGCTAGAACATGTGCCTTTACAAGTACGACACAACATGTGGTTCATGCACGATGGAGCTCCTGCACATTTCAGTCGAAGTGTTCGTACGTTTCTCAACAAAAGATTCGGTGACCGATGGATTGGTAGAGGCGGACCAATTCCATGGCCTCCACGCTCTCCTGACCTCAACCCTCTTGACTTTCATTTATGGGGGCATTTGAAAGCTCTTGTCTACGCAACCCCGGTACCTAATGTAGAAGACCCATGACCTCGCTGTCTGGTCTCCTCCCCCAAAAACCAACCAACCAACCAACCTAATGTAGACACTCTTCGTGCTCGTATTGTGGACGGCTGTGGTACAATACGCCATTCCCCAGGGCTGCAACAGCGCATCAGGGATTCCATGCGACGGAGGGTGGATGCATGTATCGTCGCTAACGGAGGACATTTTGAACATTTCCTGTAACAAAGTATTTGAGGTCAGGCTGGTACGTTCTGTTGCTGTGTGTTTCCATTCCATGATTAATGTGATTTGAAGAGAAGTAATAAAATGAGCTCTAACGTGGAAAGTAAGCGTTTCCGGACACATGTCCACATAACATATTTTCTTTCTTTGTGTGTGAGGAATAATGTTTCCTGAAAGTTTAGCCGTACCATTTTGTAACACCCTATAAATGTAGGCTATACCACTTAAACAACTGAGAGATCCACAGTTTTTCCACTACATGATTGGCGACAAATACTGGAAACAGCAATTACAATATCTAGGACTTTCAAAATCGTCATCGTTCGACGAGGCCCGCTACGAATTCCTCCCCTGAGGCAACCTCTTCATCTCAGAGTAGCGCTTGAGACCTACGTCCCCAGTTATTTGCTGGATGTACTCGAATCTCTTTCTTCCTCTGAAGTTCATACCCTCTAGAGCTTGGTCTAGTAATGTGAAAGCTACTCAGTCTGTCTCTTCTTCTTGTCAGTGTTTCCAATATATTACTTCTCTCTGATTCTGCGCCGAACCTCATCAACCTTTACCTAATCAGTCTACTAAATTTTCAAACCTCAACTTTAGCGTCACACCCCAAATGCTTCAATTCTTTTCTGTGCCGCTTTTCCCACAATCCACAGTCTCATTAACTTCTTCCTCTAATTAAGATATATGTTTGGTACTGTAAGACTTCTCTCGGCCTGGAACCCCCTTTTTGCGAGTTCTAGTCTGCTTTTAATGTCCTTTCTCTTTCCGTCATGGGATATTTTACTACCGATCTTCCTTCCTTAATTTCATCTACTTTGTGACCATCAATGCAAAAGTTAAGTTTCTTGCTGTTCCCATTTCTGCTACTTCTCGTTACTTTCGTCATTCTTCGATTTATTCTCAATCTCTATTCTGTACTCAGTAGACGGTTCATTCTGTTCAGCTGATCGAGTAACTCTTCCTCACTTTCAAAATGGTTCAAATGGCTCTGAGCACTATGGGACTTAACAGCTATGGTCATCAGTCCCCTAGAACTTAGAACTACTTAAACCTAACTAACCTAAGCACAGCACACAACACCCAGCCATCACGAGGCAGAGAAAATCCCTGACCCCGCCGGGAATCGAACCCGGGAACCCGGGCGTGGGAAGCGAGAACGCTACCGCACGACCACGAGATGCGGGCTTTCCTCACTTTCACTGACGATAGTAATGTCATCAGCAAATCTTATAATCGATATCCTTTCATCTTCAATATTTAATCCCACTCTTGCTTCTTCCTGTTGTTCCCATCATTGCTTCTTCAATGCTTACGTTGAACAGTAGGCTCGAAAGATTACATTCCTGTGTTACACACTTTTTCATTCGTCTCTCCCAACACCGTACACCTGTTTTCCTCAGCATTTCGGACATCTTGCACCATTTGACGCTGTCGAATGTTTTTACCAAGTCGACAAATCCTTTAAACGTGTCCTGATTATACTTCACTCTTGCTTCCATTATCAACCGCAACGTTAGAGTTTCTTGTTTGGCTTCTTTATCTATCCTAAACCCCGATGGTCACATAACACAACCAGCTTTTTTTTCCTTTACTGTGTATGTTATCCCCCCATGAACCATGGACATTGCCATTGGCGGGGAGGCTTGCGTGCCTCAACGATACAGATGGCCGTACCGTAGGTGCAACCACAACGGAGGGGTATCTGTTGAGAGGCCAGACAAACGTATGGTTCCGGATGAGGGGCAGCAGCCTTCTCAGTAGTTGCAGGGCCAACAGTCTGGATGATTGACTCATCTGGCATGTAACACTAACCAAAACGGCCTTGCTGTTGTGTTACTGCGAACGGCTGAAAGCAAGGGTAAACTACAGCCGTATTTTTCTCGAGGGCATGCAGCTTTACTGTAAGATTAAATGATGATGGCGTCATCTTGGGTAAAATATTCCAGAGATAAAATAGTCTCCCATTCGGATCTCCGGGCGGGGACTGCTCAATAGGACGTCGTTATCAGGAGAAAGAAAACTGGCGTTCTACGGATCGGAGCGTGGAATGTCAGATCCCTTAATCGGGCAGGTGGGTTAGAAAATTTAAAAAGGGAAATGGATAGGTTAAAGTTAGATATAGTGGGAATTAGTGAAGTTCGGTGGCAGGAGGAACAAGACTTTTGGTCAGAAGAATAAAATGTTATAAATACAAAGTCAAATAGGGTTAATGCAGGAGTAGGTTTAATAATGAATAAAAAGTAGGAATGTGGGTAAGCTACTACAAACCGCATAGTGAACGCATTATTGTGGCCAAGATAGACTCGAAGCCCACGCCTACTACAGCAGTACTAGTTTATATGCCAACTAGCTCCGCAGATGATGAAGAAATTGATAAAATTGTAAGTAGGCTGTTTATGTTTTCTTATGGGCAACGTTACGTAGCGCTCTATATGAAAATCACTGGCTGTGCTGTGTGCGGTCTGTGGCTGGTTTGCATTGTTGTTGGCTATTGTAGTGTTGGGCAGCTGGATGTTAACAGCGCGTAGCGTTGCGCAGTTGGAGGTGAGCCGCCAGCAGCGGTGGATGTGGGGAGAGAAATGGCGGAGTTTTGAAATTTGTAAGACTGGATGTCATCAACTGCTAAGTAAATTATGACTTTTCAACATTATTAAGGTAAATACATTGTTTGTTCTCTATTAAAATCTTTCATTTGCTAACTATGCCTATCAGTAGTTAGTGCCTTCCGTAGTTTGAATCTTTTATTTAGCTGGTAGTAGCGGCACTCGCTGTATTGCGGTAGTTCGAGTAACGAAGATTTTTGTGAGGTAAGTGATTTGTGAAGGGTATAGGTTAATGTTAGTCAGGGCCGTTATTTTGTAGGGATTATTGAAAGTCAGATTGCGTTGCGCTAAAAATATTGTGTGTCAGTTTAAGCACAGTCATGCACAATTTGTCTAAGGGGACGTTTCATATGTCGACCCTTAGCAGAGGATACCTCACTGGAATCTTCTGATTTTGTTCTTGTAGTTTGTGTAATTAGTGTAGCTATTGTTTATGCCAGCGCGTAATTACAGAGAGAATTTCCTTTGTCGTTGTAGTTTTCATTCTTGTACAGTAAAACAGTTGTGGAATGCATGTAGATTTGCACCAAGTATTTCGCAGCTGTGCTTCAATTAACGAGATATTATTTTCAATGCTATGTTAATGCGTTTTCTTATTTTGCTCTTCAAATTGTGCTATTCTTTGTTGTCTTGTGAAATATTGTGACAATAATGGCGTGTGAAAAACGTAATACTAGGCTCCAAAGTAAACTGAGAAATGACAGTGAAGACGAAAGCAGTGTGTTAGCGCCACCGTGTAGTGAATTAACTAATGTTCAAAGTTGTAATTTGGTAATTGTACATAGGGAAATGGAGTGGGCTGCAAATAATGGTGTAGGCAGTGAAACAATTAGTGAACAGGGAAGCATTATCGATCGTTCGGTCGGCAACAGCTTGCCTCAGGAATCAGAAATAACAGGACACAATCTTGCAAATACAGTAGATTCAGATTTTGCGTCCTCGCCGTTTTCTCAAATAAGTCAAGACACATTTTCTGCTTTTCAAAATGCGAATATTGGCGGTTCAAATGCATTGCCGAATAGCACTGGGGAATATGTTTCAGACACCTGTGCATTGTTATTACAATTAATGCAACAAATGGGACAAAAGCTTCAAAAAGACACAATGGAACAAAATCTTCAAAATTTAGACACAATGGAACAAAATCTTCAAAAGTTAGACACAATGGAACAACACCAGAGACAAACACAGCAACAGTTAGACACAATGGAACAACACCAGAGACAAACACAGCAACAGTTAGACACAATGGAACAAAATCAGAGACAAACACAGCAAAAGCTTCAAAAGTTAGATACCACACTTGAACAAACACGTGAAGATTTAACTACTGAGTTACATAACATTGAATCAAAATGTCAAAAAGTCTGTAATGACGTAAAAACACAAATTTGTGAGCATTTTCAACCTACTTTTTCGCGGCATGGAAATGCATTACAGAATCACGAAGCAGCCATAAAAGAACTGAAAACCATTGTTCATGAAAATCATGAGACTTTGTGGGCTAAAATTGACTCAGTTGCATCTACCGATTCGGTTACGCTACTTGCAAAAACTCAGGAAAACTTAAAGAACACAGTAGATACGATTTCAACACAAATGGACAATCTGAAACTTGGTTCAGAAAAACACACTGAGAAAATAAGTACACTATCGGAGAAAGTAGCCGAACTTTCGGATCAGTTCACTAACTTATCTGCAAAGGTAGATGATGATCTGTATGACACAATACCTGTAGCCATCACTGACACAGAAGAGTATGAACAAATTAAGAAATTCAAACAAAATCAGAATCAAATTAATACGCAATACAAAAGAGAAATCCGGAAAGTACAAGATCAGTTGGTACAAATAATACAAAAATTACATATTTCAGAGGATACTCGCGCTCCAACACGGGAAGAGCAACTTAGAAACGCGGAAAAGCCACAAAATAATAACACATGGCATTTCGGAAATTATGAAAGATATTGGCAAGGTTCACCGAATTTTGAGATGGAACCGCCGACACTACGTAACAATGACCGATATGCTACTCGCCGACACGATGATTTTGACTATAAGCTGTTCATTACTACACGTAAATTCAAAACATTTAAGAAATCTGGCAACGACATTCATCCACAAGCGTGGCTCCATCAATTCTCTCATTGTTTTCCTCCCAACTGGTCATTAGAGCACAGATTAGAATTCATGTGTGGCTACTTAGAGAATGAACCAGCTGAATGAATGTGATCGGTCATTCACGATTGTCACAGTGAAGGAGAATTTTATCATGCCTTCCTTTCGGCATATTGGTCTCAAGCTACACAAGACCGAGTAAAACATAGCATCATAATGATGAAACATTTCGAACAAATTGAATTTTCCAGTCTAGTGAAATATTTTGAAGACATGTTGCAGAAGAATCAGTACCTGTCAAATCCATACAGCCCCTCAGAACTCATCCGCATTTGCTTAATCAAACTACCTGAACATTTACGACATATTATTTTGGCAGGACGCTTTTCAGGGACTGTTACAAGAATTGGAAATTGACGCTGACAATCGCGGCACACGAAAACACGGACACAATAATTACAGGTCACATCTGACACAATTCCGCGATGAAAGAAATAATAACTGGACACAACAAGGCTATTCTCACAACACAAATCGTGACCAAAACAGACACCACCCATATGACAACCGTTGGCAGAGTAGTAATAATTACAGGGAAAGATCACCACTCCGCGGTAGTGACTATCACAGTGACAATCAGAGAAACAGACAATATGGGAACCAAAATTCTTATTATCCAGGGAGACCGAATTACTTCAGATGCAACAGTCCAGCGTGCAGTTACGATTCTGGGAGAAATTCTGCACCACGTGACCGACATGAAAGAAACTATGGAATCTACCGACATGACGACTGACGATATGATCGTAACGACAGACCTGGATTGCATCAGAACTGGCGGAATTCAAACAGGGCGAGGCCCTCTCGACAAGGTGAATTTATAGAAGTTAGGTCTCTAAATCCCAATAACGACGCGTGCGAACAAAGAAACAGATAATGAGTTGCACCACATGCAGCCACGTGCGCCAACTGGCTCAGAGAAAAATAAGATACACGCTAACCGTGTCGCAAGCTGAAGATGAACAGATAGGGAAAGTGTATGAGGTTATTGAAAGGGTCATGCAGTATGTAAAGGGGGATGAAAATCTAATAGTCATGGGCGAATGGAATGCAGCTGTAGGGGAAGGAGTAGAAGAAAAGGTTACAGGAGAATATGGGCTTGAGATAAGGAATGAAAGAGGAGAAAGACTAATTGGCTTTTGTAACAAGTTTCAGCTAATAATAGCGAATACCCTGTTCAAGAATCACAAGAGGAGGAGGTATACTTGGAAAAGGCCAGGAGATACGGGAAGATTTCAATTACATTACATCATGGTCAGACAGAGCTTCCGAAATCAGATACTGGATAGTAAGGCATACCCAGGAGCAGATATAGACTCAGACCACAATATAGTAGTGATGAAGAGTAGGCGGGCCGGCCGCGGTGGTCTCGCGGTTCTAGGCGCGCAGTCCGGAACCGTGCGACTGCTACGGTCGCAGTTTCGAATCCTGCCTCGGGCATGGATGTGTGTGATGTCCTTAGGTTAGGTAGGTTTAAGTAGTTCTAAGTTCTAGGGGACTGATGACCACAGCAGTTGAGTCCCATAGTGCTCAGAGCCATTTGAACCATTTTTTGAAGAGTAGGCTGAAGTTCAAGATATTAGTCAGGAAGAATAAAAACGCAAAGAAGTGGGATACGGAATTACTAAGGAATGCGGAGATACGTTTGAAGTTCTCTAACGCTATTGATACCGCAATAAGAAATAGCGCAGTAGGCAGTATGGTTGAACAGAAATGGAATCATTAGGGGAAGTGGCAACAAAACGACTATTCACTTTGGTGTGTAGAATATATGAGTCTGGCGATATACCATCTGACTTCTGGAAAAGCATCATCCACTCAATTCCGAAGACGGCAAGAGCTGACAAGTGCGAGAATTATCGCACAATCAGCTTAACAGCTCATGCATCGAAGCTGCTTACAAGAATAATATACAGAAGAATGGAAAAGAAAATTGAGAGTGCGCTAGTTGACGATCAGTTTGGCTTTAAGAAAAGTAAAGGGACGAGAAAGGCAAATCTGACGCTACGGCTAGTAATTGAAGCAAGGCTAAAGAAAAATCAAGACACTTTTATAGGATTTGTCGACCTGGAAAAAGCGTTCGACAATATAAAATGGTGCAAACTGTTCGAGGTTCTGAAAAATGTATGGGTAAGCTATAGGGAGAGACGGGTCATATACAACATGTACAACAAACAAGCGGGATTAATAAGAGTGGACGATCAAGAACGAAGTGCTCGTATTAGGAAGGGTGTAAGACACGGCTGTAGCCTTTCGCTCCTACTCTTCAGTCTGTACATCGAGGAAGCAATGATGGAAATAAAAGAAAGTTTCAGGAGTGGAATTAAAATACAAGGTGAAAGGATATCGATGATATGATTCGCTGATGACATTGCTATCCTGAGTGAAAGTGAAGAAGAATTAAATGATCTGCTGAACGGAATGAACAGTCTAATGAGTACACAGTATGGTTTGAGAGTAAATCGGAGAAAGACGAAGGTAATGTGAAGTAGTAGAAATGAGAACAGCGAGATACTTAACATCAGGATTGATGGTCACGAAGGCTATGAAGTTAAGGAATTCGGCTAACTAGGCAGTAAAATAACCAATGACGGATGGAGCAAGGAGGACATCAAAAGCAGACTCGCTAGGCAAGAGAAGTCTACTAATATCAAATACTGGCCTTAATTTGAGGAAGAAATTTCTGAGGATGTACATCTGGAGTACAGCATTGTATGGTAGTGAAACATGGACTGTGGGAAAACCGGAACAGAAGAGAATCGAAGCATTTGAGATGTGGTGCTATAGACTCATGTTGAAAATTAGGAGGACTCATAAGGTAAGGAATGAGGAGGTTCTACGCAGAATCAGAGAGGAAAGGAATATGTGGAAAACACTGATAAGAAGAAGGGACAGGATGATGGGACATCTGCTAAGACATGAGGGAATGACTTCCATGGTACTAGAGGGAGCTATAGAGGGCCAAAACTGTAGAGGAAGACAGAGATTGGAATACGTCAAGCAAATAACTGAGGACGTAGGTTGCAAGTGCTACTCTGAGATGAAGAGGTTAGCACAGGAAAGGAATTCGTGGTGGGCCGCATCAAACCAGTCAGTAGACTGATGACCAAAAAAAAAAAAAAAAAAAAAACCATGAGAAAAATTTTAGCATTTCTTACCGACGTGCACATGATAATTACATTGAAGTTGAAACTCTGCGACTAGAAAGGGTAAAAGATCACACCACATTTCACATGTAAAACCATTTATTGAAAGATAATCTTAGTTTTAACTTTGTCTTTGCCATATAACTTCTCACTTTACATTACTAGTATGCTTTGTCAGACTTAGAATCTGTTAACATGCAACAATGTTTGAAGTTAAATATCCAGTCAAGAACCAAGAGAACTTATTTAAACAGAAATTACGAATGCATTGTTATTGTGAACAGACGAAACAGTGTTATTGTGTGTGTACATTCTTGCTTGTTAGTTGCTCGATTACGTAACGTCTATTTGACTGAGGTGTTATGATGTTATTATTACGATGACGATGTGTATTATGCTGCTTAGGTATGTTTATGATCAGTAAGCTGATGCCATATGAGGAATTTGATTATGCTATGTTTTTTTTATGATAAAATATTGAAGAAGTGTCGACGAGTATGTATATGTGTAATAAGGTAAGGAATAATGAGTAGTGATTAGGGACTCTGACTTCTGAAAAAGGGTGTTGGAAACCAAGAATTGTACTTTAAGAGTTTTGAAATGTGTGTAAATGCGTGAATGTATCACAATGCTTGCAAAAGTTTTTTGGATACTGTTGTATTTATAGGATTTTATATCTTCAGATTTGCAATGCAAACTATCGATCTATGAAATTTTTATATGAGACTGTCACAGTAGGGTCGTTAATATTTCGTTAAGAAAGTTAAGTGACCACCTTCACGTAATGCGTCGTGGGCACCCACCTGCGTGACAGACACTGGGATAAAAGCCATTACTGTGTGCCTTTCAGAGGCACAGGTGGAAAAAAAGGGGCCATTATCCTCGCTATTGACATTCCTTTGTAAAAACCATCGCAAATACGACACGCTCAAACTCGAAAACATATGATAACACTGTGGAGCTCTTAATTTATGATATTTACTGAAATGCCTAATGAAATGACGAGAATTATTTTTATGCCTGAACACCTGATTATGACTACTGTCTTTCTAGAGATTTTTTACTACCTTATGAAATGCCATATGGCTAATGAATGATGTTTCATGCCTTCTATTGTACATATTTGCTCATTTTCTTTAATATCTAGTTTATAGCTGCACTGCAGCATTGGTTATTATAAAATTTAATAGATGTACTAATATCACTATTTTATGTCTACAGACCCAGTAAAGAATACGTTTATGATGTACTTTCTTAAAAAAAAAAAGGGAGCACAAATAGACATTTCCCTTCACAGGAATTGCATAAATAATTTTTTTTAATGACTTGGTAACTTTCTTGCAGAGTAAGTTTTTGTGATGTGTCACTCTAGTGTTAAGATGTGACATAGGTATTATACATGGCCATTTTTAGTGTAATATTTTTTCTTCTTGAGCTATGTCATGTTTAGATATAAGTTATTGCATTTGCTGCTGCTGTTTGCCAGGCATTGTGCTACTAAATTTCACTTTACATTACTCTGTTAAGCCAGTTTTGCTACTGATTTTTTTTTCTTGTTTGCTGATCATTGCCTTATATTAGTTGTAATATTGCTGCTTGCTTTGCCAATTTGCATTTTTTTGTTATTGCTGTTTGTGTTAATTATTTTGTGCCACTGCATTAACTCGTACCTTAGTTTAGCATCTGCGCTCAGTAGATTTAAGTTAGCTTAAGATGGGGTATGCCATATAAGAGAACAAGTTGTGATGAATAGGAAGAAATGCATTGAGAAGCTATAAGAAAATGGTTTGACCAAAAATGTATTTTGAAAGAGGATATGAACCAAAATAGTTGGGTTTAGGGACAACAGGTTTAGGTAGGATTTTCTTGGAAATAAATGATGAGGTAAGATAATGGTAAATAAATAATGAGGTAAGATATGTGTGAACATACAAATACAGAAAGCATGCTTGGTTAGAATTTTTTGGTGGAAACAAATGTTGAAATAAGAGGAAAGATATATGGAATGAAGTTTAGGGGTGGGCTGCAGTGCCAAATGTCACATTGAAAACAGACACTGTCCTGTATTTTTGTGTTATTACATTATGTGAATTTGTGTTTTTTCTGCCTTAATGTGTTTAGCTAATAAGAGTTATGTTGTAGAATTTTTCTGATAATATGTTATTTTCTTTGTAAAGATGCTTAGACATTATTTATTCTGTTCTGTTTTAATGCTCATGTGTGAAGTTGATGTTTCGAAAGATATTCTGATCTTTTATGTATGTACTCATGTCATAATTCCTGTAACACTGATGTATATGTTATTTCGATTCTTTTGTAAAGGTTGCACTACAAATGTTATCTGTATTGTTATGTTCTTTAATGATGTATTTTGTACCTTTGTAATTGCATTCTTGTGTTATAAAATTGTAATTGACACCAGTTCATCATATTATTGACTTGTAAGTTCCATTTCACTGCACACATTTCTGTTGGCCATAGTATATGGACTGTTTTTGTTTGCATGTGTGTTAATAATTGAGCAAGGGACTGGATAACAGCATTGCTGGTTCTAAGGAAAATTCCAAAAACTTTGTGAGTGCACAAGAGGTGGTTATGGACTTGCTATACTGTCCGCAAGACTCTTCGATGGTGATTATGCACCTGCACAGTCGCAGCAGATGGCTGCTCGCCATCTCTACAAGGACTACAGTGGGTCTACACCTTTGATGATTTTTCAATACCATTATTTCTACAAGGACTGCAGTGGGTCTGCACCTTTGGTGGCCCACCAATACCATACTCTCTACCAACACTATAGTGGGTCTCTGTGATGACCTACCTACCAATATTCTTCAAAACGTGGGTTTGCTCTGCTGTGGGCCATTACCTGTCTGCATGTCAAGAGTCAGCACTGTCTTTCCGTTGGAAGGACAACACTACTTCTTCAAGACTGCATGGAAATTCGCTACTTCCGTGTGCATTCTCTTTTACTGCTCGGACTTTGAGAATAAAAACAAAAAAACCCTGCAATTTTTCTGTGATGAATGATCAGGACTGTTTTTATGGACTGAGAAAATTTTAGCTTTTGACCAACATTGTATCAATACGTGTGTGAATTTGATATCTTTGTTATTGTATTTATGAAAAATTTTATCATATCATTATTGGCCACTGCCCAAAACAATTTGTAAAATTTTTTGTGGGGAGCATGGAGGCTATGTAAGTAGGATGTTTACGTTTTCTTATTGGCAACGTTACGTACCGCTCTGTATGAAAAACACTGGCTGTGCTGTGTGCAGTCTGTGGCTGGTTTGTATTATTGTTGGCTATTGTAGTGTTGGGCAGCTGGATGTTAACAGCGTGTAGCGTTGCGCAGTTGGAGGTGAGCCGCCAGCAGCGGTGGATTTGGGGAGAGAAATGGCGGAGTTTTGAAATTTGTAAGACTGGATGTCATGAACTGCTATGTATATTATGATTTTTCAACACTATTAAGGTAAATACATTGTTTGTTCTCTATTAAAATCTTTCATTTGCTAATTATGCCGATCAGTAGTTAGTGCCTTCCGTAGTTTGAATCTTTTATTTAGCTGGTAGTAGTGGCGCTCGCTGTATTGCAGTAGTTCGGGTAACGAAGATTTTTGTGAGGTAAGTGATTTGTGAAAGGTATAGGTTAATGTTAGTCAGGGCCATTCTTTTGTAGGGATTATTGAAAGTCAGATTGCGTTGCGCTAAAATATTGTGTGTCAGTTTAAGCACAGTCATGTACAAATTTTCTAAGGGGACGTTTCAAAATGTACGATGAGATAAAAGAAATTATTCAGGTAGTGAAGGGAGACGAAAATTTAATAGTCATGGGTGACTGGAATTCTACAGTAGGAAAAGGAAGAGAAGGAAACGTAGTAGGAGAATATTGATTAGGGCTGAGAAATGAAAGAGGAAGCTGTCTGGTAGAATTTTGCACAGAGCATAAGTTAATCATTGTTAACACTTGGTTCAAGAAGCATAAAAGAAGGTTGTATACATGGAATAACCCTGGAGATACTAGAAGGTTTCGGATAGATTATATAATGGTAAGACAGAGATTTAGGAACCAGGTTTTAAATTGTAAGACATTTCCAGGGGCCGATGTGGGCTCTGACCACAATCTATTGGTTACGAACTATAGATTAAAACTGAAGAAACTGCAAAAAGGTGTGAATGTAAGGAGATTGGACCTGGATAAACGAAAAGAACCAGAGTTACTACAAAGTATCAGGCAGAGCAAAAGGGAACAATTGACAGGAATGGGGGAAAGTAATACAGTAGAAGAAGAATGGGTAGCTTTGAGGGATGAAATAGTGAAGACTGCAGAGGATCAAGTAGGTAAAAGGACGAGGGCTAGTAGAAATCCTTGGGTAACAGAGGAGAGACTGAATTTAATTGATGAAAGGAGAAAATACAAAAATTCAGAAAATAAAGCTGGCGAAGAGAAATACAAACGTGTCAAAAGTGAGATCGACAGGTGGTGGAAAATGGCTAAGCAGGGATGGCTAGAGGACAAATGTAAGGATGTAGAGGCTTACCTCACGGGGGGGTAAGGTAGATACTGCCTACAAGAAAAGTAAATAGAGATTTGGAGAAAAGAAAACCACTTGCAGGAATATCAAGATCTCAGTTGGAAACCCAGTTCTAAGCAAAGAAGGGAAAGCAGAAACGTGGAAAGAGTATGTAGAGGGTCTATACAGGGGCGATGTTCTTGAGGACAATATTATGGAAATGGAAGAGGATGCAGATGAAGGTGAAATGGGAGATATGATACTGCGTGAAGAGTTCGACAGAGCACTGAAAGATCTAAGTCGAAAAAAGGCCCTGGGAGTACACAACATTCCATTAGAACTACTGACAGCCTTGGGAGAGCCAGTCCTGACAAAACTCTACCATCTGGTCAGCAAGATGTATGACACAGGCGAAATTTCCTCAGACTTCAAGAAGAATACAATAATACTAATCCCAAAGAGAACCGATATATCAGTTTAATAAGTCACAGCTGCAAAATACTAACGCGAAATCTTTACAGACGACAGGAAAAGCTGGTGGAAGCCGACCTCGGGTAGGATCAGTTTGGTTTCCGTAGAAATGTTAGAACACGTGAGGCAATACCGACCCTACGACTTATCTTAGAAGAAAGATTATGGAAAGGCAAACATACGTTTCTAGCATTTGTAGACATAGAGATATCTTTTGACAATGTTGACTGGAGTACTCTCTTTCAAATTCTGTAGGTGGCAGGCGTAAAATACGGGGAGCGAAAGGCTATTTACAATTTGTACAGAAACCAGATGGCAGTTATAAGAGTCCAGGGGCATAAAAGGGAAGTAGTGGTTGGGAAGGGAGTGAGACAGTGTCGTATCCTCTCCCCGATGCTATTCAATCTGTATATTGAGCAAGCAATAAAGGAAACAAAAGAAAAGTTCGGAGTAGGCATTAAAATCCATGGAGAAGAAATAAAAACTTTGAGCTTTGCCGATTACATTGTAATTCTATCAGAGACAGCAAAGGACTTGCAAGAGCAGTTGAACGGAATGGACAGTGTCTTGAAAGGAGGCTATAAGATGAACATCAACAAAAGCAAAACGAGGTTAATGGAATGTAGTCGAATTAAGTCGGGTGATGCTGAGGGAATTAGATTAAGAAATGACACACTTAAAGTAGTAAAGCAGTTTTGCTATTTGGGGAGCAAAATAACTGATGATGGTCGAAGTAGAGAGGATATAAAATGTAGACTGGCAATGGCATGGAAAGCGTTTCTTAAGAAGAGAAATCGTTTAACATCGAGTATTGAATGAAATGTCAGGGAGTCGTTTCTGAAAGCATTTGTATGGATTGTAGCCATTTGTGGAAGTGAATTATGGACGACAAATAGTTTAGACAAGATGGGAATAGAGGCTTTCGAAATGTGGTGTAGTGCTACAGAAGAATGCTGAAGATTAGATGGGTAGATCACATTACTAATGAGGAGGTATTGAATAGAATTGGGGGGAAGAGGAGTCTGTGGCACAACTTGACTAGAAGAAGGGATCGGTTGGTAGGACATGTTCTGAGGCATCTAGGGATCACCAATTTAGTACTGGATTGCAGCGTGGAGGGTAAAAATCGTAGAGGGAGACCAAGAGATGAATACACTAAGCAGATTCAGAAGGATGTAGGCTGTAGTAGGCACTGGGAGATGAAGAAGCTTGCACAGGATAGAGGAGCATGGAGAGCTGCATCAAACCAGTCTCAGGACTGAAGACCACAACAACAACAACAACGTGTATGTTATTCTTGTCGGCAGATTGGACGCATGAGCTGTTACCTTCATTTCAGCTCTTGCAGTCTTCTCAATTGTGTAGACAATGTTATTCCGAATGTTAGATGGTACAACACGAGACTATAAATTTTAGACACCAACGTCATTAGTCAAAATTCCCCCAACGGCATTAGAAATTTTGTTGGAATCTTACCTATTCCCTCTGCCTTATTTAATCTTAAGTCTACCGAAGCTCCTGTAATTTCTGATTCTAATACTTGATTTAAACCTTCTATATGAACTTGTTTCTTCTTCTGGCACATCAGACAATTCTTCCCTCTCAGAAGCCTTCAGTGCACTTTATCCTCCTGTCCGTTTTCTCCTCTGTATTTAACAGTGGAAGTTCCGTTGCTCTCTTAATGTTAACACCCTAGCTTTTAATTTGACCGAAGGTTGTTTTTGCTCTTCTGTATGCTGAGTAAGTGCTTCCAACGATCACTTCCTTCTCGTTTCCTTCCCACCTTTCGTGCAGTCATTTAGCTCTAGCTTCCCTGCGCATTCTATTGACTATATTCCTCAGGAACTTGTATTTATGTACTCGTGAAATTCCCTGAACATTTTTGTACTTTCTTCTTTCAATGATCAACTGAAGTATATCGTCCGCTAACTATGATCCCCTCGCAGTTACCTTCCTTGTACCTATGTTTTTCTTGAAAACTTGTGTGATTGACCATCTTAGTGACGTCCATTCCCCTTCAACTGAACTGCCTGCTGAGCTATCCCCTAGCGCAATATCTAAGGTCTTTGAGAACTTCAAGCGCCTCTTTTCATCACTTAGTACTTCCGTATCCCACTTCTTTGTCTTTTTATTCATTGTTACTGATCCCTTGAACTTCAGCCTTCTTCTCATCAGTACTACATCGTGATCTGAGTCTACTTCTGCTATTGGGTGTGCCTTCCAACCCAAGCTCCGATTTAGGAGTGTCTGCCGGACCAAGAAGACATCTAACTAAAATCTTCCCATATTTCCCGGCCTTTTCCAAGTACACGTCCTTCACTGGCGATTCTTGAACTGGGTATTCGCTGTTACTATCTGAAATATGTTTCAGATCCTAAGTCTTTCTCCTCTCTCGTTCCTAGTACCAAGCCTATATTCTCCCATTAACCTTTCTTGTACTCCTTCACCTATAACTGCTTTCCAGTCCCCGACGACTGTCAGATTTTCATCTGCATTTGCGAACTGGATTACCCGTTCAGTATCCTCATATACATTCTCTATCTCTTCATCTTCATCTCGCGACGTCGGCATGTATACCCCGAACTATCGTTGTCGGTGTAGGTTTGCTGTCGATTCTGATCAGAAGAAATCTATCACAGAACTGTTCGCAGTGACTCAGTCTCTGCCCTACCTTCCAACACACAACAGATCCTACTCTCGTTACACCATTTCACTTCACTGAACCCCACTGCATCTAGATTGAGCCTAGAAGTCACCATCTTGAGTGCCCTAAGGCAGAATGACCACATATAACAGATGGTGCGAAAAGGATACGCCAAGTTGAAATACACTTAAAGTTATCTCAAGAAAATGTAATTCATACACGGATAAAGTGGTTAACAAAACATTCTTTCGATCAATACGTGAGTATTTTTCCTCAGCTTAGGACCCTTACTAAATGGTATTAGTAGGGGAGATTGACAAGATTCATCGAAAGGTGTCATTATTCTTCAAAAGATCGTTTATTCGGTTTGAGACCGTTATGCAAATGCTCAGAAAACTTGTGCATGACGGAGAAATTTAGTATTGAATTTCTGTGACGGTACATACCGTGGCCTAACGGTAAACATATTTCTACCTGTCACGTACATCTCGTGAAATGACCATGGTGAGAAATTAGGGGTCATGTTCGTGAATGGAACAGGAAAGGGGGAATAGTATAGCGATTCAAGAAGTATTCTCCGCCATAAACCGTAGTATGTCTTGTGGAGTATATATGCACTGTGACATTCGTTAACGGTGCTGATAACAGTATTCCATACTTTCACTTACAGTTTTTCAAATATTAGCTATGAATGGAGGTAGTAATCAGTAGAGAGGGACGTGGATTGTCAACGGAAACGACATTACATAATTGTATAAACGTTTTATATGAGACTTTAATAAGCGGTCCATACTAAAAAGATTTGGAGTGAATTTACACACAGTTTCTCAAACCTTATGAATAAAACTATTAATCAGCACATGGGAATACGTCACAAAGTATCTGCAGCTGTTGAAAGGAATGATGTTCAGAAAAATTGCGCTGATGGCTCGTAAAACTGTTGTTTTATTGCTACAAACCCATTTCGCTGCCTAAAGCCGCATAAGCAGATGCGACCTATTTGGTAAAGATTAATATTCAGTATCTCGACTTTGTGAATTTTTAAAATTAATGAACGCAATATCTAAGGTATACTCACAATTTTAAAAGGTACTAGGTGAATCCACCTCTCCTAGTCAAGATATATTACTCAGTGAATGCTGATTGGAAAATGTTCAGTGAGTACTGGGTAGACAACAGTCACTGAAAAAATCTTGACTTGGAGCAGTCGGTATAACTAAGATCATTTAAAATTGTGATTATGTTTTAGATGTTACCTTTATTAATTTTAGTAATTCACTAAGTTGTGACACTGAATATTATTCTTTTCTATGTAGGTTGCACCTGTTGGTGCAGCCTTATAAAGTGAAACCGGCTGTATATCAATAAAACAGCAATTTTACCTGCTGTCAGCGGATGTCATCATACCATCATGTCTTGTATTGAGACGAAATAGAATGACTGTAAGCTGAAAATTTAATAGACAGAAAATTTGAGCGTGAATTCACACAATATACAGTATCTTAAACGCTTTTAACTGTCAGGGATATATAGTTTTCAACTTGACCTTAGGTGTGATGGCAGCAAGGATACAGTTGCAGTCGGCGTACCTCGTCCTATTTCATGGGCAAAACTACGGTTAATTAATCTGCGTCATGATCCATGCATGCTACAACATTACATTTCCATCACTAATCACTCACCATCCAGGTACTGTTCTGCTTGTAGGTCTCAAAGACGTATGAGCGTTGCACTGCGAACAAAATCGTACACCACTCACTTTAACATCTAAATCCAGTGTTCAGCTTTAATAATGACAATACATACCTGATCATGAGAATGAAACCAGTGTAGTCGACAATGATTTTAAATCTGTGTCAGTTACTAATAATAAAACTGAACCTTTCGGCTTGAGACACTATGTACACCTCTTATCATATTCTTAAGTTTATAAATAAGTTACAAGAGTAGCCATAGAGAGTATAGAGAGTATTTCACTTGAAATAGTATCGGAAAGATGTATCAATACTGGGAATCGTTACATCTGAAATTTTATGGTACTGTACTTGCGACCGAACAAAGAACCGGTAAAGATTCAAACACGTGAGGGACAGTTTCTCCACCTAACGAGTACATGGAAAGCATATACGAAAAAAACTCGTTGAAGAGTTTCAGGCAATTCGTCGCGAGTTACGTGGAATACAAATTGTTACCTGAAATAGATTGCAGAAGAAAAAGAATACAGCGGACAAATGCAGATTCCGAGAAAGTAGTGACACAGTCTGAGGATTCTTTCCAGAACAGGTCAGAGAAATGATGATAGAATTTAGCAATGTGCTCTACGCAAAAGACGAATTCCAAGATTGCCCTTTATATTTCTACGTCTCGATGGCCAGATAATAAATAATCTGCAATATCTGGCAAGTACTCCGCGCCAATGGCAGTCAAACGAATCGCCACGGTCGTCATTGTTGAGAATGATAGAAGCATATTACTAAAATCGTTATCAGCTCTTTCAAGAATCTATGTTCAAAATCATTCAGAAAATTGGGAATGTGGGTCAAGACAACTAACTGATTTTCTGTTTAGTAATGGGGAAGGAGGAGTAAAGAGCAGTTTCTTGATTATTTGTTCTAATGAGACGTTATAGTCAAAACTGCACATGTAGATACAACCATGGATCAGCTAATAAATATTTTCGTCAGCACTAACTATGGAGTCTCATTCCAGCGTGGCGTATCAGCATCCTACCAGTTTGATGTCAGCAAGCAAAAACCTGTTCCCAACGACATTGCATATAAATATGAACTCAATTATCAGCCAACGAACTAAGAATTTCCCTAGGTTGAAGACTGGGCCAGTATTCTGAGGAAACTTAATTTTGATACTGTCAGTTGTGGAATTAATTTTTGTAATGCTTCATACTTGTTTCAGGAAAACAACAGACGATTTGGAGCCCCAAACAAAACGTTATCGCAGTCACTGTGTGGAGGTTTCCTGACGCTAATTCCTCGCAGATAAGAGCGAAAACATCTCTGGTCAAGATTCTCAGTTATGAAGAGTTACAGGATTAAAACAAGTTTTCAGATTAAACAATTGTTAGCTTTGCGCCTATTGCCTTCCTGCGTCCAATATTGACATATTCCGTCGGCCTTTCCGTTTATTCAAAATTTTTACCGTCTAGGGACACATATTATTCTTGGGAGACTTCAGTTTGAGGCTTAATCCGGTTGTAATTGCTTGCTTGGCAAACTAATCAAACTTGAAATTCCTTAATACAGAGCAGTAGCTTTTAAGCCAAAGAAATTTTGTTACTTTATAATACTACCTTGATTTTATTATCACATTTCAATAAGTAAACCTCATTCAGGTTTTAGCTCTGAGCTTCCAAAGTACTCACTACTGACGTAAGATATATCAGAACATAACTTTCCCTTGAGGCTATAGTTAGTACAAACTTCAGTGCTTTTATTATCGTGACGCTTTAACCGCATATATAAAAGTATCTCTATGAAATACGAACTGATTTCCTAACGATACTATTGAGCACCTTAGGCTGTCACTGAACATGACTTTCTAGTTTCGTTTCTGATCTATCTGTGAAGACTGGACAATATTCTATTCTCCTAATACGTGGTGAAATAGAATTTGAAAAATGGTAAGATGAACTGGACATTCGCCATCTTTCATCGAAGTGAAGTAGACATTTTAAAAACTCAGGACGAACTTGAAATTCGTCACCTCCAATCGCATTCAAAACCGGAGAGGTAAGATTTGAGTAACCGCTTTCAGAGGATGATGTAGAGGACCGGTTTAGTTAGAAAGATTATCTTCAGGCAACTATAGTAGAGTAATCAACATGTCACTTCATTACCTCTCATCCTATCATACTAAAAGCTTCTGTATTTGGAACTATATCGGGTGTTTCATAATCAGCAAACCCCAGAGAATGTATTTACAACGATGGGTATCCGGAAAGTAACTTAGATTTCATATAGCTTATGAAGCTGAACAACACAACAGTCTCTACACCAACTCCCGAAGCAAAGTAGTATGCACTAGTTCGACTACAAAACAGATTCATAATGTATTTTAAAAATGGAAACTCTTGTACGACATCTGTTCTGGAATACGGGGTCTAGTAATGAAAAATTTAGAAACTGTCCATAACAATGACGAATTTTGTGCTTTATGCAGACAGAATGAGATGATTGAAGGAGTTTTTTATCAGTTGCGTGGTTTTTGTTACTATGGAAGGACGAATGTTAATGACCATCACTGACAAATTTCGTCTAGATCAGAAAATTAACGAAAAGCTTCGCGGAAACCTGGTATCTTAGCACATACATCCTGGAGAGTTCAAGATCTCATGCACAAACAGTACTGCGGTCATTGGGTCACAGAACTTTTAAGAACCACGAAATTCCTTCGAAATATTTTCACTACGATGTCGAAGTAGAAGGTTAGTGAACAGAATCTTAACCGGTAACGGCAAGTGGAACTTTTTTACTAACGTGAGGTAAGAATAGAAGCAATAGAGAGGTGTCTTACGCTTTTTTTTTAAAAAAAAGAGTGATATACAAACAGAAACAAAGTTAGACTGTCATTCGCGAAGTCTGTGACTACTATTTCTAGGTGTTAAGTGAAAGGAAAATCGTTTGTGGATTATATCAACCTAGGAACTTGGAGAGGAAATTAATTCTAGGCCTACTGTGACACTTAAACAGGACAATGAAAAGACTGTCGTAACAAGCTGTCTTTATTTTTATACGTTAGATATTCTTTGTTTGTCCTGCGCACTTCACCGGTATTGTAAGAAGGGTCACACGAATGTTTTGTAAATACGTGGGCTGTTCAATAAAGAATGATCATAATTTTTTGTGGTCATAAATTCTCGCGCAAAAATTTAATCTTATGATATTCTGTTAGCTTAGTGTGCAACAAACACGCCATAGTAGTTTCATTGTTGGGACTACTGGCTCCCGCCTGTGAGAGCCAGGCAAGGTCAGACATATTCAGTATCGCCTACCGCTGCAATGGAGGTAACATGCAAAGAACAATATGCGGCTTTTAAATTGTGCTTTCGTCTTAACAAATCTTCAGCGGAGGCCTATACAATGTTACAGGAGTCCTATGGCGAGTCTGTTCATCCCTGCATCACAGCTCGATGATGGTCTAAAATGTTTAAAGAGGGAAACAATCAATTTCAAATGAAGGTGGACCCGGTGCTCCAGTTACTGCTCTTATGGAGGAAAACATCATTGTGAGAGAGGATCGACGAATTACCTTGACGTCACTTTCTGAACTACTGAACGTTTCGTTGGCTGCCACCCACAAGTTGGTAATAGAAAAATTACACATGACACGTGTTTGTGCGCGATGGGTTCCAATACTTGATTTCCGAACAAAAGGACATTTGTGTGTAGGTCTGCATGCAGTTAATATTGATGTTAGAGAAATATTCGGAGTTTCTTTCAAATGTAATCACTGCTGATGAAATTTGGCTTCAACGTTTTGATCCTGAGAGCAACACCACACTTGCTAGGTGGTAGTTTTAAATCGGCCGCGGTCCATTAGTACATGTCGGACCCGCGTGTCGCCACTGTGTGATCGCAGACCGAGCACCACCTCAAGGCAGGTCTCGAGATACGGGATAGCATTCGCCCCAGTTGTGCGGACGACGTAGCTAGCGATGCACACTGACGAAGCATTGCTCATTAGCCGAGCCAATAGTTAGAATAGCCTTCAGCTAAGTCAATGGCTACGACGTAGCAAGGCGCCATTAGTAACATTGCATGTATCTAAAGAGTCTCACTTGCATCGCCACAATCTCCAGATGTACCAAAAGGATAGATTAATGTTAAGTATTCCAGAAGCTACGTACTTTTCTTTATAGCATTCATTACGTATCCTGTTTCAGACCTCCCGCCATCCTGCTTTAGCTTAGCGCGTGCCTTTCGGCTTCCTCTCATTGTGTCTAGGCTGTCTTGTCTAGACACAACACAAACAGCAAAGCTCAGTGTGGAAATCTCATTCATCACCAACCCCCCCAAAAAGCAAAAGTGGTTGCTTCTGCTGGGAACGTTTGGTCATCTTATTCTTTGATATTCATGGAATGGTTTATCAGCATGTTGTAGCTGCACACACACCAATACCTGGACAATACTACAGGGATGCCCTGAAAACAATTTTTAGTCCATATCAGGAGCAAAAGGCCTGATTTCCATGAAGCAGGCTGGATGCTGCATCACGATAATTAGCAGCCGTATATTGCCAATGTTGTTCTGAATATCTTGCAAAAATTAACGTGAAGTGCCTCCCCCACCCTCCCTATAGTGAGGATTTAGCCCAATGTGACTTTTATTTTATTCCCTAACATGAAGAAACGCCCTCGTGGGAGGCTTTTTCATTCGTCAGAAGCAGTGGTGAAGGCTGCGGAGGCCATTTTGAAGGACCTCTCAAAAATTATTTCCTGCATGTATTTGAAGACTGGCAGAAACGCTGGGACAAGTGCATCGCGTTCATGAGGGACTACTTTGAGAAGGATCATCAAAATTTTGGGGATGACTAAAGGTACGTTGTCAAAAAAAATTGTGATCGTTCTTTATTTAACAGCCCTCTTAGTACCTTTGTATGTGGACTACATTACCCTAAAATTCTACCAGAGAATCGAAGTCTGCTTGCTATTTGCCTAAGATTCAGCATATGTGAATGTTCAGTTTGATATTCCTACAAACTCATACACCGAGGTATTTGCTTGTGACGACAGGTTAGTCATTGTTAAAGGTAGACATGTAAATGTTATAAATCAATATTAAGGTGGTCTAGGAGTAGCGTCTTCGATTACTCGTCAAAAGTTCTCTGTTATAGGTTCGTAGACAATCAACGCTTAAAATTTGAATCAAAATAAAAGTAATAGCAACCGAAGGCTTTAGCACTAGAACCGCCGGAACTAGTATTATACTTAGAACCGCCGATGTGGTCAAAGTGACCACTTTCTTTGTAAGTACATGCTGTGCTGTTTAATGTAAATATTAATGACCTTGATAACAATGTATCACTTTAATTACGTTTAATAACAGTATCATTATATTTTACAACAACAGTGGGAACATAATATCACTAATATTAAAAAACATAGTTCAGAATATTTATTTGCAACCATACTAATTGTATTTCAGTAGTTTTAAAATTAATAGAAATTAATCTTACTGGCGAAACTAAGTACCCATGATTATGTTAAGAGAAAGACCAATCATAAAATATGACCATGTATAGTACCTAATCCTACTTACAAGCATTACAAACTACTGTCTTTATTACATTATATGTACATGGTCCACAAACATACCTCTTGCATTTACTGCACACTTCATTTGTCTTGTTTCTGCATTTCCTCGTTTGGCATAGTTTTCTTGCTTTCGCAGGAATTTCCGCTTCTTCTCTGTCTTCATCACCATCGTCCTTTCCTTCCTTTTCTTTTCCATCCTTTGGCATCCTTTCCTGATTTCTGGTTTCCATATAGGGTCTACGTAATTCTTCTGCTAGTTTTAGGATGAAATTCCTTCTACTTATTTTGATCCCTGTCACTAGCTTGAAAATGATCCATGGGTTAATGGCTGCTAAATCAAGGATATTGTGAAACACGTGTACAGGCCATCGACGAGTACCAGAGCGGACAGAATTTTTCCCCGTCATATGGTCCTAGACATCTATTCTATTGTAGAAGCTCACTGTTTCGGGAAGGTGTTTCGAATTATTTTGTATTTCAACACCTGTGAGCATGGTGCTATACAGATGAAGATTTTTGTTCTTTTTCCCTTGGTAAACAGTCAGAGTACCACCCTCCCTTTTCAAGAGAACAGACGTTTTAATTTTTTTTATATTGTTTGGAATTTATTTTCTAGCACGGTTGATAGTGCCGACAAGACTATTTTTCTCTTTTTCCAGTCTCTCCCCAAGTGTGACCATAGTGAAAAAATTATCAGTAATCACATATCACCCCTTATTGCGATATGGAGCTACCAACTTCATTACTACTTGTTCTGGAAGTTTCCCATTAGGTGCACTCTGTTCGTTCTTACCTACATAAGGGAACACATTACAAAGGTATTTTGTTTCTACATCCGCTAGAGGCCAGAATTTGATTCCGAATCTATCAGGCTTATTCAGCATATGTTGCAAATGCGGACACCTGGTTCTGCTGGGGAAAAGTCGTTCGTCCACAGTGACATTGTAAGTAGGCTGTTTAGGTTTTTTTATCGGTAACGCCACCTCTGTATGAAAAATCACTGGCTGTGCTGTGTGCAGCCTGTGGCTGCTTTGCATTGTTGTAATACTCGCCATTGTAGTGTTACGCAGCTGGCTGTGAACAGCGCGTAGTGTTGCGCAGTTGGAGGTGAGCCGCCAGCAGTGGTGGATGTGGGAAGAGAGATGGCGGAGTTTTGAAATTTGTAACACTGGTTGTCATGAACTGCTGTATATATTATGACCTTTGAACACTAGTAAGGTAAATATATTTTTTGTTCTCCATCTAAATCTTTCATTTGCTAACAATGCATATCAGTTGTTAGTGCCTTCCGTAGTTTGAATCTTTTATTTAGCTGGCAGTAGTGGCGCTCGCTGTACTGCAGTAGTTCGAGTAACGAAGATTTTTGTGAGGTAAGTGACTTGTGAAAGGTATAGGTTAATGTTAGTTAGGGCCATTCTTTTGTAGGGATTTTTGAAAGTCAGATTGCATTGCGCTGAAAATATTGTGTACCAGGTTAAGCACAGTCATGTATAAATTTTTCAAAGGGGACGTTTCATATGTCGACCCTCAGCCGAGGATACCTCACTGGAATCTTCTGATTTTTTTCTTGTAGTTTGTGTAATTTAGTGTAGCTTTTGTTTATTGCTAGCGCGTAATTATAGAGAGAATTTCCTTTGTAGTTGTAGTTTTTCATTGTTGTACAGTAAAACAGTTGTGGCATGCATGTAGATTTGCACCAAGTATTTCGCAGCTGCACTTGCAATTAAGTAGACATTATTTCCATTACTACGTTATTTTATTTTGCTCTCAAATTGTGCTTTTCTGTGTTATCGTGTGAAATATTGTGACAATTATGGCGTGTGAAAAACGTAATACTAGGCTCCAAAGTAAACTGGGAAATGACAGTGAAGACGAAAGCAGTGTGTTAGCGCCACTGTGTAATGAATTAACTAATGTTCAACATAGTAATTTGGTAATTGCGCATAGGGAAATGGAGCGGGTTGCAAATAATGGTGTACACAGTGAAACAATTAGTGAACAGGGAAGCATTATCGATCGATTGGTCGGCAACAGCTCGAAATGACAGGAAACAGTCTCGCAAATACTGTAGACTTAGGTTTTGGGTCCTCACCGTTTTCTGCTTGTCAAAATGTGAATGTTGCCGGTGCTACTCCACTGCCGAAATGCACTGAGGAACATGTTTCAGACACCAGTGCATCGTTATTACAGTTAATGCAACAAATGGGACAAAGGCTACAAAAGTTAGACACAATGGAACAACGCCAGAGACAAACACAGCAACAGTTAGACACAGTGGAACAAAATCTTAAAAAGTTAGACACAGTGGAACAAAATCTTAAAAAGTTAGATACAATGGAACAAAATCTTCACACCACGCTTGTACAAACAAGTGAAGATTTAACTACTGAGTTACATAAAATAGAATAGAAATGTCAAAAAGTCTGTAATGACGTAAAAACACAAATTTGTGAGCATTTCCAACCTATTTTTTCGCGTCATGAAAATGCATTACAGAATCACGAAGCAGCCATAAAAGAACTGCAAACGATTGTTCATGAAAATCATGACACCCTGAAAGCAAAAATTGACTCAGTTGCATCTACCGATTCAGTTACGCAACTTGCAAAAACTCAGGAAAACTTAAAGGACACAGTAGATACTCTGAAAATTGGTTCAGAAAGACACATGGAGGAAATTAGTTCATTATCAGAGAAAGTAGTTGAACTTTCGGATCAGTTAAATAATTTATCTACGAAGGTAGATGATAATCTGAATGACACAAAACTGGTAGTCTTTAATGACACAGAAGAGTGCGAACAAATTAGGAAATTCAAACAAAATCAGAATCAAATTAATACGCAACACCAAAGAGAAATCCGCGAAGTACAAGATCAGCTGACACAGGTAATACAAGAATACGTATTTCAGAGGACACTCGCGCCCCAATACGGGAAGAGGGACTTACAAATACGGAACAGCCACAAAATAATAACACAGCGCATTTCGGAAATTATGAATGAAATTGGCAAGGTGCACCGAATTTTGAAATGGAACCGCCGAAACGACGTAACAATGACCGATATGCGACTCGCCGACATGATGACTTTGACTATAAGCTGTTCATTACTACTCGTAAATTCAAAACATTTAAGAATTCTGGCAACGACATTCATCCACAAGCATGGCTCCATCAATTCTCTCATTGTTTTCCTCCCAACTGGTCGTTAGAACACAGATTATAATTTATGTGTGGCTATTTAGAGAATGAACCAGCTGTAAGAATGCGATCGGTCATTCACGATTGTCACAGTGAAGGAGAATTTTACCATGCCTTCCTCTCAGCACATTGGTCTCAAGCTACACAGGACCGAGTAAAACATAGCATCATGATAATGAAACACTTTGAACAATCTGAATTTTCCAGTCTTGTCAAATATATTGAAGACATGTTGCATAAGAATCAGTATCTTTCAAACCCATACAGCCCCTCCGAACTCATCCGCATTTGCTTAATCAAATTGCCTGAACACTTACGACATATTATTTTAGCAGGACGTTGCAAAGACGACATCGAAGCTTTTCAGGGACTGTTACAAGAACTGGAAATTGACACTGACAATCGCGGAACGCGAAAACTGGAGCAAAACAAGTACAGGTCGCATCTGACACAATTCCGCGATGAAAGAAATAATAACTGGACACGACAAGGCTATTCTCACAACACATATCGTGACCAAAACAGACAACCACTGGCAGAGTAATAGTTACAGAGAAAGATCGCATTTCCGAAGTAATGAATGTGACAGAAACAATCATAGAAACAGACAATATGGTAACCAGAACTATTATTCTCAAGGGAGACAGAATACTTTCAGATGCAACAGTTCAGCGCGCAGTTACGATTCAGGGAGAAATTCTCCACCACATGACCGACAAACAAGAAACTATGTAAACTACCGACATAACGACAGACCTGAATTCCATCAGAACTGGCGAGCTTCAAACAGGGCAGGGCCCTCTCGTCAAGGTGAATTTTTAGATGTTCCGTCTCCTAATCCCAATAACGACGCGCGCCAACAAAGAAACAGACAATGACTCGCACCGCAGGGAGCCATGTGCGCCGGCTGGCTCAGAGAAAAATAACATAGACGCTAACCTTTACCGACGTATACCATATGACAATTGCATTCAAGTTCAAACTCTGAGTACTATGAAGAGTAAAGAATTTCACCACACTTCACATATAAAACCGCTTATTGAAAGGTAATCTGCTTTTTCACTTAGTCTTTGCCATAGAACTTTTCACTTTACATTGCTAGTAGGCTTTGTCAGACTTAAGAAACTGTCAACATGCGACAATGTTTGAAGTTAAATATCCAGTCAAGAACCGAGAGAACTTATTTAAACAGAAATTACGAATGCATTGATATAGTGAACAGACGACACAGTGTTGTTATTTGTACATTCTTGCTTGGTAGTTGCACAATTACTATAAGGCTTACATACTTAGAACATTTACCAGTAGTGCTAATGAGATTTTAATGCAACATTTTGGTTTACTTGAAAATACATTCTGAATTTAAAGTACTTTCTGTGAAATACCAGATGACACAGAGGTTAGTTTATGTGACAGCTACACGATTTTATCACAACGCTACTAATGAGTGACAATTTACAATAATGCTTTTGCGGTGTATCAGTTTTATATCTGCACAGTTTTTCTGAATTGTTCTGTAAAGTAAAACATGCTTTAGTAGTAACTTTTGTGGTATAGCTACAAGGAGACAGCCTTTTCCGTAGGACAACAATACGTTACAGCACAGTACTTTCTTCATCACAGCAATAAGCGTAATAACTAAGATATCTATACGCAAAGCATTTCACTTTTGTGTATCATGAGGTAAGTACATTGACTTCTGCAGAACTTAGCTTTCGGAGGACGATAACTATGACACTTCCACAGAGATTATGTTGCGACAAGACGCAGAGTTTAGCGCTACAGTACACGTATTTGAGTGATTAATCTTATACTTAAAACATTTATTTTTAAAGATTTTCGAATTACAAAGAAAGTTTTCCGTGATACATTTCATTCCATTGCTGTAATTTGTAACACCTGAGGGTACAATTACATTTATCCTCAGGGGGGTACACGCCTACTTTGTGTACCATGTGTGTGGCAAGCCCTAGCTAATATGGTATTTGCTTATACAACTTTACACATCGGTACCATATTTCTCTGACACAGAATTACACAGCTATCTGATTATTTACCTGAGAGAGACAAACATTTATTTTACTACATCAGTGACAGACGTTTACGTAATTACACCGTTGGATAACTCCACACTTACGAAATTGTATGTTGTTTGTACTTTGTGAACTGTTCATATTTTTTCAGACCCATTGTGATACTATGAGAGCTTTGAATGATGTATTTGGTATGGGATCATAATTTTTAAAGTACGTTTGAGGTAGATGACACTATTGAAATGAGCAGAGAAGTTTTTTTTATGTTTTGAAATTACTGGAGGAATCTACGCCGTTTTCAAGATTTGACTTAGGTGTTAAGATGTTATTATTACGATGACTATGTGTATTATGCTGTTGCGGTATGTTTATGATCAATAAGCTGATATGTGTGTTATTTGATTATGCTACATATCTGTTATGATGAAATATTGAAGAAGTGTCGACGAATAAAGTAAGGAATAATGAGTAGTGGTCAGGGACTCTGGTTTGTGAAAAAGGTTGTTGAAAACCAAGAATCGTACTTTAAGAGTTATGAAATGTATATAAATGCGTGAATGTATTACAATGCCACCGAAAATTTTTTGGACACTGTTATATCAATAGGATTTTGTTTCTACAGATTTGTAACGCAAATTCTTGACCTGTGAAATATTTTTATATGAGACTGTCACTGTAGCAGAAACTGCTGTCGTAAATATTTCGGTAAGAAAACTAAGTGACCTTGATGTAAGGCATTGTGGCGCCCAGCTGGGCCAGCCACCTGGAGAAAAAGCCTTAAGGTGGAGAAAAAAAGAGGCCATTAACCTCGCTTCTGACATTCCTTTGTACAAAGCATCGCAAATACGACAAGCTCAATACTTAGAAACACATCGTACTTTCTAATATTTACTGAAATGTCTAATGAAATGACAAGAAATAGTTTGTCTACACTACTGTCTTTCTAGATGAGAGATTTTTTTTACTGCTTATGAAAAGACACATGGCTATTGAACGATGTTCTTATGCTTTGCTTTGTACATAGTTGCTTATTTCATTTAACATCTAGTTTCTAGCTGCACTGCATCATTGGTTAAAGTAAAATTTAATAATTGTACTAATATAGTTATTTTATGCCTACAGATCCAGTCAATAAGAAATTTATGATCTACTTCCAAGAAAACGAGGGCACATAAATAGACATTTCCCTTCACAGGAATTGCATAAATAATTTCTTTACGATTTGGTAACTTATCTGATAGTGTAAGTTCTCGTGATGCATCACTCTAGTGTTAAGATGTGACGTAGGTATTAGACATGGCCATTTTTAGTGTAATATTTTTACTGCTTGAGCTATGTCATGTTTAGATATAAGTTTTTGCATTAGCTGCTGCTGTTTGCCAGTCATAGTGCTACTAAATTTCACTTTGTATTATTCTTTTAAGCCAGTTTTACTACTTATTTATTTTTCTTGTTTGCTGTTCATTGCCTTATATTAGTTGTAATTACTGTAGCTTGCTTTGCCATTTGGATATTTTGTCATTGCTGTTTGTGTTAATTGTTTTGTGCTGCTGCATTGCCTCATCCATTAGTTTAGCATCTGAGCTCAGTAGATTTAAGTTAGCTTAAGTAGGGGTAGACTATATAAGAAACTAGCTATGATGGATTGGAAGAAATACATTGAGAAGCTATAAGAAAATGGTTTGGCCAAAAAAGTAGTGTACAGTGGGGAAAAACTATTTTTGAAAGAGGATATGAACAAAAAAGTGGGGTTTAGAGACAACCAGTTTAGGTAGGATTTTCTTGGAAATAAATGATGTAAGATAATGGAAAATAAATAATGAGGTAAGAAATATGTGAACATATAAATACAGAAAGCATGCTTGGATAGGATGTTTTGGTGGAAACAAATGTTGAAATAAGACGAAAGATCTATGGAATGAAGTTTTGGGTTGGACTGCAGTACCAAATGTTACACTGAAAACAAACCCTGTCCTTTCCATTGTGTTATCCCCCTATGTGTTTGTGTACTCTTGTATATTTCTGTTTTTCCTGTCTTTATGTGTTTAGCTAATAAGAGTTATGTTGTAGAATTTTTCTAATAATATGTTATTTACTTTGTAAAGATGTTTAGACATTATTTATTCTGTTTCGTTTTAATGCTCACGTGTGAAGTTGATGTTTCGAAAGTTATTCAGACCTTTTATGTATGTACTTATGTCACAATTCCTGTAACACTGATGTATATGTTATTTCGATTCTTTTGTAAAGCCCATATTACTACAAATGGTATCTGTACTATTATGTTTTTAATGATGTTTTCTGTATCTTTGTAATTGTATTCCTATGTTATAAAATTGTAATTGACACCAGTTCATCAAATTAAGTAACTCGTAAGTTCTATTTCACTGCACACGTTTCTGTTGGTCATAGTATATGGACAATATGTGAGAATTAATAATTCAGCAAGAGACAGGATAACAGCATTGCTGGTTCTAAGGACAATTCCAAAAACTTTGTGAGTGTACAAGTGGTGGTTATGGACTTGCTATATTATCCGCAAGACTCTTCAATGGTGATTGTGCACCTGCATAGTCACAACAGATGGCTGCTGGCCATCTCTACAAGGACTACAGTGGGTCTGCATCTTTGATGACCCATCAATACCATTATTTCTACAAGGACTGCAGTGGGTCTGCACCTCTGGTGGCCCACCAATACCACAATCTCTACCAGGAATACAGTGGGTCTGCACCTCTGGTGGCACGCCAATACCATACTCTCTACCAGGACTACAGTGGGTCTGCTCTGTGATGACCTACCCACCAATACTCTTCAAAACTTCGACTGACTCCGCTGTGGGTTTGCTCTGTTGTGGCCCATGACTTGTCTGCATGTCAAGAGTCAGCACTGTCTTTCCGTTGGAAGGACAACACTACATCTTCAAGATTGCATGGAAATCCACTACTTCTGTGTGCATTTTCTTTTACTGCTCAGACTTTGAGAAAAGCACTGCTATTTTACTGTGATGAACGATTAGCACTGTCTTTACGGACTGTGAGAAAGTTTAGCTTTTGACCAACATTGTATCAATAACTGTGTACAATTGATATCTTTGTTATTGTAATTATAAAAAGATTTTATCAAATCATTATTGGCCACTGTCGAAAACAATTTGTAAAATTTTTTTTGGGGAGCATGGGGGCTATGTAAGTAGGCTGTTTAGGTTTTTTTATTGGTAACGCCACCTCTGTATGAAAATCACTGGCTGTGCTGTGTGCAGTCTGTGGCTGCTTTGCATTGTTGTAATACTCGCCATTGTAGTGTTACGCAGCTGGCTGTGAACAGCGCGTAGTGTTGCGCAGTTGGAGGTGAGCCGCCAGCAGTGGTGGATGTGGGGAGAGAGATGGCGGAGTTTTGAAATTTGTAACACTGGTTGTCATGAACTGCTGTATATATTATGACCTTTGAACACTAGTAAGGTAAATACATTGTTTGTTCTCTATCTAAATCTTTCATTTGCTAACAATGCATATCAGTTGTTAGTGCCTTCCGTAGTTTGAATCTTTCATTTAGCTGGCAGTAGTGGCGCTCGCTGTACTGCAGTAGTTCGAGTAACGAAGATTTTTGTGAGGTAAGTGATTTGTGAAAGGTATAGGTTAATGTTAGTCAGGGCCATTCTTTTGTAGGGATTTTTGAAAGTCAGATTGCGTTGCGCTGAAAATATTGTGTGTCAGGTTAAGCACAGTCATGTATAAATTTGTCAAAGGGGACGTTTCAACATTTGATCCAGGTATATAATTCAACTGACAGTTTTCTATAAAATGGTTCCAAGTAGGTGATATAAGGGCAAATTTGTTACTTTTCAAACGTTCTGACCGTGTATTTTTTTTCATCAATACGCAGATATTTCAAAATTTCTTGAAACCTGTATCTGCTCATCGTGTCAGTGAAAAATGGGGCTCCTCATATTTTCGGCCACAACTCATCTGCTTAAATACATCTGGCACCTAGTGCACAACGAACATATAATAAAGCAAAAAATGCATCTAATTCTTCTAAATGCAAACTCCAGGAATCATTTCCAAGAAGCTGTTGTGCCTCTGCTTCTGTGCATTTATTTATGTATTTCAACACTGATTGATCAGCTAAAAGGCACAAGGAACTCGAAACATTATAATTTGAGACGTGCCGCTTTGTGTGTGGAGTGGATTCCCGTGTTTCATTCAATATATTCTGTTGACCTATCCTGCATGGAGTAGTAACACCGAAGCGTGCTACAGTCCAGTTTGCTACAGTCCACTCCGTGATCCCGTCCTTCCCCAGGAGTTTTGAGCCAGCTTCTGGAAGTGAATCCTCTCTTCGTTCTCCTCTTCTACGTCGAATCTGTATTGGTTCACTTACAGGAGGTGTAATTATTTTTTTACCCAGGGTAGGTCTTTCTCTAGCATTGTTTATATTACTGCATGGTCCTGGTTCAGCAACTGCGTTAGGAAATAATAGTAATAATAATGTAAGTGAACGTAAATTACCTCCATCTTCAGTCTCGGAGCTGTCACCCTCCACATTAGCGACAGGTTGGTAATCTTCATCTGTAGAATCTTCCACAAGGTCCTCAACTTCAGGATCATTTTCAGCATCCGATTCATATAAAAGTGTGACAATCTCTTCATCTGCAAGTGGCCGTGGCCGTGGTTTGTATCGCTGTGACATCTGAGCCATGTCTACTGCTCTGAGACCAGTACTCAAATAATCTGTCTTGTTTATGCGAAACGCAATAGCACATAATAAATGACATATTGCATTGTTGAGCTTTTAAATTCAAATAATGTGAGTAAACTTCAGCAACCAACATATTTAGTGCGTTGTTGAAGAGTGCTAAGAATAGATCCGGGGAGTGATGCACAACAATCTTTAAATAATCTGTTTTCAAATATACATGTAATGTGGTCAAAGTGACCACTCGGCGGTTTTAAGTATAAGTGGTCATTCAAAGGAAACGAATTAAGTAAAATAAATATTTTACTATTTATATGATCTACATAAACATTTAGGAGAAGTCATTAACTCACAACAGCATAGATTAGAAATTGACCGAATAATAACATGTTAAAATATAAAAAGTGGTCAAATTGACACTCGGTGGTCCTAGTGTTAGGCATATTAAGTCATGCTCATTCTGCCAACGGCTTTCTCGAAGAGGGCGGAAAAGCTGACAGAGGTTTAATGCATTATCTTGCACTTGTGGTAGGAAAGTGCCCTTAAACCCGGAAGAATCAGCATCGATCAATGGCATAAGGATGCAGAAGGCAACAGAAATCTCTGCTTTCAAGACACATAAGGTGTATACAGAGGACATGTGGCCTGTAACTGAAAAAGTGTGACGATGACTTCTCCATTGGCAAAAGATTCAGGACAAGTTCCATTCCGCGCCTCCGGGCGGGGATTCTCATGAGGGAAGTGGCCATGGGAAATAGACTGAATAACCAACGGAACGTTGTATGATTTGGGGTGTGGAACGTTAGGGAACCTTATTTTTGAGTCATCAGTATTGTGACTGGTTTTATGCAGCCTGCCAAAGTCCTCTCCTGTGCCAACTTTTCATCTCAGTATTTCTGGTAGCTTTACTTTCCCTCCAAGGATGGCATTCTACTCAGAGGGGAATCCTACTGCTCACTGAACGACTGGCTGCAAGCTGTGGCAGTCCACATTTCCTTTCTCGCTTCACCTTTCCTCTTTGTAACGTCTTCATTTTTCCGTTATTCTGTGTCATCAGGACAGACTTCCTCCAGTTCAGTGGTGAACTCACTCACCCGTTTTGGCTGATCGGTGACACCATTCCCTGCTCTTCCAGAACTTATCTGAGGGGTGCCCTCTTGGCTGACCTCCCCTATCTAGTCAACCTCCTCTGACTTAACACTCGAGCAACCACTTTCCTTTCAGACTATGCGGAAACTTATTAGCATTTGGACCTCTGGTTCGGCACTGCCCAGCTTGCCTGTCATCGCGAGTGGTGCGATTCCTACTGACATGTACTCAAGCGACCGTTTCCCATGTGCTATCTGTTTGCAGACTCCTAGCCTACCTACATGTAAACGCAATTGGCTGCAGTATAAGGCCAAATGGAGTCTTTACTGCGCCCTGGTGACCTCTGTCGAACAATATTTCCCAAGTTGTGGTTGCCAGGTAAAATACATTAGAAACGTTATCCTTATCGCCTCAGAATGTTTCCTTCCTCGTACTTCATTAATACCGCGCCATGTCCCGGTCTCTTGGGGAATTGAGGCGTGTTGTGACGTAATTAGCGCGTGGAGACTCCACGATTTTAATCGTCATCCTAAGATGGCGAACTGTATTCGTTATAAACAGCTGCCTGCGCAGTGCCACCGAATTGTTCAGTATAGAAAAAAAAGGTAGCTGGATTTCATTTACTAGTTCTTCTGACACGTCCGCTTCCTGTTCCGCCATGTGGGCCACCTGCAATGGTTCTCTAGGATCAGCTTCCATTTCTCAGCTTCCAGCCTGTCCATAGCAGATGATGTCACTGTGGACCCTATAGCTATCTCCAACGCCTTAGGCCGCTATTTTGCGGAGATTTCGAGCTCCATCCACTATCATCCGGCCTTTTTCCGCCAGAAACGAGTGGAGGATGCTTCTTCTCTCAGAATCGTGACTGCTACAATGCCGCCTTTACTGTGACGGTGCTATATCAATCACTTCCTCCCAATCTTCCTCCCCAGCGTCGGACAATGTCGACGTCCAGATGTTGCATCACCTTTCTCTTGCAGATAAGCTATTTCTCCTTCATACGTACAGTCGCATCTGGGCATGTGGCACGTTTCCCAGATGCTATGTTGAAGCCACTGTAACTCCCATACCGAATGCTGGTAAGGACACACACCTTTCTTCTGGCTACCGCCCCATTCCTCTCATCAGCTGTATTTGCAATTCATGCCCAACTGTATTTGCAATTCATTCCCAGCTGTTATGGTGACTTGAGTCTCAAAGTTTGGAATTCGAGAGCACCTATCATCCGCTGACCATCTCGTCACTTTGTCAACCAATGTCATGAACAGATTTCTGAGGAAATAACAGATTGTGACCATGTTTTTGGATTTGGAGAAACCTTACGACACCTGCTGGAGGACTGGTATCCTCCCTGCTTTCTATTCGTGCGACTTCCGAGGCCGCCTTTCACGTTTCCTTCAGGATTTTTAAAAGACGGTGTTTCCAAGGTATGTGTGGGTTTTGCATTATCGAACCCTTTGATCCATCCTGAGTGTCGTCTACTTTGCTACAGCTGTTAACCCTAGTATTGTCTGTCTTCGGCCGGGCAACTTTGGCTCCATATTCGCCGACGATTTTGCGATCTGTTGCAGTTCCCCACGGACTTGTCTCCTTAAGCGGAGTCTTCATCAATGTCTCGATCGTCTTTACTCTTGGAGCAACGACAATGTCTTTTGCTTTTCCACTGTCAAAACCGTCTGTACGAATTTTTAGTGGCGCAACTAGTTTCTTCCACCATCTTTACATTTGGGCTGCTTCTTTTCCATTAGCTGAAACTTCGAAATTTCAGGAGCTCATGCTTGATAAAAAACTATTTCGGTTCTTCAAAGTGTCTTACCTGCTCTCCTGTTATACTCAGTCCATCAGTATCCTACGTGTCCTAAGCAGTATTTCCTGGGGAGCGGATCGGACTACCTTTCTCTATTCGTACCGATCCCTTGTCCGTTAGAAACTAGACTATGAGTGTTTCGTGTGTGCATATGCATGTCTGTCCATCTTACGCCGTCTAAATGCAATTCACCATCGTGTAATCCCTTTGGCAACCGGCACCTTTCACGCCAGGCCGGTTGAGAATCTCTATGCAGAAGCTGCCGAACTACCGCTGTCGTACCGACGTGATGTTCTCTTCAACTGATATGCATGCCGTTTACCTGCCATGCTCGGCCACCCATCTTATGCCTCCTTCTTCGACGATTCCTCTGGCCTCCAGTATGGGGCGTCTCCCTCTCCTCTGTTACCTCATGGAGTTCCCTTTCGGCTATTGCCCCGGAATCTCAATTTCACATAACCTGCCATTTTCCCTATGATTCACCATCTTGGCTTCGTGCGGCGAACCGTATGGCCTTGGTCTTCATTTGCTTCGTAAGGTAACTACTCCAGATTCGACCTATCGCTCTAAGTTTCTCGGCACAAAACATAGCTATAGACCTTCCGTCTACACTGATGGCTCTCGGGCTGATTGAAGTGTCGGGTTTGCCTTCGTCATTTTCACCAAATATTTTATGTATGAACGTCTGGAGTACTGCTCAGTACTAAAAGCAAGGCTCTTCTCCTAGTATCGGGCCAGGCACTAAATCTGGCGACACAGGCTTTCAGTTATAATCTGCTCGGATTCTCCCCGTGCCCTTCAGAGCCTTTTTGTGCTGTAAACAGTTCATTCATTAGTGCAACGTGTTCAAGAAAGCTTTCAATAGCTCGCTCTTGAGGGAACCACTGTGATGTCTATGTGGGTCCCAGTTCACGTCCATCTGAAAGGAAGCAAGTCTGCTGACGCTGCTGCCAACGCTGCAGTCCTCCTAACCTGGCCCGATAGCTCTTCCATTCCTTGTCGCTCTATCCATCGCCATTTGTTAAGTGGTGATCGCAAAATACTTTGTGCTAATTGTCATCAAGCTTTGATGGTTCGACATTACCTCACGGACTGAACGTCTTTCAACCACCTGGGTTCTCATTTATGTTTGCCGTCTGAGTTATCGGCCATTTTAGCCGACGACTCTCAGGCTGACAATCACGTTCAACTTTGTATTCGTCGTAGCAGTATGGAACGGGACATACAGTCTTTAGTTTAGGATATCCCTTGTTTTTATGGCATATTTTGTGGACATTTCTCCAAGAGAAAGTCTTTGTTCCTAGCTTCCTTTCCTTCCATCCTTTGGGCTTGATGTGTAGTCGCTTTTATCACAATTTTTGTATACCTGTTCTAAGGTTCTGATATCGTCCTCAGTCATCATTCTTCGACGTACTCTCAATCCGTATCCTGTACTCAATAGAGTGTTCATTCCATTCAGCTGATTTTGTAATTGTTCTTCAGTTTCATTGAATAGGTAAATGTCAACGGCGACTCTTATAGTTGGTTTCCTTTAACCTTGAATTATTGTTCATCTACTCAACATTTCTTTTATGCCCATCATTGATTCTTCGATAAACAGACTGAACACTAAAGCCAAAGACTACATCCCAGCCTTCCACCCTATTAAATATGGAAACTTCGTTCTAGATCGTCCATTCTTAATCTTACCCGTCTCTCCCTATGGCTTACCCACATTTTTCTCAGTATTTCTAACATCTTGCACATTTTTAATTTGTCGAACTGTTTTTCCAGTTTGACAAATCCGGTGACTTTGTCTTGATTTTTCTTTAGTCTTGCTTCCTTTATCAACCGTAGCATCGGAACTGTATCTCTGGCGCCTTTACCTTTGCTAAAGTCAAACTAATCGTCATCGAATTCATTCCCAATTTTCTTTTCCATTCTTCTACAAAATTTAAAAAGGAAATGGTGCCAATCTAGATATAAGAGGGTCGTTCAGTAACTAATTCTCCACTTATGTATTGTTAAGAGTCAGAGTTTGGTGACTTTTGCGTTGTTAAGAGTCAGAATTTGGTTACAATAAACATCAACATATCTTTTTGTTGTTGTTGTTGTCTTCAGTCCTGAGTGGTTTGATGCAGCTCTCCATGCTACTCTATCCTGTGCAAGCTTCTTCATCTCCCAGTACTTACTGCAACCTACATCCTTCTGAATCTGCGTAGCGTATTCATCTCTTGGTCTCCCTCTACGAGTTTTACCCTCCACGCAGCCCTCCAACGCTAAACTTGTTATCCCTTGATGCCTCAGAACATGTCCTACCAACCGGTCCCTTCTTCTTGTCAGGGATGTGCCACAAACTCCTTCCCAATTCTGTTCAATACCTCCTCATTAGTTATGTGATCTACCCATCTAATCTTCAGCATTCTTCTGTAGCAACACATTTCGAAAGCTTCTATTCTCTTCTTGTCCTAACTACTTATCGTCCATGTTTCACTTGCATACATGGCTACACATCATGCAAATACTTTCAGAAACGACTTCCTGACACTTAAATCTATACTCGATGTTAACAAATTTCTCTTCTTCAGAAACGCTTTCCTTGCCATTGCCAGTCTACATTTTATATCCTCTCTACTTCGATCATCATCAGTTATTTTGTTCCCCAAATAGCAAAATTCCTTTACTACTTTAAGTGTCTCATTTCCTAATCTAACTCCCTCAGCATAAGCCGACGTAATTCGACTACATTTACATTATCCTCGTTTTGCTTTTGTTGATGTTCATCTTATATCCTCCTTTCAAGACACTGTACATTCCGTTCAACTGCTCTTCCAAGTTCTTTGCTGTTTCCGACAGAATTATAATGTCATCGGTGAACCTCAACATCTTTATTTCTTCTCCATGGACTTTAATACCTACTCCGAATTTTTCTTTTGTTTCCTTTACTCCTTGCACAATATACAGATTGAATAACATTTGGGACAGGCTACAACACTTTCTCACTCCCTTCCCAACCACTTCTTCCCTTTCATGAACCTCGACTCTTAAAACTGTCATCTGGTTTCTGTACAAATTGTAAATAGCCTTTCGCTCCCTGTAATTTACCCCTGCCACCTTTAAAATTTGAAAGAGAGTATTCCAGTCAACATTGTCAAAAGCTTTCTCTAAGTCCACAAATGCTAGAAACGTAGGATTGCCTTTCCGTAATGTATATTCTAAGATAAGTTGTATGGTCAGTATTGTATCACGTGTTCCAACATTTCTGCGGAATGCAAACTGATCCTCCCCGAGGTCGGCTTCAACCAGCTTTTCCATTCGTCTGTAAAGAATTCGCGTTAGTATTTTGTAGCTGTGACTTATTAAACTGATAGTTCGGTAATTTTCACATCCGTCAACACCTGCTTTCTTTGGGATTGGAATTATTATTTTCTTCTTGAAGTCTGAGGATATTTCACCTGTCTCATACATCTTGCTCACCAGATGGTAGAGTTTTGTCAGGATTGGCTCTCCCAAGGCCGTCAGTAGTTCCATTGGAATATTGTCTACTCCCGTGGCCTTGTTTCGACTCAGGTCTTTCAGTGCTGCGTCAAACCCTTCCCGCAGTATCGTATCTCCCATTTTATCTTCATCTACATCCTCTTCCATTTCCATAATATTGTCCCCGAGTACATCGCCCCTTTATAGACCCTCTATATCCTCTTTCCACCTTTCTGCTTTCCCTTCTTTGCTTAGAACTGGGTTTCCATCTGAGCTCTTGATTTTCATACAAGTGGCTCTCTTCTCTCCAAAGGTCTCTTTAATTATCCTGTAGGCAGTATCTATCTTAACCCTAGTGAGATAAACCTCTACATCCTTACATTTGTCCTCTAGCCATCCATGCTTAGCCATTTTGCACTTCCTGTCGATCTCATTTTTGAGACGTTTGTATTCCTTTTTGCCTGCTTCATTTACTGCGTTTTAATATTTTCTCCCTTAATCAATTAAATTCTATATTTCTTCTGTTACCCAAGGATTTCTACTAGCCCTCGTCTTTTTACCTACTTGACCCTCTGCTGCCTTCACTACTTCATCCCTCAGAGTTACGCATTCTTCTTCTACTGTATTTCTTTCCCCCATTCCTGTCAATTGTTCCTCCTTAAATTCCCTCCTTTTTGCAGTTTCTTCAGTTTTAATCGACAGTTCATAACCAATAGATTGTGGTCAGAGTCCACATCGGCCCCTGGAAATGTCTTACAATTTAAAACCTGGTTCCTAAATCTCTGTCATACCATTATTTAATCAACCTGATACCTTCTAGTACCTCCAGGATTCTTCCATGTATACAACCTTCTTTTATGATTCTGGAACCAAGTGTTAGCCATGATTAATTTATGCACTGTGCAAAATTCTACCAGACGGCTTCCTCTTTCATTTCTCACCCCCAATCCATATTCACCCACTAACACCTGTGGTCTAAGGGTAGCGTCTTTGATTCTTAATCTAAACGTCCCCGCCACTGCCTAAATTTTGATAAATAATCAGCATTGGCGGCCAAAGACTTCCGGCATAAGAAGTCAGTCTCTTCTGCCAACGGCCTTGTCAAAGAGGGCGGAGGAGCGGATAGAGGTTCAGGGCACTCTCTTGTCCTAGGGGTGGGAAATTGCCCCTAAAGGCGGACGAATCAGCAATGATCAACGACATGAGGATGCAGAAGGCAATGGAAACCACTGCATTAAAGACACGTAACGTGTATCCACGAGACATGTGGCCTGTAATTGTAGAAGTGTCATGATGATCTCTCCATTGGCAAAAGATTCCGGAATAGTCCCCCATTCGGATCTCTGGGAGGGGACTGCCAAGGGGGCGGTTATCAAGAGAAAAAGATTGAATAATCTACGAAAGGATAACGTTCTACGAGTCGGGGCGTGGAATGTCTGAAGCTTGAACGTGGTAGGGAAACTAGAAAATGTGAAAAGGGAAATGCAAAGACACAATCTAGATATAGTAGGGGTCAGTGAAATGAAGTGGAAGGAAGACAAGGATTTCTGGTCAGATGAGTATCGGGTAATATCAACAGCAGCAGAAAATGGTATAACAGCTGTAGGATTCGTTATGAATAGGAAGATAGCGCAGAGGTTGTGTTACTGTGAACAGTTCAGTGACCGGGTTGTTCTAATCAGAATCGACAGCAGACCAACACCGACAACGATAGTTCAGGTATACATGCCGACGTCGGAAGCTGAAGATGAACAGATAGAGAAAGTCTATGAGGATATTGAAAGGGTAATGCAGTATGTTAAGGGGGACGAAAATCTAGTACTCATGGGCGACTGGAATGCAGTTTTAGGGGAAGGAGTACAAGAAAAGGTTACAGGAGAATATGGGCTTGGGACAATGAATGAAAGAGGAGAAAGACTAATTGAGTTCTGTAACAAGTTTCAGCTAGTAATAGCGAATACCCTGTTCAAGAATCACAAGAGGAGGAGGTATACTTGGAAAGGGCCGGGAGATACGGGAAGAATTCAATTAGATTAGGTCATGGTCAGACAGAAGTTCTGAAATCAGATACTGGTTTGTAAGGCGTACCCAGGAGCAGATATAGACTCAGATCACCATATAGTAGTGATGAAGGGTAGGCTGAAGTTCAAGACATTAGTCAGGAAGAATCAGTACGCAAAGAAGTGGGATACGGAAGTACTAAGGAATGACGAGATACGTTTGAAGTTCTCTAACGCTATAGATACAGCAATAAGGAATAGCGCAGTAGGCAATACAGTTGAAGAGGAATGGACAGCTTTAAATGGGCCATCACAGATGTTGGGAAGGAGAACATAGGTACAAAGAAGGTAGCTGCGAAGAAACCATGAGTAACAGAAGAAATACTTCAGTTGATTGATGAAAGGAGGAAGTACAAACATGTTCCGGGAAAATCAGGAATACAGAAATACAAGTTGCTGAGGAATGAAATAAATTGGAAGTGCAGGGAAGCTAAGGCGGCATTGCTGCAGGAAAGATGTGAAGACATCAAAAAAGATATGATTGCCGGAAGGACAGACTCAGCATACAGGAAAGTCAAAACAACTTTTGGTGACATTAAAAGCAACGGTGGCAACATTAAGAGTGCAACGCGAATTCCACTGTTAAATGCAGAGGAGAGAGCAGATAGGTGGAAAGAATACATTGAAAGCCTCTATGAGGGTGAAGATTTGTCTGATGTGATAGAAGAAGAGACAGGAGACGATTTAGAAGAGATAGGGAATCCAGTCTTAGAATCGGAATTTAAAAGAGCTTTGGAGGACTTACAGTCAAATAAGGCAGAAGGGATAGATAACGATCCATCAGAATTTCTAAAATCATTGGGGGAGTGGCAACAAAACGACTATTCACGTTGGAGTGTAGAATATATGAGTCTGGCGATGTACCATCTGACTTTCGGAAAAGCATCATACACACAATTCCGAAGACGGCAAGAGCTGACAAGTGCGATAATTATCGCACAATCAGCTTAACAGCTCATGCATCTAAGCTGCTTACAAGAATAATGTACAGATGAATGGAAAAGAAAATTGAGAATGCGCTAGGTGACGATCAGTTTGGCTTTAGGAAAAGTAAAGGGACAAGAGAGGCAATTCTGACGTTACGGCTAATAATGGAAGCAAGGCTAAAGAAAAATCAAGACACTTTCATAGGATTAGTCGACCTGGACAAAGCGTTCGACAATATAAAATGGTGTAAGCTGTTCGAGATTCTGAAAACAGTAGGGGTAAACTATAGGGAGAGAGGGGTCATATACAATACGTACAACAACCAAGAGGGAATATTACGAGTGGACGATCATGAACGAAGTGCTCGTATTAAGAAGGGTGTAAGATAAGGCTGTAGCCTTTCGCCCCTACTCTTCGATCTGTACATCGAGGAAGCAATGATGGAAATAAAAGAAAGGTTCAGGAGTGGAATTAAAATACAAGGTGGAAGGATATCAATGATACGATTCGCTGGTGACATTGCCATCCTGAGTGGAAGTGAAGAAGAATTAAATGATCTGCTGAACGGAATGATCAGTCTAATGAGTACAAAGTATTGTTTGAGAGTAAATCGGAGAAAGACGAAGGTAATGAGAAGTAGTAGAAATGAGAACAGCGAGTAACTTAACATCAGGATTGGTGGTCACGAAGTCAATGAAGTTAAGGAATTCTGCTACCTAGGCAGTAAAATAACCAATGACGGACGGAGCAAGGAGGACATCAAAAGCAGACTCGCTATGGCAAAAGAAGGCATTTCTGGCCAAGAGAAGTCTACTAATATCAAATACCGGCCTTAAATTGAGGAAGAAATTTTTGAGGATGTACGTCTGGAGTACAGCATTGTATGGTAGTGAAACATGGGCTGTGGGAAAACCGGAACAGAAGAGAATCGAAGCATTTGAGATGTGGTGCTATAGACTCATGTTGAAAATTAGGTGGACTGATAAGGTAAGGAATGGGGAGGTTCTACGCAAAATCGGAGAGGAAAGGAATATTTGGAAAACACTGATAAGGAGAAGGGACAGGATGATAGGACATCTGCTAAGACATGAGGGAATGACTTCCATGGTACTAGAGGGAGCTGTAGAGGGCCAAAAATGTTGAGGTAGTCCGAGATTGGAATACGTCAAGCAAATAATTGAGGACGTAGGTTGCAAGTGCTACTCTGAGATGAAGAGGTTAGCACAGGAAAGGAATTTGTGGCGGGCCGCATCAAACCAGTCAGTAGACTGATGACAAAAAAAAAAAAATGTTTCCTTCTCTCCCTTTTCCTACTCTCGAACTCCAGTCACCCATGACTATTAAATTTTCGTCTCCCCCCACAACCTGAATAATTTCTTTTATTTCATCACACATTTCATCAATTTCTTCATCATCTGCAGAGCTAGTTGGCATACAAACTTGTACTACTGTAGCAGGCATCGGCTTCGTGTCTATCTTGGTCACATTAATGCGTTCACTATGCCGTTGGTAGTAGCTTACCCGCATTCCTATTTCTTTATTCATTATTAAACCTACTCCTGCATTACCCCTATTTCATTTCGCATTTATAACCCTATATTCACCTGACCAAAAGCCTTGTTCCTCCTTCCACCGAACTTCGCTAATTCCTACTATATCTAACTTCAACCTATCCATTTCCCTTTTTAAATTTTCTAACCTACCTGGCCGATTAAGGGATCTGACATTCCACGCTCCGATCTGTAGAACTCCAGTTTTCTTTCTCCTGATAACGACGTCCTCCTGAGTAGTCCCCGCCCGGAGATTCGAATAGGGGACTATTTTACCTCCGGAATATTTTACCCAAGAGGACGCCATCATCATTTAGCCAAACCGTAAAGCTGCATGCCCTCGGAAAAATTACGGCTGTAGTTTCCCCTTGCTTTCAGCCTTTCGCAGTACCAGCACAGCATGGCCGTTTTGGTTAATGTTGCAAGGCCAGTTCAGTCAATCATCCAGACTGTTGCCCCTGCAACTACTAAACAGGCTGCTGCCCCTCTTCAGGAACCACACGTTTGTCTGGCCTCTCAACAGATACCAGTCCGTTGTGGTTGCACATACGGTACGGCCATCTGTATCGCTGAGGCACGCAAGCCTCCCCACCAACGGCAAGGTCCATGGTTCATGGGGGTCGAACATATTCTATCCATGTCCAATTTTTCTACGTAGTCTCCAACACGTTCTATGACCGTACGCAAACGTTGTGGAAGAGCATTTATTCCCTGCTGGTAAAAACTCTTGTCCAGTAGGCGCAGCCATGTTTTCACTGCATGACTGATACTTTCGTCGTCTTCTAAGTGTGTTCCGCGAAGAGAATCTTTAAGCTGCCCAAAGAGATGGAAGTCCGACGGTGCCAGGTCTTAACTGTAGGGTGGATGAGGCAGTGATGTCCAAAACAATTTGGCGAAGGGTTCACGGGATCTTAGACTTGTATGTGGGCTTGCATTATCGTGTTAGAGCCAGATTTCTGCTGCATTCTTGTTCGATCGAACTCGTCGGAAACGGTTCTTGAGTTTATTGAGAGTCTTCAGGTAAGCATCGGAACTGATGGTTGACCCTCTTGACACACATTCAATAGAATGACGCCATCACAATCCCAGGCGACTGTGACCATGTCTTTTCTGGCAGAGGGGTTTGTCTTGAATTTCTTCTTTTGTGGTGAATGACGATGGTGCCACTCCATAGACCGCCCTCTCTGTTTCCGCCGCAAAGTATTGCACGCAGCTTTCGTTCCCCGTAACGATGCGTCAGTCTCAAAACGCTCCAACAATTCAGACTAAATCGCCTTTCTTTGAATCTTGTGGTCCACTCTGAGCATTCATGGGACCCATCGCGAGCACCTCTTCGAATCGCCGTGAGTCTCCATCATTGGAGACTCACTTCCAGTGCTGACCGACAACTGTAGAGTTTTCATGCGCCGGTCGGCACGAATAATGACATCCGCAGGATTCAGCGTGTCTGGAGCAGTGGTTGTGACAGGACGTCCCGAGCGTGGCTGATCATGGAGCACTGTTTCTGCATTTACTGAGGCTGTAACTTTCTTTACCCATCGCCCACTTTACCCCTATGACCGCAGCATCGCCATACACTGCACACAGACTTTTGTGGACGATCACCACGTTTTCGTTTTCTGTACACAGGAATTAAAAAACAGCACACAGCTTGTAATGTGAGTCGTGTGTAGATGCCATTTTGCCACTGTCCTACGGCTCTGCCATCTGCCATAACGGTTCGAAACTTCTCCGGTGCACAGAAGAAACGTCAGATGTGAAGCACCAACAAGAACATTTGTCTAATTCATATTAATTACTTTTTTTAAAAAAATGTGAGGCATCACTTACTGAGCGACCCTCGTAGATGGGGTCAGTGAAGAGAAATGGAAAGAATACAAGGACTGATGATCAGATGAGTGTAGGGTAATATCAATAGTAGTAGAAAACGGTACAACAAGACTAGGATTCGTTATGAATAGTAAAGGTGGTCAGAGAGTGAGTTACTGTGAAGCGTTCAGTGATAAGTTTGTACTCATCAGAATCGACAGCAAACTTCGACAATAATAGTTCAGGTATACATGCAGACGTCGCCAGCCAAAGATGAAGGGCTAGGGAAGGTATATGAGGACATTAAACGGTAATTCAGTACGTAGAGGGAGATAAAAATCTAATAGTCAGGGGGACTGGAATGTGGTTGTTGGGAACGGAGTAGAAGAAAAGGGTTACGGGAGAATATGGGCTTCGTACTAGAAAGATTAGAGTTCTGAAATAACTATCAGCTAGAAATAGCGAATACAGTGTTCAGTAATCAGAAGAGGTGGAGGTGTACCTGGAAAAGAAAGGAGGATATGGCAACATTTCATTTAGATTAAACCATGGTCATCGCAGATTCCAAAATCAGATATTGGCTTATAAGGCGTATCCAGAAGCAGATATAGATTCGGATTACAATTTAGTGGTGTTGATGAGAGGGGCTGAAGTTTAAGAGACTAGTCAGGTCAAGAAGTGTGATACAGATACTAAGAAATGAGGAGAAAAGCTTAAAGTTATTTGAGGCTATAGACACTGCCATAAATAATAGCTCAGTCGAATGTACGAACAATGTTTAAACGTGGATAAATGAGCCTCGCGGGATAGCCGCGCGGCCTAAGGCGTCTTTTGACGGTCCGGGCGGCTGCTCCCGTCGGAGGTTCAAGTCCTCCCTCGGGCATGGGTGTGTATGTTGTCCTTAGCGTAAGTTAGTTTAAGTTAGGTTAAGTAGGGACCGATGACCTCAGCAGTTTGGTCAATTTAGAACTCACACATTTGAACACTTTTTTGAAAAAAAAAAATGAAAGAAGTGGCCGATGAGATCATGAAGTTCAAGTACAACATTGTAACTCTACAAGAAATAAGATGGCTAAGACAAGGATAGATAGATATGTCCCAGTATTCTCTGTGGTATAGTGGATCAGACAGAAGAACAGGACTAGTCGGAACGGGATTCATAATAACAAAAGAGGTTGGTAAAATTGTTTTGGAATTTGAGCCCATAAATGAAAGACTTAGCAGACAAAGAGTAAAAGCGAAACACAGAAATATTATGATGATAAGACAAAGGAAACGTTTTATGATTATTCACAAAGGGCATGCAGTAAAGTACAAAAGTATGATCTGTTGTTTGCTATGGGAGATTTTGCTGCATATGTTGTGTGAGACGAATATGGAAGAGTATCTGGGAAACATACGTTATACACTCCTGGAAATGGAAAAAAGAACACATTGACACCGGTGTGTCAGACCCACCATACTTGCTCCGGACACTGCGAGAGGGCTGTACAAGCAATGATCACACGCACGGCACAGCGGACACACCAGGAACCGCGGCATTGGCCGTCGAATGGCGCTAGCTGCGCAGCAATTGTGCACCGCCGCCGTCAGTGTCAGCCAGTTTGCCGTGGCATACGGAGCTCCATCGCAGTCTTTAACACTGGTAGCATGCCGCGACAGCGTGGACGTGAACCGTATGTGCAGTTGACGGACTTTGAGCGAGGGCGTATAGTGGGCATGCGGGAGGCCGGGTGGACGTACCGCCGAATTGCTCAACACGTGGGGCGTGAGGTCTCCACAGTGCATCGATGTTGTCGCCAGTGGTCGGCGGAAGGTGCACGTGCCCGTCGACCTGGGACCGGACCGCAGCGACGCACGGATGCACGCCAAGACCGTAGGATCCTACGCAGTGCCGTAGGGGACCGCACCGCCACTTCCCAGCAAATTAGGGACACTGTTGCTCCTGGGGTATCGGCGAGGACCATTCGCAACCGTCTCCATGAAGCTGGGCTACGGTCCCGCACACCGTTAGGCCGTCTTCCGCTCACGCCCCAACATCGTGCAGCCCGCCTCCAGTGGTGTCGCGACAGGCGTGAATGGAGGGACGAATGGAGACGTGTCGTCTTCAGCGATGAGAGTCGCTTCTGCCTTGGTGCCAATGATGGTCGTATGCGTGTTTGGCGTCGTGCAGGTGAGCGCCACAATCAGGACTGCATACGACCGAGGCACACAGGGCCAACACCCGGCATCATGGTGTGGGGAGCGATCTCCTACACTGGCCGTACACCACTGGTGATCGTCGAGGGGACACTGAATAGTGCACGGTACATCCAAACCGTCATCGAACCCATCGTTCTACCATTCCTAGACCGGCAAGGGAACTTGCTGTTCCAACAGGACAATGCACGTCCGCATGTACCCCGTGCCACCCAACGTGCTCTAGAAGGTGTAAGTCAACTACCCTGGCCAGCAAGATCTCCGGATCTGTCCCCCATTGAGCATGTTTGGGACTGGATGAAGCGTCGTCTCACGCGGTCTGCACGTCCAGCACGAACGCTGGTCCAACTGAGGCGCCAAGTGGAAATGGCATGGCAAGCCGTTCCACAGGACTACATCCAACATCTCTACGATCGTCTCCATGGGAGAATAGCAGCCTGCATTGCTGCGAAAGGTGGATATACACTGTACTAGTGCCGACATTGTGCATGCTCTGTTGCCTGTGTCTATGTGCCTGTGGTTCTGTCAGTGTGATCATGTGATGTATCTGACCCCAGGAATGTGTCAATAAAGTTTCCCCTTCCTGGGACAATGAATTCACGGTGTTCTTATTTCAATTTCCAGGAGTGTATATTGAAAGTAACGAGAATTGAGAAATATTATGTCAGTTTGCTGCTAGGAATAAATCGAATTATCAGGAGCACCTGTTTCCCACATAAAAGAATACATCTCAGAACATGGAAATAAAATGTAAGTGCAGTAGTCTATCAAATATACCATGCGTTAGGAAAGCGCGGCATGCGACATCAATAATCTATGTGAGGAGCTGCAGGGGCCCTAACTGTGACTCAGCCCACTGTGCTGTGAAAGCTGCAGTGAGAGGGAAACCATCTGTAACACCTAAACTTGCAATGGAGAAAAATACAAACTGGGACACAGAAAAACTGAGTGACCCAGAAGTTGTGAAAGCATACGAAGAAAAATTTAGAGATGCACTGACTCCCAGCGAGGAAACAATGGGAATGCAAAAGAGATAGACTAAGATACAGAAAGCGCTGAAAGAGGCAACAGAAGACATAGTCAGCATGAGAGGAAATGCACGAAGTGAGCTAGTAATAGAACATAAAAGCGCAGCAAGACTGAGAATGATACACAGGGAAAGAAGAAGAATCGTGGAGGTGTACTAAGAATTAAGATCCAATGCCCAAATAATGTGCAAGAAAGAGAAAAAGGACTGGCTGAAATCAAATTTTAAAGAGATAGAAAAATTAAAGGAACAGTGTGAAACGAAGAAATTCCATCATCCCTTGAAAAAGATGAGAAAAAATTTTCAACCCAAACAAAATGCATGCAAAACCAAAAACGGTGAGATAATAAGAGATGAACGAGAAACATTGCAGAGGTGGCAGAATTCTTTGAAGATATGCTCAACCAAAACTCTGATCAAGCCGAAAGAGGTACACAGGAACTGGAAGACAACACAGAGACAAGAGAAATGGAAAGGGATGAATCACAAAACCATACAATGCTGGAAGTGGAAATAGTGGTAAATAAACTAAAAAATAACCGTGCACCCGGTGCCAGAACTAATAAAATCACTGGGGCAACCTCTTAGACGTGAAATATTTAAACTAATAAAGAATATATGGGTAAATGAACGCATGCCGCAGAAGTGGGATACTCTAATAATATGCCCAGTACATAAGAAAGGAGGTAGCTTAATTGTGAAAACTATAGAGGCATAACCCTACTGCATACAGTATATAAGATTTACTCTGGAGTGCTGGACAAAAGAATTGAGAATTGCTCCCCATGGGCGACTCATGAGTATGTGCTTCAGTTCTGTTCCTTCCATGGTGGATGACCAGTACCCAGTCTACGAGAACCAATTTACTGGAGCAGACAGTTGGCTGTCTTCACCTAAGTGTGCGCCGGTCTCCTGTGACAGCGGTGTGATACAAGTGCAACACTGTACTGCAGAAAATGGTTATGGTGACATTATCGAAAGCAAAAGAGCACACGGCTCATCTGACGAAAATTGATTATCTTAATGCAGAAGCATAAGGATTTAGAGGAGGTCTTTTCAGATTAGATCAGATCCAGAATGTTTAAGCTTAGGCATACCACCTTATGCAAAACGCAGAAGCCAACAGAGATTCGCTGCTTAGTATCCCTGCTGGGATGTAACTTGCTTTGAGGACGGAAAATCCTGGGGACTTGGCCATGGCCCTTAGTATCCTTACACAGTTAGAAGGGATTGAAATAGCTACAGGGGTACTTGCAGACCACTTTGTTAAGGCTTCAGAGATAAAGAGTTAGAGATGTGGGTATAAAGATCATGTACTGAAACAATGTCGGCAGTCAATGCTGTAAGTGTGGACGGGCTGAATTGTGGGAATCAGAGGCATGAACAAAACGTTACTGCAAACACCAGCCAGTAGGCATCCCCTTAGGAAACGCAACATTGCACGACTAGGTACGCAGACAGAAAACCTCTTGGACGGCAGAAGGGAGCCTAAGAATATGTAATTAGAAATAGGCCTGAGTAAAGATGCCTATATGAAGGTGAATATTCTTAATATCTGAATTAATTTCTCGGAGCGGAAGTGGCTCCATTTTGAACTACTGATGGAATCAAAGAACGTGAATGTTTACGCAATTAACTCTGCTTAATGCGTTATGGCAAATATAGTGACTATTTGGTGCTACTGCCTTGCAAAGGTAATTTCATTAGTTACCCCTTTTTAATCAAAAATTATTACGTGGCAATAAAGATATGAAATATTTTTAACTTCAGGGCTCTTATTAGATTCTGAAAAAACACGAAGGTACCACCCAGAAAAATGAGATTAATATTACGAGATTTACGTAGTGCTATCAGCACCATCACACAAAGACCTGCTCCACTAAGTGAACTTAAGAAAAGCATATAAAATTATTTTGGTAAACGAGCTATCTGCTTGCCAAGCCGGACCACGAACCAAAAAATAAGTAAGTAGGAAATGATTGCGCCGCATTGCTCGTGATCTTGACTTTTACTCTGTTACCCCTTCGACAACACGCTCTAAGCAACCACACCGTTTCAGAATATCTCAGCAGGTCGTAAAATATCGAAACGTATTAGCTCGTATTGGTGAATGGGAGAATAGGAAAGGGCCGTATATGCTTGTTACCATCACTTCGTCGATTCAGGTCCACGTCTGCTTTTGTGCTCTGCTCTTTCCCTCTCTCCCAGGATATGTGAATGCAGCCACGCTCGTTAGCACACTCTATCATACACGATCAAAACGCACCTTCACTCCGCAGCAGTTTCAAGTGGAATATACTGAAGCAGACCGCCTAGTTTTCCTTCCCAAACGGCAAGCCGTATATGGCGACCACCGCCGCGTTAGAATCTCGCCGGAAGCCAGTTTTGCCATAAAGATCTCAGGCATATACGCTCGTCTAGCCAAAGTAGCCGTAAATATACGGAAGAAGGTCCAAGTGCCACACATAATAGCAAAGACTGGACGCGATAGGGAAGCTAAGTATAGACAGAATATGTGGAAGATGGTCATTTATAATAGACATCTTTCACATTGAATGACAGTAAGGATTATAAGGAATTGGTTTCGATCGTATTCCCATTTGACACCGTAGTAATACAGTATTCTTCTCCAGCACAACTCTAATAAAAGTGATTTCCAACATTACTCTCCCGGTAGGCATCATGTTTTGACGCACGTGAATAGCGAGATTGGAGGGATCACCGAAGCTTTTCTGAAATATGGACTGTTCTGCAAGCTAATGCCGCTGTGTAATATTTCGCTGCGAGAGCTGAAATGGAGGGAATAGATCCTGAGTCATTAAAAGCTTTTGTTCTTATCGTCTTAGATGGCTATGACTGTAAAGAGGCACTTTGCATTGAAATTGCATGCATGAACAGTGAGCACCACTGCTACACCTCGTTTGATAAGCAAATTCTTTTTGTAGCAATCGAATCACTAACAGAATCAGTGAATTCAAATAACATTAACAGTCTCATAGGAATCTCTAGAATGTCCTCGCTTTCATCCACAATAACGAACCTGACAGCAGAGTTTTGCACATATATGATGAGACCGTAAATAATTATAGCACTGTTACACTGCGTGTACGAATGCCACTCTCATACCTCTAGTTTCAGAGACATACGCGAAATTTGGAATAATTTCTGAGTAGATTGTCACTTCTGAAATTTAAAAATGTGCGTGGAGTTACCTGTAAACGACTCTCTTATTCTTTTAACATGTAACATTTTGAACCTCCTCTAGGCTTTATGTTTCCAGTTAATTGTACGCATAACCCCATACTTTAGTAAGAGGTGAGTTAGACTATAAACATCCCGTGTCATTACTTGACAGCGGCTTCGACTGCAAAAAAATTGTTAGTGTCTGTTAACAGACATAATATGAATTGAACGTTTCCTTCCATGAGTAAAAATTGTCATTTTTTTTTCTTTTTTTTTTTTTTTTGTAAATTCTAGACGTACCTTGCCTCAAAAACTAAATTTTATGGTAGAGACTAAAAACTTAGTATATCCCATGAAACCGATAGTTTTCCACTCAGCGTTTGTTACAGTAAAACTGCTCCTAGCAGTACACATGAGCTACGCGTATACTCCAGAATACAACGAGAGGGGATGCAAGTGACCCCGCACCTCCCACCCACCCGCCTTGCACCCCTAGCCTCTTTCCCCCACCCCAACATTATGGATGCTGTCCAGTGTCTGTGTTGTTGTGTACGTTCCTAGTCAGATATTTTATCCGAGAATTTTACATGAGAGAATAACTGCGTTTGTCTTCTTATGCATTCTTAATAAACGAACGCAATATGCACAGGGGGTGGACAAAAATAAGGGAACTCCAAAAACGCAACACATACCATACCTAATACTATGTAGGAAGCTATTGATATTCGAAGCTGCTTCCAGTAGTTTCGGAATGGATAAGTTCATATGGCTGTATGATCTTCAAGGGAATTTCATTCATTCTCCTTGTAAAATAGCGGAAAATGCAGAAATGGATAATGATAGCGGTCACGCACCCTTCTCTCCAAAGTGGACAACGGCTCCGATACTGAGGTCTTGAGACTGCTGTGGCCAGAGCAGAAGCAATTCATCCTGGTGCTCTCAAAACCAGTAATGAACTATGCGAGCCGTGTGAGCAGCAGGCCAGTCGTCTTCTTAAACGACAAACCCGCCGGAAAGAAACATTGGGCCATGGGATGGACCTGATCTGCGAAAATAGTCGCATAATCTTTGGCAGTAATGCGATTTTGCAGTGAAACCATGGGGCGCAAGGAATACAGGGTGTACATAAAGTTCGGGAACACTTTCAATTATTTATTGCACAAGAACTAAAAAATGCAAATGGCTCTGAGCACTATGGGACTTAACATCTGTGGTCATCAGTCCCCTAGAACTTAGAACTACTTAAACCTAACTAACCTAAGGACGTCACACAACACCCAGTCGTCACGAGGCAGAGAAAATCCCTGACCCCGCCGGGAATCGAACCCGGGAACCCGGGTATGGGAAGCGAGAACGCTACCGCACGACCACTAGCTGCGGACACACTAGAACAAAACATTGTACAGGTGTCATACAATTGAAGAAAAACTCTGAAAGTTTTTCTTACAAACATTCCATATGCGAAACATGAGTGATCTGGCAGACGTCAATACAGTTATCGATTTCTTGCCTTACCCGTCCCAGCATGGCATCGTCGACTGTGGCAGTCGCTTCCCGTATTCTCTCCCGGAGCGCTGCTACATCACGTGGTGGAGGCGGTACATACACCAGATCTTTAACGTGTCCCCACAGAAAAAAGTCACACAGAGTGAGATCTGGTGATCGGGGAGGCCATTTCATAAAACAGCTGTCCCCTTCTGTCCCACGGCCGACCCATCGATGCTGCAGCTCTGTGTTCAGGTATCCACGAACTTCACAATGAAAATGGGGTGCAGCCCCAACCTGCTGAGAGATGAACGGAGAGTCCGATTGGATTTGCGGCATCAGCCATTGCTGCAAAGTATCGAAGTGGGAATATTCAGTGACAGTGCTCTCGGCGAAGAAGAATGGAAAATTTGTGGTAAGGTCTTATGGGACGAAACTGTTGAGGCCGTCAGTCTTTAAGCCTACACACTACTTAATCTAACTTAAACTAACTTACGCTATGGACAACACACACATCCATGCCCGAGGGAGGGCTCGAACCTCCGACGGGGGGAGCCGCACGGACCGCGACAAGGGGCTCAGACCGCGCGGCTACCCAGCGCGGCCAAAGAAGAATGGCCCCTACAGTGTTCGACGTGACAAGGCACCGAAAAATTTACCTTTGTTGAATCACGCCCTAATTCAGTGCATTTAGGTGGATGCTTTGTACCCCAGATTCGGCAATTATGCCTCCTCGCTTTCCCATTAGTGTGAAAAGTGGCTTCGTCGCTAAAATTTAAGCGATCAACAATACCATCCCAATCCTCATTCAGTTGTTGCAACTGTGAACAAAACTCAAAACCCTTGTGTTTGTCGTCGTAATTGAGCTTCTGCACTAGCTCTGTTTGAATGGTTTCATAGACAGTTTCTATAGCAGGACTTTCCATACTGTCATTGGAGCCATTTCAAGTTCACGGGATGCACGATGCACAGATTTCTTTGGACTTCTTACGAATGTATCTCGTACGCTCTCCACATTCACTTCGCTCACACTCGGACGTCCGCTTCTCTTTGCCGGGCATAAGAAACCCGTCGTAACGAATTTTTTGAACCAGTGGTAAATGGCCTTCCTTGTTGGTGGCTTCTTACCGTACTTGGTTCTAAACATCCGTTGAACAGCTGCAGCACACTTGTTTTTGTAGAACTCCAACACGCAGAAAGCTCGCCCCGCACCTGAACACGCCATGTTTGCGACTAGCACCGACTATCGGCCAGTTACCAAACTACGCTGTGGCAGTATACATGAAGAAAAAACTTTCAAGTTTTCTCTTCAAAATGACATATGTATTATATCTGTACAATGTTTGGTTCTTGTACAATAAATAATTGAAAGTGATCTTGGACTTCATGTACACCCTGTATAACGATGTGACTGCCCTAAATATCACCGAACCCCGCGGCGTTTCACTTTTGTGGCATAAACTGTGCCAGAGGTTGGACGTCTTGTGGAGCAAGACACATCCGATCAAATGACTTTCTTCCATAGCTCAACTTACTAGGTTTTGTGGTTTCGGCGCCACGTTTTCCTGTTACGGTCGTTGCATCACTGATGAGTGGTTTTAGAATTTCAGCTCGTCCTCCAAACCCCTGCTTCTGCAGCTTCCTTTGTGTTGTTTTGGTGCTGACAGGGTTCGACATTGCCACATCTCAATCTGCAGTAGCTCCTGGCGCCATGGTCCTATTATTTTTGGTCACCATCCTCTTCAATGATCTTGTGTGACGACGACTCAACAAACACTTTCATCCACGATGTGAGTTATCGGATAATGTTTTTCTGCTTTCCCTGTACGTGACATAAATCTTCAATAGGTGCCTGTTTAAACGCCAAACACTTCTGCTACTTGGGTTACGGAGCAACTCACCATATCAGCACTAAAATTTTGTTCGACGGCATGCACTCATGACTACGCAGAACCCTGTTTCGACCACGACTAACGCTTGCAACGTATTGAGGGCAGTCCACAATACAACTGAGCAACCATCAGAGTTGTCTAGTATCCGTATTTATGTGCAAGCGCACATATTTCGAAGTATATCCATGTTTCCCTTCGATCCCTATAGCTCCCTTAGTAAGCCATTATTTCTATTATGTATCTAATAAACTGTAGTTCAGTGCGGTTTAACTTTAGTCTTCAACCCACTCATCCGTTTTTCAAAACTGTCATTGTGTTACACCGTTCAGCTTTAATTTTTTACGTTCTTCATATTTCAAGTCTAGATATAATGTATTGCACATAAACTTGAATTTAATAACTTTATTCATTCAGATTGTAAATAGCATTGCGGCCTGACATTCGTTTACCAATGCAGGTGCATAGTTGGCATCCCCCTCCCTCCCCCCCTCTCTCCCCACCTCTATCCCTCCCTCCCTCCCTCCCTACCTGCATCTCCCACGCACACACACACACACACACACACACACACACACACACACTTATTGCTAGGTGCTATATTGTCGTCTTTGTTTTTTCTGTAACTCAGTATTTCGAAGCCGCATGTACATTTGCATGTGTGCCCTTACCGTCGTTTACCTTACGTTTGCATGTTACACTACCAGTATAGATGACCTTCGGGTATTACGGAATAGCCGCCGTGGTGGTCTCGCGGTTCTAGGCGCGCAGTCCGGAACCGTGCGACTGCTACGGTCGCAGGTTCGAATCCTGCCTTGGGCATGGATGTGTGTGATGTCCTTAGGTTAGTTAGGTTTAAGTAGTTCTAAGTTCTAGGGGACTGATGATCACAGCTGTTAAGTCCCATAGTGCTCAGAGCCATTTGAACCATTTTTTATTACGGAATAGTCGGGTAACAAGCTGTACTTCAATGTCTTACCTGCCGAATAGTTCTCTCAGGCAGAAGTGTGATCGTCTTGAAAATGTTCTCGTGATGATCTCTTTCTCCCCCACACATTGTGCGAACTGCGGAGCAGGAAAAATGTTTTCAACGTTTAACAAAATTTTTTGGATGTACGATTTAAATAATGTGTAACAATTACTGAAAATCTACACTAGCGACTAAAATTATTCTATTTAATAAGTGAAGGAGTACTAGATTGTTACGTATTAAGTGGTTTTGGCTATGGATACAGTTGGTCCTGTTGTTATGTGATGAGATCCTGGATGACATGTCATGGAATGTGGAATTCTCGGTATTCCACCACGACTGTTTAGGTGCTGAGGATGTATATCAGATTTCTGACTTATGCAAATGGATGACTGTAGAGCGATCGCTTCTACTACAGATTTGTTATCGAGACAGATTATAGTTTCTGTACTGACAGGTTACAAGTTTAACGTCAATCTCAGAACTGTGCTTTGTGTACATAACTTTTTTCTCAAATGTACACAAATATGTGCAATTTTACAACCGTATTGGCCTCCAAATGCCACTTTTTAAAATATTTTTTTGTGTAAATGTTTTAAGTTTACTAACGAAAATACAAATGCTTATTACCAAATCTCAAAATTAAGATAAAATATTTTTGTGAGCTAAGATTGAGTTCAATTTCTAGGTGCAATTACGAATGTAGATGGTAATCCATAATACACAAACTTCAGTTTTCATTTAAATAGAGGAATAGAAGCACTTTCTGTTTCTTCGGTTAAGAGAACGGATACTACAGGTCGGATTACGCGACGTCCGTTTTATCTGTCATTACCATAAAGAAGATCAAGCCCCAGATCACTATCTAGTAGTGACCTAATGTTAAAAGAAGCTTAAGTCACTAGTCAGGAAGAATCAATGGCCGAAGATACGGAAACAGTAAGGAATGTAGAGATACACTTGAAGTCTGAGGCTAGAGACGTAGAGACAACGAGTAGCTAAGTAGGCATTTCAGTTGAAGGGGAAAGAGCATCACTGAATAGGGGACACCACAGAAGCCGAAAACAAAAACGTAGCTAGAAAAAAGGTAACTGCGGAGAAATCGTGGGATACAAAATAATAAATACTTCAATTGATCGGCGAAAGAAGGAAGTACATGTATGTTCAGGGAAATTCAGGAATACAGAAATGCAAGGCTCTTAGTAACAAAATAAACAGGAGGTGCAGCGAAGCTAAGGCGAAATGACTACAATTAAACTGTGAAGAAATCGGAAAAGAACTGATTGTCGAAGATATAGACCCAGCATATGGGAAAGTCAAGGTAAACTTTATTGAAATTAAAACGAAGGGCGCTAACATTAACAGTGGAATAGTAATTCCTATGTCAAATGCGTAAGAGACTGAGGATAGATTGAAGGAGCACATAGAGGGCCACTTCGAGGAGGACTATCTGATAACGTGATAGAAGAGGAAACAGGAGTCGATAGGAAGGTTTTAAATTTACATAAGGCAGAATGGATCGACACCATGCCATCGGTATTTGTAAAATCATTGTGAGAACTGTGTTAGGTACCCTTTATTTGCAAGTAGGAGGTGAGTTCTGCTATTTCTCACATGTGAAATGAATGTATCAGTAGTGCACTACGTGTGGAGTAGAGAGCGAACAGTAGGTTGCCACACTGGCTAACAGAGTCGTGACGTCAGCAAAGAGATACCTAACGAATTTACATTTATTCTGGTGGGACTCAAGTAATTGTAGATAATAAATAGTTGATAACAAATGTTGTCTTTTGCCAATCAGACTGTAGGAGGAGTCTATAGGTCACAAACACTATCTTTAAGTAATTTTAAAATGCCAGGGAACGTTGATATTAGAAAATAAATGAATAACTTTGGCATAACGAAGATGTACGATCTCATACCAAGTATAGTGGTAGTATGATCGCGGGGCAGACTGTGCCACTTAGACGGCAGGCGATCTAGTCATGCAGTAGACGATGCTCTCGTGCCGTTAATAGCCAAAGAATAATCAATGTGCAAAAGCTCATTTTACGGTGTTTCTTGAGTAAACGCAAGATAATGGCATAATGTACACAAATTATTTCCACTACAAACTTCTTCCCGCTTCATTGCGTAACACATAAACAGTAGTATTGCATTTCCAGAATTCGACGGCACTGCTACGGCTCTGCAAGAGGCCTAAAACCACGAGCGCATCTCCAAGTAACAGGTAGGCAGAATTCCTACTTGGCGGCTCACGAAGTGAGTTCAAGGATAGACTGATTTAATTATCGCAAAACTCGGGTCGGAGAACGTGGTTAGTTAAACGGTACGCCTCGTAAAACAATCTACGGACTCACCGACTAAACTGCGACATTTCCGGAGGTTTAGTATGATACGGGAGATTCTTGCTGGTGGCAATAAAAGGACTGTTCACGTTGGTGTGTGGAATGTATGAGTCGGGCTACGTAACATTTGAGTTTCGGAAAAGCAACATCCACAAAATTTCAGATAAGGTGTTAGAACTGTCGCACAATTAGGTTATCACCTCATTTAGCCAAGTTTCTGAAAAGAATAATATGTGGAAGAATGGAAAACAAAATTGAGGAGGTGTTAGATGACGGTCTATTTAGCTATGGGATAGGTAAAGCACCAGAGAGACAATTCGGCCGTTGCGATTGATAATGGAAACAACACTACAGAAAAATCAAGACGCGTACATTGGATTTGTCGACATGGGTGAAATGTTTAACAATGTCATATGGTGCAAGATGGCCGGCCGGAGTGGCCTAGCGGTTCTAGGCGCTACAGTCTGGAACCACGCGACCGCTACGGTCGCAGGTTCGAATCCTGCCTCGGACATGGATGTGTGTGATGTCCTTAGGTTAGTTAGGTTTAAGTAGTTCTACGTTCTAGGAGACTGATGACCTCAGAAGTTAAGTCCCATAGTGCTCAGAGCCATTTTCTTTTTCAAGATGTTCGAGATTCTGAGAAGAAGAGGTGTAAGCTACAGGGAAAGACGGTTAAAAGGTGTGCAAGAGACGGATGTAGCATTTCGCCCCTAATATTCAATCTAAACATCGAAGAACTGTCAAGAGTGTAATTTAAATTCACAGTGAAAATATATAAATCATAAAATGCGCTGACGATGTTGCTGTTCAAAGTGAAAGTGAAGAAGAACTGTAGGATCTGCTGAATGGAAAACAGTCAATTTAGGATGAAAAATGGTTGAATATTAAACTGAAGAAGGAAGAAAGTAATAAGAAATAACAGAAATGAGAACAGAAAGAAAACATCAGGGTTGGTGATAACTGCTGAAGTTAAGGAATTATGCTACCTGGGCAGCAAAGTAACCCATGACGAACGGAGCAAGGAAAACATAAAAAGCAGACTAGCAATGGCAAAAAGGTCATTACTGGCCAAGAGAAGTCTACTAGTATTAAACATACGGTCTTAATAAGAAGAAGAACTTTGAGGAAGAATTTTCAGAGAATGTACGTTCGGAGCACAACGTTGATTAGTGGTGGGAAAGCGATTGTGGGAAAACCGAAACAGAAGGGAATCTAAGCATTTGAGAAGTTGCGCTGCAGAGGGAGGATGAACATTAGGTCCAATGAGAAGGTAAGGTATGAGGAGGCCCACCGGAAAATAGGCGAGGAAAGGAATATATGGAAAACACTGACAAGAAGAAGGGAAATGATGGCAGGACATTTGTTAAGACGTCACGGAATAACTTCCATGGTAGTAGTGAGAGCTGTGGATGGCAAAAACTCTGGAGGAAAACAGAGATAGTACTATACCAGCAAATAATTCAGAACGTAGGTTGGAAGTGCCTCTCTAAAATGAAGAGGTCGGCACAGGACAGATTCGTGGCGGGTCGGATCGAACCAGTGAGAAGACTGATGACTAAGCAAAAAATATTATGAACGGGTAATCGGAGCTTCTAAACATCCTGGGCTTCGTTCATAGGTACTTCAGCCGATTATTTAGTAAACACATACATGCCTCATATGCTACTTCAGTCACGTTTAATTCAGAGTATGAATCGCATTTAATTCAGAAAACGGATCTAAAATCATGGAAGACTTTAATAATTCGTGATTATAAATAATAGGTAATGTTCCTGTCAGTTGTCTTTGAAGCGCTAATGAAAGCTAGTTTGATTTCCGACCACTGACAGTGCTTCTGGGTATCAAAAGCGATAATCACATGCAATAAATGTACATCATTAATTTTGTTTAGCCAACAGGTGCTGACAGAAACGTAATGAATTATTGCACGCTCTACTGAGTACCAAATAAATCACACACAGATGGAAAACTCTTTAAAAAAGTCTTTGTAAGTCAAATTAATAAAAATTTAATTATACTGTAGATGTGAAAATATATTCATGTATATGTGAAGAGAGACAAAAACTCCATTCGCCTTTGTGTAGTTCGTGAGTGACTGCGGATGTACAGCGTGGTACTATGCGGCAGTCATCTCCCTGACAGAAAATTTATTACAGATATTCTAGCACTGACGCTCTAAACGAATTAATTAATTAAAAATGAATTGCAACTTTAGTATGCACCTGCTACTATCTATGGGAAACCAAATCGCTAATTTTCGCGACTGGATTCTGAGATATGAAGACAATAATCATTTGTTCTTTTCTTCCTAAGAAAATACACGAATGTGTAAAAAATTATTTGCATTTCTAAACCTTTCTGATGTAGTACCGGCCGCACCCTCGGTGAATATGAGACTCTAGGATTTTATTCCCACTGAATCGAATATTTTTCTGGGACGAAAGCGTTAGCATAGATAGTTTCCCAATCCCTCGACGAATTGCTCGTGTTGGAAGCGAAATCGAGACGAGTGAGTTAAGGAATGTACGGAGAACTATTACGTAACACTGTTTCATTACTTGCTCAGTCTCATTCATAGATATCAAGTGGAAACTTAGGAACATCAAAGCACCTTATCAAGACTATACTAAATACGCAACCACGTTTGTCAGAAAAACACAAGAAATTAATTGGAAGAACACTGAAATTCTTCAGAAATCTTTTGACATCACACCACTTTACTGGTTTATGCGTGACAGTGACAAAATCACAGACGCAAGCAGTGTTGCACTACAATGCATACACACTGTAATGGTTGTTAGTCATTTACAAATTAGACAAAGATACTCCCCCCCCCCCCCCCCCCCGCAAGCAGTGTTCCACTACAATGCATACACACTGTAATGGTTGTTAGTCATTTACAAATTGGACAAAGATACTCCCCCCCCCCCCCCCCCCCCACTCACCTGCTGAGTGACGGGGTCGAAGAATAGTCCAAGTATTAACTTTCATATCAGAACTGTTCACTGCCCACGTTACCGAAGAACTATAACGTCGAGCCGCATGCAGCATGGATCCAACTGTGCCATACGAATTAAGGGTGCGCAGACAAGTGAAAGTGGTTGTGAGAGAGAAAGGAGAGGGAATTCCCGATGGCATTTGGAAAGAAGTGGTCCACCGACAACGAATATTTCAGTTTATAAAAATAATTTCTTTGCCGAGGAGTGTGTAGCCTATAAAGGAACCAAAACATGTATAAAGCCATTAGGAAATAGTGTAAGGAATTCCTTAGAGAAAATAAATTTCACTGTTAGTTGCCCTAATTTTTAATCATTGAGCAATGATAAGAGTTTTTAAATCAATACAGTGACACTAAATATAGCATTCGTCTTCCAAAGGGAGAGTTCCAATAAGAAATATACAATTACGAATTGCTTATCATTAAGTTTAGATCTTCTTTCCTGTTTCCTTTAACATGCGTTACACATCACCTTTCAAGAAGTTGCCCAAAAGTTTCAGGACGTTTATAAATCGGTGGTACTCTTTGTACCTCCAAAAAGCAGACGACTATTTTTTGCAGGTCTTAAAGTTGTTGCGTTCTTCCTTTGTTTCTGTTACCGTATATAATTATTCCAAGGCCATTAATACGTCCGTACAGGATCCCAACAAACGCGAGCAGGTATATTCCAGAGCGGCAACTCTCGCCCTCTTTTTGCTTCCGATATGTGCTTGTGGACATTTCCTCTTAATACACGATTTATACATGATAAACTCGTACCAGCTTTGTTACAAAGGGTTGAGACCAATAGCTCGTAAATAGTTGAAGAACTTCAAGATTAAAACCAAAAGATGCTGATTAAATTTCTTTATTAAACAACCAGTTTCGACCCACTGAGCATCATCAGATCCACTAAGGCATTTACAACATCATATTTGGCATCATAAAATCATTGGTGTCAGTGAATAAAACCCATGAATTCGTCGCTGTTGTCACATAGGGAAGCGGTAATCAGCTGTGCAGTCGACAGTGCTTATAATGCCTCTGATAATAGCGCTAAGGTTGACTGATGTAGCATGAATAATACCAAAGTCTGGTGCAGTCTATTACTGACGATGTAACCACGATGTGACAACAGCGATAAGTTTATGTATTTTATTGTCTGGTGCCAACGCTTTCACAAGGCGTAATACGACGTTTGAACGTCTTTTATGAATCTGATGATGGTGTGTGGACCGAAACTACCTGTTAAATAAAGAATTTTCCTCGCTGCTCTTGGCGGTTATCATGACGTTCTTCATAGAATTTTACTGGCCGTGAGCCTAAATTACTCAAACAGCCCAGAGAAAATTCTGCAAATTTTTCTTAACATACAGATATTCTGAAATGCCTTCTACTAGTAACCTTGTCGATCTACTATTTCAACTAAAACTAGTGAAAGAGTCTGTAGAAGATGACAAACAGTTAATGGGATGAACACGAGCTCTGAATGGCTCATGCACCTACAAATTTTTTTTCATTTGAGCAACCAGTTTCGGTGCCGACGTCCTGGGCAGTGGTAACGCTATACAGGTTTGTCTTTGAAATGAGACTTACCTTGAAGATCAGTCAGTTACATCTGGTCTATGACATCTGGACATCCACAGAGAAACTTTTAAGGGTAATTGCATACAGTCTCTTAAATAGATGTAAGGATGGCAGTGTCCTCAAAACGAGTAGGATATTATACTTTTAATTCTTCGTTAACACTAAAGGGCTTGGGGAACTGGACAGTGCCAGAATGAGTCTCTTCTACAACTCGATTTCCTCTTTAAATTAGTGCTCAGTAAATCATAAAGAAGTGGTTTCTCTTTATGCAGTGTTCTTCTGTGGGCAGCGTGCAGTCAAGTCTACTTAAAATGCGAGGTTCTCAGTCCAGTGTGGATTTTCTAATTTTCATTTCTGTTCCCTTTTTTCCTCATAAACTCAACAATAGTGATTTTTAATTCAAAACGTCTTAGCACCCATGCCTACTGACAGCGTGGTATTGTAATGCATTTCGTAGGAAATTTGCTGTACCCGTCGCTTATTCTCCTCCCGGCCTCCTGGAGGGCTCACCATGCTTTGGTGAGTACCTACTTGGCTACCACAGAGCCCCAGACTCTGCAGAGTACTTAATCTTTTTTTATGCAAACCTACACTTCGACTATCTCTTACGTCCTGTGACTTTGTATCAGACAGTCCTTTTAGTGCAGACCTATTTTCGCCTTGATTTCTAGTTCCACTGTCGACGCTGTCTTGACCTCACATTAACGGTTATCTGGTCCCCTTTATTGTGTTTGACCTGCCACCTTCCCCAAGATTACAGAAGTGCAAGTCGTGCAGGAAAGGTCACCCACTGTGGAATAAACTGTGCCTCTCTGCCCTTCTAGCCTGGCAGCCTCCCTACCTGTTGTAATAGTACACCCAAAACCCATTCTGGGAGGAGGGGGAGGGCGTGTCCCCCTGACCGCGCAGGGACTGCTTTGTTGGTGCCTGAGCTGCACATTACCCATGTAAGCCATGAACTATGCCCCATCATGACTGCAGCCCAGGAATTCCTCACAACAGATTACTGGTCAGGTGGCTGTTGCTTTGGCTGTGGCTGGGTGGGGACCACAAGAAGAAACCTGTTCAGCGTGGGTGGCACCATGGCTGATCGTATACACATGAAGTGGAAAACTTTCTACCGCTTGTGGTCCCACAGCCTCAACAGTCTCTTCAACTGGAAAGGCTTCATACGATTAACGATGTACAATACATGTATTTGGTAGTGATGTGGCAGGAATGTTGGATTTAATGACAAGGAGCAAAATCCTTCCCCCCAATGCCTTGTCTACCAGGGCTGACTGGACATCTTGTTGTCACAAAGACTTTTCTCTGTCGCATACACTGAACCAAAGATGGAGAAGCTGCAGCTATCTCTAAGTTGAAAAGTGGTTCTCTCCTGATCTAGACGTCATCTCCTGCATGGTCACAGGTGCTGCTGTCTTTGAAACGTTGGATAACATTCCCATGACTATCAGTCCCCATAAGAGTCTCTATATGGTCCAGGGCGACATTTTTCACGGTCTTCTTTTCAAAATTGACATTGAGATGCAGGCGAACTTCATCCATCTTATCAATAGGAGACCAAGGGAAAACACAGTTGCTACTGGAGCCTTCATGTCAGCTTTCGTGGATGTTGTGTTGCTTGAGAAGCTCAAGGTGATGCTCTACTGGAGCGACGTGAAACCCTATGTTTCTCTCCCTATAAGATGCTTCAGGTGTTCAGACGTATGCCTCCACATCGCACCACTAGCCCTGTCTGCACACATTGTGGGTATCGACTGTATGTGAACATTCCTGTGCTGAACTCCACTCTCGCCGCTAGCTGGATTGCTCCATTTTTAAGCGTGAGAAGGTAATGCAGGATTATGACCCCAGACAAGCTCACATTCCAAGAGACCTAGGAAAAATTAGGATCATCTTAATCCTATGCGGAAGACATAATCTTACTCTACAACAGCAATGCATCGTCATCTTCTCTGTTGACAATGCCTTCTTCTGTTTCGGCTCTAACAGTGGGCCGTCGGAGCTGACAACTAATATGTGCCCCCCCCCCCTCCCCCCAGGCAGTCAGACGCCATTCTGGTGCTTCCACGACACTCAAAAGATGGTTCAAATGGCTCTGAGCACTATGGGGACTTAACATCATAGGTCATCAGTCCCCTAGTATTAGAACTACTTAAACCTAACTAACCTAAGGACATCACACACATCCAGGCAGGATTCGAATCTGCGACCGTAGCGGTCGCGCGGCTACAGGCTGAAGCGCCTAGAACCGCTCGGGCACCCCGTCCGGCCACGTCACTCATTTTGGGTTCAAATGGTTCACATGGCTCTGATCACTATGGGACTTAACATCTATGGTCATCAGTCCCCTAGAACTTGGAACTACTTAAACCTAACTAACCTAAGGACAGCACACAACACCCAGCCATCACGAGGCAGAGAAAATCCCTGACCCCGCCGGGAATCGAACCCGGGAACCCGGGCGTGGGAAGCGAGAACGCTACCGCACGACCACGAGATGCGGGCTCTCATTTTGGGAGCATTGGCTCTATATAAATATAAAATCTTCAGTACAGCTGGAGGAGTTCATTTTTAGTAAAAAAACATTACTAAGAGGACAGAACAGACGAGACTGCGGGTGTGAGATAGTGACAGTTACAGAGACAAAGAGATGATGACACTGCGTTGGGCTGAATAAGTTAGTGAGGATGAACAAGTGCGAGTGGATGGAGATTCATGACACTCAGCGATAGAGTAGTGGTTGTGAGCTATTCGGAGTGACGGGTGAGCTGCATAATAAAAAGACCACGAATGTGTTCACATACCAAAACTTTTGGAAAAATCTGTAAAGGCGCTAGGGAATGCAGAATGAGGCAGCAATACTGTACTTTTCATTCAGAGTCTCTTAAACAGGAGCACATTAACATTTTTTGTTCACCGTCAGGAATATTTTTGCGCTAATTAATTCCGTTCAAGCTCTTGATGTACATTTTAATACACAAAGAACCGTTCGGATCTCTTGTTGTCTTCATCAGCAATTGATTATATTATTAGGGAGCCGCTGGTGTAATTTGTTTGGTGGTTTGTATTTTTGTAAGTTGTGAAGCAGAGTTGCGAGCATACCACACTCTCCCCTAACCTTCCTCTCACTGGTACATTTTAGTGAAATAATTTATTACATGGTTGAGTGAGCAAGCATTTTCTGATTATTTAAAATTGTTAACCGCACTGATCCAGCTACAATTTACTTCATTTTTCTTTGATTTCGCTATGGTTTAGTCATTCTTCTGACTTAGAATTTTTTTGGGGTAACTGACTTACTGTAGTGTTAAACATACTGAAGAATGATTGAGCATTTTTTGGGCTTCTGGTGATAATTTAGGCGAATAGTTTCCTGTGTTGTTCGAACATCTCATTTCCAACGTGGTACCTTCACCCCATGTTTCCTTTGATTAAAATCGTAATTCTGGAGCTGTTATATGATACTAAGACGAGATTTTCGGTATTGTTTTTGTCTTGATGCCTTGGTGCTTCGTATAGAGAATTGGATGTTTAATGGAAGATGTTTGTATATAAGTTGGACTTGTAAAAATTCTCGTTGGTCTTATGTGCTGGGGTACTCTGAAGTTATAATTCATTTTGTAGTAGTTTATCATTTAATACAAATGTAGAGTCAATTACAAATTGTATACAAAGTGTCCCCTCACTCTGTGATGATATTCAGTGTTACTTATAATGTGTCTTGATTGCAAAAATGTTTATTCACATGATCGGTTTCGGTTCCTCTAGAACCTTCTTCAGATCTGAAACGATAATGATACTAATTTACTTGAAACTCTCTTCGGGTTTGCTGCCGGATCCTAAAATCAACTTGACTCGATATTTCGGTGATCCAACTGTTCACCATCTTCAGGAAAATGCTGCTTCTGCTGATGAGTCCCGCTGAGAACTGACGCTAGGCTGCAAATCGACGTCCTATATAGGCCACCGTTCAGTACACGGCGCATGCGCCGCCCATCATGGTTGCTGCCCTCCAAGAGAGGGAGGTGGCACCGCTCTTAGTGGAGCACTGCTGGCAACGATATATCGCACTCAGGGCCGCACCGAAGAACGGTCAATTTTGATGCGAGATAATACAGGATTCCACGTCTTGCCAAGAGGAAACTGTGGTAGTTGCCAACATTTCCGTTTTTGGAACAGTGTCTATAAAGAGCGATTGAAATTAGGTTGGCGGATAACTTAATCAACAGAGGCAATGGGTTTCCTCTTAGCAAGACGTGGAATGCTGTATTATCTCACATCAAAATTGAAAATTATGGCTACTCTAGAACTCTACACGATTTACCTGGTAATGGTTTAATAGAAACTAAAGCATGATATTCAAAGTGGCCAATACTTTCAAGCAAAACCACCAAACAATAAAAACTTCCACTAAGTTTTACATTTTCAATGTAAAAAATATGTTTTCCCTCTTAGCAGTAGCTTAGAAATCCGCTAAAGTGCCATATAAACAATGCAAAATAGGAAGACTTTCTCCGCTGAAGAATATCCCGAATCCACTAGATTTAATGGAATAATTACTAAATTGGCAGCATTGATGAGACTGCTCAACTTCCTTAGTGCTAGGGATAAGTATAACGATGTAGCTGACCACCACTCATTAAAAAAGCGGACAACTGTTGTTATCATGAACCACTATTCTGCGCACTTAGGTATGTCCGGTGATAATTTATTTCTTCTAAACCCGAACCACTCTTCAATAACTGATGTATTATTCGTTATCAGCGGCCTCGAATTGAGAATAAATGGTTACTTTTATCTCCAAAGCATTTTCAGTTTTGAGCAGTGTAATGTACAGCTCAACTTGGCAAGTATCAAACATTTAAGTGAAACCGTACAGAGTACGATTACATTAAAACATAGCGTACGGAAAGAATGCCTGATAAAAGCTTTATAAAGTAATAAGCTTGCCTTTGCTACTATATGATAGTGAATATGGGATCCTAGTATTTGATTACTCACGTTGAACTGAATCATCAGAGATAAAATACCTCCACATTGTAATCGGATATTCATTAGTGGACGTTAAAAGAAACACGTTTGACAAAAACCAAACGTTGAGCCTATCACAAATATAATTGAGGAGTACGGACTGAACTGCAAACATCAGGTCCAAAGTATGTCTGATAATTGAATAACTAAAGCTGCATCACTGCTGTACGGTATAACCCAACAGGAAAGAGTAACTTTGGACGTGGGTCAATGAGATAGCATGTTCAGTTCTTAGGCGAAACGGGTCAGAAGATCTAATCCTTGAAAACGAGGAAGATGATGATGTACCAGAATATGGAAGTGTCAACAGTGGTGAAAGTTGATCAGGGAAATAGTGATGGAGAAAGATGTAGTGCTGCAATTGAATCTGGTCCTACTGCAGATTTAAATCACTTGTAAGTACAAGAAACAGCACGTGTGATTACTGCACAAAGTTTCAAATGAGATCTAAGAATATTGTTGAGAACGGATCAGTGGTGACAAGAATTCATTTTCTGAATAGTGTTTCTCGAAAGAAAGCCGCCTTCCCTTAAGGGATTCCGATTTGATTTTTCGAAGCATCTCCGTACTATTTGCATGTTATTCGAACCTACCACTAATAGATGCAGCAGTTCGTCTCTGAATTGCTTTGACATCTTCCTTCATTCCGACATGGTATGAATCCCAAATACTCGGTCAGTACTCAAGCATGCGTTGCACTAATGTCCTACAAGTGTTCTCCTTTATAGATGAACCACACTTTTCTAAAATTCTCCCAATAAACCGAAGTCCATCATTCTCCTTCACTACGGCAGTTTAGTGTAACGGTAGGAAGTGTCGAAGTGTCCAGAGAGGCCATGTTGTTACTTAAGTCCAATATGTCTTTGTTTGTTTTCTCAGATAATAATGGAGCTATAAGCAATTTTGTTTGTGGTGAAAATACAGGAAACCATAAAGTTATAGAGCACGGGGAATTTTGTGAAATTATGGTGGATGACTTCTCAGGTGTACAAGACGTTTCATCCGTAAGAGCTTTACTCTGGGAAGGACCCAGCTGGAAGTGTATCCTTTACAAGGTTGAAGCTGTTCGTACTGTGGAAGTGTTTAGCAGTATTGTGGTTTTGATAACGTGTGCTCACCAGGGAGTAGCCAGTGTCTCTCATTTTACATTAATTATAATTAACAGCTTTTCTTTTTACGAGTGCAACCAAACAATTTACACGTCGTTTCCTTGAAGTGTTTATAATTATTCGTTTTCTCAGTAACCAAACAATTTTTCTTATGTGTCTTATTAATGTTTCCTTTTCTAATAAGACTTTTCGAATAATGAGGCACCAATCAAGTGGTTGATTTTTAACTTATTCATGGGGATGCCACACAGGAAGTGAAGAAGTACAACGATTTTCAGATGATGGTAACGTTTTGCCTTATGTGAGAGATGTGCTTAACATGCTTTCTTGGATGCCTTTGGCACTAAACTTCTATTGTTTGGAAAGACGATTTGCTGTGTGCTCGATACTGTACCATTTGTGTATGTGTTTGTGTGCGCATGAATTAGAAATCTAGTATGACGAATGTGAGCGCTATTCTACATGGTGTCTAAGAATTTTGTAAGAGTGGCACAGGTGTCTGCTTTTTGTAGGATCCTGTTTTAGAGCAGTAATAGTTGATTTCAATAATGGACAAGATAGTGAAATGAAACAGGATTATTAATTTCTCTTGAGTTTTAGATTTTGATAAGTGTTATCAGTAAGAAGTGACTTCTAAGAACTGACGTGTACTGGAAGTATACTGACAGAAAAAATTGTAGGACCAAGAAAGAGTTGTGTGACTTGAACGTAATGTTGTAGGCGTGTTACTACATCTGAACGATGATATTTCTTCCAATAACGCACGAGTGGCAGAAAAGTGACTCTTACAGTGCCACCGTGAGGACGGAAATCAGGTTTGAGCCTTAGTTACCTTTAAGACTCAGCGTGGAACTTTGATGTTCGTCAAGAATGACTTTAAGGTAGTAAAGACGCCAATATCAACACGTCACCGAGTTAGAACGATGTCGTGCAATAGAGCTACGAGAAGCTGGATGTTTCTTTTCCGTACTGCAGAAAGTCTTAGTAGTAATTTGGCCACTTTACATTTTTGCTGGTAGCAGTGGTCACGAGAATGTACGGACGCAAGAAGAACAGACTGTGGATAGCTACGTAGGACTAGTATTCGGCGTATGGCTTCGGAACATCACTGCATCTGCAGCAGCATTCTGCGCAGCAGTTTGCACAACAGCGACACAACCAGCTGTTATAAATCGGGTACTTCGAGGACAGATCCGACTCAGAAGCCCGTAGCTTGCATGCACTGACCTCAAACCACAGCCACTTGCCATTTCAGTAAAGTGGCAGCTCATTGAAGGGTAGAGTGAAGATTTGTTGTGTTTTCTGATGTAAGCTGGGCCTGACTGGTGCCAATGATGGTCATGTGTTAGTTAGAAGGAAGTCAATTGAGGCCTCAGACCAAACTTTCCCTGTGCTAGGCACTTTTCACCAACACCTGAAGTTATAGTCGATGGTGCGGTTTCGCATGGCAGCAGGAGCACTCACGTAGTTATTCCATGCACCATGGCTGCACATTTGTACGTCATTCTATTGATTTGACCTGTTGTGCTATCATTCATAAATAGCATACCAGAGGGTGTTGGCCAATAGTATAACGCTCGCCCACATATCGCTGTTACAGCCCAACATGCACTACAGTGTGTCGGTATGTTGCCTTGGCCTGCTCGACCGCCAGATCTGTATGCAATACAGCGCATATGGGACATAATGGGGCGACAAACCCAGTGTCACCACAAACAGCGTTACTCTTCTCTGCTGTACCTATACTGAGGGACCATGTGCAACAGGCATGGAACTCCATCGCAAAAAACTGACATCAGACACCTGTACAGCACAATGCATGCATGTCTGCCTTGAACAGTCTGGCGCTTACACTAGTTATCAATGTACCACCATTTCACATTTGCAATGGCTTATATCGCGGTTGTATTAACCTGTGAACTTTTAATATTAATCACTAAAGTATGTTACCTAGTAAAATGTATTTGCCAAATTTCATCACACTACGTTAATTACTTTTGGGTGTTGTAATATTTTTAGTAAATGATAAGCATGATCTTATAGAGTACTGAGTGAATTGTGACTCAAACTGAGCACTGAACATAGCATATAGTCTGTAAGTGTAATGTGACTGGCAGTTTTGTGTTACGTGACTGACAAGTTTGGGTTATGTGACTGGCAAGCCAAAATGACCTAATAGAAATAGAACACGTGTAATTTTTATTTCCCTGCTGTGTCCTACTCTTGTTCTGACTGTGTGGTTGAGATGAAAGTTTTGTGATGTCAGTCATCTGAGAATAAGTGTGTGTCCATCTGAATGTTCAGAATCTGTGAAAGTTTTTGGTTTATTGATGAATGTGGTTAGTGACTGAAACATTTGGATTACTTTCTGCCATAGTTTACGTTGTGTGATTTTATAATGAGAAGTCAGCGAGCGAATTGTTATTAATATGTGATGAGGTAGTCTCTTTCCAGTTTGTCGTTTAATGTGGTGAGTGATTCTCTTCATACTGTGGTGGTGCATAGGATGAATGAATATTTGCAAGGTGGTCTTTGAATGCGAATTTTATATATGTTTTACTAATTCTTTCTGCCTGAGGATCATATTGTGATATTGTTGCTGTCTTGTATTGTTTGAGAGTTTAATAGCGATTTTTCTTTATTAGTAGATTACCTCCAAGTGTAGAGGGTGACTGAGTTGAGGTGTCAATTTTCTTCAGAGAGACGCTTTATTGACTGATTTTTCAAATTATATTTAGTGAGTATTACTGGGCAATGGAAAGGAAGGGCTATACATGACTGATACTTGTCACCAAAGACTGTTATCGATGAACTGATAAATATTGCCAGTGTATAATCAGAGTATTTTGCGAGTAATGTTGAGATACATGAATAGCTTGCCTAACTGACAATAATAGCACCTTGTATGTATTTACTGACGCAAATCACAGTAGTACAGTTTACGGTTGACAAGGAAGATGGTAGGTGTTTCCAATAAAAAAGAACCTGATACTTGCACGCCTGTTAGCGAAGAGAACCAATCATGTCTGATTTTCAGACTGAGACCTCTGACAAATAGTAATTGAATGAGCCATCACCAGCTTAGTACGTTGATTACTTTGATGACAAGGATTAGACGTATGGACCAACAGTTAAACGACCTCCAATTTGAATTATCTGGTAAGTTTTATTCAGTAGTAAAGCGGACTGCGTGTCACAGTGTGGTGACAGGATGTGTGGTGACTGTGTGTACAGCTGATTCAGTATTATGTTTTAATTGCTTAGTGTAATTTGTGACATCAACCATATCAGACTGTGTGAATGATTGTTTTTTTTTTCAGCGGTGATTACATGTGTGAATGAAATGGCATTGTCTTAACGATGAATATTTGGATATATCGAAGCTATTGTTGTGATAACGATGCTCTCTTCTTAGCTGCTCCGTAATTTCAGTTTTGTACATATTTCGTTTCTCTGTTTTGATGATTTTATGTTCAGTACAGTGTGTTGTTGTATATGCTTTATGTATATATGTTTGATGATTCTGTCAGTGAACTGTTCGTTGACACGTAATTGTTTGTGCAGTGTGATGTTTTGTGTCAGCTGATGATAGAGTTGTTTATTTAGTGATTAGCTTAATTAGATCTAGTACCATTACCGTATCTCTTAGTTATTGTCTTATTCTATCCCAGGGGAATGAACTTCTTTTGTGTGTGTCTTATGGACGCAGGTGCTGCGTCTAGGAAAGACATTATTTTGGGTATGTATTGCAGGTGGTGAGGTTGTGCCCAGGAATCTGTTTTGTGTATGTACTGATGATGGAGCTACGTCCTGGAACCTGTTTATTTTGTGTAGACATGTACAGCTGTTTTACTAAGGAACTTAAGTACTGTGTTTGATTAGGATACCTATTCATTTTGTGTGTATGCTGCAAGTATTGTGCTTATGAACCACTTTCCTTTGTTTGATCACTATGTATGGAGGCAGTACCAATAGAAATCCTGCTAGCATTTTTCTAGCTAAGGATGGTGAAGTGCAGAGTGAAGTAGCGGATGTCTTCAGTGTAGACTCTATATGATAGTAATGAACCATGTCTAGTGGGTTGGAGAAAGATGAGCGAATTCATGAATCCTTGGCTAACCACTTGTACCGTGAATATTATTTATTGTTTCTACGTAACATGATACCTTTGTACAAACTAATCATGAATGACGTTTATTTTATTCTGGCTTTGATATCTACTTTATGATGCTATGTGATTAGATTCTCAAGGCTGTGTATGACAAAGCTTATGCTTATTGTTATAACTTAAGGTATTTGTCAAGTGTGAAAAAAATAGAACAACAATTATATCTAGGGGAGAAAGTCAAAGTTTAGAATATGATATATATATATATATATATATATATATATATATATATATATATATATATATATAAATGATGTACATTTACGTACGTTCAGCCTAGCCACGTGAGGCTGGCAAAATATTTTTTCTACGTGCGTCGATACCTGGAATGGATGGCATTACTGAGGCTGAGATGCTGCTACACAAGACATGGGCTGACTGATTAGCCATTGGCTGGAGCTACGGATGATTGACTTCATGGTGTGCGCAGAGGACACTGGTGTCGCCGAGCGGAATGATACTCATCCAGTACTAGCGCTGGGAGCACCAGAGTGCCCGGGTGAGGTGATAGCTGGGTGAATGGCGGGAACAGAGGAGGATGAGGTCTAGGATCCCTCCAATAGCGTCAGCAAGATCGCAGTACCTGGAGCGCGTCTGCACTTGTTAGTAAAACAGCATCATGGAGAACCAGTACCCTATATCAATAATGAACGTCCAAAAGATTCCATGTTGGACTCTGTAGCGTCATGGCTAACGTACACCGATGAGCCAAGACATTAAGTCCAACTACTAACCTATTGTTTGCCCTTCTATGGAACGAAGTACATCACTGATTCTGCATATCAAGGAGACGAGAGTAAGTGCATAGGTTTGTGGCGGTATGTTGTCTGAGATGTCTATGCACAAGTTCGAATAAATAAAGATCCGCTAAAATACGTACGCAGTGACGGCTCCCGATTGCGTGCCAGATGTGTCCCGTAGGATTTACATAAGGTGAATTTGGTTGCCGCGACATCAACGTGTTCTTACACCACGTTTATTCGCCCTATTCTGGAGTATTGCTGTGCTGTGTAAGATCCGCACCAGGTGGAACTGACGGAAGACATCGAAAATGTTCAAAGAACAGCAGCTTGTTCCCTACTATCGGAAAATAGGGGAGAAAGTGCCACAGACATGATACGTGAATTGGAGTGGCAGTCACTAAAACAAAGGCGTTTTTCGTTGCGACGGGATCATCTCGTGAAATTTCAATTACCAGTGTTGTCCTCCGATTGCGAAAAAATTCTGTTGGTACCCACCTACAAAAGGAAAAATGATCAACACAATAAAATAAGAGAAATCAGGGCCTTCACAGAAAAATTTAAGTGCTCGTTTCTCCCGCGCGCCGTTCGACAGTGGAACGTTAGAGAGACATCTTGAAGGAAATTCAGTGAACTCTCCGCCAGGCAGTTTATTGTGAATAGTAGAGTAATCACGCAGAGGTAGATGTAGCATGCATCACGAGTCTGGCTAAGAAACAAGGACTACTATACTGCTGAAAAATGACATCGCCATCTGGGAAGAAATAAAGCATTAAGGGATGCAGGTGGTTCTCAGCTAGCATCGTGTCTTAGATTACTACTACAGGTCCCAAGCAAGCGCAAGAGAATGTCTGCCTTAGACTACGTTCGTAACGCGCAGCGCTTTTCGAACCGCCTTTCCTCTTGATAACGCCGTTTATGAAGACGACAAACAACTAGTTTAGCAAAAGTTTTATTCATGAGAAGAGCCGACATGTTCTCATCGATCAACGTGCGAACACGAAGGGGTGGTCTTCTATGGAGCTCCATGATCAACACTGTACGATGCCCCACGTGCTTCGAAACACATGTGGGTGCAACAACATTGGACTCTTTCAGTGGAGATGCCACAGATCACCATCTATCCAGCTTTAAGTAGCAGGCACTCCTCTGAACCTCACGTTCCATGAAGAGTCGTGGACGCCCAACAACTTACTGCCGAGTAGTAGTTTCACTGCCCTATATCTTTCCGAAGATACTCACGATTGTAGCACGGAAACATTCGACCAGCTTCGCCGTTTTCGAGAAGTATCCGGACACATGGCTGAAAATGAGATACAAGTGCGTGGCGCCCTCCGTAGGTAATGCTGCAATTAAATAAGGTGTTGTCCCATCCTTAGCCTTGATGACAGCTTCCACTCTCGCAGGCATACGTCCAACCAGTTGCTGGAAAGTTTCTTGGGGAACAGCAGCCCATTCTGTACGGAGTACTGCACTGAGGAGACGTATCGATGTTGGTCGGGGAGGCCTTGCACGAAGTAGGCATTCCAAAACACCCTAAAGGTGTTCTATAGGATTCAGATCAGTAATCTATGCAGGGCAGTCCATTACAGGAATGTTATTGTAGTGTAACCACTCCACCACAGGCCGTGCGTTATGAACAGGTGCTCGATCGTGTTGAAAGATGCAATCGCCATCCCCAATTTCCTCTTCAAGAGTGGGAAGCGAGAAGGTGCTTAAAACATCAATGTAAGCCTGTGCTGTGATAGTGCCACTTAAAACAACAAATGGTGAAAGCATTCTCCATGAAATACGGGACCACACCGTAACATCACCGCCTCCGAAATTTACTGTTGGTCCTACACACGCTGGCAGATAACGTTCACAGGGCATTTGCCATACCCACACCCGGCCGTCGGATCGCCACATTGTGTACCGTGATTCACCAGTCCACACAACGTTTTCCACTGTTCAATCGGTGAATGTTTACGCACCCTACACCAAGCGAGGCGTCGTTTGGCGTTTACCGGCGTGATGTGTGGCATATGAGCAGCCGCTCGACCGTGAAATCCAAGTTGCCTCACTTCCTGCTTAACTGCCTTAGTACTTGCAGTTGATGCTGATGCAGTTTGTAATTCCTTTGTGATGGTCTGGATAGATGTCTGCTTATTACAGATTACGGCCCTCTTCAACTGTCGGCGGTCTCTGTCAGTCAGCAGGCGAGGTCGGCCTGTAAGCTTTTGTGCTGTACGTGTCCCATCACGTTCTCACTTCACTATCACATCGGAAACAGTGGACCTAGGGGCTTTTTGGAGTGTGGAAATCTCGCGTAGAGACGTATGACACAAGCGACAACCAATCACCTGACCATGTTCGACGTCCGTGAGTTCTGCAGAGCGCCCCATTCTCACGATGTCTAATGACTACTGAGGTCGCTGATATGGAGTACCAGGTAGTAGGTGGCAGCAAAATGCCTCTGATATAAAAAATGTATGTTTTTATGGGGTGTTCGGATACTTTCGATCACTTAGCATACGTGCTCCGTCAAAGTAGCTTATCTCAGTGCATTTCCCGATTGGAGTACATATCTTCGCAATGGTAATTCCCCATCAGTGCATTCTCCGCTTACATACTTTTGTTACCGTCTTACGTGCCCATAAAGCCACCAGGCAGCATCCATCGTCGTGGTGGGCTATGATTATAGTGTTTTGCCATATTAATGTATTACACACTGTGCGACAAAGCGCTTACATTTGTGGATTCCCATGTGGATAGTACAGTGCCATGACACAGTTTAGCCTCAAAGTTTTTTCTGCCGTTCGGGTCCTTAGAAGGAGAAGTGCTGCATACTAAAAGTTTGGCATTAATTTTAGGGAAAACTTATGTATGAATTGTAAACTTAGTGTGACATTCACGAAGTGAGTCAGAGATACTAGAATCGAACTAACTCCAACGTCACCTTGCATGTACTTCCAGCAGACAAAATGAGAGAGATATTTATAAGATAATTATTGTGCCAAATTCCTTCAGATAAAATTATGTGTTATTTTATTATTTTCTCATTGTATTTACGATAATTTTGTGTAACTTTTTAATCAGTTTTATGTTCAAAAATGTTTCAAATGGCTCTGATCACTATGGGACTTAACATCTGAGGTCATCAGACTCCTAGAACTTAGAACTACTTAAACCTAACTAACTAAGGACAGCACAAACATCCATGCCCAAGGCGGGATTCGAACCTGCGACCGTAGCGGTCATGCGGTTCCAGGCTGAAGCGCCAAGAACCGCTCGACCGCACCGGCCGGCTCATTTTGATTTGTTGTGCTGTCATCTTACTGGAACGTAGCTCTCTTCAAGAGTTTAAAATGAAACATTCTGTAAAGCACTGTACTAGAGGGCTAGTCCTCACTAATTCACTCTATTTCAGAAAATATTATTTCTAATAATCATGATGTATGGGCGTATATATGCAAATATTCATATATACTAGTTAGCAGATGTAGGGCCGTTTTCTCTTGTTAACAGTCATATTTCAATCATATTGTCCTATTATTCTTTGCATTAGCATGTTAATCTGTGTTAAAATCATCAAATATGTTGGTCACATAGAATTATGGAGCTATGAAGTTGCAAATTTGGATACTGGTGGCTTTGTGTTGTGTAATATGAAGTCAATAGGATATACTGTGGTTATAACTCCACTTAATTCACTTAAAATACCGTCGTTTGGTTATGGTTTTCATTATTAAATTACTTAAATATATTGAGAGCTATTAGGATGCTGTGTAGGTTATCATTATTAAATTACTTTTATTTTTTGACAGCAATTAGGATGGTGTTATCAGTTCATATTGTCTTCTGGCTGAATCCTCCAGAGCAGGTTAAAAATCTTTCCAAATCAACAAGGGGACGGTGATGAAAGTTACCTGTTCATTAGCTATTTCATTTTCTGCCTACTGTTTCCTTCCTTTTCTTAAATTGTGAAATTACCTTTGTAATGGTTTTCCTTTTCTACTATAGTCAGTTTTAATTAGTGAGAATAAACTCTTAGAGCAATTTCTTTACGTGTCCCATGAGGCCTTCAGCCAGTGATAGGCACTCGCGGTCTTAGCACCACAAGGAGCTCTAGTTTGATTACACATATGGCAGCTAGAGAGGGGAAGAAAACCAATGTGCACTCAGTGTGCATTCCGGGGGGAGTCATTCCAGATGTCGAAATGGTCCTTCTGGATGCCATGAAGGGTACAGGGAGCACCCATCTGCAGGTGGTCACTCATGTCGGCACCAATGATGTGTGTCGCTATGGATCGGAGGAAACCCTCTCTGGCTTCCGGCGGCTATCTGATTTGGAGAAGACAACCAGTCTCGCTAGCGGGATGAAAGCAGAGCTCACCATCTGCAGCATCGTCGACAGGACTGACTACGGACCTTTGGTACAGGGCCGAGTGGAGGGTCTGAATCAGAGGCTGAGACGGTTCTGCGACCGTGTGAGCTGCAGATTCCTCGACTTGCGCCATAGGGTGGTGGGGTTTCGGGTTGCGATGGATAGGTCAGGAGTCCACTACACGCAGCAATCGGCTACACGGGCGGCAGGGGTTGTGTGGCGTGGTCTGGTTTTTTAGGTTAGATGGCCTCGGGAAAGTACAGAAAGCGCAACAGCCTCAAAGGGTGTGGAGCAAAGTTAGGACATGCGGGGACCAAGCAGCAATGGGTATTGTAATTGTAAACTGTCGAAGGTGCATTGGTAAAGTAACGGAACTTCAAGCGCTGATAGAAAGCACCGAAGCTGAAATCGTTAAGGTACAGAAAGTTGACTGAAGCCAGAGATAAATTCTGCCGAAATTTTTACAATGGCACAGACGGTGTTTAGAAAGGATAGATTGCATGCAACCTGTGGTGGCGTGTTTGTCGCTGTTTTTTCTTTTTTTTTTTTGGTCATCAGTCTACTGACTGGTTTGATGCGGCCCGCCACGAATTCCTTTCCTGTTTTAACCTCTTCATCTCAGAGTAGCACTTGCAACCTACGTCCTCAGTTTTTTGCTTGACGTATTCCAATCTCTGTTTTCCTCTACAGTTTTTGCTCTCTACAGCTCCCTCTAGTACCATGGAAGTCATTCCCTCATGTCTTAGCAGATGTCCTATCATCCTGTCCCTTCTCCTTATCAGTGTTTTCCACATATTCCTTTCCTCTCCAAATCTGCGTAGAACCTCCTCATTCCTTAGCTTATAAATCCACCTAATTTTCAACATTCGTCTATAGCACCACATCTCAAATGCTTCGATTTTCGTCTGTTCCGGTTTTCCCACAGTCCATGTTTCACTACCACACAATGCTGTACTCCAGACGTACATCCTCAGAAATTTCTTCCCCAAATTAAGTATTAGTAGACTTCTCTTGGCCAGAAATGCCTTTTTTGCAATAGCGAGTCTGCTTTTGATGTCCTCCTTGCTCCGTCCGTCATTGGTTATTTTGCTGCCTAGGTAGCAGAATTCCTTGACTTCATTGACTTCGTGACCATCAATCCTGATGTTAAGTTTCTCGCTGTTCTCATTTCTACTACTTCTCATTACCTTCGTCTTTCTCTGATTTACTCTCAAACCATACTGTGTACTCATCAGACTGTTCATTCCGTTCAGCAGATCATTTAATTCTTCTTCACTTTCACTCACGCTAGCAATGTCATCGGGAATCGTATTATTGATATCCATTCACCTTGTATTTTAATTCCAGTCCTGAACCTTTCCTTTATTTCCATCGTTGCTTCCTCATGTACAGACTGAAGAGTGGGAGCGAAAGGCTACAGCCTTGTCTTACACCCTTCTTAATACGAGTACTTCGTTATTGATCGTCCACTCTTCCTGCTATTATTCCCTGTTGGTTGTTGTACATATTGTATATGACTCGTCTCTCCCTTTAGCTTACCCCTACTTTTTTCAGAATCTCGAACAGCTTGCACCATTTTATATTGTCGAACGCTTTTTCCAGGTCGACAAATCCTATGAAAGTGTCTTGATTTTTCTTTAGCCTTACTTTCATTATTAGCCGTAGCGTCAGAATTGCCTCTCTCGTCCCTTTACTTTTCCTAAAGCCAATCTGATCGTCACCTAGCGCATTCTCAATTTTCTTTTCCATTCTTCTGTATATTATTCTTGTAAGCAGCTTCGATGCATGAGCTGTTAAGCTGATTGTGCGATAATTCTCGCACCTGTCAGCTCTTGCCGTCTTAGGAATTGTGTGGATGATGCTTTTCCGAAAGTCAGATGGTATGTCGCCAGACTCATATATTCTACAAACGAACGTGAATAGTCGTTTTGTTGCCACTTCCTTCAATGATTTTAGAAATTATGATGGAATGTTATCTGTCCCTTTTGCCTTATTTGACCGTCAGTCCTCCAAACTGTTTTAAATTCCGATTCTAATACTGGATCCCCTATCTCCTCTAAATCGACTCCAGTTTCTTCTTCTATCACATCAGACAAATCTTCACCCTCATAGAGGCTTTCAATGTATTCTTTCCACCTATCTGCTCTCTCCTCTGCATTTAACAGTGGAATTCGCGTTGCACTCTTAATGTTACCACCGTTGCTTTTAACGTCACCAAAGGTTGTTTTGACTTTCCTGTATGCTGAGTCTGTCCTTCCGACAACCATCTCTTTTTCGATGTCTTCACATCTTTCCTGCAGCCATTTCGTCTTAGCTTCCCAGCACTTCCTATTTATTTCATTCCTCATCGACTTGTATTTCCGTATTCCTGATTTTCCCGGAACATGTTTGTACTTCCTCCTTTCATCAATCAACTGAAGTATTTCTTCTGTTACCCATGGTTTCTTCGCAGCAACCTTCTTTGTACCTATGTTTTCATTCCCAACTTCTGTGATGGCCCATTTTAGAGATGTCCATTCCTCTTCAACTGTACTGCCTACTGCGCTATTCCTTATTGCTGTATCTATAGCGTTAGAGAACTTCAAACGTATCTCGTCATTCTTTAGTACTTCCGTATCCCACTTCTTTGCGTATTGATTTTTCCTGACTAATGTCTTGAACTTCAGCCTACTCTTCATCACTACTATATTGTGATCTGAGTCTATATCTGCTCCTGGGTACGCCTTACAATCTAGTATCTGATTTCGGAATCTCTGTCTGACCATGATGTAATCTAATTGAAATCTTCCCGTATCTCCAGGCCTTTTCCAAGTATACCTCCTCCTCTTGTGATTCTTGAACAGGGTATTCGCTATTACTTGCTGAAACTTGTTACAGAACTCAATTATTCTCCTCTTTCATTCCTCGTCCCAAGCCCATATTCTCCTGTAACCTTTTCTTCTACTCCTTCCCCTACAACTGCATTCCAGTCGCCCATGACTATTAGAATTTCGTCCCCCTTTACATACTGCATTTCCCTTTCAATCTGTTCATCTTCAGCTTTCGACGTCGGTATGTATACCTGAACTATCGTTGTCGGAGTTGGTCTGCTGTCGATTCTGATTAGAACAACCCGGTCACTGAACTGTTCACAGTAACACACCCTCTGCCCTACCTTCCTATTCATAACGAATCCTACACCTGTTATACCATTTTCTGCTGCTGTTGATATTACCCGATATTCATCTGACCAGAAATCCTTGTCTTCCTTCCACTTCACTTCACTGACCCCTACTACATCTGGATTCAGCCTTTGCATTTCCCTTTTCAGATATTTCCTTTCGTCGATTATTCAATCTTTTTCTCATGGTAACCTCCCCCTTGGCAGTCCCCTCCCGGAGATCCGAATTGGGGACTATTCCGGAATCTCTTGCCAATGGAGAGATCATCATGACACTTCTTCAATTACAGGCCACATGTACTGTCTATACACGTTACGTGTCTTTAATGCAGTGGTTTCCATTGCCTTCTGCATCCTAATGTCATGGATCATTGCTGATTCTTCCGCCTTTAGGGGCAATTTCCCACCCCTAGGGCAAGACAGTGCCCTGAACCTCTATCCGCTCCTCTGCCCTCTTTGACAAAGCCGTTGGCAGAATGAGGCTGACTTCTTATGCCGGAAGTCTTCGGCCCCCAATGCTGATTATTTATCAAAATTTAGGCAGTGGCGGGGATCGAAACCGGGACCGAAGAGATTTCTATTATGGATCAAAGACGCTACCACTAGACTACGGGTCATTAGGCTGTCGCTGCAGCTAGTAGTTTATCCTGTAGTGTTGAAGTGGATAGTGCCTGTGAATTATTATGGGTGGAGGTTACACTCAACAACCGAGCTAGGTTAATAGTTGGCTCCTTTTACCGACCTCCCGACTCAGCAGCATTAGTGGCAGAGCAACTGAGTGAAAATTTGGAATACATTTCACATAAATTTTCTCAGCATTCTTATAGTCTTAGGTGGAGATTTCAATTTACCAGATTTAGACTGGACACTCAGATGTTTAGGACGGGTGGTAGGGACAGAGCATACCTCCAGCAATTAAATACAGATCCGACTCGTGGAGATAACATCTTGGACCTACTGATAACAAACAGACCCGAACTTTTCGACTCTGTAAGTGCAGAACAGGGAATCAGTGATTATAAGGCCGTTGCAGCATCCCTGAATATGGAAGTTAATAGGAATATAAAAAAAGGGAGGAAGGTTTATCTGTCTAGCAAGTGTAATAAAAGGGAGATTTCAGACTTCCTAACAGATCAAAACGAAAATTTCTGTTCCGACACAATGTTGAGTGTTAATGGAAAAAGTTCAAGGCAATCGTAAAATGCGTTTTAGACAGGTACGTGCCGAGTAAAACAGTGGGGACGGGAAAAACCCACCGTGGTTCAACAACAAAGTTAGGAAACGACTTCGAAAGCAAAGAGAGCTTCACTCCAAGTTTAAACTCAGCCAAAACCTCTCAGACAAACAGATGCTAAACGATGTCAAAGTTAGCGTAGGGAGAGGCATGTGTGAAGCGTTCAGTGCATTCAAAAGTAAAATTCTATGTACCGAGTTGACAGAAAATCCTAGGAAGTTCTGGTCCTACGATAAATCAGTAGTGGCTCGAAACAGCATATCCGGACACTCCGGGATGATGATGGCATTGAAACAGAGGATGACACGCGTAAAGCTGAAATACTTAACACCTTTTTCCAAAGCTGTTTCACAGAGGAAGACCGTACTGCAGTTCCTTCTTTAAATCCTCGCACAAACGAAAAAATGGCTGACATCGAAATAAGTGTCCAAGTAATAGAGAAGCAACTGGAATCACTCAACTGAGGAAAGTCCACTGGACCAGACGGGATACCAATTCGATTCTACACAAAGTACGCGAAAGAACTTGCCCCCTTCTAACAGCCGTTTACCACAAGTCTCTAGAGGAAGGGAAGGTTCTAAATGATTGGAAAAGAGCACAGGTAGTCCTACTCTTCAAGAAGGGTCGTCGAGCAGATGCGCAAAACTATAGACCTATATCTCTGACGTCGATCTGTTGTAGAATTTAAGAACATGCTTTTTGCTCGTGTATCATGTTGTTTTTGGAAACCCAGAATCTACTCTGTAGGAATCAACATGGATTCCGGAAACAGCGATCGTGTGAGACCGAACTCGCTTTATTTGTTCATGAGACCCAGAAAATATAGATACAGGCTCCCAGGTAGTTGCTACTTTCCTTGACTTCCGGAAGGCGTTCGATACAGTTCCGCACTGTCGCCTGATAAACAAAGTAAGAGCCTACGGAATACCAGACCAGCTGTGTGGCTGGATTGAAGAGTTTTTAGCAAACAGAACACAGCATGTTGTTATCAATGGAGAGACGTCTACAGACGTTAAAGTAACCTATGGCGTGCCACAGGGGAGTGTTATGGGACCATTGCTTTTCACAATATATATAAATGACCTAGTAGATAGTGTCGGAAGTTCCATGCGGCTTTTCGCGGATGATGCTGTAGTGTACAGAGAAGTTGCAGCATTAGAAAATTGTAGCGAAATGCAGGAAGATCTGCAGCGGATAGGCACTTGGTGCAGGGAGTGGCAACTGACCCTTTACATAGACAAATATAATGTATTGCGAATACATAGGAAGAAGGATCCCTTATTGTATGATTATATGATAGCGGTACAAACACTGGTAGTACTTACTTCTGTAAAATATCTGGGAGTATGCGTGGGGAACGATTTGAAGTGGAATGATCATATAAAATTAGTTGTAGGTAAGGTGGATACCAGGTTGAGATTCATTGGAAGAGTCATTAGAAAATGTAGTCCATCAACAAAGGAGGTGGCTTACAAAACACTCGTTCGACCTATACTTGAGTACTGCTCATCAGTGTGGTATCCGTACCAGATCGGGTTGACGGAGGAGATAGAGAAGATTCAAAGAAGAGCGGCGCGTTTCGTCACAGGGTTATTTGGTAAGCATGATAGCGTTAAGGAGATGTTTAGCAAACTCAAGTGGCAGACTCTGCAAGAGAGGCGCTCTGCATCGCGGTGTAGCTTGCTCGCCAGGTTTCGAGAGGGTGCGTTTCTGAATGAGGTATCGAATATATTGCTTCTCCCTACTTGTACCTCCCGAGGAGATCACGAATGTAAAAGTAGAAAGATTCGAGCGCGCATGGAGGCTTTCAGACAGTCGTTCTTTCCGCGAAGCATACGCGACTGGAACAGAAAAGGGAGGTAATGACAGTGGCACGTAAAGTGCCCTCCGCCACACACCGTTGTGTGGCTTGCAGTGTATAAATGTAGATGTAGATGTAGATGTAGATTCAACATTATGGCACACTTTTTTGTTGTGTTCCGCTCTTCTCCATTTTGGATGACGTCCTGCTTTTTCCCTCGTTGGTCTGAACTCGTTCTGAGTCACTGCATTGGTGAAGAAATCGGGTGAGATATTTGCTATTACTAGCCATGGTGACTTTTAAGGTAATTTATAGGTTATTTAGAGGTATATCCAGAACTTCTGCACAGTTAACTTGCGACTACTTAGCGTTCAGAGTCCTGAGTATTTTCTCTGGAATAGCAAACGGTACATCACAGCTTTCTCACGTTCCGTTACATGTATGCTGATTATAGAATTATAGTAGTAAACAGTAACTTCTCATTCCATTGTGCTGTAGATTCATTAATCCTCTCCTAAACTGCAAACTATTTATTGTCATCCTGGAAGAAGTGTGTTGTGAGTGGCTTTTCGTGTCTTGTTCTGTAAAAATTATCTTGTGTTTATCTTTTGATATTCCATGAAGGCGATTTCATCTCAAATCATACACGTCAAGAGTGAATGTCGTACACACTTCTGAACTTTTTATTTTTTTTCTTTGAAAAATAAGTTATGAAAATTAGTAAATATTTGCGACTTTCAAAATTGCGTTATAGAAATGTCAATAGTCTCAGTAAGTTAACTGTATTGAGAAACTATAAAGTGTAAGGATTGCTAACTACGTTATGACATTAATGCATGAAATTTTTAAACTATCAAAATATTTGTACATAAAAATAAAAGAATCTGAAATTATTTGGTTAATTAGAAATTATTTTCTCCAAAACCCTCATTCTAAATGCTCTGAAAATTTCATGGTACATTATTTGTTCATTGTACTTAGGGCATGTACAATCAGAGTGGGCAGTATTTATCCGTACAAAATGTGAGAAATTTTTTACGTAGGCTTAGCTTCACTCCCAAGGTCGAGAATCATGGGCGTCTAAATACTGTATTTAAATCATGAATTTAAACTGGTCGCTGATTTTAAGTAAATATCATACAAATCTGTTATTTATGAGTCAAAATAATGCTTTACAACATTGTTAGTGAAAGGGAAAATAATTCATAATTTTGTTCGAAAAAAAATAGTTGGTGTAGAACATTTATACCTATTTTTCTTTTTACAATATTCTTCAGAAATTGTTATTGTCTTTTGTCATGATTTGTCTTCTACAAGACTTTCCATGAATTAAAATTGCCTACAATGTAGCAATCAATACTGTGCTATTGATAAGAGTACATTTGTGTTTTTTTCATTTGCTTCTCATTGAACTTGTATATGCGAGAGGAGTTAGCACACGGACAGGGATGATCCAACAAGAGCAGTACTTGTGAAATGGGAACTGCATACTGGTCTTTTGATGACGCCCATTTTGAAGCATTAACAGGACGATGAGGTGTCATAGGAGACGGTTGTACGTTGCAGCTCATGAGAGACACATATTATGTGTCCCATCCACCATTGTCATACACACAAGAAATGTGGTTTACAACAAATTCTTCTAATGTATACTGTGGTCTCTACATTTCATTCAGTAACAGGCTGCATTTTGTGGAAATTCTTGCAATGTATGTGCCACTTCGGGATGCAGCCCAGTAGTGACTTGACAGAATTCCTACCACAGGATTCATGCTGACCACAATTCTCTCTTTTTGAAACGGAATTCCCTTAATGTGCTTTTAATTAGGATTAAGAGTTTCATGGTTGTTCAAAATGTTGATATGGTGTGTACAAATCCAGTATCATCTCTTAACATCAACAGCTACGAAGGTAAAATCTGGTTGCAAAATCTTTACAGAGACCTCCTACCCAATCACATGAACTGTTTCCATGACTTGTTTCCGAAAATATCAATTTTTTCTCTTAATTCCTGTACTACAGTGTTGAATATGCCTATAAATCTGAAAGCGGTTTTTAAAATGAGACGCTGCACCATCAGTAACATACACATGTTTATTAAATGGCCTCTAGATGCTATGTCATCAGTTATCATGCTGACAGTGTAGCATGCATGTCCGCTGTCATGAATGAAATCATCACTGATAGTAGCAAAACAGTGTGATGTCCCAAAGAAGTTAGCAACACGTGCGAATACTGATAGCTGTGATGTGTGCCAGTGGTAACTATGAATTTCGTTCTGAAAAACAACAGATCGGCTCCCAGCAATGTCGAAATGAAGAAATAATGTGTCAGTTTTCTGAGATATGGCTGATTTTACTTCTCCTATGGCCTGTCTCTGAGTCCTCCGGGTATGATGGTGAGCTATTCCTTTCTTGGAGATGTTGCTTGTGTAAAACGTGTTTCAATTTCTTTCACTTTCCTTTTTACATACTGTTTTCTTCTTGTGCTTTTTACCTTTCCTTCGCGTTTAAGGGGGGATATAGTAGGAGCTACAGCAGAAATGCTAGAATTTTGGAGGGACGCGGAATACAGTGTAGATGTTGTTGTAATGCGGAAACGGACTGACTTATCTGACGTCCAGAAGGACAAAATCATTGGCATTCCAGACCAGAATGGATCCGTTTTTGAAATGGCTAAGTTTGTAAACTGTCTGCGTGCCACCGAGATTGAAGTGTACTGTGCGTGTGCAGAATGACGTTATCAAAAACTAGCGCCCTAGGGAACTATGGTGCACCACGGGCCATAGGGGACAAGAATGAGTGGTAAATGCAGATGCGTGTACTGGCGAGCAGACGTGCAACTACTTAGCAACAGACTATCCACATGAGCAAAGGGGCTACCAACAGTGCCTCCTCAACGACCGTTGAGCGATCATTGCTCCATTTGGGCTTCTCCTTCAGGCGCCTGGTTCATGCACATGAGCTGACAGCTGTTCATCGAAAACCGCAATTTGTGGCCAGTACCGCGAATGGACTTCCCCTGGGTGGCACAGGCAGTCCGTCAGTTCAGATAGTCACCATAGTCCCCGGGTTTAAACCAAATCATCAGTCTGTGGGACCAGTTCGATTAGGCAGTATTCACTTAGATCCTCAACCTTGAGACCTAGCATAGCTGGCCACGACACTGGAGACAGTATGACTCCAAATATCTATCGGTACCTTCTAGAACCTCATTGATTCTCTTCCTGCACACATGAAATTGACAGTGCAGTTTACATACGTATTCTTAACTTTTTCTTTTAATTATTTGACTCCATCCAAGCCTTTTGATCTACTAAGATTACGTAAACGAACTACAACATGGCACGCTGGCTTATCCTGAGCCCATGAAACGAACATGGCACGTACAGTTAATTGAATTAATTGCAACAAATACTATTTACATGAAATCAATTTTCAGATGGAGAGAGGCAGGTCATCATCTTCTGGTATGGACGATCGCTGTTTTAAACGTATTCAGGAGTGAGCTGGCGTAATAGTGAGACATATTGTGGAATACATGATATCGAGAGTCTTTCTGATTACGATATTAGGAAAACTTACGCCTGTACGTGTCGTCCGATCACAATGGTACAAGTAAGTAATGGTTTAATTATTCTGTTAAATTCAGTGTGAATGATTACATATATAAAGAAACAGCTCATCTCTAATACCTGGAGCTAGAAGCTGAAAGGAAAGACGATTTTAAGTATTTGAATTGCTTCTTTATGACTCATTATTTTTTAGTTAATGTTTAAACAGTAACTAAGCAAAATTAATTTCAGTTTTTAGGTTAGGTACTTTTTGTGTCGGTAACTACTCAGTTACATTATTGTGGTCAGTCAGCATTGCCAATATCTTTTATGGGACAAATAGTTTCATAATATACTGCACAGTTCAGCAGTTCAGGGCTTTAATAAATTCTCTTAGTAGTACTCCTGTTTGACCACATACCTTAAAATTTTATTAATTTCGTACGACATTTATTACGAGTTCCTATTATCCGAAATCTGTCAGTGTTATGTTACTGTCCGTGGACAATATTAACACAGCATTACAGGTTTTCGAAATAGTCTTGATATTAAAAATAATTATGAAATTACTTTCATTTAAAGTAAAAGTATAAGTCCACAAATAGACATCATCTCTCAGCAAACTTTGTAGTATTCGGTGCGACAGACAACAGTAAATTATTAAGAATTCAAATGAAAAGATTATTCGTAACTGAGCGGATAGGAATATTACTAGTTCTAAGATCATGCTGGAGAACTTCATGACACTAAACAGTTGATCCATTCTTACTTTATACACACCCAGCCATATTGTTGTTGTTGATTTTCGTGTTAGTTGTGTCGTTCACACAAATTGCTACAGGAAGGAGTCATTGAGTGGACTGTGAAATATCTTGCACACAAATCAGTAATATATGAAACTATGGAAAATGTGCAATAAAGTTACATTTAAGAACTCATGTTATGAGGTGGAGCCAGTTCAGAGCATTCCATGGTCCCACTCACGAATTCCTAGAAGGTGTCGGATGGCTAATGAATGCGTTAGCGACCCATCGAATTCACTACGAAGTGAAGCAACAACTTGTGAAGCATTGTGGCTTAGCTTCTTCTACAGAAAGGAAGGTATTTTGATATATTCAGACGCTAGTTTTCATTATGTTGGTACCAATACTAAGTTCTGAGAAACAGGTGCAACGCACATTACTTAAACACTACTAAGTGGAGTCTATATTTATTTTTACACTCTCGGGCAACATCCGACTACTCCAACAACAGCAAGCACTATACATTGCTGCCACATCACATAGCAGGTTACAAATACAAATCAAATGAAAAATGGTGCATTTTGTCACCGATTTGTAAGGAAGCACGAGGCCTTGTGTCGTCAGCGTAAACCTTAATCAGATAGTGATGAATAATATCTTCCCCACTAGCTGTTAAAATACATTTACTAAAAAGTCACGACCGGTTTCGCACCAGTGGAGACGTGTCTTCAGGTAGTAAGTTTCTTTACTTTTTAAACAGTCATGGTGCGGCAAAGTAAATGCTACGAGCCAATTCCCACCGTTAATCGTAAAGATTAATTCAATACCTCGCTAAATGCAGTAATCTATGATCAAACGGATTGCTTACGCTAGGGACATGCGCACTTCTTTGATGTCTACGGCATGACGCAGGGCGTTTGCAGTCGGTTTGATGTTAAAAAGCCAATTTTAACTTGCTGTTGGTTTATTCTTGACGATGTACGGTGGTAACTGGCTCCTAGCATTTACTTTTCCGCACCATGACTGTTAAAGGAAAATAAAGAAACTCACGACTTGAAGAAGCTTCTCCACTGATTGAAAACATATGCTAAGTTTTTAATAAAGGTATTTTTAAAAGACAGTGCGGAATATTTTTATCATCATGTGCGACTTTGGCTGCAGTTGCCCGACCTCTAAAATAATATACCAAATTGGACTGATGAGACCGAGAGAACACAAAAAACTGCCCATTTTTTTGCGGTTTCGCTGGGCACGCACGGTATCGTCACGGAGCTGTTCATCAGACATCTGTGTCAGACTCTACGGGACAGGCGTTGATTATGTCGGACAGGTTTCGTGTTATAATTGCGAGACTGTACGTTTGGGAAACAAATCACTTATAACCCACTAGACGAACTTCGTGGAACGTCCACGATCAGAGATCCGAAGAAATTCCCCTGCACACTTCGTGAAAGAAATAGGATACGGCGAAATGATGAAGTATTCGAAGCAGTCATTGAACCCCCCACCACCATCAGTCGATCTCTGACCGTAATATACACAATAATATGAATTCAAAATTATAGATGTAGAGGTAGGTGAAGATAGTTTTTGGAGTAAATGTCACGTTGAGTTCGTCGCAACACAAAGGTGTTGCATGTTTCAAGGCTGATGAAATGTGCTCTATCACGTAGGCAGTGGTCAACTCGTATTAGTCACAGATAAACTTGTGCAAAAAGTATGTTGCTGTGTTGAGCGGTCCTTCTCGAGATGGTGTTTCTGTCTGATATATTAATTTGAGCAGTACATGGACGTATTGACTCTGACTCACATTCGTAGTAGTCGGACACATTAAAACAAGCGGCACAACGTTTCTGTTTTATTTGTTTTTAGCATTTATAATACTGAATTATGTTAAGGATCTGATGTAAGCGCGTAGTCAGCTAGATATGTTTGCTGTTTCCATTAAGAACTGTTATTTTCTTAGTTCTGTCACCAACGGGAACTAAAATGTTCCTAGTACAGTTCTAACCTGCAGTATTTTCTTTGTAAGACGGTAAACCAAAGGAATATCGCTGTTACTAAGCTTTCAACACCAGTTTCTCTTAATAGAACCGAATTGCAATTTGATTTAGTTGAATGTGTGGAATTAACTGGTAAAACAGTACAGAGAACAGCGTCGATAAATATTTTAGTTCGTCAGACTTTTGACATATTCGTGGAAGAAAGCCAGCGAAAAATTCGTCTGCAATATTTCTGGGGGCTCATCTCACCATCTAAGTAAAACATATAAATAAAAAAAGAATTTCACAGTAAGATCGGTATAACTCTCAAATTCAAACACATACACTGTTTACTTGAAATAGTGTGTATATATTTTGACGATGTAAGTTTCAACGGGATGATAAACAAGTTTTAGTTACAACAGCAGTATATTGGGGTTTTAATCACATATGAACGAAATCTAAATACAACCAGACATAAACTGATCACGACACAAGGTCAAAAATATAAGTTGACGTTATTAATAAATGAATAATAAAAATCAGTGATTTCTCTGGCTGACGAACTTGACCCTCCTGCGATCGCAAACTCACACTGCGCGTCGTATAATTCCTATATCCGCAGGCCATGTATGATCAGCACTAGATGGTTTCCGTTCGGCCAAAGTCTCGTTCGGTGGGCATTATGCATGAGAAAAAGAATGCGAGATATCTATTACTTCATTTACCGCAATTACATCGACGAACAAAAAATTTTGTTGTTGTTTTTTTTAGAATATTCGTTACAGTTACGATTATAGTCATCTCTCTGTGGCGAATAATTTCGGACCATCACTTGCATTTTCAAACAGTACCTTAAAAGTGAGTGTAATCATGATGTATATTGGAAAAAATAAAAATATTTCATCCCCCAGTTGCTGGTCCTATCCTTCATTATACTGGAACTTGATAAAAACACTTCCGTAGCAGGAATGAAAGACGTGGAAATCTAAGATATTGTCCTACAAGTAGACTCTGTTAGTTTTTTAATTATCTCTATTTTCGAAGTTTTAGAATATCACAATACCAGAGAAACATAATTTTTAATATAAACTATTAAAAATATTTGAACATAATTTTTAACATGAAACTATGATTTCGATAAACTAAATTTTATTTAACAACAAAAATATAAATGAATACATAAAATGTATCAAATACAGACATGGACTCCTACAGATGAAGATGGTTTCTTCCGCTTGTCTACTGCACAGAGGTGTCAAAAGTCATCGGATAGCGACAGGCACATATTCAGATGGCAATAGTATCGCGTACACAAGGTATAAAAGGGCACTGCATTGGAGAAACTGTCATATCTACTCAGGTGATGCATTTGAATAGGTTTCCAACATGTTTAGAGCATACAGACACTGAAAGGGGAATGGTAATGGGAAATTAAGTATTCAGAGATCCACAGCGAGTGTTCGGAGTTTACGATAGTTCTGGCACTACCTCTCACCACGGACAGTGCAATGTCTGATGTCGTTCACTTAAAAACCGACAACAGCTGCGCTTAGGTACAGTTTTCAGTGCTAACAGACAATCACCACTCTAAAATAACCGGATAAGTCAATTTGGGACGTAAGTCGAACGTATCCGTTAGGACAGGGAGGAGAAATTTGGCGTTAACAGACCATGGCAGCAGACGATCGCGCGAGTGCTTTTGCTAACACAACAACATAGTTTTCAGCGCCTGTCGTGGGTTTGTGGCCGTATCGGATTTAGCATAGACGACTGGAAAACCGTGGCCTGGTCACATGAATCCCGATTTCAGTTTGTAAGACTTGATGGTAGGGTTCACATATGGCGCCGACCCCATGAAGCCATAGACCGAAGTTCTCAACTAGGCATTGTACACTGAAGCCCCAAAAAAGCTGCTATAGCCACGTGTATTCGTATACAGAGTTCTGTAAACAGGCAGAATACGGCGCTGTGGTCAGCAACGCCTCTATAATACAACAAGTGTCAGGCGCAGTTGTTAGATCGGTTACTGCTGCCACAAAGGCAGGTTATCAAGATTTCAGTAAGTTTCAATGTGATGTTATAGTCGGCGCACAGGCGATGGGACACGCCATCTCCATAGCAGCGATGATGTGGGGATTTTCCCGTACGACCATTTCACGAGTGTACCGTGAATATCAGGAATTCGGTAAAACATCAAATCTTCGACATCGACTTTGCCCTGACGTGCGAAGCTGAAGCGAAGTGTCCCGGCCGTCTTCTCTGGACCAGATGGGTAGAATCTGGACCGGAGTTTGTGGAGCTCTCCCGTTCCGGCTAGAGTGCACTGTCGTCGGTGTCTCATAGTACCAACTTAGGAAACTATGCCGTGGCATCGTTGCTATCGATACCATAGTCAGCGTGCGAACCATTCAAATGGTTCAAATGGCTCTGAGCACTATGGGACTTAACTCCTGTGGTCATCAGTCCCCTAGAACTTAGAACTACCTAAACCTAACTAACCTAAGGACATCACACACATCCATGCCCGAGGCAGGATTCGAACCTGCGACCGTAGCAGTCCCGCGGCGCGAACCATTCAACGAAACATCATCGATATGGGCGTTCGGAGCCGAAGGCCCACTCGTGTAGCCTTGATGACTGCACGACGCCAAGTTTTGCTCCTCGCCACATCACCATTGACCGCTGATGATTGGAAACATGCTGCATGGTCGGACGAAACTCGTTTCAAGCTGTATCAAGTGGATGGATGTGTACACGTATTGAGACAACCTCATGAGCCCGTGGAACCTATATGTCAGCAGGGGACTTTTCAAGCGTGTGGAGGCTCTGTAATAGGGTGGGCCGTGTGCAGTTGGAGTGATATGGGACCCCGGATACAAAAAATTGTTCAAATGGCTCTGAGCACCATGGGTCTTAACTTCTGAGGTCATCAGTCGCCTAGAACGTAGAACTACTTAAACCTAACTAACCTAAGGACTTCACAAACATCCATGACCGAAGCGGGATTCGAACCTGCGACCGTAGCGGTCACGCGGTTCCAGACTGTAGCTCCCAGAACCGCTCGGCCACTTCGGCCGGCACCCCTGATACATCTAGATACGACTCATACAGGTGACACGTACGTAAGCATCCTGTCTGATCACCTGCATCCATTCATGTTCATAGCGCATATCAGCGGACTTCGGCTATTCCAGTAGGACAAACCGACACCGTACACGTCCAGAATTGCTACAAAGTGGCTCTAGGAACAATCTTCTCATTTTAAACACTTCCGCTGGCCACCAAACTTCCCAGTCATGAACATTATTAAGCATATCTGGAGAGCCTTGCAACGTTCTGTTCTGAAGAGCTCCTCCCCCCCCCCCCCCCCCCCCCCCCCCATCGTCATCGTAAGGATTTATAAACAGCCCTGCAGGATTAAAGATGTCAAGTCCCTGCAGCACTATTTCAGACATTAGTTGAGTCCATCGGGTTTGCGGAACTTCTGCGGGCTCACGGGGGTCCTACACGACATTAGTCTGATGATGTATCCGTAATGGTGTGGACCGTGTTTACTTACGATGAACTGGCTCCTCTGGTCAGAATGAAACGCTCAGTGACTGTAAAAACTTATTTTCGACCACACGGAATTTTTATGAACGACAATGCAACATGTCACCCCGTCACAGTTGTTCCCGATTGGTTTGAAGAATGTTCTGCACAATTCGAGTGAATGATTTGGCTATCCAGAGCACTCGACATCGATCTCATCTAATATGTATGGGACATAACTGAGAATTCAGTTCGCGCAGAAAATTACGGACGGCTATATAGGCAGCATGGCTCAATAATCCTGCGTTGGACTTCCAAATTGTTGAGTTCATGCAACGTCGAGCTGCTGCACTAAGATTGGCAAAAGAAGGTCCGGCACGATATTAGAAGGTATCACATAACATTTGTCAACTCAGTGTGTAATAGCGTTCGGGGGCATCTCGAAGCCCAGCGGAAGACTGCAACCATAGGACAGTTCCACCGAATCTGATATGATCGTTCAACTCCTATTACGGCCTGGTGGGGTTGGTGACATTGCTGATCTCTTACTGCACTTTAATTTTTCCAGAAAAATATCTAAATGAAAGTGGAGAAAGAGCACATTTAGCGCAACTTTGCAGCCTAAGCGATAATACTTGTCCAGCAGGTCGTTCACCACCTCACTGTAATTTTCTGTTCTTTCCTTACCAAAGAAGCCATGAACAACACTATTGAAGGCATCCAAAACCTTTTCTAATTGCCCCGAAGGGCAAAGTCAAAGTTTGGATCTACAAGATTTGTACGAACTTAAAGACCAATGAAGAATCATTCCTACAATTGTGCGTCACTCAGAATGGAACTATGTCTGTCAGGTTCCTGACATTGGTCATTTATCTTCCAAAGTTCATGACACGGTCAAGTGTAATGTGGAAAGGTGAGAGAAGAATATTATTTAGATCTATCAGCAAACAGTCGTGGAGCTCTTGTACCCCAGTTGCTGGGTTTCCTTTGGAGACCAGTGTTTTCTTCTGTAACGTGCTGATTTATTCCGACTGTCCTATTCCCACAGCAAACAGCAATATTTAGGGTGTCCCAACATCGTGACCAAGGATACTTCAGTCACCTTAAGGTCTCCATAAACCTGTTACATATGTTCTTCGAACTAAATTCCTTTCAGAAGCACAGGGCTTGGAGAAATATAGGTGAACACCAAAGAACAAACACCACAATGTCTCATACTGTGTAGCAAAACTGGCGGCAATAAAACAGCTTCCAGTTCCAGAATGAAATTTTCACTCTGTAATTTCCTGGCAGATTAAATGTGCCGGACTGAGATTCGAACTCCGGACCTTTGCCGGGACCTTCCAGTTGTTTAGAAATGGCTATCTGCAGGTCCTGTAGGTTTTCAAGAGCATCTTGTACTATTCTTCCTGCAAAATAGTGGTACGATCAGTTTACCATGATGGAAATGAATAGGGACCACTCATCCCTTTCTTCAAAATAGACCACAAGGCCTGAATAATTTTGACATCTGTAGACTGTAGGGGCCAGGGGAGGTGGGGCGTTTCATCCTCGTGCTTATAAAACCAACCCTGGACAAAAGGAGCTGTGCGAACAGGGGCCCTGTCGTCTTGGAACGTATTATCACCATTGGGGAACAAACATTGAACTGTGGGATGCACCTGATCAACCAAAATGGTTGCATAGACCCTAGCAGTAACCCTACCTTGCAGAGTAACGAATAGAATACCACGATATGGCTGCCCTAATCTTCACCGAACCCGTCACCATGTCTCACTGCTGGACTTAGACTAGACGAGTGGTTGGAAAAAGTGTGAAACAAGCCCCATTCGCCCAAATGACTTTCTTCTTTATCTACCTGGACAGGTTTTATGGCATCCGCATCAAATTTCCCTCTTACTGGCATTTGCATCGCTGGTGAGTGGTTTAGAACTCCGGATAGGTCTTTAATTTCCATACTTATGGAACTCCCATCGCTTTGTGTTAGTGCTGAGAATGTTTACGAATTCCACATTCAGTTCTGCAATGACATATGCAGCTGTTGTCTTTTTACTTTTCGTCACAACCGTCTGTCACGATTATTCAACATACACTTTCGTCCGCGTTGTGACATCGTTAACAGACGATGTTCTTCCGCTTTCCCTGTATCATTTTGAAACAATCACCTCTGCTCCCTTGGTTATATCGACCAGCTCCCCCGCCCATTTCTCCTCCTGGGAGACTTCAATGCCCATCATGCCCTGTGGGGCTCCACTTCACTTTGCGCTCGAGGTCGAATTTTGGAGAGCCTCCTAACATCTCAAGTGTTGTACATCCTCAACACAAGTACTCCGACTCATTTCTCTACTGCTACAGGGTCATTCTCAGCCATTGACCTATCTTTCTGCTCTCCAACCCTCACCGACTCTGTTCACTGGGAGGTCAGTGACGACCTTCATTCCAGCAATCACGTCCCTATCCGCATTCATCTCCTGGATGGTGTACTGCTGGAGCAGCGGCCACCATCGTGGCCACTGTTCACTCGGTTGGCTGTCTTTGACCGCCACAATAACGTACGGGATTGGGTGGATCACATCACGCTTGTGGTCCATCATGCTGCTGACCTGTCCATACCACAGTCTTCTGGCACTCTTAAGCGGCGCCTTGTGCCTTGGTGGACAGAAGAGTGTCGTTCAGCCATCCGGGACAGGCGTGCGGCTCTTCGCCGATTTAAATGCCGCCCAACAGCGGTCAATCTTACAGCCTATCGAATCGCGAGAGCCAGGGCACGCCGTGTCATTAAAGAGAGCAAGAAAAGGTAATGGCAGGAGTTCCTGGACTCCATCAACCGTTCCACTTGTTCCACAAGAGTATGGGAAGCCATCCGGAGGATTTCCGGTAAACTTAGCCGTTTACCAATAGCTGCTGTCCTGAACCAGGGATGCCTCCAAACGACACCCAGAGCCTTTGCTCAGACGCTGGCAGAGCATTTTGCACAAAGTACTGCCACTGCAAATCAGGATCCAGCGTTTCGTCACTACCGTGCGACTGTCGAAAGAGCGACCTTGGACTTTCGGTCGAACAGTTCTGAGGCCTACAATTCCCCTTTCTCCATGTGGGAACTTGAATCGGCACTTACTGAGACTTCTGACACTGCACCAGGTTACGACCGCATCCGGTACTCCATGCTTCGACATCTGCCAGCGGCGTCAAAGGATATCCTCCTCGAATGTTTTAATCTCATATGGCAGACAGGAGTGTTCCCCACCTCGTGGTGGGAGGCAATCCTCATCCCTCTCCTCAAACCAGGAAAGGACAGCACATGTCCCGGTAGTTATCGTAGTATCGCCTTGACAGGCTGTGTCGGAAAGACCCTGGAACGGATGGTTAGCCGGCGTCTGGTCTGGCTGTTAGAGACCAGACAGCCCCTTAGCCGCTTTCGGTGTGGATTCCGAAAATTTCGGTCCACGGTCGACAACCTGACCCTCCTAGAGGCGGCTATTCGGCAGGCTTTTCTCCGTCAGCATCACTGTATCGGTATCTTCTTTGATATCAGTAAGGCATATGATAGTACTTGGAGACACTGTATTCTTGCACAAATGCGTCAATGGAGCTTTCGTGGCCGCCTCCCGATTTTCATTCGGTCTTTCCTGTCTCAGCGGTTTTTTCGGACCCGCGTTGGTAACACACTGTCTGATCGCTTTGAGCAAGAGAACGGTGTCCCCCAGGGCAGTGTTTTAAGCGTTACCCTCTTTGCCATAGCCATCAACAGCATAACGTCTACAGTGAGGAGTCCAGTACAGTGCTCCTTATTTGTGGACGACTTTGCTGTTTTCTGTTCCTCTACCAGTGTTGCAACCGTGAGCCGTCAGTTGCAGCTAACAGTGCGGCGGTTAGAGGAGTGGGCTGCAAAGACGGGTTTTCGGTTTTCTGCCGATAAGTGTGTTTGTGTTCATTTTAATCGTTCTCGTCATCTTTTTACTTTGCCTGCCTTGCATATGGGGATACTGCCTACATTTTAGAGACACAGTGCGGTTTCTGGGCCTAATTTTTGACTCCAGGTTGTCATGGCTGCCACACCTACGCGACTTGAATGCCAGAACGTTGAAGGCACTGAACATCCTCAAGTGCCTCAGCCACAGTTCTTGGGGCGCGGACAGGGCGCGTCTCCTTCAGTTTTATGGAGCTTTTGTGCGTTCACGGCTGGACTATGGGTGCACAGTATATGGGTCAGCGAGGCCATCTTATTTGTGGATCCTTGACGCTGTTCACGATGCTGGGATCCGACTGGCCACGGGTGCTTATCGGACCAGTCCTGTACCCAGCCTCTGTGCTGAGGCTGGCGAACCGCCACTTACCATCCGGCGGCAGCTCCTGCTGGTGCGTCAGGCTTGTAAGTTTCTTGAAGCTCCCAGCTCGCATGCTCAACGTCTTGTTGCCCATCCACCTCTGGACCGCCTTTTTTCCTTCCGTCCCCGGGCTACGTTGCCGTTTGGGATCCGTGTGCAACGTGTACTAGAGTCCCTCGGTGTGGAGTCTGTACAACCCCAAATCCAAGGTTTTAACCGCCTGCCACCGTGGTTACTGAAGAGGCCCGAAGTGATATTAGATTTATTGCAGTACAAGAGAGATTGCACTCCTGCCACCGTTTTTAATGCAGCATTTTCTGCCATTTTATCTCAGCACCATGACTATGTGACTGTTTTTATGGATGGGTCGAAACAAGGGGATTCTGTTGGTTTCTCAGTTTTTTTTTCCATATCGTGTCCTCAAGGTCCGAGTGCCTCAGACTTTTACTGTCTTTGATGCAGAATTGTTTGCGATCTTGCGGGCACTGGAGCACATGAGACATTCTTCCTCTCCTAAATTTCTTGTCTGTTCCGATTCACTCAGTGCCCTTCACTCATTGCAACGTTTGTATCCGGCAGACAAAATTGTCCAGACTATCCAGGATGCCCTCCTCCGACTACAGCGACTGGGGAAGGTTGTAGCTTCCTGCTGGGTTCCGGGGCATGTTGGCATTGCTGGGAATGAAAGGGCAAATCTCGCAGCCAAGGAGGCGTGTCTCGTCCCACAAGTATCACAGTGTGCTATCCCCTTGCACGCACTCACCTCGCTGTTGAGCTCACGGGTCATGCGTCGGTGGCAGGATGAGTGGCTGGAAGTGACTGACAATAAGTTCCGTATAGTCAAGCCCACAACGCGTGTGTGGTGTACTTCCGTTCAGCCCCACCGACGGGACGAGGTTCTCCTCACTCGGCTTCGAATAGGCCGCAGCCCTATGACGCACGGCTTCCTGCTCCGGCGAGAGGACCCTCCAATTTGTGGGGCTTGCGGCGTCCAGGTCACTGTGCGCCACGTTTTATTAAGATTGCGTTTTATTTTCAGACCAGCGGGTCGCGGCTAATTTGCCAGCGGACCTGCCATCTCTTTTAGGCAACACTCGGACGAAATAACATGGCCCATTTAAAAATAAAAAAAAATAATGTTGTACCTAAAACCCAAGATATCGTCGAGGGACATCAGATGATGAAAGTCATACGAAATAACATGGCCCATTTAAAAATAAAAATGTGGTTAAAGTTTTAAAGTTCTGTGCCCTGTCAAATGTTTTTACAAACATTTTATGGAGAGGATTTTAATTTGCTCACTATGTGACAAGCTCGCCCATATTTTATGTAACTTGCCAGCCAATAACAATTTCCTGTGACATTCTTGTTGCTATGTTTCCCCTTTCCTTAGGTTTTACATTCTCATGTAGCATTTTCCTTCTTTTCCTGCTTTCTTTGAGTGTGTGCTTTAGTTTCCTTAGGTCTGTCCACATTCGTTCCTTTTAATGTGTGTCAGGGCGCTGATGACCTCGATGTTGAGCCCTCATAAGCCCCAACACACCACCACCACCACCACATGGGAGACGCTAGAATTCAATTAGCTCCTACATCACGCACACATAACTACACAGAACATTGTTCTGATCCAGACTGGCACTGGCGACATATTGAGGACGTTGCAGAGGTGCAATTTGAGTTCAAATAGACAACAAAACCCGCAAGCTAGGTTAGCACCTGCATTCATGTTAAAACATGCCTTTCTCGAGGTCTTTCCGTATTTTGGCCAAAACCCTGTACTATAATATTTGCTTGTTCTTTCTTCATATGGTTAGCGTAGCCAAGAAGAACTGAAGGCATATAATTCCCATATTGTGGAAACAAATCTTTTAAACCTCGGCCCATCGATTAATAGCCTCTAGTTCCCACACCAGATTCAAAGCTGCCTCAAAATCTTTCACGCCGCAATACGCATTTGGTTCTCCTTTTTCAAATACTGAATGAAGTTTTTCTTCATTGCACCATATATTGACAGACTAGCACTTGGTTCTAGATTTCAGTCTACAACCTAGAAGCTTAGATAGGCCTAGGTTTCGAGCTAAAACACTTAGATCACCTTCTGTTCGCCCACGTATCTGACTAATTACTTTAGCATAGTAATCAAGATCCAGTGACGTTGAAGCAAGGGATATCGGACTGGATATGTGATGTCACCGTCATCTGCTTCCTGCCTATAATGTCCTGGTTGGTTCGGTCCTAGCAGATGATTCTATGTATAAATGAGCGGAGAGCTGATGGGTTCTCGACGTATTAATATTCGACAACATCTTTCTTGATAGGTTGCAATATCATGTACAAAAAGCAGTTATCTTCGTGAAGGTTGGCTTTCTTCTAATCATAGGAATGACAGAGGATACTAAACACCTAATTTTATTGATGCATCCATGTAAATTTGAGCAGGAATTGCAGGAAACACGAGGATCTCAAGGTTCGTCTTAATGGCCTGACTTCACAACAAACAATGATGATAGGCTGTGGCGAAATCTGGCATTCTTGACTAACAATTGTCACATTTCCACGAATATAATAGAACTGGCATGGATAGGTTACACTTTACGTGACATTTCAGCTTTTTTAGGCGTGCAAGCTCCAATATTTTACCTGAAACTACAAAAGTACATTTCTGTTTTCACCTAAGCATGTGCAAACAAATAATGAAATCAAACAATTTACATAGATAATGAACTGAACAAAATCTACGTCAGCGTTTCAATTTAATGATGCGTCCCACGCTTACATAGGCCTATTACAAAAAGCCACTAATTAGCTGTATCTCGGGAACAAAACCAACGAAGCGTTTCAAATATTTATAAGGTGCTGTGTGATACTCATTTTCAGTTTTTTAACTTTCAGCAAATATAAGGCGACAGTCAAAATACAGTTGCCACAATGTTGTATTTATTTAGTCCACCTAGACAATACATACTAAAGAGAAACGCTTGATCAGGGTTCTATGATGACATAGAAAATGTACTATGAAACTCATGACACCCTGATGGTATCACGAGGCACTCGATTATGACGGTTTGGCCGAAACTGGAAATAGTGAAAGTGAAAAAATAAAAATTAGTGCCAGACAGCATCGAGTCTGGGCATTCCTTGTAAATACGCCACTTGATGACTTACACTACGCTACAAGTCCTATGGAAAGTACAGCTTAAAATATATTGGTATCTTACAGCTCAAAATACACAATAGTCAGCTATTTAATAACCAGTCTTTCTTGAACCATATTATTAGTGTAACAGAAGTCAGAGAAATAGGAGCGTTGTTCTCAATGGATTAGAGAAAACTGACAGTTAGGTCTCTATCCAGCGCTGCGCGGAGTGGCCGCCCTGTTTGAGGCGCCATGTCACGGACTGCGCGGCCCCTCCCGCCCGAGGCTCGAATCCTCCCTCGGGCATGGGTGTGTGTGCTGCTCTTAGCATAAGTTAGTTTAAGTAGTGTGTAAGTCTAGGGACCGATGACCTCAGCAGTTTGGTCCCTTAGGAATTCACACGCATTTGAACATTTATCCAGCCAATTTCCTCACGTTTTACAAACATTTTTATAATTCCTGCTAACTAGCAGTACAGGCTATTTCTTTTGTTCTCGCTGTGACTCACATTTCTATATGTCCTGAGAATGGTTTGACTCCCATCTGTTAGCTATTGTACGCTCTCTCGTTAACATAGAGGTGATGAGGTATGCGCTATGTATTTGTAAACACTGACTCAGACAACATTAAAAATGGGTTTACTGCAGTCTTCAACATAACCGGCGAAATGTCACCGGAACTGCGAGGGTTAGTCAATTATTATCCGTAAAGTAGATATAAAATTGTATCGTAATGAAATAGGAAACTTACCAGAACATAATTTTTTGACATAGTCTCCTTGCGTTTCAACGCACTTTGTCCGTCGTTGTACATGCTTCCTGATGCCCCCATAAAAGAAGGTGCTCGGCTGAACTGCGAGCCAGGAATGCACCGCTTCTTTCACTGCAAATCGACGACCCCTTAATGCCTGTCTGAGTGGACCAAGCAAGTGATAATCAAAAGAGGCAAGATCGGGGCTATGTGGAAGATGATCCAATACTTCAAATTTGAGTTTCTGAAGCGATTCAGCAGTGTGGGCAGCAGTATGCTTACGGCCATTGCCGTGCAACAACACAACACTTTTTCAGAGCATTCCTCGGCGTTCGCTTCGAATGGTAGGCTTTAGCCTGCCAGTAAGCATGTCAGTGGAACGTACACTATTTATTGTTGTGCCCCTTTCGCCATAATGTTACAGTACTGGATCTTGTACGTCTTAAAAATCCGTAAGCATCAGTTTTCCTGTGGATAGTTGGGTCTTGAACTTTTTCTTGCACGGGGAATTTCGATGTTTCCATTCCATACTCTGCCATTTACTCTCCAGCTCTTAATGATGGATACATGTTTCGTCACCAATAATGATCCTGCCAAAGAAGTTGTCCCCTTCCTTACCATAGCGATCCAAATGTTTTTGGTTATATACAAGCGCGTTTGTTCATGCAACTGTGTGAGTTGTTTTGGAACCCATCTTGTACAATCTTTATGAAAGCCACGTCTGTTGTGGATGATTTTGTAAGCAAAACCGTGACTAATTTGCAGACGATGTGCCACTTCGTCAGTAGTTAATCGGCAATCTGAGAGAATCATTAAACGTGAAAACTCAATGATTTCTTCATTTGTGGCGATAAACGGCCGTCCGTCTCCTTCATTGTGCATGACACTTGTGCGCCCATTTCGGAATTTTTCAATCCATTCGTAGGCATTCCGTTGTGGCAAAACACTGTTCCCGTACTGTAACGAAAGTCTTCGGCCCCTGATACGTCTTCCGACCATAAAAAATGGATCGCTGAGCGTTTCTCTTCTTTGGTGCAAATTGATAGCGGAGCAACCATGATTAACGGCACGGTAGTGATAACGAAACTAACATAGCATCTTGAAAATGGTAAAGATATAACAACAAGTAAACAAAGCATGCGTTATCAACGTGAAACGAGTACAATCAAGAAAAACAAAAATATAACTAAGTTGAGGATAATAATTAACTTACCCTAGTTTTATTCACGTAAGGTTAAATTCACTGTATTATCAAGCAGTTAAGGCACGGATGAAGGAGAAGAATAATTCACCAGAGAAATATCTGGAGGTAGCTTACGAAATAAAGGCTACTTATAAAAGATTAGGGAAATAAGGAATAGATGTTCATTAATACTTCAATAACTATGGATGACGTATAATGAGCCGTTAAAACAAAGTATCTTTTCTCAAACATTATACCTGCATGAAAAAAATGTTGTTTAACAACAGCCGTAAAAAATAACTCCGTCACTAGGATGAACGCTGGTGAAGTTGATGTACTGCTCTGATCAAATAGAGCAGCGTTCGGTACAAAATGAGACGAGATATCACGGACGTAAAAGAGAGTTGAGTCAATGACAGAACTTGACAATTTGTGAGAGCCCACTGATACGTAGCTTAGCAGTGGGAGTAACGAAAGTGATTGCTCAGGTGTATGGAACGTGAACCCGATAGTGAAGATGACATTTCAGCCGATCCGTGGCAGTTATCTGTACAGTGCAGGAGGATACATAGCGGTTGGCTGCTCAGCCCGACCGAAAGGTCAGAGGTCAACAGGAGCTGAGCGGGCATTCGACTGTCGCGTACAGCAGCTATTTGTATTCCACGCGAGCTTAATTAATAGCATGCTATAGCTGCCGCAACTCAGACATACAAATAAAACACGAGAGGGAAAGGAATCTGCGAGATACCAAGCGGGTGTGAACTTTATTGAAGTGGAAAACTGCAGTTTTCTTACATGCTGATTTCAGAGAGAATGCTTTGTCGGATGTTCACGTATTTAATGTAATGTGGTGGAACCTCTGTAAGTTAGTTTATCGAAGAATTTAAAGTATGCATTTTTATGAAAAAAATTTACCCCCCCAGAAACAAGATTGGACATATACGACATGCAGTAGACGGTGTAACAGGGAAAGCAGTTAAAAAACTATGGAAATTTCATTAAGGATAAATAAGAAATCTCAAAACTGTACACATTTTTAATAACGTCCCTGTCATGGTATTAGGTTTTCTTAGAGAATAGCACATAATTTAGAAGAAAGCTAATACCAAACGTATGTGATAACATTGTATTGCAAAGTGCATAAAGGAAAAGAAATTTTAACGTCATGAACTATGTCAAAAATAAATGTTGCAGTGCTTACGATATTGTTGTATTTAACTTCGTGAAAAACAAAGCAAACGATCTTCTTTATTGCGCAGTTTTTGTAAGATTCAAAGCTACTGTCATGAAATAATATAATTTGCGATCTGTGAACCGTAAGAAGCGCAATGAAATGTTACGCAGATCTTGTTAAAATAATTTGGACTACAGAGTAGAGACAGCATCCAGGAACATAGTTTTTAATAGAATTAGTAACTTTTGTACAATATTAGCAACTATTTTTAACATACCTTATTCTTCTTTTTGTTATGCGGGACTCACCAAAGAAGTGTTCGAGTGAAATTAATAAATAACATCTTTAATCTCTTAATGTGGTATCGTCCGGAGATCGCGGTACCACATCAAAGTTGGCAACGTGAATCAAAACCACTGACATAAGCGAGGGCTCACTCTGCAACATCCAATGGGTGACACTCCTGAAGACATGCCCTCCCTCTCATCATTGCAGCTCCATCACGATGAGGTCAATATAGTCCCAAGCATGTTCAAACTCCGACCAGTTTGAGACCTCAGCTACTGCAGTCAATTGTAAATCATCAACCAATCACGAGATAAAGAACTGCGTCAAACATAAGTTTACCTTTTTTCATTTATTTGAAAAAGGGAACTTCTGTTACATGTAGTTTGATTCATCTCCCAGAGCAATCAAGGAACCCACTCTTATGGGCCAAACGAAAGTAACTTTGTCTGCCGCAACAGTTACAACTCCGGTTCTCCTCAAATTTTATTTAACCAACGTTGATGAATTTCACATTATCAGCTTTACTGTGCAGTTCGACATAATGGTGACTGAAGACCATCAGCTTGTACTTTTCTCTACATCTACATGGATACTCTGCAATTTACCCTGTAGCGCCTGGTAGTGGGTTCATGGAACCACCTTCACAATAATTCCCTATTGTTCCACTCTTGAAGAGCGCACGGAAGAAACGGACACCTACATCTTTCCGCGCGAGCTCTGATTTCCCTTATTGTGATGATTGTTCACACCTATGTCGGCCGGCGCCAACAAAATATTTTCGCATTCGGAGGAGAAACTTGGTAAGTCAAATTTTGTGAGAAGATTCCGCCGCAACGAAACACGCCTTTGTTTTGGCTCTGAGCACTATGGGACTTAACTTCTGAGGTCATCAGTCCCCTAGAACTTAGAAATACTTAAATCTAACTAACCTAAGGACATCACACACATCCATGCCCGAGGCAGGATTCGAACCTGCGACCGTAGTAGTCGCGCGGTTCCGGACTGAAGCGCCTAGAACCGCTCGGCGACCGTGGCCGGCATGCCTTTGTTTTAGTGGTTTTCATCCGAAATGCTCCATCATGTCCGTAACACGCCCTCCGCTATTTCGCGATTATAAGAAACGTGCAGCTCTTCGTTGAGCTCTCTCGATGTACTTCGTTAGTCCTATCTGGTAAGGACCCAGTACTCGAAACGAGGACGGACAAGCGTAGAGAAGCCAGTCTCTTTGGTAGGTTTTTTACTTTTTTTTAGTATCCTGCCAATAAAATATTCCTTGGTTTGCCTTCTCCACAGTATTTTCTACGTCTTCTTTCCAATTTGAATCGTTCGTAATTTTAATTCCTAGACATTTAGTAGAATTTGCGACCTTTCGATTAAACTGATTTATCGTGTAACCGAAGTTTAACGGATTCCTTTTAGCACTCATGTGGATGAGCACACACTTTTCATTACTTAGGGTCAATTACCAATTTTCGTACAATTGAGATATCTTTTCTAAATCGTTTTGCAATTTGTTTTGAGCTTCCGATGAGTTTACTAGTCGATAAAAGACAGCGTCATCTGCAAACAACCCACGACGACTGCTCATACTGTCTCCTAAGTTGTTTGTATAGATAAGTTACAGCAGACGGCATATAGCATTACCTTGCGGAACGTCACAAATCGCTTCTAATTTACTCCACGACTTCCCATCATTAACTACGAACTGTGACCTCTTTGACAGGAAAACACGAATCCAGTCACATAACTGAGACGATATTCCATAAGCTCGCAATTTTACTACAGGCTACTTCAGTGATACAGTGTCAAAAGCCTTCTGGATACCTTGAAACACGGAATCAATTTAAACATTTATGGCACGAGTAACGTTCGCACTCTCCTCTCCCTCTCCCAAATTCACCTTGTTTACTGCTAAATCCTTGAACACATCTCACATTAATAAACTTGGTTGAGGCTAATCAGCTTAAATCCACGAATCAGTATGGTTTTAGACAGCATCACTTTTGCGAAACTCAGCTATCCATTTTCTCACACGATATACTGAGAACTATGGATGCAGGGAAACAGGCAGATCCCATATTTCTAGATTTTCGGAAAGCATTTGACACGGTGGCCCATTGCAGGCTCTTAACGAAGGAACCAGCATGTGGAGTAACTTCATATATGTGTGAGTGGCTCGAAGACTTCTTAAATAATGTAACCCAGTATGTTGTCCTCGACGGTTACTGTTCATCAGAGACAAGGGTATAGTCAGGAGTGCCCCAGGGAAGTGTGATAGGATCGCTGTTGTTCTCTGTATACATAAATGATTTAGCGGGTAGAGTGGGCAGTAGTCCACAGTTGTTACTGATGATGCCGTGGTGTACGCCAAAGTGTCCAAGTTGTGTTACTGTAGAAAGATACAAGACAATTTCCAGCTGGCGCAATGAATGGCCGCTAGCTCTAAATGTGGAAAAATGTAAGTTAATCTGGATGAGTAGGAAGAAAAAACCTATGACGTTGCATACAGTATGACAAGTGTACGGCTTGACATAATCACGTAGTTTAAATATATACGTAACTTTGCAAAGCGATATGAGGTGGAAAGAGCATGTGAAAACTGTGGTTCACTGGGAGAATTTTAGTGGTTCACCTGTAAGGGAGACCGCATATAGGACGCTGGTGCGATTTGTTCTTGAGTGCTGCTCGAATGTATGGGATCCGTAACAGGTCGGATAGAAAGAAGACCTCGAAGCAATTCAGAGGAGAACTGCTACATTTGTTACCATCAGGTTCGATCAAAACTTAAGTGTTACGGAGATGCTTCGGTAACTCAAATATGAATCCCTGGAGGGTGGGCGGCATATTTTTCCGGGAAGCACTATTGATTCATTTGAAACTGACTGCCGAACTATTCTGCTCCCGGCAACTTATATCGCGCGTAAGGACCACGAAGATAAGATATGAGAAATTAGGGCTCTTACGGAGGCCTACAGACTGTCATTTTTCCCTCGACCTTTTTGTGAGTGGAATAGAAGGGAAAATGACAAGTAAGGGTACACGGAGTATCTGTGTAGATGTAGAAATTGTTTACATCACTGATTTATGTTTTAGGACCTGCTGAATGAGCCAGTTGCTTTCAAGCAGTCATTTGTATCTATGGTACACTGTATAGCAAACACATCATTGTTGAGCACTAACTACAAGCAGGTATTTCAGAAATTTGTAGCAGTGAATCTTACATGCAGTGTGAACATGTTCCTGGGCAGCTTATAGGTAATTTCTTTTGCCGAAAACTTTGAAGATTTTATTGAAATATTTTCTTGATGCAAGTTTTTGAAGCAGATGAGAGAAGTGTATCATGTAACAGACATCTTCGTACCCTGTTCATCATCGTTGGTGTGTAATTCTCTATATTCCACAACTAGACGTCCTAGCGTAAAACTCTCTATGCGACATATACCCTTCGTAATCTTGTAGCTGGTCTCCTTAATAATTGATGTACGATCTTTGCCCCAAAACAGCAAATGAAGTCCATTTCCCAACGATCACATACTCTCTACAGGCCCTTCGTCTTTTAGTGATGAGTAACTCTCTACGTACCTTGTATAATATCACGTTTTCTTCCGTATAATGAAAATAATGGTGTAATGATTATAATTATCAGTGTATGAAATTCCTCAGACATACTTCTCATTTTTTTCGTTATAATATGGTAACATATTCCTGCAAGCATGTTACTTTCCTCTGGGGCAACGTGAAAGAAATTCAATGAACTTTACAATGTTAATGAGTAATGTTACACGTAATTCACATAACAGGTAAGCTTATTAGTGCTAACATAACGCTGTAATTCGATATTGATTGGTATTTGCTGTAATGATGTGTCAAAGTGCACTACAACCTGAAATATGAAACAGATGTGAGTTTTTTTACGGTTTACTGTGTATTAGTTATAATATATTGAGGTGATTCTTTTTGACGTTCAAAATATTTATAGTCGGGCAATTATGATATCTAAAATATTTCAGAGCGTGGCGCTAGTGAACCTTATTTTAGGACATTCATGCGCTGCTTATATGGTATAAGGAAAATCTTGATAAAATGATGTAATTATTTCACCGCTCTTGATTGACATATCATCTTATTATTTAACTGTACAGCATTAATACTGGAAATATAAGTCCAAAAAAGACTAGAAATTCCTTGGGCCTTGTCGTCATCATCATCACCATCATCATCATCTTCCTTTCAAGCATTAGGCTAAGATCTGTTGCGAACTCACAAACGAAATCATACCTATCTCTTTCGAGGCCTTCCGGTATCTCTTTCCCCACTCGGCTTGTGGTTCAGGATCTTATGGGGAATTCTGTGACCTCGTCTTATTATGAGACGTTGTCTCCAATCTTCACGATGCTTTTGAATTCTTTCATTTGTGCTGAAATTATTTAATCCGATTGTACTATCTTCATTTTTACACCTGTCTCCTGTTCAGCTAAGCCCTTCATATTCCTTAGGAACTTCATGTCTGCCGTTTATAAAATATCATGATGATCTATTCTGTACTTTATGACCCTATGTTGCTAATGGTACCACAGACAGTATCAGAGTCAAGATCTAAACTTATAGCAGAGCCTAAAAAAGGGATATGAGACACTTGCCCTAAGACTGATTATGAGAAAAAAATTTTTGATCTCACTGGATACTTTCCTCAGAATGCCGTAGTATACTGGTCTCGGGAGGTCATATTCTATCTTTTGAATAATAAAGATATCATCAACAAACAAATGTACTTTCAGGTATTCCTCATCCATTGCCTTATTTCGTTAGTTTACTTTCCATTTCTATTTACGAAGAACGAAGTGAATGTAAATATTAAAAAGGGTAGGTGATAGAACACACACTTGTCGAATATCTTAGTTAAGAATTATTTCTTATAATCGATTCGTACCTGTGTTTACTACAGTGTGTGTATTTTAATAAAGACTTTTCACATCCTCTATTAGTTGATGAGGTTATCCACATTCAGAGGTAACATTGCATAGGCTACCATGGCTAGTACGGTCAAAATCCTTCTCAAGGTCGTTTCGATGATCATGACACCTTCCCATTTATATATCATGAATGCTTGGAGTTGTGCACAACGCGCATTTGCTGTGACAGCTTTCTACAAGATCAATTGCAGTGTGGAGGGGTCACGTAGAGAATCCCGACGTCATGTTCACTTAACAACGTCACGATTGAGTTCTGTCAGCGGATGCAATTAAAACATGTATACGCAATTTCGAGGTAACTGGTTCGGCAATGTAAAAGGAACCTCCAGGCCAGGTGCGGTTCGTACACCAGACAATATTGAAGCTTCTCCAGATGCTGTCAGTAGAAGACCACGCCGGTTAATGCGTCGTGACTCAGCATGGCATAGTTCAAGTGTTCGAAGAATATTAATGGAGGACTCCCAATGCCCTCCATAAAAGTTGCCTACTGTCCACGCTAGGAAAGCCCCTGGGCCTGATGACAGTCAAAACCGTGTCCTCCAGGAGTTCACGGATAAAGCCGTAGAATACCTTACACACTTAACGAATGCCATCCTGAAACACCAACACTTCCCTGACTTTTGGAAGGCGGCCAAGGTCCTGATGTTCAGGAAGCCAGGGAAAGACCACTCCCTCCCACAAAATTACCGACCCATCAGTCTGCTGTGTTCGCTCAGCAAGATTGTTGAAAACGTAATATTAAAACTTATCACTAGGCACTGCATCGCCAATGACACCCTAAGACCGGAGCAATTCGGCTTTAGGAATCACCACTCCACAACACAACTCCTCCGCGTAGTTGAACATATAACACACGGCTACAACATGAACAAAGCCACAGGGGCCGTGTTCCTGGACATAGAAAAGGCTTTCGACCGTCTCTGGCATAACGGACTCATACGCAAACTAAGCGAAGCTGGTTTCCCGGACGGACTCGTACGTCTCATACATTCATATCTCACGAACAGGTGTTTCAACAGTAACGTGATGGATAAACAATCAACACAACATGGTATCGAAGCTGGAGTACCCCAAGGAAGCATCCTAGGGCCCATCTTGTTTAACCTGTACATTAATGACTTCCCAGCAACATAAAACACGACGTTAACCATCTACGCGGATGACACCGCCATCCTCGCGCAAGATTGGAAACCGTCGAACTTCAATTCATGAATATAGACAGCACTCAGAACAGCTGAGCCTTGGTTGGAGCGATGGCGTATTAAAGTAAACGTCGACAAGTGCGAAGCAGTTCTCTTCACACGCAAACCGAAACTACTGCGCAAACATCAACACTGTAGACCGATAACACTACATACATTCCCAATACGTTCCCGAGAGAAGGTCAGATACCTAGGTGTTTGGCTGGACCGGAAACTTACATGGGGGGACCACGCGAGGCTCAAACAGCTCTACCCAATGCTCAACAGGGAAAGCACACTGAATAGGAGGGTGTCGAGGTCCATATACATGACACTGATTACACCTCTGATGACGTACGCAGCTCCCGTCTGGGGATATGCAGCTTCTACACGACTGCGCCGCCTGCAGATCATACAGAACAAAGTGCTACGAATCATTAGCAACGCTCCATGTTACACACGCACCGTAGATCTTCACCATGAATACCGCCTTGATACCCTCAAGGAAGTATTCAAAAAACACGCTACAAGACTATACAGGAACACGAGACACTCCAACAATCCTTTCATCCGCACTTTGGGAAAATACGATCACAACCATAGGTGGAAGCACAAGCGGCCAAAGACACTGCTAGCTAGGGCATAGCCACCTATGGTAAACTAACATACGCAAACAAGCGACAAACGTCGGCAAGCCCCTGCATATCAGAAACACTGACTGGTAATTACCAGCTGTTATTAGAGCCGACCAACAGGCCACAGCAGGGACACCAACGAGCTCGCCCACTGACGGACAAACAAACCTCCACCATTACCTTACACTGTGCTTCCGAATTATGACCTATCGGACCCAAAAACGATAATAAACCTAACTACTGCCGGCTGCTGACGCTGAACGAGGACTCTACACCAGCACCCAGCACCAGTCTCCAAGCAACAAAACCGCTCAACGTCAAGGTATCGATATGCATGATACCCACTACTAAAAAAGCCTATCCTTGCACAACCTATCGCAGGCAGCAAGACATCAGGTACTGCTCTTTCCACCCGACCTAACTATCGCAGAGGTTTTTTTTCCCTTGGTTCTAGCCTTGCCAAATTTTTTTCTCTGCCCTTCAAACCGCTACCCTTCGTTCGATTTCTACCCAATCTATCTCCAGATGAGCGCGTATTAATGGTTAACCTTAACCAGACGTATGCAGACTTCGCAGTACCCACATCCTGCGACACCTCACTTTAGTGAATACTAACCCTTATGCAGAGATGGCAGTAGACCTATTGTGTTGGCCATCATGGCGGTGTGGGCGTGGAGGGGCTCCGCCTCTTTTTTAAAAAAACGATATGAAGCACAGCGATCATGTTGTGCCACAACTATTTTGTGAATCAATGCTTCAAAAGATAAATGCGGACGAGGAGTTTGTTCATGAGTTGAGGATGTTAGATAAAGCCTATTTTAGCGTCAATGGACTTTTTAAGAAACAAAATTTCTGTGCTGTATACGAGATAATTCTACAGTGCTACCCTAGCTTCCACTGAACAGCAAGAAACTTACCGTTGTTTCTTTAAAAAAAAAAATAGGACGAGGAAAAGGACGGGAATGCAAATGCGATTACAGTCACATCGAATCTTTATATCACCATGATAGAAATCTTGGTTGTGCAACAACTAAACGCATATCCACACATTACTGACACATGCTGGTTTCAACGAGATGGAGCAACGTTACACACAGCACGAATATCGCTGGCTACTGTAAGCCAAATGGTTGGGAAATGTATAATTTCGAGAAATGAAGACATTCAATGCCTTTTGCATCCCCTGACCCGTCAGCTCCTGATTTGTTTTTGTGCGTCACTTTACAAACAAAGTGTTTCTTAATCGATCGGATAGAATTGAAGAACTAACGCCAAAATCCGAAAAGCAATTGCCGAAATTCCAGTGCGATGTTACGTCAACCATGAAAATGTAACGAAGACACTGCAGGAATGTTTGCGTAGAGAAGGAGCTCTCCTGCAAGATATCTTCTTCAAAACATCAATTCCTCCATACGTATTGTAAAATTACATTATATCTAATGCTGAATGAGATAAATATTTTTTTAAATTGGGTTCATGAAAATATTTACTTTTGCGAATATCCTGTTTCCTTGAGTCACCCTAGATAACGTTTGAATCTTTCGAACATTCTTCCCCAAAAATACCACTATTATACACTTGCAAGAGGATTCTTTTGTTAGGGGACCATTTTGTGCAATGATGATGTGTTTTCAGGTGGTACCATCAGCGGGACTCAGTACTGAAGGGACTCCATTCTGCCTTGCAGGGGCTTAGCAGCAACGGCTGATAAACGCTGTACTTCGGCAAACGTGGTGGACAAATACGACAGTACATTCGGAAGCGCTTCCCGGCCCGAGTGATTAAAGAAAGCTGACCGATGTTTGACGTCGATACAGCAGCGCAAAACGGCGCGGTCGCGCGTGGCTTTCGGCGCCGGTGAACCGCAGCACGCGCAGACTGCCGCGTGCGGTTACGCGTCGACAAACATGGCGCCGGTTCCGGAGGCCGCGCGCTCCAGTATAAATCACGCCGTGTCCGCTGCGGACGCGCCGATTTGAAAAAAGAATAAAAAAAGGAACGAGGAAGGGGAAAGTTTTTTGTGTACCGTTTGTTTTCCGCTTTTGTTCGGCCATCAATCGGCGCGTCCGCCTTGTCCCGCTTTGTGCGCTCGGCGGGCGGGGACTGTTGTTGACACGTGTAGGCAACGGCCCGCTTGACTAGTTGCCGCTGCTGCTCACTCTTGTCTGCGCTATTTCTCTTGCGAAAACTCGGTTTCCGAATGTACAATTCTCTAATGGAACTACCACTATGCAGTATTGGGACTTTACTCGAATCGCTTGTTGTGCAAAACTGTATTTGTTTAGACTGAATGAATTTGCTGAAAAGGGAAAGTGTATTGCCGGTTCTGTACTCGTACAAGCTTAGAACCTAAGTCTGGAGCGCATACTTTCTATAGACTGCGAGATGATAGCTTTAAGCGAAACTAATTCCTCTGCTTCCTCAGCGATTAACACCAAGCTCGATACAAGACCTTATAGTATGCAGGGCGACAAGCGGTCAAGCGGGAACTTTTTCCGGGATGATTCAGCAGAAGAGTTTAACGATCGCTTTTGAGACGCCACGGACTTTCAGATGATCTGAGTAATGGGCAAGGGATAAGTAAACGGTGTAGGTATTCTCGCTCAAGTAGTCGCCTGGCCGGTGTGACTTTCTCCTTGTTACGGAACGTTTACCGTCTGAACAATGACAAATACAGGGTGAACCAGAAATCGATCGACAAACTTCCAAAAGTTGTTCAGACTGACTATTTTGGTGTAACGGATCAATAGCCTCCCGCGGCTCGCTACATTGTTATTTCAACATCTTGTCGTAAATTTACAGCTGTCCTCGCAAAACACACATTATGCCGTGTGGCGGAAAGTACTTTGTGTACAAAGTACGTTGTCTATCAGTGCCACTTTCCGGTTTTCCCCTTTCACTTGCACTCTGTTCGCGGGAAGATGGATTGCTGGTAAGCTTCCATGTGGGCTCCAACCTCTCTGATTTTGTAATATCATTGCCACAGATACTACTACAACGCCGCGCCAACACAAGGTTGGCAGCCCGTCGTATGCCGAGCGCAGCGCACTCTAGCGGGCTGTGCAGCTCGACGGAGCTGGAGTGTGCCTCGTTCACTTATTAGCTAGATTTTAACCTAGGCAGTCGCACTTTCATTATCGGCCCTCAGCCAGTTCTGTAATATTTGCATTGATTCTCTGAGGAGGGCCCATGAGGCTTAGTCCCTGAGAATAGTATTAGTACATGGTATTCCACGTTAGGAGATTGTCAGTTCATAGCCGCAGCTGCAGTCCTACCAACTACTGAAGATAAGTAATTTCATTGTACTATGTGTTTCATGAATAATAATCCTTCCCTCTAACAGTGTGCCGCACCGCATATTATTGCAACCTGGACTCCTTCAGCTCCTATCAACTCGGCCTCCTACTTATTTGCATTTAGTAACGAGCTGAAAACACCCACGCGTTTTGTGCCTCCAAATAGTGAGACATAATAAATTCTAAATTTGAAATTATTGAAAACATAGTCAGCGATCTTAAAAGTAGTTAAAATCAAAATTTAAAACCGTCTTGATTGCAATCTAGTTCAAATATTTTCGAGTGAGGAACCGGTTTCGACTCTATGAAAGAGTCATCTTCAGACTCCAGAGCGGTGGATGGACACTGCTAGGTGAGTTCTGTCGACCCTCGACGCTCGTGTAACTGCTCTGATTTTATCTTCCTAGTCTTTTCTCGAGATATGCGCAGGATGAAACAATAAATTGGTAGACTCCTCTAGGGTCGTATGCGCTCCAAACTTCAGCAGTTGACAATAAACTGATGCAAAACTCCTTCCTTGCAGTATCTGCCACTAGTGCTGGCTTAGCATCTCTGTGGTGCTTTCACACTTACTAAATGAATCTTTAACGAAACGTTCTGCTCCATTTCTAATCTTTTCTACTTTCGCAATGAATCCTGTCTGGTACGGATCCAAGACTGATGAGAAATGTTGACATTTTGGCCGAACAAGTGTTCTGTAAGCTACTTCCTTTCTTGAAGGACTATATTTTCTAAGGATTCTTCCAATGAATCTTACAAGGAAATAGCCAGACTTGTCATGTCGAAACCTGTGTAGCTTTTTTTTTACCACTGTGAGTTAACATTGCAAGAAGTCTGTATGCAGCGTTTTAGCTGCTGACATGACCTGGAAGTCTGTAAACAATTTTAGGAAGTAAGACATTATTGTCGCATGGTTTCCGCGCTTATAACTGCCTCTTGTACAACCCTGACCTCCCTCGCTACGTTATACCAACGCTATCTAGGGACAAGTTGGCGTTAGCTACGCGCCGCTCTCTTGCCACAGCAGTGAGAGAACTGATTCCCCCAGTGAAAGCGATCGTACGATAATCAAACATTCGTTGACAAATATGGCTGATATGTTATCTACAACATTCATTCCAAATAGCTATGACGCTTTAGAACACGTCCAAATTTTATTTCTTGTAATTTCCGCAAAAATGCGAAATATTGATACAATTTTCAAAACATAGGTTTTTTGTGCACCAAGAACATACAAGCAAAGACGACATATGACAGCCCTGCGAATCACAGACGTTGTTAGATGTCCGTAGACAAAACTGGGCTGGCGTTAGGAATGAATCAGGCCTAGTGTCAGTATATTTCGAGGAGTGCCACGCATATTTGATCAAATTCTGAAACCGTGGGGAGGAAAATTGATAATGTACTACTGATTGCAGCTTGAGAATATTGTCACAGTCATAGACAAGAAATTCCAGTGATCCGCACACAATAATTTTCTCTGTCAGTTTTCTGTAAAATGCCTTCCACTGACGGAAAATTTCTCTGTCCAAAGGATTAATTACGTTCGTTGTGCCGGGTGGAATCTGAAGTATTTGTAATTCTTTGTCAGGGTAGGCTTGAAATACAGCTTTTAATGAATCAGACCTTTTATGACCTGACCACGAATCTAGATGGAGAAGAGATTTGTTCCCGCAGAACGGAAGAAAAGCGTGACTTATGATAAATGTAACGTTTTCTATTCCCACTTTTCCAGACTTTGATGCGCCTACCACAAGATTGTTTGCGTAGTACATTGTTCTTTTGACACGTGGTCCAAAACGTCCAGTCGGTTCTTGAAGACACACCTATAGTTTAGGCAGCAATCAACCATCCAGATTAATTATGGGCATTATAGTGTATGAATGGGTGAGTGCAGTCGTTGACTGCTCAATAGCATCAATATGTTTTTCTCCTTTGAATGACAGTGTTGTTTTCGCATGCATTTCTTTTTGAAAACCTGACTGATCTGCATTGTACACGTACGATTCACTAAAACTAGCGATCTTATTTTTTGCATTCGTAAGAAAAGCTTCTATCATTTCGATTTGTGTCACTTCATTTTCCGACCTGTTTCTCGACAAAAATTTTGTTATTGACCTTGCCACTATTTTATGTGATCTTTGAAGCGACTTATCCAACTTTGAGAAGCTGTAAATTCTTTGGTGCCTATCGCGTAGGCAATATCTAACGCCCAATCACGCAAAGTTGTATCGCTGACACTAAATGACTGTTGTCTGGCATCGGTAAGTAGCTCAAAAAGTCGCGCATTTATCTCCGTCGCAATTTCTAGTCGACTCTTACGTCGTCCAGCGACTTCCTTTTTCCATCTATACTATTCACGTTCAGAACGGACAAAGCGATACCTATTTTGAACAGTACTGACACGTAGGCGTTTCTTACCACTTTTGTTCAACCAATACGTCACCGCTTTTTCTTTGTCTGATAAGGTAATTATAGTTGCCGGTGTCACTTTCGGAGATAATTGATGATGGTACGTGACACTGTCACTCGAAGAGTATTCATGAGTGCAACTTTCGTCGGTGTCTTCGCCGTCTGTAGATTCACATTCTGCAATATCGAGTGTTTCAGTTGTTTCTAGCCACATGTCTGAGCCGTTTACATGCTCGTCTAGAAGTTTAACAACCATGTCGCACAACACAGTCTTCACGCGTGTTTTCTGTTCAAATGGTTCAAATGGCTCTGAGCACTATGCGACTTAACTTCTGAGGTCATCAGTCGCCTAGAACTTAGAACTAATTAAACCTAACTAACCTAAGGACATCACACGCATCCATGCCCCGGGCAGGATTCGAACCTGCGACCGTAGCGGTCGCTCGGTTCCTGACTGTAGCGCCTAGAACCGCACGGCTACTCGGGCCGGCTGTTTTCTGTTGATTGCTTCATTTGGCGTCTGTGGTATATCTCCATGGCAAGCAGCAAAACATTTACAGGGTTCGCTATCTCCTGTGAGGGGAGATCGAATGTTCACCGTAAAGTGGCTTGCGGAGTATAGATGAACATGTACAGAACATCTTTCACATCTCTAACCAGTTTCAGGACGGTATGTTTCGAAATACGTACCAGAAATTAAAAGGATGTGCAAGCCACAGAAACGAATATTCGTTTCCCCTTACCACCAAAACCGTGCAGCGATATTCCTATTTAGTAAACGCCGCGATAAGACGGCCGGACTTCCAGACCATGCGCACAACGCTCTCGACTCGCCATTTCCAGGGGTGGCAAGCCGTCACTGCGAGCGCCAAGCAGGAAACACGGCCATGTTCGTGACTTTTTTTTTTAGGTGACTTCCAGTTCATGTCAGCAGCTAGAATTTTGCATACGGACCTTTTGCACAGTTAAATAACAGTGCTGAAAAAAGCAATACATGTTACGGCACGACAAGTCTGACCATTCCCTTGTTAGTCTGACGTCAGTGTCACTTGCAATTAATTCTGTGTGGTCGTTGCACTTCAAAAACTCCGTACGCATCCTCCTAGAAAATTTGTGGTATTAACTGCGTCCAATAACTGTTCTCCAGACTTGGTTTCTGGCCCTATTAACTTTGTATCTGTATTGCGCTGAAAACAGTGCAAAACGTTATGTCCACGTGAAGCACTGTGTGTTTTCCTTCCGGTCACTCACAGTACCATTACACTATTATGCTGTAACGAACCACCGGAAAATTTATGGTGTTTACTTTGAAATACTCAGAAGGTTGTCTTGAACAGACTCTGAACATTTCTCATTGGAAGTCTGCTTCATCCTGTATAACATTAGTTTAAAAAAATAACTTCATTACCTATGTGGGTATGCAGATATTAGGAATACTGTTTTATAGAAAATTCCCGGCACATTAATACAAAAAAGTTCAACCATGCTGTATCTTACTCATTTTAAATGATAGTATTAATATAAAAATAGAGAGATAAAATTATTAGAGCTTAACTAAAGATGTATAATGATTAGTAACTTGCTTTTAGAAGGCACTTAAGGAGCGCTATCAAATGACGGAGCGGCATTCTGGATTTATTTAGACATCTGCGTTAACAAGCCATATCAATGCAATAGTAGCAATCAGTGAGTAAAGAATTTAAATAACTAATAACACTTCGCAACATGCAGATCTTTTGTTTGCATAGCAATTTTGTACAAGTTAAGGTCAATGATTCTTCTTGCAGAAAAGTTTAACTGCCATGTACATCATTTCTTAATAAGAATTTAGCTAACAAAGAATCGCTTGTGCGCGAGGTCGCAACTTCAGTCTTTAGAAAGACTCACCTGACACTGTTGAGTCAACGATTATGACATGAAAAATATTAGCTCCTAATGACTCACCGTGTACATCAGGGAGGTGGCTAAAAATGAGTCCACAAGGCGCATAGATCAACCTTCTATGGGATGGCTATCGTCGACATTCAAGGTATGTTCAAACAAATCATTAACTCGCACCATGAACAGCGAGTGAAATACGCTGGAAGGTTCGCACCATCAAGATCGAGGGCGAATTCCTTGAGAGATACAAACCGTGGAACACGTTCATCTGGATATCCACTCTTAAGCAATGCACATTGACTAAAGTCGGTGTAACGGGATGATGAGAACTGACGGAATGTAAAGGCATGCAACTGAATGCGAATCAATTTGTCGCGGAGCTTATCGCGAAACGGGCTCTCATTTAAGGCATAGCTGCATATATTGCGATAATGTGTTTTATAGCCACGGAAAAAACAAACATTTAAAGGTTGAGTTTGTCCAGGGGTTCCGGGTGGTACGAACGTCAATGTCACACGCTTTTAAGGGGAGATAGTTTGCTCTAAGAATTGTGCACACAGACCAGGAAAGAAGCGAAAGCAAGTTATTTCGACCAGCTACTTGCCAAAAGCAGTGCCCTAGTTGTAGTCATCTAACGCCCATTTTCCCACTGTTGCTTGCTGTGACGTAAATATTCCCAATTGCTCTTACAAGATGAAGCACACGAGGCAGAATCGTAGAGGGCTGAGCACCTACATTTCGCAGCGCTTTACCATTCAGATTAACAGTTAGCATATTTTCAAACGAGTACGTTAAGGCGTTGGTGTTATTTGATCTGAATACAACTCTCTTGCTACCGCCAATTTTCAGGGTTCCTTTCATACGTATTTCCGCTTCAAATTCCGAGTGGTCGGAGTTGAAAACAATTCGTTACTGGACCATGGGATATGTTTGCTTGTCTCATTTACAAATTTTCGGGCCGATTCAGCAATATGCTGAGCCAAGTTAATCGTTTGTTTGAAACTGCGTTATCTTACGTCTTCCATTTCTGTAGAACTGTTTGCAGTTTTACAACCATCCACTGCTTAACTTGATATCATAGTAATCTATGTCGCGCGCAGTTTGTTGGACATGATTTAGTAGGTTATTACAAAGCACGTCCCGTAAATTGTATTGAGTGTCCTTAAAAGGCGCAAAAACAAGGTTTTGTAACAGACGTTGTTAAGACGTATGCGCTGCCTGCAACAGGCAAGACTTAGGAGAGTCTCTGACCAGCGAGCAGTATGTAGTTAGTTGGTGCTTGTCAGTAGTCGACAGCAGTAGTCTTCTGTAGTCTGCGTGAGTCGGCAGTAGTCGGCGCGTGTCAGCGCTTGTCTGCAGTCTGCTCTGGTCGGGACTCTGGAGGATGAGTATTATTGTAGAAGGTAAAGAAGCAGCCTTGCGCATATCTAGTAATGAATGTGAATTGTCATTCAATTTCTTTCAAAAAGTGCCCCAATAACACATTTTTCAATATAAAGTAAGTTTTTTTAAAAAAAAAAGGCATTCATTTCAATTTAAAAACTATATCCAATGGATAATTATTCCTTTCACGAATCACAAAGCATAGGCCAGCATTGCACGAAGCTGTGCCGAAAATTTTTTATGTAAGAGCAGATATATTCGCAGTTTTTATTGAGGTAAGAATTTATGCTTTTTTTATTCAGAACACAGGGCCGTGGCGCAGCGCTGCTGTCGTCCGAAAATTTACCAGGTTACTGAATTTTTTTATTATTTTTGGTGTTTAGGAATTTTTCTGTTTCGAACTTAACATTAAATGGAAAAGAATTTTGTGGGTACATTAAATGTGAATGCATTTCTGCACAGAGATCACGAATGGGAACTAATTTTGTTCAGAGGTTACAATATTTAAAAATTCATTTAATTATTATTTCCGTGGGGAGGTTACACTTGGTTCATTTATTTTTAAATATTTTTGTGGGGAGGTTATACTTGGCGAAACCCGGCCAGGATCGTATTTCTTTGTGAATCTTCTGATAAGTAGTCATATATCTGCTCTTATTTACTTAAATGTAGTTTGCATCTGGCGCAACGCATTTACTAATTTGTCACTCTTTCTTTCACAGATCATCGGCAATTTATTGCCCTTTGTTGTAATTGTTTGTTCGATTTTTTTTTTTTTTTGCTGTGTCTTTGTTTCATTTGTGCTCAATTTTGATTAGTGAAAATGCCGCGAAAAACTGTTATCAGTACATCGCGATGAGTGAAATAGCCGACTCGAATAATTTGACCGATAATATTTGCGACACTCAGTGTAATGATGACAATCCTCCATTTACAGACAATCAGTGCGTACCGACCACTAATATTGATTTTGATCCTAATGATGAATAAACGAATTCAATTGTGTCCTTTGTTAATATAACGACAATTGATGACGCGGGACGTTCTGTTACAATGAACGCTGCCCAGCTTGACAGACCCGGTTTGCAAAATTTACGTAATGAACAGATAAATTTTTCTAACGAAAATGAACAATGTACTCAAAGTACGTCAGATTTATTTGATTCCGAGGTAGTGACTAACAGTGCACATCCGATTGGCAAACCTTTTCGTGAATCACAGAATGACCAAATGGTTACACAAAACGTCACAATTTCTGGTACGCCATCAAATAGCACAGAGACTAGAGCCGATAATTTTGGCTGGGATCAAGTTATAGCATTATAACGACAAATGGATGAAAAACAAGATAAAAATTCCAAACAGTTGAAGAAAGAACAAGACAACAATTTTAAACAACTTAATGAAAATTTCAAACAACTTAGTGAACAGAACAAACAACTTAGTGAAAATTTCAAACAACTTAATGAAGACAACAAACAACTTAGTGAACAGATTGCAGCCATTGCCGCGCAATGTCATGATACTAAGGAACAATTACGTGAGGATATTAAGGCTTGTGCTAGGAAAAGTAGTGAAGTAATTAGATCATTTGCTCAAGAATTAAGGAATATGCAAACAGCTACAACAGTATCACTTAGAGACGAAATTATTGTAGTCGCTAAACAATGCTCTGAAAACACAACACAGTTACGCGACGAGTTTAAATTAATGTCAGCAGATCTTTCGCGCACACTGGATGCAAAAGTAGGCTCTAAATTTGACCAACAGAACAGTCAAATTGACGAACGTTTTAATCACCACCTACAAAACAGTGAAACGCGTTACCGTAAATTCGTACAGGAACAGAATAAAGTAAAGCGACAAGTCATGGAAACAATTACCGCACAGAGACAGGAAGATAAACGTAAATTGTTTACGAAAGCAAAAACATACGTAGACAACAATATTGCTACAGTATGAGACGAAATTAATACTATCAAACAGTTGAACACCGAATTGCGTGATGAAATTTCCGATCTTAAATAAAAAACAGACACACACACAGTAGACTCTCAGAGAGTGACCGACAGACTTGAACAATTTGAACTAATACAGGAATTCTATGTCATCAAAGCAGATGTTAAAAAATTGAACTAAACCACATGTAAAATACAAAAACAAATTAATGTTTGTGACACTAAAAACGATGATCAGGTAAAAATACTGACTGAAAAATATGGTGAATTGGGCAGTCGTGTTGATGTTATCGGAAGTAATAATGACAGCAAATCAGACGATACTTCACCGATTTCGTTCAATCAAACACCTGAAATCCAAAATTTACAGCAGATGATCAGTGAGACAGATTCGTCTAATAATACATTACGTAGAAGATTGTCGACTATACAGCAAGAGGTGACAGAGATAAAAAATATTTCAGTCAATAACGCGTCACAGCATACGGCACATTCCGAACATTTGTCGCACTCACACAGCCAGTATAATTTAGGTAATTTACAGAGAGTACGCAACTTAGAATCCGAAGGGACACAGACAAACAGATTCTCATTCAATCCTGAACCTATTCACACAGTCAGAGACGATAACGTTAATTTCAAGCAATTTTTATCCGTAAGAAAATCTGAGGTATTTAAAAATGACAGGACACAGGTACACGTTTTGAACTGGATACGTCGATTTATTTTTGTACTTTCACCAGCTTGGCCTGTAATGCAGGAACTAGAATTAGCATGGGTACACCAATTTGCTTTTGAGTTTTTACCGGCATTGCCTGTAACGCAGAAGCTAACATTTATTTGTAGCGTGTAATTGACCTCAGGGGATTCATTACGCTTAATGAAAATGTGCCGTAGCGTGCACAGGGCCCCGAGCCATAGTAGTGCTGTTTCATCTTTAGTTTTCTGCACTGCTGCCTTCTCTTCTACTATCCTTTATATCTACTAAAACTGCTCTTCAACTTTCGATCTATCTGGGATTAAGAATAACTAAAGAAAACCTGATACAACAAGTTTTACCGAAAGTGACAATTTTCATTAGACGCTCCAGAAATGACAACCACGAGAACTTTAATAACAGATAAAATTGTAATCATTAGTATGTGTAAAATTATCAGCAACAGCGAACGCATTTTGGTAACAATAGACGTTTTTCTCCGCAACATCGCAACATCAACAAAACCAACCAGTTAGCATACCAACAATGTGATGTACAAGGTCAACCAATCTTTAATGTTTCGCCGCGTGCACGTATAGCTTCAGCTCCACCAAGTAGTAACGCACAGCAACAAGGATATAACTACGTACAGAAAACACACTGCTTCAGCTCATATCGCAATGCACCGTATAGAAATGACTATCATGACAGTCGTAAAAGTAATGAGCACAATTTTCAGCGTGCGTTTAATAACAGTCGGTCTTACCAACAGCAAAATCATCCACAACAACATATTATCAAGAATGAACCAGACAGTAGATATCATCCCGAACGTAATACGTCAGGACGAAATAACAGAACAGTTCAAAGAGTGGAAATGCCACAGCATCCTCCCGAAAATAATAGCACGTGAGATGGAATTTGACTAAATGCAGTACAGGTTGCACCTTCCAGCAACGTAAGCAATACTTCAGATACACAGAATCTTGTTCACGAAAATGTTATTTTAAACATGACTAGTTGAATGCACCACTTTTATGACACCCAGATCTTACTAGAAATTTTTCCATTGCCACCAACAGTTCTAACACCGCTTTAGGCGTACACATTTTTCAGGATATTGAAGAAGATGGCACTAATTAAAAACATCGCCTTTGCAAGTCGCATTCTGTCACCTGCTGAACGCAATTATTCTGTTACAGAACTTGAAACATTATGTGTTGTATGGGCTTTTACGAGATTTCGGCATTTTCTTTATGGAAGACATACGACCGTTTACACAGATCATAGAGCTATCCAGTTTTTACTTTCCGCTAAATTTACACACGACAGATTAAGCAGATGGAAACTTGATTTGCAGGAATTTAATTTTACAATTGTTCACATTCCCGGTACACAAAATATTGTAGCAGACGTACTATCCCGTTCTCTCAGCAACAATCAGCAAGACATCGCAACCAACTTCTGCAAAGCAAATTTCAGCGTCATGTACTTTCAACAAGTTGCCTTTGAGAATTTCATTTCATCGTCATTACAAAACATAGCACAAGAGCAGAGTAAAGACAACGTATGGAAAGAAATTAAACACCTTTGGCAAGATAGGAATAATGTTACCATTAGAAACCATAACACTGTACGCAATAACATTCTGTTTCGCCGGTCTCACCCTGACAGCAACAACTGGTTATTATGCATTCCTAACGAACTTGTTAACAAATTAATTTGGTAGACTCATTAAAGTTATGCACATTACGGAGCCAGAAAATGTTTTCTTATACTGAGACAGAACTGTTATTTTACCAACATGGAGAAACGTATTCGACGAGTTTTAGCGTCATGTAAAATCTGCCAGAAAGCTAAGTCAGATACGACGTCACGTATTCCTCCGTTACATCCCATTGTAGCTGTTAAATTGAGACACATGGCCGCCGTAGACATTTTTGGTCCGATTCTCAGAACTAATAGAGGTTTTTGCTACATCTTTGTCGCTGTTGAACTCACTTCAAAATTTGTTACCTTCACTCCGTTATGCAAAGCTACTGCTAAAACTGTTTCGAAAGCATTTGCAAACATTTTCTATTTCATGTAGGGCATGTATTGAAAGTAATTTCCGACAATGGACCACAGTTTCGATCTGCTATATGGACACGTACGTTACGAGCTAGAAACATTTTTCCAATCTATATATCTAGGTATCATGCTTCTTCGAACCCTTGTGAACGATTAATGAAAGAAATTGGTAAACTGTGTAGAATATACTGCTATGAAAAACATATTGATTGGGACACACACATACTCTCATTCCTAGATGTAATTAATTCCATACCAAATGAATCTACTATGCTATCTCCGTCTGTTATACTGAAAAATGTTGAACCACCTAACAAAATTAAAGAATTAGTAACCTTTCCTACATCTCGTCGACTACGACACCATGAAATAATTGACATTGCGCTGAACAACATCAAAATGCCGCAGAGCCCCAGAGAAGACAGCGAAAACAGGTTTGTACACGCCGTGACTTTCATATTGGACAGAAGATATTAGTACACACACATTATTTATCTAATAGAGGAAAAAGTAGATGTAGTATAGTTGAGCTTCTATACGCAAGTCCATATTGAATTCGCAGCATTCCTCACCCCAATCTAGTACACGTCGAAACTCTGACAACCAGAAAAACCAAAGGGAATCACCATATCTCCAACATCAAACCCTTTATTGAATGAACATACTTTATGAATTATCACACTGTAATGTCATTTCCTGATTTTTTTTATACAACCACTTATGCAATTATATTCACATGAACACTTACTGAAGATTATTGTATTTTTTCTTGGCAAGTGCCCGGCAAGGTAAGGTTAGCATGTCGCTTTTTTTGTGATTACACTTTAGACTGTGCACATTTTTCCAGATAAACTTACACATTTTATGACCACTTATGCAATTGTATTTATGTGACTACTTACTTATGGTTATCGTCTTTATTCTTGGCATATGCCCGGCAAGGTAAGGTTAACAGGTCGCATTTCTTGTCGTTACACATCAGCCTGTGCACATTTTCCATTCTTCATGAATATATCATTGTTTTTGTGTTTTGTTTGTATGCACTATGAAATATTTAAGATATAACAAACACCAGTTGATTTTGACATTTTGCCTTATGATATCTCAACATCCCGACTATTTTACATAATTTTTTTTTTTTTTTTTGCTGCTACATTGTGATACTCTGTGTACATTTTTGCATCTGAACACTGTTTATGTTTTTGACATATTACGTTTTGTGTCATGCTATGCTGTATGCTCAATTATATCACTAGAAACCAGCTTTCATTCAATGGGTATATGATTTAAATGCAAGACATTAATCATTGTTCATCATTTTCAGAAAGAAATAACGTGTAAAAGAAATAAATTAAACAAACCACAGTTGATTGCTATAAAATGGGAATTTCACCTTCGGAATGAACGAAAGAAGATGCAATACCTTGTCATGAAGAGTAAATGAATCTGAATTAACAAGCATTAACAAGAATACACTATACACATCGTATGATAGCAGCCTTAACTAATTTTTTTCTTTCAGAATACGAGGCGATTGATGCAGGCTGTCAGACAGAACTACACAACTTAGTTTTAGTGATGAAATATGCTAGAAATAATGAACTCTATACTATGTATAGTTGTATAATGAAGTGACTTTTTGCAGATGATAATGAATGGTAATGAGTAATGATGAAGAATATAGTGATCTGGATAATGAAGTTTTTCTTTGCGGGTGATGATAGTAATGATATTGAAGTTTTTCTTTGCAGAAGAGGATAATGTTGAAGGTTATGCATTTATGCTATGTAGTTCTTTAAGTATTTGTTGCAGTTCGTTTTGACAGTATGTCTTATGTCGCATGGTATGATGACTGAAGGTTTTCGAAAGGACAGCTAGAGAACATATATATTTAATACACATTTCATTACCTGTTAATTCGAAGTTCACTACTTTTCAGCATAATATGCGTTTCTTCTTTCAGCTTAATAATCCATTTTGTATTTTTTGCAGGAGAAATTATTCATGGAATTAATATGCTGCAAGCACTTGGTCTTTAAAATTGCATTTTTTTTACCCATTTGTGTGTGTCATTCATGAATGTGATCACATATACTCTATTTGTTTCATAACCTCGCTACAGCTGACTCATGATGTATGACGTTACACATCTTCATTTGCAGCAATAAGTCAAAAGCAAATGTTATTGTGCCCCAGCAATTAATTATCGATCCCAACGCAATGCATTGCTAGCACAAACAAAAAAAAATGTATCACTAGTCCCAAATAATGATACCAATTTAAAAGAGTTTTGAGTAATACTGAATGATGTTTTCTAATCACAGACTTTGAGTAATAGTTACAGTATGTTACATATTAAATAGGTCATATGTCACTTGAATGATGAAAAATGTTTTCTAATATTCAATACTTGCTGACTAATGAATGCCACTGTTTCTTATATTTTAAATTTATATCATGTCACTTACATGCTATATATTAGCTCCTGTTTTGAATGATGACTTCTGATGGTTTGTAACTGGTCAATGAGTGCCAATGTTCTCTGTAAACAGATAAGTTATGAACATTATTCTGTAATACTTCATACATGGCACAGAAATGTTCAGTAACTGGGCGATGAGTGCCACTAATTAATCAAATCAGTTGTAAGACTAGTGTAATTATCAATGAAGACTGGCGTAAGACTTAATGTCCTTCGCCTTGTGACCTGATTACCAGAAATTACTGCAATATCCGTTTGTCCTGTATATCCTCATGATAATGGAGCACTATATTTGGTTTTTGTACTAATTCTACGTTGGTGTACCTTACAAAAACGTGGTGTTGACACGACATGCTGTCCACCACCTTGAGCGATGGAGATGTTATTATGGTGCCACTGTTTGGTGTACCCAATATACTACCAAAATGATAACATGGAGTATTACTACGACATTTCAGTGTCTTGGCTACACTGATTAATACTTCAGGGAAAATAACTTGAGATTGTCTCACTTGGTGTTGTGCTTCTGTAGAAAGATATGGACTTTCAGTGCAGCTTCGTGCAACCTAATGTGCTACAACCACGATGAAATCCTTCCCTTTCCTATCCTAGTGCCTGTAAAATAGTAAAAAAAAAAACTACAGTGCGTGTGCACTTTATGTCATTTGTTAATATGATTTGTACTCATTCCGTATACATTTTGTGATTTCCTGATATATTCTGAACAACAGTGCGTGTGCACTTTATGTTATTAGTTAATATGATTTGTACTCATTACGTATACATTTTGTGATTTCCTGATTTGTTCTGCACTACAGTGCGTGTGCACTTTATGTCGTTTGTTAATATGTTTTGTACTCATTGCGTATACATTTTGTCATTGCTTGATATGTCCTGTATTCAGTGCATGTGCACTATATATTATTTCATGTTCTGCACTTATATATATGTATGTAGTCTGTGATTGTAAACTTACTTAATTAGGAAAAATTAGTTGCTCATGACAAGACCAATTGACTCACCATCGCTGCCAAATTTTTGCCCCCCCAGTGGAGGGTTATGTAAGATGTATACGCTTCCACAATAGGCAAGACTTAGGAGAGTCTCTGACCAGAGAGCAGTATGTAGTTAGTTGCTGCTTGTCAGTAGTCGACAGCAGTAGTCTTCTGTAGTCTGCATGAGTCGGCAGTAGTCGGCGCGTGTCTGCGCTAGTCTGCATTCTGCTCTGGTCGGGACTCCGGAGGATGAGTATTATTGTAGAAGGTAAAGAAGCAGCCTTGCGCATATCTAGTAATGTATGTTAACTGTCATTCAATTTCTTTTAAAAAATGCCCCAATAATAAATTTTATAATATAAAGTAATTAAAAAAGGCATTCATTTCAATTTAAAGAATATGTCAAATGGATAATTATTCCTTTCACGAACCAAAAGCATATGCCAGCATTGCACGAAGCTGTGCCGAAATTTTTTATGTAAGAGCAGATATATTCGCAGTTTTTATTGAGGTAAGAACTTTTGCTTTTTTTATTCAGATTACAGGGCCGTGGCGCAGCGCTGCTGTCGTCCTAAAATGTACCTGGTTACTGAATTTTTTATTATTTTTGGTGTTTAGGAATTTTTCTGTTTCGAACTTAACATTAAATGGAAAAGAATTTTGTGGGTACATTAAATGTGAATGCATTTCTGCACAGAGATTATGAATGGGAACTAATTTTGTTCAGAGGTTACAATATTTAAAAATTCATTTAATTATTATTTCCGTGGGGAGGTGACGATGTTCCTTGACCACCCTTGAGTGCACTATAGGTCATATTACTGCGATCTTATTTGCAATCATAATTGTTTTTGTACACTGTGGATGATCTTCCACGTACGTAATGATGTTCAGTAATCGCTCCTTGGACAACGATTGTTCTTCACTGTGTTTCATTGGAGACGGGATTTGTGGATCTCTGTCCGACAAGGATGATGAATTACATGGGTCGACATCTGTTTCAATATAACGTTACGTCGATTATCCGGCAGTCGAGGCTGTATGACACAACACATTCTTCCGACTCATCTTGCAGTAACGCTAACATTCCGTCTGCAACTTATTTCTCACTCTGCAAAAGGCCTTGGGTTCCTTTCTGAAGAAGTGTCAACTTCGATAACTGTTGTTGTCGATGTAACGTTGTATTTGATTTGTCTATAGTTGCCATTACTCTACTTCGTATCAACACCATTAGCACTGTAGCACGTCAATTACGTTCCATAGCTCCTGCTGTCCTCACCACTGGATACTTCCAGTCCCGCCCCCTATTTCCATTAGTAACCAATATTGTGGTTGCATGGTAGACAATATGTGGGGCGTCGAATGCGTTAAACTTCAATGGCCTTTTGCGACCTCTCACTCAAGAGGTTCCTTCTAAATGATCACACTCAGCGCTATAGTGCCCTTCTAGCGGTCTCTAAGTATTTTAAATCGGCCAGTTTGGTCGAGAGTTCTGATAGTCGTCGACGTTATAGTGAATGACGTCACAAATGAGAAAGGGGGGACTGAGACGAAATGTGTTAGCACAGTACAGGGGACAGCGTCTGAGATTTTCGTTTGAGTCACTATGAAGGAGCGCCTCTTTGCGTTTCGCAATGAGATGGGACCTGCATATAGGTCATGGTACACAGAGGGCTTTGTGATTTAATTTCCTAGGCATTGCAAAGCTGTATCTGTGCACAGTTGCTGTATAACATCCAAGGTTGGACTCAGTAATATTTACCTAACTTGAATATTTATCGTGAGTTGTTATAGTGCATTCGTGTTGTGGTTTAGGCTCTCTATTTGGTCGTGCTTGTTTTCAGACCTGCAATTATGCAAGCATTTGATATCTCACTTATTGGTTGCCTCCACTGACTTATTTATTTGCCGCAAACATATATACGAGGCCTGTTCAGAAAGTAAGCTCCGATTGATTGCCAAATTGAAACCACAGTGAACATCAGAAATGTTTTACTTGTAACAATTAGTTACACCTTTCAGCTACTTCTCTACGTAGTCGCCGTTCTGACTTAGACTTTTGTCATAGCGTTGTACCAACTTTTCAATAGCCTCATCATAGAAGGCAGCCGCCAGTGCTTTCCGCCAATTCTCCACGCTGGCCTACACCTCGTTGTCTGTGTCAAAATGTTGTCTTCAAAGACAGCGGTTCATGTGACCAGAGATGAAACTCAGGGGGAGGCAATTGCGGACTGTATTGTGGGTAATCTCACATTTCCATTTGAAAACGATGCAGGAGCATCGTCATTGCCCCTGCAGAATGCGGCTGAGAATTGTCTTGAAGAAGAAACAGCACGACAGATATGTAATGTTAGCTGCATAGCTTCAGGCGAAATTTCTCACCAGGCCCTCGTACTTGGCGGCAGACACTATTTTCTAGACATCTTTACGCACTCACTGCGAGCTCAGAAATGAGAAGAGCGACGTGATGCTAACTGGGGTTATACTAGAGACACTACCCAACACATCTGTGCAAAGCTTTATCGGATTTTCATAGTCGTTTCCATTTCGCGACCGATCGGAGCTTACTTTCTGAACGCCCCTCGTATGTTCAGACTTAGACCCTAGTTATCTGGTAACCGTATTTCAAAATCGTTCCAGCCCTGAAATGATAATTTTGTGCAACTCATGTTTTGAAATGATGTGGATGATGAAGATCGCATGGAGTTATTGACCGAGAGACCCTATCTGGATTAATTCGGCCACCAACCACTGGTCTTTCTTTTCGACACCAGTTCGGCGACTTACGTGTCGATGAAAATGAGATTAAACGTTGATGAAGCACAAATGCTAATCCTGCGAGCGAAAAAATTCTCTGGCCTGGCCAGAAATCGAACCCAGGACCTCGGCATATAGAATTTTATGAACTGTGTGCTACAATGGAACTACTTTGCACCAATATAAGACCGCACCAATAGCCAGACGGGCTCAAGGTAGCCCATTCAGTTCACACATGCGAGCTTGCAAGCAAGTAATAGTCAAAAGAGTGTCGGGTTGGAAGTATCCACGGACTAACGTTATACAGATTCCCAGCAGTCAAACAAAACAGGAACTAAATCTAGATTCTTGTAAAGAAACTTCACCCTGTTCTCACAGGCTGTCAGAGCTATCTGAATATCTTCTGTTACCACTATTGGCTTTAATTATATAATGTGAGAAAATGGAAGACCACGCGGTCATGACTTATTGGCACCAGCCTACAACCATTTTGCATCACCAATAATTTCATTCAACCTCTGTAAGTGATTCCTAAGTTTAGTGCCGATACTAAAAGAAATAAATCCTCGTTATTAACATAACTTCTGTGTTTCAGAAGGTTCTCGGCCAAATAACACTGTGTGCACACGTTTTTTGCATTTTTATTTAGATTGTTGTTGTTATGGTTGCTGTAGCTTTATTTATCGATTGTCATTTTTTATTTTTAGTTCACTGTTGCTATTGAACTTTATATATTGTCATTTGGAGATAGTTTGCGGAACTGTAGGCTGGATATAGGAGCATCAAATGGAGACACTGGAACATTTCCGACATACTCTTCTGTTTGAGTTCAAAAGAGGGGCGGCAGCAGCAGAGCCAGCGAGACACATTTGTTCCGTGTATAGAGATAATGAGATTGGGAAGATCACGGCAAGGAAACGATTTGCTGGATGATCATTTTGACATTAGTGACTCTACTCGTTCAGGAAGACTTTCGTAGCTTAATGAAGATCATTTAAACGCGTTAATCCACAATGAGCCGCGTGAAGGTACCCGCGAGCAGGCAGATGAACAGTGATCATTTCAGCATCGTGCGACATTTGCATGCAATGGGGAAGCTTCAAAAATCATGTGTATGGGTACTACGTGCTCTAAGCCAAAGTCACAAAAACCATCGGCTGACCATAAGAGCGTCTCTGCTTGCTCGCCATCAGTTGGGTTGTAAACAACACCAGCAATTCCTGTCATGTATCGTTACTGGCGACGACCAATGTAATCTCTTTGCTAACATCAGGAAAGGAAAGGAAGTTCTGCACACATCCACATAATATAGTGTTACGCATCTGGTGGAACAACGACGGTGTGGTGTACTACGAGGTGTAACTGCTGCTACGAGGTGTAACTGTCACTGGTGACATTTATTGTCAATAACTGAGAGTAAAGCTTCTCCACGACAACGCCCATTCGCATTCTGCCAGACTGACTGACGACACTATACATGATTTGGGTTGGGAAGTCATTCCGCAACAACCTTATTCAACTGATCCTGCGCACTCAGAATTTTTTAACTTTTCCGCTCTGTGTCGCACAACCTTCAAGGAACTTCCTTTGCAGATGAAAGCGGACTCCGAACGTGGCTCGTCGAATTCTTCCGTTCAAAACTATGTGATTTCTACAATTGTGAAACTGAAGAGTCAGTACAGCGTTGGAAGTCTGTTGTAAATAGTTAATAAGAATATGTTATTCGTGACTAAAGTCACTGTTAAGTGTATATGTTGAGTCATTAAATTCATGGGAAAAGTTTTCGAACTTATGCATCAACACAAATCATTAATCCTAGAACAGGGTCAAGTTGTCTGTCTTGAGAAGTCACATTCAAATTTGAAAGTCTTCTTTTTATTCATTTAGTGGGGTCGATCAGTTGCTGTCACCTGCTTGTGATATCTCTTTTGTAGTATTCTGTGGCTGTTGCTGGACATTCAAACGTGTAAAGTGTCTGGGCCAAGGAAAGTTATTTCGTTCTTCAAACATTGACAGTTTTTACAATAGGACACATTTCGCAACGAAATCCTTTTCAACATTAATAATTCTGCAAAAATATGTACGTACGTCTGCACAACTTTACCCTACCTCAGAGAAGGAGCAGTATTACAATGCTGTGCTATCGAAGTGCATAGTATAGCTACTGACAACAACCACTAGCCTATAATGCAATACTATGCACCTCTGTAATTAGAGTTTACTCCGAAGGTTCTGTGCCTGAAATAATTTCCCTACTAGACCGTCACGTACTATAACATTAACTTGCCTATTCATGTACCTTCATCAGTTGACATAGTATGCGACAGATGTTTAAGAATAAGAGAAACATTTTTATATGAGATCGGAGAAGCAGTGCTGAGATTTATGATGTATTTTTGTTTTTATTTATTGTATTTTACCAATTTGGTGAGGAAACTGTGTTTTCCAACGCTATATGATACTTTCAGCAGAAAATCCATCTGTTCCAAGTTATAAATCAACAACTATCGAATAAAACCTGAACTAAACTTTAAGTGCTTCAGTTTTTCTGTAAATACTTTTTACTCTGAAGCAGCAGACGGGCAGATGTATATGTAGAACCAAAATGGTCGGTAGGTTACCCTGTCCTTAATATACTGATGAGTCAAAACATTATGACCACTTGCCTCAGCGAGGTTGGTTGCTTCCTGGTGGTGTTCTGGGCACGTGACGCAGTACGGGAAGAATTTATGTGGAAGAAAGATGAAAGGGCAGTCATTATAACGAGAATACAGGCCGCAAGTCCGGAAATCCCATAACATAAGCGGCATAGACATGGGGCACTTCGTTGTGACGCTACGGCTGAAGACGAGAATTTCTGAAACGACGAAGCTGGTCACCTGTTGGCTTTCCAGTGTCGTTAGAATCTGTGGAAAGAGTTCGAAGGAAGGTGAAATAACGAGTAGGTCCTATAGTATTAGATGACCACATCACATCACATCGCAAAACGTAGAGGACAGTGGATCCCCGACTGTATATTTCAGGATATACAGCGATCCGTGGCAGATGTGAGGACAGACTAAAATGCTGGTGCAGGCACACGTGTTTTGGAGCACCCCATTCAACGGCCAGTGTTACACATGGAGCTACACATCACAATACCCCTATGTGTTCCCGTATTGATCCAACTATCAGTGTATAGTCAGTGCGGTGCGAACGGCATCGCTGAGTTTTCACCGGGTGTGTCGCCTGTCGAACGAATCGCATTTCTTGTTACACCAGGTCGATGGTGGGCTCCTTGCAAACCGTTAATCAGGAGAATGGCTGCACGAAACATACACCACCAAACAGATTCAGAACGGTGAGGACAGAATTATGCATGGAGTACACTGTGGTGGTGTCATGGAATCTGTGATTAATACCTCACTATAATAGTTGGGATGATTTTAAAGAAAAACACATGGAAGATTGATCCACATCTTTCGCCATTTGTTGTTTCGTAGAATACACTTTATTCCTTAAAAACAATATCATCATTAAAATGAAAATAACTTGTTTAAAGAATAACAACGCTAGTAGTCATTCAAAAAAATTTGAACAGTCATAGTTCATTAATAACAAATTTTGACAATTTCTACCTTTAAGAGCAGGGGTTGAAACCAGCAGTACACAGTCCCCAAATGCAAGCCAGGAGTCATACAAAATAGGCGTCCCTGCAAGCGTGTTCACCAAACTGAATTTTATCATAAAATGATTTACAACGACTGCCACTAAATATACTAACAATTCCCAAGCATGGGCGACACGCTACACAAGTGTACAACAACCATTCAAAATACAGAAAGGATAACAAGTCAAACCAATGACTGTGGCTGTTGGAAAGCCTTTAATAGTGTATAAGCCTTAATAAAATTAGCTTAAGAAACAAAAGTACACAATCCCTCAAAAAACAAGCTGGTAATGCATACAACTTCAATGTGACTCCAGAGTTGTGCACACTAGCAGAAACCTTGACGATGACACTTAAATAGATTATAAAACGTCCCCTTAGAAAATTTACTGACACACAATAATTTTGCACAGCGCAATCTGACTCTCAAAAATCCCTACAAAAGAATGGCCCTGACTAACATTAACCCATACGTTTCACAAATCACTTACCTCATAAAAATCTTGGTTACTCGAACTACTGCAATACAGCGAGCGCCACTACTGCAAGCTAAATAAAAGATTCAAACTACGGAAGGCACTAACTACTGACAGGCACAGTTAGCAAATGATAGATTTTAATAGAGAACAAACAATGTATTTACCTTAATAGTCATCAAAAGTCATAATATATATAGCAGTTCATGACATCCAGTCTTACAAATTTCAAAATTCCGCCATTTCTCTCCCCACATCCACCACTGCTGGCGGCTCACCTCCAACTGCGCAACGCTATGCACTGTTAACAGCCAACTGCCCACCAGTACAATGGCCAACAACAATGCAAACCAGCCACAGACTGCACACAGCACAGCCAGTGATTTTCATACATAGCGCTACGTGGCGTTACCAATATAAAAACCTAAACAGCCTACTTACATAGCCCCCATGCTCCCCACAAAAAATTTTACAAATGGTTTTGGGCAGTGGCCAATACAGATTTGAAAAATTTTTTCATAATTACGATAACAAAGAAATCAGATGCACACACTTATCGATACAATGTTGGTCAAAAGCTAAAATTTTATCACAGTCCATAAAGACAGTCCTGATCTTTCATCATAGTAAAATTGGAGTGTATTTCTCAAAGTCTGAGCAGTAAAAGAAAATGCACACGGAAGTAGTCGATTTCCATGCAGTCTTGAAGAAGCAGTGTTGTCCTTCCAACGGAAAGACAGTGGTGACTCTTGACATGCAGACAGGTAATGGGCCACAACAGAGCAAACCCACAGCAGAGTCAGTCGAAGTTTTGAAGAATATTGGTAGGTAGGTCATCACAGAGCAGACCCACTGTAGTCCTAGTACAGGTTAAGGTATTGGTGGGTCACCAGAGGTGCCGACCCACTGCAGTCCTTGTAGAAATAATGGTATTGGTGGGCCATCAAAGATGCAGATCCACTGTAGTCCTTGTAGAGGCGGCCAGCAGCCATCTGTTGCGACTGTGCAGGTGCACAATCACCATCGAAGAGTCTTGCGGAGAATATAGCAAGTCCATAAACCATCACTTGTGCACTCACAAAGTTTTTGGCAGTGTCCTGAGAAGTCTTGCAGACAATATAGCAAGTCCATAAACCACCACTTGTGCACTGACAAAGTTTTTGGAATTGTCCTTAGAACCAGCAATGCTGTTAATCAGTCCCTTTCTGAGTTATTAACACACGTCCAAACACTAACAGTCCTCATTTTTTCACATATTGTGCATATACTATGACCAACAGAAATAGATGCTTACAAGTTACTTAATTTGCTGAACTGGTGTCCATTACAATTTTATAACATGAGAATACAATTACAAAGATACAGAAAACATCATTAAAAAACATAACAATACAGATAACATTAGTTATACAGGCTTTACAAAAGAATAGAAATAAATATATAAATCAGTGTTACAGGAATTGTGACATAAGTAAATACATAAAAGATCAGAATAACTTTTGAAACATCAACTTCACACATGAGCATTAAAACAAAACAGAATAAATAATGTCTAAGCATCTTTACAAGGTAAACAACATATTATCAGAAAAATTCTACAACTTAAAACTTAATAGCTAAACACATACAGACAGGAAAAACACAAATTCACATAGTGTAATAACACAAAAATACAGGACGAGGTTTGTTTTCAGTGTGACATTTGGTACTGCAGTCCACCCCAAAACTTCATTCCATATATCTTTCCTCTTATTTCAACATTTGTTTCCACCAAAAGAATCCTATCCAAGCATGCTTCCTGTGTTTATATGTTCTCATTTTTCTTACCTCATTATTTATTTTCCTTTATCTTACCCCATCATTTACTTCCAAGAAAATCCTACCTAAACCTGTTGACTCTAAACCCAACTTTTTTGTTCATACCCTCTTTCAAAATCCTTTTTTGGCCAATGCTTCTCAACGCATTTCTTTCCATTCATCACAACTCGTTCTCTTATATAGCCTACCCCATCTTAAGCTAACTTAAATCTACTGAGCTCAGATGCTAAACTAAGGGACGAGGCAATGCAGCAGGACAAAACAATTAACACAAACAGCAATGACAAAAAATGCAAATTGGCAGAGCAAGCAGCAGTTAATCTAAATGAATGGAGAAAATGCAACATTACAACTAATATGAGCCAATGTTGCAGCAACAAGAAAAATAAATCAGTAGTAAAACTGGCTTAACAGAGTAATACAAAGCGAAATTCAGTAGCACTATGCCTGGCACACAGCAGCAGCAAATGCAGTAACTTATACCTAAACATGACAAAGCTCAAGCAGAAAAAATAGTACACTAAAGACAACAATGCAGACAATGGAATTGTCTTTTCTCATCTTAATGTCTATGTAATTAAACTGGTACACCACAACTTATTCTACCAAAAATATTACCAAGTACTTGAAAAGTAAATTATGTATGCAGTTACTGTTATTAGCCCCTTCTTACTGTTCTTTCATTTTCAAGTGCTCCCTTTCTTTTTTTTTTTTTTTTTTTTTTGAAGAATGTGGATCATAAAATGATTGTCTAACACATTTGTTGACAGAAAGTGTTCACATTAGCAAATGCATTTAATTTAATTTTATAAAAGCAATGGTGCAACACACCTGGAAAACAGATATCAAATAAAATAAGCAACAATGTACAAAGTAAAGCATAAAATAAAGATTCAGTAGTCATGAAGCATTTCATAGGTTAGTAGAAATTCTCTCAAATGTCGTAGAAAGACACTTGTCATAATCAGGTGTGCAGATGTACGAATATTTCCCATCAGTTCATAAGCATTTCAGTAAGTAGCACAAAGTATGAGTAATCATATGTTTTCAAGTAATGAGCGTGTCATATTTCCGATGCTTTCTACAAAGGAATGTCAATAGCGAGGTTAATGGTCTCTTTCTTTCTCCACCTGTGCCTCTGAAAGGCACACACTAATGGCTTTTTCCCAGGCGATAATCACGAAGCTGGGTGCCCTCCATGCATTACGTGAAGGTCACTTAACTCTACTACCGAAATATCTACGACAGCAGTTTGCGCTACAGTGACAGTCTGATATAAAAAATTTCTCAGGTCGAGAATTTACGTTACAAATGCGTAGAAACAAAATGCTGTAAATAGAACAGTGTCCAAATAATTTTCAGTGGCATTGTGATACATTCACACATGTACACACATTTCATAATTCTAAAGTACGATTCTTGGTTTCCAACATCCTTTTCCACAAATCAGTCCCCCTAACCACTACTCATTATTCCTTACCTTTTTATAAATATACATATTCGTCGACACTTCTTCAATATTTCATCATAAGAAATACTTAGCATAATCAAATTCCTCATATATGGTAGCATCATTTTATTGATCATAAACATACCTCAATGGCATAATACATATCGTCATCATAGTAATATCATAACATCACAGTCGATTCTCAAAATCGTCGTAGCTTCCTCCAGTAATTTCAAAACCTAAAAAAATTCTCTGCTCATTTCAATAGTGTCATCTACCTCAAACGTACTTTAAAATCATGATCCCATACCAAATACATCATTCTAAGCTCTCATAGTATCACAATGGTTCCGAAAAAATATGAACAGTTCACAAAGTACAAACAACATACAATTTCGTAAGTGTGAAGTTATCCAACAGTGTAATTACGTAAACGTCTGTCACTGATGTAGTAAAATAAATGTTTGTTTCTCCCAGTTAAATGATCAGACAGCTGTGTAATTTATGTGTTAGAGAAATATGGTACCGATGTGTAAAGTTGTATAAGCAAATACCGTATTACCTAGGGCTACTTGTGCTTGCCAGACACATGGTACACAAAGCAAGAGTGTACCCCCTGAGGATTAATGTAATTATACCCTCAGGTGTTACAGATTACAGCAATGGTATGAAATGTATCACGGAAAAGTTTCTTTGTAATTCAAAAATCTTAAAAATAAACGCTTTAAGTACAAAATTAATCACTCAAATGCGTGACCTGTAGCGCTAAATGTGCGTCTTGCTGTAAGATAATTCTGTGGAAGTGTCGTAGTTATCGTCCTCTGAAGTTCTGCTGAAGTCAATGTACTTACCTCATCATAAACGAAAGTGAAATGCTTTGTGTATACACATCGTAGCTATTACGTACCTTGCCGTGATCAAGAAAGTACTATAATGTGACGTATTGTTGTGCTACGAAAAAGGCTGTCTCATTAAAGCTATACCACAAAAGTTACTACTAAAACATGTTTTACTTTCCAGAATAATACAGAAAAACTGTGCAGATATAAAACAGATACACCACAAAAGCAACAATGTAAATAGTGTCACATATTAATAGCGTCATGATATAATCTTGTAGCTATCAAAGAAACCAAATGCTAAGTCATCTTTAATCTCACCAAATGTACTTCAAATAAAGAGTATCTTTTCAAGTAAACCAAAATGTTGCAATAAAATCTCATTAGCAATATAAGTTCTACGTATGTAAGCCTGATAGTGGTTACGCAATCGTGCAACTTGTTGCAAGAATGTACAACACTGTGTCGTCTGTTCACTATAACAATGCAATCGTAATTACTATCTAAATAAGTTGCCCAGGTTCTTGACTGGATATTTAACTTCAAACATTGTTGCATGGTAACAGTTTCTTAAGTCTGACAAAACATACTAGAAATGTGAAGCGAAAAGTTTTATAGCAAAGACAAAGTTAAAAAGCAGATTGTCTTTCAACAAACGGTTTTACATGTGAAATGTGGTGTAAAGCTTTACCCTTCCTAGTACGCAGAGTTTCAACTTCAACGCAATCATCATGTGGTATACGTCGGATTCTGTAAGGTCCATTCTAAACTAGAAAGAATTTGTGACTGAAGTGTTTCTTCTTATGTGACAATGAATGAGCTTTAATGAGAACTTTGTGACCAATATATAATTTCCTTGCATTTGCTTTACCGTGTAGTTCTCTCCTTTTGTCTGCTACAGATTTTACATTTTTAATAGCCAAATCAATTATGTCTTTGTGTCGAAGTTCACGTGTATTCGGGAAAGGTACAAGCTCTCTGTTTCTGTTCGGTGGTTCTTCATTCTTCAGTACAAGAGTAGGTGGTAAAGCAGTGGAGACATGAGGCATTTCATTCAGCACATTTTGAAATAAGTGTAAATATCTGTCCCAATGCTGATGCTTTCTGTGACAATAAAGTCTGCAAAGCTTATTGATTTCTTTCATAATCCGTTCAGATGGGTTACAATGTGGTGAGTACAATGAAATAAAAACAGGTTTGATTTTATGGTTCTGAAGCATGCGTGACCAAACAGCAGATCTGAATTGCGGTCCGTTATCTGAAATGACGTTAGCAACGTGGACAACTTCACGTAAGAAATTTTTAACAAAGGCGTGGGATACAGATCGTCCAGAGGATCTATGTGACGGAGTGAAAGAAACAAATTTTGAAGTAAGTTCAACAGCGACTAGAACGTACGAAAATCCATTCGATGTTCTGACAAGGGGTCCCAAGAGATCAACAGCAGCAAATTCTTTTAATTTAGAAGGAATGATAGGAAACAACGGAGCACGATGTGAGATAGTAGATGGTTTCGCCTTTTGACAAAGTTTACAAATAGACAAGACTCTCCGAATTCTCTTTTCCATATTGTTAAAATAACAAGTCGTCCGAAGAATATGATAACATTTTCGTGGACCGAAATGTGCGTGGCTGAAATGAATGTACCAAATGAGCTTATTAACAAAATCATCTGGAATGCAACGTACCCATAGCTTGTCATCAACAGTGCAGCGTTTGAACAGTATGTTGTTTCTAACCAGATAATAATGCCGAATATGTGTGTGTGTCTTTTCATGCCATTTACTTTTGATGTCTTTCCAAATCGGATCTTTATCTTGTTCATGAGCAATGTCCTTTAAAGACGTGGTGATGAAGTTTTCAAAGGCGACTTTCTGAATGTAAAGAATACTGAAATTTTTCTCGAGGTTGCCTTCTGTGTTACTTTTCTCAAGACCAGCCGGTGCGCGTGACAGTGCGTCCGCAACAATGTTCTCATTGCCGGGAATGTAGGCTATTGTGAAGTGGAATTCTTGCAGAAACAGTGCCTAACCTTTTAACCTGCCATGATTTAATTTTGAAGATATAAGAAATTGTAATGCACGATGATCACTGTATACTTTTACGTGCTTACCAGAAAGAAAGAAACGGAATTTGTTAAAAGCCCAAACGATACCTAAAGCTTCTAATTCAGTAACAGAATAATTTTTTTCAGATTTTGTTAGCACTCGGCTAGCAAAAGCAATGGTTTTCTGAACAGTAGTGCCATTTTCTATGGCTTCTTGAAATAAATGGGCATCAAGAGCGACTTAGAAGAATCCGTGCTAAGGCAGAAAACTTGTGACAGATCTGGATGAGCTAGTATTGGCGCGTTAAGTAGCGATTCTTTCAAAGAATTGAATTCCAACTGTGCTTGTTCGTCCCATTTCCCAATAGTATTTTTTCCAGTGAGAGAACAAAGTTTTGGTGAAACTAGAATTTGCATATTCAGAAAACGACGGTAACAATTTACGAGACCTAGAAAACTGCGGACTTGTTTTCTTGTCATGGAACTGGAATGGCTCTGATTGCTTCTAACTTTTCAGGATCCGACTGAATGCCTTCAGAAGAAATAATATGTCCCAAAAACTTTACCTTTGTCCTACCAAATTCAGACTTTACCAAGTTAACTGTAATTCCATATTCTGCAAAAATATGTAACACGCTATTGAGGATGCGATTGTGTTGTTCCCATGAGGCTTCTGCTATCAGAATATCGTCCACATATAAGGTGATGTGACGTTTTACGAACTCAGGTAATATGGAATTTAGCCCGCGAATGAATACTGCCGAAGAAATGTTGAAACCAAAAGGAAGTTTCCGAAACTGATAAAAAGCGCCGAAACAAAGGAAAGCTGGGTATTTTCTACATTCTGGGTGAAGTTCGATCTGATAAAAGCTGAATCTGAGATCAATAGAAGACAACACTTTTACACCATTAAAATTTTGAAGAAGTTCACCCAACGTTTGCGGCCTGTCTGTTTCAGGAATAATGATAGTATTGATTTGTCTCGAATCTAAGACAAGCCCGATCGATCCATTTTTTTTCTCAACAACATGTAATGGATTGTTGTATGAGCTTACTGCAGGCTCAATAATGCCCTCGTCAAGCATAGATTGTATTTCTGTTCTAACACGGTCCCTATAATGTGCCGGAATTACGTATGGTCTAACACAAAATTTAGTATGTTCACGAGCACGAAATTGGTATTGAAATCCCTTGATTGTTCCTGTTTTGTGAGTAAATACTGTGGAATGTGCTTGTAAAATCTTAAAAAGGTCTTGCCCATCAGTGTCATTACAATTCTCAATTGTTTGAATTTTATTCTGAATTAACTCATTAGTATCAAATGCGCCATCGATATCATCCCTGTCAGTACTTGCAGAGTGATTGTTAGTGGCACGTTCCGTCGAAAATTCCATGCTGTTGTCTAACAGGAGGTAAAGCCGATTAATTTCTTCATCATGGTTTGAGAACCAATCTTCAAATTTCAAAGCTATTCACTTACCTTCTTTCTCTAAACTTATTTCAGCATCGTGAAAGTTTAAGATTGCTTGGTATTCATTAAAAAAGTGTACTCCCAATATAATTTCCGTCGACAATAATGGGACGATAAGAGAGTTCATAGAGAAGCTGTTGCTTTGGCAACAGAATTCTAAGTTGGTTTGTTGGCGTACATCTACACTTTTTTCAAAGATTGCACCTTGTAATTTAATCCTACGTAACGGAAGTGTGGGGCAATCGTTCGATTTGTTGCATTTGCTAAAGACTGTTTCACTAATTACTGAAATGGGACTGCCAGAGTAAAGTACTACCGCAAATTTTATGTCATTTACTGTAATGTGAACCACAGGATATGCAATGTTGTTATGTTTTACGTCGTGTTCCTGGAGTAATATGTCCCTAATGTCTTCCATTTTTACGTAATTGCTAGCTACGGCAGCTGTGTCGTCAGTTACATAAGTGCGTTTTGTGGCTGCCAGCGGTATGAATCATTGCCTATTGCCTCTTCGATGGCGCGCGTCGTTATTGGGATTTGGAGACCTAACTTTTATAAATTCATCTTGTCGAGAGGGCCCTGCCCTGTTGTAATCCCGCTAGTTCTGATGCAATTCAGGTCTGTCGTTACGATTTTATCGTCTGTCGTCATGTCGGTAGATTCCATAGTTTCTTTCTTGTCGGTCACATGGTGGAGAATTTCTCCCAGAATCGTAACTACGCGCTGGACCGTTACGTCTAAAGTTATTCTGTGTCCCTTGATAATAATTATTTTGGTTCCCATATTGTCTGTTTCTCTGATTGTCTCTGTGATAGTCACTACCACGGAGAGGTGATCTTTCCTGTAATTATTACTAGTCTGCCAACGTTTGTCATACGGGTGGTGTCTGTTTTGGTCACGATTTGTGTTGTGAGAATAGCCTTATCATGTCCAGCTATTATTTCTTTCATCGCTGAATTGCGACGGATGTGACCTGTAATTGTTTTGTTCCCGTTTTCGCGTTCCGCGATTGTCAGTGTCAACTTCCAATTCTTGTAAGAGTCCCTGAAAAGCATCAATGTCGTCTTTGTAACGTCCTGCCAAAATAATCTGTCGCAAATGTTCAGGTAATTTGATTAAGCAAATGCAGATGTGTTCTCAGGGGCTATATGGGTTTGACAGGTACTGAATTATTGTGCAACATGCCTTCAAAATATTTCACAAGACTGTAAAATTCAGATTGTTCGAAAAGTTTCATCATTATGATGCTGTGTTTTACTCGGTCTTGTGTAGCTTGAGACCAATATGCTGAGAGGAAGGCATGATAAAAATCTCCTTCACTGTGGCAATCGCGATTGACCGATCGCATTCTTACAGCTGGTTCATTCTCTAAATAGCCACACATAAATTCTAATCTGTGCTCTAATGACCAGTTGACAGGAAAACAATGAGAGAATTATGGAGGCATGCTTGTGGACGAATGTCGTTGCCAGAATTTTTAAATGTTTTGAATTTACGTGTAGTAATGAACAGCTTATAGTCTAAATCATCATGTCGGCGAGTCGCATGTCGGTCATTGTTACGTCGTTTCGGCGGTTCCATCTCAAAATTGGGTGTACCTTGCCAATTTATTTCATAATTTCCGAAGTGCCCTGAGTTATTATTTTGTGGCTGTTCCGTATTTCTATGTCCCTCTTCCTGTATTGGAGCGCGAGTGGCCTCTAAAATGTGTAATTCCTGTATTACCTGTGTCAACTGATCTTGTACTTCCCGGATTTCTCTTTGGTGTTGCGTATTAAATTGATTCTGATTTTGTTTGAATTTCCTAATTTGCTCACACTCTTCTGTGTCATTAAAGACTACCGGTTTTGTGTCATTCTGATTATCATCTACCTTCGTAGATAAATTATTTAGCTGATCCGAAAGTTCAACTTATTTCTCTGATTATGAACTAATTTCCTCCATGTGTCTTTCTGAACATATTTTCAGAGTATCTTCTGTGTCCTTTAAGTTTTCCTGAGTTTTTGCAAGTTGCGTACCCGAATCGGTAGATGCAACTGAGTCAATTTTAGCTTGCAAGGTGTCGTGATTTTCATTAACTATAGTTTGCAGTTCCTTTATGGCTGCTTCGTGATTCTGTAATGCATTTCCATGACGCGAAAAAATAGTTTGTAAATGCTCATAAATTTGTGTTTTTACGTCATTACAGACTTTTTGACATTTCGATTCGATTTTATGTAACTCAGTAGTTAAATCTTCACGTGTTTGTTTAAGTGTGGTGTCTAACCTTTGAAGATTTTGTTCCATTGCGTCTAAATGTAGCTGTGTTTGTCTCTGGTGTTGTTCCATTGTGTCTAACTTTTGAAGATTTTGTTACATTGTGTGTAACTTTTGAAGATTTTGTCCCATTTGTTTCTGATTTTGTTCAAGCGTTGTGTCTAACTTTTGAAGATTTTGTTTCATTATGCCTAACTTTTGTAGCCTTTGTCCCATTTGTTGCATTAACTGTAATAACAATGCACTGGTGTCTGAAACATGTTCCTCAGTGCTTTTCGGCAGTGAAGTTGCACCGGCAACATTCACATTTTGACAAGCAGAAAATGTGTGTTGATTTATTTGAGAAAACGCTGAGGACCCAAAACCTGAATCTACAGTATTTGCAAAATTGTGTCCTGCCATTCCCGATTCCTGAGGCGGGCGGTTGCCGACCGATCGATCGATAATGCTTCCCTGTTCACTAATTGTTTCACTGTCTACACCATTGTTTGCCGCCCGCTCCATTTCCCTATGCACAGTTACCAAATTACTACTTTGAACAAAAGTTAATTCATTACACGGTGGTGCTAACACACTGCTCTCTTCTTCACTGTCATTTCTCAGTTTACTTTGGAGCCTAGTATTACGTTTTTCACACGCCCTTATTGTCACAATATGTCACACGACAACACAGAAAAGCACAATTTGAAGAGCAAAATAAGAAAACACATAAACATAGCATTGAAAATGATATCTCGTTAATTGCAAGCGCAGCTGCGAAATACCTGGTGCAAATCTACATGCATGCCGCAGCTGTCTTACTGTACAAGAATGAAAAACTACAACTACAAAGGAAATTCTCTCTACAATTATGCACTAGCAATAAACAAAAGCTACACTAATTACACGAACAACAAGAAAAATCAGAAGATTCCAGTGAGGTATCCTCGGCTAAGGGTCAACATGTAAGACGTCCCCTTAGAAAAATTACTGACACACAATATTTTTTTGCGCAACGCAATCTGACTTTCAAACATCCCTACAAAAGAATGGCCCTGACTAACATTAACCTATACGTTTCACAACTCACTTACCTCACAAAAATCTTGGTTACTCGAACTACTGCAATACAGCTAGCGCCACTACTGCAAGCTAAACAAAAGATTCAAACTACGGAAGACGCTAACTACTGATAGGCATAGTTAGCAAATGAAAGATTTTAATAGAGAACAAACAATGTATTTACCTTAATAGTCATCAAAAGTCATAATATATATATAGCAGTTCATGGCATCCAGTCTTACAAATTTCAAAATTCCGCCATTTCTCGCCCCACATCCACCACTGCTGGCGGTTCACCTCCAACTGCGCAACGCTACGCGCTGTTAACAGCCAACTGCCCAACACTACAATGGCCAACAACAATGCAAACCAGCCACAGACTGCACACAGCACAGCCAGTGATTTTCATATATAGCGCTACGTGGCGTTACCAATATAAAAACCTAAACAGCCTACTTACAAGATCTACAACTGCCCAAAATACAAAATAAGCTAGGAGCCAACCCAGACGTCGGGTGAGGACGGAAGTGCCACTACAGCAGGAAGAAAACCCGTTTCTGCTCTGGAGCCAGGGTACAGGAACGCGTCATCCCTGCCAAAGCCCCGCTGCCAACACACATCACTAATCTGCGGAAACAAAGCAACAGACAAGAATGGCTAAGATGTACGAAATTTTAACTTATAGGGGACGCGACTACATATACATGCTTAGTATTCCTTAAACTACTTGTAAATTAGAAGACGATATATCAGCGCTTGCTGATGCAATGACTAAGACATACTCATCTGCAAAGGGTGCCTTGCCTCTGGCAGAGATTATTTTACAAATTTAATTACGTCGGGTCAGTTTATCGGAGGGACTGCTAGTAGGCTTACATGAAACATGGTTTGGACCAACAGATTACTATGTTACGCTGATAAAAATACACATAATCAATCGGAGATGCGTTAATGTAATAGGCCCGGTTCTACATTAACACTGACATATCCTAATAGTATCAAGATTTTTTTTTCATGAGTCTTCTGACTGGTTTGATGCGGCCCGCAACGATTTCCTCTCCTCTGATAACCTCTTCATCTCAGAGTAGCACTTGCAACCTTCCTCCTCAATTATCCGCTAGATGTATTCCAATCTCCGTCTTCGTCTACAGTTTTTGACCTCTCCAGGTCCCTCTAGTACCATGGAAGTCATTCCATAATGCCTTAACAGATGTCTTATCATCCTGTCAATTCTCCTTTTCAGTGTTTTCCACACGTTCCTTTCCTCTCCGTACTGCGCAGAACCTCCTCATTCCTTACCTTATCAGTCTACCTAATTTTCAACATTCGTCTGTAACACCATATCTCAATTGCTTCGATTCACATCTGTTCCAGTTTTCACACAGTCTGTGTTTCACTACAATATAATGCTGTACTCCAGACGTACATTCTCAGAAACGTCTTCCTCAGATTACGGCCGATATTTCATTTTGGTAGACTTCTCTTGGGCAGGAATGCCCTTTTTTTCATTTCTAGTCAAATTTTGATGTCCTTCTTGTTCCGTACGTCATTGGTTATATTACTGCCTAGGTGGCAGAACCCTTAGATTCATCTATTTCGTGACGATCAATCCTAATGTTGAGTTTCTCATTGTTCTCTTTATACTACTTCTAATTACCTTCGTAATTCTTCGATTTACTCTCAGTCCATTCTGTGTACTCATTAATCTGTCCATTCCGTTCAGCAGATCATGTAATTCTCCTTCACTTTCACTCAGTATAGCAATGTCATCAGCGAATCGTATCGTTGTCATCCTTTCGCCTTGAATTTTAATTCCACTCCTGAACCTTCCTTTTATGTATATCATAGCTTCCTCGATGTACAGATTGAACAGTAGAGGTGAAAACCTACATCCTTGTCATGCCCCCGTCTTAATACGATCACTTATTTCTTGGTCGTCCACTCTTATTATTCGTTCTTGGCTGTTGTACATATCGTCTCTCCCTATAGCTTACCCCTACTTGTTTTCAGAATTTCGAACACCTTGTACTATTTTATATTGTCGAACGCTTTTTCCAGGTCGATAAATCCTATGAATGTGTATTGGTTTTTCTTTAGTCTTGCTTCCATTATTAACCGCAACTTCAGAATTGCCCTTACCTTTCCTAAAGTTATCTAGCGCGTTCTCAATTTTCTTTTCCATTCTTCTGTATATTATTCTTGTAAGTAAATGGGATGCATGAGCTGTTAATCTGATTGTGCGATAATTGTTGCACTTGTCAGCTCTTGACGTCTTTGAAACTGTGTGAATGGTGCTTATCCTAAAATAACATCAGACAGATCTTCCCCCTAATAGAGGCTTTAAATGTATTCTTTCCACCTGTCCGGTCTCTCCTTTGCATTTGACAGTGGAATTCCCGTTAAACTTTTAATGTTATAAACCCTGCTTTTTATGTCACCGAAGGTTGTTTTGACTTTCCAGTATGCTGAGTCAGTCCATCCGACAATCATTTCTCTTTCGATGGCTTCACATTTGCCCTGCAGCCATTTCGACTTAGATTCCCTGCACTTCCTATTTATTTCATTCGTCAGTGACTTGTATTTCTGTATTACTAAGTGTCCTGGAACATTTTTGTGCTTCCTCCTCTCATCCATCAACTGAAGTATTTCTTCCGTTAACCACGGTTTCTTCGCACTTACCTTCTTACTGTGTTTTCCTTCCCAACTTCTGTGGTGGCCCTTTTAAGAAATGTCCATTCCTCTTCAACCGTACAACCTACAGAGCTATTCCTTATTTCTGTATCTGTAGCCTTACAGAACTTCAAGCATATCTCGTCATTCCTTAGTACTCCCGTATCCCATTTTTCGTATAAAGTACCGAAAGCATAATAAAAAACACACTTATCTTCATTCAGGCATGAAGGAGCCGTGACTTCCAGGATTTCAAACCGGGCTCTTATTGCCTCCTGTCCGTACAGGTGGGCTTCGATGTGCCGTAAAATTTAGAGTAAGCGGGAACTTGCCGATCAGGTCCCCCGTAGCGCCCTCTGCTTTTCCCACAACTCACTGCTACCAAATCTTAAGCGAGCCATCAAGGTTTGCCTCCATCCGACTTCAATAGTCGCGACTTCTGGAGGCCCTTAACGGACAGATGGAGTCCCTCAAAAGCAACAACTTGCAGTCACGTGCCCTCCAGCTGACTTTAACACACCCACCAAATCAGCCACACACGTCTCGATCAAAGACTCTAGCTAGCGACTTGCGATCAGATCGATATCGACAACGCAAGTAGTTAGTGGCATCAGCGGAGTGGCACGCCGCCAAAATTAAAGCCGCCACGGCTCAGTGGTGATAATCGAAGGTATCTTGACAGCAGTGGACTACATGAACATTATTGCAGACCACCTGCTTCACTTATTCTTGAAGTCTCTTCCTATAGCGATGACATCTTCCAGCAGGAAAACTGTCCTTGTGGCAAGGTCATAATCGTGCTACAGTTGTTTGAGGGGCATTATATTGAATTCACATTTATGTCTTAGCCAGCAAATGTACCTGATCTGTTCCCACAAACACATATCGTGCGACAGCTGCGTACCTGTAAACTTACGTAATTTGCGGGAAATGCTTGATCTGTGCCTAGATATCTGGTGTCGCATATTATTGGAATCCTGTGAAGGACTAACAGAATTCATGCAAAGCCAAATCTCTGTTGTACTGAGTCTGAAAAGTGAAACGACACGCTATTAAACACATGGTCATAATATTTTGGCTCATTGGTGTGTACCCTTGCTGAATTTCTAGACGGTTAACGATTTCCGGTTTTGTGGATAATCTAGTAAGACACTGATCGCGTACGTAAAGAAAGCGAGAAAGCGATCGTTACGAGTTAACGCCCGGTAGGTATGCAACACACCCGACAAACAGGCAGCATGAGTGCGACCTTAACTGATCAAAGCTGCTGGGAAAACTAATCTAAGATTACTTGTCATGGTCTATAGTAGCCTACCGTTATTTTACTTTACCTTATAAGAATACACTTAGCTCCTCCAGGTTTCCTAATTTCGCACACTGATTGGGCAGAAGATTCAGACAAGCTGCTTAATAGTGGGTTGGTTCACTTCTGGAACGCATTACAGCAGCGAATATCCGTGGCATGTACTCTTCAGATCCTTGACAGGTTCCTGGAGTTATGTGGCACCAGATGTCCATGGAAAGGTCAAGCATTTCCCGTCGGGCCGGCTGTGTGTCGTTGTAGAGCTGGGGTCCAATAACGTACCATTTGAGTTTTATCAGATCAAATCAGGTTAATTTGGTAACGTAAGTTCGTTTTCATCCTCCTCAAACAACCGTAACTCGGTTATGGCCTTGTGTCACCGTTATCCCGCTGGAAGACGCCATCATCGTCGAGGAAGGCATCAAACATAGAGGAGTGCAGGTGGTCCCCACCCTCCCGCCGGAGGTTCGAGTCCTCCTTCGGGCATGGGTGTGAGTGTTGTCCATAGCGTTAAGTTAGTGTAAGTAGTGTTTAAGTCTAGGGACCGATGACCTCAGCTGTTTGTTCCCTTAGGAATGCACACACATTTGAACATTTTTGAACATTTAGTCTACACCTGTCATTGTGCCTCTAATTACTACCACAATTTCCGCGGAAGACGAGGTGCATCTCCCCTATATCATAATATTGCCTCCACAGCCGTTCGCCAGCACGACGACGTAGCTGGACACGACCATCGACCTGGTGTGACAAGAATCGTGAATAATCCCAATAGACAACAAGTGTCCACTGATCCACGGTCCAGTATGTTAAGGTTCCTTATGTCGGTAGGTGTCTCCATTTGCGTACCATATCGTCACTGGAACATATTCGTCTCTGACGCGCTAATACGCAGGGTTGTAAGTAGGCTGTTTAGGTTTTTTTATTGGTAACGCCACCTCTGTATAAAAATCACTGGCTGTGCTGTGTGCAGTCTGTGTCTAGTTTGCATTGTTGTCTGCCATTGTAGTGTTGGGCAGCGGCAGCGTTGCGCAGTTGGAGGGGAGCCGCCAGCAGTGGTGGATGTGGGGAGAGAGATGGCGGAGTTTTGTAATTTGTCATGAACTGCTAGATTTATGATGATTTTAAGGTAAATACATTGTTTGTTCTCTATTAATATCTTTCATTTGCTAACTATCCCTATCAGTAGTTAGTGCCTTCCGTAGTTTGAATTTAGCTGGCAGTAGTGGCGCTCGCTGTATTGCAGTAGCTTGAGTAGCTTGAGTAGCGAGTAGCTTGAGTAGCGAAGATTTTTGTGAGGTAAGTGATTTGTGAAAGGTATAGTTTAATGTTAGTCAGGGCCATTCTTTTGTAGGGATTATTGAAAGTCAGATTGCGTTGCGCTAACAAAATATTGTGTGTCAGGTTAAGCACAGTCATGTATAATTGTTCAAAAGGGGACGTTTCATATGTCGACCCTTAGCCGAGGATACCTCACCGGAATCTTCTGATTTTTTTCTTGTAGTTTGTGTAATTAGTGTAGCTATTGTTTATTGCTAGCGCGTAATTGTAGAGAAAATCTCCTTTGTAGTTGCAGTCTTTCTTTGTTGTACAGTAAAACAGTTGTGGCATGGATGTAGATTTGCACCAAGTATTTTGCAGCTGCAATTAACTGGATATTATTTTCAGTGTTATGTTAATGTGTTCTCTTATTTTTGCTCTTCAAATTGTGCTTTTCTGTGTTATCGTGTGAAATATTGTGACAATAATGGCGTGTGAAAAACGTAACACTAGGCTACAAAGTAAACTGAGAAATAATAGTGACGACGGGCGTAGCTTATCAGCACCACTGTGTAATGAATTAACAGACATTCAAAGTAGTAATTTGGTAACTGTGCATAGGGAAATGGAGCGGCCTGCAAACAATGGCGTAGACAGTGAAACAGGTAGTGAACAGGGAAGCATTATCGATCGATCACTCGGCAACAGCTCGCCTCAGGAATCCGAAATGACAGGACACAATTTTGCAAATACTGTAGATTCAGGTTTTGCGTCCTCACCGTTTTTTCAAATGAGTCAAGACACATTTTCCGCTTGCCAAAATGTAAATGTTGCCGGTGCAAATGCAGTGCCGAAAAGCATAGAGGAACCGATTCCAGACAATAACACACTATTATTGCAATTAACGCAGCAAATGAAACAAAATCAGAGACAAACACAGCAACAGTTAGACACAATAGAACAAAATCTTCAGAAGTTAGACACTATGGAACAAAATCTTCAAAAGTTAGACACCACGCTTGAACAAACACGTGAAGATTTAACTACTGAGTTACATAATATCGAATCGAAATGTCAAAAAGTCTGTAATGACGTAAAGACACAAATTTGTGAGCATTTACAACCTATTTTTTCGCGTCATGAAAATGCATTACAGAATCACGAAGCAGCCATAAAAGAACTGCAAACTATTGTTCATGAAAATCATGAGACCTTGCAAGCTAAATTTGACTGAGTTGCATCTACCGATTCGGTTACACAACTTGCAAAATCTCAGGAAAACTTAAAGGACACAGTAGATACTCTGAAACGTGGTTCAGAAATACACACTGAGGAAATAAGTACACTATCGGAGAAAGTGGCCGACCTTTCGGATGAATTCACTAATTTATCTACGAAGGTAGATGATAATCTGAATGACACAAAACCGGCAGTCTTTAATGACACAGAAGAGAGCGAACAAATTAGGAAACTGAAACAAAATCTGAATCAAATTAATACGCAACACCATAGAGAAATCCGGGAAGTACAAGATCAGCTGACACAGGTAATACAAGAATTACGTATTTCAGAGGACACTCGCGCTCCAACACGGGAAGAGGGACATAGAAATACGGAAAAGCCACAAAAGAATAGCGCAGCGCATTTCGGAAATTATGAAAGAAATTGGCAAGGTGCACCGAATTTTGAAATGGAACCGCCGAAACGACGCAACAATGACCAACATGCGACTCGCCGACACGATGATTTTGACTATAAGCTGTTCATTACTACACGTAAATTCAAAACATTTAAGAATTCTGGCAACGACATTCATCCACAAGCATGGCTCCATCAATTCTCTCATTGTTTTCCTCCCAACTGGTCGTTAGAACACAGATTAGAATTTATGTGTGGCTATTTAGAGAATGAACCAGCTGTAAGAATGCGATCGGTCATTCACAATTGTCACAGTGAAGGAGAATTTTACCATGCCTTCCTCTCAGCATATTGGTCTCAAGCTACACACGACCAAGTAAAACATAGCATCATGATGATGAAACACTTTGAACAATCTGAATTTTCCAGTCTTGTGAAATATTTTGAAGACATGTTGCACAATAATTCAGTACCTGTCAAACCCATACAGCCCTTCAGAACTCATCCGCATTTGCTTAATCAAATTACCTGAACATTTACGACATATTATTTTAGCAGGACGTTGCAAAGAAGACATTGAGGCTTTTCAGGGACTGTTACAAGAATTAGAAATGGACACAGACAATCGCGGAAAGCGGAAATAGAAACACAGCAATTACAGGTCATATCCATCACAATTCCGTGACGACAGAAACAATAACTGGACACGACAAGTCCATTCTTACAACGCAAATCGTGACCAAAACAGACACCACCCGTATGACAACCACTGGCAGAGTAATAGTTACAGAGAAAGATCGCATTTCCGTAGTAATGAATATGACAGAGACAATCATAGAAACAGACAATTTGGCAACCAGAACTATTACTATCACAGGAGACAGAATAACTTCAAACGCGACGGTCCACCGTGCAGTGATAATTCAGGGAGAAATTCTCCACCACTTAACCGACAAGAAAGAAACTACAGGAACTACCGACATAACGACAGACCTGAATTTTATCAGAACTGGCGGGATTCAAACAGAGCAGGGCACTTTCGACAACGTGAATTTGTAGAAGCTAGGTCGCCTAATCCCAATAACGGCGCGCGCCAACAAAGAAACAGACAATGACTCGCACCGCAGGCAGCCACCTGCACTCGCTGGCTCAGAAAAAAATAACACAGACGCTAACCTTGAGAAAAGTTCCAGTATTCTTTACTGACATATACCAAACGATGATTCTGCTGAAGCTGAAAGTCTGCGTACTAGGAAGAGTAAAGGTTTACACCACATTTCACATGTAAAACCGTTTATTGAAAGCTAATCTGCTTTTTAACTTTGTCTTTGCCATATAACTTTTCACTTTACATTACTAGTATGCTTTGTCAGACTTATGAAACTGTTAACATGCAACAATGTTTGAAGTAAAATATCCAGTCAAGAACCAAGAGAACTTATTTAAACAGAAATTACGAATGCATTGTTATAGTGAACAGACGACACAGTGTTGTTATTTGTACATTCCTGCTTGTTAGTTACACGATTACATAACGACTATCAGGCTTACATACTTCGAACATGTACTGGTACTGCTAATGAGATTTTCATGCAACATTTTGGTTTACTTGAAAAGACATTCTTTATTTGAAGTACTTTCTGTGGGATTAAAGATGACTTAGCACTTGGTTTCTTTGACAGCTACACAATTATATCACAACGCTACTAATGTGTTACACAATTTACCTTGTTGCTTTTGCGGTGTATCTGTTTTATATCTGCACAGTTTTTCTGTTTTATTCCGGAAAGTAAAACATGTTTTAGTAGTAACTTTTGTGTTATAGCTACAATGAGACAGCCTTTTTCGTAGCCCAACAATACGTTGCATTATAGTACTTTCTTGATCACGGTAAGGTATGTAATAACTATGGTATCCATATGCAAAGCATTTACTTTCGTTTATGGTAGGTAAGTATATTGACTTCAGCAGAAATTTGCTTACAGAGGACGATAACTACTACACTTCCACAGAATTATCTTACAGCAAGACGCACATTTAGCGCTACAGGACACGCATTTGAGAGATTTTGTACTTAAGCCGTTTATTTTTCTAGATTTTTGAATTACAAAGAAAGTTTTCCAAGATATATTTCATTCCATTGCTGTAATCTGTAACACCTGAGGGTATAACTACATTAATCCTCAGTGGGGTACACGCTTACTTTGTGTACCATATGTTTGGCAAGCACAAGGAGCCCTAGGTAATATGGTATTTGCTTATACAACTTTACACATTGGTGCCATATTTCTCTAACACACAATTTACACAGCTATCTGATCATTTAACTGAGAGATAAACATTTTTTTACTACATCAGTGACACATGTTTACGCAGTTACTCAGTTGGGTAGCTTCACACTTATGAACTTGTATTTTGCTGTACTTTGTGTACTGTTCATATTTTTTTGGAACCATTATGATACTATGAGAGCTTTGAATGATGTCTTTGGTAAGGGAGCATGATCTTAAAGTACGTTTGAGGTAGATGACACTGTTATATTCATAAGATTTTGTATCTACACATTTGCAACGCAAATTCTCGACCTCTGAAATTTTTTATATGAGACTGCCACTGTAGCGGAAAATGCTGTCGTAAATATTTCGGTAAAAAGTTAAGTGACCACCTGCACGTAATGCGTCGTGGGCACTCAGCTGGGCGACAGTCGCCTGGAAAAAAGCCATTAGTGAGTGCCTCTCAGAGGCACAGGTAGAAAAGAAAAAAAAAGGGAGGCCATATCCTCGCTATTGACATTCCTTTGTAGAAAGCACCGCAAATACGACACGCTCATTACTTGGAAAGATACTTACATCTGCACACCTGATTATGACAAGCATCTTTCTCGAGAATTGAGAGAATTTTTACTGCCTTATGAAATGCCATATGGCTAATGAATGATGTTTCATGCCATCCTTTGTACATATTTCCTCATTTTCTTTAATATCTAGTTTCTAGCTGCACTGCAGCATTGGTTAAAATAAAATGTAATATATGTACTAATATAGTTATTTTATGCCTACAGATCCAGTCAATAAGAAATTTATGATCTACTTCCAAGAAAACGAGGGCACATAAATAGACATTTCCCTTTACAGGAATTGCATAAGTAATTTCTTTACGATTTGGTAACTTCTCTGCTAGTGTAAGTTCTCGTGATGCATCACTCTAGTATTAAGATGTGACACAGGTATTAGACATGGCCATTTTTAGTGTAATATTTTTTCTGCTTGAGCTTTGTCATGTTTAGATGCTGCTGCTGTTTGCCAGGCGTAGTGCTACTAAATTTCACTTTGCATTACTCTGTTAAGCCAGTTTACTACTGATTTATTTTTCTTGTTTGCTGCTCATTGCGTTATATTAGTTGTAATATTGCTGCTTGCTTGGCCAATTTGAATATTTTGTCATTGCTGTTTGTGTTAATTGTTTTGTACTGCTGCATTGCCTCGTCCCTTAGTTTAGCATCTGAGCTCAGTAGATTTAAGTTAGCTTAAGAGGGGGTAGACTATATAAGAGAATGAGTTGCGATGAATTGGAAGAAACGCATTGAGAAGTTATACGAAAAAAGTACAGAAAGCAGGTATAGGACCTTTTGGGAACAATGAAGAACGAAGGGAGATCTCCGAGAAGTAAAGAAAGTGTTTGTGTACCCTTGTGTATTTATGTTCTTCCAGTCTTAATATGTTTATCTGGTAAGACTTATGTTGTAGAAAGTTTCTAATACGCAGCTACATGAACTATGATGAGGAATACTGTTATTCTCAAATATAATTTACATTAATAATATGTTATTTACTTTGTAAAGATGTTAGACATTATTAATTCTGTTCTGTTTTAATGCTCATGTGTGAAGTCGATGTTTCAATAATTATTCTGATCTTTTATGTGTGTACTCATGTCATAATTCCTGTAACACTGATGTGTATGTTATTTCGATTCTTTTGTAAAGCCTATACTACAAAGGTTATCTGTATTGTTATGTTCTTTAATGATGTATTTTGTACCTTTGTAATTGTATTCTTATGTTATAAAATTGTAATGGACACCAGTTCATCAGATTAAGTAACTTGTAAGCATTCATTTCACTGCACACATTTCTGTTGGTCATAGTAATGCACAATATGTGAGAAGTTGGGACTGTTAGTGTTCACACGTGTGTTACTAATTCAGCAAGGGACTGGATAACAGCATTGCTGGTTCTAAGGACAATTCCAAAAACTTCGTGAGTGTACAAGTGGTGGTTTATGGACTTGCAATATTGTCTGCAAGACTTCTAAGGACAATTACAAAAACTTTGTGAGTGCACAAGTGGTGGTTATGGACTTGCTATATTATCCGCAAGACTCTTCAATTGTGATTGTGCACCTGCACAGTCACAACAGATGGCTGCTGGCCATCTCTACAAGGACTACAGTGGGTCTGCATCTTTGATGACCCACCAGTAACATTATCTCTACAAGGACTACAGTGGGTCTACATCTTTGATGATCCATCAATACCATTATTTCTACAAGGACTGCAGTGGGTCTGCACCTCTGGTGGCCCACCAATACCATAATCTCTACCAGGACTACAGTGGGTCTGCTCTGTGATGACCTACCTACCAATATTCTTCAAAACTTTGACTGACTCTGCTGTGGGTTTGCTCTGTTGTGGCCCATTACCTGCCTGCATGTCAAGAGTCAGCACTGTCTTTCCGTTGGAAGGACAACACTACTTCTTCAAGATTGCACAGAAATCCACTACTTCCGTGTGCATTATCTTTTACTGCTCAGACTTTGAGAAAAACACTGCAATTTTACTGTGATGAATGATCGGGACTATCTTTATGGACTGTGAAAAAATTTTAGCTTTTGACCAACAATGTATCAATAAGTGTGTGCATTTAATATCTTTGTTATTGCAATTATGAAAAATTTTATCAAATCATTATTGGCCACTGCCCAAAACAATTTCTAAAATTTTTGGTGGGGAGCATGGGGGCTATGTAAGTAGGCTGTTTAGGTTTTTTTATTGGTAACGCCACCTCTGTATAAAAATCACAGGCTGTGCTGTGTGCAGTCTGTGTCTAGTTTGCATTGTTGTCTGCCATTGTAGTGTTGGGCAGCAGCAGCTGGATGTGAACAGCGCGTAGCGTTGCGCAGTTGGAGGGGAGCCGCCAGCAGTGGTGGATGTGGGGAGAGAGATGGCGAAGTTTTGTAATTTGTCATGAACTGCTAGATATATGATGATATTAAGGTAAATACATTGTTTGTTCTCTATTAATATCTTTCATTTGCTAACTATCCCTATCAGTAGTTAGTGCCTTCCGTAGTTTGAATCTTTTATTTAACTGGCAGTAGTGGCACTCGCTGTATTGCAGTAGCTTGAGTAGCGAAGATTTTTGTGAGGTAAGTGATTTGTGAAAGGTATAGTTTAATGTTAGTCAGGGCCGTTCTGTTGTAGGGATTATTGAAAGTCAGATTGCGTTGCGCTAACAAAATATTGTGTGTCAGTTTAAGCACAGTCTTGTATAAATTGTTCAAGGGGGACGTTTCAGGGGGTAACTAAATTCCCTTAACAGTCTTTGGCAACAGATTCCCTATACCAAAACAAGAAAAAAGTTACAGTAAACAAGAGCTCTATAGTTCGTACCTTAAGAGCTATGAACACTTGATCAACAGGAAAGTTGTACTTCACAACAGTGAAGACGTGCAAGTGCTCCTTGCTCCTAAGGTATGATATTTAATTCCCATGTTTACTACACATTTTTTCCTTGTTTTGGTCAGCACCACCGCCTTCCAACATATGGAAACCAAACATTTCACAAGAACAAATATGTGTATCACAGTAGTGGTGAAAAATTGCTCACACCTCCTAAAATATGCATTTTAGATTACATGTTTATGGTATGTTCTTTCTTCTTATGGAATAAGGAACCCGTCCTCAAAAGAGTGTAAAGGAAATCTACTTACACGCTGTATATTCCGCGGTCGTCATAACACTTTGTTTCATCAGTGTATAGCCACCAGCCATTAGATTCCCCTGTAGAATTTCTCTTATCGTCCATTAACCACCCATTCAACTAGATACTTCTTCCGCTCACCATTCTTTTATTATAAATACAATTACTGCAGTCTGTTATTGATTGTTTGTTTTCTTCCATTGCTTCTTGGACCTTCATTGCAAAGAATGCAACTGGGGGTTCTTAGGCGGCGTGTCACAAAGATTGTGTGGCGTTATCAACACAGAACGACTCCCCAACCCAGCCTGGTGGGATGTCACTCTCCAGCAAAGTAAGAACGTCAGTCTTCGTTACTGTTTTTCCTTTTTTCATACAAATGTCCTGGTGCAGAACTACATGTCAATGGAGTTCTTTCCTGGATTACTTACTTGAGCAGACTTTCGAAGACCACCAAAAATATTAACTCTAACTGGATAGTCTCAACTATATTTCTGAAAGGAAAATCAACTTCCTGAACAATTAGAACCATAATCATTCATCTTACTGCCAAGGCATTCGTCTCAAATTCTTCACAAATTGTGTGTACTGCTCAAGCGAAGATTAACAACCTGCTACCAGTAAATTACAGCGTCTTTATGCAGAGAGAAACGCATATCTTAAGTTGCATTGCGTCGACAGAATTAGAGATTGCCAGGGCAAAGTACTGGCGGATAACGAGACAAGGCAACGTAAAACCGGGGAAAAAGATTCAAAACTCTATAAATTAGCCGTCTACACCCACAATGAATCACACTCGATACGGACAAACAAAGGAATGTGGCTATATTTCATAAATAAATCTGTAGAGTTCATCCATCATGGGAATCGGGAATCTCAGCGATTTTTGCCTCTATTCGATGTAGATACGGGAAGATATCAGCCCAGGGAATTTCGAGACCATATCAAAATCTCTGTAGTAGTTCCTCATACTGGCATAGACATACAAAATGAAACGACCATGGGGCCTAAGTTAATGTATATAGTTGTAGGAGATTAAAATATTTTTATTACTTACTAAAGCTTGATTTCAACTTACATTTTAAATTCGCATTCAGTGATGTACACATATTATGCTTTTCACGGATGATGAATGTAGTATGTGTTCTAATGGCCAAAAGATACTTATTATCTGATATAATTTCAATTTAATAATTTTCGGATATTTTTGCTTTACTTATGCTGTGAAATCTTGTTTTCTGATGAATTTCATGATATTATACCTCAACAGGAAGATGACTATTGGTTTCGATAAGTTGGTTTGCTAGTTTCAGAATATGTGAAATAAGTGGTCGAATCTTTTGGTTTAACATTTTTTCACAGACTAGGGGCGTAGGCCTTAGTTATGACATAAATTTGAATATGATATGCCAACCTCTTGCAGTAAAAGTGGGGCCTATGCAGACGGATAGACAAATACACCTACGGATACGCAAACAATTTTTATTTTCGATTTATGTAATTATAAATTAAGAATTTTCATATATTTTTTTCTTCACTTAAACTGTAAAACTTTGCTTCTTGTCAAATTTCATGATTCTATGTCAGCAGGACGTACCATGTAGTTTTCGAGTATCGAAATGTGTTACGTAAAGGGCCGTATCTTTTAACGGGATTGACTGAGAAGCGTAAAATTGTTACATTGCCATGGGCCCATTGATCCTAATATGAGACATAAAGTTGAAATTTATACTTCCACCCGTACATGAGAAACATGGTTTTTAACAGTCGTACAGACAGACAGCGAACAAAAAAACCATCCCATAAGTGTTCCGTTTCTATAGACTGAGTCACGGAATGCTCAAAAGAAACTGGAATAGTTTAGAATATAATACTTCAGAAGGACTTTTAAAATAGCTTACTCCATTAGCTACTACGAAAGACGAGAAAATAAAATATTGAGAATTATAAAATATGTATTTCACAATTGGCTGCACAAGAGGAGAAAACTTGATTAATATTCCAGCAAATAATGAGTATTGATATAAAAATTACTAAACTTATCGGTGTAGTTAATAAAAAATTGGGGGAAAGTGGGAGTTAGAAGTGGAAGGAGACGCAGTTATTCGTATAAATCGTTTCAGTAGCCTTTCTGCCGCACGGTAGTGGCAGTTCCCTGTGTATAGCATCATTACCTCTGCGAGGCTGGCTGCGCTGCCGAGACCATCGGGAAGCGGCGTCCTGTGGTTACTGGGTCTGAGGGAACGTGCCGGGCACGCGTAGCAACCACACGCAAACATGGTCACGCGCGGGTCGGACCCGGCCATTCGTCGCATTGCGGCTAATAGCCGCGGTCTACGCTGTAGCGCCTGATGATGCCACTTGCTGGCGACTCGAAACGTCGATGAAATTACGTCGCCGTGACCGGATCACTACAACAGCCACTTGGCCCTCTGCACCATTGACCAATTGAAGCACGTATTGGTACAGGATACCGGAGTGTGTCGTCCATAGGTATCTAGGGAGTTAAGAGTGTAACAGTTCTGCAGAATCAGCATGGTTTACGCAAGCACGAGCAACTTTCTCTTTCCATTCACGAATATGTAGCTGTGGATACGACGTGTGTAGAGTGTTCCAAATCCATTCCATCGAACACCATGCCATGGTAAAGAAATTTCGTTAGAAACAAAATGTTCACCGACACTTTCCGGTAAAGCTAGGCGTCCTTCCACATTGTTTATGACCTTCACAGGGTCTACGCACTCTGCGACTTGCGTAGAAATATTGTGCCCTTAAGTCACCAGTTCCTAATTAAAGGTGGCACTCCCAGCAAAATTAAAGATTTTATAAAAATATATTTATGTTAGGGATTGAAAACCGACGAAGTCGAGATCGCACATGAAATGTTCTATATTTGAATGGATTACTAGCTTCGGCTCATAATCTAGCCATCTTCAGATCATAAGACTTTCTTGATTAGTGTTGATACCAAATGGTTACACACATCCTAAAAATATTTCTTAAAATCACGACACCCATAAGTGACTTAGTTAAACACACCTTTACATCGCCCTAGGGCGGTGTAATAGAACGACGGTCGTAAAACAAAGGCGTTACGGCGTTAAAATTTATTAACTGACGTAATAAGTATTTACATCATTTCTTGACAGAGATCACCATAGATATTTTGCGGCAACGTGGTACATGCAAATGTTAAAGCAGCTGATGCCTGTTACATCGTTCAAGAGAAGCAAAGTTCGGCAAATACGTAGTATACACACGTGTGGCCGGTACTGTAGTGAAATGGGGGCGTAAGGGAACTATATCCGACGAAACTGAGCACTTCCTCAAAAAATCTTATATCACAGTAGGCTTCATACACTATGTGATTCAATGTATCCGGACACCCCCAAAAACATATTAGGTGCATTATACTGCCACCTACTGCCGGGTAATCCATGTATACCCTCAGGAGATTAGACATCGTGAACTCCGTGAAACTCACGGACTTCGAACATGGTCAGGTGATTGGGTGTCACTTGTGTCATAGGTCTGTACCCGAGATTTCCACACTCCTAAACATCCCTAGGTCCACTATTTCCGATGTGATAGTGAAGTGGAAATGTGAAGGGACACGCACAGCACAAAAGCGTACAGGCCGGTCTCGTCTGTTCACTGACAGAGACCGCCGACAGGTCAAGAGGTTTCTAATGTGTAATAGGCAGACATCTATCCAGACCATCACACAGGAATTCCAACCTGCATCAAGATCAACTGCAAGTACTATAATAGTTAGACGGTAGGTGAGAAAACTTGGATTTCATGGTCGAGCAGCTGCTTATAAGCCACATATCACGCCAGTAAATGGCAAACGACGCCTCGCTTGGTGTACAAACGTAAACTTTGGACGATTGAACAGTGGAAAAACGTTGTGTCTACCGACGAATCACGGTACACAATGTGGCGATCGGATAGTAGGGTGTGGGTATGGCGAATGCCAGGGTGTGCAGGGCCAACAGCAAAATACGGAGACGGTATTGTTATGCTGTGGTTGTGTTTTTCATGGAGAGGGCTTGCACCCCTAAGTAATTTGCGTGTCACTATCACAGCACAGGTCTACATTGATGTTTTTAGCACCTTCTCACTTCCCACTATTGAAGAGCAATTCGGGGATGGCGATTGCACCTTTCAACATGATCAAGCACCTGTTAATAATGCACGGTCTGTGGCGGAGTGGTTACTAGACAATAAGATCCCTGTAGTGGACTGGCCTGCACAGCGTCCTGACCTGAATCCTATAGAACACCTTTGTGATGTTTTGGAACGCCGACTTCGTGCCAGGCCTCACCGATCGACATCGATACCTCTCTTCAGTGCAGCACTCTGTGAAGAATGGACTGCCATTCCCCAAGAAACCGTCCAGCACCTAATTGAACGTATGCCTGCGAGAGTGGAAGCTGTCATCAAGGCTAAGGGTGGGCCAACACCATATTGAATTCCAGCATTACCAATGGAGGGCGCCACGAAATTGTGAGTCATTTTCAGCCAGGTGACCGGATACTTTTGATCACATGGTGTAGTTGATAAAACGTTGAAATCGCATCTTCTTACGAGGAGGTCCAAAAGAGGATGAAAAATGAAACCTCAGGAATTTATCTGCTTAACTGAGAAAATTACTAACAGATATACACAGACCAAACAGACCGCGCTTTTAAAATAAGTTTCCAAGTACATACATATACGAATAATAAAGCAGCCTTTGGCGCCCATTTGAAAACAATGCATCAACCAGCTCAGGACATCTAGAAAAACATGAAAATTTTACATAACGTACCAAAAGGCATAATACAGAATCTCTTAGAAGAGATGGAAATATACAGCCGTAATAATCATGCACCGGATGAGTTATTGAACCATCAACTAGAGTTAAACATTATAAATATTTTTGATGTGTTCCTACGCATCTGTCATTATTCAGTACCATCGTAATGCATTGTTTCCTTTATTTATTTATTTTTTTTTTCACTACAGTATCGGCTATATAGCGTATACAATGGATAAGCTGAATGTTGCGTTTCTTGGACGTTGTAATGAAGCTTCCCGGAAAATCTTCTGCAACGCAGTCGAAACACTCTTGGAAACATATGGGTCCTCCCTTACACATCCTCCATACAGTCCAAATGTCTCCACATGGAAAGTCCCAATTTTTTGTGCCCTAGGGAAAGACATTCGCGGCAGCCGATTTGCTTTGGACGAAGAGATGCACGCATCGGTACAATAATGGTTCCATAAGCAACCGAAGATATTTTTCCACATAGACATTGACTGACATGTCGTGCAGTGAAATAAACCTAGTAATCCATATGGCGATAATAAACAGTTTATTTACTCTTCTTTCATTTTTCTCGTTTTCATTTGACTGCCCCTTGCGGCAGCTCTTGACGGTTATGAAATATAACTTTTTACCAATAAAAGTCCAGTTTTAAAGCGATATAACCCGTTTTAAATGTTCCGTTTGCTAAGACAGCTACTTCCATACGCAGCGCCTTTCTGCGAATAATGTGCATGACTTTACTCCCTTCAGCATGCAGAAAAGGAATCACTCCCAAATTTACTACATGCTGCATGAGAACAACGTAACATTCATAATAAAACGTCGTAAAATTACTATGAATGGAGAAAGTCACTGAATCGACATACTAACGCACTGGAATAACAGATTAGTTACGACATGTTACTGTTCAATCAGAGCTGTCAACCCAAAGAGCAGGAAAAATGTTTCATTAGAAAAAATTGGAAATGAGATATTCATTGATGGTTGACTGGGCGACTTTCAGCATAAGTGAATGTTGTAGAATCCGACTGGACTGCAGAAAAGCTTTAGTATTTTGATTCATCACTGGCAAACAGCAACTCGAAGGAATCACCAAGATTTACTTGTTGAGGAGACAGACTACTGACTATTAATGGGTCGATTGTGAGGCAGTGTTATTTATCCACGATTAGAGACAGATAATGGATGGACGCCGGAATCGGCGTACTAATGTGTTCTCTCAAGTCGAGAGCTATTTTGATTTAGTTAATTACACGCCATGAGCGCGAATAATTAGTACGTTTTATTGTAAAGGATGTAATCTTCTCTTTACCACCTAATGCGGTTTAGGCAATTTATACAAAGAAAATTATCTTCTTAGTTTGCTCCGTGACAATGGTGAAGTTATTTGGTTTATTATGTGGGTCCCTAGTCCTGTAGATATTAGTAACTGAAATTCATTAAGTTCTTATACTAAGACTTAGTACTTGACTTACAGATGTGTAATGTATTACACTCAGTAACAATTTTTTATGTCTGAAGTAATGCTAGTGCAATATAAACAGGTGATATCATTTCATAAACTCGCGATCTAGACAAATGAATGTTATACTGAAAATTAAGGTCACTTTTCCACATTCTTGACCTTGTCAAGCCTTGTAACAACCTCATTGTTCTGCAATAAAGAAGATTTTGTTTTCAATAAACTAGTTGTTAAACTGAACACACGCCTACACGACTCCCAAACAGTACCCCACTCCACCCAAATCCTGCGTCACAGTACCTAACCACGTCTTCGTATATCCGATAGCGAGGTGCAGATATCGATATGTAAATTGGACAGTAGACACGATACACGACGCAAGGTTGCCCGTACAAAATGAGCCACCTCAGCCTTCTCATGTAAGCTATGTCGATAGATATATGCTGCATTCCTAAATGCGTTCATCAATGAAAGCTTATTCACTCTACTATGGTGCTGATACCAGAAATCAATGTATAGACGATGATCACTATACTTCCACGATGAGATTAGGTATAAGGAAACAGAGCGAGACATTGTTGTACCTTACCTGTAAACAAAAACGCCTTCAAGGCAAAATGAGCTCTACCGCTATCGACAAACAGTTGCTCACGAAGCAGTCTAATTATTTTGACGTGAGGAAGGAAATCAGAAATTGTAACTAACAAATTGCAGAATTCGCACCTCATTATATTGTGATGTGGATACATAGCGATCGAAAAATTCGCAACACTAAAAATGATTGATGTAAACTAATTAAATTTCGGGAATACATGTGCCTAAGTAACATGTTTAAGTGATTAACACAGTAAGATCACAAGTTAATGTAAGAGCGAGATAAACCATTACAAATGTGAAATGCACGTCCATATCTCACCACTGACTCCTAGTGGTGACGTTGTTACAACGTTGAAACTAGTTGCCAAAATAAAATCGACAACAGCCAGAGGAATATCTTAATTTTTAATATAATGTTATACTACCTGACGTTCCACTGTCCCCCATTTGAACTATGGGTGTGCGAAGACCAGATCATTGAGCGCCAGCATGCAAACATGCGAACATTGTGTTGTGCAGATGTCGGATGTCAATTTGTGAGATTGCATTCCAGGCCTGTAGCACGTGGTCAGTCAGTGCGTACAGGGACGGTTAATGCTGTTTCTAGATGACGCTGGAGTTGTCGTCCGATGATTTCCCACATGTCCTAGACTTGACACAGATCTGGTGATTCAACAAGCCAAGATAGCATATTAACAGTCTGTAGACCATGTTGGATAACAACACTGCGAGCGGGCGAGCGTCACCCTCATTGAAAACACCTTGGGAATGCTGTTCAGGAATAGCAGCACAACAGGCTGAATCATCAGACTGACGTACAAACCTGCAGTCAGGGTGCATGGTATAACTGGGACAGTGCTCCTGCTGTCATACGAAATCGCACCCCAGTGCATAACTCTAGGTATAGGTCAATTCCCTCTAGCAGGCAGACAGGTTGGTCTCAGGCCATCAGCTGGTCTCCTCCTAACCAAGAGACGACCGCTACTGGCACCGATGAGGCATAACCAAGTTTCATCATTAAATACAATAGACCGCCTACGAGCCCTCCATTGAGCTGTCACTTGGTACCACTAAAGTCGCCGGCCGGAGTGGCCGAGCGGTTCTAGGCGCTTCAGTCTGGAACCCCGCGACCGCTACGATCGCAGGTTCGAATCCTGAATCGGGCATGGATGTGTGTGATGTCCTTAGGTTAGTTAGGTTTAAGTAGTTCTATGTTTTAGGGGACTGATTACCTCAGATGTTAAGTCCCATAGTGCTCAGACCCATTTTGAACCACTAAAATCTCATATGGCCTTTGGTTTGTGATCAGTGGAATGAACGCTACAGGGCGTGTGGCTCGGAGCTGTTTTTCAAGTAACCGAACTGTAACAGTTCGGTGTGTCGCTGTGAAGCTGACTCCTGCTTAAATTACCGCCATAGTTGGAGTAGGATGTGCCAGAGCCGCACACAGAACACGATGGTCTTCACCCTCACCGAGCGAGGTGGCGCAGTGGTTAGACATTGGACTCGCATTCGGGAGGACGACGGTTCAATCCCGCATCCGGCTGTCCTGATTTAGGTTTTCCGTGATTTCCCTAAATCACTCCAGGCAAATGTCGGGATGGTTCCTCTGAAAGGGCACGGCCGATTTCCTTCCCCATCCTTCGCTAATCCGATGAGACCGATGACCTCGCTGTCTGGTCTCCTTCCCCAAACAACCAAACCCCCAACTCTTCGTCCTCGGTAGTACCATGTGGCCGTCCGCAGACCGGTATTTTTGCTACCACACGTTCTTTACATATACGTCTACATGAATTCTCTTCAAATCACATTTAAGTGCCTGGTAGAGGGATCATCGAACAACCTTTACAATTCTCTATTATTCCATTCTCGTACAGCGCGCAGAAGAAACGAACAGCTACAACTTTCCGTGCGAGCTCTGATATCCCTTATTATGGAGATCATTTCTCCGTATGTATTATAGGTCGGCATCAACAAATTATTTTCGCATTCAGAGGAGAAAATTGGTGATTGAAATTTCGTGGGGAGATTCAGAATGTTCAAATGTGTGTGAAGCTTATGGGACTTAACTGCTAAGGTCATCAGTCCCTAAGCTTACACACTACTTAACCTAAATTATCCTAAGGACAAACACACACCACCCATGCCCGAGGGAGGACGCGAACCTCCGCCGGAACCAGCCGCACAGTCCATGACTGCAGCGCCTCAGACCTCTCGGCTAGTCCCGCGCGGCGTGCGAAATTTCCGCAGTAACGAAAAACGCCTTTGCTTAGTGATGTCCAGCCCAAAACCTGTATCATTTCAGTGACACTCTTTCCCCTATTTCGCGATAATACAAAACGTAAAGCCCTTCTTTGAATTTTTTCGATGTACTCCGCCAATTCTATCTGGTAAGGATCCAACACCGAGCAGCAGTATTCTAAAAGAGTGCGGACAAGCGTAATGTAAACAAATCTACTAATAGATCTGTTACATTTGCTAAATCTCCTGCCAATAAAAGGCAGTCTCTGGTTAGCCTTCTCTGCAACATTTTCTATGTATTCTTCACAATTTAAGTTGTTCGTAATTGTGATTCCTAGGTATTTAGTAGAATTTATGGCATTTAAATTAGACTTATTTACGGTGTAACCGAAGTTTAACGGATTCCTTTTAGCACTCATGTGGATGACTTCACACTTTTCGTTATTTAGGGTCAATAGTCAAGTTTCGCACCATGCAGATATCTTTTCTACATAGTTTTGCAATCTGTTCAGATCTTCTGATGACTTTACTAGTCGATCAACGACTGCTTCTACAGCAAACAACCGAAGCGGCAGCTCACATTGTCTCCCAGATCGTTTATATAGATAAGGAACATAAAAAGGCCTATAAAACTACTTTGGACAACGCCTGAAATCACTCCTGTTTTACACGATGACCTTCCGTCAGTTACTTTGAACTGTGACCTCTCTGACAGGAAATCACGAATCCAGTCACATAATTGACACGATATTCCACAAGCACCCAATTTCACTAGAATCCACTTGTTTGGTGCAGTGTCAAAAACCTTCCTAAAATACAGAAATAAGGAATCAATTTGAAATCCCTTGTCAATAGCTCACAACACTTCGTGCGAGTAAAGAGCTACTTGTGTTCCAAAAGAACGATGTTTTCTAAATCCGTGTTGACAGAGCGTTAATAGTCCGTTTTCTTCGATGTCGTTCATAATGTTCGAACACAATATATCTTCCAAAATCCTGCTGCATATCAACGTTAATGATATGGGCTTGTAGTTTAGTGGATTCCTTCTGCTACCTTTCTTGCATATTGATGTGACCTGTGCCACTTTCAAATCTATGGGTACGGATCTCTCGTCAAGCGAAAGATTTATATGGTTATTAAGTATGGACTATTGTATCAGCATTCTCTGAGAGGAACGTAAGTGGCATGCAATCTGGATCGGAAGACTTGCTTTTTGTTAAGCGATTTAAGTTGCTTCACTACTCCAAGGTTATCTACTTCTACGCTACTCATGTTCGCAGCTATTCTTATTTGAATTCTGGAATATTTACTTCGTCTTCTTTGGTGAAGGAATCTGAAGGTAGTCTTTAGTAGGTCTGATTTGGTAGCACTGTCTTCTATAGCATCTCCTTTGCTATCCCAGGGAGAAGACATTGAAGTGGTCTTGCCGCCAGCATACTTCACATACATTCAGGATCTCTTTGGATTTCCCGCAAGGTTTCGAAACAAAGTCTAGTTGTGGATATTATTATAAGCATCTTACGTTGAAGTCCGTGCTAAATTTCGAGCTTCTATAAAAGCTCGCAAATCTCGGAGATTTTGCCTCCGTTTAAATTTGGCTTGTTTTTGTCGTTGCTTGTGCAACAGTATTCTGTCCCGTTTTGTGTACCAAGGAGGATCATCTTCGTTTTTTGTTAGTTTATTTGGTATAAATCTCTCAATTGCTCCCGATACTATTTTCTTTTAATTCAAGTCACATCTGGTCTACATTCACACTGTTAATTTTGAAGGAGTGGAGACTGTTTCTCAGCAATCATGCGGAGTGTCTACGTTCCTGCCAAGTATTTACAGCTTGTCGTAGACCTATTGCACGACCTCGTTCAAATCTCTGACATAATAATTGCAACTTTAAAAGTGCTCTTGATTCACATAATCTCAACATTTCCAGTGTGAAAGGTAATTAACGCCTAAGTCGATTAAAGCAAACCTGGTTTGCATTAACGTAGTCATCCTATTAACCCCACTCTTATGTGATAGGCACGAAATTGGAAGAGACATCATCTTTCAGATGTAGAAACACGCTTACCAACTTTCACTTATATCACCAAACTCCTTCATGGTGCTGCGATCTTTTTATCAGCAGTGTATTTTATTAGTTCACTTAATGCAATGCCGGGAAAAATCTAATGATGCCATATGCCACTTAGGGGAGAGCACATGTACTGCTAATGGTTTCAGCGTCGATCACCAACAGAAAGCATAGTTGTATAGCTACCAGAGAGGCATCTTCACATCAGCTCAGTGTGGCGCAGACGTGTGAAGCAAACAGGCAAACATGCCACAGAGAGGCACACAATCTTCCTACTGCCAACTAAACGAGTTATGACGGGACCAAAGTGTGGCCTTCCGAGTGGCGAGATTGTGCTTTCAGAGAATTACTGCTCCAGAAGGACGTGGTGCGTCAGTTGTGCGAAGACGCTGGTATCAGTGGCATGTCCACATTCTGACATCTGAAACTTCCTGGCAGATTAAAACTGTGTGCCGGACCGAGACTCGAACTCGGGACCTTTGCCTTTCGCGGGCAAGTGCTCTACCAATTGCGCTGCCCAAGCACGACACACGCCCCGTCCTCACAGCTTTACTTGTAGCAGTACTGCGTCACCTATCTTCCAAACTTTACAGAAGCTTTCCTGCGAAACTTGCAGAACTAGCACTCCTGAAAGAACGGATACTGCGGAAACATGGCTTTGCCACAGCCTCGGGGATGTTTATAGAATGAGAATTTCACTCTGCAGAGGAGTGTGCGCTGATATGAAACTTCCTGGCAGATTAAAAATGGGTGCCGGACCGAGGCTCGAGCTCGGGACCTTTGCCTTTCGCGGGCAAGTGCTCTACCAACTGAGCTACCCAAGCACGACTCACGCCCCGTCCTCACAGCTTTACTTCTGCCAGTACCGCGTTTCATATCATCGCACACTCCACTGCAGAGTGAAATTCTGATTCTGGAAACATCCCCCAGGCTGTGGCTAAGCCATGTCTCCGCAATATCCTTTCTTTCATGAGTACTAGTTCTGCAAGGTTCGCAGGAGAGCTTCTGTAAAGTTTGGAAGGTAGGAGACGCGGCACTGGCAGAAGTAAAGCTGTGAGGACGGGACGTGAGTTGTGCTTGGGTAGCTCAGCTGGTACAGCACTTGCCCGCGAAAGACAAAGGTCCCGACTTCGAGTCTCGGTCCAGCACAAAGTTTTAATCTGCCAGGAAGTTTCATATCAGCGCACACTCCGCTGCAGAGTGAAATTCTCGTTCTGACGTCTGTAGACGACATTATGGACGTCCATGTAGCACAGTCTCCCGCCAGGGTCGCCGTATTGTAAGGGCACCAGCGGTAGATCGTACTCCTATCCCTATGAGGGCTTGTGGGGCCAGATGTGTCAACACGAAGTGTTACGAACTGGGACTATGGGCACGCACACCTGTAACCTGTCTTCCACTCAAGCCACAGCATCGATGTGTACGTCTTGACTGGTGCCATGAGAGGATCACATGAAGATGGAATAAAGCGCATGCGATGTAGCCCTGCTCAGCTCTGTCTCATGCAGTGCAATCGCTCAAGGCACATTGGCCTCAGCTCTCGTTCACATTTGATGTTGCTACAGCTGACGCTAACGAGCGCTTAGTACGTGAACGATGTTGTTACACCCTTCTTCTGCCTTTCTTGCAACACGAAGGAGATGCGTTGTTATAACAGGTTGATGCATAACGACACAGTCCCCGTGAAACTCAACGCGTTCTGAAACACGTGCAACAACTTCCCTGGACAATAGGATCTCCGTACTTGAATCGAATCCGGAACGTGTGGAATATGATGGGAAGAGAAGCTACCCGAACAACTTGTAAAGAACTACATAAACAGTTCGTGCAGGTCTGGTACAACGTATCCCAAGATTGTATTTGCAATCTGTACGATAAAATGGATGCCAGAGTAACAGCCTGCATTGCCGCCTGTGGAGTCTACGCCACCTAATATTATGGGACTTTCAGCATGGGTCGATAGCTCGTACCTCAAAGCCACTTGTGCTATTAATTTTTAAATGTAATCATTTCACGTACTACACATTCAATGTGTAACAATAGATCCTGAGTGAAATGGACATTTCTAAAACTGTGTACTAATTGTTTTCCGGTAGCGAATTAGTTCACTTTTAGTGTTAAACGTAAGTTGTACCTGTTTGAGCGCTTAAATTTGTGTAAGTAGTGAAATTAAAATGCGCTGTGGTCTTACAGTTGTCTTTCTCTTGTAAATGCGTATTGACCCAATAAATGTGCTATTCTACACATTCACCTGTATTTAGTGACTATATGAACTACAGAAAATGCGAATTTACAAGAAGCGAACAGAACATAAAGGAAACTTTATTCCGACATACGTACAGCTGCAGCGACCCAAAAGACGTGATACTATTGGGAAATACTAACTACAGTATCAAAGCTGCGTGTCATTTTACCACGAGAAACTTTCATTAATTTAATTGAAGCAACATACAAGAGGTTGTAAGTGTAAGACGAGAGACATTTTCTACAAAGTTTCTTTTCAGTGTATCCAGTGCTCCATTGCAGTTCCGTTTGCTTCATGGTTCACTTCTCATTTCCGTAGAGTACTTTACTCGGCCACGCAGATTCATACAATTTCGAAAATAGATGCCGTATTACTGAACAAAGTTACCTAAAATGTGTAGATATGGTTCTTCCGACCTATTTGCTGCTGCCATCTTGAGTAAACTTTCTTGATATCATAGAACGTTTATCTTTTGGCTTGCGTGTTCCAAAATTTTGATTATTGATGAAAGGAGAAAATATAAAAATGCAGTAAACGAAGCAGGCAAAATGGAATACAAACGTCTCAAAAATGATATCGACAGGAAAAGCAAAATGGCTAAGCAGGCATGGCTAGTGGACAAATGTAAGGATGTAGAGGCTTACCTCACTAGGGGTAAGACAGATACTGCCTACAGGAAAATTAAAGATACCTTTGGAGAAAGGAGAACCACTTTCATGAATATCAAGAGCTTTGATGGAAACCCAGTTAAAGCAAAGAACGGAAAACAGAAAGGTGGGAGGAGTATATAGAGGGTCTATACAAGGGCGATGTACTTGAGGACAATATTATGGAAATGGAAGAGGATGTAGATGAAGATGAAATGGGAGATATGATACTGTGTGAAGAGTTTGACAGAGCACTGAAAGACCAGAGTCGAAACAAGGCCCCCGGAGTAGACAACATTCCATTAGAACTACTGGTGGCCTTGGGAGAGCCAGTCCTGACAAAACTCTACCATCTGGTGAGCAAGATGTATGGGACACGCGAAATACCCTCAGACTTCAAGAAGAATATAATAATTCCAATTCCAAAGAAAGCAGGTGTTGACAGATGTGAAAATTACCGAACTATCAGTATAATAAGTCACAGCTGCAAAATACTAACGCGAATTCTTTACAGACGAATGGAAAAACTGATAGAAGCCAACCTCGGGAAGATCAATTTGGATTCCGTAGAAGTGTTGGAACACGTGAGGGAATACTGACCCTACGACTTATCTTAGAAGAAAGATTAAGGAAAGACAAACCTACGTTTCTAGCATTTGTAGACTTAGAGAAAGCTTTTGGCAATGTTAATTGGAATACTCTCTTTCAAATTCTGCAGGTGGCAGGGGTAAAACACAGGGAGCGAAAGGCTATTTACAATTTGTACAGAAAGCAGATGGCAGTTATGAGTCGAGGTGTATGAAAGGGAAGCAGTGGTTGGGAAGGGAGTGGGACAAGGTTGTAGCCTATCCCCGATGTTGTTCAATCTGTATATTGAGCAAGCAGTAAAGGAAACATAAGAAAAATTCGGAGTAGGTATTAAAATCCATGGAGAAGAAATAAAAACTTTGAGGTTCGCCGATGACATTGTAATTCTGTCAGAGACAGCAAAGGACTTGGAAGAGCAGTTGAACGGAATGGACAGTGTCTTGAATAGAGGGTATAAGATGACCATCAGCAAAAGCGAAACAGGATAATGGAATGTAGTCGAATTAAGTCGGGTGATGCTGAGGGAATTGGATTAGGAAATGAGACACTTAAAGTAGTAAAGGAGTTTTGCTATTTGGGGAGCAAAATAACTGATGATGGTCGAAGTAGAGAGGATATAAAATGAGACTGGCAATGGCAATGAAAGCGTTTCTGAAGAAGAGAAATTTGGTAACATAGAGTATAGATTTAAATGTCAGGAAGTCGTTTCTGAAAGGATTTGTACGGAGTGTAGCCATGTGTGAAAGTGAAACGTGGACGATAAATAGTTTAGACAAGAAGAGAATAGAAGCTTTCGAAATGTGGTGCTACAGAAGAATGCTGAAGATTAGATGGGTAGATCACATAACTAATGAGGAGGTACTGAATAGAATTGGGGAGAAGAGGAGCTTGTGGCACAACTCGATTAGAAGAAGGGATCGGTTGGTAGGACAAGTCCTGAGACATCGAAGGATCACCCATTTAGTATTGGAGGGCAGCGTGGAGGGTAAAAATCGTAGAGGGAGACGAAGAGATGAATACACTAAGCAGATTCAGAAGGATGTAGTCTGCAGTAGGTACTGGGAGATGAAGAAGCTTGCACAGGATAGAGTAGCATGGAGAGCTGCGTCAAACCAGTCTCAGGATTGAAAACCACAACAACAACAACAACAACAACAGTGTTAACATCCTGTATACCCCTTATGTCTGTTGGCGACGTCCCTTTCGAACGCTTGTGTCATAGCACTTTGCCTAGAAGTATTCGTTCCTAATGATGGTCGTGGGAAACTTCCCATTACCAACATACAGGATGCCATGAGGAGGCGGCCTTATAGTGTCGCAGAGTTTCTGTTCTGCGATCCACGTACCAGGGCATCGAGTGAAGCTACAAATCCCTCCTCTGAGCTGTCAGACGTGGAGTGAGGGCACATGATTACTTCGATTGAACTCCGCTTCTCAAACCGGGACGGTAAATTTGGCGGGGCGTCTCGATTCTTTTAGAGAGGAGCAGACTATAAGCTGGCAATGGGGCAGATCCTCTACCTTACCTCAACTAAAACAGAAAATTCACCACTGATGTATACTTTTCACAGCTGTCTGATCAAATGTAACGGAGTCAAAACATTTAATTTAACGAGATCCCACAGCATGTGATGACACGAAAACACGTTCGACACTACTATTCCCATTTGCGTTGTCACTTACTTTTCTATTCTTCATTACCTTCGTTTTTGTTCTGTGGATCCTCAATTAAAAGTAAAACTTCTCAGAGCCATACAATGTAGCAACCATACGATGTACGTTGTCTCACATCTTTGTCGTTGTTGGCTACAGTGATTCTCTCCTATGTAAATCTACAACAGTTAATGTTATACAGTGAGGTGACAAAAGTCATGGGATATGCACACACATAAATGGTGATAGTGTGTAGTACACAAGGTGTAAAAGGTAATGCCTTGGTGGAGCTGTCATTTGTACTCAGGTGATTGATATGAAAAGTTTTCAAATGTGATTATAGCTGAACGATGTGAATCTAAAAGTGGAATAGCTGTCGGAGTTAGACGCATGTGTCATTCTGTTTCGGAAATCCTTAGGGTATTCAGTATTCCGCGATCTGCAGTGACCATATTGCGCCGAGAATACAAAATTTCAGGCAGTGTGTCTAACCACGCGCAACGCAGTGGCCCACAGCCTTCACATGAGTACCGGGAGCACTGGTGTGTGTAGAGTCGTCAACTCTGACAAACAAACAACTTTGCGTGCAATAACAGCAGAAGTCAATGTGAGGCGTGCGAGGATCATGTGCGTTAGGACAGTGCGGCGTAATTAGGAGTTAAGGGGCTGTGGCGGCAGACGACCGACGAGAGTGACTGATAGCAGCACGACATCGCCTGTACTTCCTTGTCTCGGCTCTTGACCGTATCGGTTGGAACCTAGACGGCTGACAAAACCAAGGCTGGTCGGATGAGTCCCATTTTCAGTTGGTTACAACTGATGGTAGGGTTAGAACGTGGCGTTGACCCCACGAAGCAGTGTACCGTGCAAGTTGGTGATGGCTTCATTATGGCGTGAGCTCAGTTTTCATAGAATTATCTGGGTCCTCTGGTCCAGCTGAACTAGTCATTGACTGTACTTCCTTGTCTAGGCTCTTGACCGTATCGGTTGGAACCTAGACGGCTGACAAAACCGAGGCTGGTCAGATGAGTCCCATTTTCAGTTGGTTACAACTGATGGTAAGGTTAGAACGCGGCGTTGACCCCACGAAGCAGTGTACCGTGCAAGTTGGTGATGGCTTCATTATGGCGTGGGCTCAGTTTTCATAGAATTATCTGGGTCCTCTGGTCCAGCTGAACTAGTCATTGACTGTACTTCCTTGTCTAGGCTCTTGACCGTATCGGTTGGAACCTAGACGGCTGACAAAACCGAGGCTGGTCGGATGAGTACCATTTTCAGTTGGTTACAATTGATGGTAGGGTTAGAACGTGGCGTTGACCCCACGAAGCAGTGTACCGTGCAAGTTGGTGATGGCTTCATTATGGCGTGGGCTCAGTTTTCATAGAATTATCTGGGTCCTCTGGTCCAGCTGAACTAGTCATTGACTGTACTTCCTTGTCTAGGCTCTTGACCGTATCGGTTGGTACCTAGACGGCTGACAAAACCGAGGCTGGTCGGATGAGTCCCATTTTCAGTTGGTTACAACTGATGGTAGGGTTAGAACGTGGCGTTGACCCCACAAAGCAGTGTACCGTGCAAGTTGGTGATGGCTTCATTATGGCGTGGGCTCAGTTTTCATAGAATTATCTGGATCCTCTGGTCCAGCTGAACTAGTCATTGACTGTACTTCCTTGTCTAGGCTCTTGACCGTATCGGTTGGAACCTAGACGGCTGGCAAAATCGAGGCTGGTCGGATGAGTCCCATTTTCAGTTGGTTACAACTGATGGTAGGGTTAGAACGTGGCGTTGACCCCACGAAGCAGTGTACCGTGCAAGTTGGTGATGGCTTCATTATGGCGTGGGCTCAGTTTTCATTGAATTATCTGGGTCCTCTGGTCCAGCTGAACTAGTCATTGACTGTACTTCCTTGTCTAGGCTCTTGACCATATCGGTTGGAACCTAGACGGCTGACAAAACCGAGGCTGGTCGGATGAGTCCCATTTTCAGTTGGTTACAACTGATGGTAAGGTTAGAACGTGGCGTTGACCCCACGAAGCAGTGTACCGTGCAAGTTGGTGATGGCTTCATTATGGCGTGGGCTCAGTTTTCATAGAATTATCTGGGTCCTCTGGTCCAGCTGAACTAGTCATTGACTGTACTTCCTTGTCTAGGCTCTTGACCGTATCGGTTGGAACCTAGACGGCTGACAAAACCGAGGCTGGTCGGATGAGTCCCATTTTCAGTTGGTTACAATTGGTGGTAGGGTTAGAACGTGGCGTTGACCCCACGAAGCAGTGTACCGTGCAAGTTGGTGATGGCTTCATTATGGCGTGGGCTCAGTTTTCATAGAATTATCTGGGTCCTCTGGTCCAGCTGAACTAGTCATTGACTGTACTTCCTTGTCTAGGCTCTTGACCGTATCGGTTGGAACCTAGACGGCTGACAAAACCGAGGCTGGTCGGATGAGTACCATTTTCAGTTGGTTACAATTGATGGTAGGGTTAGAACGTGGCGTTGACCCCACGAAGCAGTGTACCGTGCAAGTTGGTGATGGCTTCATTATGGCGTGGGCTCAGTTTTCATAGAATTATCTGGGTCCTCTGGTCCAGCTGAACTAGTCATTGACTGTACTTCCTTGTCTAGGCTCTTGACCGTATCGGTTGGTACCTAGACGGCTGACAAAACCGAGGCTGGTCGGATGAGTCCCATTTTCAGTTGGTTACAACTGATGGTAGGGTTAGAACGTGGCGTTGACCCCACAAAGCAGTGTACCGTGCAAGTTGGTGATGGCTTCATTATGGCGTGGGCTCAGTTTTCATAGAATTATCTGGATCCTCTGGTCCAGCTGAACTAGTCATTGACTGTACTTCCTTGTCTAGGCTCTAGACCGTATCGGTTGGAACCTAGACGGCTGGCAAAATCGAGGCTGGTCGGATGAGTCCCATTTTCAGTTGGTTACAACTGATGGTAGGGTTAGAACGTGGCGTTGACCCCACGAAGCAGTGTACCGTGCAAGTTGGTGATGGCTTCATTATGGCGTGGGCTCAGTTTTCATTGAATTATCTGGGTCCTCTGGTCCAGCTGAACTAGTCATTGACTGTACTTCCTTGTCTAGGCTCTTGACCATATCGGTTGGAACCTAGACGGCTGACAAAACCGAGGCTGGTCGGATGAGTCCCATTTTCAGTTGGTTACAACTGATGGTAAGGTTAGAACGTGGCGTTGACCCCACGAAGCAGTGTACCGTGCAAGTTGGTGATGGCTTCATTATGGCGTGGGCTCAGTTTTCATAGAATTATCTGGGTCCTCTGGTCCAGCTGAACTAGTCATTGACTGTACTTCCTTGTCTAGGCTCTTGACCGTATCGGTTGGAACCTAGACGGCTGACAAAACCGAGGCTGGTCGGATGAGTCCCATTTTCAGTTGGTTACAATTGGTGGTAGGGTTAGAACGTGGCGTTGACCCCACGAAGCAGTGTACCGTGCAAGTTGGTGATGGCTTCATTATGGCGTGGGCTCAGTTTTCATAGAATTATCTGGGTCCTCTGGTCCAGCTGAACTAGTCATTGACTGTACTTCCTTGTCTAGGCTCTTGACCGTATCGGTTGGAACCTAGACGGCTGACAAAACCGAGGCTGGTCGGATGAGTCCCATTTTCAGTTGGTTACAACTGATGGTAGGGTTAGAACGTGGCGTTGACCCCACGAAGCAGTGTACCGTGCAAGTTGGTGATGGCTTCATTATGGCGTGGGCTCAGTTTTCATAGAATTATCTGGGTCCTCTGGTCCAGCTGAACTAGTCATTGACTCGAAATGGTTCCATTATCTGCTGCCATTTTTGAACTTCTTCTTTGCAAGAAACACAAGATTTTTGTGGATGATAATGTACCATGTCACTGGGTGACAACTGCTCGTGATTGGTTTGAAGAACATTCTGCATAATTCGAGCGAGTGATTTGGCCATCAAATAGCCCGACACGAATCCCAGCGATAATTCATGTGATATAATCGACAAGTCAGTTGGTGCAAAAAATCCTTTCCGAGCAACACTTCGGCTCTTATGGGCGTCTATAGAGGCAGCATGGCACAATGTCTCTGCAAGGGCATTCGAACGACTTCTTGGCTTCGTGCACGCCATGTAGTTGCACAATGTCGGACAAAAGGAGATCCGATACGATATTAGGCGGTATCACATGACTTGTCACCTCAGTGTACATGGCATGTGTGTGTGTGATATCTGCCTTATCAAGTTCATAGTAAATAAAGAAATGTAATTGTTAACTTTGCCAAAAGTGTAAAATATTATAACAGACCTTCACCAGAACTTACACTAATACTGAACGTCGCCTTACACTACTCAAGTGGGGAACGTGCAATGCCTTTTACTTGTGTGCATTATCTTGCCTTGTTATTGCAGTAGAAATGCGACAGGAAGATCTGTTATAGTTTCAAAACGTTTTTGAAAAATTCACTGCTGACCACATGCCCCTCCATTTCTGTATCCAGTGACGCCTATTGTCTGAGGCTGACATGGCTGTCGGTCGGCATTGTTGGACATTCCGAGGGCTTTTCGGGTAGAGAGAGAGGGAGAGAGAGTGGTGGAAACCAAGTTTCTCAGAATCCCATAATGAAATGTCTTGAGTGGATGAAAGATCTACTGGAAGAGCGGACCAAGGCAACAGTCCAATACCCTGGAAGGTAAAGTAATTGAGGTATCGAACTTATGTCACAGCTACTGACCTTAAGGCGTCAATCCAAATTGGCAATTTGGATTGCATTTAATCACACTATGTGAGCGTGGAAGTAGTTCAGAAATGGTTCAAATGGCTCTGAGCACTATGGGACTTAACATCTACGGTCATCAGTCCCGTATAACTTAGAACTACTTAAACCTAACTAACCTAAGGACATCACACAACACCCAGTCATCACGAGGCAGAGAAAATCCCTGACTCCGCCGGGAATCGAACCCGGAAACCCGGGCGTGGGAAGTGAGAACGCTACCGCGCGACCACGAGTTGCGGACGTGGAAGTAGTTGCCTTGTCAGGTAGTAACTGATAAAATCAAAATGAAATTGTTTTTAACAAATGGGAATTTTATTTCTAAAAGCATTTTTTTAAAAAACAGATTTAAAATTATAAGCAGAAAGCACACTCCAAATATCAAGTTACAATTCATTCAGAGGCAGAAAGAAACAAATTTTTGATTGTATGAGCTTTCGGGAAGAGAACCTTGCCGCTCCCTTTTGAAACGGGTGTAGTCACAATCGCTCACAACAACCTCTGAAAGACTACACAGGTGAAATACTGCAACACACCAGATTACCTTACAGTAAAAGTTTTAACAATTCACACAAGCACACAAACTATGCACCCCGCAGGAGGGATAGAAATGATACAAAACACTAAAATTAAATAATTAACTTGCCACCGAAGGTGGAACTTGATTTTAACTTGTAAGAAAAGTCTTACGGTGGAAGGGTGGCAACTTCATATACTAAAATGACCATTTAAATAAAAGCCCACGAAATGCAATCTTACATAAAGTTATACAAGTTTGGCCAAACATGCTCTACAGTACACATATACCGCCTCCCAAGATGACAGGCAAGATAAAAACGTATTCCAGGAATTAGGCTGTTACACTTCAAGCAATAAATTCGTTATCACACTGAATCCGACAAACATGACAGAGCCAGCTAATAAGGTACGGCAGATTGATAGGGAGATTATTGAAGAACCCGAAGAGCAGGTTGCTCTAACCCGCCCATACTCCACAAGGGAAAAAACGGACCACACAATTCATAAATAACCACCTTCCCGCGGGTGGGCAAACGGAGAAGAATGGTGGGACGACCCCAAAACAAAGTGGCTGGTGACCTCACCAAGAAAACAAGTAGAATTTAATAAGTAAATGAAACAACATACCATCAATCACTTCTAATAAACTGCGATTTCTGGCGAAGACCTGGCGCAGCACCCCCAAAACACTCTCCCGAACCGTCCGCTGTCAGGCGCTTCAACGAACGCAGGAAGGCGCGCCGACCTCCCGTCTCACGGCGTCGCAGCTCGCACCGGCCAGACTGATGTCGTTGGTTGGCTTCTGTTGCTCTCGTGTTGGCCACGAAGCCACTCCCCTTGCTATACGGCGCGGCCCACTGGACTCACGTGGCGACCTCACATGCACCGACGCTCAAGGCGGACAAGTCATATCCTGCGTCAGTGCGCGACCGACCAACCGATCGATCCAACCGCCAATGACCGTTGCCTGAGCAACTCGAGCTGACTGGCGGCCTAACGTGCAGACTCAGATGCAGGAACTAAGCCCCCGACCGGGCGACCTCTCATTCAGTTCTCTCACTGCGCCACAAATTCGGACGAGAGACAGACAAGCAAGCTGGGGACGAGAGACTGACCCCAGACTGACTCCAGGCTCATCCAGACTGGCCAACCGGCGAGCTCATACCGTCCCTTAAATGCACGTGAACAGGCAGCCTTTCCCCTTTCCCACCAGAGGGAGACACCAAGGCTGCGACTGCCGCAGCGGCGCCACCGCCAGAAACGGAGGGCGACTGCTTCACATGACGCGCTGCGGCGCGCTCTTCGAAACAGGAATTTTTACCACTTATCAATGCACCATGGAAACTGAATGAAAAGTGCTCCTCCACAGTCATCACATAGATTCACAACATCAAGATCGAAGGCGAACTCCATGAGAGTTACTAATCGTGCAGGACGTTCAGCTTGGTATCCAGTCTTAAAGAGTGCGTATGGAATCAATATGAGATTAGACAGCCAACCGCGTGCACATAAACGTTAAGTATATCGACCTAGATTTCGCAACTGTTCATCAGAATGAGCAGCTCCGAAAACGTAAAATTACATTGGTAAAAATCAAATTCTGACTATTGCCATTTAGCTGTGTAATTTTACGAGTTACCAACTGTTAATTCTGACGAAGACACCCCAAGTAGGTGTCGAAATGCATGTAAATGTATCTAAAGTTAATGTGTAACCGGTTGGTTGTTTAACCTTGTACTGAAACTTATATACTGTTGCTGAATAGCAGTTATGTTCAAACTGAATATAGAACCAATTTGCTGTAATGTGTAATATGGTAATAGCAACTGATAGCATAGGGTGGTATGCGAGCAATGTGAAACAGTCTCTCATGGAGATTATCGTGAAACTGGGTATCCTTTAAGGCCTAGCTGCAGACAGTAAGATAATATGTTTTACAGGCTGAATTTGTCCAGTGGTTCCATTGGAAATGTTACACACTTTTTAGGAGGCATAGTTTAATTTTTTTAGGAGGCATAGTTTAATTTAAAGGAGCATGATTTTTGAAAACCTATCTGGGACCAAGCTCAAGAAAGTTAATTCGACTACCTATTGCCTAAAGAAGTGCACGTACACATAGTTGTAGTTCTCTTACACCCATTTCTCGCTGTTGCTTGTTGTGACGTAACTATTCTCTACTGCCTATGCAAGATCAAGCATACGGAAAGACTCGTATGGGACAGAGAGCTCCCACCTGTCGAATCACAATGAATAACAATTCAACCAATTTACCATTCAGATTAAAAGTCAGCATAATTGTTTGTTAGTGCTTTCAGAATTTCTGTTAGTTGATGTTTATGCAACTCTCTTGGTACCTGTCATTTAGGGTTCGTTTCATATGTATTTCCTCCGCAAATCCCAACCGGTCGGAGATGGAAACAAATTCCTTACGGAACGATGGGGCTCCGTTTGTTTATCTCATATACAAACTTCTGGGTCCGTTTGCGCAGTTTGCTGAGCGTCATCAGGTTGGCGCTTTGTTAAAAATTGCGTTATCTTTTGACATCCAGTTCTCTAACACTGAAGTTATGCAACCATCCACTGCTTCTCTTGAAGTCACTGCAATCTATGCCGCGCGCAATTTGAAGTACGTAACGTAGCAAGTCACTATCATGCGCATCCTATAAATTGTATCGAGCATCGTTCAACATGAGAGCAGAGCAACACTTCAGCAAATTGCTGAAGACGTGCGAAACATTCAACAAAACATCATCGATATCGGCTTTCGGAGCCGAAGCATCACTCGTGCACCGTTGATGACTGCATGAAACAAAGCTTTACCCCTCGCCTGGGCTAGTCAACCCCAACATTGGACTGTTGACGAATGGAAACATGTTGCCTGGTCGGACGTGTGTCGTTTCAAATTGTATCGAGCGGATGGACGTTTTACGGGTATTCAGACAACCTCATGAACCCATGAACGAGGCATGTCAGCCTGGGACTGCTCAAGCTGGTGGCGGCTCTGTAATAGTGCTAGGCGTGTACAGTTGGAGGAATACGAGACCCCTGATACGAATGCGACAGGTGATACGTAAGTAAACAACCAGTCTGATCACCTGCATCCAATCACGTCCACTAAGCAATCCGACGGACTTGAGCAATGCAGGGCAATGCGACACCCCACAAGTCCAGAATTGGTACAGAGTGGCTCCAGAAATACTCTTCTGAGTTGAAACACTGCTGACCATCGAACTCCGCAGACATGAACATTATTGAGTATATCTGGGATGTCTTGCTAAGTGCTGCACAGAAGAGAGGTCCACCGCGTCGTATTCTTACGGACATGGATAGCTCTGCAGGATTCATGGTGTCAGTTCCTTCCAGCCCTATTTCAGACATTAGTCGAGTCAATGCTACGTCGTGTTGCGGAACTTCTGCGTGCTCATATATATATATATATATATATATATATATATATATATATATATATATATATATATATATATATATATATATATATATAAGTCGCTGTGTTGATAGCCCATGTGTTCCTTAGTTCGTTGACCTTGCCGTGTGGATACTCATCTTGCTGCAAACAAGCCCAGATGCTGGAGCTTCTGCATCGCATTCATTATAGCACTTCGATCACCGCATGATCGCCCAGCTCTAGCATACATATAGGTGAACGACATGCCGCAGCCACGATAGCCCATGTTGCTGTCGTATCCCGACACGTGGTGATTAAAATTTACCCTTTCTACACAAGGCATAACACGGTCTTCTCAAAAGCAAACAACATTCAAATTGTTACCTAAGTGAAAATGGTGACTCCACAGCAGCGTGCGGAAGCAGTAATGTGGTTTGCAGAAACACAATCGCTGACTACTGTTAAAATAAATTATCGTCGTGTGTATGAATGTGATCTACTTGAGGTGAAAACAATTAAGGAATGGTATATAAAGTTTCTGGCAACAGGAAGTATTCTGAAACATTCTGGCGGTGCACGTTACGGAGTTTAAGAGGAGACAGTCGAGGCCGTCAGACAAACGTTTCTCAGAAGCCCACGTAAGTCAATTCGTCAAGCATGTAGGCAACTTGATGTAAATCGATCAATATGGCATCGTGTAGTTCACCAGCGTCTTCGTATATGTGCTTACAAAGCAAAATCTGCAACATCTGATGCCAAACGACAAACCACGCCGACAGCAATTTTCTGCGGATATGCTGTAGCGAATTGATATGGATGCCAGTTTCCTGGAAAGATATTTATTCTCAGATGAGTCAAGCTTTCATCTATCAGGAAGGGTTAATAGGCATAATGTTCGGATTTGTATTTCGTAAAATCCTCACGTTGTCACTGAACATGTTCGAGATAGCCCTAAACTAAACGTCAGGCGCGGGCTAACGCACGACAAAATTGTTGGACCGTTCTTCTTTGCCGAACAAACAGTGAATGGTTCAGTGTACCGGGACATGTTGGTGCACTTTGTGTACTCTCAGATACAAAACTTGCAACCAAACATCATTTTCCAACAAGATGGAGCTCAGCCGCGTTGGTCAACGGCTGTTCGTAAGTTCCTGGATAGGAAATTTCCCTTTAGTTGGATGGTACACGGAGGACCCATTGCCTGGTCACCACGTTCACCCCACATTACGTTCCTTTCTTTTCTTCATGTGGGGATTCGTGAAGGACCGCGTGTATGCGACCAAAGTGGACGATATTTTTATGTTGCGACATCGCATCACTACCCCGATTGCAACAATAACAGAGGAAATGTTACAAAGAACTTGGGAAGAAACCGAATATGGACTCGATATCCTTCGTGCTACTAATGGTTGACATGTAGAGATGTATTGATTATAATTAAATAAATAGTTCGAGCTGCTCTACAATGTGGTGCATTTTTCATTGTTGTATCTACTGTGTTTCTTTGAAACCAGGGAGGTTTGAGTGGAACACCCTGTATACTGCAACTACATGTCATTACACGCAGCTACATAGTGTATTAGCCCTGAAATGATAGTCATAGTGCCTTCAGAATGCTACAGTTTTAATGGGCAGTAATATACCCCCATTATAATTTGTTCTTTCTCGCCGTGTTCTGACTCTTCTGAAAAATGGAAACACAACCTTATAGTCCAGAGGTAAATGAAAGTACACGAATAAATTACAGAGACGTTGGAATCACCAAAAATATCTAAAAGAATCAAGTGGAAGATATACGTATATCTTCCACTTGTTTCTTTTAGATATTTTTGGTGATTCCAACGTCTCTGTAATTTATTCGTATACTTTCATTTACCTCTGGACTATAAGAAATAAAATAATATGAGAGAGCAGTTCGAAAATGAATAAGTCGGAATTGCAACTTATAGTGTGGTTTAAACAGTCCGATGAAGATACCATGGAATAACTCAAAGCTAAATTATGAACATTGCGAAAATAACGGAGATTAATGCCAAGATTCACATTCAGCATAAGCCTCAGGCTCAAAGTAAGAAATTCTTTGAAGACACTTGTAAGAACTGGACTATATACTCATGATAAAATATAGGCAAAAAAGAATCGTTATTTTTTAACTTCCTGATGCGGATTATTAGAGACCAGGAAAGTACGGCTCAAAGTACAGCTGAGTATAACAATCAATCATATTTGAACAGAAAACAGTGTTTAATTAACATCCGAACCTGAGCACAGAAATCAATAGATTACACCAACGAGATATAAAAACACCGAAGAAGTGTGACAAGGAGTCGCGTTCTGAGGGCTCCATGCAAACTGAATCTCTCTACATAAAGTGCAGTTTCTCTGCTGACAGACTCATCATAGCCAGACCAAACTGCCGAGGACAGAAGCTTGAAGTTTGGAGAGGGTGATAATTTTATACTGTAGATATCGCTAAAGAAAGCATTTTGCGAAATTCCACCCCTAAGGGGTGATACATTGGATGAAATATGTTTTGAAAATATGTCGCTCATGATGCAATTTTGGAAGCTATGACTACGAAAACTAATACTTGGTTTCACGGTCAGAAGTAAAGAAACACGTGCTTCAGAATTTTTGGAAATTTAACCCCTATGGGGTAAAGTAGTTCGTGGAAATGGTTTGAAAAGAAACCATTATTAAAGAACTACTGAAGCATTTTTAAAGCTACATCAACGAAAATTCGTATTTGAATTCTCAGTTAGAAACAAAAACCTATTTGTTTCAGTGTTTTCGAAAATTCAGCCCCAAAGGAGATGAAATGGGACCTGATTGATCCACTGAGTCTTCATTTTTCTCTGTCGGAAATTAAGGTAGGTACTTCAGTACTTTTAGGAATTCAACGACCAAGGAGGTAAAATAATGGGTGAAAGATTTTTGTGTAATAAACCATTATTAAAGTCCTAATAAAGTATTTTAAAGATACCTCTGTGATAACTGGTATTTGACTTGCCGGCTACAGATTAAAAAATTCATGGTTCAGTGTTTTTGGAAAGACAACCTCTAAGGGGGTGAAATAGGGATGAACATATTTTATGACATATTTCATTATTAATGCATTTTTACACTAAAACTAAGGATATTAGCATTTGGCTTCTCGGTTGGGAACAAAAGAACCGTATTTAAGTGTTTATGGAAATTCAACCTCTAAGGTGTTGAAATGGGGGTTGAACATTTTTATGATAATATTTAACTATATTAAAACAGTTACAAAAGAAAATATACGAAAAGTTGTATTTGGCTTCTAAAGAAAAAGGTGTAAGCGGAAGAAAGTTGCTGTTTAAATATCACCACAAGAACTCAAAAGGAGAATACACAAAGACCTCCGACTGTTGCTGCCAGAGTCGCTCTTTGGTTAGATGTACATTCGGAGAACACCATGCTTCTACGGCCTAATCACCATGTAAGGTTTAGAAGATGCTGCAGTTTGTGAATAAGGTAAAAATTCGATTAAAAGAAAACAAAAAGGAGCTCTGCAAAGCATATGGTCAACGCGAGCATAGTAAATGACACGAAGCTATTTATGTGTATAGGTAATAGCAATAATAATTTGGTGTGGCTTAGTGGCCTAGCCCCATTTCGGCGATTTGCGTAACCTACCCTAGTTACCGAACCAGGAAAGGTAACCCATTGTTCATCGTGGAAGAAGAACCACGTGTCGTTTCTCGGGCTGTTGAGACTTGACTATAGCGAAGACTGAAAAAACCGTAGTCCGACCGAGATTCTATCCTGCGACGACTCGGTTTCCAGACATGTGCTTCACCACTAAACCGGCAGGTCCAACGTGCGTGTATATAACTCATGTTTAAATTTGATGAGTGAGTTCACGAGTATCAAAATATTTGAGATATATGGCCGTCTGTTTTGATCACATAGATTGAAAAACCAATAAATCTTAGTATTTGGCAACCAACCAGCCGTTCCTTAGAGAAAGGAGTTTTTACCGACAGTCGTATTTCTGACTGCCTACATTTTTACTCCACCAACGGACTGTAGATTTTAGTACATGTCATAGGTTTCAACTCTATACCTATACCGTTTCTCCGAAAAATGGGTCCTAACTGACAGACGGAATGGCAGATCCACAAGAAAGGGCAAAATAATTTTTGAAGCTATATAATTACATATTAACAGATATCGTATTTTTTTCCTTTACCAGTACCGTGAAACATTGCTTATTGACAAATTTCGTGATCCTAGGCCAACGGGAACATCCCACATAAGTTTTGATTGAGTTTGCGGGCATCGAAATATGTGACATGAATGACTGCATCTTTCTACTGCATTGGCTTAGAAACATACGTTTTTCACGCCTCCAAGAGACCGCAGGCTTCAACTTCATACCTCTACTCGTTCCAGAGAAAAAGTTGTCTTAGCAATCCGGCAGACAGAAAGACGCATAACAATGTGATCCTGTAAGGATTCCGTTTCTACTGAGTTACGGCACTCTAAAAACTGAATGAGAGCGTTAGATTCTTACATGGCAAGTATACTTGCTCGGAGAAAAGGGCTCCGCTAGTTTATATGGTCATGAAGACCGACCATTAGAAGCACAGAAATGTAAAACAAAAACATTTATATGTGCTTCTATAATGCGAAAGCATCAGTTGAGCACCATATAAAAGACTGAAGAAATAGTCAAACTAGCTGATGAGAGGGTAATTCATTTAATAAAATAGTTAAGTGGGGAGTTTCTTACATCATCCAGCAGTCGTTCACTTTGTGAGTGATTGCCATTTCATGTAGAAGACATGCTTCAAGATATTTACTCTTTTTAGTAGGTTAAACTGACGCCAGAGTATTCACTTTTGTTAAGCACAATGTGTCACAAAATCATCTAAGTGCAAAATTAGGCATGTCGCACATTAGTTGTGCTTAAACCAGACGAACGAGTAAGGAGTTCGAAATAAATTCGATTTCAAAAACTTAGATTCTAAAATTATCTTGGCGACAGTTCACATTACGAAAACTTTGGCTGTAATATGATAATAACGTTTCTGATTAGACAAAGCAAGTAGACACAAATATAGTTTTAAAATGTTAATTTAAATCTGACGATTACTGGTTTCGGAAATCTTACAGATCCATCTCACTATGACACCCTGATACAGTGGCTTTGCACAGTTGCATGTACTCCTGAAGCACACCTCCCTCCAGAACCCAAATTCCCATTCACGCCTCTTCCACCTAGCTTTTCGAGTTAAAAGGGAATACCAAGTGGGCTGATGCGTGAATGGAAATTTGGGTTAGGATGGAAGAATGCGACGGTTGTCTGCAGTTGTGCAAAGCTGCTGTGGCAGGCTGGGTGCTTTTTTATATACCTATTTGGTGAGCAGGAGACCTGGGTTCGAAGCCTAGCCTTCTTACAAATTTTCATCTGTCGCTTTAGTCTGCATACATAAGTATTACATGTTTAAGGTTTGAAAACGTCTCTGGAACTTCATAGTTTTAGTTGATTAATGTGGCTGCAGGTAAAATCTCACATTCCAGCTGTGGAGAGATTGTCCACTCTTTATTAAGGTAGACTAGGGAAACCGGGATATACAATTTTCATCCTTACACGAGGGATGACACGACCTTGTCAGAAACAATAGTTGTTGAGATGTAAGTTCTGAAGGCGAAAACAGGTGAATAATAATTTCGTGTATACAAAAATGCACGGAAGTGGGATTACTTATACCTACTCTGAGAAATTGCGCCGTATTCCTGATCATTTGCACATTGTAGTGTATAGTCCACTTCATGAAAGATTGATTTTTGTAGCTTCCTGCCTTTACGAAGTTACAGTTTCAATGGCCATCAGTGTACTCATTAACATCGGTCAATGGAGAATAAAAAGGGCCAAGTGATATAGAGGTTATAATACTCCCATTAATGTGTGTACGAGGGACATTCACTTAGTAATCGAGAAAGCGTTACGGAGATGATAGACAAACTCCAGTGGATGACTCTGCAGGAGAGACGCTCAGTAGCTCGGTACGGGCTTTTGATAAAATTTCGAGAACATACCTTCACCGAAGAGTCAAGCAGTATATTGCTCCCTCCTACGTATATCTCGCGAAGAGACCATGAGGACAAAATCAGAGAGATTAGAGCCCACACAGAAGCATACCGACAATCCTTTCCACGAACAATACAAGACTGGAATAGAAGGGAGAACCGATAGAGGTACTCAAGGTACCCTCCGCCACACACACCGTCGGGTTGCTTGCGTAGTATGGCTGTAGATGTAGATGTGGATAAATTTTTTCTGAAAGCAGATTGGTTTTATTCCGGGTTCCATTATAACGTATTATTCCCCACTCTTTCGGTTACAAAACTTTAATTTTCAATATAACCGTTCGATGCGACTGCCTTACTCCACATTTCTGTAACTGTAGGCAAACCTAATGTCACTCTGCTGAGCGACGCTGGAGCCAACGTATTACTGCATCAATGACCTCCTCATAATCCACATACTGATTCCCTCGAAATAAATTCATCATTGCAGATCCGGGCTGTACGTTAGGAGGGGTAGAGCAATGCATTGCAGGTTTGTGAGATCCTCTCGGGTGCGCCGACTTTTGTGGGGCGTTGCGTTGTTAGGCAGGAGGAGAAATATTTTGCTTTTTTCTGGCGACAAATACGTTGAAGACGTTTATTCTATCTCCTTAAAGTAGTACAGTAGTCTTCAGAGCTGATCGTTGCGCAGTGATGGAGGATTTCTAACAAAATAATGGCTGCAATGTCCGAGAAGGCCGTCACTATGACTTTACCGACTAAGGATGCGTTCTTTGAAAGTTTTTCCGGAGGGATTTCGTGTGGAGCCTCTCCATAGACTGCTATTTTGTTTCCGTTTCGGAGTATGAACCAAAGATTCAACGCCTGTGTCGAACGTAGCCAAAAAATGGTCATTATCAGCCTCTTAACGCGCAAGGAATTCTTGATACATGGTCTGTCGATGCTGATTATGGTCCTCTGTTACCCGGTAAGGGAAGAAGAGGGCATTTATAGATGGGTCTGTCATCACTACCAACAGCGACGTAAGTTGTGCAGCGACGTGTTTGATTGTGGTCCATCGATCACTTCGGATGTGTGTCCGCACGTTCTAACGTTGCAGGTAGCACAGCTATGTGCGGCCGGCTGGCACGCAAGTGATCAGGCATGTTTGTACGATCTTGTTGCGATGTAGACACATGCCTGGCCCCACGACACCGAGCTTTTGTTCCCATCAGGTCTCCGTAGATATTCTGCAAGCCCTTATGGATACCTGCGATGCTTCGATTTTCCGCCGAAATAAAGTCAATGCAGCTTTCTGCTTGGAGCGCACCTCCGCACCGCCATTTTTAAGGCAACATAAAGCGCCGTCACCTATCGGAACTGCATGAAACTATAGTGACTGAAGCGGAAATATTCCGCTATGTCCCACAACAAATTCCTTATTTTTTTCAATAATAATTGGTCGAGGAAAGAAAATGTGTTGCTTTAGTTATTAAACGCTCACTCGATGTACACATACAGCTGAAGAAAATCAGTCGCTTGGGGATAAACTGCTGTGGAGAGCCCAGACAGAGCTGTCTTTGAGTCCCGAGTATGGAGATGTGTTACCAAACATTGCCATCCCCACTGTACCTAAGCCCTTTTTCTTGCTCGCAAGAAGGGATCGCACAGCAGATAGCTCCCGCCAGTCGGCTCTCGAGCATCACAAACATTTTACGGCAACGTGCTCGTATAGCGTGTAATGAACTTGTCGGCTCGCAAGTGCACAACTTCAGGGTGCGCACTTGTACGAATATAGCTGCACAAGCTGCTCTGCCTCACATTTCAACTGCTGGTAGTACCAGGGCAGAAACGTCACCTGCGAGCCGAGCCGACGGACTGCTGAGCTGGACGCCCCAGCTGTACCGGCCTGGCGCCGACAGACCGCCCGCATTCACTCAATGCCTGGTAATTGGACATTTACGCCTGTTGCGCCCTCCGTGTCCGGGGTGATTAACACAAGGAGGGCGCTGCCGCGGCTGACGGCTCCGCCCCTTCCGGTACAATAGCGCCACAGACTGCCTATCGCTGCCCGGTAGGTTTCCATTCCTACCCTTAACAAGGAACATTACGCAAAACCTCTCGGGCGTGCAGCTTAACAAGCAGTTTCGCTTAAGGGGCGGATCTCGCTGCAGCTTCTTTAGAGGAAAGTATCAATGGAAATACAGCTGTAACGTGGGTAACTGAAACCTAATAGGTTTTTGCTCAAGCAGTATTATTGTGCCAAGAGGTTTTCTATTCATAGCAATCGACTCAAATGTATTTAATAGAAGCATAATCTCTGGGTCTCACTGTCACATACAGTTCTACTACCTCAACAGTTCCCTAGACTTCTGAGACCATTACCCCTGAGTCCAATCAGAAATTTACATTGTACCCCCACCCCATCCCTCCAGCATCAATATTAGCGAATTACTTCACTTTAGGATGAAAAAGAATTTTCTTGGAACGCTTTTATTTTTATGACGGCAAAAGTTAATAATAGCTAACTTGGTCATGCTGAGTACTAAAGGGCGAACTGTAAGTATTCAACCTGAAGAAAGACGTTGCTGTGTACGACTTCGTACACAACGATAAGGGGAGTTGGGCTACAGTGTACTGTAGCAACTGCCATCATAGGAAAGCCTGACTGGAGCTGAAATAATTAACGGAAAAATTAATACAGCAAACAGAAGATTTACTTACCGTGTATTTGTCCAAGTGTGCGAAGACTCATTACAAATAATGCAGCAAATACAGTCCAAGTCTCACGGTCAACCAGGATGAAGCTCTCTGAACCAAAGCCTGAACATTGGAAATTGAGCCGAAACTAGGCAGCATCTGCATTAGCTCAAGTAATGTTAATGGTCCGTGTAATTGCCGCTGGCCATTTTACACGGAAGCGCCAAAAAAACTAGCATACGTAGGCATATTCAAACACAGAGCTATAAAAACAGGCATATTACCGCTATGCGATCGGCAACGCCCATATAACACAACAGGTGTCTGGTGCAGTGGTTAGATCGATTACGGAGGAGGTAAACACAAAGAATATATAATTCGAATTTTTAAAATGATTTGGGGAAGTGGCAACGAAAGGACTACTTGCGTTGGTGTTAGAATGTATGAGACTCTCGATATACCATCAGATGTTCGGGAAAAAACATCATCCACACAGTTCTGAAGATAGTGAGAGCAGACAAGTGCAAGAATTAGGCAAGAATCACCTTCACATCTCATGCATTGAAGATGCTGACAAGAATAATATAGCGAAGAATGGAAAAGAAAATTGAAGATCTATTAGATGACGATCAGTGTGGCTTTAGGGAAGGTAAAGGCACCAGAGAGGCCGTCCTCCCGTTGCGCTAGACAATGGAAGTAAGACAGAAGGAAAATCAGGCGACCTTCACAGGATCTGTCGACCTGGAAAAAGCGTTCGACAGTGTAAAATTATGGAAGATATTTGAATTTCTGAGAAAATTAGGTTCAAGCTATGGGGAATAATGGGTAATATACAACAAGTATAAGATCTAGGAACAATACGGGTGCAGAATTAAGAACGAAGCGGTCGGATGAAAAAGACTGTAAGACAGGGATTTAGTCTTTCGTCCCCACTGTTCAATCTACACACGGAAGAAGCACTGGTGGAAATAACAGAAAGATTCAAGTTCGGGTTTAAAATTCAGCGTCAAAGGATGTCAATGGTAACATTCGCTGATGACATTGATATCCACAGTGAAACTGAAGAAGGATCTGCTGAATGCAGTGAACATCTAATTGTAGAACCTTTACAGAAGCTTGAAATTTAGCGCGGACTTCAATGCGAGATACTTACAATAGTACCACAACGAAACTTTGTCTTGAAACCCAGCAGATAATCCAAGGGAAATTCTGGCCGTATGTAAAAAATGGTGGTGGCAAAACACAATTAATACTTTAGCTGCGTGACAGCTTTGGAAATACTATTGATGGCAGCGCTGTTAAAGCAGAGTTACTAACACAGCCTTCCGAAATTCCTTCATCAAAGAAGACGGTACGAATATTCCATAATTCGAACCAAGAACAGCTGCCAACATTAATAACTTGTAATTACCTATCCTCAAAGTAATGAAACAAATGACTTAATAAAACGAAGTCTTCCTGTCCAGAAAGCGTACCAATTAGATTCCTTTCAGAGTAGGCTGATGCAATATTTCCACACTTAACAATCATATGTTGTTGTTGTTGTGGTCTTCAGTCCTGAGACTGGTTTGATGCAGCTCTCCATGCTACTCTATCCTGTGCAAGCTTCTTCATCTCCCAGTACCTACTGCAACCTACATCCTTCTGAATCTGCTTAGTGTATTCATCTCTTGGTCTCCCTCTACGATTTTTCCCCTCCACGCTGCCCTCCAATACTAAATTTGTGATCCCTTGATGCCTCAAAACATGTCCTACCAACCGATCCCTTCTTCTAGTCAAGTTGTGCCACAAACTTTTCTTCTCTCCAATCCTATTCAATACCTCCTCATTAGTTACGTGATCTACCCACCTTATCTTCAGCATTCTTCTGTAGCACCACATTTCGAAAGCTTCTATTCTCTTCTTGTCCAAACTGGTTATCGCCCATGTTTCACTTCCATACATGGCTACACTCCACACAAATACTTTCAGAAACGACTTCCTGACACTTAAATCTATACTCGATGTTAACAAATTTCTCTTCTTCAGAAACGATTTCCTTGCCATTGCCAGTCTACATTTTATATCCTCAGTACTTCGACCATCATCAGTTATTTTACTCCCTAAATAGCAAAACTCCTTTACTACTTTGTCTCATTTCCTAATCTAATCCCCTCAGCATCACCCGATTTAATTTGACTACATGGCTATGTAGTCATAGCAAAACAATCATATACAACCGTCGAAAGATCCATACCCAAAGACTGGAAAACTGCACAGGTCACATCAATATTGAAGAAAAGCAATACTAGTAATCCACTCTAATACAGACCCATGTCATCAACGTCAATATGCAGTAGGATTTTGAACATTTTTTTTTTTTTGAACACTATGAATTGCCTCGGAGAGAATAGTCTATTGCTACCCAACTAACACCGATTTAAAAAACGTCGTTCTTGTGAAACACGGCTAGCTCTTTACTCACACGAAGTGTTGATTGCTTTCGACAAAGAATTTCAAACCGCTTGCAGTAAAATGAGTACTTATGGAATAGCGAATCAGTTATGCAACTGGATTCGTGGTTTCCTTTCAGAAAGGTCACAGTTAGTAGTAATTGACTGAAAGACATCGAGTAAAACAGAATTGATTTCTGGTGACCCCAAAGTAAGTGTTATTGGCCCTCTGTTGCTCTTTATCTACCTCAAGACAATCTGAGTAACCATCTTAGGATATTTGGAGATGGTGCTGTCGTTTATCACCTATTAAAGTCAGCAGTAGGTCAAAATCATCTGAAAAACGATTTAGATAAGGTATTCGTATGTTGCGAAAGTTGACAAATGATCCTAAATAATTAAATGTGTGAAGTCGATCACATGAGTGCTAAAAGGAATCTATTAAACTTCTTTTACATGACAAACCAAGCAAATCTAAAGTCTCTAAATTCAACTAATTACCTAGGAGTTCCAATTACAAACGACTTGGAAAGAACACATTGAAAATGTTGTGAGGAGGCGATCCAAATACTGCATTTTATTGGCAGAACACTTCGAAAATGTAACAGATCTACTAAAGAGACTGCCGAGACTCCGCTTGTCCGTCCTCTAATCGAGTACTGCTGAGCGGTTTGGGATCCTTACCATATAGGATTAACGGAGTAAATCGAGAAAGTTCAGAGAAGGACAGCGCCTTTTGTACTAACGAGAAATAGGGGAGAGAGCGTCACGGACGTGCTATAGGATTTGTTGTGGATATCATTAAAAGAAAGACGTTTCTCGTTGCGGCGGAATCTTGTCACGAAATTTCAATCACCAAATTTCTCCGCTGAATACGAAAATATTTGGCTGACGCTGACCCATGCAGAGAGAAAAGATCATTATGATAAAAATCAGGGAAATCAGAGCTCGCACGGAAGGATATAGGTGTTCGTTCTTTCCTCGCGCTGTTGGAGAGTAGAATAGCAGAGAATTGTTTAGAAGGTGGTTCAATGAACAGTCTTCCAGGAAGAGTAGTCATGTAGACATAGATGTAACGAGGACAGAATGTGGATTGGAAGTAGACTAAATAAAGACGGAAATAACAAGAAGTCGCAGAAATGTGAACAGGGAGAAACTTACCATCAGAATCAGGGACCGCGAAGCATGTGAAGGCAAGGAATTTTTCTATCTAAATACCAAAACAACCCATGACAGACGGAGGCAGGAGGACATACAAAGCAGAACAGCACTGGCGAGAAGAGCACTCCTGGCGAAGAGAAGCTTACTAATATCAAAGATAGACATTAATTTGTGGAAAAAGTTTCTATGAATGTTATTTTGGAGCACAGCATTATATGGTTGTGAAACATGGACTGTAGAAAACCGGAACACGAGAGAAGCATTTGAGATGTGCTGCGACAGGTGAATGTTTAGAATTATGTAGACTGATAAGGTGAGAGACTAGGATGTTCTCCGGAGAATCAGCGAGGAAAGAAATACATGGTACACACTCACAAGAAGAAAGGAAAGGATGAAAGGACATCCGTTACTACATCAGTGTGCGACTTACATTGTACTAGAGGCATCTGTAGAGTGTAAAACTTTAGGGGAAGACGGGGACTGGAATACATCGGGCAAATAATTGCGGATATAGATTACCTGAGCTATGATGAGATGAAAAGGTTGGAACTAGCGAGAAATTCGTGGCGTGTTGCGTTAAACGTGCTAGAAGGCTGATGACAGAAAAAGAAGTGAATATGGATGCCATATTTTTGATCCAACGATGTCCAGTTACATCTCCATACGATTAAACCCAAGGTATCCAACGAGTTATGAAGTACGTCTACAAAGCTTTATTAAAGTTCCTAAAAGATACGGCAAAAAGCGAAATTTAAAAGTCTGCTTTAGAGAAAATTGCTTGAGTGTATCTTGTTGGATATCAATTAAAATAAACAGAAAATGATCGGTTAATACCCTCGACATGAAGAAAAGAAAATAATCTTTATAAAGAACTTATTTATCTCTGATGGCATAGAAACACTTCATTTGCACAGAAAACTTCACTTGTATTCACATTAATAGATTATTGCATTGATTTCCCGCTTTATTGATGGTAAACTCTGATGGAGTCTACAAAGTTTCGTTTGCACGGCCGGCCGGAGTGGCCGAGCGGTTAAGGGCGCTACAGTCTGGAACCGCACGACCGCTACGGTCGCAAGTTCGAATCCTGCCTCGAGCATGGATATGTGTGATGTCCTTAGGTTAGTTAGGTTTAAGTAGTTCTAAGTTCTAGGGGACTTATGACCACAGCAGTTGAGTCCCATAGTGCTCAGAGCCATTTGAACCATTTGAATCGTTTGCACACAAAACTTCACATCTGATCACATTAATGCATTTATTTCATTACTTTCCAGCTTTATTGGTGTTAATTGGTGTATCTGAATAAGGCAAAACGTGTTTCCAAAGATGAATTTTTTTTCTGGGTTAGGCAAGTAAGTTGTACCTTAGGCTCAGTATACAACCAGAAGAACGAGGAAAATCTCTCAAAATCCACCCAAAATTGGAAGGCAGAGCTGACCTTCAACCGATGAAACAATGCAAATCTTCGTTTGAAGTTTTGCCACGCTTTTGTATAGCTATGCCAACTGGACTACGGAATACACCGGACTATACACTAAGGTAACGGAAGTCGTCTGATAGCGATATGCACACATACATATGACTGTACAACGACATGCACATGGTATGTAAGGGACTGGCGGAGCTCCTATTCGTAGTGAGGCGATCCATATGAAAAGGTTCCCCCACGATGGGAATTAACTGATTTTAAGCACGTAGTGCCGAAATCATTAAGGAATTCGATATTCTGAGACCCACAGAGTCCAAAGCGTGCCGAGAATACAAACTTCAGGCATTAATATAACCACAGAAAAAGCAGTGGCTGACGGATTTCACTTAACAACCGAGAGCAGCGGCGTCTGCATTGAGTTATTGCTGTTAACAGACAAGTTACAATGCGTGAAACAACCGCAGAAATCAATGTGTGACGTAGGGCTAACGTATTATTTAGAACAGTGCGGCGAAATTTTGCATTAACACCTATGTCCGCAGACAACAGACGCAAGTGCCAGCAGCACCATATCTCCTGCAGCACCTCTCCCAAACTCGTGACCATGTCGGGTGGTGCGTAGATGACGAAAATCGTGCAGAGGTCAGTTGGTTGGTAACAACCAGTCTTCTGACGAGTCTGATGTGACCCTACTCGAATCCTTGTCCTGCACCAGGCTCAGTGTAGCACCTGTATGCTACGTGTAACATACGTCGTCAGTTATTTTGCTGGATGTATTCCAGTCTCCGTCTTCCACTAGAATTTCAGCCTCTGCAGCTCCTTCTAATACCATGGAAGTTATTCATTGATGTTTCAACTCATGTCCTGCCCTCCTGCCACTTCTTCCTGTCGGTGTTTCCCAAATACACCGTTCCTCACCCATCCTGTAGAGAAATTCCTCTTTCGTGACCTTATCAGTCCACCTAATTTTCAACATACTTCTGTAGCACCACGTTTCAGATGCTTATCTTCTCTTCTTTTCCTGTTTTCCCACAGTCCATGTTGCACTACCAAACAGTACTGTGCTACAAACGTGCATTCTCAGAATTTTTTTCCTCAGAGTAAACTGGAAACTTGTGTTAAGGCCTTATGGGACGCTACTGTTCAGGTCATCGATCCCTAAGCTTACACACTACTTAATCTAACTTAAACTAACTTACGCTGAGAACGACACCCACACCCATGTCCGAGGGAGGACTCGAACCTCCGACGGAGGGAGCCGCCCGAACCGTGACAAGTCGCCCAAAGACCGGGCGGCTATCCCGCGCGGCTCTTCAAAGTGAGGTCTGTGTATCATACTAGTACACGTTTCTTGGCGTGGAATACCCTTTTCTGCCAGTGATAGTCTGCTGCTTATGTCCTCCTTCCTCCGTCCGTCACGGGTATTTTTCTGCCTAGATAGCAGAATTCCTTAGCATCATCTATTTCGTGATCGCCAGGCCCGATGTTAAGTTTCTCGCTGTTCTCATTTCTGGTACTTCTCTTTAGTTTCGTCTTTCTCCGGTTTACTCTCAGTCCGTACTCTGTACTTAGCAGATTGTTCATTGTATTCAGTGAGATCTATAATTCTTCTTCACTTTCACCGATAATAGCAATGTCATTGGCGAATCATATCACTGATATCTGTTCATTTCGAATTTTAATTCCAATCTTGAACGTTTCTTTTATTTCCACCATCGCTGCTTCGATGTGTAGATTGAAGAGTGCGGGTGGGAGACTACATTCCTGTCTTACAAACTTTGTAATGTTAGCACTTCGTACTGTGTCTTCTTGTCTTATTATTCGCTCTTGATTATTGTACATATCGTATATTTCCTTATAGCTTATCCTTTAAAAAAAAAAAAAATAAAGCTTCTAACAACTTGCACCAGTCTACATCTTCGAAAGCTTCTTCCAGTTCCGTAGATCCTATGAACATGTCTTCATTTTTCTTTAATCTTGCCTCCTTTATCAACAGCAGCATCAGAATTGCCTCTATGTTGATTTTACCTTTCCTAAACCCGAACTAGTCGTTATCCGCCATTAATCTCTTTTCCAACATCCTGTATATTATTCTTGTCGGAAACTTGGATACCGCTAAACCGATTGTGCATTAATTCTTACACTTGTCGGCTCTTGCCATCTTCGGAATTGTGTGGATGAGTATTTTCGAAAGTCAAATGGTTCAAATGGCTCTCAGCACTATGGGACTTAACATCTGTGGTCATCAGTCCCCTAGAACTTAGAACTACTTAAACCTAACTAACCTAAGGACATCACACACATCCATGCCCGAGGCAGGATTAGAACCTGCGACCGTAGCAGTCGCGCGGTTCCGAACTGAGCGCCCAAAACCGCGAGACCACCGCAGCCGGCTTTCGAAAGTCAGATGGTACATCTTGAGCCTTATTCATTCTACAAACCCATATGAACAGTCGTTTTGTTGCCGACTTCCGCAATGATTTTATAAATACTGTAGGAATTTTGTCTTCATTCTTCCAGAGCGCCTTTAAATTCTTTTTGTAACATGGGATTCCGTATCTCGTCTATATCAAATCCTCTTTTCTCTTCTAATAAGTCATCAGACGAGTCATTTTGCTCGTAGAGGCCTTCAGTGTATTCTTTCTCCTCCTCCTCTGCATTTAACAGTGGAATGCCCCTGGCACTTTCAAAGTTACCGCCCTCGCTTTTAGATTCGGCAAAGGTTGCTTTTCCTATATGCTGAATCATTGTTTCCTTTTTCGTTTTCTATTTCTTCACATTTTTAGTTTTGCCATTTAACCTCAGCTTCCGTGCACTTCACCTTCATTTCTTTCCCAAGTGACTTGTATTTCGGTATTTCTGAATTTCCTTTAACATTTCTGTGGTTCCCTCCTTCATTGATCAACTAATTTCTTCTGTTACCCATGGTTTCCTCGCAAATACCTCCCTACCACCGATGGTTTCCTTTCGAACTTCCGTTACTGTCCTTTCTAAAGAAGCCCAATTCTCTTCGACTCAAATGTTTACTGAGCTGTTCCATATCGCAGTATCTACAGCCTCAGTTGACTTCCGGCTTACATCCTCATTCCTTAGTACTTTCGTATTCCACTCCTTCACTCACAGATTTTTTCCTGACTAGTCTCTTCAGCCTACGCTTCATCACTACGAGATTGTGACCTGAGTCTATATCTACTACGCCTTAGAAGCCAACATCTGATTTCGGAAGCTCTGCTTGAAGTCTTCCCCTATCACCATGCTTTTTCCAAGCATATCTCCTCCTCTTGTGATTCTTGAATAAGATATTCGCTGTTACTATTATTTATTGGAGAACTCAATTTATATCGCCTCTCATTCCAGTACGAAGCTCATAGTCTCCCGTTACTCTTTCTTCTACTCCTTTCCCTACTACCGCTTTCCAGTACCCCATGACTATTACATTTCTAACTTCCTTTACGTGCCTGTCGAGGTGGCCGAGCTGTTCTAGGCGCTACAGCCTGGAACTGCGCGACCGCTACTGTCGCAGGTTCGAATCCTGCCTCGAACATGGGTGTGTGTGATGTCCTTAGGGTAGTTAGGTTTAAGCAGTTCTAAGTTACAGGGGACTGATGACCTGAAAAGTTAAGTCCCATAGTGATCAGAGCCATTTTTTCCCTTTACGTACTGAGTTTTCCCTTACTCAAGAACCACATTCCAATCCCCCATGACTACATCTCCTTTAACAGATTGAATTCCCCTTCAAGATTCTCATACATTTTCTCTATCCCTTCTTCTTCGGCTTGCGAGTTCGGCTTTTATAACTGAACTATCGTTGTCGGTTTCGTTTTGCTGTCGTTTGTGATGAGAACAACCCTATCGATGAACTGGGCACGGTAACTCACTCTCTGCCCTACCTTACTACTCATATTCCGATGCTGTTGATATTATCCTATATTCATCTGACCAGAAAAATTTGTCTTCTTTCCATCTCACTTCACTGACCGGCACTACATCCAAACTGAGCCAAACCATTTCCTTTTCTTGATTATCCAGCTTCCCTATCACCTTGAGACTTCTGACACTCCAAGCCCCAACTAGAAGAACGTTATCTTTTCCTTGATTATTCCACATGTACGTTCCATTTCAACTAAGTAGACTGCTCTTTATTGGATCTTCCCTATCTCCTCCATTAATTAATTGGCAGATCTCTCTGAATTTTACTTCAGTCTTCTACATTTGGAAGCTTCCAACAGACAACAGCATCGAATGCGTCCAGTCTCATTGAGCTACAGACGTTATCCAATACGTCATCTGTATACAGTTTTTAAAGAGTAAGGGCGCTATAGCAATCCCTTGAAGTACTCCTGGATTTATCTTTACAGCTACGAGCATTGTGTTCAGTTCGACCTGACATGAATTCAGTTCTATACCTAGTCCGATAAGCTGTTTAAATTCGTATTTTGTTCGGTAAACAACATTTCGGAACTGCATTAAATGCCTTTGGGAAACTAGGAACACGCCAGTAATCTGAATTCCACTGCCTATGTCATTAATGTTTCCATCAGCGTCAGAGTTGCGAAGTAATTACAGTAATTACTCCAAAATTATGTCCTGCTAAGTTTGTTCGTATGGCGTATAACGAAATAATAAGGGTAGAATTAAGAGTCGTTAATTGGATGTTTAAAAGCCTTTGGGACATCAGACTATATTTTTGCAACATTCAATTTAATCGATTGAGCTAGTCGTTAATTCGTAAACACGAGGGTTATTCGGAAAGTAAGGAACGATCGGTCGCGAAATGGAAACCACACTGAATATCCGATGAAGTTTTGCACAGGTGTGTTGGGCAATGACTCTAGTATGCCCATCGATCGCGTTACGACGCTCTTTTTAGTTCTGACCACACAGGGAGCACGTAAAGGTACCTGGAACAACAGTGTCTCCCGCGAAGTACGTGCACCTGGTGAGAAATTTCGCCTAAAGCTATGCAAGCAACATTACATAACTGTTGTGAGTTTTCTTCTTCAATACAATTCTCAGCCGCATTTTGCAGGGCCAATGAAGATGCTCCTGCATCGTTTTCAATTGGAAATGTTTGATTACTCACAATACAGCATGCAATTGTCTCCCTCTTAGTTTCATCTCTGCTCACATGAACCGCTGACTATGAAGACAACATTTTGGCGCAGACAACGAGCTGTAGGCCAGCGTAAAGAACTGGCGGAAAGCAGTGGCGACTGCCTTCTATAACGAGGGTATTGGGAAGTTAGTAGAACGTTACGACATACGTCTAAGTCGGATCGGTAGGTGGAAGTTACAGCTAATTGTTGCAAATAAGGCAGTTTTGATTTTCACTGTGACTTCCATTTCGCGACCTATCGTTCCTTACTTTCAGAATAGCCCCCGTACGTAAATTACACTACTGGCTATTAAAATTGCTACACCATGAAGATGACATGCTACAGACGCGAAATTTAACCGACAGGAAGAAGATGCTGCGATATGGAAAAGATTCGCTTTTCAGAGCATTCACACAAGGTTGGCGCCGTTGGCGACACCTACAACGTACTGACACGAGGAAAGTTTCCAACCGATTTCTCATACACAAACAGCAGCTGACCGTCCTTGTCTAGTGAAACGTTGTTGGGATGTCTCTTGTAAGGAGAAGAAATGCGTACCATATCGTTTCCGACTTTGATAAAGGTCGGATTGCAGCCTATCGCGATTGCGGTTTATCGTATCGCGACATTGCTGCTCGCCTTGGTCGAGATCCAATGACTGTTAGCAGTATATGGAATCGGTGCGTTCAGGAGGGTAATACGGAACGCCGTAATTGATCCCAACGGCCTCGTATCGCAAGCAGTCCAGATAATAGGCATCTTATCCGCATGGCTGCAACGGATCGTGTAGACACGTCCCGATCCCAGAGTTAATAGATGGGGATGTTTGCAAGACAACAACCATCTGCACGAACAGTTCGACGACGTATGCAGCAGCATGGACTATCAGCTCGGAGACCGTAGCTGTGGTTACCCTTGACGTTGCATCACAGACTGGAGCGCCTGCGTGATGGTATGGGGGGCCATTGGTTAGACGTCTCGGTCACCTCTTGATCGCATTGACGGCACTTTGAACAGTGGACGATACATTTCAGATGTGTTACGACCCGTGGCTCTACCCTTCATTCGATCCCTGCGGAACTCTACGTTTCAACAGGATAACGCACGACCGCATGTTGCCGGTCCTGTACGGGTCTTTCTGGATACAGAAAATGTTCGACTGCTACCCTGGCCAGCACATTCTCCAGATCTCCCACCAATTGAAAACGTCTGGTCAATGGTGGCCGAGCAACTAGCTCGTCACAGTACGCCAGTCACTGCTCTTGATGAACTGTGGTATCATGTTGAAGCTGCATGGGCAGCTGTACCTGTACACGCCTTCCAAGCTCTGTCTGACTCAATGCCCAGGCGTATCGAGGCCGTTATTACGGCCAGAGGTGGTTTTTCTATGTACTGTTTTCTCAGGATCTATGCACCCAAATTGCGTGACAATGTAATCACATGTCAGTTCTAGTGTAATATATTTGTCCAATGAATACCCGTAGATCATTTGCATTTCATCATGGTGTAGCAACTTTAATGGCGAGTAGTGTGTGTGATTACGCAGAAATGGCTTTGGGTAGATTACTAACAACGATAGTGCAGTATTTACAGGTTTGTGCTTAATGTGTCGTTGGTCGACGGAGTGCAGTAATTGTGGAGCAAGTGGCTCTCAATATAAGGGACGATAAAAAATTTTACGTTTCAGGGAATTGCTGCAGCGTGTATGCAACGTAGCGTGCCTCCGATGAGGGCATATAAGCACCGACATGTAGGCAAGGGATTAGTGTGGCATTCGTGTCTATCCGACGTGCCTGTGGTAAGTGCGGAACTGAGCTATGGTAAGTTATTACCATATTCATCCAAATAGAACCGACTTGCTGTTATTCTTTTCTTGGCTACCAAAGTTACAGCACCGGCAGACATCCATCGGAAAATGAAGAACGTGTATGGGTAAGCATGTCTGCTGCAACCCACCGCTGTGGAAAGGTGCGCGACAAGTTGTCTGTCCTTCATGATAACGCACGCCCCAATATCGCAAATGTCTAACGCAGAAGTTACACCAACTCAAGTGGGAGACACTCGAGGAATAGCCGTATCGTCCTGATCTCTCTCTCATGCGATTGTCTCACCTTCAGCGCCTTGAAAACGTCCTTGGAGGGTCGATGATTCCTGGCTGGCAAGGATGCGCAGAAGGTAATTCCGTATTTCGTCACGCAGCACAATACGGCCTTTTACCTAACAGGCCTTGTAAGTAGGCTGAAGGTGTTTAGGTTTTTATGTTGGTAACGCCAACTGCAGTGTGCACTCCGTGGGTGGTTGTACTCACTGTTGGAATATTCGCTTGTGTAGTGTTCGGCAGTTGGACGTGAACAGCGCGTAGCGTGTACAGTTGGAGGTGAGCCGCTAGCAGTGGTGGATGTGGGGGGGAAAGGTGATAGAGTTTTGAGCGGACGATCTAGAGGTGTCTCCAGCAGAAAAATGAAATTTGTTTAATTGGATGTCACAAAACGCTATTAAGGTAAATACATTGTTTGTTCTCTATCGAAATCTTTAAATTTGATAATTATGCCTATCAGTAGTTAGTGCCTTCAGTAGTTCGAATCTTTTATTTAGCTGGCAGTATTGGCGCTCGCTGTATTGCAGTAGTTCGAGTAATGAAGATTTTAGTGAGGTAAGTGATTCGTGAAACGTATAGGTGATTGTTAGTCAGGGCAATTCTTTTGTAGGGATTATTGAAATTCAGATTGCGTTGCTCCAAAAATATTGTATGGGAGTTTAGTGATGACCAGAATAAGTAAAGAGAGAACTGTCTGAGTACGTTCAGTTTTGCACAGCTGTTTGAAAGTCAAATGACGTAAGAGTTTCTCCAGCACTGTCAGTCTTAATTTTTGAATGGAGACGTTTCAGCCTCAATGCTGACGACGATTCTGCATGATTGGCGTACCGATTTTGGACTGTTTGACCTCTGAACGGAAACTTTTCTTTATCACACCTTACATCATGTTATCCGTTGTAAGTGAGATATAGTAGAAGGTTCCCTCAAAATTATGCGTACAGTCATATATCATTTAGGGGTATACTGAGTCTGATAACTGTTTGTTTACAAGTATTATGTCTAAAGCAACGCTAATAATCAGTGACCGTGTTCTGTTTATGTCTCCGTTCAAATAATGAAGCGGTACTGATGTCACAGAAGAAGAAAGGATTACTACTTACACAACATGAGGAAACCGAGGGTTTGAAAGTGACGACGTGAGCTATTATTGTAAGAAAAGTACACTCAAATGAGGCTCATTCGGACCCTTCCCAGCAGGATGCACCATGTACGCTCTAAGGCAACAAAATAAATAAATAAATAAATAAATAAGTAAAACACGCAATACGAAAGAATTTCCTGACTGGTGACGGAAATCGGTAGATGTAAGAAAAATAAAATAAAAAAATTAAAAATACCAGTTTCAGGAGAAGTGGCTGATGTGTTGAAGAGGAAGAGCGCCACAAAATGAGCAGGTCAATAAATGGTCCTTACGCGAACAGTTATTCAGCTTTGCATTGATTGAATGTTTTGTTGGGTGTCCTTCTGAAGCATACCGTGTCAAATTCTGTCTAATTGGTGCGTCAGACCGTCAAAATCCCGCTGGTTGGAGGGCCCTGCCCATGATGCTCCAAACGTTCTGAGTTGAGAGAGAGATCTGGAGAGCTTATTGGCGAAGACGGGCCTCGTAAATCACGAAAACAAGCAGTAGAGACTTCGTCGCGTGCGGGCGGACGTTATCTTGCTGAGATGTAACCCCAAAATAGGTTGCCAAGAACGGCAACAAAATGGGATGTAGGATATTGTAGATGTACCGCTATACTGCAGGGGGGGGGGGGGGGGGGGCGGGGGGGTCGCGAATGCCAACCAAAGCGGTCCTGCTATGAAATGATATCCGAAACCACCACTCTTTGTTATCGGGCGATATGGCGAGCGGAATTCATGTTGGTATCCCAACGTTGTTCTGTTCGTCTCCAGAGTCAACTTCTCTGGTCATCGGGGCTCATTTCGAAGCGGCATGCACCACTGTTCCAGTCAATGAGCTTGGAGACCGAATATGACTGACACCTTAAGAAACGGTCTTGTTGGTGTACAGACGTCAATCGTAGCTGGTGCAATGGGTGCCGTGGACCAAGGCCCGTTTCTGACGGCCGCCTATAAATGGTCCTTGAGGTCATGCATCAGTTGCATGTCAGATTGATGATAATGACGAATCACAGGCTCCAAATTCCTCTCTCAAGACTGCTCCGTATTCACGTTGTGGCTTGCGTCCAGGTCGATTGTTTCCTTGTTGAGGCTGTGTTTGACGATGATTCACCCTTTGCTGCCAACATAGTCGAATAGTTTCATCGTTCCTTTCGAAACGTCGAGCGATTCACCGGTTATTCCAATCCGCTTCTTGGAGCCCAGCTGCATGTCCTCTCTCAAATGCTGACATCTGCGAACACAGTTCACGCATCTGTCTGTGAGGCATAGCTACTGTCTAACTCAGTTCACGGAATGAAATTCGCAAAGGCTTTTTGCATTGGTATGGTCATGTGCCCTGTGTACCATTCTTTCCAGCAGCCTGGTGAAAGTGTGCTACAGCGTCACGCATTCATTCATCGGCCGCCGTGTTTAGTATTTTGCAATCCCGTCTATATGTGTATGAATAGCAACATGTGAGCAATTTGCGTAGCCCCTTTGTGGTGCGTTGATTTGTGTGTGTGTGTTTTACAATGTACTATCGTTTTTCCCAGTACCATTAGCATTCAGAGTATGGGAAACAATTGCAGAAATCTCTGTGCCCACTGTATTTATTCATGCAGTTTTAATACTGGTTCTTATTTGCTCTTGGTTGTTAGTTGTTTGTCGGTTTCCCTCAAGCTTCAACATTTCCGTAACGCTTTCCCACAAACCATTCAAACCTGTGACCACTGGTGCTGCCGTTTTTTGTGAGCTCTGAATGTCAAGTGTTGCTGCAATTTGGTATGGTTTCTACAAATGTAACTATATTCTAGAATTTGTGTGTGTATTGGTTCAAATGGCTCTGAGCACTATGCGACTTAACATCCGAGGTCATCAGTCGCCTAGAGCTTAGAACTAATTAAACCTAACTAACCTAAGGACATCACACACATCCATGCCCGAAGCAGGATTCGAACCTGCGATCGTAGCGGTCGCTCGGCTTCAGACTGTAGCGCCTAGAACCGCACGGCCACTCCGGCCGGCTGTGTGTGTATTGTTCTAGGATTTGTGTGTGTATAGTGTATTAAACCTGGGACTTAGAAATGGCGGAGAGGCTTTGTCCTGCCATAGTGCTCAGTAGTTCACAACCCCACAATAGTCCACCCACCCCACCGCCGCCCCACACCGAACCCAGGGTTCTTGTGGAGTTCGACCCCCAGTGGACCGTCCTCGAACCTGAACCTCCCCCCCCCCACCCCCCCCCACCCCCCGGAACGTCTCATACCAGACGAGTGTATCCCCAAATGTTAGCATGGTAGAGTAATCGTGGTGTACGCATTTGTGGAGACAGTGTTTGCTCAACAATCGCCGACACTGTGTAACTGAGGCGGAATAAGGGGAACCAGCCCGCATTCGCCGAGGCAGATGGAAAACCGCCTTAAAAACCATCCACAGGCTCACTGGCACATCGGACCTCGCCACTAATCTGCCGGGCGGATTCGCACCGGGCTTCGGCACACCTTCCCGCTAGGGAAGCAGCGCGTTAGACCGCGCGGCTAGCTGGGCGGGCATATTCTAGGATTATTTGCAAAGTGTGTGTATAAGCTTATTTTTGTAAATTTATTGCATTTTCACAGCGTCCCACAAATGAACCGAAGTCTTCCACCCAATATACGAACGATTAAGCCTATAAGATAGTTTGACTTCATGAGCCTGGTGTCTGTGTGATTTCAGTAAGTCGAGTTGTACTCCACTTGCATTGTAGTCAAAAGATTCGTCATCTCGGCTTTTGTGACGGTTCTTTTTTTCACAGAGTACTTCATTGTAGGTTACTGTAGCATCTGCATAAAGATATTAGGGTAATGTGTGTATTGTCTTTCAGGTTTTAGTAAACTGTGCTTTCATGAAGCAAGCTTGACGTTACAGCAACATCAGGAAATGCCTCTCCATACGAGATAACGTACACCTCCCTTCTGTGAAAGCTTTGACCTAAATGCATATTTCGTTTCATACCACATTTGATTGACGTTTTATTAATAAGTTATGGCCAGGTACTGCGTCAAATGCATTTCGAAAAACAAGAAAGACTGCGTATACGTTTATACAAGGTAGATAAATCTTTTGGCTTTCATAACGTGATACGAAGAAACAGTATTGACGTACATAATTATGCCAGTCATATACGGAGTAGTCTTAGGTTTACAATGAGTTTCTTAGACCTTCACCCCTTGCGGGTTCGGGGGTTAGAATAGGCCCGCGGTATTCCTGCCTGTCGTAAGAGGCGACTAAAAGGAGTCTCACATGTTTCAGCCTTATGTGATGGTTCCCTCTCGGGTTTGACCTCCATCTTTCTATATTATTCCGAAGAGCGAGCCAATTGGGGAAGGGCGCCTTGCATGGTGCACCGTATCCGTCGTGCAATTAGACTTTTAGCCGGCTTTCTCGTCGTTGCAATGGTATCCCGCTCGTTTTCGATCTCTTGGGCGAGGTTACGTCCCTGGGTGCGATTACCACGGTGCACTCTGCAGTGTTTCTTTTAACTGCGACGACGACCTTGGACAATTTTGCACCTAAGATCCAGCATGGTAGCCAGTCCGTTGTGGTGGGGCCGCCATGTACCCTCTTGGTTGTAGCCCCCTGACAACACAGGGATCGCTCTACTGATGCCTGCGCCGTTAACTCCCCACGTATGCCAAGGAGTAGATGCCTATCCTCCTGGGGTATCGGGACTCCCGGCAGCGGCCATCCTGCCAGGTGGCCTTTGCTGTGGCTGGGTGGCGCCCGTGGGGAGGGCCCTTGGTCGGAGTAGGTGGCATCAGGGCGGATGACCCGCAATGAAGCGTGGTACATTATCTCTCGCTGCCGGCCGGCCGCCAGCAGTCTCTAAGCGTTCTCGGGCTCAATTTAATGCTCAGAAGTACGATCCGAAAACGTTCCCCTCCCTGGCCACGCCGTGGGAAGAGCGTAAGTCTCAGGATGGAGGTAACAGTTATTCGTCCCGATTCTTAGTTTGCACGAGAGCTGATGGGGAGTCTTTTCTCTCCACAAAGCCTCAGTTCTTCGTCGAACATTTAAAGTTTGGGGAGGTGGAGGGCTTGTCTAAAATGCGCTCTGGGTCAGTACTGATACAAACGGCATCCTCCGCCCAGTCACGCAGGTTACTTGCTTGTGACAAGTTGGGGGATTTTAACGTTACTATTACACCACATAAAAGTTTAAATATGGTCCAGGGTGTTATTTTCCATAGGGACCTCCTTTTGCAGTCTGATGACGAGCTGCGCGCCAACTTAGAACGTAGAGGTGTTCATTTCGTCCGGCGCGTTCATCGGGGTCCGAGGGACAATCAGGTTGCTACTGGTGCCTTCATCTTGGCCTTCGAGGGTGATACGTTACCGGAAAAGGTCAAGGTGATGGTCTACCGATGTGATGTCAAGCCCTATATCCCTCCCCCGATGCGGTGCTTCAAGTGCTGGAAGTTCGGCCATATGTCTTCCCGCTGCACTTCCAGCCTCACATGTCGAGATTGCGGACGCCCATCTCATCCCGATACTCCATGTGCCCCGCCTCCCATCTGCTTCAACGGCGGGGAGCACCATTCACCTTGCTCGCCAGACTGCAGAATATTGCAAAAAGAGCGCAAAATCATGGAATATAAGACCCTGGACCGACTGACTTATACTGAGGCCAAAAGGATATACGACCGATTACATCCAGTGAGAATGACGTCTTCCTGCGCCGCTGCTACAACAGCTGTGCTCGCCCCATCAGTATCGCGACTTCCGGCCGGATCGACGAGTGGTACAACTCCTCCTGCCCCCTTGCCAGTGGGGGGCTCTACCCACCAGGTTGCTCCTGTGCCACCTACCTCAGAAGCAACACCATCCCCCCCATCGTGGACGTCGGTCCCCGCTTCTAAGCCGGAGAAGTGTCCAACTTCTTCGGCTTCTCACGCTCGCAAGGGGTCCCTTGGGTCCCTCCCTTCCCAGGTTTCCACCAGCGGGAAGGCTGACGACCGACAGCGGCGTAAGTGCCCACAATCAGCTGGTCGAAGGGCTTCACCATCCTCCTCAGTCCCGGAGACTGAATCGGTGAAGCCCTTCCAGCCAGTTAAACCCAAGGAGCAGCGTGCGAAATCAAAGAAGAAGAGCTCTAAGCCCAAGGAACTCGCGGTGGCAGCCACCCCACCGCAACCTTCCAGCTCTGCGTCTGAGGACGAGGTGGAGATTCTGGCGTCCACTGAGGACCTCGATCTCGCCGGTCCCTCAGACGCCATGAATAGCACTAGCGCAGGTGCTCAATCGGTGGCAGCAGGTGACCCAGCGGCATAATCTGCCTTCCCAGTCCCGTCACGCCTTTCTCAGCCATGGACAAAACCCTCCTCCAGTGGAACTGCAGCGGTTTCTTCCACCATCTAGTTGAGCTCCGCCAACTTATCAGCCTTCACCCTTTCCTCTGCATTGCTCTGCAGGAAACTTGGTTTCCAGCAATGCGCACCCCCGCCCTCCGTGGCTATTGGGGTTATTATAAGAACCGAACAGCTTATGAAAGGGGGTCTGGTGGCGTCTGCATCTATGTCCTTAACTCTCTTCACAGCGAGTTTGTCCCTTTACAAACAGCTTTAGAGGCTGTCGCTGTTAGGGTGTGGACGCCGCAGGCTATTACCGTCTGCAGTCTTTACCTTCCACCGGAGGGTGATGTCGCGCAGCATGTCCTGGCTGCGCTGATAGCCCAATTGCCGCCACCTTTCTCGTTACTGGGCGACTTTAACGCCCATAACCCTCTGTGGGGTGGGTCAGTGGCAACAGGTCGAGGCACCACTGTTGAGCATTTATTGTCGCAGCTCGATCTCTCGATTTTGAATGATGGTGCCTTCACACACTTCAGTGTGGCACATGGCACATACTCTGCCATTGACCTTTCAATCTGTAGCCCTAGCCTCTTACCGTCTGTCCAATGGGGTGTGCATGACGACCTGTGTGGTAGTGACCATTTTCCAATCTTTCTGTCACTGCCACGGCGCTACTCTTCTGGGCGCCCCTGCAGATGGGCTATGAATAAGGCAGACTGGGACTTGTTTTCCTCCACTGCCGCTATTGAGACTCTCTCTCATGATGACATTGATGCGGTGGCTCAATCGGTCACCACCGGCATCGTTACTGCCGCCGAATCTGCCATTCCCCGTTCTTCTGGGTCTCCTCGGCGGAGGGCTGTGCCTTGGTGGTCGCCTGAGATCGCTGAAGTGATAAAAGATCGCCGGCGGGCGCTCCAGCGTCACAAGCGACATCCCTCCGTAGACCACCTTATCGCCTTCAAACGGCTGCGTGCGCGGGCCCGCCTCCTTATCCGCCAAGGCAAGAAGGAGTGCTGGGAGCGGTAAGTGTCCACCATTGGGCTCCATGTCACTCCATCGCAGGTCTGGGCGAAGATTCGACGCGTCTACGGCTATAGGACCCCTGCCAGCGTCCCTGCGCTCTCACTGAATGGAGCAGTTTGTACAGACTCCGACATCATTGCAAGCCGCTTGGCAGAGCATTTTGCTATGAGTTCCGCTTCTGCAAATTACCCCCTGGCCTTCCGCTCCATTACAGAGCGGATGGAACGTCGGAGCCTTTCGTTTCGCACCCACCATCCAGAATCGTACAATGTTCCATTCAGTGAGTGGGAATTCCGCACTGCCCTGGCCGCTTGTCCTGATACCGCTCCTGGACCAGATAGCATCCACTGCCAGATGCTGAAACACCTCTCAGTGGACTGCCAGCGACGGCTCCTCGACCTTTACAACCGTATTTGGGTCGAGGGTGAGTTTCCGTCGCAATGGCGGGCAGGTATCGTTATCCCCATTCTGAAACCAGGTAAGAACCCTTTGGAGGTGGACAGCTATCGCCCCATTAGCCTCACCAACGTTCTTTGCAAGCTTCTCGAACGGATGGTGAGCCGGCGCTTGACTTGGGTACTGGAGTCTCGGGGCCTTCTGGCTCCGTCTCAGGGTGGGTTCCGTAAAGGCTGCTCCGCCGCCGACAATCTGGTGAGCCTGGAGTCGGCCATCCGTACTGCCTTTGCCCGCCGTCAGCACCTGGTCGCTGTCTTTTTCGACATGCGGAAGGAGTACGATACGCCATGGCGTCATCACATCCTTTCTACGCTTCATGGATGGGGTCTTCGTGGCCCTCTGCCGATCTTTATCAGAAATTTTCTGTCGTATCGTACCTTCCGCGTGCAAGTCGCAGCCTCATATAGTTCCACCCACGTTCAGGAGAACGGTGTGCCACAGGGTTCTGTTTTAAGTGTCTGCCTGTTTTTAATAGCCATTAACGGGCTCGCTGCGGCCGTGGGAAATTCTGTCTCTGCTTCCCTGTATGCTGACGACTTCTGCCTTTATTACAGCTCTCCTGGCATTGCAGTTGTTGAACGTCAGCTACAGGGCGCTATCCGCAAGGCGCAGTCTTGGGCTGTAGCTAATGGATTCCAGTTTTCGGCAGCCAAGACCTGCGTTATGCATTTCTGCCGGCGACGCACTGTCCACCCGGAGCCGCGGCTTTATCTTGCCGGCGAACTTCTTTCAGTGGTGGAATCACACAGGTTTTAGGGGGTGGTTTTCGATGCCCGGTTGACTTGGCTGCCTCATATCCGGCAGCTTAAACAGGCATGTTGGCGGCATCTAAACGCTCTGAGATGTTTGAGCCACAACCGCTGGGGCGCCGACCGATCTACCCTGTTGCGGCTCTACCAGGCCTTAATCCAGTCCCGCCTGGATTTTGGGAGCCTGGCTTATGGCTCAGCATCCCCCTCTGCGTTGCGGGTGCTGGACCCAATACTACACAGCGGGATCCGACTTGCCACTGGTGCCTTCCGCACCAGCCCTGTGGACAGCATCCTTGTTGAGGCAGGTGTCCCTCCACTGCGGTTACGACGCCAACAATTACTGGCTGCTTATGCTGCCCATGTTTTTAGCTTGCCCGGGCATCCAAATTACCGTGTCCTGTTCCCGCAGTCAGTCGTCCGTCTGCCAGACCGTCGGCCCCGGTCGGGTTGTCCGATCGCCGTACGCGTGAAGGAGCTTCTCTGCGGGCTTGGGTTTTTCCCTGTTCCACCTCCTTTCCAGGCACCTCTGCGTACACCCCCGTGGTGCGTTCCTCGCCCTTGCCTTCGGCTCGACTTGGCACAGGGCTCGAAGGACTCGGTCCCTCCAGAGACCTTCCGCCGCCGCTTTTATTCCATCCTGGCCACGTATCCGGGCTCTGGAATTGTTTACACCGACGGTTCGATGGTTGCTGGTCATGTAGGGTATGCGCTAACTCTAGGGGACCATTCCGAACAACGGTCCTTGGCGGCTGGCTGCAGCGTTTACACTGCTGAGCTGGTCGCCATATTTCGAGCACTAGAGTATATCTGCTCCTGCTCAGGTGAGTCCTTCGTTATCTGTAGCGATTCCCTGAGCGGTTTACGAGCTCTCGACCAGTGTTTTCCTCGTTCTCGTCTGGTGATCGCTATCCATGAGTCCCTGCATACTCTTGCGCGTTGCGGCCGCTCTGTGGTCTTTGTGTGGACCCCCGGTCATGTCGGTATCCCGGGCAATGAACATGTTGACCGCCTGGCGAAAGAGGCCACGAGACAACCGTCTCTGGATGTTGGCCTCCCAGAGGCTGATTTGCGGGCAGTCCTCCGTCGAAATGTTTTGGCGCTTTGGGACGCTGAATGGCGCGATCGGATCACGCCCAATAAACTCCGTGCCATTAAGGAGACAACGACTGTGTGGCGGTCGTCCATGCGAGCGAACCGCAGGGACTCAGTCGTCCTTTGTCGGCTCCGCATTGGCCACTCCCGGCTGACACACAGTTACTTACTGCGCCGGGAGGACCCTCGTGTATGTCGCTGCGGGGCGGCTTTGACAGTGGCCCACATTTTGTTGGCCTGCCCCCTTTTAGCTGTTGTCTGGCAGACATTTGCGCTGTTATTTTATTGTTTGTGTTGATTCTGGCCTCTGGCCTCCGGTTTTAAACTGATTTTTTAATGTGTTTTATGTGGTTGGCTTTTCCTTTTTTTATTTCTATAGTCGCCAACCACCGTCACACTCTGTGTGATTTTAGTTCGTTTTGTCTGGTCTTTGTCTCAGTTTCTTTTGTTCTGTGTCGTCTGTGCTCTATTCTGTTAATCGTTTTTATTCTCTGTGGGTGTTTTTAGTACTTGGAAAAAGGGACCGATGGCCGTAGCAGTCTGGTCCCTTTAATCCCACAAACCAATCTTAGACCTTCTTTATAAAGGATGATTTAAAAAGAGAATACAGCATTTTCCTTTACCTTTCCTGAATCTCTGTGTACAACTGTGTACATGAACTTTTACTGTATCTTAGGTGCAACAGTAATATTTTTCACGATAAAAGCGAAACTTGAGGTACAACTTGGTGAATGATCAATCTTTTCATCATTCCCAAGTGCTGCCAGTTCTTGGGAAACAGTATGTAGCAGTGCGCAGAATACATAAATGTGCTTAGTTCGCTGTATTCCACACTTTAATTAAATACTGTTATTGTTATTTTGGATGGTATTTATTGAATGGTAATTTTACTATTGATGACGATAAAGAATATTTCGTAATTAGTTAGTTTAGTCCATAAAATGAAGGCAAGTGTGCAAAGTATGTTTTGAAAATAGGTACACATTTTAGTATAAGCCTTTCACTTCAAATCCTCAAAAAAAACCGAAGAGCATTACCACATAAAGAAAAATTTTTCTTCCTCCAGTAAAAATTTGAGGCAGAAAGGGTTCATAGCACCAGTTGCATTTCTTTTTGTATGTCCATCCAACCATGGTGGTTAAAGACACAACATCGTTGTCACTGTCTACGGAAACCACTTCGTAGATACTGGCCACTGATGGAATTGTGTATACGATCGGCATCAGTTAAGGCCGCTGTTTCATTTTATTACAGTTTCATATCCTGTGAAATCCTTGAGTGCCTTGACGCTGCCATTTGTGTCGCACACTGCCTTTGACTGTGATCAGAATTTCTTTGGACTTTGTAAAAGGACGTTCAATGACATTCTGCTATGGTAGTCGTGGAAAGCCCCACATAATTCCCTTTTGACACCTAAACGCAATTCATTCAGCATCTCTATTTCATTAATCTTTCATTGTGCCATATCGAAAGGCAGGCTTGTTTTCCCCGCCTCCAGAGGGTCTTTTCGACCTGAGCGTCGTGCTGCAGCCGCGAGAGCGCGGACGGTGCGTGTTCGTCATTTTCGAGTGCGCCGCCATGACCGTGATGGTCGCAAGTAGAGCATAGTCCGACTAAAATTACTTCACACTCCGCGTGCCTAGAGCTAGTCTCCTCCTATCAGAGCGCTCAACATTATGCCCGAACTGTTCGCCCAAAATTCGTCGGTCACTTTGTCCGACTTCCTTGTCGTATTTGGATTCTGAGTACTGGATTTGGCACTTTTATTTCGTGTTTCACCACACATGATAACCACGAGCACACACAACGATGTTAAAGATATACACGCGCTTCATACACGCTCTAACCAAAGTACTAGACGAGATTCAACGTCACATACACAGTTGCTATAACCACAGAGATCGGCTTACATTAGACAATTTTATCACGACATTACGTGAAGCCCAAGTTTTGAAGGCTGAAATTTATAGTTGCTTCTGGGGTATCGCCGGCCGTTGTGGCCGAGCGGTTCTAGGCTCTTCAGTCCGGAACCGCGCTGCTGCTACGGTCGCAGGTTCGACTCGTGCCTCGGGCATGGATGTGTGTGATGTCCTTAGGTTAGTTAGGCTTAAGAAGTTCTAAGTCTAGTGGACTGATGACCTCAGATGTTAAGTCCCATAGTGCCTAGAGCCATTTGAACCATTTCTTGGGTAGCACATTCATAAACGTTACGCCTTTGCACAACATGTCAGAGCACATGATTAGCGCATTAGCCTGTCCAGTAGAAGATCATACTTTCAAATCGCATGAAAATCTAAAATTTTCCTTTTTTAATTTCTAGCTCTAATCTAAAGACCCATTATAATTTTTTTCTACGAGTATTAATTGATTTAAAAGTACTTTTTATAAAATTTCCAATACTTAGCTGCGTCATTTTCGTTACCGTTGACTGTTTTATTTGTTCTTATTTTTTCTTGCTCTCATTGTTTTGTGTCGTCTGTATCATACAATCAAGTGCCAACTAGAGCTGCTTCTCGGTTGGTAAAGCGGCAGTTCGATACCGCAGTTCAGTCACTGGTCACCGAAAACCAATTGTCTACAGAGCACCTCGCATATTCGTCAAACATCGCTGCGGCCGCTTCCAACATCGTTCCGCGTCGCGCATTAACAGCATTTGTAAAGTGGTCCACATAACAGAACCGTAGCCGGCTGCCGATGTTGCGACACAGTAGAGGCCAGTGACAGACGTCAATAGGAAGCAATTTTAGTGGAACTATAGCCAAAGCGACCGTCAGAACCGCTCGCATCTCTCCGTGATCACGGCTCGCTACTTTCGGCTTGGATGCGTTGAAAGGAGACAGCTGACGTCACGTCGCGTATGAGAGCGTTCGCGTGCGACAACTGTCGAATCGGCACGAGCCTATGAGTTACCGAGCTCTCTGATATTCCTACATTCACGTAACGTAGCACCTGTCTTCACTTGTTGCGACAGTTTTCAGGTGTTCTCGGCATTTAGTTGGGCATGAGCGGAAGCGAAGCCACTCCTATAATCGTATATTCCACAACGTCGGCCGTTACAAAAAGAAACTGTTTTCCGTAAACTAGCTGAGGGAACGTACTATTTACTGAATAGTCTCTGAGTAAGAAAAACTAGTCGTACTTGGGGAAAAATTTAAGGTGAGCTATGATTACTAAAAGTCTATAAAACATACCATACAACTTACAGACATGATACTACTGCATAGGTCGATTCACTTATTTATTTTATAAGTTTTGAGCTTGATGTCAATTGATCTGATAGCTAACTAAACGTGAATTATGGTTATTAAATATACGAGTACAAAAAAAATGATTCAAATGGATCTGAGCACTACGTGACTTAACTTCGGAGGTCATCAGTCCCCCAGAACTTAGAACTACTTAAACCTAACTAACCTAAGGATGAACCATGCTAAGGGCCAAATCTCCAATCTCATGCGAAGGCATCTGGAAGGGCGATAGTACGATCTCGTACTGCTGATCGCATGCCTCATGAACATCCGTCGATGTACCATATCATCCAGGAACGCCACAATCAACGCCGAAAATTGATTCACGTCCTAACAGACCAAGAAGGGCGTCGCTACGTAACACAATCTGCAATAGGGAATGTGCTTCACGCCCACTACTAGCAGCTCTACGCTACAATTCCACATTCCCCAGAGTTGATCGAGGAAGTCTCAAAGCTCAACTTCTGTGGTATCACAGGAGAGGCGGCGATTGACTTGATGTCAGAGGTGACTTATGATGAAGTCCGCGATACTATCCGGGCAGGAACCATAAATCGCTCCCCAGGACCCTACGGTAATCCCCTCGAATTTTATCACATCTTCCGTGAGTTGTTAGAGTCCACCTTCACCTCCATCTGTCAGGAACTGATGTCCCCGTAAGTACCTTTGCCGGACGCTTTCATGGAAGGAATTATTATTCCTGTATGTAAACCGCACGGTGGCAATAATTTTTTCTTTTTTTTGGTCATCAGTCTACTGACTGGTTTAATGCGACCCGCCACGAATTCCTTTCCTGTGCCAACCTTTTCACCTCAGACTAGCACTTGCAACCTACGTCCTCAATTATTTGCTTGACGTATTCCAATCTCTGTCTTCCTCTACAGTTTTTGCCCTCTACAGCTTCCTCTGGTACCATGGAAGTCATTCCCTCATGTCTTAGCAGATGTCCTATCATCCTGTCCCTTCTCCTTATCAGTGTTTTCCACATACACCTTTCCTCTCCGATTCTGCACAGAACCTCCTCATTCCTTACCTTATCAGTCCACCTAATTTTCAACATTCGTCTATAGCACCACATCTCAAATGCTTCGATTCTCTTCTGTTCCGGTTTTCCCACAGTCCATGTTTCACTACCATACAATGCTGTACTCCAGACGTACATCCTCAGAAATTTCTTCCCCAAATTAAGGCCGGTATTTGATATTAGTAGACTTCTCTTGGCCAGAAATGCCTTTTTTGCCATAGCGAGTCTGCGTTTGATGTCCTCCTTGCTCCGTCCGTCATTGGTTATTTTACTGCCTAGGTAGCAGAATTCCTTAACTTCATTGACTTCGTGACCATCAATCCTCATGTTAAGTTTCTCGCTGTTCTCATTTCTACTACTTCTCATTACCTTCGTCTTTTTCCGATTTACTCTCAAACCATACTGTGTACTCATTAGACTGTTCATTCCGTTCAGCAGATCATTTAATTCTTCTTCACTTTCACTCAGGATAGCAATGTCATCAACGAATTGTATCATTGATATCCTTTCACCTTGTATTTTAATTCCACTCCTGAACCCATCTTTTATTTCCATCATTGCTTCCTCGATGTACAGATTGATGAGTAGGGGCGAAAGGCTAAAGCCTTGTCTTACACCCTTCTTAACACGAGCACTTCGTTCTTGATCGTCCACTCTTATTATTCCCTCTTGGTTGTTGTACATATTGTATATGACCTGTCTCTCCCTATAGCTTACCCCTACTTTTTTCAGAATCTCGAACAGCTTGCACCATTTCATATTGTCGAACGCTTTTTCCAGGTCGACATATCCTATGAAAGTGCATTGATTTTTCATTAGCCTTGCTTCCATTATTAACCGTAACGTCAGAATTGCCTCTCTCGTCCCTTTACTTTTTTTAAAGCCAAGCTGATCGTCACCTAGAGCATTCTCAATTTTCTTTTCCATTCTTCTGTATATTATTCTTGTAAGCAGCTTCGATGCATGAGCTGTTAAGCTGATTGTGCGATAATTCTCGCACTTATCAGCTCTTGCCGTCTTCGGAGTTGTGTAAATGATGCTTTTCCGAAAGTCAGATGGTATATCGCCAGACTCATATATTCTACACACCAACGTGAATAGTCGTTTTGTTGCCACTTCCCCCAATGATTTTAAAAATTCTGATGGAATGTTATCTATCGATTCTGCCTTATTTGACCGTAAGTCTTCCAAAGCTCTTTTAAATTCTGATTCTAATACTTTATCCCCCAACACTTCTAAATCGACTCCTGTTTATTCTTCTATCACATCAGACAAATCTTCACCCTCATACAGGCTTCCAATGTAATCTTTCCACCTATCTGCTCTCTCCTCTGCATTTAACAGTGGAATTCCCGTTTCACTCTTAATGTTACCACCGTTGCTTTTAATGTCACCAAAGGTTGTTTTGACTTTCCTGTATGCTGAGTCTGTCCTTCCGACAATCATATCTTTTTCAATGTCTTCACATTTTTCCTCAAGCCATTTCGTCTCAGCTTCCCTGCACTTCCTATTTATTTCATTCCTCAGCGACTTGTATTTCTGTATTCCTGATTTTCCCGGAACATGTTTGTACTTCCTCCTTTCATCAGTTAACTGAAGTATTTCTTCTGTTACCCATGGTTTCTTCGCAGCTACCTTCTTTGTACCTATGTTTTCCTTCCCAATTTCTGTGATGGTCCTTTTTAGAGATATCCATTCCTCTTCAACTGTACTGACTACTGCGCTATTCCTTTTTGCTGTATCTATAGCGTTAGAGAACTTCATACGTATCTCGCCATTCCTTAGTACTTCCGTATCCCACTTCTTTGCGTATTGATTCTTCCTGACTAATGTCTTGAACTTCAGTCTACTCTTCATCAAAAATGGCTCTGAGCACTATGGGACTTAACTACCGAGGTCATCAGTCCCCTAGAACTTAGAACTACTTAAACCTAACTAAGCTAAGGACATCACACGCATTCATGCCCGAGGCAGGATTCGAACCTGCGACCGTAGCAGTCACGCGGTTCCGGACTGCGCGCCTAGAACCGCGAGACCACCGCGGCCGGCTACTCTTCATCACTACTATATTGTGATCTGAGTCTATATCTGCTCCTGGGTACGCCTTACAATCCAGTATCTGATTTCGGAATCTCTGTCTGACCATGATGTAATTTAATTGTAATCTTCCAGTATCTTACGGCCTTTTCCAAGTATACCTCCTCCTCTTGTGATTCTTGAACAGGGTATTCGCTATTACTAGCTGAAACTTGTTACAGAACTCAATTAGTCATTCTCCTCTTTCATTCCTTGTCCCAAGCCCATATTCTCCTGTAACCTTTTCTTCTACTCTTTCCCCTACAACTGCAATCCAGTCGCCCATGACTATTAGATTTTCGTCCCCCTTTACATACTGCATCACCCTTTCAATGTCCTCATACACTTTCTCTATCTGTTCATCTTCCGCTTGCGACGTCGGCATGTATACCTGAACTATCGTTGTCGATGTTGGTCTGCTGTCGATTCTGGTTAGAACAACCCGGTCACTGAACTGTTCACAGTATCACACCCTCTGCCCTACCTTCCTATTCATAACGAATCCTACACCTGTTATACCATTTTCTGCTGCTGTTGATATTACCCGATACTCATCTGACCTGAAATCCTTGTCTTCCTTCCACTTCACTTCACTGACCCCTACTATATCTAGATTGAGCCTTTGCATTTCCCTTTTCAGATATTCTAGTTTCCTCACCACGTTCAAGCTTCTGACAGTCAACGCCCCGACTCGTAGAACGTTATCCTTTCGTTGATTATTCAATCTTTTTCTCAAGGTAACCTCCCCCTTGGCAGTCCTCTCCCGGAGATCCGAATGGGGGACTATTACGGAATCTTTTGCCAATGGAGAGATCATCTTGACACTTCTTCAACTACAGGCCACATGTCCTGTGGATACACGTTACGTGTCTTTAATGCAGTGGTTTCCATTGCCTTCTGCATCCTCATGTCGTTGATCATTGCTGATTCTTCCGCCTTTAGGGGCAATTTCCCAACCCTAGGACAGGAGAGTGCCCTGAACCTCTATCCGCTCCTCCGCCCTCTTTGACAAGGCCGTTGGCAGAATGAGGCTGACTTCTTATGCCGGAAGTCTTCGGTTGCCAATGCGGATTATTTATTAAAATTTAGACAGTGGCGGGGATCGAACCCGGGACCGAAGACGTTTTTGACTATGAATCAAAGACGCTACCCCTAGACCCCTATCGGTGATTACCGGCCCATCGCTCTCCTTAACAGTGAAAATCTTCAATGGCCTTTTGGCGGCACGACTTAAAAATGTTGCCCGATATGTTGTGTCGCCAGACCAAGCATCTTTGGGACGGGATAATAATATCCGCACGGCTTTATGCCGCCACAGGGATATGATCGCCGTTACCCTGGCACAACGCCTCTCTGGGGCACTTGCGTCTTTGGACTCTAGTCAAGGTTTAGATAGGGTTGACCATTCGTTCCTTACGGCCGTTCTCCACCATATGGGTTTTCCAGTCGCCGTTATCACGGTAGTGATGCGCCTTCTGTGGGGTGCCTCGTCCAGGATTATGTACAACGGCAGACTCACTCCTCCGATAACTATAGGTTGATCCGTACGTCAAGGTTGCCCTATATCAGCGATTTTGTATGCCTTTTCCTTAGTATGTGGACTACCGATTCTGTTGCACGGACTATGCTGACGATGTAGTCATCTGTTTACGTAATGCCGACGATGTTCGAGCTGTTTTGACGTGGATAACTACTTATGGTGAGGCGTCGGGTAGCTCTTTAAACGTACGTAAGTCACAAGTTATGTTCATTGGCACGGGACTTCCCGTGGAGTGCGTTACACCTCTCACCACCATTGATACCATTCGCTGTTTGGGAATAGATTTTTCATCTGATCTCCTTTTAATGATCAGAGCAGGTCTTATGGAGCATTGCCTTCGTTCCCTAGATATTCTCTAACGAGCTCGATATGTCAATATATATATACTACATCCCGAGTTCCCCATGTAGCACAACCTTTCCCGCTTACTGTGGCACGTCGCATGTTGGCAGCGATGGCATCTTTCGTCAGCTCTGTGCTGTTGTTCAAAGTTAACTATGCAACCCGTACTCTTCCCCGTGAACGAGGTGGGATAGGTCTGTTTCACGTGCCAGATAGAGCTCGCGCCCTATTTGGCAGCTCCCAGATGACGGTATGGACACGTTGCCTAACGAGCCTCACTGGTCTCCTCCTCCTGTCGGCGTATACGCCGGTCTCACTGTCAGCCCCAGTGATGATCTCGGATGTTCCGCACCAGTTCCATTATATAAGATACTTCTTTCCTGAACTCAATTATCTACGCCTCACCTTACCAAGACAGCTTTTACTCAAGACAAAGGCAGTAAACAGGGTCCTCCAATTAGGTCGTTCACCTAGCCCGATTGAACAAAAATTCCCCTACGTTGAATGGCGTCATGTATGGCGCGCGGTGTTCGCCTGTTACCTTGACACAAATGTTCAATCTGTCTGGTACCTACAGACAGCAAATCAACCAATCTCGCCTTCATCGTATCCACCTCGCCCAATCACCTCTATGTTCCACGTGTGGAGTGCCGGACAATGACGAACTTCGGTTTGTTTGCGTACCGGCGGCGGAGGTTTGGCTATTGATTCGTCATATTGTGGCTTTTCTAATACGGGACATTCCGGATCAGATTACTCCCGTTTTCCTTGAACAAAGACGAATGCTGTGAATTGTATTCGCGGACATGCCGTTCACTACCTATTTGGACAAACTGTAGACTCTGTACTCGATTTTTGGACATACCTCAATGACAGTCATTATGTCGTTGTCCGTCACCCAAAATACAGACAATTTTTCTCGAACTTCCTTGGGAGTGCTTTCATGACCCACCTCGCAGCTGGAATGTGTTAAGCCAAGAGAGAAGAAGGTTTTCTGTTTTGAACCAATGAAGATTTCTGAACAATTGAACGGAACACATCAAGTTCGAAAAGACGTGACTCAGCATATTCCCAGCGGGGCGCAAAAGGCTTCTGATCAATTACACACCAAAAATAAACAGAAAAAAATAAAAATAAAATTCAGAATAAGGAAGATTTTGTTTTGTTCGTAAGGATAGCCCTAACCTTGAATTCCCATATTTCTCCTGGTATATTGGCAGCTCTCTGGGGTAGGTTTAGTCAGGCCCCAACTCCTAAAGTGGACCAGATTATTTTTGCTATAGGATGAAAAGTGGCGGTGGACTTAGTTTCTTGTTTTTTTTTTTTTTTTAGTTCCATTTTCCTAAGGGGCTTTAAAATAAGAGAAAAAATCTCCAACACTAAAGAAAAGAAAAAAAAAGAAAAAAAAGTGGTCAGCGCGACAGACTGTCAATCCTTAAGGGCCCGGGTTCGATTCCCGGCTGGGTCGGAGATTTTCTCCGCTCAGGGACTGGGTGTTGTGTTGTTCTAAACATCATCATTTCATCCGCACCGACGCGCAAGGCGCCGAAGTGGCGTCAAATCGAAAGACTTGCACCAGGCGAGCGGTCTACCCGACGGGAGGCCCTCGTCACACGACATACACTCCTGGAAATTGAAATAAGAACACCGTGAATTCATTGTCCCAAGAAGGGGAAACTTTATTGACACATTCCTGGGGTCAGATACATCACATGATCACACTGACAGAACCACAGGCACATAGACACAGGCAACAGAGCATGCACAATGTCGGCACTAGTACAGTGTATATCCACCTTTCGCAGCAATGCAGGCTGCTATTCTCCCATGGAGACGATCGTAGAGATGCTGGATGTAGTCCTGTGGAACGGCTTGCCATGCCATTTCCACCTGGCGCCTCAGTTGGATCAGCGTTCGTGCTGGACGTGCAGACCGCGTGAGACGACGCTTCATCCAGTCCCAAACATGCTCAATGGGGGACAGATCCGGAGATCTTGCTGGCCAGGGTAGTTGACTTACACCTTCTAGAGCACGTTGGGTGGCACGGGATACATGCGGACGTGCATTGTCCTGTTGGAACAGCAAGTTCCCTTACCGGTCTAGGAATGGTAGAACGATGGGTTCGATGACTGTTTGGATGTACCGTGCACTATTCAGTGTCCCCTCGACGATCACCAGTGGTGTACGGCCAGTGTAGGAGATCGCTCCCCACACCATGATGCCGGGTGTTGGCCCTGTGTGCCTCGGTCGTATGCAGTCCTGATTGTGGCGCTCACCGGCACGGTGCCAAACACGCATACGACCATCATTGGCACCAAGCCAGAAGCGACTCTCATCGCTGAAGACGACACGTCTCCATTCGTCCCTCCATTCACGCCTGTCGCGACACCACTGGAGGCGGGCTGCACGATGTTGGGGCGTGAGCGGAAGACGGCCTAACGGTGTGCGGGACCGTAGCCCAGCTTCATGGAGACGGTCGCGAATGGTCCTCGCCGATACCCCAGGAGCAACAGTGTCCCTAATTTGCTGGGAAGTGGCGGTGCGGTCCCCTACGGCACTGCATAGGATCCTACGGTCTTGGCGTGCATCCGTGCGTCGCTGCGGTGCGGTCCCAGGTCGACGGGCACGTGCACCTTCCGCCGACCACTGGCGACAACATCGATGTACTGTGGAGACCTCACGCCCCACGTGTTGAGCAATTCGGCGGTACGTCCACCCGGCCTCCCGCATGCCCACTATAGGCCCTCGCTCAAAGTCCGTCAACTGCACATACGGTTCACGTCCACGCTGTCGCGGCATGCTACCAGTGTTAAAGACTGCGATGGAGCTCCGTATGCCACGGCAAACTGGCTGACACTGACGGCGGCGGTGCACAAATGCTGCGCAGCTAGCGCCATTCGACGGCCAACACCGCGGTTCCTGGTGTGTCCGCTGTGCCGTGCGTGTGATCATTGCTTGTACAGCCCTCTCGCAGTGTCCGGAGCAAGTATGGTGGGTCTGACACACCGGTGTCAATGTGTTCTTTTTTCCATTTCCAGGAGTGTATATTTAGTACAGCACTGCGGCACAATTTCAAAGAAATGATTTTAAGGCATTAAATTCCTGCTGTATACAAATCCACCCTAGCTGATCGTAAGTAGTTAGGGTTTATCAAGACGTCTGTCTTAGATGCTAGATTACGGTAGACTTTGCATCAGGACGATGAAACTAGTTGAAACAGTGTGTATACAAGGCCACAGTCATTTCGCTTGCCAAAAGATCAAATAGCGATCGGTCTGCGTGAATCCAGAAAATACGAGGCGATAAAGTCTCATCACAGTGCAACTATGGAAAGCTTTATGGAGTTTCAGCAGGTTTTTCAGTGAGGCCACAGACGGTCTGGAAGGTGAAAAAGAGCCAACGTCACCATTTGTAGTGCCACCGATAAATCATTGCCAAAATGCGGTGATGTTCAGCTTTCAAGGAATTGTTACTACTACCCATGAAGAGGAAAGAGAAATTTCTCAAAATTTTTGGCAAATTTTGGACGAAGTAATTGTGGCAAAAGTGAAGAAGGAATTAGTGCCTTCCCCCACAAGAAAATTCCAAAATCGGCGATCGTCTACCTCAGAATCGAGAGAAGGTCTACAGAAATATATGAACATGTTGAGTCCGCACTATGAGCCAGCCAGTCTAGTTTAATGGTGGACTCAGCAAAAAGTTCATTGTTGTATGGCTTTCCAAAGGCATTCTGTGGAGATGATGGTGCTTATTAGATTTACATCAAATGATGTACCTCTTGCCGCGCGGTATTAGCCAAGCGGTCTAAGGCGCTGCAGTCATGGACTGTGCGACTGGTCCTGGCCGAGGTTCGAATCCTCCCTCGGGCGTGGGTGTGTGTGTTTCTCCTTAGGATAATTTACGTTAAGTAGTATGTAAGCTTAGGGACTGATAACCTTAGCAGTTAAGTCCCACAGGGTTTCACACACATTTGAACAATTTTGATGTACCTCTTACCGTTTAGGCAACGTATTACAAGAGAGTGCCTTGACGGCAAACGTTTTTACCTTCTAGAGCTCATATTCTTTAAACGGTAGAGGAAATGTTAGTCAAATATAGTTAATATCATGTAGATTAAACCAGCCGCTAATATAAAGAAAAAGGAGCTAAGATTGGTCCAATTGTTTGGGAGCTAAGATGCCACTGACAGACTCACAGGTAGATAAAGACGTCCAACTTTAAAAACACCACGCGTTTTACGTCGGGGGTTGAGATGCTAATAAGTTCACCTGATTGCACATTAGCTACTCAATTCACCTTTATCTGTAATAGTAAGGACAGTTTCTCTCCCAGTACTTGCGAAAATGCATTAGGCCATAGCCTCTGTCTTTCAACTTGTTCCCCTATATGCCTATTTCAGAAGCTAAAATCCTGTCTACGGTTGAATAAACAGTCTAAAAAAAACAAAGTTGCCGTCTAAGTTATTTTCACATTCTTCAGTGCTGTGTTTGATGCTAACGCTGCTCGTTATAAAGAAAACAAACTTTATCAATTCATCAAATATGAAAAAAGTAGTGAAATAATGTTGTATAGATAAAAAGAATCAGTCACAAGGAAAATAAGGGACGAACAAACTTCAACGTATTTATTTTTCATTTTTTATGAGTTTTACTCCCGTCGACGTCAAATGTAATTAGAAACGATCTTATAGGCCTAATACTTAGCGTAACTTAACCTGACTTATTCTAGTGACAATCAAATCCATGTCAGGTCGGGGACTCGATTTCACAGCGGATATGGTCTTGCTAGCCGTGCCGTGACGCCTTAGTTTGCGGAGGCATTCCCGCGCGCTAAACGTTGATTCCATACGTTATTGAAACACCTCAGAGGCAGGTACAAATATTGCCTTTCAAACACCACAATCTCTTCAGAACTCTTGAGAAATATGCCCATGTACATGGGTACGAAAATATTCCTAGGAAAAAGCCCTTAAGCAGCTCGCACACGTATATACATGAGAGTTTATCTGGATACGATGATTCGTCACTTCACACAGGCAAGTCGTAACTTTACGTTATATCTAACTGTTTTACGAACTTCATTATCCCAGTTAAACGTCAGTAACTAGTACAGCAGGTTGTATCACTTCTGATGTTGTTTCTCGATATATTTCTTAGTTATATAAAAATGTTTTCCCATAAGCATATCTCAAGGATCTCACAAAGTGCCAGCGACACTACTGTAGACGTGTGTCAGACAGGCGTGAGATATCTGGCGCTGTGTTCAGAGCTGGCCGTGCGCAGGACTGTCGGAGATGCGCTCCAGCCGTGAGTGCTGAGTCGCCACGCTTCCGAGGCATTGCTATCCGCAAGGGGACTCTCTGGAATGGCAGTGTCGCTAGGCGCTCCCGGTGACGATAACTAGCTGGGCGTTTTACGGCCACTAGCTGCAAGCACAGATGGCGTTACAGCAGCAAGTAGAATCGGCAACATCTTCCGAAGACTAGCTCCGTCGCCGCGGTGGAAGCGGAGGACGAGCCTGCCTCGCATTGCTTTTCTGTAATGGCGTGCTGGGCCTGAAGATGTTGGGAGTACAGGGCATGGGGACGAACCAGCAAATTCTGGACAGAGCCGTCACTGAGGTCGTCGACAACCTGGTGAGCTACTGTTCTGTCAAGTAGAGGTCATTGCCGACTGCATGGGCTTAGCCGCAGTGTGGACACAACTGCCTGTTCGATAAGCTGGTGTCATTTCGGTGCCCGATGGGAATAGATCCCAGTTGAGGTGGAGAAAGGGGGAGGAAGGAGTACCACCTGAGTAGTTTTGCAGTGAATGGTTGCCCTCCTTTTATGGCTTATACAGCAAATTGGGTGTCACTGAGTGTATTTGCTAACGACGACATTCTCAACAGAAATTAGTGGTTGTCCTGTGATGAGTTTTAGTTGTTTATTGATAGCTCACAGGACTGTGGCTGTTAGCACTGTGGCAGTGAGCAGTGCAGTTGTCAATTACGAGCTTGATTCTGTGCATCCTAAAGTGTTTTCATATAACTACATCGTTAGCATGACTGAGATTTGAAGCATATCTGCTGAGAAACAGTCTTGTCACTTATTCTATGTGAACAGTGAACTGTGTGTGTTTTTTAGTACAGGAATTTTTAAGATAGAGGCGTATGTAGTTTGAAAGAGATTTGGGTGCAGCTTGTTCTGTTAGTTATCTTTTAATATCAGTAGTAGCAGTATATCAGTGGTACAATACATTTTTAGGTGTTATAAACACAGCGAAGTCTAAAAGTTGTACTGCCATCTTACGTTTCACTGATGAACTTGTCTCATGTATGGTTATGACAAAGGGTCAGCCATTGAAAATTATTAATATTGTAGCTTGGTTGTGAATAATAGGGCCAACGCTAGATTTTAATACTTTTATTTAACTGAAGACAGTTTTGTACTGATTTAGTTGACCCGTACTTAAGGATTATCTTCGGGCGATATGAAAAGTTTGTTTTAGTGAAATTCTATTTCAGTTATGTTATCAGAAGTGTTTTGGTCTTCTTTGATATAATGGTTGTTAAACTGAGTCCCATGTCTACACAAACCCAGCAAACGTATGCTTTTTTTCCGTCATCAGTTGAGTAGTGGTTAGGGACTCTGATTTGTGAAAAAGGATGTTGGAAACCAAGAATCGTACTTTAAGAGTTATGAAATGTGTGTAAATGCGTGAATGTATCACAATGCCGACGAAAATTTTTAGGACACTGTTATATTCATAGGTTTTTGTTTCTACACATTTGTAACGCTAATTCTCGACCTGTGAAATTTTTTATATGCAACTGTCACTGTAGTGTAAACTGCTGTCGTAAATATTTCAGAAAGAAAGGTAAATGACCTTGATGCGCCAGCCGCCTGGAAAAAAGCCATTAGGTGGAGAAAAAAGAGGCCATTAACCTCGCTATTGACATTCCTTTGTAGAAAGCATCGCAAATACGACACGCTCATTACTTGGAAACATATGATTATACTGTGGAGTTCGTACTTGGTGCTACTTACTGAAAAGCTTATGAATTGATGGGAAATATTCTTACACCTGCACACCTGATTATGACAAGTGTCTTTCTACGAGAGTTGAGAGAACTTCTACTGACTTATGAAATGCCACATAGCTATCGAATGATGTTTTTATGCCTTGCTTTACATAATTGCTTATTTCATTTGATATCTGGTTTCCAGCTGTGTTGCAGCATTGGTTTTATAAAATAAAATTAAATACATTTGCTAATGTGAAAACTTTCTGTCGACAGATCCGTTAAATAATAATTTCATGATCCACATTTTTCGAAAAAGGAGAACTTGGAAAGGAAAGGACAATAGGAAGGGGCTAATAACTATAACTCCATACATAAATTTCTTTTCAAGTACTTGGTAATTTATTTTGCAGAATAAGTTGTGAAGCAGCACTTTAATTACATAGACACTAAGATGTGAATAGACATTTCCCTTATCTGCATTGTTGTCTTTAGTGTACTACTTTTTCTGCTTGAGCTTCGTCATGTTTAGGTATAAGTTATAGCATTTGCTGCTGTTGTTTGCCATGTGTAGTTGTACTGCATTTTACATTGTATTAAGCCAGTTTTACTACTGATTTATTTATTTATTTATTGTAGCTTCACATTGGCTCATATTAGTTGTAATGTTGCATGTGCTTTGCCAATTTAGATTTACTGGTGCTAGCTTTGACAACTTGTATTTTTCGTCATTGCTGTTTATGTTAATTTGTTGTGTGTTGCTGCATTGCCTCGTCCTTTAATATATATATATCTGAGTTCAGTAGTTAGTGCCTTCAGAAGTTTGAGTCTTTTATTTAGCTGGCAGTAGTGGCGCTCGCTGTATTGCAGTAATTCGAGTAACGAAGATTTTTGTGACGTAAGTGATTTGTGAAAGGTATAGGTTAATGTTAATCAGGGCCATCCTTTTGTAGAGATTTTTGAAAGTCAGATTACGATGCGCTAAAAATATTGTGTGTCAATTTAACCACAGTCATTTATAATTTTTCTAAGGGCACGTTTCACAGTCTTCAGTCTTTTGACAGTTTTGATGCGGCCTGCCCCATATACCTCTTCTGAGCCAGCCTCTTCATGTCTGTGTAGTACTTCCAACCTATGTTCGCAATTATTTGCTAGGCGAATTCCAATCTCTGTCTTCCTCTACAGCTCCCACTAATACCATGGAAGTTATTCCCTCATGTCTTAACTGATGTCCTGTCATTCCGTACCTTCTTCCCGTCAGTGTTTTCCATATGTTTCGTTCCTCGTCGTTACTGGGGAAAACTCCCTCATTCGTTACCATATCAGTCCACCTATTTTTCAACATTCTTCTGTAGCATCACGTCGCAAATGCTTCGAGACTGTTTTGTTTGGGTTCGGAAACTGAAGGAATGATCGGCCCTCACACACGGACCATATCTCTGTTCCATGATACCACTAATAATTACTAATTAGTGAAGGAGACTACGAGCTACAGCAACAAACCAAGGATTTCCCATTTCCTACATTTGCTGACTGCAAATTCAAATGATAGTACTCAGAACAAAGATTGGGTCAAACGGTCAAATAACTCGTTATGAGGGCTCGGCTGCAATTGTGCATATCAGTGATGATAATGCATGTGGGCTTAATTATATATTATGCATGCTAATTCTTTTTTAATTTTTAGTAGCTGACTGTACGATTACGAAGTCTCGTAAACGGTTGGCCGTGACTAGTATTTGTACGCAATCTGACTGCATAGAACAACAACAAAGAATGAAACAACATTTCCGTTAACACAATTAATTAATTAAGTCCCCAGCAACCATAAAACCTACGAAGCAACAAAACACAAGTGTAGCTGTACTGTGTGTGGAAGTGTGATTCAACGTACACATCTGGCACGGTTCTTCCTCAATAAGACCAGATATTTTAAACACCATTTATACTGAAGTAATTAAGAAAAACAAGAAATACTATAATTGCACATAGAAACCAGAAATACAGTCTAATACAAGAACACGAGCCAGATGCTTTGTTGACTGAACCTGTAACCAATAGGCATTATTGTTTAAGACACTGAAATAATACAAAAAAAAGGAATTGTTTTACCTTCATATATATTGACGAAAAGCACACTCTGATCAATACAGCATCTCCAATCCTACAACATCTGGTGTCTAGCCCATCAAAACAATACTACAAGCTCTGAACAAGCACTCACTAGCACATCTCAACAACGACTCACCACTGCTACATCTCAATAGCACTCCCCACCACGACTTCTTGACAAGAACTGCCAGTGGAGGCGGCTGAATAATACTCTTTGGCGCAATATCGGGCGCTGTGGCTCAGTGCAGCCACCTTTCATATGCCCCTCCTCCACGGGCTAGAATTTGATGGTATTTTTGCCAGCATTAGTGGTGGAAATACCACCAAAATCGTCCCAAAAAAAATACAGACAAAAATAAAAGATAATATTAATAAGTAAATATCACTTCACTAAATAAATTCTGGCTTTGCACTGACCGTTCCATAACCTAATATATAAAATACAGTAAGGAATACAAATGTTTCCATACATGTGATTTTACATAATAGTTTACACAAGTACCATTCAATCAATGGCACCAGCAATGTCAAATAGGTGTAGGTAAGAGTCTCATAACATTTCACAAACTGTAAATACACAAAAAAATCTTTTTATACAAATATTCACATAAAATGCTTTCCATAGTTCAATAAATAAGTAGTTGACAGTTCCAGCAGTAGCACCCAGCAATGGTCAACAGGTGCAGACACCAACGAGTGACATTATTTCAGTAGAAACAGTTCCATCAGTGGCATCCAGCAATGTTAAACAGGTGCAGACAGCAAGAAGTAACATCATTTCAGTAGAAACAGTTCTCACAGTGGCACCCAGTAATGTTGAAAAGATGCAAACACCAACAAGTGACATTATGTCCGTAGAAACAGTTCTATCAGTGGCACCCAGCAATGTTGAGCAGGTGCAGACAGCAACAAGTGACATCATTTCAGTAAAGCAGTTCCATAAGTGGCACGCAGCAATGTTGAACAGGTGCAGACAGCAACAAGTGACATCATGTCAGTAGAAGAAGTTCCAACAGTGGCACCCAGCAATGTTGAACAGGTGCAGACACCAACAAGTGACATAATGACAGTAGAAGCAGTTTCAGTGGCACCCAGCAATGTTGAGCAGGTGCAGACACCAGCAAGTGACATTATTTCAGTAGAAGCAGTTCCATCAGTGGCACCCAGCAATGTTGAGCAGATGCAGAAAGCAACAAGTAACATCATTTCAGTAGAATCAGTTCCATTAGTGACACCCAGTAATGTCGAGCAGGTGCAGACACCAACAAGTGACATTATGTCAGTAGAAGCAGTTTCATCAGTGGCACCCAGCGATGTTGAACAGGTGCAGACGCCAACAAGTGACATTATGTCAGTAGAAGCAGTTCCATCAGTGACACCCAGCAATGTTGAACAGGTGCAGACACCAACAAGTGACATTATCTCAGTAGAAGCAGTCCATCAGTGGCACCCAGTAATGTTCAACAGGTGCAGGCATGAACAACAGTTTGAATGCACACACAATTGCTTTTACAAAATTATTCTCAATGCTCTTACACTAAACATACAAATTATAATAAACACACAAATGATATCAGATAATTGTCATATTAACTATTACAATACACAAATAACAGTAGACCTATAATATTTATGGGTGTCAGTGCAAGCCACAACAAACAAGTAAAATAATATTTAGGAGATAGGTCGGTACCAATTGTTTGGGATTATGAAAGGAAAACACGCAAAACACACTCACTCATCTTTCATCCACATTAAGTACTACTGTGTAACTGAATAGTGTTAACTGTGTAAATGCAATTCTGTCAAAATTTGATGTTCAACATGTGTATCAAGTAGTACTGGCAGCAGTGTATAACAGTCAATAATAGTTAGTCAACATCGTAGTCATCATGTCAAGACCAATGTTTGCCAAGCCAAACCAAATGTACGGTTGCTGAACAACTGTCAGTGTGCCAAGATATGTAAATACTTCCTCTCTCCAAAAAAAAGTATATACTGCTTAGTAATTTAACAAAGTGTGTGTGTAGACAATCTTCCTTCTACTTGAGTGTTCTAGTCTGCCATCTTCATCCTCCTTGTTCCATATAAACCAACAAAAAAAATAAATAAAAATATGCTCCTCACTTACTTTACCTCTTATCCATCAAACCTCCAATAATCATCATCACATAATCTTAATACTTCAATAATACCTCTTACGTCGATACATATAAACCTTATCATCATATCATTTACCTTACCTCTTGTCCACCAAAACTCCAATAATCATCAACTTCACACAATCTCAATACCTAAATAATACCTCTTCAATACGTCGATACATATAAACCTTATTACCAATATCATTTCACTTCCATAACAACTCTTTCCTCTAGTCAGTCTCCTCAAACAAGTACAGATAAAATCCTACTGCAAACTTCAATTCATCATCCCATACAATCCGAAGACACAATGTCCACACACAACCTCTGTGTAATCCATCTGACCCAAATCTTCTACTCATTATGAATCATAAAATGCATACATGACCTCAAACAGCCTTTAGTTCGAATAACTTTCAGTAAGTAAGTACGAGTATGGAGTCTTAATGATCGTAATATTTCACAGTGTGTACACCACTTCAAGAATCATGGCAAAACAGAAGCAAACATGTGGAGTATTTCTTGTGTCAAGTGTCACTTACTATTTCAATTGCTCACGAAAAACGCAGTGCAATAACTGTCAATGGTCTAAACCTAGTGTTGGTATGTCATGTCGTTAGCTTCCTTCCTATTAGCATACATTTATACAGCTTCCATAAAACCTCCAGCTCGTGTGACTTCTATGAAGTTTTTTGTACTAATGTCGTTCGTCGAATTATAGCAGTTCATTTTCTTTTCTTAAAAATATAAGGCACTGAGCGTAAGCAAAACATGCAATAGCAAGCAAATATACCAGTAGAGAACAGAATGTCAAGCACAATGCCTACAACGAGGCTCTGCCAAGCGAACAATCTATAATTAATACCATAGTGTGACCTAAGCTCCATGTTTGTACACCATGTATCAGCATTTCTATATACCAAATTAAAGAGTAGTTATGACAACAAAACAAAAATGTGTAAATATGCAGTCCATACGCAAAGCGACAAATATATACCTTACATAATAAACAGTTCATTAGCATCATATCAGCATAAACAAATATATGTTCATACGTAATCTTAATAAGTAAACATGAAGGCGCAAGCAGATAAAGCACAAAGTAAAACCTACATACATAACCACCTCAGCACAATTAATCAGGTGACAATTATAATTTAAATAATTAAGCACACATAACAAAAAAAATATGACGTCAGTGAAAAAGCATAGCAGCCAAGCGATGCATAATATACATAAGTAACGACCCTGTTCATTAATCAATCATTGTCAAAATCAGTTAATGTACGCAACCACGTCGCTTCACAAGTAAATTCATAGAACATGAAATTTAGCACAAAGTATAAATCAGGTAATCGCGAGCAGCAAATTACGTCTAAAGTACGTACCTAAGTGGAAATATGTTACCTGAAAAATAAAGTAAATTAATAGTTACCTTTTTAGTTTATTAGTTTCTCCTTCGAAATTGCATTCTTCCTGAAAATTTTCTCGATAGCAAGTCCTCTTAACGTCGGACACACACAGAATTTACCTGAAGGTCTTAAATATTTTATACAACCGTATCCTGAAAAATACTGAACGTTAATAACGTAATTTATCAAGTCACTATAGCTTTGTACTGAATTTAATCGGAGAAATTAGACTGTGTATTTGTTTACGGCTGTCAGTGCATTCGCACTGAGCGCTCGATCAGCTGTGGGTACGCGTGACGTAGGAAGTAATTGTTTGCGGTCAACGGCTGCCTTGTGCGCCGCGCAGACTTGACTGTTGCTTTGAGTATGTGCCGCCGCCGGAACACGGCGCGGTGTCCTTGTATTCTCTGCATGTTTACGTATAACTGTCGGTTTCTCGAAAGTATGTCATTCTACAAAAATTTTAACGTTAGATATATGATGTATTCCCTTAGAGCGCCGAGATTTAAGAGTTTCAACTTCGACAGTGTTGTCATGAATAATTTTGCGAACTCTATATGGACCGTTATAAAGCAGAAAAAAATTGCGACACAAGCCTTATCCTTTGTGAGACAAACGGTGAGACTTAATTAACACCTTTTGACCAACTGACAAGGTTTTTAAACGACCTGGACGTTTAGCTGATTTCTCTCTTCTAGCAGCCGCAGATGCAATATTTTGCAGAGCCAAGTTCACAACTTCAGAATGCCGCAGTTTTCGTGAAGGTGGAAAAGGATCTATTTCAGAAATGCGATTTGTCGGTGCTTTCTTTATTAATATCAGTATAGACGGTAAAGAAGTTGAATCATTAGGGAGTTCATTCAGAATGTTTTGAAAAATATGAAGATACCGATCCCACGTTCTGTGATTCTGATGACAATAAAGTCGACACAATTTATTGATTTCCTTCATCCATTTCTCTGAAGCGTTAGATTGAGGATGAAAAAGTGAAATGAAAATTGGTTTAATCTTACGACGCCGTAGAGTACGAAGCCAAATTTTAGAGCGAAACTGTGATCCATTATCTGATATAACTTTATCAACATGACCCAATTCTTTAAGAAAATGTTTGATGAAAGCATTAGATACTGAACGAGCTGTTGCTTTGCGTAAAGGTGTAAAACACACATATTTTGATGTCAATTCCACTGCTACCAAAATGTACGCAAAACCATTAGTAGAACGAACTACTGGACCGAACAAATCGACTGCAGCCATGTCCTTTAATTTCGCTGGAATGATAGGAAACAACGGTGCTCTGTGAGAAATAGTTGGCGGCTTAGCCTTTTGACGTAATTTGCATTTGGCAAGAACAGATCGAATACGTTTTTCCATATTACTGAAGTAGCAATTTTCTCGTAATTTATGAAAGCATTTTCTGGGACCAAAGTGTGCATAACTGAAATGTGTGTACCAAATCAATTTATTAACCCACTCATCAGGAATACACAGTAACCAAACAGAGTTGTCGACCGATTTTCGTTTAAAAAGAATATCATTGCGAAGTAAATAATACTGTCTAATCGCTACGCTTTCCTTTCTCCTCCACTTCTCCTTAATGTCCTTCCAGATTGGATCCTTGTTTTGCTCCTTAGCGATGTCCTGGAGCGAAGACGAAATAAAATTCTCAATCGCAACACCTTGGATATACATCAAACAATAATTGTTTTCCTTGCAGTCCTCCTCAGCACTTTGTTTCAAACCTATAGGTGCATGTGATAAAGCATCAGCAATAATATTTGAAGAACCCTGTATGTAAACAATACTAAAATCAAATTCCTGTAGACACAGCGCCCATCGTGACAATCTTCCATGAGTTAATTTTGTTGACATAAGAAATTCCAGAGCACCATGATCGGTGTAAACCTTAGTATGTCTCCCATACAAAAATGTCCGAAATTTTGTGAAAGCCCAAATAACAGCCAAGGCTTCAAGTTCCGTAATCGAATAATTCTTTTCTGATTTGGAGAGAACACAACTTCCAAATGCAATAGTCTTCTGTACTACAACGCCGTTTTCTTCTATCTCTTGAAATAAATGTGCACCTAGGCCTTTGCATGACGAGTCCGTCGCCAAACAAAAATCTTTAGATAAATCCGGATGTGAAAGAAGTGGAGCAGCAACTGAAGCATCACGAAGTTGTAAGAATTCTGACTGAGCTTCCTCATCCCAACACCAATTGTAATTCTTTCCAGAAAGTTCACATAAACGAGGTGTGGCCAAATTGTCCAATCTAACAAAGCGTCTAGGAAAATTACAGACACCAAGGAAACTCCGAACATCACGTTTTGTGGTAGGAACAGCATAATTACGAATAGCATCTAGTTTCTCTGGATCAGGAAGAATACCTTCTGTAGAAATAATATGACCAAGAAATTTCACCTGAGAACGACCAAATTCAGATTTTTCCAAGTTCACTGTAATGCCAATTCTTGCAAAAATACGTAATAATGAATCCAAAATTTTGTTATGCTCACTCCAAGAACGTTTAGCAATAAGAATATCGTCAACATATGAAGTAATATTGCCACGAAGATAAACAGGCAAAATTTCGTTTAAACTACGAATGAATGCTGCTGAAGATACAGTAAGTCCAAACGGTAATTTCCGAAATTGGTAACAGTTACCTAAGGCTAAAAAGGCAGTGTATTTTCTACAATCAGGGTGGAGTTCTATTTGCCAAAAACTTTCGCGCATATCAATCGTGGATAAAACTTTAATTCCATGGAAATGTTGAAGAAGTTCATCTAAATTATGTGGACGGTCAGTTTCAGGAATGATGATATTATTTATCTGTCTGGAATCCAGAACCAAACGAATTGACCCATCCTTTTTAAGAACGACGTGTAATGGGCTGGTATAAGGACTGACTGCTGGCTCAATAACGCCTTGATGTAACATGTATTGAAGTTCAATCTTAACCTTGTTTCTGTAAGCCAATGGAGTAGCGTACGTTTTCCCCCGAAATGGTGTGTGTCCTTTTACTTTAAATAAATATTGTAAGCCTTGTATAGTTCCTGTGTGATGACTAAATACTGTAGCATGTGAAGTCAAAATTTGATGCAGTTCTTCTCTTGCAACGTCATCTGGCACTTCAGCTTTCTTAACCTTTTCATTAATTAATTCTTCGCTATTAATTACATCATCCATCGCGTCTCTGTATCTATTGTCGTTGTCGTGAATGAACACATTGTCGTCATAATACTCAGCGAAAACATCAGAAGTAAGAAACCTTAAACATTTTGTATCTGATGCAGATCTTGTTAAACACTCGAAAAATTTCAAACTTCTCGGCATTCCGGCAACAGTCAAATTCACACTTCCTTCTTTAAAGTTTAAAATTGCCTTATGTGCGTTAAGAAACTCCATACCTAATATAATTTGTGTACTGAGTAATGGAACAATAATAAAACTAGCAGAAAATTCGTATCCTTGACAAATGAAATTTAAGTTGGTCTGTTGTTTGACTTCCACACTTTTTCCAGAAATAGCGCCTCGAATTGTAGTTTTAGAAACAGGTAACACAAGACAAGCAATAGTTCTTACACATATACGAAAAACTGATTCACTAATGACATTCAGTGGGCTGCCGGAATCTAAAACTGCAGTGAACTTATTCTTACCCACACATACTTCAATAACAGGATGTAAAAATGCGTCTACATTATTTTCTTTTTCGTCTAGCAAAATGTCTCTCATGTCTTCCAGGCGTACATAGTGTAAAGTCGTAGTGTCATTACTTTCTGAACCGTCTATATTGCTGCCAGAAGCCGAAGCTACAAGTCATTGTCAATTGCCTGAGTCTCGTCTTTGATTATTCGCATCATTTCGCGGATCAATTTCTACGATTTGCACTTGTCTCTTTGAAGTTCTGTCACGTGGAGGATGCCAATTAGGTCCTTCCTGTCTGTTGGATGCAAATTCTTGGTTGTGTCTGTTGTTAAAATTTCTATTTTCCTGTCTGTCTGCATAACTACTTCTTGTGTAATTTCGACTGTCACTTCTGAAATTACTGTTAGATCTACTACCCTGGTTATTTCTGTAGTAAGAATTTCAATTATTGTATGAATAATTTCTGTCTTGATGATACCGATTACTGTTTCCGCACGATTGATCATTCCGGTAGGAATTACCGTTATTATAATTGTCTGTGTAATTTCTGTTAGAACGTCTGTTATTGTCATAAGGCTGGTATCTATTGTCCTGTCTGTTTCGTCTGTCATTCTCAAAATTACCCATATAACGCCCGTTCCGATCACTATCCCTTTTCTCTGAAAATCTATTGTAATTACTGTTACTGAAAAAATTACAAGAAGTCCCGTCGTCGTTGTCATACTCAAGTTCTTGTAGCAAAGTCTTAAAAGTCTCAATGTCGTCTTTACATCTTCCAGCTAAAGCAATTTGTCTTATCGATTGTGGCAGCTTAGTTAAACAAATGCGAATTAATTCAGTCGGGCTATAAGGGTTGGACAGGAATTGATTCTTTCGAATCATGTCTTCAAAGTATTCTGGCGGCGTGCGGAACTCAGACTGTTTGAAATTACGTTGCATAATAAGACTATGTTGTACTCTGTCTTGCGTGTTTTCGGACCAATATGCCGATAGAAATGCATGATAAAAATCATTTAGATTATTACAATCTCTAATAAGTGCACGCATGCGCGTCGCCGGTTCGTTTTCTAAATATCCACACATAAATTCCAGTTTGTGACTTAGTGGCCAATTTGGTGGAAGTGCGTACATAAATTGATCTAACCATGAACATGGATGTATGTCGTTCTTAGAATTGCGAAAGATCTTAAATTTCCGAACAGTTAAGAAGTGTTTATAGTCAAAGTTTTCTCCTCGTGGCGACAAAGACCTACCGCGTCTGTCCCAGTCCGAATGTCGATTATTGTCAAGTTCTCGCGCCTGGCGCTCTCTTGCTGCATCCCGTAAATGAAATAAATTATTGTCTTCAAAGCCCTCTGCTATCTGTGATTCTAAATTTCTTCTGCTGTCTTTTCCTACGATTTCACCTTCAATTTGTTTGACTTGCTTTTGTAATGCCTCAAATTCCCTTTTAACGCGTTCAATAAATTTTCCCTGTTTTTCAACATGCTTATTTATGTTCTGGTGCTCTTCGGTTTCTGCAAATGGCAATGGAGCTGTATCATCTGAATCTCTGACCCCATTTAAACTAAGCCTTGTCAATTTATCTGCAATCTCCTCAACTCTTTCCGATAAGTCACCTATTTGTTCTTTCTGTTTATTTACGTTTTCCGTAAGTGTCGCGACTCGGGTTTCAGTATTGACACATTTAGTAGTTAACTGTTCATACTGTTGTGTTAGGTTATTTATTCTGTCATTTGGTACGGATTCCTCGATTCTTTCAAGTATTTCTTCCTTATCGTGTGCACGTTGTAAATTAAACTCTGAAAATTTTTGTATTACCACGCGATCTCTTTCTTCCTGTTCTCAATCCTGTTCCTTTTGTCAGATTTCTACTGAAATTAATCTATTATTGTGAGAATTCAAAATCGGTTGTACTTCTTCTCTAATTTCTTTCTTTAATTCATCTTTCATGTTTTTGAAATATAACCCTATTCGTGAATCTAACCGTGTTTCCATCTCTGTTTTAATTGTTCCTATTTGTGAGTCTAACCGTGTTGCCAAAGTTCCCATCTCTCTTTTTAATTCAGATCCTAACTGTGTTTCCATTGTTCCCATATCAGTTTTAATTGGTCCTATCTCTGTTTTAATTGTTCCTATTTGTGATCCCAGTGAGTCTAACCGTGTTTCCATTGTTCCCATATCAGTTTCTAACCGTGATCCCAAATTTAATATTGCACTCATCAACTGCTCCATGTTAACTTGTTCGAAATTCTTTTCGCCTCTAACATTTCCCGTAAAACTAACTTCTTTCGACATAGGCGTAAGGCTATCTATGTTCGATACTATTCCAGAATCTTCTGTCGTTAATCTCGAATTCTGAAAATTTTTTGATTGTGAAAAATTTTGAATTGGTTCCGGTCTATTTTCCCGACTTATTAAATTGTTTTCAACTTCATTACTCATCATCCTGTTCTCCTGTGTTGGCGAGTTCGCCATGTTAACAATTTCGTCATTCTCACTATTCATCATTTTTGCCTTTTTCATCGATCACGTAACCATTTACAAAACATACAAAACTCGTCACAATATGAAAATTACACACAATGACACCTTATCACCAACAATATCATTCACACGAAATGCTTCCCTCAAACACGATTAACAAACAATTGAAATTTTCAAAATTGCACAAAATTGTAAAACCCGTATACAAGACAACAAAAATTAAATTCTGCAAAAAAAAACCATTAGAAGAATGACAATTACCAAATCTACACATGCAATATAGACTACAATTACTAAACTACAAATTACTACAACAATACTACTGTCTGCTATATTTACAATCAGAAGAATTCCAAGGGACGATCCGAAGCAGCGGTCGCCACGTGCATGGTGGCTTAATTATATATTATGCATGCAAATTCTTTTTTAATTTTTAGTAGCTGACTGTACAATTACGAAGTCTCGTAAACTGTTGGCCCTGACTAGTATTTGTACGCAATCTGACTGCATAGAACAACAACAAAGAATGAAACAAAATTTCCGTTAACACAATTAATTAATTAAGTCCCCAGCAACTATAAAACCTACGAAACAACAAAACACAAGTGTAGCTGTTCTGTGTGTGGAAGTGTGATTCAACGTACACATCTGGCACGGTTCTTCCTCAATAAGACCAGATATTTTAAACACCATTTATACTGAAGTAATTAAAAAAAAACCAGAAATACTATAATTGTACATAGAAACCAGAAATACAGTCTAATACAAGATCACGAGCCAGATGCTTTGTTGACTGAACCTGTAACCAATAGGCATTATTGTTTAAGACATTGAAATAATACAAAAAAAGGAATTTTTTTACCTTCATATATATTGACGAAAAGCACACTCTGATCAATACAGCATCCCCAATCCAACAACATCTGGTGTCTAGCCCATCAAAACAATACTACAAGTTCTGAACAAGCACTCACTACCGCAACTTCTCAACAACGACTCACCACTGCTACATCTCAATAGTTCTCCACCACGACTTCTCGACAAGAACTGCCAGTGGAGGCGGCTGAATAATACTCTTTGGCGCAATCTCTGGCGCTGTGGCTCAGTGTAGCCACTTTTCGATGATTATTGGATACTGGGAAGGAAGGGATCAAAAACGTTACAACATAATTCATTGAATGGTTAGAAAATGTGTCCACCTGCAGTAACTAATTATTAATCACAAAATTAAATTGGTGGTGATGGCAGCATTGCAAAATTTGTGAGTGAAAGAAGATTTTGTGTCACTTTTGGAAGATTGCAGCACTGACGCATGACACTTCTCGGTTCCAGAGAGTTCTGAGCGCCGATGTACGACAAGTCGCGAATCCCAAATTTGTGCGCATCAGCCAACCAAAAGCCGTCCCGCCAAAACATTATGAAAATTTCTTTCCACATTGTTTACAGCTGTGGCCCCGCTGGCCCAGCAACACAAGACAAAGGACTCGCCTGCGGAGGCGTCCTATGACTCCTACATTACAGTGAGTTATCATCTTTACGAGGGACGCGGTAGTGCGTTGCGGTCGTGCTCTTTTCAGAGAAAGCTGCTTATTGATATTCGCCACTGCATAGAGGTTTGAGGGATGTCGCTGAACCCACAGCATGCAAGTGCCGTCTTCTGCGAGCATTGCTAATCCACTCAAAGGGTCATGCTGCCCTCAGCCACAGAGAAGGGGGCTCACGCGACAACTCTCCGCTCCAGAAAGTTGTGAGCACCGACGTACGACAAAATGGCGAGTCCCAAATTTGTGCGCGTCAACCAACCAAAAGCCATCCCGCCAAAATTTTACGTAAATTTCTTTTCACATTGTTTACAATCATGGCGCCATTCAGGCGGTCGTGTGTCCGTAGACTCACCTCACCTGCTGAAGCTGGAGGAAAGTTCAGGGCTATAATTCCAGTCTCAGCTAACTACCAGGGAATTCATCAAGAATTTTAGAACTAAGGAAAAAGGAAGTAAACCCTCTACAATGATCATGCACTACCATGGATAGCACCAGTCTATTGCAGAGGAAATTGATCAATCATGTCGAAGAATAAAGTTTTCTGAGTGAAAAACAGTGAGCGCGAGGCTGGTTACAGGCTGGAATATTTCAACAGGGAAGCTTCATGTCTTCCTACGTGCTCAGTCCATGTCAGTCTCCTAGTGACTGAAACGCTCTGCATGTCAATTGATGGCTACGAAGTTACGCACTTGACAGACATGCAAAGTTAAAGAGCTCAACTCTACCACTGCAATAATTCAATCTGCACTCAAAGCAGAAGGCGATAGGGTTCGATATTGCAGTGGCTGTGTTGCTCCAAATTGCGATTCACTCGTTTCTTTGGACATACATGCATGCATGTCCTCAGTGGTTCACAAACCCACAACAGGCCACAGCAGTCCATCCGCATCACCGCCGTTCCACACAGAAACGAGTGTTATAACATTGCATCATTATTTGGAACAGAACAGGCACCGCAATATCATGTTTATCCGGCGGCACTGGGCAAGTGACATTCAAGTAAAATTTCTCCCCTGTACGAGACTATACATAATGGATATACCGAGTAGAGGTTGCAGACACATGGTTTATGTCATTTGAAATATTAGGTTTGGTCATGAATCGTGCTCGGACAGCCTAATGGTAAGACGACTCTCACGATAAGCGGGAAATTCGTGCTTGAGTCTGAGCCTGGCACAAGTTTTCGTTGTCATCATTCCATTTGACAGATGATGGTTGTCCTCACTCACAACTGTGAACACATTTCATGTAAAACATAACAGCTTCCGGGAAAACTTTAAATTACAGCAAGGAACAACAGGAAACATATAGCCATTCTTTTGGTAGCTTTCAGGAGTTCTCGTGAAACTTTAAATGAGTAACGTTTGTACTAACTTCCTCTTCTAGGTGTCACGTGAACTTCACTGCCATTAATAAGGTACAGATATTCTGAAACGTTTCCAGTTGCTCAGCATTAGGTTTACCGTTCCCCTTACTTTCCAGTAAGCAAGGCAGCAGTGCATGACTTATATAAAGAATACTCTGGAGCAATAATGGTACTTACCCATCGAGAGAACGGACCATTTCCTCTAAACTGACAATGTACTCTGCTCGGCAATCAGATGCATCCCGTGTCTTCCGGTTAGCACACTGCAATCGAAGTCGGGAGGACAGTACTGCAAATTCCCCTCCGGCCACACAGACTTAGGAATTCCGCAGTTTCCCAAAATCGCTCTAGACAAATGACGGGATGGTTACTACGAAAAGGACACGGTCGATTGTCATCCCCATCCCTCGGTGATCATAAATTGCACGGCTTCAATTACCTCGTTAACGACGGAACGTTTAACGTGCCTCCCTTTCTTCCAGTGTGCAAGCACGCCTGTTTAAAAAATTTTCAAACTCGACGTTCACTAGTGCAGTCGGAGCAATTGTGTCAGGCTGCATGGTTTTTCTGGTTAAGTCTTAAACACGGCTTGAAATGTACGAACAACAGTTGGTGCCAGAATAACCAGCTGTGGTTCAGTCCCTCCTGAAAGAATACTCACCACTTGAGTGCACAGCCCAAAGGAACCGAGGCGGCAGCCATCGTCTGTTGCACAACTTAATACTACTTACGTTCAAAGTAATCAACACCTGCTAGCGGAAGGTATTTCGAGCACTCGTTTTACCATATTTGTGGTCCGCTGTCTTCCTGAGTCACTTCATTATCTGCCTAGTAATGAAACCCCTAGTCATGTGTGTCTCTGTTGCAGCAACATTGGCGTGTCCCGACAGATGACGTACTTACGTATTGTAGATGTGTACCGGGTCATCTGCGCGATTATTACCATTACTCCACTGCAGTACAGCAACGCACGACATGTGCAGGGTCTACCGTCACTTTTCAGTGATAGCAGTCATCCCCACCAGATATCAGTCCACTTCCTGTGCTCAAAATCAGTTTGTTGTTTGACGACAACCGGAGTGAGTAGAGTTTTTCATTCTTGCTATTACTTTTAATCTGTGTTTATATGAATTGTATAACTTTTAAGTTTACCTGAAATTTGCTGATGGCTGGAAAGCACGGTGGCATGTCCTCATGCACGTCGGAAGACGTCCAGTGAGAACGGGTACCTGTCATGAAGCGCCTAACAAACTGGTATAGGCATGTGCATACAAACGCAGAGCTATGAAAACAGGCAGAATACGGCCCTGCGGTCGGTAACGCCTATGTGAGACAACGTGTCTGGCGCAGTTGATAGACCAGTTACTGCTGCCACAATGGCAAGTTATCTAAGTTTAAGAGGGTTTGAAAATGGTGTTATAGTTTGCGTACGAGCGTTGGGACACAGCATTTCCGATGTATCGATAAATTTGGAATTTTCGCGTTCGACCATTTCACGAGTGTACCGTGAATGTAAGGAATCCGGTAAAACATCAAACCTCCGACATCGCAGCTGCCGGAAAAAGATCCTGCAAGAAATTGCTGCAGATTTCAATGCTGGGCTATCAAGAAGTGGCAGCGTGCGAACCATTCAATGAAACATCATCATGGCCTTTTCGAGCCGAAGGTCACTCGTGTACGACTCGTGCACGACACAAAGCTTTTCGCCATACCTGGGCCCATGAACACCGACGTTGGACTGTTGATAGCTGGAAGCCTATTGCCTGGTTGGATGAGTCTCGTTCAAAATTGTATAGAGTGGAAGGACGTGTACGGGTACCGAGACAGCCACATGAATCCATGGATCCAGATTTGACAGCAAGGGACTGTTCAAACTGACGGAGGCTCCGTAACGATGTGGGGCGCGTGCAGCTGGAGTAATTTTGGACATTCGATACGTCCCGATATGATTCTAACTGGAGACACATACGTAAGCATTCCAGCAGGACAACGCGACACGACAGGACAGGTCTATAATTGCTACCGAGATGCTCCAGAAACTGCCGGCCGGTATGGCTGTGCGGTTCTAGGCGCTTCAGTCTGGAACCACGAGACCGCCACGGTCGCGGGTTCGAATCCTGCCTCGGGCATGGATGTGTGTGATGTCCTTAGGTTAGTTAGGTTTAAGAAGTTCTAAGTTCTAGGGGACTGATGACCTCAGCGGTTGAGACCCATAGTGTCAGAGCCATTTGCTCCAGAAGCACTCTTCTGACTTTGTACAGTTCCGCTGGCCACACATTATTGTTCGTATCTGGGATGCCTTGCAACGTGTTGTTCAGAAGAGATCTCCACGGAGTGGCACTCTTATTTGTGTTCAGCCCTGTAGGATTCAAGGCGTCAATTCCCTCCAGCACTACTTCAAACATTAGTCGAGTATACCTTGTGTTGCGATACTTCTGCGTCCTCGCTGGTGCCCTACGCGATATTAGGCTGGTGTACCAGTTTCTTTGGCTCTTCAGCGTACAACACTGGATTGCTCGGCGTTCATCACTAGCCAATTATTGATTGTCAATTACTGAGCTAAATGAAATGTAATTGCCATACCTTCTGAACGGTTTGCGCTAGGACGTTCAGACTGCATAGTTGTCCGAGGGCCACTGGTCGAGCGGTTCTAGGCGCTACAGTCTGCAACCGCGCGACCGCTACGGTAGCAGATTCGAATCCTGCCTCGGGCATGGATATTTGTGATGTCCTTAGGTTGGTTAGGTTTAAGTAGTTCTAAGTTCTAAGGGACTCATGACCTCAGAAGTTAAGTCCCATAGTGCTCAGAGCCATTTGTCCGAGGGCAAGATGGAAAATTGTACGTGCTGTATGGTTTGGTTTAGCCACGAAGCCCACTTTCATTTGCATGGGTTCATAAAAATTGGCAAATCTAGTGAATTTATGGTATTGAGATTCCGCATATCGTGATAGAGACGTGTCTTCATCCTCAACAGGTGACTGTGTGGTGTGTAACGTCTAATCACGGAATAATTGGTTCGATATTCCTAGATGGCACGGTGACAACCAAACGGTACGTTAAGGTTTTGGAAGATAATTTCGTCCACATAATCTAAAGTGACCCTGATTTCGACAAGGTGTCGTTCATGCATGACGGGGCTCGACAACATTGAAGTAGGACAGTTTTTAATGTCCTGGAGGATGACTTTGGGGTCCGCATCCTGGCTCTTACTCAGTGGCCACTGGCATGGGACTAGATTGGCTCCCATATTCTCCGCATCTAAACAAAAGCGACTCCTTCTTGTGGGGCTATGTTGAAGATGAGGTACACTGGAACAACCCGAAAACCATGCTGAGCTGAAAACAGCCATTCAGGAGGTCATCTACAGCGTCGTTGTTCCAACACTTCAGCGGGTCTTGCAGAATTTCGCTATTCGTCTGCGCCACTTCATGCCCAATGATAGCAGGCATAAGGCATATCGAATACGTCATAACCTAAATCTGTAGTAACGTTTACATATCGAATAAAGTGTGTGCACGGCGCAGTTTGTAATAAATTTACGTTTTTTTCCCATATAGTTCAATATTTGTCACCTTTACTTTGATCACAGACGTTCAGTCACCAGTCGTCTCTTTCTGCTAGCACAAGCTACCGTTCACATAACCGAGAAAGGGCTGGACTCTCTTAACATGACTTATGGACTTTGACTGGATTTAGCCAATGATAATAAAACGCAGCATATTCAGCTTCCGTCACGTTTCGCGAAACAAAGCTTACATCATTCATATATGCCGTCTGCGGCAGGGGACAGGTTGTCGCCTGAGGAAGAACAATACGGTATAGCAAAAACTGTTGAAGACATTTTGTTTAGTATGAGTACAAGGGCATTTCACCAGGAAGCATTCGCACTTTGGTAACATCGAGCCAGATTACAAGTAGCATTTTGAACTCCTTTCCCAATTTTCAGATAGTTTGGGAGAGTGTGTTAAGCGTTGTTACTCGATGTTTATCCGTCATAGCTTCGACGAGGGACTGTGTAGTTTGTTTGTTGGAAAATTACACGACACAACTCTTGCTTTTAGATCTTACGTATATATTAAATTACACCGTTTTCGGGTGTTACCAGTTCCATTCACTTGTGTTCACACCCACGGTAGGGCATTCATGTACTTTCATGAATTGGTATGCCTCTTGTATATGCATGGATTTATATTTATTGTTACATGGTACACGTGCACCCGAATAAGCTCTTGTGAGTTAACAATTCTCGGAAAACTAGATAAGCTGTCGGTGATGCTGCTAGTCCGAAATCTTCGAGTGCTGAGACTACGTGATTGCCGATCATCCCATATTAATAACCCCGTTACCACCACAGCGGAAGTTCTATTCTGATTATAACTGCACTTCACTGATTACGACTGTACCTAACTGATGCCTATCTACTTCCGTTTTTAATTCCCTAACCCACTTTCACAACTGAGGGACCAAGCATAGCACACTCTAATCCGTATAACGCTAATTTTGTTTTTAATGATGGTAATATCGTGATCAGAACTTTAAGAAAATTAACACTGACATCCGTAATTCTTTAATTACTTTATTTAACTACCAGTTTCTGTGGCTCATTGGCACCATCTCCAGGCGCGTGTATACAGTGACAAAATCAAGCTTACAACAGACAGAAAATCTGGCATGCAACATTAGTTATCATTATTTAAAATAAATTATCCATACCTATACATTAGTAGAAAGTATAAGGAGAGAAATCGAAGATATCAACATGTATGGCCGAAATGCATGACATAGCAACACTGGTCACAGAATTTTCGTGTACCCATTAACTGAATTTGGCAACGGCCTTGTCGCAGTGGATATACAGGTTCCCGTGAGATCACCGATGTTAAGCGCTGTCGGGCGTGGTCCTCACTTGGATGGGTGACCATCCAGCCGCCGGGCGCTGTTGTCATCTTTCGGGGTGCACTCAGCCTCATGATGCCAATTGAGGAGCTACTCGACCGAACAGTAGCGGCTCCGGTCAAAGAAAACCATCAGAACGACTGGGAGAGCGGTGTGCTGACCACACGCCCCTCCTAACCGCATCCTCAGCTGAGGATGATACGGCGGTCGGATGGTCCCGATGGGCCACTTGTGGCCTGATGACGGAGTTCTAGTGCTATTAACTGAATTCGTAAGAAGCACTTAAAATACAACGCTAAAGCAATATTACGAAAGAAAGGAATAGTTCTCGTACTGTAGGAATTACAAAAATTTTACTAAAAAATACGAACCGAAATAATGAATCCATAAACATGATAAAGTAAAATACCAACTAACCCAAGAAGTGTAACTAAATTGTGAAGGAATGCATTAACAGTTAAAAAGACTAGAAAACCTATATGAACCGAAGTAAGAGCCTAAGATCGAAAAAAAAAGTTTTTTATTTTATCTATTTCTTTGGTACTACGTAACTTTGATTCAAATGTCCTATTGCACATGCTTCATATCGAACAAGAAACCAAATTTTAAAAATATAACAAAAGGTAACAACAAAGAATATGTAACAGAAGTCATCAACAAAGTAAACTTTCAAGCTGTGTATGCTGGTGTAGAAGCACAGAAGGAACTGAACTCGAAATCTCGGACAACCCTTATCGTAGCGATTACTGTATAACACAATATGATATTTATTGTAATAAAAACCTTGTCAGTTGTTATTAAATATAATAGCATAGAATAATATGGTTTATGAAGAAAACTGATATGTTAAAATAATGTCAAACATGACTGTACTCACACTACGTCAATCTGTATCGTGGTGCATGCAAGCCCCCCAAACTCAGCAACGTCCACGGTTAACAGGGGGAAAAGGAGTTCTAATATTGAAGTAAATTACCCTATTTCTTTTTAAGCTTTGTGAAACTTGTTAAGCCACGCATACATCACTGATACAGTGGGTATTTCCAAACTCATATATGTTACAATTAGATAATTTTACAAGGAATTAAGTGAACGAAATCAGCGTATGGCATTGATGGCCGGGAGTCCTTACCTGGGAAGTTGGGCCCCAAAGTTGCCAATATTTTCAGTTGATGGCACACTGAGAGACTTCATAACGAGGAAACAATGATCAGGACAACACAACACCCAGTTTTTGAGTGGAGAAAATCTTCCACCCCACCGGGAATCAGATGCGGGCCCGTTTTCTTGGTATTCAGACGCACTGATCACTCAGCTAAAGGGGCAGATTTGCAATTATGTTCGTAAGGAAGATTGTAATTACCTACCTGTTTCACTGATCTCCCTCTCTTGAAGAATATGTATACTAGGACAATGAAACATTTATCTCATTTTGGGTATCAAAAGGGCTTCACCAAGGAACACGGCGTTAATCAGCTTACGCATCAGATTATACTAAAATTAAATGTAAAAATATTCTGCCTAGTACGCTCATGAGTTCTCATATGCATGTAATTGGTACGCAGTTTGGAGCGGTGGACTTTCCTCTGTTAGTGGTTTGATTTGCATCGCTACATCATGAAAAGTACTAATGTGATCACCTGTTCTTAAATCGAATTCTGGAACACGAGTACTTGACAATTACGGAAATACGGATGTCAGTAACTAGCCTTCAATGACGTTGTCTTCAGTATCACTGCGCTCACTCTGTAAAGGTATTGACTGAGTCTTTCCACTGCCATACCTGACATACGACCAGAAAACCTTTGGCGTTTCTGCTGCCAAGAATTCTTCCGAGTTGTATGGCTGTGGTCCATGGAACTCTTCTATCCCCGACGTTTCGTCCAAAGCTACGTTGGACAACTTCGGAGGTGCTCCTGGTGACTCAGCGCAACCAGGAGCACCTTTGGAGTTTCTGCCAGACTTCGAGACAGTTTCGTTGTGGAAACTGTTAACATCATGTGTTGAGGTGCGCATTAAGTTTCGAGTATCTGCAAAACCTTCTCTAATATTGGACATTTTCCATTGTAAATCAAGTAAGCTTCTGCGATGGTATCAAGGAGGGTCTGTTGCATGTCTTGTTAACTAACTTGATACGAAACTATGTCTCCTCCAACACTACGTATTCGAATTTCAGCCATATTTGATAGCTGCTTGCACAGCTGCTGTGGAGGAACGAAAACAGTCGATTAGGGAGGCGTCGAGAGAGTTTGTATTTTATGTTTCAAATAAATATACCTGGCCGTGCTGTTCTAGCGCTGCAGTCCGGAGCCGCGGGGCTGCTACGGTCGCAGGTTCGAATCCTGCCTCGGGCATGGATGTGTGTGATGTCCATTGGTTAGTTAGGTTTAAGTAGTTCTAAGTTCTAGGGGACTGATGACCTAAGATGTTAAGTCCCATAGTGGTCAGAGCCATTTGAACCATTTGAAATATACCTTTTGTTTATTTTTGTTGGATTTGGAATTTATTCCCTGAATTATTAATACACGTCCACTCATCTTATCGCATTTCCTCTCTTCAGTGATTCGATGAACCTCCTCAGTTCTTGTCTTATCAGTCAACATAATTTTCACTGTCGATATTTAACACTACATCTCCTATTCCCTGTTGCAAATTGTTTTTCCCGGTTTCTCACAGTGGGAAAAAGACGCTCATACGTGGTAACGTTAACGAAACTGAGTGTTCAGAAACAGTATTACCTAATATGATGTTAGACTAAAGATGGCCTCAAAACAACTTTGCAGGTAAACACTTACTGACGATAAAGTAATCAGATTACATGATTAAAATGACACATATTTTGCCCAGAAATGATTACACTTTCCATATTGTTTCCTAAATCTCCATATCCTCGTCGTAACTAAAGGCGAATGTGGTGCTGAAGACTTCATTAGAGAAAGGGAACGAGGAAAAATCTTGGCCGGTCATTTGAAATGCAGCTCCAAACGCACGGCCAGAAAGAATGATTCCGTGTAATCGAGTCTAGAAGAAGAATTTTAATAGTCCACTGCAGACAGACTTTTTCATTTATTTTCCGTTTACTGAACCTTTTCACTTCGCTCGCAGACGTGACTGAGGAACGCAGTCTCTAGATCTCCGCTTGCTGGCTTCATTTGCGTATAAATACCGTTCAACTTGCAAACGAGGAGGTGCTTTACTTAGACATACCCCATTAGTAGTCGACAATTTTAAACCTGAATCATGATGTAACGAACCAGAGTTCAAAGGAGCTTTAAAGGCTACGCTCTGTTAACTCAGGAGAGGAGGAACATTTAACTTATCGTAACCACGCCTCGCACCGGTTTTCAACAGGTTGCGTGTAATCGCAAAACTAAAAATAATGTTTTCTTTGTAGCATGGCTGCATTTTGCAGTTATTTATAAACATATTATCTGTCTGAAGTACTATCTGAATCACAGCGTTCCGTGTCACTTTCACTCGATGTTTGTGCTGTCGTACATCTAACAACTTGTGCCAGACCTGGATCCGAGCTCGGATTTTCTGGCTGTCGGCTTACTATTAGCTTTTCCAGCCACACTATCTCCTCCGAAAAAAATTCACAGTTTGCGTTTATGTTACCACCCACTGGCAGGCAATGTACACAGAAAGGTTCCTCCATCACGGGAATACCGTCACTGCAAAGGAAAGGGAGCGAATGCTTTGACAAAATGTGGTTTTATACAATCACATGAAAACGGTATTTAAGATATAGTTTTTGGAGATACTTATCGCACTAATGTCGTTGAACAGCATCAAAAGTGACAACAGAAAATCGGATATTGAACATGGATTTGTCACTTTCACGTACAGCGGCCATAGCTGATAATATGTCTCTCAGAGCTCGTATGATTAGCTACAGTTAAACAGAACGCACGCATTTCTTCATACGCATCTCCTGCGTACAGTAGCTAATAGGATTAACAGTTCGAATCATAATAGAATCTCTTTTACCGATTTCATAAATTGATTTAGAGTATTTTGCAGGCTCGATCAATTAGAAATGAAACAGATCTCCGAGGCTTTAAAATAAAGACGTCTCTTTTAAAGGTGTAGGTTGTATGAAGATACATCTACACACGCAGGATTACTCTGTAATTCACAGTTAAGTGCTTGGGAGACATTTCATGGAACCACCTTCAGGCTATTTCTCTAACGTGCCACTCTCGAACAGTGAACGGGAAAACGAACGCTTAAATCCTTCCAGGCGAGCTGTGATTATTTCAAATGGCTCTGAGCAGTATGGGACTTAACATCTGAGGTAGTCAGTCCCCTAGAACTTAGAACAACTTAAACGTAACTAACCTAAGGACATCACACACATCCCTTTAGTCGTCCTGTTACACTTTCTGAGTGTTATGCGAATAAATTGTAGTGTTGGCTTTGCATTCCCCACAACATTATCTATGCGATGGTTCCAATTTATGCTACCTGTATTTAGTGGAATTTACAGAATTTAGAGTTGAGTGATTCTTCGGGGAACCGAAATTTACGGGAATCCTTTCTGTACTCATGTGGATGACTTCACACATTTCACTATTTATAATCAATTGCCACTTTACGCACCCTACAGACATATCCTCTAAATCATTTTGAAATTGTTTTGGATCAAGTTTTATAAGACTTCAAATGAAGTCATGACAATACAAGAGGGCTTGCCAGATTGACTTCTACTTATGTAGATCAGGTATAGCAGAGGACTTTTAAAATTTTCTTGGTGAACGTCAGACATTACTTCTGTTTAACATTACGACTAACTGTCAGTTACTAGGAACTGTAGCCTTTCTGACAGGAAATCACGACCAAAGTCGCACAACTGTGCTCCATAGGCAGGCAATTTGATCAAAAGTCGCTTGTGAGGAGATCTGAAAGTAGGGAATCAGTTTGACGAACGTATCGATAGCATTCATTACCTCCTGACAGCAAAGCTGTGTTTCACAAGAACAATATTTTGGACGTTTATCAATAAATCGTTTCCACCAAGATAATTCAGTGACCGAACACATAATACGTTCCAAAATTGTAGTGCAAATCTATGTTTGCTTTATGGTTCTGTTATTCAGAGGATTATTCCTGTATTCTCTCTTGGGTATTGTTATGACTTGCGCAATTTTACAGTCTTTAGGTACGTATATGTCGACGAGCGAGCAGTTGTATGTGATTGGTAAGTACGGAGCTATTATATTAACGTGTTCTGCAAGGAAGTATACAGCATCTAACTGTGGCCGTGCCCTTATTAAGTGATTGAAGCTGCTTCACTACATCAACGATATCTAAGTTACTCTTTTTGGCAGTTGTTCTTGACTCGAATTCTGGAGTATTTACTTTGTCTTCTTTAGTGAAGGAATTTAGGAAATCTGTGTTTAGTAACTCTCCTTCAGTGGCACTCTCACCTGCAACACCACCGTCACTAACATACAATTACTATTATGTGGTCTTCACATGTTTATTCTGTAAAGATCTTAAGAATTCCATATTAACAATAGCGTTCCATTACAGGGTATATCTTACTTAGACAGACCATCGAACGGAAGACGACTACCACTTGAATGTCGAGAAAAGAACATTTAGATGTACTTACGAATTGTAGTTGTTTCTGTTATATAGTAACCCACAAGGCAAAAACGAAAAGAGGAAATTTTTACCTGTTCAGGGAACGTTTACTTTTTACGCCACGTACATCGCACTTTCCAATATTAGGCATCAACCTGAGGTTCTTGGATAAATTGCGCTTTCAGAATGTTGTTCGTGTTTTATTACTTGGTTGTAGCGTCATACCGTCTACATATGCCATTAGGAAAAAGATTTCCAATGCGTGTTTGTGGTTGGATTCTCATATAATTACGTTGTCAGCTATTAGCCATACACATCTCTGTTACATTATTTTAGAAGTTGTATTTTAAGACTGTGTTTTACAAAATGATTGTAGACTGTTACATATTTTAGCCGGCCGCTGTGGGAGAGCAGTTCTAGGAGCTTCAGTCCGGAACCGCGCTGCTGCTACGACCGCAGGTTCGAATCCTGCCTCGGGCATGGATTTGTGTGATGTTCTAAGGTCAGTTAGGTTTAAGTAGTTCTAAGACTAGAGGACTGATGACCTTAGATGTTAAGTTCCATAGTGCTTATAGCCCTTTTTTGTTACGTATTTTGTCCTGTATGAGGGCAAATGGGTTAGAATGGAGCGGAATAGATCAGAATTCTATTGTATATTTTGCCTTTTAATACGTTCCAATGGTTCAAATGGCTCTGAGCACTATGGGACTTAACATCCGTGGTCATTAGTCCCCTAGAACTTAGAACTACTTAAACCTAACTAACCAAAGACATCACACACATCCATGCCCGAGGCAGGATTCGAACCTGCGACCGGAGCAGTCGCGCGGTTCCGGACGGAGCGCCTAGAACCGCTAGACCATCGCGGCCGGCTTTTAATACGTAATTTTAAACATTTAAGCAACATTATCTGAATAAGGGCGCTAATGACTTGGATGTTGGGAATGTTATACTAGTAAAAAACCAGGAGATGCAAACGATCAGCTGGTTCTGGAGCTTCCTGTATCGTGGAATAGGTACAAATAGTAACCAGAAATTAATTGTAGTGACGTAGAGACCAATTATCTCCCTCCTCGCTCTCCACTACACTGTGGTGAAACCACTCTGTCCGTCTCTGATGAAATTATTTTTCAGCAAATCACGAAAACCAATGCTGCTGAATTCATTTTTATAGGTTGTGCCTCGTAGTATATACACCTGCTGTAGTTCTTCAACTAACGTTATGTAATTGCGTAGGCTTCCGCGGCCATAGTCAGTCGACATAAAAGTTTTCTGGGTATGGTACCGCGTCATAATGTATAAAACTACTGCTGCTGAAGAAAAACCAACGTTTCGTCCACGGTTGCAGCGGCCTTCTTCTGCGTGATAGCTATGGAGTGTCCTTTACATTTTGTTGTTACTGTTCACTTCTGATGCCATTACGTCATAACTATACAAACGTAGTTAGTTTCATTGGTCACTTAAGGAAGAAGGAGACGGAACTTTATTTTAATAGGTTATTGCGGTGGAGATGGAGCGTAGCCTCTGTCGTCTATTGGCTCTTGTGTTATGTGCCATGATTGGTGGTCACCGTCGAATAAGAAGTGGGCTGCTGTTTACCAACTGCTGGCCGTCGGTCGCGCGGCTTCAGTTACCCCCCGGTAGTGCTCGTGCCTCGTGTTGGACAGTGCTGGCAGCCAAGATGGGTCAAGCCTGAGTTCATCCTCCCTGTTCATGTTATTAGGGTGTTTAAGTATTTCGATGGCCTCTCTGATTTTGCGTTTCGTCATAACCGGCTGCTCGGCCAACACACAGGCTTCGCTGAATTTTCTTTTCCGCAGACTTGCTGATGTTCTGCCACTGCAGATTTGTTGTGTTTCCCTAGACGAATATAGCGCTCGTGTTCCCGAATACGCGTTGCTATTGGCCTACCAGTCTCGCCGATGTATGTCTCTCCACATTCGCATTCCACCTTGTAAACGCCTGCAGTGTGTAATGTATCCACCTTGTCCTTAGTGGAGCCTAGCACGTCCTGGATCCTACGACCATTATAGAAGACAGGCTGCACCCCAACGCGGCGAAGGCGTTTGCCTATTCGGTCAGTAACATTTTTCACATAAGGTAAGAAAGATAAGCAAGATAAGTACGAAAGGTAAGCAAGAAGTAGAAAAACTGCAGCCAACAGTGCGCTTACCTTATGTGAAAAATGTTATTCGCAGTCCTGTCCATTTCCTCCATGCTCGCTACACTAAGATTCCCTCAAGAAGCCGGACATCCCTGTGCATCCGCAAAGAAAAAGGTGGACCCATTGCCCATGTAGACGAATCAATTATATGAATGTGTGCTGCTCTCACTGCCACGATCTGCAGATCTCGGTCAAGTTCGAAATAACAGATATCACGCATTGGTCTAACTGATTCGCTTAGATGGACAATGGATCCACTTTCTTCATTGGATGCACAAGTACGTCCGATCTCCTGCGGGAATCTCAGAGCAGCGGACATAGAGAAAATGGACAGGGAGTGCGAATGGGTGACATTCGGTGGTAGTTTGCTCGCCCGTGAGGTGTGTCGAGATGATGTCCACGCAGTTGCGATAATACTGTGTCCCAGATGACGCAGTACTTACGTGGCTACCTAGTAAGCAGAAGATCACGAGTTCGAATCTCGGTCCACTACACGATTTAACTCGCCGCCGCTGAATGCTCGTAATGTCCCGATGCAGCTTCACTTCCCTTTGCTTTCTCCCCTCCTCCTTTAGTTTACATATACACCTCTTTCCTTCGCTTTCTCCCCCCTCCACCTTCTATTTACATATACAGCGTGTGGTACCCTCCATTTTTTTCTAACAACTTTACAGTTGTCTTTGACACTTCTTTTCTCACATTATCACAAATAGCTTCTAACTTGTTCACAGTTTTCCCCATTGCTCTGTCTGCTTTACCAGTGGTAGTTCAGATATCTCCAAAACTGTTCGCAGCTAGAATAAATCCAAAATTTTATTTTCTTGTTCAATAGTTTACCGGAAATTTCACTCCAGACATTAATCGTTGGCCAGTGCAATTGAATTGTCTTCACTGCTACAGACTGAATAAATGGTGCTTTTCATGACATTGAAGTTCAGACAGTAACAGGTCAAGTCCCGTATTTTTTCGGAATGTCAGATGGTGTTAAGGAAATATTTGGAGCAAAAGTTACGTGATGCAATACGTGAAGGAGCTTTAGAAACACCTTTTTAATGCATACGGTACCTCGCAGAATTTACCTCAAACCCTTTCTGCAAGCCTATGCAATTTGTGACTCGGCTATTTGAGCGTAGAAGGCGCAGTGTCTGTTGTGTGCCGTGTTCGAATATGTTGGATACTCAGTGTTTACAGGTACTGTGTGATAATTATTGTGGTTCAGAGTATGACTTCTTGCCCCCAAGTACTGCAATGGTTCTAAAAGCCATTGCTCTATTGGTGCATCACGTGAGACTTTGATGTTCAGTTAAATTGCAAACGCATTCCCTTACTTGTTGTACTCTGGTCGTAACAGCCTCCATTTTGTGTTGCCAGTCTGAATAAAACTGATATACACTGCTTTAGCACCCATTTAGATATGTGTCGTTAGGCTCTGCTTCATTACCAAGGCATTTTTTTCCAATGTATTCAGTGGTAGGCCCTGCCGATACTGCATTATGCTGATTTATGATAAAATTGCCCTGGGAGCATAAATTACTGAAATATTGTAGCACGCTTTCTAATGCTGCGTTCTTTCATGTGAAATATGACATACTTTGTATACTGCATGAAGGAAACCAATCAGACGAGTATTTGCATATAGCAAACGGCACCTGTAAATCGAACGAGCATTGCCAAAGGGAAAGAATCGTTCGCGATGATTTTGATTCTTAATAATAATTTCTGATACTGATCTGGCTGCTAGACGAATTACGCAGAATTTTCTCAATATACGATTATGCTCATGGCTGGTTGGTGACCTGTTGCAACGGGTGGAAGATACTGACGCTTAAAAATCTAGTTTTTGGTACCATTACGAACGTTTATGGTGGAGTTTCTGTTTTAAAATTGCAACCTTTGCAGAATTATCGGTTAAGACGAACTCTACGTTGTCATGCTTAACTTCTCGTGGTTAAATGGCAACCACAGTTATGTCGAACGTTTACTAGTGGTGGAAGAATTTAACTTTTAAAATGTTCACCGTTTATTATAAAGGTTTTGTCTGGAGCATCGTCATCCATAATTCCCAAGTGAATTTGGACTATACCTTTCCATACAGACTGGTTTAGTCACCTGGCACCGATATTTTTTTCTTTGTTGCAAGCGATTTTCTGATTTATAGCATTGTTTCTTTGTCGATTCGGCTGATGTAATCCTTTCTTAACTAGGAAGAATATGGAAGGAATTAGCCTGTGTATTTTCATAAGAATTCACGAAACTTTTGGTGCTTCCGTTTACTTTAGGAAATGCCAGCACAGGAGAAATCTGTACAAAGGTCTTTGCAGAGAAGTGAATAAGACTGGCGGATTCTCCTAAAAGCATTTGTAGCTCTTCAATTTTGCAGTCCGTTGCTCTTGACGGTTCTGTTTGTTTCCTGCCTCGCGCGGTTGAACGTTAGATATCGTCTCTACAGTGGCTCTTACATCGTGCAGTTTACAAAACAATATGTTACCATCAGTCAGAAATACTTTTTCACCGTTTTGAGACACAAAATGTTGTGATTTTACTTGAATACTTTGCTTCACTTCAGGAATTTTTTAATTGATTATGCTGTACACGCTTCCGACATCAACGAAACTGAATAATACAATGAGACACTTTTATGCAGTCCAGGGTCCAGAATGGCTGAAGCAGCTATCTCCTCAGACGGCAGTAACATTCAACACAACCAAACCGTTGCGTGAGGTTGAATTGTATGTTATGAACTAAAACTACATAGGGGAAAGGGATAGGGATCTGCAATATTCCAGGAAAGAAAATAAGATGTGCTATTCTGAGAAACGTAACTCAGACGAAAGAAATTCCATGAGAAAAATTCTTTATTATGGAAATATGAAAATATAACAGATTTACTGGATATTCAGTTGTAAAGACAAACTTAATTTTCTTGTGTGTAAATGTGTACATATGTATATGTAATTTAATTTTATGATATTTCTTTATTAGCCGTACGCTAAATAAATAAATAACAAATATGACCATTTACAAACTAAAATGTGCTCTGTCAGATAGAAAGTAATTTGTTTAGTTTTTCCATAAGAAGAATTGACACAGTGGGGTGGGTGGGGGGACCGGGGGGGGGGGGGGACAGGTAAGACAGGCCACCCAACATATTTCCAGAATGAATAAATATATCGAGGTGTCTTGTCGCCAAGATACAGCGGATAATATAGTAAATTTCTTGATGTTCTCAGGCAACATTTACTGTTGGTGTTCACCAAATTACGACACTGGCTATTTTTTTCGATGAACCTGTACACTCTTTTCTGTGATATTTGAAAGAAGCTTCCACCGGAACTTTAGCTACATAAGATGTTTGGGACTTGATCTAATATTGTCAAAATAACAGCGCGCGGACACCACTGTCCCGCCGCCAAAAGAGGCAGCACAAACATCGGCCCTATTGTACCAAATGTAAAGAAACACTCAATTGCGGTATGGCTCTTGTCTGCAACTGTGTACTTGAAGCCCATTAACCACGTCCTGCTTATAATTTGCTCGCAATTTATGTAGTAGTGAAAAAACTGAATGTCGTTTATGGAGAATGTACCTAAACTCTTAGGGCAATGGTCCAGTTGTATGCTGAAGAGTATCGAGATAGTGCCAAGCTCTCACTTAATGTATATGCAAACATTATAAAAAATCTTGAGAATGGAAGTGTGGATGTTAACGTGGGACAAGGAAAAAGAAGACCAACTGATGGAGAAAACTGATGGAGAAATCAAACTAACATTTCAGCAGCAGTAACATACAGTGCGAATGTCACTAAGAGGCAGCTCATAAATACGAGAGGAATTAACCAAACAAGTGGTCTGCACCCTCTCCATTCCGTTGCATTTCTCCCTCTTCAGATTTCCCTACATTTACAGGTTCATGGGAGTGATTTCCAAAACTGGTTACATTTCTCCGAATTTTATGTAAGAAAACTGCGAAGTGATGCGGCATACACATGCAAAATTATTTGTAAGGAAGATGCATGGTTTACAAGCCATGGGCATGTCACTCTTCGCAGTATGTACTGATAGTCAGTTGAAACCGCCACTAACTCAAAGAAACCGCGTGGACTTGGGCGCCTTGTCACGGTCCCAGCGGCTCCTACCCCCCCCCCCCCTCCCACCCCCGCTCGAATCATCCCTCAGGCGTAGGTGGGTGTGTTGTCCTTAGCGCAAGTGTATATAGTGCGTAAGCTTAGGGACCAATGACCTCAGCAGTCTGATCTCATAAGACCTTACCACAAATTTCCGAATTTCCGAAATAACTCAAAGAAGTGGATAAAAACAACCCTCTTGTTCCAACAACGTTAGGTCCGTGTAATTCAAGACCCACACCATTTGTCCTTGTTTCATTTATGGGGATCTACACACACTCAAATATCTCAAGTTCCTAAGATATGCTGCTGGCGCAGTTATTGGAAGACAACCCACTTGACATACGTCAATTAGTGTGGTATCAACATGACGGGTGTCCCTTCCATTCCTCACATATAATCAGGGACGTTCTGAAGAGAACACTTGGACAGCACTTGAACGGTCGTTCCGGTAACAAAAAATGGTCTGTACACTGACCAAAATTAACACTTTTACGCTTTTTTCTGTAGCTGTAATTAAAATAAGTGGTCTGCAAGGAAAAACTGACGACTTCCGAAGCCATGAAAGCCTTACAAAAGGGTTTGTGCTAGCGTTAACTCCATATGAAATTCAATATACATTATTTTTCTCCTGAATTACTTTATAGCATGTAGCAATGCTCAGTAGGAGAGCCTTGATAATAAACACATGAACAGCACCTGAGTTACGTGTTTACTTTCATCTGGTATAATAGGCCAGACGTTTGTGGAGCCTCTTCATCTGAAAGTGGGACAGTGATTATCTCGGTACTATTCGATCAAGGCCCACACGTGTTATGTCGGTTAAGTTCTCTTAGCAGCTTCTTTCAGATGGCACAGAAAAATGTATACACCTCGATTACAAAAAGCCAAGGCCAGTGTCGTAATTCGGTGACTACAGACTGAAAAAGTCTGCAAATTCGCCACCTCGTCCGCTGTAACTTCACGACAACCGCACCTCGATAAATTTATTCCTTCTGAACACATGTGGGGTGGCCTGTTTTAGCTGCCTCTCCCTGTTTATACTCATGTAACAGGTTAGTCTTACCGAAAAATATACGGTATGTTACGAAAATCCTAATCCTAGTTATTAACAACCTATATGAGCCAGACAGTGGTAGAGCAAGATCAGCGTAGGAAGCAAAAATGATCTGCAGTTTCTTTTAATGAACCTAATTTTGTCATACAGGGGCGTAAAATAAGCAGAGGTGTGACTCTTTGAGAGTCTATCCCTGGAATAAAACGTCTAATGAGTAGCTGAAATGTTCTGAAAATTCGACCGGTTGCATACGATTATTATTTCATACAGAACTGACTTATAACCTAATCTCGTTCTTTGCTTATTTGGTTAATGTCTAGCAGACATAGACAAATGATAAGAGCGTGTTGTTTCCCTGCATGATAAACAACAAGTGTGTTATTCCAAATTTTTGGTGTCTAATTACCCTGCATCACTGTTGTATGCTGTAAACAGTTATGTGTGTTGTTTAATTCGGAATGAATATGCCAAGGAAGCTGTTTTCTCTGATCGACAGGCAACAATTTAAGCAATTCGTACTAATAGAGATTATTACATTAATTTCAACTGAAAGTACTTAACGTTGGGTATTCACAAAGGTGTGTCGGAGTAAATCAATGTCCTTCGGCAGCGCGGGGTAGCCGCTCGATCTGAGTCCCCATGCCACGGTTCGCGCGGCTCCCCCGTCGGAGGTTCGAGTCCTGCCTCGGTTATGGGTGTGTGTGTTGTCCTTAGCGTAAGTTTAAGTTAGATTAGGTAGTGTGCAAGCCGAGGGACGGATGATCCCAGCAATTTGGTCCCACAGGAACTTACCACAAATTTCCAAAAATGTCCTTCGGTATATACGATTTCAATGCAAGACAAATAATACAATTCATAAGTGACGTTTGTGTAATGGCTCTTCTTCCATTGAGGTAGCGGCTTTTTTTTTTTGTAGTAGATTGAAATCCAGCTTTACCAGTGGCTCAAGGTGGATGGTAAAACTGTTCCATTCGGCAATGATGTCATTCCAGAGACATCAATGGAGTGCACGTTGAACGTGTGGCGGTGGGACTTGAAGTCCCATACCACGCTCCGATGGTGGAAGTTCAGGTCACAGGCAAGAGATAACATGACTAATAACGTTATAACGTAACAGCATTGGTTGGTTACGATGTTCGACACCCATCGAGTCGTCAAGTCAACATCAACGTTTTAAGAGTGGCCGTACCAGGGCTATCGTTAAACATGGTTGGAAGCGGAGTCCTCAAGGATGGTTAGAGGAGCCGGGTGTCAGTGCCAGGGCGGGGGGTCGTGGTGCCAATGTTTTGTAAGCCAGCGACCGTGTCATGTAGGGCTTCTACTTTGGCAAAGAGACACCTTGCCTTCTCTCCCATGGACGTCTTGAGAGTGGCCATGTCCGGTTCCTCGTGGAGGGTAACTATCCTTGTGAGGAGAGGGGCATGCAGGCCCAACTAAAGCACCTTATTCTGCTGGCGCTGGATGGTCCCATCTGGAGGCGAGCAATGAGCTCGTCTGTGTTGTGGCCGGTGGTATAGAGCAGTGTATCATTGGCGTATTGCACCAGGTTTCAGAGTCGAATTATTGGCACATTGTTAACATAAAGGTTAGAAAGGATGGGAGACAACACAAACCCTTGAGGGGTACCCATTGACGTGTGACATACGCTGGAGCGTTGACTTTGCTGAGTAACCGAGAGGGTCCTATCATGGAGGAAATTAACCACGATCTTCACATGGATGTTGGGGGATGGTTGTCTGTGTCAGCACTTCGTACATAATATTGTCCTGCCAAATCTTGTCATACACGTTTTGCAGGTCCAGGAAAACCGTTGGCTTCGACATAGTGGAATTAAGGCTCTTTCTCACATGTTCCATGATACGAAGGACATGTAGTTTGGTTGACAAGTGGGAAGCGAATCCAAACTGTTCTGTAACGATTATCCCAGCAGCCGCCAGAGGCTGGGAATTGCGGTGGAAGCTCAAAGAAAGTAGAACCTTGGCCATGGTATTCAGAAGGCTAATGGGCCCTGGCCATTAGGGACCATAGCATCCTTCGAAGGCTTGGGGATGGCAATCACTTAGGCCAGCTTCCACCATGGGGGAAAAAGGCCAGTTGTAAGACAGCGTTTCAGGATGCTGGTCAATAAGAGCAGTGGCTTCCGTGGAAGCCAGTGGAGGTGTTTGTTTAAGATGTCATCCAAACCTGGAGCCGACTGCCCACGCTTCTGCAGGAGGATCCATTGGATTGCCTCTGAAAGTGGCAACAGCCGCCAGAATATTGTGTTCATTTTGGAGTTCATCAGGCCTGAGGTCCTCGATGAACAATTGGTTCTGGGCCTGAAACGCATTGGCCAGGGTTTCTACCACATGGAGGGCATCATAAGCTAAGCCATCCACTGTGTGGCTAGGACGGTTGATCTTCATTGTGGAGTACCACAGGGCTCAGACATAAGTTCATTATGATTTGTGTTGAAGGAGGAAGGTGGACATGGTCCTCCCATTGTTTCATTTTCCCAACGGCGAGCTGGTGGAAGAATTCACTTGGAGACATTTCATGCTTATCCCTAGGATCATGAAACTGCTTCCACCGCCTGTGGTACCGGTTCTTCTGGATTTTGATTTTACGCAATAGGGGAGGCAAGTCATCTAGTGAGGCGAAAGCCCTTGGGAAAGTGGAAGTAGAGGACTTCATCGCCTTTTCGCTTTTTGTGATTAGGTAAGCAACAGCATTAACTTGATTAGCAGGCATTGTCGTGTCGAGATGTTGCTGAGTGATGTTATTACGGTTCCTGGGAAGTTTGTCCCAATCCATGATTGTCATGGTAGAATGGACGTTTAAAGACAGAATGACTTCAATTACGTACAGGAGCACAGGGTCGTGGTCAGGTGCCAGTTCGTTGAGTGCTCCCTACGAAAACTGCATCACAACGTTCTTGAAAATGGCCACATCCAGAACGTCTGGCTGGTAGTCAGAGCAGACTGGTATATGGGTGGGAGTGTGGAGGCCATATACTGACAGCTCCAGTGGATAGCAAGGTCAAGGTAATAGCAACTTGAGAATGTCAAGCCGGATGACTGGCGTTGAGGTCTGCCCCAACATTGAGTTTGTCATATGATATCTATGTACAGAGACCTGCTTCAAGAAGTGGTAGGTTAGGTGTCAAATTCACTGCAGCGAAAGCTATAACACTTAGGTAGGTAGAAACAGTGACTGCCATAGCCTTTGTATGTTCAAGTGGTTGGAGAATGGAGTTTATCAGTGTGACAGCAAACCATGTTGTGGAGACGACATTCGTCAGTGGGTTTCAGGTGGGTTTCTGAGACAAGTGAATGTCTACATGGTGGCTGTAGAGGAAAGCGTTCAGTTTAATCTTCATACCTTAAAGGCCATTATCGTTAAAAACTGAGACAGCTAGATCCTGGGGGCTGTTGGTTGTGTGATGAATCCGCCATTATAAAAAAAATCTGGCTGAGTCCTTCAACAAGGGCGATAACCCTAGTGGGCCCATCTTCCGACCAATGGATCTCTTGAGCTGTTTCACAATTGTGAGTCCTGATGTGGGGCCATGTGAGCAGAGAGATGACCTGGAGGATCTCTCTCATGTCATCTTCGAAAGAAGTGTCTGTCTCCACCACTGGAGGAACTTTCCAAGTTAGCTGCTTGACCTTTAGATGGGCAGAGTTAGGCGAGGTGGCTGGTGGAGAAGGCGCCGCAATGGCGGGTTGTGGCACTTCAGCAGGTGCGCAGGTGGTGGCCGCATGCGTTCTTTCAGTTTGTTGGGCGTTGGTATGCGTCACAAAATTCGGATGAGCAGGAGGACACTGAGCTGCAGCAGCGAATGTGGCCATAGGGGACGGAGCTAGAGGGAGCCCTTGTGTCACATATGTGTCAGGCACCTGAGCACCCGTGATGAGATGGTCGTCAGACTTACCCTTTGGAAGGGCAAGTGGCTGTGGTGGCGTGATGGCGGAGTTGGCCGATTCGTCCTTGGTTTCCTTCGTGGTGGGTGGGAAGACTTCACAGCCTTCTGGTATATAGGATAACCCTTCCCAGAAGCCAGATGGTGGGGATCGTGAGAAGTGCCCAAACAACAGGCACACGTGAGTTTTTCGGAGGCTGGGAGCTTTCAGTCCTCTGACGGATGCAAGCTAGCACACTTTGTACACCAAAATGGCAGTGAACAGTAATTGCTGGTGCATCAAAAACAATGACACCTACGGCAAATGGGGGGGGGGGGGGGGGCGTTGCGGCCTTGGTGCACAGGAGGTACTGGAGTTGGTAAATGCGTTCGCCGTCGTCTCTCCTAATAAGGGAAGTAATATGTGTGGGCATAGGGATTAATTTCCTGGTCTCAGGGTCCCTCTTGTTGTATTGGTGGACCGAAGGGTCCAGGAACTTGAGACAGAGCAATTCATTTCTGTCGTTTGCTTCTGTAACTTCGTCACGAAGGTCTTTGATGTCCATTCTCGTTCATCAGTAGCCGGAAACCTGATGAGTGTAGTAGTCCATAGCCCTGAACTTCACAAATCTGAGGACTTAGAGATATTCATCCATAGTGGTCTTTCTTCTATACTGCCCACAGTTGGCCCGCAACATGGCATTGCAGTTGAGTGTTCAGTTTAATGTAGTTCATGGGATTGTAAACAACTATAGGAGGGAACCTCTTTTTCTTTGGTGGAGGTGGCGGCGGATTCTGAGAAGTGGGTCGGGAGGGGACCCATGTCCTGGTCAATGGAAGCAACATGTGGCGCTGCTCCAGGTGCGGAGACATCGGAACCAGAATCACGGCCACTGCGAGGGGCGCGAGAGGAAGGCCGTTCAGACTGTCGACTATGGCCACGGGAGGGTGGACTGACAGGGTCTAAATCCCCAGAAGGTGCGTTAGGCCGACGAGATAGTGGACACGAAGCGGCACCCGACGGAGCGGCCACGTGGCGATCGGTTGTATTAGTGCTGGGGGCCGACATGGCTTGACCGTCACTAGGTGAGAGGTCTACTAAAAAGTGGCCAATGGAATCGTTGGAGGAAGAAGAGGAAGATCGGACTCTCACGCGAGGCTGTGTACAGCGTGCACGAGAATCGGTATCACTCTCAGTGATTTCGGTGACTTTTGGCGGAAGCACGAAGCGCTCGGTCCTTAGCCTGTTGCGTAGTGTCAGTATCAGTGCAGCGGGCAGCTTACCGGGACGGCCGTCGAGCAGCCGGTGTCACACATAGCCGCGCGAAGGGGCGGCAGAGGAGTCGCCTGGCCTCGGATTACTGTCCTTGGCCCTGTTCATGCTTTGTCCCCGCCCGACTGACGTATTCAGGCGCTGGCAGGCTATATACCCGACGAATCAACGTCAGACACTACGTCTACACAGCTCTGTGCAACACTCGTCACCGTAACGAACAACACGCATGTACTCGCAAGTAAATACTGTCAGAGCTCCAACCTAACGGACGGGCAGCGGCTAGGCGGCAGGGCACTTTCATTCTCTTCGTGTAGATACCGCTCCTGTTCTGGTGTCGTCCTAATCAGCGTTCTATTGGCTCTCACAGTCCTCTCTGCTCTTCGGTTCTTCATCGTCGTGCCGGCGCTTGTCTTTACACCAGAACATACATAACTCAAAGTACAAGCACGAGAAAGTTGTGTCTGTAATCCACAATCATTTCCTGATCAGAAGTTCGTTGTTAGAAAGGCGTACAATCCTCATACGTAAGTATTAAACAAAAAAAATCAGTCAGTAGCATAAGTCAAGAAGTGACGGTCTCCTTGTTAGTTAATGCAAACGAGTAAGAAAAACAAATCCCCCTTGTCTGAATACAGTACTAGGGTACACTATTGTATATTAAATAGCTATGTGTGATTCAGCAAGATGTCATCAAATGCAAAGAGCGCATAAGATAGGTTGTAGGGAAGGCAAATGGTCGACTTCGAATTATTGAAAGAATTGTGGGAATGTGTTGCTTAACTATAAAGGGGACTGAACGTGGAGCTTTTGCTCTACCCATTCATGAATACCGTTTCAGTGTTTACGACATCTCCTGGTCATTCAATATATAAACAGTTTTGATGCAAACAGCGATAAATGTGAAACTTCCTGGATGATTAAAACTGTGTGCCGGACCGAGACTCGAACTTGGGACCTTTGCCTTTCGCGGGGAAGTGCTCTACCAACAGAGCTACCCAAGCACGACTCACACCCCGTCCTCACAGCTTTACTTCTGCCAGTACCTCGTCTCCTACTTTCCAAACTCTACAGAAGCTCTTCTCGCAAGAGAGCTTCTGTAAAGTTTGGGAAGAAGGAGACGAGGTACTGGCAGAAGTAAAGCTGTGAGGATGGGGCGTCAGTCGTGCTTGGGTAGCAAAGGTCCCGAGCTCGAGTCTCGGTCCTGTACACAGTTTTAATCTGCCAGGAAGTTTCATATCAGCGCACACTCCGCTGCAGAGTGAAAATCTCATTCTAGCTATAAATGTGTTTTCATCAACATTGAGAACTTAAAGACGTGACATATTGAAATTATTTATATACACGTTAAATACTGTACAACTTAATTAACGCCACTACAGTGAATAATGTAATGGTGGCACGGTATTACAGAGTGCAGCATATTGATCAGTTAGTAATGGAGGAACTGGACATTTGACCATCTACAATCTGCTGATCGTCGTCTTTCTTTACCCTTGTATACAGCTTGATTTTGGTCTACGTAAGCCAAAGAGTACCATGGTTTTGATACTTCAAGGCAGGGTGATACACTCGTCGTTATCACTTTCCTGTCAGAAGGTTTTCTGAAGACTAGATAATTACTAAAATACTGTAGGCTGGACTTCACAGAGGCTTCCAGAAGTCATTGATAATCACAAACCAGTCCCACTCGAAGCTGATAAATATGGCCTTCGGTCTACCCTAAGGAAGCATGAATACACTCTAGTCGGCCAGGATTGTATCCGTCCCAAGAAACTGGCCTTTGTATGTATTTCTGTATATTGGGAAGCCTTGCCAGTGTGGTTCTGAAGGGAATGTACTGCGTCATGAGAAGTATGAAGACACTTATTTATATGGACGCGAGATGCAGTTTCATTCCTGCTACAGATATATCCCCTGAGCTTTCGGTGATCGTCTTCTTTTGCAGCCACACCTGCCCTGTTAAAAAAATAATATGTTTCTCGACTGGATGAAAAGTAATAGAAAAGCAGCATTGTCACGTCTTTGTGGCAAAAGAATCACAAAGTCCATGCTAGTCTGCAATTAAAATTATGACACTTAGATGCAACGACAGTGACTTGTAACAGCAAGCGTATGGTACTTAACAAACCCTCTTACCGGGAAGCATACAAATTGATGGACTACGCAATTGAATGCCCGCTCTAGCAACATCCAAATCAGTCTCTTCGAACATTCAGTTAGATGAGCTTGAGTTGCCCTATATACCAAGCGGATTTTAGTTAATTCAAAAAGGTGCAGTTTGGTGAGAGAAACCGGAATTTCGCCTGCTCGTCTTTCTCACTCGTCTGTGATTACTTTGCGGGCTTCAGAAGATCAGTTTAACATACAATTACGCAAAGTTGCTACATCAATTCAGAGCCCCTAGTACACACTCCCTTTCGTCATGGAGGCGTTGCCACGCATCTCTTGTAGACTCCATAAAGCAATTTTATAGCTCACAAAAAACGCACGCACGTCATGTCTTCCACTTGGCCGAGAGTGTTCATAGCCAACCCGCTTTCGGAAATGGTGTTATCTTGTGTGTTTCACACTGGACCAGTCATCATATAATATGTTTTCAGAGCATTTAATTAAACGAACGAATTTATAAACCCACAAATATGAAAAGAATCCTCTGTTTACCAAACTCTACTATCTGAGTATAAGTCTTGTTTCCTGAGTACGAGAAACTGGCGAACTGCAGATCGTTTCACTCTGGATCCGCCCCATTTCTTCACCAAATTCGCTGTACCCTCGAATTCTTCCTTCCTCATGTTAACTGAATCTCACAGCCATTGGCAGCTAGATTCTCCTTCAGTGCGTTACAGGAACACTGTCCTCATTTGTTAGTTTCTTTTGCTTGGAAGATGGTTCAGTAACTCTTTTCCCCATTATTTCTAAGATGATAGAACCTTCATTGAAATTTAATTTCCCTTTATATTTATTATAAAACACGGCACCAGTAAACATGTCAGTGTTCAAGACCCTAATTATCAGGAAGTTGTGATACAGTTGAATACCGCTAATGTTAACAAGTAACAGAACATCATGTTTAAAAGGTTTCGTCCACTTTCCAGTGGCTGCAATTATTTTAAGCCTATAACAGGCATTACTAAATATATTTACTTATCACGTAAAGAATCTAACCATTTTTGACTAACGGCATATACAGGGTGTTACAAAAAGGTACGGCCAAACTTTCAGGAAATATTCCTCACACACAAGGAAAGAAAATATGTTATGTGGACATGTGTCCGGAAACGCTTACTTTCCATGTTAGAGCTCATTTTATTACTTCTCTTCAAATCATATTAATCATGGAAAGGAAGAACACAGCAACAGGACGTACCAGCGTGACTTCAAACACTTTGTTACAGGAAATGTTCAAAATGTCCTCCGTTAGCGAGGATACATGCATCCACCCTCCGTCGCATGGAATCCCTAATGCGCTGATGCAGCCCTGGAGAATGGCGTATCGTATCACAGCCGTCCACAATACGAACACGAAGAGTCTCGACATTTGGTTCCTGGGTTGAGTAGACAAGAGCTTTCAAATGCCCCCATAAATGAAAGTCAAGAGTGTTGAGGTCAGGAGAGCGTGGAGACCATAGAATTTGTCCGCCTTTACCAATCCATTGGTCACCGAATCTGTTGTTGAGAAGCGTACGAACACTTCGACTGAAATGTGCAGGAGCTCCATCGTGCATGAACCACATGTTGTGTCGTACTTATAAAGGAACATCTTCTAGCAGCACTGGTAGAGTATCCCGTATGAATCGAGGAAGTACAGTACATACTGACGAAACTAAAATGAGCTCTAACATGGAAATTAAGCGTTTCCGGACACATGTCCACATAACATATTTTCTTTATTTGTGTGTGATGAATGTTTCCTGAAAGTTTGGCCGTACCTTTTTCTAACAACCTGTAGATCACTGCCAGTGTCAGCTAAGCACTGCCCCGCATCATCTTCTTCTTCTTCTTCTTCTTAGCGATCACAGGCCCTGTAGACCACGAGCTGCATCAACGATCTGCTTCCGTCGCCTACTATCTCTCTCTGTCTCTTTCCACCATGCGGAAATTCCTAATGCTGCGATATCCTCATCTATGTCATCTTTACAAGTGTTCAAATGTGTGTGAAATCTTATAGGACTTAACTGCTAAGGTCATCAGTCCCTATGCTTACACACTACTTAACATAAATTATCCTAAGGACAAACACACACACCCATGCCCGAGGGAGGACCGAACCTCCGCCGGGACCAGCCGCACAGTCATCTTTCCACCTTTTACGAGGTCGGCCCATTGGTCTTGTTGCCAGGAGAGTTCCTTCAAATGCTTTCTTGGTGATTCTGTTGTTTTTCATTCTAGCCACATGTCCAGCCCATTGCAGTCTCCTACATTTTCATTTCTGGATGATATTCGGTTGCTTCATTAACTGATAAATTTCATTTTTCTTTCGAATTGTCCATACACCATTCTCCAACACAGTTCCCCAGATTCACCTTGCACCATCAAATCAATTACTAGCTGTCCTGTCTTTCTCCCCATTGTTACGATTTCAACTTCCTTCAGTAAATGGTCTATTATTTTCCTTCTATCAACCACTTCTCTGGGGCTAGAGACTACATGCATATTTGCAGAATGGCACTCACTCTTCATAACTGCCTCCAATATTTCCTCCACCGTTTTCTCGTCTACCTCCTACAATTCTTTATTATTTGTCTTTTATCCTTCTTCTAGACAGGATTTATCTTCCGTTTCACTGTACATGCTTTCCTGTTCATCAGATGCTTCATAATTTACACTTAAAGAATACAACAAATTAGCTGCACTGCTGTGTTTACTTCATCTGTCTCCATTCATAAATTCCTCTAAGCCTCCTCTAAAACGCACGTTTTGAGTTCAGTAATCTGATTAACGTCAGCTCCATCACTCCTGTCAATACTCTGAAATTTCTTCTATTAGTTTGCTGTAACTTTGCTGTTATTCAATACGAAGGGCTTGGCTAGCAGGTTTAAATTACTGTTACCGATTCTGCTTCACAGACAGGATCTAGTTTCCCGTACTCTGTAATACTGTTTCGTTTCCTGCTGGTAACCCACACTATTACCTGTTTTGAGAATCACCATCGTCATTTCTTGTGGTCTATAGAGAGATTATTGCTCTCTATTAATTGACCTATTTGTTGCTGAATGGCGCCAAACCCTTATATCTCTCCCCCTATTATAACGAAGCAAACCCACTCTGTTTATACCAACATTTCCACAGGTTTTCACGTTTCTCTGGGGCCTAATGTTCGTGTTTCTTAGCTCCTATTCCAGAATTAACTTTTGAACCCTTTTAAATTATTAATAACATTATTAAAGCAATCCCTAGGAATACAACAACTTTGTTACGCCAGTTTATAGGTAATTTCGCACCGAAACCCAATATTATCCGTTCCGGCCCTAACTTACTCGTTAAATACAATAATAGTGTAACACACTTTAAAGCAAACCTGTTAACTCTTTTATGTTGAGTTAAAATTTTCACCATTTCAGAAACTTTTTTGTAATTCCATCTCTTTCTGTTGGCCATAATATTCTTTGAAAAATGATCCGTAAACTTTTCTAAATTATCATTTCGTTCGGTTGCAGTGATACCCCACGGCCTAGCCCTCCCCAATAATATCGACGTACGTGAGGAATTCGGAAAGTGATACAACACATCTTTTTTTATTGGCAAATTTCTTTTGAGAAAGTGCGGATCTTGTTTTGAGATATCGTCAAATATTTCCTCTTCAGCACTCATAGTTTCATGAAGTTCCGAATGCGAATGGTAGCGTCTGTAACGGCGGGGCGTTCCTAGCAGAGAGCTGTCATTGACTGTCTTTTGGCGGAAAAACAGAGAATCGCTAAATTTCATAGGCATTTGCAAAATGTCTACGGAGACCTGGCACTGAACAAATGCACGATGAGTCATTGGGAGAGACATTTGTGGCCATGGAACAAGTTTGTGCAAACGAGTCCGATCTCTCGCGTGCCGGTCGGCCACACACAGCTGTGACTGCTGCAGTATTGGAAGGTGCGGACTACCTCGCTACTCATCTGTACGTCTCTTACGGTAGTGCTGTCACTAATTGGCGTACTCAGAGGTGTGTGCCTGCTAGGTTCCTCGCCGCCTAAGATCGTAAATAGCACCGCAGAAACATCTGCTTGGGCGTTACAAGGCTAGTCGTGAAAATCATTCGTCGAACATAGTCGTAGGCGGCGAAACATCGGTTCATCAGTTGGAACCAGAAACAAAACGGCAATCAATGGAGTGGTGCAACACGACTTCTCGTATAAAGAAAAATTCTGAAGCCGTATCCTCAGCCGATAAAGTCATGGCGACAGTTTTCTGGGTCTGTGGAACGATTATTCTCTTTGATGTCCTTCCTCATGGTGCAGCGATCAACTCAGAAATGAATTGTGCCACCATCAGGAAACTAAAGAACTACCATGCCACAAAAATGCAAACGAAATTCTCCTTCTCCATGACAACACAAGATCTCACACAAGTCTACGCACCCAAGAGGATCTCGCCAAACTTTACTGCATTGTTCTTCCTCATCCACTTTGCAGCTCGTATCTCACACCTTCCGACCTCCATCTGTTTTGCCAAATAAAGGATGCACTCTTCCGAAGCATGATGTGGATAACGGGGAGCTTATACTGGAAGCCGTTGGCTGCGACATCGACCAACAGAATGGTACCCTGTGAGCAGGCGGGCCCTGCCGGTAAGGCGGCGTAAGGCTGTTGCATTGAACGAAGATTATGTTGAAAAATACATTCTCGTTGCCAAAAGAGTGCGGAATAATATGGCGTATTGATATCCTTAAGAAAACCAACCAGCTTTATGCAAAAAAGATGTGTAGCATTGCTTATTGATCGCCTGTTTTAATACAATCAATCTTCTGCCAATCAGTCCACAAACTAGACAAAACATTTTCAAAACAATTTTGAAGATGAAACTTCGGCTTTTATTACTTCAGTTGTAAGTACTTTATTTAAAAGCACAACGCGTTTTACAGAATTTCATGCGTATCATCAGGTGCAATATAATCAAATCATCTTCTGATCAGACAAGAGAATGCGATGGGCGAGCGTTCATAGTCAGAAATTTTTCAGTAAGTAGAGGACTTGAATTACAAAATAGCATAAAAAACGTAGAGCGTTACTGTGATATGCTCCCGTGATACTATGAGTACTAATATGTAACGAGATAACGGGTCTCCATATATCTAAAAGTGATCGTATATGATCATCTATAAGATTATGTAAAATTAAGCAGCACCGGTCGCCCATTTACCACCGCAAGCGCGCACACTGCGTGTGTAATAACAGGTGGTGTGTTAAGACGAACATGCGCAAGCGCCATACAGCGACATGGAGAGATGGTTCAAGTGGTGCACGCATGCAGATGCGCAGAAAGCTAGACATGTAGAACCATGACTACGCTGATCACAAAGCTGGGTGATCTCTTACAAAGTGTTAAAACCGATGTAAATTCTTAAAAAAAGGTTGTCCATAGAAAAGCAGCACATTAGTTTTCAATTTCATTCCAAAATCCTTTTGGCTATACATTTTCTGTAGGATAAAAACATGACGTTTGCATATTAGTAAAATAAGCTACTTCAGAAGATTCTGCCGCCAAATTACAACCCAGGCTGTTAGTTCCCACTCGAATGTTATTTCCTGCTTCATTCTTGTATAATTTTCGTATCACTTATGTTTTACATTCCAAGTTTATTTCTTCACCTGATATACATTAGTTTCTGTAAGTTCTCACGATTAGACACAGCTCCTGCAGATTTCAAACAATTTGTATTTGTGGCATTAATTTTAATGTCTACAGCTATATGATCATTCTTGTACATAAATTCAACGACATCAACGTATTGCTCGATCTTAGGTACATCCTTCTTTACTTGCTCTGTCGTCTGCTTGATTCCAACATACACCTTTTCTACAATCTCTTTTAATCGACTTTCTACGCTTTCTAAGGAATATTTACACACATTCTCAGTCTCAGAAAAACTTTCATGATCTTTTATGCCAAACTAATGAATAATTTGCTCCCCCCCATATATTTTCCATTCATTCTACATTTAAAATTCTTATCCTGTTGTTTAAATTCCTGTTCCGTTGCTAAATTTTATTATCTACTAGCCTGTTGCTACACATTTTATATCAGTACAATTTCTGTTCACCTTCACAAATTTATTTTTTGTTGTGCTTACAGATGACAAACATTTCCTGCATACATTCGTATTTTATTTTCTTCACATGCTACTCCTGTTTTCCATTTTCGACAGGCATCAGTCCAAATTTAATATCTGCTTCTACAGTTTCCTGTTCATGTATTAAATGCACTAATACCAAACAAACGACTGTCACCCAAGTCGTTCAACTGGTTACTCCCATAGTTGTACCTGACGAAACATTTTTTTCCTCGCTCAAGTCTAACTCGTAATTCCTCAAAATTACTATATCTATTCGGAGTTCACCCACCATGATTAGGAGCTCTGAGCAGATGTAGTAATATGCAAAACAAAGAGATGAACTGGATCAACGAGTGCCACAAAGTAACATCAGAACGAGTGAAGAAAACGAACGTGTGAAATTCCGGCACTTCAGTGTAAACTGCAACTTCTGAACTATCTAAAACCAGCGTGACATATTATACAAGTCGTGAGAGAAAACTGAGCGTTGGAGTAGACTGATTTTGACAACATCAGGGCAAACATTTAGTCACAGACAATCCGATCCTAATTTCCTGGTAACACCATAAGGTGTCTATTATGAGTGACAGCGATTTCATGCCAATTACGAAACTTAAATTCAAATTAGGACGAGCTTGGCGCTGAATTTTATATCAAAGATGTAACGCTATATTCATGTTTTGACTGACGAACTACATCTCAAGTCATACTGACATAGCCCCGCAGACTTTAGCTGGGATAAATACCGGGGAAACGTCAGACAATGGCTGAAGTCCAGTACCTCGTAAATTTGGAAGTTGTGGTGGAGTACGGTCAGGCACCGTTTCTCTAATAAAAGTTTTTTCTTTACCTTTAAAATTTTACAACTTTATTAACATGATTTTAAAATAGTAAGTGAACATTCGTTATCATGAACAGCAAGATCTTCAGTATAGTTTGTTAATGAAAGTTTATGAAGTGTTATTTAACAAAGTCTCTTAAATAATAAACATCAAACAACAGCTCTCAGAATCAATTTACTACGCTTAAAACTCAAAATACGGGAAAGACTTTCCACGATGTGCAACACGGTAACAGGCTTCAACCAACCTACAGATATTGTATATTGGTATTATACATCGATAAGGATGCGGCTCGCAAATCTTAAAACGGGCGAGGGAGTATTTGCGGTACTACTGAACACCGCACAAACAGCAGTACGGTGGGGTAGACAAGAGAGAAATCAATTATTGCAAGGCAATCTCAGCAAAGGCAGTAAGAAAGTATTTGAGGCCTTAAAGTCTTGGGAGGGCCAAACAAACCACAGAATGACGTCCCAAGCTAAATTATGGAAATACTATCGGCGATTTCGCCACAAAAAATAGAACCGTAAAATATCATAAGAAGTGAACTACAATTAACACTATTCAGAAGCGTCCGTCTGGAGAGCTCCAGAGTGTCTTTCGTTTCTTACAAACACTTAGCAAAACCTTCAACGTTCAGTCGTTATAACTGTAGATAACAACTCGCCAAAGATACGCGGAGACGAGAGACTCCAATCCGATATCGATATTGACATCGTGGCGAGTACTGAGAAGGTGGGTGATTTCAAAAACAAAACAAAAAAAATTAAATAGCGAGCCCTACCGACTCACATACCTCAGTTATTCGGAACGGCTAAAGCTTTTAATGTAATCTTTAGATATAGTTAGTGCGACTGGTTCTACTACGACTAATCCAGTCGCAGAACGTTGATTGTTGTGTAACAGGACAGGCGTGGCTATAGGAGAAGAGAAAGTCTCAGATAGTTGAATGGAACTGCTTTCCGTAGGAGAAACGAAACCGTGCGGCCGGATGGTGTGTATCCGCCCTTTGCTTGACTTCTTCTGGGCACACGTTCAGTGAGGCGTCTGAATGCAGAATTTGTAAAATTACAGTTTGTCTGGAGATTAATAATCACATACTCAGGTACACACAAGCAGAGAAAAACGTAAGGGCCCTTGAGGAATGTCAGAATCATACGTTATGATGCGTGATACCAATATGACGATGGCCTCGCCATTCTGCATCCTTCGATTTTTTCATTAACTGAAATTCTTGAAACTTCTTTTAACATTGAATTTCATGTGTAGTACTGCTTCCATGAAATTATTTTGTCGATTATAGTTTTAGAACTTTGTAGAAGTCAGAAACACGTTTAATTATTTCTTAATTTAAATGTGATGCCCAAAACTTAACAATAATTTTAAAAAAATGAACATTCGCATTAAGCCCAACGAACTGGTACACAGTACTGTCAGAGACAGGTAATTAGAAAAGTCGTGCAACAGATAAAACAAGAAAAATTAATATTATCCGGTAATCCTTTCCGTAACATCGAAACTGTTAGCAGAGTGAAGTATTTACGCCTAGATGGCATACTTGAGAGCGTAGGGACTAGATTCCTTAGTGAGGGCTTAAGTGTTGATTTGTGAGAATGCAGTTTTCGTGACGCTATTCACGGATAAATTTTCCTCGTTTTTCTTACCGCATCAGTTCTTCCTTTGTATACTCAAACTTTTAACGACATGCCCTTCAGTAATTGCCAGAGGTTAACTATCGTACTAACTGGCCATGTGGTACTTTCTTACACAGTTGACTTAATTACCTCGCGGAGCTTCCACATTATGGTATCAGAGGTTTTGCCAATGTTTCTGACTGACAAATTAGTATCGCTATTAAATTTGCAACCATCTTTCGAGCTATTCTTGCAGTTAGTTATTAGTCCTGTTGGGATTGCTATTAAGCAGCTTGTAAGATTGAACGAAAAATGTGTTCTTTGTCCTTGAACCATAGCCGTAGTAGAGAAAATATAGCCTCTGATATTCAATGCAGACAGTTGCCCTTGCCTTACCAACTTCAGTCCGTCTAGAATTCAGTTCCGAGAAACATCACGAAAATGGCGTCTTAGGTGAACTACGTGGTGAACATCACCGAGAGTCAGTATTTTCAAGGTACGCATAAATGACTACGACACTGTTGGTCTACCGGATGAAATTTAGATTTCTTTCACACAGTTACCTACTCGATGCAAGGAGTGTTCCTTTCTAATTTAGATAAATATAGATATTAACTGTGCATGTATTCCTGAGTTACTGTGGATTTATTGTACTGCAGAATTAACAGAGCAGTGAACGTTGTTTTATTATGATTAGATACTTTGTTACATAAGGTCTAGGGGACGAGGTTGTCGTGGGTGGGGAGCAATACAGAGACAGCAACTGCACGACATATTTCAATGTCTGTGTGTGTATGTGTGTGTGTGTGTGTGCGTATGTGTGTGTGTTTGTGTGTGTGTGTGTGTGTGTGTGTGTAATACGCTCAAAAACGTAAATGAGCAGAGATGCAAAGCAGGGAGTCTCCAGATAAGTGTGAGTACAATAAGATGCGATGTGTTTCCATTCTCCGCTAGCACAGATTCATGTGTTTCCTACTGAACATTGAGATCGTCCGGCGACACTCGTCGCTCTACATTCTCGTAAATTTCCTGTGATTGGCTGGTTTCATTGCCTGTCAGCAGCAGTGAATTCTGGTACCGGGCTCGACTGTTAATCGTAGCGCGCCCTGACCAGAAGGCCGACGCCAATGATGCATTTCGCGTTTAATGCGTGTGTCGCGGGACTCGCACTCAGAAACGAGCACATTCTGCGCTATGACGCCAATTTCAGTCTGCGCCAATGCCATCTGCCGGCGAATCATTCTATGCCAACTGCAGTTTAACCCTGTCGAACATCTGTACCGCGTGTGGGGCAGTGCTTTGGCTCTGTTATTCGCCACTACCAACCTGCTGTCGAGCGCGATTATATGTGCTGCCCTGTTTTCATTTATTGGTTCGTTCGTTATTGAGTTTCACGAGCTAGGATATAAATTGTGTTAAATGGTTGGCAGCTACTATGGTGAGTTTGGAGCAGAGGAAGGGGAATCAGATAATTCTGTGTCTTATTATCTACCGATGCACTAAACATGCTTCCTCCAGTTCGAAAAGTTTTGACAAAAGCGTACACAAAATCGTTCGTTACAGAAAGTAACCATAATGGGTGTTAATTGTTTTAAAAAATTTTGTTTCATTGGAAGTTTTTATTCACTTTCAGTAAGAAACTAAAATTTTTCTGACGCCACTAGTTTTACGTAACTGCAGTTGCTATCACTCTCAGCAATATGTTTCACATATTTGTCTGGAACAACAAATTTGCCCTTACTTTCAGTCACAAGTTAATTGTCATTTGTATCCGTAATAGTCGGCCGAGCGGTTCTAGGCGCTACAGTCTGGAACAGCGCGACCGCTGCGGTCGCAGGTTCGAGTCCTGCCTCGGGCATGGATGTGTGTGATGTCCTTAGGTTGGTTAGGTTTAAGTAGTTCTAAGTTCTTGGGGACTGATGACCTTAGAAGTTAAGTCCCATAGTGCTGAGAGCCATGTGAACCATTTTTATCCGTAATAAATAACCACGAAAATTACGCTTCATTTCACAAAGTCTCTTCCATGGTCGTATTTCCTTATTTATTTTTCCACAATATCTTCATTTCACATTCATTATTTGCTGTGAAGTGTGCAGTAAGCCTTTACTTCCCGAGAACCAGCGAAATGCGAGCATATATAGCGCCATATGAGCAACGGCATACGCACTACGCACGTTGCAAACGAGACGGGATCTCGGATGTAGGAATATCCCGATACTATCAGAGTCTCGCTACATGCTCAAATGAAAAATGTTCAAGCCGGCCTGCGATACTACTCGTAGTACACAGAGTACGCCAAAGAACTGGCCCCCTTCTAACAGCCGTGTACCGCAAGTCTCTAGAGGAACGGAAGGTTCCAAATGATTGGAAAAGAGCACAGGTAGTCCCAGTCTTCAAGAAGGGTCGTCGAGCAGATGCGCAAAACTATAGACCTACATCTCTGACGTCGATCTGGTGTAGAAATTTAGAACATGTTTTTTGCTCGCGTATCATGTCGTTTTTGGAAACCCAGAATCTACTCTGTAGGAATCAACATGGATTCCGGAAACAGCGATCGTGTGAGACCCAACTCGCTCTATTTGTTCATGATACCCAGAAAATATTAGATACAGGCACCCAGGTAGATGCTATTTTCCTTGACTTCCAGAAGGCGTTCGATACAGTTCCGCACTGTCGCCTGATAAACAAAGTAAGAGCCTACGGAATATCAGACCAGCTGTGTGGCTGGATTGAAGAGTTTTTAGCAAAAAGAATACAGCATGTTGTTATCAATGGAGAGACGTCTACAGACGTTAAAGTAACCTCTGGCGTGCCACAGGGGAGCGTTATGGGTAGCGAAATGCAGGAAGGGCTACAGCGGATAGGCACTTGGTGCAGGGAGTGGCAACTGACCCTTAACATAGACAAATGTAATGTATTGCGAATACATAGAAAGAAGGATCCTTTATTGTATGATTATATAATAGCGGAACAAACACTGGTAGCAGTTACTTCTGTAAAATATCTGGGAGTATGCGTGTGGAACGATTTGAAGTGGAATTATCATATAAAATTAATTATTGGTAAGGTGGGTAGGAGGTTGAGATTCATTCGGAGAGTCCTTAGAAAATGTAGTCCATCAACAAAGGAGGTGGCTTACAAAACACTCGTTCGACCTATACTTGAGTATTGTTCATCAGTGTGGGATCCGTACTAGATCGGATTGACGGAGGAGATATAGAAGATCCAAAGAAGAGCTGCGCGTTTCGTCACAGGGTTATTTGGTAACCGTGATAGCGTTAAGGAGATGTTTAGCAAACTCAAGTGGCAGACTCTGCAAGAGAGGCGCTCTGCATTGCGGTGTAGCTTGCTCGCCAGGTTTCGGGAGTTTGCGTTTCTGGATGAGGTATCGAATATATTGCTTCCTCCTACATATACCTCCCGAGGAGATCACGAATGTAAAATTAGAGAAATTCGAGCGCTCACGGAGGCTTTCAGACAGTCGTTCTTCCCTCGAACCATATGCGACTGGAACAGAAAAGGGAGGTAATGACAGTGGCACGTAATGTGCCCTCCGCCACACACCGTTGGGTGGCTTTCGGAGTATAAATGTAGATGTATATGTAGATGTATGAATACTCTAAAAGTTCCGATAGCTACTCTTATCGATACTTTTTCGTTTTTTAGCAAATGACGTAGTGTTGAGTTTATATGATATCTTATTTTACTTCATTATGTTCTGGAGTCTAATAAAACGCTAGAATTTTTTTTATTTCTTTGTTAATGATCATCTTTAAACAAAAAAATCACCTTTCAGATGGTTTCAGAAAAACAGGCATTGTATAATTAGTAGAAAACTCATTTATATTTCGAGTCATAATTGCATCAGGTTTTGAAAATACTCACTAGGCATACATGTGCAAAAACAGAAAAATTACTTTCATGTCTTCCCTCTCGATAACAGAGTTACTTTTTAAAGATATTACTGGGTTCGACAAACAGAAAGATACTTCATTCCCTTTCTGTGTATCCTTTCATTTTTGCTGCCATGCGCTAGCTGTTTATGATGTTTCGAAACATAATATCCCTGTTTTACGGTGGACTAAGCAGCACCTTCCTCCGATTCACTCTGCTTTTTTTGTTGCTGATAAACCATACTTCTAAATTTTTGTACGGTCGTCCGCAAGCTACTGGATCATGAACATGCAAGTCTTTAAACCTTGGATCCAACAGAGTAACTATGGCTGCTTGGTCCTTTAATTAAATTAACCTATGCATTTTCTTCGGCACTGGTTGGCGAGTCTCGTGTGATACTGTTAATTTCTGTTGACAAACAATAATTTTGGATACGTAACATACTATTGTCCAGATGGTTCTCCTGTGAAGTGTTAAAAAGTCTTGAATAAAGGGAAACGCTGCTTGAGTATTTCCATCCGTCTGGTAGTTAGCATGGCAGATACTGAAATACTATCAAATACGATTCCAGATATCACTTTCCTCAGATGTAAGAAGCGAGACAACGTGAGGAAGACCGAATTTCACCCTTAACTTTAGGAACAAGTTTCAAAAGAGATACGTCAGGAGTATTGTATCAGATTTGACTTTCTTTTTAACTTGATTGGCTGCACAAGACTATTTCTCATTCGAGGTACTATTCAAATGGTTCAAATGGCTCTGAGCATTATGGGACTTAACATCTGAGGTCATCAGTCCCCTAGAACTGAGAACTACTTAAACCTAACTAACCTAAGGACATCACACACACCCATGCCCAGGTCATCAGTCCCCTAGAACTGAGAACTACTTAAACCTAACTAACCTAAGGACATCACACACACCCACGCCCGAGGCAGGATTCGAACCTGCGACCGTAGCGGTCGCGCGGTTCCAGACTGTAGCGCCTAGAACCGCCCATCCACCCCGGCCGGCTCGAGGCACTATTCCTCGATGTATAGATATAGCTGTTTTATGGCCAGGTAATTTAAATCCTAGTCAACAATGAGATTTATCGTTAGCGCAAACCACATTGAATTCCGGCTGTGCCATGACGTAATAAAACCTAACGAACTTTCGACAAGAAACACGCACAGCACGATAGAAAACCACGATCAATACATGGTTGAAGAAACAGATGAAGAGCAGTGCGGGGGCGGGAGGCAGTACAATAGACACAAGAAAACAGACGCTTGCTCACAACGCCGATATACGCGTAAAATATATTCGATACAAGTACTTTTCTTTCGATTCCGAGTAAATATCGAAAGAATCATTCGATTAGAAAATTTGTAGGCATCGAAACAAAAGTATCGAATACTTACTTGGTTTGCCGGCCGTAGTGGCCGTGCGGTTCTAGGCGCTGCAGTCCGGAACCGCGGGACTGCTACGGTCGCAGGTTCGAATCCTGCCTCGGGCATGATGTGTGTGATGTCCTTAGGTTAGTAAGGTTTAAGTAGTTCTAAGTTCTAGGGGACTGATGACCTAAGATGTTAAGTCCCATAGTGCTCAGAGCCATTTGAACCATTTGAACTTACTTGGTTTATCGGAACGTCACTACTCGGGTGTGAACTATGAACCCCTACGCATCAAGGCTACTAGCCGCGAAGCTGTGCTGTTAGCATCCTGAAGTTACATTAGGGGTGTGCGATAACACGACAGCCCGATACGTTTGCTGAAAGCTGGCTTTCGAATAGCTGCCGTTGCTTGCGGCGGAAACGCATCAGAGTGTTTCATTGATGTGGAAGGGCATGCGCAATAATGCGGTATGTTAAGCAGTATACGGGTCTCCTCATATTACTGACTGTACTGGTCGGTAGTTCCACCTCTACTCGTACTGTGACAAGCGGGAGCACCCAGTGAACTCATTATTCTCACATTACTGTGTTGAACTGGAAGGGTTTCGTAGCATTGATTTGTGTTGTGTTTCAGATAATTGCGTAGCTTTCGTGTATTATGCTGCAAGCAACTGGGTTCTTGTTTACTTGCGATAAAAGTAACAAAACGGTATTAGTTATATTATAAAGAGAACTTTAAAATAGTTTTTCAGTCCGAAAGCAAGTTGGCTGTGAGTAAGGTGAAAACAGCCAATCATTGAACGGTCAGTCGTAATTTATGTACCTGGAATTTGCCCCTGTTGTAATATATGCTGTTACATTCCCTTAATTTCTAAAGATTAATACATGTTTCGTTTACTAAATATAAGTTTCTTCGCATTCATCTTTCTAATAGTTCCCTTGGCTCGGTCATCGTACGTATCTGCTGCTGAGATTAAAAAACCAGTTCGCTTTGAAATTTCCGTTCTGATGATCTCTAACACTGTAATCTTTGATATGCATATTGCTAACCTATAGTGTGTACAGTACGTATACCCTAGGTACCACTGAAAGGCAATCTCAAAATATGTTGTTCTCGCAAATGCTTCTCGTTATCAAAATTATTAGGACGAGGACTCCTTTAATTCAAAGTGTGTCGAAGGTAGTCTCTCTCATGAAGGAAACCGATGCTCACCGATGCAACGAACACGGTTACACTAAATCACCGCTGACGATTTGGCTTGTGGACTGTACTGGATCCATAACCTAACACTTCAATAAAAACATCTGGTAAAGAAAACAGTGAAGGCTAAGAGACAGAACTGACTGTAGGTAGACTACACTGCATTACGTATCACGAGTGAGATACGTCTTTTACGAACGGAATTCATATCTTACTGGTTGTGACGACACATATCTTAACTATGAGACGGTTGTTTCCTCGTAACTGTTGTTTTAGGCAAAGAGGCTGACAGATTTTAGAGGCAAAATTTCACATTCATCAGCTATCGACTTCAGAACAGAACTGAGTTCGCGAAGTATTTTGGACGATTCCGTGGTGAAAGAGCAGCGTCAGATTGTTTCGCAGTAGCCACACATGTGGAAAAGGAAATTATAGTGTGCTAGGAATACTTCGTAGGACGGACTGATGCCGGAGTTTTTGGTATAAAAGTAAGTCACTCCGCTGTGAGATCACGTAATGCCGCAATACGTCCAGGCATTGACACTAGGGGGTGTCGAACTCGTTCCTGAGAGAGCCAAAGGATGAACAAAAAACATATTACCATTTCTAATACGTTATATGACACCCGCTATCATTCAAAACAACTTTCGTTTGTCTCGTAACGGATAAATACAGATTCCGCACGGTTATTTGCGTAAAAAACTGGGAGTAAACTCTGTTATTGTTTACAAATATCCCACGTCAAAATAAAACTCTATCATTCTCAATTCCACTGAAGATGAGATAAAGTAAAAGACAAAGCGCGTCAGAAGCAAATAAAATAAATTGCCGCAAGAAAAAGGAGGTTTTTATTTATAAAACGAATATATGGTTGTTCATGTTCTTCAAGAATATCCACATCCTGCGCACCTGAAACTCATACCTGCAGCCCAACCACGCTCCTAACAGCGACCATGTGAACACAGACCAGACTGAAACCCACCCAAATTCAGCCTGGACACAACCTTGATGACATTCAGGGTGGAAAACGTCATGGAGCATAAAACAAAGAGGTCGGTATCCAGTATACCGCCACAGATGGTTACGCCCACAGGCTCATGGAAGTTGTTCAGGATCACATGGAAGTGCAGTAAAGGTACACGAATCAATCGTTGGCTGTTGAAACCTATGCGAAACAGCTATCCTCGTGCGGTCATAGTGGAAACTGGTTTCTGATCCCCTTACTCATAACGGCATCAATCACACTCGAAACAGACAGTCGTCTGCACCACGTTTCCGAGTCATCAGTCGTCTGACTGGTTTGATGCACCCATCACGAATTCCCCTACTGTGCCAACCTCTTCATCGCAGAGCAGCACTTGTAACCTACGCACTCAATTACTTACTGGATTCATTCCAGTCTCTGTCTTCATGTACAGTTTTTGTCCTCTACAGTACCCTCTAGCACCATGGAAGTAATTCCCTGATGTCTTAACAGATGTCTTATCAATCCTTGCTTTCTCCTTGTCAGTGTTTTCCACATATTCCTTTCCTCTCCCATTCTGCGCATAATCTTCTTATTCCTTACCTTATAACTCCACCTAATTTTCAAAATTCGTCTGTAGCACCACATCTCGATTCCCTTCAGTCCCGGTTTCCCACAGTCCATGTTTCTCTGCCATACAACGCTGCGCTCCAAACGTAAATTCTTAGAAATTTCTTCCTCAAAATAAGGCCTATGTTTGATGCTAGTAGACATCCCTTGGACAGGAATGCCCATTTCGCCAGAGTCAGTCTGCTTCTGATATGCTCTTTGCTCCGTCCGTCATTGGTTATTTTGCTATGTGGGTAATAAAATTCCTTAACTTTGTCTACTTCGTGACCATCAACCTTAAGTTTCTCGATGTTCTCATTTCTGCCACATCTCACTACTTTCGTCATTCTTCGATTTACTCTCAATCCACAATCTGTACTCATTGACTATTCATTCCGCTCTGGAGATCATGTAGTTCTTCTTCACACTCATTAGCGTATTGAATCGTTCATATCCTACCACCTTAAATTTTAATTCCACTCATGAAACTTTATTTCCGTCATTGCTTCTTCAACGTATAGATTGAATAGTAGGGGCGAATGACTACATGCCTATCTTACACACTTTTTAATCCGAGCACTTTGTTTTTGCCCGTCCTATCTTGTTATTCCCTCTTGGATCTTATACGTACTGTTTAACACCCGTCTCTCTCTATAGGCTACTTCTATTTTTCTCAGAATTTCGAGAATCTAGCACCATTTTACATTTTCGAACGCCTATTCAGGTCGATAAATCATATGATCGTTTCTTGATCTTCCTTTAGTCTTGCTTCCATTATCAACCGCAAAGTCAGATGTGCCCCTCTGGTGCCCTTAACTTACACCAGGAGACCAGTCTACCCGGTGGGAGGCCCAAGATACACGACATTTCATACCTTCTTTGAAGCGAAACTGATCTTCGTCAAACACATCCTCAATTTTCTTTTCCATTCTTCTGTATATGATTCTTGTAAGCAACTTAGAAGCAAGAGCTGTTAAACTGACAGTTCGATAATTCTTGCACTTCTCACCTCTTGCAATCTTCGAAATTGTGTGGACGACATTTTTCTGAAATTCAGATAATATGTTGCCAGACTCATAAATTCTACACACCAACGTGAACAGTCGTTTTGTTGCCATTTCCCTCGATTCTGATGAAATGATAGCTATCCCTACTGCCTTATTTTTTTCTTAAGTTCTCCAGAGGTCTCTTAAATTTTGAATGTAATACTGGATCTCTTATAAATCGACTCATGTGTCTTCTCTCATCATATCAGACAAATCTTCCCCTTCATAGAGGCCTTCAATGAACATTTTTCAGGTATACGCTCTCTCCCCAGCAATTGACAATAGATTTCCTGTTGCACTCTTAATGTTACCATCCTTGCTTTTAATTTTACCGAAGGTTATTTTGACTTTTCTGTCTGCTGAGTCAGTCCTTCCGACAGTAATAATTTTTGCAATTTCGTCACACTTTTCATGCAGCCATTTCGCCTTAGCTTCCCGGCATTTCCTATTAATTTCATTCCTGAGCGACTTGTATTTCCTTAGTCCTGAATTTCCCAGCATATTTCTGTACTTCTTTCTTTCATCGATCAACTGAGATATTGTTTCTGTTATCCATGGTTTCTTGGCAGTTACCTTTTTTGTACCTATGTTTTCCTTTCCTACTTCTGTTATTGCCCTTTGTGACATGTCTTTCAATTGTATTGCCTACTGAGCTATTCTTCATTGCTGTATCTATAGCGTTAGAGAACTTCCAGCGTATCGCGTCAATCCTTAGTACTGCCGTTTATCGGATTGTTCTTCCTGACTTATCTCTATAACTTCAGCCTACTCTTCATCACTACTACATTGTGATATGAGTCTATATCCGTTTCTGAGTACGCGTTACAATCCATTGTCTCATTTCGGAATCTCTGTCTACCACTATTTAATCTTCCTGAAATCTTCCCGTATCACCCGGCATTTTCCAAGTGTATCTCGTCCTCTTGTGATTCTTGAACGGAGTATTGGTTATTATTATCTGAAATTTATTACAGAATTCAATTAATCTTTCTCCTCTCTCATTCCTTGTCCATAGCCCGTATTCTTCTGTAACCTTATCTTCTGCTCCTTCCCCTACAATTTCATTGCAGTACTCCGTGACTATAAGATTCTCATCTCCGTTTCCGTACTGTATTACGCTTTCAATATTCTCATATACTTTCTCCATCTCCGCATCTTCAGCTTACGACGTCGGCGGGTTTACCTGAACTATCGTTCTCGGTGTTGATTTGTTATCGATTCTGATAAGAACACACCTATCACTGAACTGCTGACAGTAACACATTCTCTGCCCTACCTTCCTATTGATAACTAATGCTACTACCGTTATATAATTTTCTGCTACTGTTGATATTACCCTGTTTTCATTCGATCGGAAATCCTTATCTTCTTTCCATTTCACTTCACTGACAGCTACTGTATCTCAATTGAACCTTTGCATTTCCCTTTTCAGATTTTCTAGCTTCCCTACCACATTCAAGCCTCGTAATTACATGCTTCGTCTCTTAGAATGTTATCCTTTCGTGGTTATTCAATCGTTTTCTCATGGTCACCTCCCCCTTGGCAGTCTCCTCCCGGAGATCCGATTGGGGGAGTATTTCGGAATCTTTTGGCTACGGAGACATTATCATGACACTTTTTTCGATAATAGGCCGCATGTCCTGTTGATACACATTGTGTGTCTTCAATGTAGTGGTTCCCATTGCCTTCTGCATCCTCACGCCGTTGATCATTCCTGATTCTTCCGCTACCCCACCCTAAGGGCAAGAGAGTTTCCTGAACCACTGTCCGCTCCTCCGCCTTCTTTGATTAGGCTGTTGGCAGAATGAGGGTGAATTTTTATATCAGAAGTCTTCGGCCGCCAATGCTGATTATTAATCAAATATAAGCAATGGCGTGTTTGTAATCCCAGAGCGAGTATGTTTTGATTTGGGATTAAAGACGCTAATGCTAGACCACAAGATAGCGTCGCAGTGAGCCCTTAATTCTAAGGCTCATAACGTTATGTTATACGGAGATGGATCGCCTTGTACGAGCTCATTAATGCGTTTCGTGGCAAACTTTCTTCGTAGGACTGTTGCATTAAGGAGACCTATCAATAAAATGAAACAGCTATTAAAATTTTGATGAAGCAAAGACCGCTTGGCAGGTAAGTATAGAACATGATAGTTTCTTCAGCTGATGCAACCATATGATTGGTGCCGTTTTTTAGACGAAATTTAAATTGACAACTTTATATCTCGTTCCATTTTATTCAAATGTTAAACAAAGAAACACATGATCTCAGTGAATATTAATAATTTTTCTTTTCTCTAAAGAATCAGTTTATGGTATCAGTTTTAGACCACTGCCAATTCGAGGATAAGCTCTTAAGCTGATATCTGTCAATGAGCTCCCTTGGCTCGTTTTCTTCACGGCGAATATATTTGTTCGTGCAAGTATGTAAATCGAAACATGGATAGAATCGTTGTTGCAGACTTGTTATGTAGGGAAAGTTTATACTGAGGAAATAAAAGCCAGTGAGACTGATTTCGTTATGTAACTTTTAACCCAAACATCAAATGAAAGTCAGTGAAACCGCAATTTTTTGCAAACTGAAAAGTCATATAACAACTTGCTGGAATTATAGAGTCACTTTTTTGAGTCTTCCGCTTGAAAGAAACAGAGTTTAAATATTGAAAATCTTGAGGAAAACTATTCAGACGTTTACTTCTCTGTTGCCATATGATGGATACCTTCTTCAGTCACATCGCTCAGTAGCGCTTTCCTTAGTTTTTGTGCCTCTTTTGTCGTTGTTCACCTTCCAGTTGTCGATCATCCTTATCATGGAACGTGTTGTAACGTCGTTATCAACTGAATATTTTTCGTTGTTCAGAATTTTGGATTACACTAAGCTGTACAAGACACCATCGCACGCAATAAACGTATAGGTACCTAGCACTAGATTCTTGTGAATTGATGAGAGTGTGTCTGACCTTCGCTTTGAAGTTCCTAGCCCGCTCATAGTGCTACTTCACATCGATTTAAAAAGAGCTGCCCTTCACTTTCTAGGCACTATTGACCTCGAAAACACAAAGTCTTATGAAATATCCGATGTTGTGTGTAGTAAGCGTCTTCCACTTGGAAAATTCTTTGTTCGCTAAATACTGCCGCGCTCATTACACACCTCTCTCCAACAGAGTGCTCCGATATTATGTCTACATTTGTGTATAGACCCATCTAACGATACATTTGGTGTCCGTCAAATTCAAGTATAGTCATTAGCAATCTCGAACTCAACATGCACTCCCTAAATGTAATGGATGACTGCGCCATTCATTATGTATTTCTTTCTTTACATCTCATATTAACATTCACCTATCACTGTGCAATTTCTACAAAATCGATCTCCTCCAATCCGTAAATCTTTTGTTGACCTTTACCGTATTCAGTTCTACCTATACTGTAGCCTTACATAAAGTATTCGCCTCCACCTCATTACTCGACTTTTTCAAAAGTGCTTTAACCTTAATTCCGTTACAAACTTGAATTGATACTCTCTGAAAATATTGATTACATGTCCTTTTTTACGTGTGTTTAACTTTTAAGTTCTCAACAAATCGTAATAAATAGTTTTCTGTAAAGACCATTCTTTCATTCTGTTATTTAACGGAACTCCCTACTTTAACTTCATCCCTGTTAGTACAGCCATGTTTCACATTTTCTGGTGCCACTCACGCTTAATAAAATAAATTTATTAAATTCTGATTTGTGCAGCACCTGTAATTAATTCACGTGATTCTGTAGGGAGCTATCTGATTACCGATATCTAGGTACAGATCCTTCGGCCATCGATAGGGATTTGTCGAGGACTCAGCAGTAACCTTACACTTTACAAGAAAAGTTAAGGTCCAGGAATTTAATATTGTATGGAATGAAATGAAGATATAGAGTAAATGATTCGTTCAGTAGCCTCCAATTATATAGTAATTTGCAACCTCTCTCACTCTTTTCCACTGTGTTAAAGCATGTGGAAGTACAGAAGCACATGGAGCAACACTGACCCAGCTAACGTGTCACAATAAATCGTACCTCATTTAGCGCCACTAACATTCTACGGGCAAATCTGCGAGAATATTTGGAGGAATACTACAGCAACCGCTGCTGTCTGACAAATGCAGGGAGTTACTATTTCGGATATACCAACTGAACTGTTGAATCATTAGGCCGTGCCCGCTCGGGTGAACATACCAGCGTAATGGTAATCCGCCGTTTCTGCAGCACAAGCAAGGACTTTTCTCCACCTGCGGGTTACAGTGGGGTTACTGGGTATGTTACTGTAAGTGGCGCATTTTCATAACAGATTCCTTGCTACCTCGTATAAATAGCTGTAAATTTTATAGCTGATTCATTCAGCCGTGGTTGATGGTGTCGGTTCCTGTAGTCATGTCCTAGTTCATGAACCACGGGCAACGTATGAGTGGCCAAGTACGTGGTCCCGACAGTCGGGATACCAGTTACTTTGGAATAAGGCTGGGCATCTCGTACATATTCTGAGTCGTGGTAACATTTGTGCTCATACGGCAAAGACTACCAAATCCACCGGTTAGTCCCTCAACCGTTAGGGGTTAAACTCAATGGGACTCGGGGCAAGTAAGGCTAGCAACCTGCTTCCCTGCTACTTTAAATATGATGCTGCCAACAATCAGAGCAAAATGCCTCGGACCTTTGGAGGTGACGGAGTCCCACCTCTGACAAACCAGGGACTCCTAAGACACGACTCGGCAAACAAATGGTAATGAGATGGGGAGCTATTAATATTAATGGGGGCTACTCTGGGAAGAGGGTAGAGCTTTCAGAGGCTGCAAGTAAGATGGGGCTGGATGTTTTAGCTGTTAGTGACATTCGGGTAAGGGGTGGGAAAGAAGAGGAAGTGGGAGAATACAAGGTCTACCTGTCAGGAGTCAAAGCAGGAATTGCACAATGGGGTGTAGGGCTTTACATCAGAAAAGAAATGGAACCCAGGGTAGTTGCAATAAGGTATGTAAACGAACGACTGATGTGGATAGATTTGACAGTGTCTAGCAAGAAAATTATGATTGTGTCAGTATATTCGCATTGTGAAGGGACAGGTCAAGATAAGATGGATAGTTTTTATGATGCACTCAGTGATGTAGTTGTTAGAGTAAAGGACAAGGACAGTGTTCTGCTCATGGGTGATTTTAATGCGAGGATTGGAAATCGACCAGAAGGGTATGAAAAGGTTATGGGGAAATTTGGAGAGGATATGGAGGCCAACAGGAACGGGAAACAACTCTTGGATTTCTGTGCCAGTATGGGCTTAGTAATCACAAACTCCTTTTTTAAACATAAAAGCATTCACTGTAATACTTGGGAAGGCAGGGGCACCAGATCTGTCATTGACTATTTAATAACAGATCAGGATTTCAGGAAGGCTGTGAGGGACACACGTGTATTCAGGGGATTCTTTGATGACACTGATCATTACTTAATCTGCAGCGAAATTGATATTGTGAGGCCGAAAGTGCAGGTCAGGACCATATGTAGGAGGATAAGAGTGGAGAAACTTCAGGATAAGGAAATCAGGCGCAAGTACATAACAATGATCTCCGAAAGGTACCAGTTAGTTGAATGTAGTCAATTACAGTCATTGGAAAAGGAATGGACAAGGTACAGGGACACAGTACTAGAAGTGGCTAAAGAACGTCTTGGAACAGTAGTGTGTAAAGATAGGAGGAAGCAAACAGCTTGGCGGAATGACACAGTCAAGGCAGCCTGTGAAAGGAAAAAAATGGCTTATCAAAAATGGCTACATACTAGAACTCAGGTAGACAGAGAAAGTTATGTTGAAGAAAGAAACAAAGCCAAACAGATAATTGCAGCATCCAAGAAAAAATCTTGGGAAGACTTTGGAAACAGGTTGGAGATTTTGGGTCAAGCTGCTAGAAAACCATTCTGGAGTGTAATTAACAGGCTTCGAAAGGGAGGTAAGAAGGAAATGACAAGTATTTTGGACAGGTCACGAAAACTGCTGGTGAATCCTGTGGATTCCTTGGGCAGATGGAGGGAATATTTTGAAGAGATGCTCAATGTAGGTGAAAATACGATCAGTAATTTTTCACGTTTCGATGTACAATGGGATAGGAATGATGATGTAAATAGGATCACATTTGAGGAAGTGGAGAAAATGGTCAATATATTGCAGTGCAATAAAGCGGCCGGGGTCTATGAAATTAAGTCGAAACTCATCAAATACAGTGGAATGTCCGGTCCTAAATAGCTACACAGGATAATTGGAATGGCCTGGGAGTCGGGACAGGTTCCATCAGACTGGACAAAAGCAGTAATCACACCAATCGTTAAACATGGAAACAGAAAAGATTGTAACAACTACAGAGGTATCTCTTTAATCAGCGTCGTGGGTAAAATCTTCTCAGGTATTGTTGAAAGAAAAGTGCGACTATTAGTTGAGGACCAGTTGGATGGAAATCAGTGTGAGTTTAGGCCTCTTAGAGGTTGTCAGGACCAGATCATTAGCTTACGGCAAATAATGGAGAAGTATTATGAATGGAACAGGGAATTGTATCTATGCTTTATAGATCTAGAAAAGGCTTATGACCGGGTTCCTAGGAGGAAGTTATTGTCTGTTCTACGAGATTATGGAATAGGAGGCAAACTTTTGCAAGCAATGAAAGGTCTTTACATGGATTGTCAGGCAGCAGTTAGAGTTGACGGTAAATTGAATTCTTGGTTCAGAGTAGTTTCAGGGCTAAGACAAGGCTGCAACCTGTCTCCACTGTTGTTCATATTATATATGGGTCATATGTTGAAAACAATAGACTGGCTGGGTGAGATGAAGATGTGTGAACACAAAATAAGCAGTCTTGCATATGCGGATGACTTAGTTGTGATGGCAGGTTCGATTGAAAGTTTGCAAAGTAATATTTCAGAGCTAGATCAGAAATGTAAGGACTATGGTATGAAGATTAGCATCTCCAAACCGAAAGTGATGTCAGTGGGAAAGAGATATAAACGGATTGAGTGCCAAATAGGAGAAACAAAGTTAGAACAGGTGGACAGTTTCAAGTACTTAGGATGCATATTCTCACAGAATGGCAACATAGAGGAAGAACTGGAAGCGAGGTGAAGCAAAGCTAATGCAGTGAGTGCTCAGCTACGATCTACGCTCTTCTGCAAGAAGGAAGTCAGTACCAAGACTAAGTTATCTGTGCACCGTTCAATCTTTCGACCAACTTTGTTGTATGGGAGCGAAAGCTGGGTGGATTCAGGGTACCTTATCAATAAGGTTGACGTTACGGATATGAAAGTAGCTAGGGTGATTGCAGGTACTAGTAGATGGGAACAATGGCACGAGGGTGTCCACAATGAGGAAATCAAAGAAAAACTGGGAATGAACTCCATAGATGTAGCAGTCAGGGCGAACAGGCTTAGATGGTGGTTCAAATGGCTCTGAGCACTATGGGACTTAACATCTGTGGTCATCAGTCCCCTAGAACTTAGAACTGCTTAAACCTAACTAACCTAAGAACATCACACACATCCATGCTCGAGGCAGGATTCGAACCTGCGACCGTAGCGGTCACGCGGTTCCAGACTTCTGCGCCTAGAACCGCACGGCCACAACGGCCGGCGCTTGGATGGTGGGGTCATGTTACACGCATAGGAGAAGCGAGGTTACCCAAGAGACTAATGGGTTCAGCAGTAGAGGGTAGGAGGAGTCGAGGCAGACCAAGGAGAAGGTACCTGGATTCGGTTAAGAATGATTTTGAAGTAATAGGCCAAACATCAGAAGAGGCACCAATGTTAGCACGGAATAGGGGATCATGGAGGAATTTTATAAGGGGGACTATGCTCCTGACTGAACGCTGAAAGGCATAATCAGTCTTAAATGATGATGATGATGATATTTCATTCATCCCAGTAGTTCTACGAGGACTTGAGGGCTACAGAAGGTGAGGAGATAATATGAAGCGTCCAGCAGCCCTGAGTTTGGGTACCCTTTCGGGTAGCAGATTCCTCCCATGGCGTAATGTTGCCTTCTGGGCTCACTCCAGCACCAGTGACATACCATGCACCGTAGTCGGCTTCCAGTGCTGCAGTACGTGCGCCTTTGCGCAGTGCACCAATCACCGCCACCGTGCAGTCTCCCCCTGCAGAGATGACTATCACAGCAGGATTGCACACTACTGGGAAAATCTTTGCGACACGAGTCATGCAAAAGGGTCACGTGCCATGCATGGGATACAGGCGCCGGCATAGGAGGCCAAGAGTGTCTTGCAACCAGCTCTGTTGGGGAATGGATGCGATCTTGTAGATCTCCTGACTATCTTCCTGTGGAGTGGAAGCGATACCCTGCACCACTGCCGCACCAATGTGTATGTGGGAAGTAAAGTAGACTCTATGACAGAAAAAAGGACGTACCAAGAATGAATTATCCGAATGTGAAGAATGTCGGTAAATGTGGTAGTTTCTGAAAAGGTGTTTTATTCAAGACAAAGAGCTTCACGAATTGAGCAAGTTTTGGTCCACCCTTACGCAAGCAGTTACTCCTCGATCTCCTCCTGTCGAATATCGTGCAAAGTTCTGTCTAGTATGCGTGATATTTCGTAGAAATCTCTAGACGGTTGGAGAGCCCTGCCCATAAATCTCCAAAGTTCTGAGTTGTAGGGAGATTCAGCCACCCTGATAGCGAAGGTTGGACTTGGAAAGCACGAAAATATGTAGTGGAAAACCTTTCCATGTGCAATTGGGCATTATCTTGCAGAAATGTAAGCATAGGACGGCTTTTCATGAAGGGCAACAAAATTGTGAGTAGAAAATCGTCGACTTACTGCTATCCTACAAGAATTATGCGGATAACACTCAAAGTGGTCCAACTGTGAAATGAAACGGCACAACAGATCATCACTCCTGGTTGTCGGCTCGTACTGCAGCCGACAGTAATGCTGGTATCCCACATCTGTCTGGGGCATATCACGTCACGTCCTCACCCTACATTAGCTCTTCTGTTTTGAGTCCCACTTCGAAAGGAGCCCTCGTGACGTGGTCCCGCTCCCATACAGTGGAAATTTGGCCGGATCTCTCCCCAGTTGAGAAAGATATTTGCATTATGGGCAGGGCCCTCCGACTAGCTCGGGATTTTGGCGATATTATTGGCCGATTCAACCTAATTTGCCACGATATCCCTTAGGAGGACATCCAATAACTTTAGCAATCAGATCCTAGCCGAACACCTGCTCGCTTAAGGGCCGGAGGTGGACCATTTTGCCATAGACTTTCTCAATTGCCAAACTCTTTCTCCTGAGTAAGTCTTCCAATTTTTATGAAGTTTTTATCATTTGTTTGTTTGTTTGTACATATGCATCACATCCATCGATTTCCGCTCCGTTCGGATAATTTCTTCTTGGTGAACCGCCTTTTCTTTTTTCATTTATTTATTCGTTTCTTAGACCTGGACTGCACTGATTTAATTAAATGCGCAAATAACAAAGATAACTTCCGGAAATGTACAGTAAAAAAAAAAAAGTTCTGAAAGAATCAACCACGTCCGTTACAATAAGCTGATACCGTGCACTGTAGTAAGTCGACGCTGGCCACCAGCACTGGCAATGCCGCCCCATGCAACGTCCAACTTCGCACAGACACTGGCCATACTACAATATCCAGAAAGGCTCTCAGTACATAACATATAACAAATGCACGTCAGAACCAGAGCCAAATTTCCAATGATTAACAAATAGTAACTAACGAAGACACTGGCAATATAACGAATATTGCAGTGTAGTGATTACGCGAATAAAAGATTATAAATTAGCTTAAACTGGTTAATAAAACGAATAAAATAGCAGTGCACAGTCTAAATATAGCAATCAGTCGCTTTTAATGATGCTAGAACTTCATAAAAGTCAGTATGTTAAAGTCAAAACAATGTACTAGCAAACATCTGAAGAGCCAGTCTACAAGTTAGAATAAATTACAAGAAGTCTTAATGTTAAAAAAACGAATTTAACTCGTAAAACATTAACCGGCGAAAAAAAACAGGCAGGAAATTCCACTTCTCAGGTTTCCTCTGTAAAACGGGTACAGCAAAAAAATCTGCTAATGATTCTCGCCTAAACTTACTGATAGAAGGAGCCAAAGAAACTAGCGCAGCCATAGCACTGCTTCCCTGCAAGTAACGTCCATAGTTAAATGTAGTCCCTGAAACCTGAGGGTTAAGCTCGCAGACACTCTTAGAATAGGGCCTAGATCGCAAATCTACTTGTGGCGGGGATTAAGATAGTGCCACTGCCTTTTTTTTTTTACGTCTGCGAGATTATGTGGAGGAATATTGTAGCAACTGCTGGTGCCTGTTTAGTGAAAATAAACTGTCATTTTTTGTGTGGCAGGCTACACTCGCTCGGTGAATCCTGGCAATACAGTGGTAATGCACAGTTGTTTCGGTGCGGCATTTCTCCACCTTTGGGTTTATGTTTCAGTGCCATACAGCGCTGTGCTCCATATGTACATTCACAGAGATTTCTTCCTCAAATTAAGACATATGACTGATACTAGCAGAACTGTCTTGGCCACAATTCTCGACAGTGCCAGTCTCGTTTTTGTGTCCTCCTTGGTTCGTACGACATATGTTTCCACTAAGGCAGCAGTTGACTCCATCTACTACGTGATCACTAATTTTGATGTTAAGTATTTCGGTGTTCTCGTATCTCTTACTTCACATTACTTTATTCTTTCTTCGCTATATTTTCAATCGGTATTCTGTACTCATTTGACTGTTTGTTCCGTTCAATAGATCCTATAATCTTTCTTCACTTTCACTGAGGGTAGCAATGCCATCAGCGAGTCTTACCACCCAGCCTTGAACCTTTCTTTTATTTCTGTTATTGCTTCTTCTGTGTATAGACTGAACAGTAGAGGCGAAAGCACGTCCTTGTCTAAAATTCCATTTTTTCCGAGCACGTTCTTCTTCGTCTTCCCTATTTTTGTTCTCTCTTGGTTCTTGAACGTATTGTATATTACCCGATTTTCCCTTATTTCTCAGGATTTCGAAGATGTTTGCAGCAGTCTACACTGTCTAAGCTTATTCCAGGTCGCCAAATCCTATGAACGTGTCTTGAACTCTCTTTAGTCTTGCTCTTTGACACATGAGCTGTTGAGCCGACTTTGCGATGTATCTCGCACTTCTCAGCTCTTGTAATCTTGGGAATTGTGTGAATGATGTTTCTCCGCAAGTCTGATGGCATATCGCCAGCCTCATACATTCTACAAACCAACTTGAATACTTGTTTTGTTGCTCCTCTCCGTCAAAGACTTTAGATATTCCGATCGACTTTTATACCTCCCATCTGCCTTATTTAATTTTAACACTTCCAGAGCTCTTGTAAATTCTGATTCTAATACTGGATCCCCCATCTCTTTCCTAACGACACCTGTTACTTCTATCTCGTCATCAGATAAGTCCTAAAACTCATAGGGCCCTTTGATACGGCCCGCCACGAATTCCTTTCCTGTGCTAACCTCTTCATCTCAGGGTAGCACTTGCACCATACGTCCTCAATTATTTGCTTGACGTATTCCAATCTCTGTCTTCCTCTACAGTTTTTGCCCTCTACAGCTCCCTCTAGTACCATGGAAGTCATTCCCCCATGTCTCAGCAGATGTCCTACCATCCTGTCCGTTCTCCTTATCAGTGTTTTCCACATATTCCTTTCCTCTCCGATTCTGCGTAGAACCTCCTCATTCCTTACCTTATCAGTCCACCTAATTTTCAACATTCGTCTATAGCACCACATCTCAAATGCTTCGATTCTCTTCTGTTCCCGTTTTCCCACAGTCCATGTTCCACTACCATACAATGCTGTACTCCAGACGTATATCCTCAGAATTATCTTCCTCAAATTAAGGCCGGCATTTGATATTAGTAAACTTCTCTTGGCCAGAAATGCCTTTTTTGCCATAGTGAGTCTGCTTTTGATGTCCTCCTTGTTCATTCCGTCATTGGTTATTTTACTGCCTAGGTAGCAGAATTCCTTAACTTCATTGACTTCGTGACCATCAATCACGATGTTAAGTTTCTCGCTGTTCTCATTTCTACTACTTCTCATAACCTTCGTCTTTCTCCGATTTACTCTCAAACCATACTGTGTACTCATTAGACTGTTCATTCCGTTCAGCAGATCATTTAATTCTTCCTCACTTTCACTCAGGATAGCAATGTCATCAGCGAATCGTATCATTGATATCCTTTCACCTTGTATTTTAATTCCACTCCTGATCCTTTCTTTTATTTCCATCATTGCTTCCTCGATGTACAGATTGAAGAGTAGGTGCGAAAGGCTACAGCATTGTCTTCCACCCTTCTTAATTCGAGCACTTCGTTCTTGATCGTCCACTCTTACTATTCCGTCTTGGTTGTTGTACATATTGTACACTACTGGCCACCGTAAATGCAACACCAAGAAAGGCAAGAGGTAGCACAACAAAATTTATTTTGTAGATAACATGTTGACCAAGTATCAAATGATTACGTGTACAGACGTCTGTGACATGTGGTTCCTGCCAGAATCAGTAGCCAGAGTAGCCGCCATTGTTGGAGATCACCGCTGCCACACGTCTCGGCATTGAGTCAAAGAGACGTTGGATGTGTTCCTGGGGTACAGCAGCCCAAGCAGCTTCCACACGTTGCCAAAGATCATCTGGTGTGGCAGCTGGGGATGTAATCTGGGTCACTCATTGAGCAACCATGGACCACATGTTTTCTATCGGCGAAAGATCCGGAAAGCGAGTTGGCCAGGGAAGCAATTCAAATGGCTCTGAGCACTATGGGACTCAACTGCTGAGGTCATTAGTCCCCTAGAACTTAGAACTAGTTAAACCTAACTAACCTAAGGACATCACAAACATCCATGCCCGAGGCAGGATTCGAACCTGCGACCGTAGCGGTCTTGCGGTTCCAGACTGCAGCGCCTTTAACCGCACGGCCACTTCGGCCGGCCAGGGAAGCAATTCAATCTGGTTATTGACGAAGAAACTTTGGACAATGCGTGCCACGTGTGGTCGCGCATTATCCTGTTGAAATATGGTTGTGGCCGAGCCCTGAAGGTACGGAAGGACAACCGGCTCCAGCACGTCGGACATGTAGCGCCGGCTATTTAAAGTACCGGCAATGCGTACTAGAGGCGTGCGAGAGTAATATCCAATACCGCCCCATACCATAATACCCGGTGCAAGACAAGTGTGGCGGTGCATAATGCAGCTGTCCAGCATCCTCTCTCCACGGTGTCTGCACACTCGAATCCGACCATCGTGCTGCTGCAGACAGAAGCGTGCCTCGTCAGTAGAGACAACGTCATTCCTTTCTGCCGTTCACATCCGTCTGTCATCACACCATTGGCGACGGAGACGTCTGTGGTTCTGCGTCAATGGAAGACGAAACATTGGACGTCTTGCGGACAGACCACTCTGCTGTAAACGGCGTCGAATGGTACGCGCAGACACTGGATGATGCGTTACAGACGCAATGTGCTGTGCTATGGTTCGGGATGTCACTGAGCGATCCGTCACTGCCATGCGCACAATTTGCCTATCAGCACGTGCAGTGGTGCACCGAGGTGAATGCGATCGACCACGTCGGTCCGTCGTACCCTCCAGCATCCAACGGTCACATATCCGCATTACAATTGTTTGGTTTCGTCCAACACGACTAGCGATTTCTCTGTATGCTAATCCACAATCTCGGTAAGCCACTATCCTTCTTCTGTCGAACTCGGATACTTGATCATAAGATGTTCGCTGTTGTCTACGAGGCATAACTGATCGTCTTGTGAAACAACCTTAAGATAAACACACGTGCCGAACGTACACTCGTCGAAATCGCAAAGCCTTAAATGGCGCTATGAGGTGCCGCCACAGGCGCGCGTGATGTGCGTCTGCGCTGAAATTCTAATCAGTTGCATATCTCATTGCTGCAAACCCATGGTGTAAATTTCACTTGATTCGGATGTTTCCTTCAGGGTGATGCATTTACGGTGGCCAGCAGTGTATATGACCCGTCTCTCCCTGTAGCTTACCCCTACATTCTTCAGAATCTCGAACAGCTTGCACCATTTTATGTTGTCGAACGCTTTTTCCAGGTCAACAAATCCTATGAAAGTGTCTTGATTTTTCTTTAGCCTTCCTTCCATTATTAGCCCTAACGTCAGAATTGCCTCTCTCGTCCCTTTACTTTTCCTAAAGCCAAACTGATCGCCACCTAGCGCATTCTCAATTTTCTTTTCCATTCTTCTGTCTATTATTCTTGTAAACAGCTTCGATGCATGAGCTTTTAAGCTGATTGTATGATAATTCTCGCACTTGTCAGCTCTTGCCGTCTATGGAATTGTGTGGATGATGCTTTTCCGAAAGTCAGATGGTATATCGCCAGACTCATACACTCCTGGAAATTGAAATAAGAACACCGTGAATTCATTGTCCCAGGAGGGGAAAACTTTATTGACACATTCCTGGGGTCAGATACATCACATGATCACACTGATAGAACCACAGGCACATAGACACAGTCTACAGAGCATGCACAATGTCGGCACTAGTACAGTGTATATCCACCTTTCGCAGCAATGCAGGCTGCTATTCTCCCATGGAGACGATCGTAGAGATGCTGGATGTAGTCCTGTGGAACGGCTTGCCATGCCATTTCCACCTGGCGCCTCAGTTGGACCAGCGTTCGTGCTGGACGTGCAGACCGCGTGAGACGACGCTTCATCCAGTCCCAAACACGCTCAATGGGGGACAGATCCGGAGATCTTGCTGGCCAGGGTAGTTGACTTACACTTTCTAGAGCACGTTGGGTGGCACGGGATACATGCGGACGTGCATTGTCCTGTTGGAACAGCAAGTTCCCTTGCCGGTCTAGGAATGGTAGAACGATGGGTTCGATGACGGTTTGGATGTACCGTGCACTATTCAGTGTCCCCTCGACGATCACCAGTGGTGTACAGCCAGTGTAGGAGATCGCTCCCCACACCATGATGCCGGGTGTTGGCCCTGTGTGCCTCGGTCGTATGCAGTCCTGATTGTGGCGCTCACCTGCACGGCGCCAAACACGCATACGACCATCATTGGCACCAAGGCAGAAGCGACTCTCATCGCTGAAGACGACACGTCTCCATTCGTCCCTCCATTCACGCCTGTCGCGACACCACTGGAGGCGGGCTGCACGATGTTGGGGCGTGAGCGGAAGACGGCCTAACGGTGTGCGGGACCGTAGCCCAGCTTCATGGAGACGGTTGCGAATGGTCCTCGCCGATACCCCAGGAGCAACAGTGTCCCTAATTTGCTGGGAAGTGGCGGTGCGGTCCCCTACGGCATTGCGTAGGAACCTACGGTCTTGGCGTGCATCCGTGCGTCGCTGCTGTCCGGTCCCAGATCGACGGGCACGTGCACCTTCCGCCGACCACTGGCGACAACATCGATGTACTGTGGAGACCTCACGCCCCACTTGTTGAGCAATTCGGCGGTACGTCCACCCGGCCTCCCGTATGCACACTATACGCCCTCGCTCAAAGTCCGTCAACTGCACATACGGTTCACGTCCACTCTGTCGCGGCATGCTACCTGTGTTAAAGACTGCGATGGAGCTCCGTATGCCACGGCAAACTGGCTGACACTGACGGCGGCGGTGCACAAATGCTGCGCAGCTAGCGCCATTCGACGGCCAACACCGCGGTTCCTGGTGTGCCCGCTGTGCCGTGCGTGTGATCATTGCTTGTACAGCCCTCTCGCAGTGTCCGGAGCAAGTATGGTGGGTCTGACACACCGGTGTCAATGTGTTCTTTTCTCCATTTCCAGGAGTGTATATTCTACACACCAACTTGAATAGTCGCTTTGTTGCCACTTCTCCCAATGATTTTAGAAATTCTGATGGAATGTTATCTATCCCTTCTGCCTTATTTGACCGTAAGTCCTCCAAAGCTCTTTTAAATTCCGATCCTAATACTGGATCCCCTATCTCTTCTAAATCGACTCCTGTTTCTTCTTCTATCACATCAGACAAATCTCCACCCTCATAGAGGCTTTCAATGTATTCTCTCCACCTATCTGCTCTCTCCTCTGCATGTAACACTGGAATTCCCGTTGCACTCTTAATGTTACCACCGTTGCTTTTAACGTCACCAAAGGTTGTTATGACTTACCTGTATGCTGAGTCTGTCCTTCCGACGATCATATCTTTTCCGATGTATTCACATTTTTCCTGCAGCGATTTCGTCTTAGCTTCCCTGCACTTCCTATTTATTTCATTCCTCAGCGACTTGTATTTCTGTATTGCTGATTTTCCCGGAACGTGTTTGTACTTCCTCCTTTCATCAATCAACTAAAGTATTTCTTCCGTTACCCATGGTTTCTTCGCAGCTACTTTCTTTGCGCCTATGTTTCCTTCCCAACTTCTGTGATGGCCCTTTTTAGAGATGTCCATTCCTCTTCAACTGTACTGCCTACTGCGCTATCCCTTATTGCTGTATCTATAGCGTTAGAGAACTTCAAACGTATCTCGTCATTCCTTAGTACTTCCGTATTCCACATCTTTGCGTATTGATTCTTCCTGACTAATGTCTTGAACTTCAGCCTACCCTTCATATTGTGATCTGAGGGTATATCTGCTCCTGGGTACGCCTTACAATCCAGTATCTGATTTCGGAATCTCTGTCTGACCATGATGTATTCCAATTGTAATCTTCCAGTATCTTCCGGCCTTTTCCTCGTATACCTCCTCCTCTTGTGATTCTTGAACAGGGTATTCGCTATTACTAGCTGAAACTTGCTACAGAACTCAATTTGTCTTTCTCCTCTTTCATTCCTTGTCCCAAGCCCATATTCTCCTGTAACCTTTTCTTCTACTCCTTCCCCTACAACTGCTTTCCAGTCGCCCATGACTATTAGATTTTCGTCCCCCTTTACATACTGTATTACCCCTTCAACATCCTCACACACTTTCTCTATCTGTTCATCTTCCGCTTGAGACGTCGGCATGTATACCTGAACATCTAGATTGAGCCTTTGCATTTCCCTTTTCAGATTTTCTAGTTTCCCTACCACGTGCAAGCTTCTGACATTCCACGCCCCGACTCGTAGAACGTTATCCTTTCGTTGATAATTCAATCTTTTTCTCCTGGTAACCTCCCCGTTGGCAGTCCCCTCCCAGAGCGATATATGGAACTATAAAAGTGTGTTTATACTGTGCCACACCTTCTGTTTCGCTCATTCGTGCAGAATGACCACGGAGGGGTTCGTCAGAGGTATGTGTGCGAAACAAATGACCAAGTTTCCCAATGACGCCCCCCCCCCCCCCAAGTTTGGCAACGTGCTCACTGTCACGTCACGCATCTCTGTTGATCTAGTTAAATACGTAGTGTCAGAGAGACACCGATTCAGCCGAGCCAGCTGAGTGGTGCCTCGCAGCTCCTGTAGCGCCTAAGGGCAGGCAACCACTTCTAATGGGGTGTCATCAGTGTTCTACATTTTAAAATACATCGTAGTTGCTCATCAGAGTGCAAACTGTTGTTTCAGACCGCATATGGGAATTAATGTCCCACGGGAAAGGAAGGGCTTGTTTCATTTCCAATGACAGTCAGCCATTACCATATTTGCTTAGTTACAGTGCTTACTGTATTTGGAGCGTACTGTTTTTTGCTATCTATTCAGGGCTTTTCGTGTCATTTCTGAGCAGCGGTGTGTCATAAATGTTTTCCATAGTTGTCATAAGTAAACAGCGCTGACTGTCGCGGTTCTGACATACACCGCAGAGGCGTCAAAAGATGAGGTGCAAAGTGGGTAAGAGGATTTCTATTTTGCAGTATACATCGATTAACATATTTTCACAAATTCTTTGATAAACCGAAACATCGGCAGCAAAACAGACACTTAGCCATCAGCCACTAGGAATTGTTTTTGGTTAGCATCCCTGTTCGTCTCTTGTTCAAAAGCAGTCAGCCATTGCAGTCAGCCATTACGTTACTTGCTTAGTTACATTGCTGTACTGTATTTTGGAGCGTTAAGCGTCTGATTGAGGAGGGATACTAGGGGATGAATGTTTCTGAAGTCACTTTCATTTGATGGAGTGCGATATTATTCAACAATATTTACCACGATGAAGATGTCAAACAAGATCAATCCAGTTTATTTTCTATGTTGAGTATAGCTGAACCAGGGGAAGGAAGCGTGGCTAGCATGCCAGGATGGCAAGCAGTGGAGGATTGAGGCGGTTGGTAGGCCTACAAAGATTCAGAGAGATGATTATGACGATTAATAGCTTATTTTCCACTTAGAAACAGGGTAGTGACCACGCGCCCTCTCCATGGAAAGAGAACGGGTGATCTTCAAGATATCAGCCAACACACAACCAGACGGCTGCAAAACGCTTGTGCCCCGCTGCGCTCAGTGTATGGCACGTGACCCCACTGCGTGAATAGCACCAGAAGCACTTGCGTCAGCGGTGTGCAAAGACGGTCGGTAATCTTGCTGTGGTAGCCGGCTCTGTGATTAATGGCTGCGTCTCCGTGGCTGTTGGAGCGTAGCGTAGAGGCGCGCCCCTCCAGTGGCGGGAGACGGCTGCCGGGCACGTGACACCATGCTGGGCTGGAGCCCGCCTTACTACTGGAGCGAGACCACAAGGACCGCTTCGCCATGACACTAAGATCCAAAAGAGGACCTACTGCTGGAATGTGGTACTGCAGAGGACTTCTGACTCGTGGCGGCCCCATCTGGCCTAGTCCTTAAATCGTGGCAGACTCGCTATGGCAAAAAAGGCATTTCTGGCCAAGAGAAGTCTACTAATATCAAATGCCGGCCTTAATTTGAGGAAGAAATTTCTGAGGATGTACGTCTGGAGTACAGCATTGTATGGTAGTGATACATGGACTGTGGGAAAACCGGAACAGAAGAGAATCGAAGCATTTGAGATGTGGTGCTATAGACGAATGTTGAAAATTAGGTGGACTGATAAGGTAAGGAATGAGGAGGTTCTGCGCAGAATCAGAGAGGAAAGGAAAATGTGGAAAACACTGATAAGGAGATGGGAGAGGATGATTGGACATCTGCTAAGAAATGAGGGAATGACTTCCATGGTACTAGAGGGAGCTGTAGAGGGCAAAAACTGTAGAGGAAGGCAGAGATTGGAATACGTCAAGCAAATAATTGAGGACGTAGGGTGCAAGTGCTACTCTGAGACGGAGAGGTCATCACAGGAAAGGAATTCGTGGGGGGCCGCATCAAACCAGTCAGTAGACTGATGACCAAAAAAAAAAAAAAATATATCGCTGAAATTTCATCGAACGGTTTGGAATGTTCCCTAGTGGTTCACAATACTCGTTGCTTGTAATTGATGGAGTGTGATAATGATCTCTCCATCGTCGAAAGATTTCAGGTTACTTCCTCGCTCGGATTTCCAGGAGAGGCCTGCTAATGAGGAAGTGGTCGTGGGATAAAGATTCCATAACCAACGAAAGGATAACATTCTTCTTGTGGGGGAGTGGAATGTCATAAGTTTGGACGTGGTAGGGAAGCTACAATATCTAAAAAGTGAAATACTACGGCTTCATCTAGGTATAGTGGGGATTAGTGAAGTGAAATGGAAAGAAGCAAGAATTTTTTGTCAGATGAGTATAGGGTAATATTAGTAGAATTCGTTAAGAATAGGAAGGAAGAGCAGCTAGGGCGTTGCTGCGAACAGTTGTGGTAGAATGGATCTCATTACAATGGACAGCTTATCAACGTCGACAACGAGAGTTCATGTATACATGCCGAAGATTTTAGCAAAAGATGAAGAGATAGAGAAAACAGATGACGATATTGAGCCGGTAATCCAGTGCGTAGAGAGAGATAAAAATCTAATGTTCATGGGGGATTGGAATATGGCTGTAAGGGAATGAGCAGAAGAAAGGTGTTAAGAATGAGAGAGGCTAAAGACTAATTTAGTTATGCAATACATCTCATTTCGTAAGAGCGAACACTCTATTCAAGAATCACAACAGGGGGGGTATATTTGGCAAAGGTCGGGAAGATTTCACTTAGATTACATCACGGTCAGGCAGAGATTCCGATATCAAATACAGGATTATAATGTGTATCCGAGGAGCGGATATAGACTGCATGTCACAATTTAGTAGTGATGAAGAGTAGGCTTAAGTTTATGAGCCGGCCGCTGTGGCCGAGCAGTTCTAGGCGCTTCATTGCGGAACCGCGCTGCTGCTACGGTCGCAGGTTCGAATCCTGCCTCGGGCATGGATGTGTGTGATGTTCTTAGGTTAGTTAGGTTAGTTCTAAGTGTAGGAGACTGATGAACTCAGATGTCAAGTCCCATAGTGTATAGAGCCATTTGAACCGTTTTTGAAGTTTAAGAGTTTAGTCAGCAAGGATAATTCCAAAGGGAAGTGAAATACGAAAGTATTAGTGAATGAAGAAGACTCTAGGGAGCAAGGATTACTACAAAAGGAAGAGAAATACGGAAGTACTAATGAATGAAGAGATACGCTTGAAGCTCTCTGAAGCTGTAGATACTGCGAGAATGGATAGCACAGTAGGCAGTTTAGTTTAAGAGGAATGGACAGTACTAAGAAAGGCTGTCATAGAAGCTGTAAAGAAAAACACAGGTACAAAGAAAGTAACAGCGAAGGAACAGTGGATAATAAAAGAAATACTCAGCCCATCGATGAAAGAAGGAAGTACAAAAGTATCGAGAGAGACTCAGGAATACAGAAATAGGACTTACCTAGGAATGATGTAAACAGGTAGCGCAGAGAGGCTAAGGAGAAATGGCTGCAAGAAAAATGTGAAGAAAACGAAAAAAAAAAAAGTTGTTTTTGGAAGGACTGACGCAATATATATATAGTTCAAAGCATCCTTCGGGGAAAGTGTAAACAAGAAGGAATTTCACTGTTTACCGCAGAGGAGAGAGAGAGAGAGAGCGAGAGAGAGAGAGAGAGAGAGAGCAGATAGGTAGAAACAGTACGCTGAAGAATGTATGAGGTGGAAGACTTCTTTGATGACATGGAAGACGAGTCGATATAGAAGAGATAGATGATCCAATATTAGAGTCATAATTTTCAGTTTCATTTACGACTTGAAGTAAAAGAAGCAGAACTGATCCATACCATTCCATCAGCATTTCTACAATCATTGGAGAGAGTGGTAACAACACTTCTGTTCGCATTTTTGTGTAGAATTTATTAATCTGGCGATTTATCATCTGACTGTCGATAAAACGTGAACCACATAATGTGAGAATTATCGCACAATCAGCTTAACAGCTGATGCATCCGTGTTGATGTCAAGAATATTATATAGAAGAATGGAAAGCAAAACGGAGGTTGTGTTAGGCAACGGTCAGTACTGAGTTAGGAAAGGTAAAGGCACCAGAGCGGCATTAGTGACGTTACTGTTGATAACTAAAGCAAAACTCAGGAAGGATCAAGACACATTCATAGGATTTGTCGACTCAGAAAAAGCGTTCGATAATGTCAAATGCTGTAAGATAATCGAAATTTTGGGAAAAATAGGTGTTAAACTTTAGGGTAGATGGGTATTATACAATTTGTACAAGAACCAAGAGGGAAAAATTGGATTGGAAGACCACGAACGAAATGTTCGGATTAAAAAGGGTGTAAGACAAGAATGTATTCACCCGTGATGTTCAATCTGTGTATTGAAGAAGCACTGACGGAAATAAGAGAGTGGTTCAAAAGTGGAATTAAAATTCAAGGTGAAAGTATATGAACGACAGAATTCGCTGATGTCGTTACTGCCGTCAGTGGAAGTTAGAAAAATTACAGGATCAGCTGAATGGAATGTACACTCTATTGAGTACGGAATATGGATTGAGACTAAATCGACGAACGACTAAAATAATGAGTAGTAGCAGAAATGAGAGTAGTGAGAAACTTAAAATTTGGAATTCTGGTCACGAAGGAGACGAAGTTAAGGAACTTTGCTACTTAAGCAGCCGTGCAACCCTCGACGGACGGAGCCAGGACGACATAAAAAATCTACTGCCATTGGCAAAGAAGGCGTTTCTTTCCAAGAGAAGTCTACTACTGTCAATCTTAGCTCTTAATTCAGGGAATAAATGTCTGATAATGTGCACTTCTAGGACAAGTTTGTATGGTAGTGCAATAAGGACTGTAAGAAAACTGGAAAAGAAGATAATGGAAGCATTTGAGATGTGGTGCTACAAACAAATGTTGAAATTTAGGTGGCGTGATAAGGTAGGGAATTTTGAGGTTCTTTGGAGAATTTCGTGGTTCGAACCTTCACCATCGAGGCGTGGAAGTGACGGGTGAAACGTGTGTAAGATGGGAAGTAATAACCTTCTCATCGTGTGATCGTGTGACACGTCTATGATCGCATTGGGCGGAAGTGTAGTGAAACCTGGTGCAAATGTGACATCATTATCCATATTTACACTTCTCATGTACTTATCGGCTGTAGCCTTTTTTTTTTTTTTTTTTTTTTTTTTTTGTCGACACCTAGCACTTTGAACCGTCGCCGAGACCGAGGGCGATATCACAGTGCGTCACACTTTTGACTGCTAGACAGGAACACTGGAGGCGGCTTTGACCCAAACGGCAAGCTTCGCAATGAGAGACGATTGCAGGGCTTCGAAAAAGTGACACGTTGTTTAGCACAGTTTGTTACAAATGTCGAAAAATATGTAAAGTATGTTATGAGGACATGAAAGGACCAACTAATAGCACCTTTCAACGTGAATCGAAAGCAGTGAGGGTAGCTAGAGTGTCTCCTATGTTAAGATACTGCTCGACGGCGTAGACTCTCGTCCAGTTTCAACAGACTAGGAAAAGTTCGAACCTCGGTACCCAGAGAATGCTTGAGAAACGCATCGTATTAGAGCGTCATCCATTACGTAGAATGCGCTGCAGCATTCGAATGACGAGTAATTTCGGTAACTGCTTGGATGTAAGGTTCCCGCGTAAGTGCTCCCCACAACCTACAAAATGGTGTGATGGAAAATGACGCAGACTGTGTACCTAGTGAAATCTTTTTTTCTGTGGAATAAGAGTGGAAGATTAGAAAATATTCTGAGCAACCGTCATGTCGTTTGGCCACGCAGTAAATCTTCCGCGTCTCGCCGACGTAAAAGCTAGCGACCCCGCGTGTTGTCGACCATCCTGAGGAATCTTCGAAGTGGGCCTCCCGGTTTGTGCGGGGTCTCCCCTCTGCCCCCGCCGGGCCGCTCAATAAAGAAAGCAATATTTCGTGTCGTATGGACTGCGCGCGCGGCAGTCGGTCCCGCTTTTACGACCGAAACAATCGAAGCACATGCCTCTGACCGGTGTGGCGCTCAGCCGCGCCTGCGCTGGAGTGAGGAAATATGAAATAATAAAAAAAAAAAATGCTGTCATTCTGTCCTGCTCTCTGTGCCGCCACCAGCCGGGGCGCGCGCTCTGTGAACGGCATTTACTGTACGGCCAATGTCGCTTTGACGGCGACATAAAACGGAACGGCGCAGTCATAGCCCGGCGCTCGCAGCGCAGCGAACTCAAACGCACCGCAGGAGGCTTCGCGTGCCCCACCCGCGCACCTCGCACAGTATTGCACCTCGCACTGGCTCTTCCCTCACCGTCGTGTAATTGTCGCTTCCGGGACGCGATGTATTGAGCCAAGCTCTGCCTCCGCTGCCATACAGGGATCCCTTACATAAATCTCGGCGACACAAAGAAATTGCGCCCGCTAGTCCGTGATAAATTTTACCGGAGACGGTGGTGGAGGGAAGGACACCGGTGGGGTCACGCTGACGTTGGCGATGCCGACCGCCAATCGACAGCGACAGCGAAAAGAAATAATGTTTTCCGTTTGGAAAACAATTTTTGGGAATAATATCGGACTTCGTAATACTAAAATGATAGGTTCTAACAGGTGTGATAATTGAATTACAGTTGCGCACAGAATGGCCCGAACCAGATGAAAAGCCTCCGTTTAAATAATGCACTTTGACCAAAAATAAGCACTTTTACTATGACTTTCAATTAAGGCTATTGTAAAAGGATGTAGTCTATACCCAAGAGAGTATTTTCGAGATTTTTTTATGTTAAACATTTAACACATTAACTCATATCCCAATCGATACATCAAGACATATTAGGAAACCAGACATACCCACAACTTCAGCGACAGTGATTGCAACAGTAGTAGTCCTTTTTCGTACCAGTACACATGTACACTGCACAACAGAAGTAAAGGATCACTTTTTCGAAAAACAGATACCCCGCCCACTGCGACGCAAAAGTTTGAAATTTGGCTCAAAAATGCTTATAACCCTCTTCTGTAACGGTGCAAAGGCATGGGACCCTGCGACGTCACCATCGGACCCGACGACGCTTCAAACAGCGGAAGAAAAGGCCACAGTTAACAAGTACTTGTGACGTGAAAGGTGAGTTAATGATGTCACATTTGCACTAAATTTCACCGCTATTCTGCCCAACGCCACCGTGGAGGTGTCACACGATCTGAATGTAGTCACACCCCTTCTTGCCCACATGTCATCCCTTCATTTCACGCTTCTGTGATGGAAGTCAGAACAGCTACACCCAGGGTTGAAATCACACGTTACCACTCAGAATCGACTTGAAAAGGCCGCAGGGGGTAGGATTAAGGGCGACAATGAAACCAAGCCTTTCTCTGCGACATTGATTCCCACACATTCCGCTATCTAAAACAGTAGTTCGCAGTCAGATGAGCAACAGGCCGACGTCCATGGCTATCTTTCACACTGCTGACACCCTCGGACGTTTCTCTAAGGACAATAGAATGCATCGCAACCGTTTGGAACGCAGCGCGACAACAATTTTGGGAACTACGTGGGACCATTAAACTACGTTCGACGAAATTCGAACGTGATCCGAACGAATAAAGAGTGCTTGTGCTTCTACAGCGCTCTTGTTTGTGTACTGCTCGGCTTTGGGGCTGACGTGCGGTTGGTGGCCCAGGCCCACTGACGTTTTGTACAGAATCCACTACAGAGGGAAGGAGCACTTTACTCATGTATAATAAAATCACCAAGTCTCCATCTTGAAATCGCGTCCGAAGGGCCTCATAATTTAATGTGTGATGCGACGTTCTTACCACGCCCACTTGTTGAAGCAACACTTCAGTATATACACCAGAGGTGTCCAGACCACGGGCAGGATGCAGCCCAAAGCAAGTATCAATAAGGCCAAAGACGACAGCCTCTATCACACGATCGGTAAACGATAAATTGAATATTTTCAACTTGTAAAACCCGCCACGCAATGCTTGATCCATACCCTCTCTCTCCCTCTCTCTCTCTCTCTCTCTCCCTCCCTCCATTCATCCCTCTCTCTCTCTCTCTCTCTCTCTCTCTCTCTCTCTCTCTCTCTCTCTCTCTCTCTGTTACTCTGTTAGTGTTTATAATGTGCCACCAAAAAATACTCGTCATCTTGCATTGCCACCCAGGTAAGCTAAAAGGTTGGACACCCCTTGATGTACAGATTCAAAGGGGTAACGACCTCAACGTTGACAGAGAGAGGCTTCCGGATTGTATCCTGGATGTTGTCAAGGCCACTTATACGTTTCTGGCCGATACTGAACGTCTGAGCTAGTGTGTTCGTGGCAACCCAAAATCCAAATGAGTCTTTAAATTCACTCATACTAAAACAATGTCTTAAAACTTTTTCACCTGCTACAGTTCTCAGAACTTAAACATACGATACAGTCCATGTATTTAATAATGATAACGTAGGAAAGATGAAGGTATTAGAGAGCACAGACACTAAGATAGGAAATTTCACTCAAGACACTTAAGAAACATATATTTACAGCGCCGCTCTGCAGCTGAAAAGTCAGTTGAAGGTCTGGTAAAGGAAAGGAGGCAGAAAGCAACAAACAAAAAGAGAAGCCTTGAAGGGAAAGTGGACACTGATTACAAATCTTGGACCTTCCGAAGAGGTGATAAAAAAACCATGGGTTGAACATTAAGTTGCATTTTCTGAAAATTATGTTTCTTTAAAAGTTGATGTAACTTTTTCTCAGTATGTCTGAGAGGTAGAATAATGAAACATAGTACACTTATTTCTGTAGCACCAATAAATGGTTATTTCATGAGCAAATTTTGAAATTCTGAGTGGAAGCTGAGATACGCCGCAAAGTGCATGGAATTTTGCATGAATTTTACGTTATGATGAGAGAATTATAATTTAAAAATTGCTAAAATTTTTTATATGATATATTCAAAAAACCTCATGAAAGAAGCATACTCTAGGCAAAGACATTAAACAAAGAACATTTTCTACAAATTTCTTGACTCATTTCCTAGAAAAACGCATACATATTTTTATAATTTTTCGAGAGTAAAATTTTTAAATTTCATAAAAAAGTTATACATACTATTTTGTAAGCCTAGAGGCTTCTTTTATGTAAACCATGGTACAAAATTTCATTATTCTATTTTCAGACTTCTGTATTTGTTGCGCCTTTCAAAGAATGTTTGTTTTTCATGAACGGCCCTCTTAACAACTCTTCTATTTCGAGGCCGTCGGAAAAGAAGATGAAAACTTTGGTTGTTAAATATAATTGCATCTTCGTTTATTTAACAAGTGAAATAAAAAATTTTTACTGTGTGCAGCAGTTCATAGCCGGTTTTTCTAGTAAAGACACATATGGCTTGTGGCAACGACCTTAAACTTTGGAAGTGCAACGGAAAGCAAAATCGTGAGTCTCAGAAGGAAATATCTACTTAGTACTACAAAATGGAACAACTCAACTAGGTGGTGCACAGATAACGAACGCTTGGGCAGTTTGAGAACGGTTTAAATGCCTCTAATGATTCTGCTGCACGTGTGACTACGAAGGAAGTCATTGAGTCATCCTCATTGACCCATTCTACTACTGAGTTATGTGATGACAACGAAATACATTCCGCCTCTTTTTATTCTTCTGTGTAAACCAGTCGTTACATCTAGTGGTCAATGCCGTGTTACACAGTTTGTCCGGTTTAATAATACCCTTTAAGTTGCGGAATGTTAAGACATTTATGACGGATGGGATAATAAAACAGGCCATAGAATCATAGTGTGGTAATTTGCAGACCGTGAGCTTACATAATCACGAGGTTACGAAAGACAAAGGAAACCAGATTTATTAATAACTTTCTCTAATAAAAAAAACCTTCTTTTACAGAACAAACAGGCAATTTTCAAACTAAATACGAAAGATACACTTTACAGGATACATTCACTGAAGAGACAAAGAAACTGGTATACCTGCCTAATATCGTGTAGGGTACACGCGAGCTCGCAGAAGTGCCGCAACATGACGTGGCATGGACTTGACTAATATCTGAAGTGGTGCTGGAGGGAACAGACATGAATCCTGCTGTGCGGTCCATAAATCCGTAAGAGTACGAGGGGTTGGAGGTCCCTTCTGAACAGCACGTTACAAGACATCCTAAGTATGCTCAACAATGTTACTACCTGGGGAATTTGGTGGCCAGCGGAAATGTTCAAAATCAGGCGAGTCTTTCTGGAGAAATTCTGGACTTGTGGGATGTCGTGTTGTCCTACTGGAATTTTCCAAGCCCGCGGAATGCATAATGGGCATGAATAGATGCAGGTGATCAGACAGTATGCTTGCGTACATGTCACCTGTCAGAATCGTATATTGAAATATCAGGGGTCCCATGTCACTCCAACTGCACTTGCCTCACACCATCACAGATCCTCCACCAGCTTGAACAGCCTCCGCTGACATGCAGGGCCCATGAATTCATGAGGTTGTCTCCATACCCGTTCACGTCCATCCGCTCGACACAATTTGAAACGAGACTCGTCCGACCAGGCAACATTTTTCCAGTCATCAACAGTCCAATGTCGGTATTGTCTGACCCACACGAGTCGTAAAGCCTTGTGTCGTGCAGTCACAAAGGGGACACGGGTAAGCCTTCGGCTCCGAAAGCCCATATCGAGGTTATTTCGTTGAATCATCATTCGTCCCGTTCTACCAGGATCTTTTTCCGGCGGCGGTGAGGTCGGAGATTTGATGTTTTACCGGATTCCTGATATTCACTGTGCACTGGTGAAATAGCAGTACGGTTCAATCCTCACTTCATCGCTACCTCGGAGATGCTGCGTCCCATCGCTGGTGCGCCCACTAAAACACAACGTTCCAACTCACTTAAATCTTCATAACCTGCCATTGTAGCAGCAGTGATCGATCTAACAACTGCGCCAGACACTTGTCTTATACAGGAGTTGTGGACCGCCTGTTTACATGCCACTGTATCTGAATACACATGCATATACCAACTTCTTTGGCGCTTCAGTATACAATAAAAACGTCAGATAGTCGGATTGACTTATTAGTGAATGAGTGCCGGGTCCGGCATCCAGATCATAGTGAATAGCAATAGAATGCATGGATATTCTGGTCAACAGAGGCACAAAAATCAAACCGTTCACAAAGAGTTAATCTCCATTTTTAGTCAGAAGGCCAATTAAAACTAAAGGATTGGCCCATAAGCTCTAGCGTTTTTTTTTTCAGGTTCAGGTTTCCACAACATTGTACAGGAAATGAAAAATCAATTAATAATGTATGCTTTGTTGCTTACAGCTTTTTCCAAACGTTCACAAACCTCTTCAAGGGGCCGGCCGAAGTGGCCGCGCGGTTCTGGCGCTGCAGTCTGGAACCGCGAGGCGCTACGGTCGCAGGTTCGAATCCTGCCTCGGGCATGGATATGTGTGATGTCCTTAGGTTAGTTAGGTTCAACTAGTTCTAAGTTCTAGGGGACTAATGACCTCAGCAGTTGAGTCCCACAGTGCTCAGAGCCATTTGAACCTCTTCAAGGCCTCTGTTTTCCACTCGAAGAATTCGTCCGGCCAGGCCTTTAATCCCACGTCTTTATTGACCGAGACTCCACGCAACGCATAAGAGAGCAATCCAAACAGATAAAAATCCGAAGGGTCCAACGGGGAGAATATGGAGTACGTGGCAGCATGTCGCAGCCAAGCGTCTGAATGGCTTCCATGTCGACAAGAGCGCGTTATCGTGATGCAGAAGAACGACACGTCTCCAGTGAGGTCGCGATTGATGGATAACGTTCTTGAGTCGTTGTGTTTGCTGGACGTAGATCTCCATATTTCTTTCCCGGTTCCAATAAAGCAGTTCGTTGAAGATAATGCATGTCTTGTATGTCGAAGTAGCCGTCTTTGACTCGGTTAAATCAATTTTGAGCTGTCCTAAGACATCGCATCATCGCCACACGCTTGACAAATCTATCAAGCAGCATCTGCGGCTTTGGCATTGTCGAAGGTGCTCTTTTTTCTCAACGTTACGCTCCATTTTAACCATCTGAAAAGAACATAAAGGATTTAAGCAAAGAAAAAACTATGATTAAATACATTATTTTGTAGAGTATATCTATCGTGTAATATAAAACGTCACAACATAACATCAGCTGTGTGTAGCTGCAACATCGAAAAAATAAGTTCATTCTACATGAGTGCAGCCGATTATTCTTGCAATGCATTGCTTAAGCCAATAATACATAGCGAGCCCACCAACATATTTGCAGTAAAGCTGAAACAGCAACCGACGACCACAACGTCGGGAGACACAGCTTGGCCTCGCAGAACCGATTTCTTTTTTCTCTCTCTCCCTCTCTCTCTTTTTACAGGTTGCATACTGTCGCAATGGCATCTATACAGGAGAGAGTGCAATATGTTTCGTGTTTTCCTGAAACACGAGGTCAGCTATTACAGATCAGGGACAGTTCTGAAGAGCCTACTGTCAATATAATCCAAGTACGAAATGTTGAAAGTGACTGTCAATGTTGGTGATTCGCCAGTACTTGGCCCAAAATTCTTCCGGGCAGACGGATCGGTAGAGAATAGTCTAGCGTCATGGCTATCACGTCCACCGACAGAACCTCTCACGACTTTTTTCTCAGGATGCATTAAGGATAAAGTTTTCAACAGTTCCTATCGAACGATGTCTACCGACACGTGTACGAGACATTGACTACAATCTTCAGGACCTTCCCACCATGGATCTATGTACCGAGAAGTTCATCCTGATAGCTAAGTGGAGATTGAAGACTTTTTTTTTTTTTTTAGCAAAAGTGTCACAACAACACTTCGTCCCTTTTACTTAATTCACTTACATTTCATCCTTTGTGAATAGCTACGGTGTTGCAGACCCATTTCCAGGTGCTCATTCTTGTAATCAGCTGATCTTTCAAGCTGGATCTGGCAGCATAACTGTTCATAATTAGGCTTAAACTGTTTGACACTGCTCGACATTGACGAAAGAATATGTGAACTATCAAGACACAAAAAAACTCTTAATCACCCGAAAATAAAATTCTTCTTCAAGAAGAATGGAAGCGAAATGTTGGAAAATGTGTCATTGCACTACAGTGTAACTACCTGAAATTCATACAAATACAACACAAATCCAACGAGGAGAAGTCCAATCAGAACGGACTTCGTAGTGTAGGCAGTAGAACTGGCTCAGCATGAAGGTTAAGTGTTCACCAATAAGCACAGCATTAAGTTTAGCAATGTTTTTCTCGAACGAACGAAGACGAGAAGACGTACATTCTAGATAATAAGTAACGTAGCAAGTAGTTAGCCTTCTTCTTACCCGACATGCAGCTTTTACATGTATGTGTAACTACAAACTAAAAACACATGATAGTATTTGGTAACGAGAAAGACATATTTACACCTGTTTCCTCTGTTAGACTATAAAAGCATTAATATGGTCATAAGAATTCACCAGTGTATCCCACAGCATGTACCAAAATATGTACATATATTCGTGGAGTCCGACTAATATCTGGAATAGCAAAGGAAAGTATTTTAGAGAGATAATGGGCTACACAACAAGGAAGTGAATGACGAATTAGTGAACCAGTCTCATATGCGAAAGAGGACGACACACAACAGCGAGCTGCATATCGTGGGCCGTAATTAGAGGCAGAAGTTATGGCATAGCTGACAAACAGAAATGAGAGTTCAAAGGAGGCTTTACACTGCAGCTATTCGTTGGAGTTTCGTTCAAAGACGGCACTCCACAATGTGAATTGCATGCAGAACCGAGAATAGCTGCCTTCTCCTTCATTTGTGCTGTGACTGGAATTCTCTCAAGGATTAGAAGGACTCTATATTTAGAGGATATTAGAATGAAGAAATTATGCTCCATATCTCTGATAGAGGACGCTCTCCGTAACAGTCGTGAAGGTCTAACAAGCTAAGCAACTCTTGTTGGAGGAGAACACTGAAAGAGCAAAGAACGGCTTTCTGAGTAGTGACCAATGTTTATTTTGTGAATTTTGTGTTACAGTTAGGAAAGCCACTTTTAAATTAAATTATTGTTAAACTACGATGTAGTGATCGTATATAAGTTTCATTTCCTTATCAGATCAAGAAAACTTATAGTGAGAAATACCATCATGGCTCAAACTTTGTGGGACAAAAGTAGCTAGGCCTTTACGATCTGTCATAAAACGTCATCCATCGTGGAGATGTTAACAGAAAACACTTTATTCAGATCCCGGAAACTCGCGTTTCGCAAGCTGTTCTCCTACCGTTTGAGCTATCCGTATACGTCTCGCTCTTACATCTTCAATTTTGCAACTTCGGTGCCACTTCTCAAACCTCATAGAAACTCTCCTACACATTTCGCTTCTCTAGCACTCACAGAATAATGATACTGTGGAGATCGGTGTGTGAAATTCGAAAACTGCGAGAGGGTTCCTGACTGATAATAAACTTGGGCTATGGATCGTACCGGGATTGGATCATAACTATCAGTAGTTGGATTTTCCGTGCGGACGCTGTTTTATTGCGTTGTAAAAAAAGTTGAGAGTCTGAAAGTTTGAACAGCACTTTAAAGCTTACCTTGGCGATAGAGTTAATATTGTCCAAAATCTCATCGTAAACTATCACTACGCAATGGTACACCTTCTCACAATTTCTAAAGGTTGAACTGTGGATTATTATGAAAGAGCTAAAAATTTGTGATCTTCATTTTTGGATCTTAATTTTTTTTAATTTATTTATTGGTCTTCGATATTACATGTAACTTGAGAATTTCTGTGAGAGCAGAAGATAAAGCGGTGTGTTGTTAGATAAGGAAATCAGATGAGCTGCAGAGGAACCTAGTATCAGAACATAACAGTATTATGTTAACCAGCATCGGTAGGCAAACAATGGTAGGAAAAACACTCCCAACACATCACAGAACTATCAACAACTTGATCTACACCATCCACCCCCTGTGGATTATACGCGTCACTGGCCCTTCGACCTAGTCGATGAATTGCGTCATTTGAGAGGCGACAAAGTCACCACTCGTCAGACGACACTAGGCCCCACAAGTCTGCCACTGCCCAGCTTCTGTGTTGTTTGACTCATCGAAGATGCGCAGCCTTCTCTGCTGCTGTGAGTAATGACCCTTTGAAACGTACCCAGGTACCCATGTCAATTTCGTACAATTTACTTTACAATGTTAACTTGAGAAATGATTAAGATGGACCTGAGTTCGCAGACCTGCAATTCCTGTTTCCAGATTGACATTGACAGTGCCACACACTCGTCTCCGGTGCATGAAGGTTTGCATTTTTCTTACGACCAGTGTTCTTACACTCTGTTAAATGGTTCGGAGTGTTACACCTTCCTTACCTTCCCTAAACATACATACATTTTTTGTAGACTGGTTGTCAGCCCGCTTTGGTCCCTCAGCAAATCAAGTAAACCCATTCACAGTTTGTTCATGGGCACACCCGAACACAATAACTCGTTTCTGCCATTCTGCTTTGCCTCCACACCGACTCAGCTTATTACACAGATCCCATGCAACCGACTTCATTGCGGTGGAGGGTCACGTGATCGTCATCTACAGCACACCAAAGAAACCACAGAATTCATTTGAACGGAGTTACTAGTATTGTATCTGGTGGACTTACACTGTGACATCCGTTCATTAAAAGGCGCCCATCTAATTATTTACCTTTAGGCTAGCGCTGAAACGCTAAACTATTGAAAACGCATTCTGTGCCCAGATTCTTCACTGATAAGCGTGTTTCAGTCTCTGGCTGGTAAAGTAGTGTCTCCAGTAATTACTTTGGAAGTTTAGCTGGCTGACCAGTGAGATGCCTGTGCGGCAGAGTAGAATCGAGATGCGCCTTGTTGAAAGCGTAGAGCCGGCCGGAGTGGCCGTGTGGTTCTGGGCGCTACAGTCTGGAACCGAGCGACCGCTACGGTCGCAGGTTCGAATCCTGCCTCGGGCATGGATGTGGGTGATGTCCTTAGGTTAGTTAGGTTGAATTAGTTCTAAGTTCTAGGCGACTGATGACCTCAGAAGTTAAGTCCCATAGTGCTCAGAGCCATTTGAACCATTTTGAAAGCGTAGAAACTGCATTTATGTTTCCAGCGCTCTACTGACGAGTTCCTGCTTCCTGCTTTTCAGTAGTTGTTGCGGTTGGTTTGTTGACACTGTATGCTGAAGTTACGTTCTGGCGGCTATTCTCAAGCTACAACCTACACGTATTATGGTAAGATCGTGGCAGCATTTAAATACCTTCAGAGGCAATGTTAATGGTATTAACTCTGAAAAAGCTTGGAACCGAAGCGAGGGCGCCAGGACCCGGGAATGGGCAGCCGTTTGTCGATGCCTCTGCCAGTTCAGCGACTCAACAAAGCATGAAGCAGCAGTAACTGTATTATTAAGAAGTGCGATGCAATGTTCCTTCGGACATGAATGCGTGCGTGCATCGCACTTCTTAATAACACAGGTACTGCGGTTTCGTATTTATTGACCAGTACCAAGCCCTCTACTCTCAATAAACATGTCCTTCGCGGACGGGAATATACACAACGTACGAGTGCAGGCTGAGACAGATGAACGACGATATATGGAGTGTTGGTTTTGTGCGTGATTCGCGCTCAGATCGCCGAAGCTATTAAGGCGGCCGAGCACGGAAAGCAGGGATTCCAGGTTCGAGTCCCGGTCTGTCATCGTACCAATAAACAGCTCAAGGAGGTTGACATTCGCAACTGTGTATACATTTCCTCCAACTGTACATTTATGTATACATCTTCATCGATACTCCACAGTCCACCTTACGGCACATGGGGAAGGTACCCCGTTCCACAGCTGGTCGTTTCATTTCCAGTTCCACTTGCAAATAGCACGAGAGAAATTAGCTGTCTCTATGCCTCCGTATGAGCGCTGATTTCTCCCACCTTATCTTCATATTTCTTGCGGGATATGTATGTTGAAGGCAACGCAATATTTCTGCAGTCAGTAGCAAATGCTGGTTCTGCAAATATTCTCAATAGCGTTTCTCGAAAAGAGCGTCAGATTCCCTCCAGAGATTCCCATTTGTGTTTCCGAAGCATCTTCATGGCACTGGAGTGTTGCTCGAGCCGGATGATGATGAGGTCCCATACTCCTAGGAGCGTAGGGGACGATGCGGGAGACCCGTACCGCCTAGTAGGCAAGGTCTTAGCGGAGGTGGTTTGCCATTGTAAGCCTACCAGTAATAAATCTAGCAGCCCAGCTCTAAATGCTTCGATGTCTTCTTTAAACCGACTGCAAATACTTGAGTAGTAATCAAGAATAGATCCATCTAGTGTCCTGCATGCGATCTCCTTTGCAGATGAACCACCCGTTCCTCGAATTGACCCTATAAGCCGAAGTCGACCGTTCATCTTTCCTACCACAATCTTCAAATGTCCATTCCATTTCATATCGCCTTCCAGCGTTACGCCCAGAAATTTAAACGACGTGACAGCGTCAAGCAGTCCGCTACTGTTACTATTTCCGAACATTACGTGTTTGGTTTCTTAATCATCCACATTAATTTACATTATTCTAGATTTTGAACCGTTGCCATTCATCACTTCTACTAGAAATTTTGATTAAGTCACCCTCTATCCTCCTACAATCAGTGATCTACGACAAATTCTTGTGCACCACTTTTCATCAGCATACAAACGGATACTGCTGCCTACAGCCAGAGCCTTACCACTACCCACCTGATATCGATAAAAACCCGTCCAGGCGATAGCTTGGCGAGGAATAACTGCTGGTAAGACACAATCACCGTGTATGTAGTAACAGTGAGGGTGCTGTATGTGTGTAGAATGGGGAAGGCGAGAGATCTATCTGTGTTTGACAGAGGGCAGATTTTGAAAGCCCGGAGTCTCAGCACGAGCATTTCAGAAATGCACGACTTGTCAAGTGTTCGAGGAGTGCCGAGTATCTTCAATACTTGGTGAATCCAAGGTGAGACCACGTCCAGACATAGTGCGTTTGGGCGGCCACCCATCTTAACAGTTGTCGGACGTCGTAGGATTGGCCGTCTGGTAAAAAAGGACAGGCGGCTAACTGTAGCTGATCTAACATCACATTTTAATGCTGGGCAAAGTACAAGTGCGTCTGAACGCAAAGTGCAGCGAACACTCCTAACGATGGGCCTCCAAAGCCGACGACTTAACACAGTAGCCGGCAACTACGACCGAAATGGGCACATGACCAACGGCAACTGAATGTTGGAGCAGTGGCAGAGCGTTGCATGGTCCGATGAATCCGCTACCTTCTTCATAGTCATGGTCCTTCTTGACATATGTACTGGAGGGACGGAAGCAGGCTGTCGGCAGCTCCGTTATGCCCTGGGGAACAGTTACGTGTCAGTGGAGCTCGTCCAAGGCAACGTGATGGCCATGGATTTTCGTACATTGGTTGCAGACCGCGACACCCCTTCATGCAGTCATTTTTCCCAATTGCATTGGTATTTTTCCACAAGATAATGCGCCATGTCACAAGGCCGTAAGTGCGATGAAGTAGTTCAACCAACACAGTGGCGAGGTCTAATTGATGTGCTAGTTCCTCAACTCGCCAGATCTGAAACCGATGGAACACATCTGGGATGCGATTGTACACTGCGTCAGAGTTCATCGCCCCCCTCCACGGAATTTACCGGAATTAGGTGACTGGTATGTGCAGATGTGGTGCCAACTCCCTCCAGCGGCCTATGGTGGCCTCATTGCCACCATGCCGCGAAGCGTCACCACTGTTATCCGTGCCAAAGTTGGACGTACCGGCTATGAAGTAGGTGATCATAATGTTCTGGCTTATAAGAGCACAGAGAATAACATCGGCCCGATCACACTTCCTTGGCGCACTCCTGACGATACCCTTCCCTCTCATGAACCCTTCCGTGCGAGGGCAACATACTGTGGCAAGTGACCTTCTATTAGAAATGCGGAATCCACTCAACGACTATTGTATGACATTCAAAATGATGGAGCACAGCAATGAGTTATCATTTCCATTCAGGTTTTATTAAAGCGAATCTAGATTTAGGCTAGTGCCCAGTCTTATCAAAAATCTACTTCGTAGATTCAGAACGTCCTAGTACGTTAAGTCCCCTGTTGTTCGGGTTTCTGCCACATTTCGTTCAAGATATATTTCATTCAAGACTACTCTTGAATGAACTGTGACAGGGGACTGACGTACTGGGACACGTTTTGAAACTGTGAAATAGTGCACTGATAATGGTTAGGATGTAGCCGAAACCTAGATTTGCATTAATAAAACCTGAAAGGAAAGGTCGAGTTATTGCTGTGCTCCGTAATTTTGAACATACTGAACTCTATATGTCATGATATCTTCGATCCACTCAGATATCGGTGAATGATATGCTCATACCATCGTTAACAGCCGGCAATGGGGCACCGTGTCAAATGCATTCCGGAAATCTGCTTGTTGTCCTTCATCCACAGTTTGCAGTATACCATGCGACAAAAAACAAGCGGAGTTCCGCAAGAGCGATGGTTTCTAAAATCATGCTGATTCGTCGACATAAGCTTCTCAGTGCAAAGAAAGTTCACTTTTTTCGAACTGAGAATGTGTTCAAGGATTCTGCAGCAAACCGATGTTAGCGATGTTGGTCTGTACTTTTGTGGGTCCATTCTTTATCAGTTCTTATGTGCAGGAGTTACTTGTGCTTTTATTCAGTAGCTTGGGGCTTTGCGCCGGACAGGAGAGTCGTGGGAAATGAATGTTAAGTATGGGCCCAGCGCCGTAGAGCACTGTTTAAGAAACGAATTGGGATTCCAGCCGGACCTGGTGCATCATTAGGTTTATATTCTTTTGGTAGTTTCTCCACGCCGGGGATTCTTATTACTATGGCGGCCATATGGGAGGCATTCGATGGTCAAACGAAGAAATGTCTATATGCTTCTCCAGCGGAAATGATTTCTTGAACGTGAAGTTTAAAGCTTCGTCTTTAGTTTTGCTTTCTACAACTGCCATACTCAATAAGTCGCTGGATGGAAGCCATAGACCCACTTAGCTATTTTACAAGGGATCAGAATTTTCTCTGGCTCTCTGCCGGATATTTTGCAAAGGTATGACGGAGATGGTAGTGGCGTTCTTCGGTCATAGGCCTTCTCACAGATGCAGGATTATCTTCTAGTCTTTGCTTGTCTTTGGAACCGAGAGAGCAACAGCGACTGCTTCCTCAGCATTTTCCGAATCTCGTTTTGAACCATGCTGGTTTTTTCCGCCTTTAATCCGCTTACTAGTCACATAGTTTTCTAGATCACATTTACGATCTACTTAAACTTTGTCGATAATTCCTGTACGTCCTGCGTACTGGAGCTACGTGACGTCAAATGACTGTCTAAGCTCAACAGATGTCGCCACTCCTGCGTCGTCAGACTTCCACATGTCGACAGTGGAACAGCCTACAGCCTTCAGCGGTTTGACTGACTGCTGTATGGCAACAGATGGACTACAGTTATTGCCCCTGATCAATAACATTTCCACGTGACAAATGCAGGCAAACACTTATCCCAAGTCAGCCTTAAGCAGCCATCATCGTCGTCGAACAGCTGGGCAACAATGTGATGTGGGGTCTCTACTAGACAACAACGTACTGACGGCATGGCCACCTCCATTGTCACCTGGCACCGAACCGCAGTATGCTGCCTGGGCTTCTGGATTTAATGCCACAGCCCATCAGTTCAGCGTCTCATCTCGACTATGGCACGGGAGTTACAGCCATCCCAGCCACTACCAAGGTATCAGTGGACAACTTCCATGCCCTGAACGTCTGGGCGCGGCGCACACTGACGTATTCACAGCAACAGCTGCCACATCGAGCCTTCTCTGCTCATCGCGGCTGCAGCGACCATTCCAGCAGCGCACATCTGTGCCTCAACCCATAACGCCGTGCCAGAGGCCGATTCAGCGAGTGATTCGTTCCGGTGTTCTCGTCTCGCCATTGACACTAACAATTTTAAAGGTCAATGATTTTAAATAAACAGCAATAAAGAAGTTCTTGTATTTATAAACTGTCATCTCCTACTGCATCTGTATCCATCTTCAGCAGATAATCTCCGCCATTGCAAGCTATCCCAGGAACCGCGTCAGAAGTGTGTATCGTCCTTCTACCCCGTTATAGCATTTCGTTCGCCACGATTGCAGGACTACGGACATAGTTTCAGTCGTGTTGAAAGAGATCAATTGACAACCGTGCTCTTGGAGCATTACTGGTCTTTCAGTTTTCATTGTGTGAGTCTAGCATACAGCATTCGATACACAATGTATTATCATATTACTCGGAATATTCCAGATTGAATGAAATTTTCTTATGATCAGATGGTCATTGATCGTGGAACTGTACATCACGAAGTCCGTCATACGACAAGTGTAAATTTGTTTTCTGTCAGTGCTTTTTGGGTTTCATATTAATAGTCAGTGGTTTCACTAAAGTTTGTTCGATTTACTTTCATACCCCAGTAATTTACGTAGTATACACGTTTCTTTAACTGGTGACATGGTTTCTTATGTTCATAATTGAGAGTGTATTTAATTTGAGAACACTATTACAGCAACCCTGCCTTCAGTGGGACTATTTATCAGAAGGAGAAACGCCAGCAGCAGAAATATTTTGAATTCATTGTACGCTTCTACAGCCGTAAGATAATTCAATGTTGGCGACTTCGAGACTGCTTGAGACTGCTGCAGACTATGTGTGACTTGACTGATAGGCTTCTCACCCTTTCAGCGGATAGGCCTTAGGTTTTTAAAGTGATATTAACTCAATGCACGCGATGTTCCTAAAACGCAGGACACACTTACACCTACAAATCATACTAGGCAATTACAAAATTCACTCGTGGTTTAGTTTTCTTTGAAACATTCGCACAGGCTCACCCTTCTTTTCCGTTGCGCAATAAAGGCATCTCCTGTCTTAATATTTTAACTGAATAGTGTTGAGATTGCGTTGGTAGTTGCTACTGGGTCACATTAGGTATTAAAGCGGAATATTTTCAGGGCAGTTTGCTGAAGTTACGTATTTTAAGGGCTCTGGTGCAAGACAATAAGGAGGATTTCAGTAGCTTATTACATAAACTATAAAATATACTTATACCCTAAGGTTTCATTTAATAAACAATGACCAAAGATGTTACAGTGTCTTCAAATGAAATACAGTCGTAAACGTAACATGAATACATGTATGTAACGCGTGTGTGTATGTGTTTGTGTAGTGTATTGCAACGTTTGTTTTGGGTAATGATGATGATTAGAGAAGGGAAAGAGTGAAACCCGCTGCTGTCACATAACTTACACCCCATGAATAGCATCAGGGGAGCAGACAAGCTTCTCTTTGGATCACGTCGGATCGCCACCAAGTGACAACTTGTCCTCACTTCATGAGACACTGCGGAGAGGTTTGGTATTTAAACCAGGACATTGGCGCCAAATCTTGCGATCAGGAACTTTACGCCACCAGCTCTCCTCCACCTGCCGCCAAAATACTGACAGTGTAAGAATAATTTATTGATTATGAATTACGAGTAGACGGTATGAGATAAAAAAGGCTCTTATCCGACCACAAATTACCGCCACGTCGTTGGCAGCACTGTGCTGTCTCCAGGTAGACAACGCATTGCAGGAGGCCCGCTGTCAGCTCAAGGCGGCTGGCCTTCGTTTCCTTTTCGCGAATTTAGCCCGTGCCGAGATTAATGGATGTTGCGAGCGAGATAGAGGGTGGCCGTGGTGGCGGGCTGCCGGTGTGATAGGATCAATAGCACGCGCTGCTCTACACTCCGCAACTTAATTGTTATTAATGGTGCGGCCGTGCGGGATGAAACTCCGCGGACCGGATCTCTGTTAACGTCCAGCGATTAATCTACGTTCAGCCCGAGGAAGGGCAGCTCTCTTCCCGCGCCGGTGGCCATTTCTAATTACACGGCAAGTATCGGCGCGTTTCTGTTGACCGCGGTAGGGGCGATACGTCGTCTTCAGTGAGCGAACCTAATGCCTGCTGCGGTAACTGGCAGCTCTCGATAAAGCTTCGTGCCGTCATAGCCTCAATCCTTTAGTAGCGCATCACAGAGAGTCCCCAAACCATCGCTGGCAGCAAGTGTTTGGTCGTTGATTCTCTAAAGTTGTGTCGGACATGTCACTCAAGTTTCAAGAGGTTCCGAAGAGCCACATCCTTGTGATCTTTGAGGAATGTTGTGGTCTGTTAGAGGAAGATCCAGCAAGACTGCGCATGTGCGAGCCAATGACCTTTGCTTCAGGCAAACGCCGAGATGGTTCCTTTGAAAGGGCACTACCGACTTCCTCCCCCAACATTTCCTAATCCGAATGGACCGATGTCATCGCTCCTTGGACCCCTCCCCTTCCTCCCCCTCCCCCTCATCAACCAACCAAACAACGATCTTTAGCTCTAGAACCCATATAACAGCGCACTTATTTGAAAGGCGAAGAAAATAGTCCTGCAACTTATCAACAATATATGCATGATACTTTCATCGTATGGCGACTTTGATCTATTGTGTTTCATTCAAGGAATACTGGTTACCATTTTCAATGAGATCACTGATCGATTTGGAGTGCTGCAGATAGTCTACAGCGGACTCCATGGTCAGGTCACGCGGATTTCGTAACTGCTTTCATAACTCCTAAATTGAAACGTAATTGTATCTTTCGAGTTGCATGTTTTTTCACTCACACCCCATAGTCTTATTCCCTTTTCCTTTAACAAAAATTTGAAAACCTGTTTGTTAACACTGAAGATGCGGGACCAATGCCGCAGTGGCCAAGGAGTTGTGTCGTGCCACTAAGTGTTGTTTATTACTGCTTGTGCGTGTCCTTCACTGTTATCATACTCTAGTATGAAATTTTCATCTGATATGAAACTTCCTAGCCGATTAAAGCTGTGTGCTGGACCGAGGCCTGAACTCGGGACCTTTGTGTTTTCCGGGAAAGTGCTCTACCGACTCAGCTAGCCAAGTATGTCTCACGTTCTTTCCTCATAGCTTTATTTTCGGCAGTACAGCATGTCTTACCTTCCGAACATCATGGAAGCACTCCTGCGAAACTTGAAGGACTAGAACTTCTGGAAGAGGGATCATTGGAGAGACATGGCTCAGTCACAGCGTGGGGGATGTTTCCAGCAAGAAATTTTTCACTCCGCAGTGGAGTTAGGAGTTTATCACAGTAAAGAGTTCTGACATGTTGAAGAAGTTAAGCATAAGTTCAGATATCTTAAATAAGTCTAATTTCTTTCGGGATTCAAACGTGTTATATCAGCACATGACTTTTAGTACCCTCTCCGGCACTGCAGTAGGAAATGTTTGAACTCCAATAAAAAGGAAACTTGTGTAAGGAATCTAAATCTAGCCAGCCAGGCTAGCCGCGCGGTCTAACGCGTTGCTTCACGAGCGGGAAGGCGTGCCGGTCTGCGGCACGAATCCGCAGGGCCGCAGGGCGGATTTGTGTCGAGGTCCGGTGTGCCAGTCAGCCTGTGGATAGTTTTTAAGGCGGTTTTCCACCTACCCCGGCGAATGCGGGCTGTTTCCCCTTATTCTGCCTCTGCTACACTATGTCGGCGATTGCTGCGCTATCGACGTTTACTAGTACATGTGCTCCATAATTATTCTACCACGCAAACATTTGGTGTTGTCTGGTATGAGACGTCCCCGGCCGGGTTCACTGGGGCAAGAACCGCATCCTGGATTCATTGTGGGGCGGCGATGTGGTGGGTGGACTGCTGTGGCCTGTTGTGGGGTTGTGAACCACTGCGGGCTACGGTGGGACGAAGCCAAATGGTTCAAATGGCTCTGAGCACTATGGGACTCAACTGCTGAGGTCATTAGTCCCCTAGAACTTAGAACTAGTTAAACCTAACTAACCTAAGGACATCACAAACATCCACGCCCGAGGCAGGATTCGAACCTGCGACCGTAGAGGTCTTGCGGTTCCAGACTGCAGCGCCTTTAACCGCACGGCCACTTCGGCCGGCAGGACGAAGCCACTCCGTCGTTTCTATGACCCCGGTTAAGTACAATACAATACAATCTGAATCTATGCTTAACTTCTTCAATATGTCCATATTCTACATTGAAGTGAACTCATCACCCCGGTGCAGGGTTAAAATATCATTCTGGAAACATATCTCAGGCTGTTGATGAGCCATGTCTCCATAATATTCTTTCCTCCAGAAGTTCTAATCCAGCAAGTTTCGTAGGTGAGCTTCTGTGAAGGTTTGAAGGCAGGAAATCAGGTGGTACCGGAAATAAAGCTGTGAAGAACAACGTGAGTCACGCTTGGGTAGCTCACTCGGTAGAGCACTTGCTTCCGAAAATCAAAGGTTTGAAGTTTGGGTCTCGGTCCGGCATACATTATCGCATGCTCCACTACAACGTGATAATTTCATTGAGCATGATAGCAGCTTTATTATTTTATTTTGAGTATGGTAATACAGCGACAATATTTTATATAAGTAGAACAATATGTAAACGAAATGTATAAAACAAAACAATGTGTAAATAGTAGGGGTCTGAGGCGCTGCAGTCATGGACTGTGGGGCTGGTCCCGGCGGAGGTTCGAGTCCTCCCTCGGGCATGGGTGTGTGTGTTTGTCCTTAGGATAATTTAGGTTAAGTAGTGTGCAAACTTAGGGACTGATGACTTTAGCAGTTAAGTCCCATAAGATTTCACACACATTTCAACATTTTGTAAATTGTACATGTGTAAAAGAAACAAGCAGTAGCACAAAAGGATTAAGTACAAACACTCAAGACAAAGCAACTACACGTTAAAAGCTTGGAAAGCCTGACTAGAAACTCATTCATATATTTAAAGCTCAATATCTAGATTGCACAGCCAATCCAGAGCAGAGGGTTTCACATATACAAACTCAGAGACAGGTCCAGCTATCTTCTTAATGGGCATTCCTCAATAAGATGGCGGACGTTCTGTTCTGGTGCTCCACAGTCACAGGTTGGTGAGTCGCATAGACCCCATTTGAACTTATATGCATTGCATCTTGCATGGCCCGTTCTGATACGGTTTAATTTAGTCCAGGTGCATCTCTTCAGGTCAAAGCCCGGTAAATCCAGAGTGGGTTCTCGGATACCTTAATTATTAATTCCAGAATCATTCCAAAAGAGCCGCCATTGCTCCTTGATGGCAGGTTGATGTTCTTGTGTATTAACTCATATAGGCTTCCGTGACTTCAAGCGGGTCGATGGTATTTCTTCAAAACATCATGGATTGGTAGATTCTGTGGGTAATCTGAATCATGAATTTGTGACATCAGACAAGGAATCATGCAGGACCAATATGTAAATTGTAAGATGATCTTCAGTAAACTAAAACGAGGAGATGCTCTCACAAGAGCTGAATGTGAGAAGAAAATTTATGAAACTTTATTGAGGGATTTCTGGATCACAAAAATTAAGTTCATGTTCGGGAAACAAAATTAAATAATTCAGAACACAATAAATACTGAAGTGCTTCATCAGAAGAGTGGCTGAGAAACAAAAACAAATAAACACAATACACATTACGAATTTAAAGAAACATAGGCTGAAAATTTCATTTTCTACAGATGTAGAAACAAGAGGTTACTGACAAGATGTGAGTAAAATATATTTCTGTAAGAGAAGGAGTGGTCACGTCCTTGACAGCGGCCGGCCGGAGTGGCCGTGCGGTTCTAGGAGCTACAGTCTGGAGCCGAGCGATTGCTCCGGTCGCAGGTTCGAATCCTACCTCGGGTATTGATGTGTGCGATGTCCTTAGGTTAGTTAGGTTTAATTAGTTCTAAGTTATAAACGACTGATGACCTCAGAAATTAGGTCGCAAAGTGCTCAGAGCCATTTGAACCATCCTTGACAGCACACTCAATCGTATAGTGCAAGGTACTATAACAAACAGAGATGTCCTTACCTCATTTGCACCCCCGCACAGTACACGGTGCATACAAATTGCCGTGACAAAATAAAAAAATGGCGTCAGCTCAGGAAGAAACTATCGGCTCTCCTTTTAAACTCAGTGAAAACGAGAGACTTCTGCATACAAAGTACTACAGCACCAAAAGAAAAAAGCATCGAACCCCTAGAAAAAATGAAAACATCACTTCAGGGAAAATTAAAGACTATAAAAACTTTCAGTTTTAACCTTAAAAAGAAACTTTTGGAATCCATTTCATTTCTCACATTTAAAATTTGCATCCGTCCATACTTTCAAGAATATGTAATTTCTTCATTATAAATTTTATGCCAATTTCAGTATCATAATAATAATAAGAAAAAGAAGAAGAAGGAGAAGAAAACTTTCATCCTGTCTTGCTGAGAACCTAAAATTAAAACGAGTAATACGTTAAATATCAGATAAGTCAAATGTAAACGATATTTTTATGCACAGGATTAAACTTAAGTTTCCGTGGACAAAACAGTGACCTAGGGGTAGCGTTTTGGCTTAGTAATCGAAACGCAGTGTTTCCTATATGACAACTGAGCCATTGCTCAAATCTAAATAAAAATCATTAGCAATGCCAGCCAAGGACTTCCTTTATTAAGAGTCACCCTCACTCTGCCATCGGTCTTGTCAAAGAGGGCAGAGGCGTGGACAGAATTTCGGGAAATCCCATTGCATTGGATGGGCAACGGTTCCCAAAAGTCAGAAGAATCAGTGAAGGTTAATGGGTTACAAAGATACAGAAAATACTGCACTAAGGATGCAAGACGTGTAGCTACACGACATGTTGCCTATAACTGAAAAAGTACGATTAGTATGTCTCCATGGGCCAAAGAGTCCTGATTAGTCATGCATTTATATATTCAGAATGAGACTGCCAAGAAGTTGATCACGAGAAAAATATTCAGTAACCAGCAAAAGCGTAGCAATGAGTCGGAGCGTGGAATGTAAGAAGTTTGAAGGTGGTAGGGATGCTAGAAAATCTGCTAAAGGAGGATTCAGAGGCTCTATATGTAATAAGGGCTAGTGAAGTAAAACAGAATAGAAGATAAAGAATTCTGGTTAGACTGATATAGTGTAATATCAGTACAGCAGGATATACTATAACGGGAGTAAGATTCGATATCAATGGCAAGATATGACACAATGTCATTTACTGTGGACAGTCCTGTGACCGTGTTGTTCTCATCAGAATCGACATTAAATTAAGGTCAACAACATCAGTTGATGTATACACGCTGAGGATGAAGAGGCAGAAAAATCGTATTTGATATTTAACGGGTAATTCAATATTCGATTGGAGGTGATAATGGGAGGACCGTAATACAGCCGTAGCGGAAGGAATAGAAATACGAGGTACGATAGGATATAAGCTTGGTGGTAAGAGCGAGAGAGACGAGAGACTAATTGAATCCCGAAAAAATTTTAGTTACTTGCATGGAATACACAGTTCAAAAATCATACAAGGAGAAGGTATACTTGGAAAAGGCTTGGAGAAATGGAGAGATTCCAGCTGGATTACACCATGATGAGGCAAAGATTCCGAGAACAGATATTGGATTGTAAGGCATACCCATGGGCAGATATTGACACGGATCTCAATTCACTAATGATGAGGAGTACACTGAAGTTCAAGCGAATCGTCCGGAAGAATTAATGTGGGAAGAAGTTATATACTGATGTACTGACGAATAATGAGTTCAATTTCATATTGTATAGGCTACAGATACTACGATGGTGCTGAGAACCTCGGCGTTGAGCGTCCATAAGCTCCAATTCTACCCCCCCCCCCTTTCCTATACACGTACATACTAATACATAGATACTACGATAATGATCGCAGTCGCCAGCATTTCAGGTGAATAGAAACAGATACCTCTAAAAATCGAAATTGGGCTGGCTGAGATTCAAGGAAGGTAACTGCAAAGAGACCTTGGGCCGACGAAAAAATGTGGTTGGTACCAAAATGTTCAGGGAAAGACGTGAATACAACAATATAGACCACCTCGGAAAAAATGAACAGGAAGTTCAGAAGAGAAAAAACGAAATTGCTGCACAGAAACCGTGAAGAAATCGAAAAAGAAATGGTTGTCGGATGAAATGACCCAGCAAATTAAAAGAATTCATAGCAAGTAATTGCGGGTGAATTTAAAAGAAAAAGTGTCAACTTCAAGAGCGCAGAAGAAATTCCGCCGTTAAATACAGAGGAGAGAGCGGATATGTTGAAAGAGTACAAAGCTTTCTAGGAGAGGGTGGACTTCCCAGGTGATATCGGCACTGAATACCAGTATCGAGAATAAATAGCGTGGGAACACTTGTGTAGAGGTACTGGGTGGAGCAAGCGCTCGTTGCCGCAGTCAGTCTGTTTGCAACTACGACAGTGCACTATTTAGGCACCACGCCTCGCTCAGTACACCAGCACGACCACTCGACCCGTGACCAATAGTAACACTGAAATCCAGGACGCCTTGACAGCGTAGCGGCAAGGAGGCTACGTAACACTTGCGGTGTCTGCTAACACGCCTGGCTCCTAAAAAATGCTTGCAGTGAAATCGGAATCTTCGCCTTGTCGGCTACCGTAGACCAAGCTACCTCGGTGAAGTTGTCAGCGCTCACCTGTCATACACTGGAAGAGCCATCTGCGTTCACCATCCGATGGGACTGCCTGCATTAGGATCCTGATTTGTGCCATTGAGATGACCCACGCACCTACTGATCCACTCGACATCCCCCTTGGCCGGCACAGCCAGCCAGAATCCGAAGCCTGTATGTCCGATGCCAGAGTTCACACCCTAGATGTCTACACGACTGTCACTGGGGCAGGCCCCCAGCGCATGCTGCTAGGAAAACAGGGTTGCCTGACGACAGAATCAGTAGCTGACGCCAATCGCCAGACTGGAATGCATAACACATAACGACGCTCTGCTTCTACTACGTGCTGAGCGTGTGTGTCTTGCTGAGCATGGTGGGCACGGGTATCTATAAGACAATGGTTTATGTCCAAGGGCAGTGACTTTAACGCCCGGCTCCCACCTCGGAAAGTGGGCTGAAGCAATCTCTTGTATTCTGCACGAAAGGAATAAGTCAACAGATATCAGACTAAAAGTGACTGGATTACTCCTCGCGTACAGGCTAGAGAACCCCGAAACACTACACTTGTAACCAAATAAAACAGACGAGATAGATAACATTCCATTGGAATTTCTAAAATTATTCTGGTAACTGGTAAACAAACGATAGTTCAAGTTGGTGTGTAAAATCTCTGAAACTGACGATTTACCAACAGACGTTCCGAAAATGATCATACGGATAATCTCGAAGATAGCAAGCGCAGTTGCCTGCGAGAACTATTGCGCAGAAAGCCACATCACCTCATGAGTGCAAGTTGCTGAGGAGGAGGAGGAGATTAGTGTTTAACGTCCCGTCGACAACGAGGTCATTGGAGACGGAGCGCAAGCTCGGGTGAGGGAAAGATGGGGAAGGAAATCGGCCGTGCCCTTTCAAAGGAACCATCCCGGCATTTGCCTGAAGCGATTTAGGGAAATCACGGAAAACCTAAATCAGGATGGCCGGAGACGGGATTGAACCGTCGTCCTCCCGAATCCGAGTCCAGTGTGCTAATCACTGCGCCACCTCGCTCGGTTGCAAGTTACTGACAAATATAATTTACAGAACAGTGGATTAGCAATTTGAGGATATATTAAATGATAATCAGGTAGGATTTTGGAAAGGTAAAGGCACCAGAGTGGTAACCATGACGTCCGACTGATAATGGAAGCAAGATTGAACAAACATCACGTCTCCTTCATAGGATCCGTCCACTGAGAAGAAGCTTTAGTCAAAATAAAGTAGTACAAGGTGATCTAAATTCTGAGAAAAATAGAAGCAAACTTTAGAAGAGGTCGGGTAATGTACGATAAGTCCAGGAGGGAACAATACGAATAAAAGACCAAGAACGAAATGTTTGAAGTAGAAAGGGTGTAAGACAAGCATGCGGCCCAACAGTCGATATATGCATCTAAGAAGCAATAACAGAAATAAAAGATAGTTTCAAAAGTGGCATTAACATTAACCACGAAAGGATATCTGATGACACTACTATCCATAGTGAAAGTAAAGAAGAATTACTGGACCTGATGAACGAAATTAATACTCTAATGAGTACAGAGTATGGACTGACAATAGCTCGAAGAGAGACAAAGGTAATGAGGAATAGCAGATACGTTTTTAGCCAAAAATTTAACATCGAAATTGATGATTACGAAGCAGACGAAATGAAAAAATTCTGCTACCTTGAAAGTAGAATTTCCATTACGGATGAGACAAGGATTACGTTACAGACTAGCACAGTGAAAGAATGTATTCCTGGCTAGAAGAGGTCTACTAATATCAAATATACGTTTTAATTTGACGAAGAAACGTCTTAGAATTTACGTTTGGAGGACATCACTGTATCTTAGTGAAACATGGATGTGGTGTTGCAAACATGATGCGGGTAAGATGTGGAATGCAAGAAAGGACCTTGCTGAAAAAAATGTCACGAAGAAGTTGGCTCCCACGGAGAGACAACCATTTTTCGTGCCAGACTGATAGAGTGGAGAGCTGTGTCTACATCTACATCTATACTCCGCCAGCCACCTTACGGTGTGTGGCGGAGGGTACTTATTGTACCACTATCTGATCCACCCTTCCCTGTTCCATTCACGAATTGTGCGTGGGAAGAACGACTGCTTGTAAGTCTCCGTATTTGCTCTAATTTCTCGGATCTTTTCGTTGTGATCATTACGCGAGATATATGTGGGCGGTAGTAATATGTTGCCCATCTCTTCCCGGAATGTGCTCTCTCGTAATTTCGATAATAAACCTCTCCGTATTGCGTAACGCCTTTCTTGAAGTGTCCGCCACTGGAGCTTGTTCAGCATCTCCGTAACGCTCTCGCGCTGACTAAATGTCCCCATGACGAATCGCGCTGCTTTTCGCTGGATCATGTCTATCTCTTCTATTAATCCAACCTGGTAAGGGTCCCATACTAATGAGCAATACTCAAGAATCGGACGAACAAGCGTTTTGTAAGCTACTTCTTTCGTCGATGAGTCACATTTTCTTAGAATTCTTCCTATGAATCTCAACCTGGCGCCTTCTTTTCCCACTATTTGTTTTATGTGATCATTCCACTTCAGATCGCTCCGGATAGTAACTCCTAAGTATTTTACGGTCGTTACCGCTTCCAATGATTTACCACCTATGGCATAATCGTACTGGAATGGATTTCTGCCCCTATGTATGCGCATTATATTACATTTATCTACGTTTAGGGAAAGCTGCCAGCTGTCGCACCATGCATTAATCCTCTGCAGGTCCTCCTGGAGTACGTACGAGTCTTCTGATGTTGCTACTTTCTTGTAGACAACCGTGTCATCTGCAAATAGCCTCACGGAGCTACCGATGTTGTCAACTAAGTCACTTATGTATATTGTAAACAATAAAGGTCCTATCACGCTTCCCTGCGGTACTCCCGAAATTACCTCTACATCTGCAGATTTTGAACCGTTAAGAATGACATGTTGTGTTCTTTCTTCTAGGAAATCCTGAATCCAATCACAAACCTGGTCCGATATTCCGTAAGCTCGTATTTTTTCCACTAAACGTAAGTGCGGAACCGTATCAAATGCCTTCCTGAAGTCCAGGAATACGGCATCAATCTGCTCGCCAGTGTCTACGGCACTGTGAATTTCTTGGGCAAATAGGGCGAGCTGAGTTTCACATGATCGCTGTTTGCGGAATCCATGTTGGTTATGATGAAGGAGATTTGTATTATCTAAGAACGTCATAATACGAGAACACAAAACATGTTCCATTATTCTACAACAGATTGACGTAAGCGAAATAGGCCTATAATTATTCGCATCTGATTTATGACCCTTCTTGAAAATGGGAACGACCTGCGCTTTCTTCCAGTCGCTAGGTACTTTACGTTCTTCCAGCGATCTACGATAAATTGCTGATAGAAAGGGGGCAAGTTCTTTAGCATAATCACTGTAGAATCTTAAGGGTATCTCGTCTGGTCCGGATGCTTTTCCGCTACTAAGTGATAGCAGTTGTTTTTCAATTCCGATATCGTTTATTTCAATATTTTCCATTTTGGCGTCCGTGCGACGGCTGAAGTCAGGGACCGTGTTACGATTTTCCGCAGTGAAACAGTTTCGGAACACTGAATTCAGTATTTCTGCCTTTCTTCGGTCGTCCTCTGTTTCGGTGCCATCGTGGTCAACGAGTGACTGAATAGGGGATTTAGATCCGCTTACCGATTTTACATATGACCAAAACTTTTTAGGGTTCTTGTTTAGATTGTTTGCCAATGTTTTATGTTCGAATTCGTTGAATGCTTCTCTCATTGCTCTCTTTACGCTCTTTTTCGCTTCGTTCAGCTTTTCCTTATCAGCTATGATTCGACTACTCTTAAACCTATGATGAAGCTTTCTTTGTTTCCGTAGTACCTTTCGTACATGATTGTTATACCACGGTGGATCTTTCCCCTCGCTTTGGACCTTAGTCGGTACGAACTTATATAAGGCGTACTGGACGATGTTTCTGAATTTTTTCCATTTTTGTTCCACATCCTCTTCCTCAGAAATGAACGTTTGATGGTGGTCACTCAGATACTCTGCGATTTGTGCCCTATCACTCTTGTTAAGCAAATATATTTTCCTTCCTTTGTTGGCATTTCTTATTACACTTGTAGTCATTGATGCAACCACTGACTTATGATCACTGATACCCTCTTCTACATTCACGGAGTCGAAACGTTCCGGTCTATTTGTTGCTATGAGGTCTAAAACGTTAGCTTCACGAGTTGGTTCTCTAACTATTTGCTCGAAGTAATTCTCGGACAAGGCAGTCAGGATAATGTCACAAGAGTCTCTGTCCCTGGCTCCAGTTCTGATTGTGTGACTATCCCATTCTATACCTGGTAGATTGAAGTCTCCCCCTATTACAATAGTATGATCACGAAACTTCTTCACGACGTTCTGCAGGTTCTCTCTGAGGCGCTCAACTACTACGGTTGCTGATGCAGGTGGTCTATAGAAGCATCAGACTATCATATCTGACCCACCTTTGATACTTAACCCAGATTATTTCACATTCGCATTCGCTAATAACATCACTGGATATTATTGAATTCTTTACTGCTATAAATACTCCTCCACCATTGGCGTTTATCCTATCCTTGCGGTATATATTCCATTCTGTGTCTAGGATTTCGTTACTGTTCACTTCCGGTTTTAACCAACTTTCCGTTCCTAATACTATATGCGCACTATTTCCTTCAATAAGAGATACTAATTCAGGAACCTTGCCCTGGATACTCCTGCAGTTTACCAATATTACGTTAACTTTTCCTGTTTTTGGTCTCTGAGGACGGACGTTCTTTATCAACGATGATAATGTCCTCTCTGGTAAGCCGTCAGGTATTTTATCGTTTCGCCCAAGGGGGGGTCCCTCTAACCTAAAAAACCCCCGTGTGCACGCCACACGTACTCTGCTACCCTAGTAGCTGCTTCCGGTGTGTAGTGCACGCCTGACCTGTCTAGGGGGGCCCTACAGTTCTCCACCCAATAACGGAGGTCGATGAATTTGCAACCATTATAGTCGCAGAGTCGTCTGAGCCTCTGGTTTAGACCCTCCACACGGCTCCAAACCAGAGGACCGCGATCGACTCTAGGCACTATGCTGCAGATATTAAGCTCAGCTTGCACTCCGCGTGCGATGCTGGTTGTCTTCACCAAATCAGCCAGCCGCCGGAAGGAACCAAGGATGGCCTCAGAACCCAAGCGGCAGGCGTCATTCGTTCCGACATGTGCTACTATCTGCAGCCGGTCACACCCAGTGCGTTCAATAGCTGCCGGAAGGGCCTCCTCCACATTACGGACGAGACCCCCCGGCAAGCACACCGAGTGCACACTGGCATTCTTCCCCGACCTACCCGCTATTTTCCTAAGGGGCTCCATAACCCGCCTAACGTTGGAGCTCCCTATAACTAATAGGCCCGCCCTCTGTGACTGTCGGGACCTTGCCGGAGAATCGGCCACTGGCCCAACAGGCGAGGCATCCTGTGGTGGCTCGGAAACGATGTCATCACCACTAGGAAGCACCCCGTACCTGTTGGAAAGGGGTAAGGCAGCTGCCACGCGGCCAGATCCCACCTTCGCCTTTCGGCCAGGCACGCGCGAGCCCACCACTGTCCGCCATTCACCCTGGAGTGATGGCTGACCGGTAAGATGCTCACTGCCGGAAGACACAGCGACATCAGGGGTTCCATGTGATTCCAAGGCCACCGAAGTAGGCATAGGTCTCACCACAGTTGCCCCAACGCCACTACGAGCCGACGCCTGCGCCTCGAGCTCGATGAGCCTAACAGACAAAGCCTCCACCTGCCCCCGAAGAGTGGCCAATTCTCCTTGCGTCCGCTCACAACAACCACAGTCCCTACACATGACTATGTTTACCCTACTCTATACGGTGACAAATTCCCAAGATAATCTTCTGATAAGCTACTCTGATAATCAAGAAACACTCACTGAAATACGAGACGCGAAAACTACGCTAGGTTTTCCCAGAAAAACTATTTAAAAGCTAAGCGCAGCAAATAAGTACAAAAACGCTTTATACAAACAGTACTCGCTGCTGCTGGTGCTCTCGCTCTGGCTGTCACAAGACAACTGCTGATTCAAGTGACTAGTGGCTAACGGCCGCGAAACAAACAAAAGACGGTTTTAGGGCGCTTTCTGTTCTAAACGATCAAGAAAACACTAAGAAATCTAACACGAAAACTACGTAAAGTTTTATCAAGAACTGTTAGTTACTATGCAGAGCAGATAAACACAAATAGAATCCCTTCCTTAGTGGAAGGTCGTAAACAAAATGCAAAATAAACGCTTTATACAAACAGTACTCGCTGCTGCTGGTGCTCTCGCTCTGGCTGTCACAAGATTGGGCTGTCGATTGGGCAGAACAGCTAAAGGACCTGAGTAGTAGACCTGAGGTCTCGGCAGCTGCGTGACGAATCTCATTATCTGACAAGCCGACATACCGAAGAACCTAAACCTATAATACATTAGTGCCAGCATCGGCAACTGAGTGAATGAATTCCTTGATTCATTGTACCAAATGGTGGTAGGAGTACATACCACAGAATCTCTAGAGAGCACTGAGGAAATAACACCTACGTAATATTTAGAGGGCTTCAATCGCTGCATGTACAAAACACCCTCACAAAGGGAAAACAACTCGACGTAAAAATCAACTACTGGGGAAAAAGGTGATACCTGAAAACGGTTTCGCTGACAACAAAGACACATTCAGTGTATAGTCATCACGTGATAAGGCTCGCTAATGCTGTTACCTTCACTGAATGCGAAGAAGAATTACAAGAGCTGGTGGATGGAACGGACAGTCTAACGAGTACAGAATATAGCTTGTCAGTGAACCAGGAAACGGCAAAGGCAATGAAATGTACCAAAAATGAGAATGGCTTGGGTAACACTTGGATGGGTTACTATCCGGGTCTGAAGAATGCCGTTGGCAAGCGCGATACACTCAAGGCCTTGTGAGGCCAATTGAAGCGCTACTTGATTGACAAGTAGCGACTCGGATCACTGAAACTGAATACGGCTGGGATAGCGGCGTGCTGGCCACATGCTGCTACATAACCGCACCCAGTGACACATGTCACTCCTGAGGATGACTCAGCTGGAAGGAACAGCATGATAGGATACAAGTTAAGATAACCTCCATGGTAGCAGATGGTGCTTAGAGGGAAGGGCAAACACTGCAGAGAAAACACAGAGCCTGAAAAACAGTCAGAAAATATTTGATGCCTTAGGTTTCACCTGTGGTCTATGGGTAGCGTCTTTGAGTATTAAGCAAATCATCCTCAGTCCCTGGTTCGAAACACAGTACGACTCAAATTTTGATTAACAATCAGCATTGGCGGCCAAAGAACACCGGCTTAAGTCACCCTCATTCCGCCATTGCCCTTGACAAAGAGGGCGGAGGAGTGGACAGTGGTTCAGGGCACACTCTTGTCGAAGTGGTAGGAAACCGCCCCTAAAGAATATTGAATCCTAAACGAAAGGATAGTGTTCTACGAGTCGCAGCGTGAAATGTCAGAAACTTGAATGTGGTAGGGAAGCTATCAAATCTGAAAAGGGAAATACAAAGGCTCAATCTAGATATAGTAGGGGTCAGTGAAGTGAAATGGAAACAAGACAAATATTTCTGGTCCGATGAGTATAGCGTAATATAAACAACAGCAGAAAATGGTATAACGGGACTAGGATTTGTTATGAACAGGAAGGTAAGGCAGAGAGTATTTTACTGTGGATAGATCAGTGATAGGGTTGTTCTCATCAGAATCCACAGCAAACCAACAGCAACAACGACAGTTCAGGCAAACACGCCAAAGTAACAAGCTGAAGATAAAGAGACAGAGAAAATTTATGAGGATATTGAAATGATAACACAGTACATAAAGGGAGATGGTCTTATAGTCATGTGGGACTGGAATAAAGTTGTAGTGAAGGAGAAGAAGAAAAGGTTACACGATTGGGTCAAGTCTAATTGAGTTCTGCAACAAATTTTAGGTAGTAATAGCAAATACTCAGTTCAAGAATCACAAGAGGAGGAGGTATACTTCGAAAAGGCCGGGATATAGGGAATATTTCAGTTACATTACATCTTGGTCAGACAGAGATTCCGCAATCAGCTACTGGGTTGTGAGGCGTACCAATGAGCGGATAGAGACGTAGATCACAATATAGTAGTGATGGAGAGTGGGCTGAAGTTTAAGACATCAGGAAGAATCAACACGCAAAGATATGGGATACGGAAGTATTAAGGAATGACGAGATACGCATGAAGTTCTCTAAGGCTATAGAGACCGGCAATAAGATATAGCTCAGTAGGCAGTACAGTTGAAGAGGAATGGACATCTTTAAAAAGGGCCATCATAAAAGTTGTAAAGGAGAACTTAGGAAAACATAGGAAGCTAATTGCGAGGAAACCATGGTTAAAAGAAGAAATAATTCAATTGCTCGATTAAAGAAGGAAGTACAGAAACGTTCAGGGAAACTCAGGTATACAGAAACACAAGTCGCTGAAGAATGAAATAAATAGAAAGTCCAGAGAAGTTAAGACGAAATGGCTGTATGAGAAATGTGAAGGAATCGAAAAAGAAATTGTAGTCGGAGGGATTAACTCAGCATACAAGAGAGTCTGAACAATCTTCGGTGAAATGAAATGCAAGGAGGGTAACATTACGGGTGAAACGGGAATTTCACTCTTAAACGCAGAGGAGAAAGCGTATAGGTGGGAACAGTACATTGAAGACCTCTGTATGGGGGGAGACTTGCCTGAAATGTCAGAAGAAAAGACAGGAGTCGTTTTAGAAGTGATAGTCGATCCAGTATTAGAATTATAATTGAAAGGAGTTTTGGAGGACTTAAGATCAAATAAGGTAGAAGGGATATATAAGATACCATAAGAATTTCTAAATTCATTCTGTAAAGGGCAACAAAAGGACTTTTCACGTTGGAAAAATATCGTCCACACATTTCCGAAGATTGCAAGAGCTGACAAGTGATAAAATTGTCGTACAATCAGCTTAAAAGCTTTTGTATCCAAGATGCTGATGAGAATAATACACAGAAGAATGGGAAAGAAAACTGAGGATGTTCCGGATGACGATCAGAGACACATTTGTTATATTGCGGTTGGTAATGGAAGCAAGAATAAAGAAAAATCAAGACACGTTCATAGGATTTGTCGACCTGGACAAAGTGTTCGACGATGTTAAATGGTGCAATATGTTCGATATTCTGAAATAAATAGGTTTAGGCTATAGGGAGAGATGGGTAATTCACACTACGTATACCATCCAAGAGGGAATAATAAGAGTGGGTGACCAAGAATGAAGTAATCGGATTGAAAAGGGTGTAAGACAGATATGAAATGTTTCCCCCTACTGTTCTGTCGCTATATCGGAGAAGCAATTATGAAAATAAAAGAAAGGTTCAGGAGTGAAATTAAAATTTAAGGTGAAAGATATCACTGATGCGATTCGATGATGACATTGCTATCTTGAGTGAAAGCGAAGAATTACATGATAGCCTGAATGGAATGAACAATCTAATGAATACAGAATATCGACTGAGAGTAAATCGAAGAAAGACGAAAGTATTGAAAAGTAGCAGAAATGAGAACAGAGAGAGAAACGTAACATTAGGGTTGATGGTCAGGAAGTAGATGAAGTTAAGGAATTCTGCTACCTAGGCAGCAAAACAACCAATGGCGGTTGAAGTAAGGACGACATCAAAAGCAGACTAACACTGGCAGAAAGGGGCACTTCTGGCCAAGAGACGTCTACCAGTGTCGAACTTAGGCCTTCATTTTAGGAAGAAATTTCAAAGAATGTACGACTGGAGAACAGTATTGTATCGTAGTGAGGCATGGACTGTGGGAAAACCGGAACAAAAGAGAATCGAAGCATTTGAGGTGTGGTGCTATAGACGGATGTTGAAAATTATGTTGGCTGATAAGGTGAAGAATGAGGAAGTTCTGCACAGAATAGGTGGAAAACACTGAGAAGGAGAAGGAAGAGGACGATAGGACATCTGATAAGATATCAGGGAATGATTTCGATGATATTAGAGGAAGGTCTAGTGGCAAAATTTAAAGAGGTAGACAGAGATTGGAATACATACACCAAACAATTGAGGTCGTAGGTTGCAAGTGGCATTCTCAGATTAAGAGGTTAGCATACGAGGTGAATTCGTCACGGGCCGCATCAAACCATTCAGAAGACTGATGACCCAAAAAAAGGACTGGTTGTGTTAGAGCGCATCAAATCGGTGAGAAGACTGATGACTCAAAAAAAAAAAAAAAAGAAGAGGAAGAAGACGGACGAAGGAAGTGTAAGCAGCCCAGTAACCACTGTCATTTTACTTCTATCTCCTCCTCTGCAGATAGGCTTGCCGATTGCCGATTGTTCTCCATGTCCACACAGATCTAGCTCCATACACGGGAAGACGCGTATATAGCCAAATTGGGACAAATGTTTTTCGCATGAGTCAACCTACGGCTCTGGAATTTCAGCACCTTGTAAGTAGCTTGTTTACGTGTTTGTGTGTTGGTAGCGCTTTAGTCTGCATTAATATGACAGCGCTGTGCGCCTCTGTAAGAGAGTCTGTGGCTGATCGGACTCGCAGATTTGAAGTGAATAGCCAGCTGTGATGACAGCTATGAGTGGATAGCCAGCAGTGATAGTTGTTACGGGTGAATAGCCAGAAGTAATAGAGGTTGGAAGTTCATAGTTAGTAGTGATGGAGTTTAGAGGTTGAAGTGTTAGTGCGAACGGACGGCCTGGACGTCTCCGTCATGGAGACTTAATTTTGCTGACGATTATATAATCTTGGGAACTGGATGACACGGACGATTATATAATTTTTGAACTGATTGTCACATGATTAAGGTAAAACTGCTAAATACATTGTTTGCTCTGCAACACAATCTTTCCTTTGCTAACCACTTGCCTATTAGTAGTTAAAGCCTGTAGTAATTAGAATCTTTTATATAGCTTGCTGCATTGGTGCTTGCTGCATCGCTGTAGTTCGTGTAATGAAGGTTTTCTGTGAGGTGAGTAATGTATAGGTTACCGTTAGGGTATGTATTAATTCTGGGCCATTCTTTTGTGATAATTATTTGAGCAGTCAGATTGCGTTTGAGTTGTATTTGTCAGGAATAATTCCGTAGGTCAGACATGAAATGATAAAGACAAGCAAAGAGACAGTACGCTCAGTTTCACTCAGCAGTTTAAGCTGGTTCACTTGCGTTCAATTTCACATAGCAGTTTCAGAATTAAATAAAGAAGTTTCATCCCTAGAAGCGACGAAATATTACAATTCATTATTACGAAGTAAATTCCACCCTCGCCTTACAACAGATAGGACAGAACATGGTACAACATTTTGTTACGTCAATAGCTAACTGTTGTGGCAGTTTCAGCCTCATACTTTCACAAAATCAAACAAAACACTGAATTTACTCCTTCAATGAATAAGTGACTTACTGACAATTTTATGAGTATTAGCTGAACGTTAATGAAGATATTTTTATTTTCCGTGAAGCACTTGTTCTTGCGTAATAATTTTAATTATTATTGAGCTTATGATTTATGTTAAATTATATCCGTTTCATTATTTTATTACTTGAGCGAATGAAGGAATAAGAGTGGAATGTTGGGCTTTCTGACGTGTGAGACTTTCAGGTGTAACTCAGTGTATAAGAGCGTGGGAACATGAGTCTGCATTGTGATAATAAACCACATACATCGGGGAAATAATGAACTGTGAAAAGCCACTTTATGGGGCGGTGGAAGGAATAAACGTATATCCGTAATTCAGGCATTTAAAATGGAGATTACTTTCGTTTCGTTTATATTTTTGTGGCATGTTATATATTCTCTCAAAAATAATTTTGGATCGGGACTGGTTTAATGCGGAAGGCACGGGATGATACAGGTTCATACCGAAAGCTGATATGCTACATTGGGATTGAGCCAGTCAGAACATAGAGATTTGCCGGACACTAGGGCGAGAAGCGAGACTTGGTAGGTGTATCTCGGGAAGTGAGAGCTTAGTTCACAGATATCTTTACCTTTATGAAGGCGAACTGATAGTAATTTAACTTAGCGTCGGTTACGTTTTTCATTCTCCTGTAAATTTTCCTTGTCAGCAGCTTGTATGCTTGAGCTGTTAAGCTGATTGGGCTATAGTTCTCCCGCTTAGCGACCCTTGCTCTCTTTGGAATTGTATGGATGATTTCGAAAGTCTGATGGTACGTCGTCCGTCTCATAAATTCTACACACAAATCTGAATAGTCGTTTGCTTACCACTTCCATCTATAAGTTTAGAAATTTGGGTCGAATGTTATCTATCCCTTCCGCCTTATTTGACCTTCAGTCTTCCAGGGATCCTATAAATTCTAAGACTAGATCTCCTATGTCACCCACACCTTGTCATCAGACAAGCCCTCCCTCCCATAGGCTTCAGCTTACTCTTCCCACTTACCCGCTTACTCTTCTGCGCCTAAAAATGGAACTCCCACCGGACCTTAGTGTTACCACCCATTCTTTTAATTTCACCGAAGATTATTTTGACTTTTCTGTATGCTGATTAAGACTTCCCGATATTCATTTCTTTTCCGATTTCTTCACGTCTTCATATGAATACAATAATCCGGAAAAAACTTGACGACTTGCTTCCTCGCCAAATTGAGACTATTAATTATCGAGGCAGCAGGCGGTGTCACATGGCATCAGCGATATGTCTTCTGTGGGGAACTAATTTTTGGCCGGTGAGCTTACGTCTGCAACTGCTTATATTTCTCGTTGCCTAGACTTAAATCATATGGAGGTGAAGATAAATGGTATGTTACCCTTTCCTAAAACTAATAGTAAGCAGATAATACGACGGAATGATGTGCTATGCATTTTTCCGAAAGACCATGATCACTGATTTGCTTCTTCAGCTACGTAGCTGTCAACATTATTAATAGTGAATCCGCTTGTGTATGGAATACCAGTCTCATGGACATGCAATAATACTTACGAAAAGGAATGTCACATACAGACTATTTTCAAGAGCTGCATTTCGTGTGAGTATGTCGAGACAGGTCATCATGTTTCACATAAGCTGTGTAATTTCCAGTTCGGAAATACCAATATTTCTAAAATTTACGACACTTAAACATTTAGGTGAAATTTATTGTTTTGTGCATGATCAGGCTTCCTGAAAAGAAAAGAAAAAATAAAAGCTGATGTAAAGCCATGTTTCCATTGTTTCACAATGCTGCTAAAGAATCAACATTCGGGCTACTATTGCTGATTTTATATCTTTGTTTTCAATGGCACAGATCGTATCAGGTCCAGCATCTAAGCTTACAGCAGCGGGAAACCCTCAGCACCGCTAGTCATCCTCCGCCGTTCGCCTAGAAACCCCGAAGGGTAAAGCAGACATTGGATTTAGCAGTCAACTATGTGGTTTGCCCCCAAACTAAGGATTATACTGTCACTTGCGTGCACCCTTGGTCCAGGTGTAGCGTCCTTGATTAGTAATTAAAACGTCATCTGTCCCGAGTTAGAACCCGGACACCGCTTATATTTCAAATAAAAATCATCAGCAATGGTGGCCGAAGACTTCCGGCATAAAAGGTCACCCTCATTCTCCCAAAGGCCTTGTCAAAGGGGGCAGAGGAGCGGGTAAAAGTTCAGGGTACTGTCTCGAGCTTGGGGTGGGAAACTGTTCCTAAAGGCGGAAGAATCAGTAGGAACCAAAGGCTAGAAGATGCAGAAGGCAATAGAAACCGGTGTATTAACGATACTCATTGTGAATTAACAGGACATGTGACTCGGAGTTGTAAAGGTGTCACGATGATCTCGTCATTGACAAATGATTCCGGAATAGTCCCCCATATGAATCACTGGGAGGCGACTGTCAAGGGGAAGCTGATCAGGAAAAGACTGAAAAACAAAATAAATGTTAACATTCTATGAGTCGGGGAGTGGAATGTCAGAAGCTTTAATATGTTAGGGAAGGTAGAAACATGAAAAGGAAAATGCTAAGACTCAGTCTAAATATAATGGACATCAGTGAAGTGAAATGGAAGGAAGAAAAGGATTTCCGGTGACATGAGTACAGGGTAATATCGAAAAGTGTAGGAAATGGTATAATGAGAGTAGGAATCATTATGAAGAAGTGTAGCACAGTCGGCCGGTGTGGCCGAGCGGTTCTAGGCGCTTCAGTCTGGAACCGCGCGACCGCAACGGTCGCAGATTCGAATCCTGCCTCGGGCATGAATGTGTGTGTGTCCTTAGTTTAGTTAGTTTCAAGTAGTTCTAAGTTATAGAGGACTGATGACCTCTGATGTTAGGTCCCATAGTGCTCAGAGCCATTTCAACCATTTGAATGTAGCGTAGAGTGTGAGTTACTGTGAAGAGTCCAGCGATAGAGTTGTTCTCATCAGAATCGACAGCAGACCAACAACAACAGCCATAGTTCATATAAACATGCCAACTTCCCCAGCGAAGGATAAGCAGGTAGGGAAAGTATATGGGAATACTCAACGGGTAATTCAGTAAATAAATGGAGATGAAAATCTGATAGTCAGGGTGGACTGGAACGCGTTTGTATGGGAGAGAGCAACAGGAAGGTTTACTGGGGACTATGGGCTTCGTAATAGGAACGGTAGAGGAGAAAGACTAATTGACTTCTGCAATAAATATCAATTAGTAAAAGAAAACACTCTGTTCAAGATCAGAAGAGGAAGACGCTTACTTGGGAACAGCCGGGAGATACGGCAGGACTTCAGTCAGGATAGATTATTTTCGGCAGAAATTCTGAAATCAGATATTGGACTGTAAGACGTACCATGGAGCAGATATGGACTCAGATCACGATTTGGTAGTGATGAAGACTAGGCTGAAGTTAAGAGACAAGTCACGTGGAATCAGTGCATTAGGAAGTGGGTTACGGAAGTATTAAGGAATGAAGAGATAAGCTTGAAGGCCATAGATACTACGATAATGAATAGCTCAGTAGGCAGTTCAGTTGAAGAGGAATGGACATCTCCAGATAAGGCAATCACAGAAGAAGGAAAGAATATCGTAGGTACAAGGAAGGAAACTGCGACGAAACCATGGATAACAGTTGAAATACTTCAGCTGATCAGTGAAAGAAGGAAGTACAAAAATGTTCAGGGAAATTCAAGAATGTAGAACTAGAAGTCACTTTGCAGCGAAATAAATAGGAAGTGCAGACAAGCTAAGACACAAAGGCTGCATGAAAGATGTGAGAGATCGAAAAAGAAGTTGTTGTCGGAAGGACGAATTCAGCGTACAGGAAAGTCGTAATAACCTTAGGTGAATTAAAAACCAAGAGGTATAACATTACGAGTTCAATCGGAATTCCACTGTTAAATGCATAGGAGAGAGCGGATAGGTGGAAAGAGTACATTAAAGACATGTATGAGGTGGAATAGTTGTCTGAGGACGTATTAGCATAAGAAACAAGAGTCAACAGGCTAGAAATAACGGCTGTAGCATTAGAATCAGAATTTAACAGAGCTTCGGAAGACTTAAGATCAAATAAGGCACAAGGGTTAGACAATATTCCATCAGAGTTTCTAAAATCATTGGGAGAAATGGGAAGAAAATGACTATTCATGTTGGAGTGTAGGAATGTGAATCTGGCAGTATACCATCTGACTTCCGAGAAAAAAAAATATCTACACAATTCCGAAGATTGCAAGAGCCGACAAGTTCGAGAATTATCACAATCAGATTAAGGGTTCGTGCTCCCAAGTTTCCGAAAATAATAATGTAAAGAAGAGTTGAAAAGAGAATTGAGGATATGTTAAATGATGACTACTTTGAACTTTGGAAAGGTAAAGGCACCACAGAGGCAATTCTAACATTGCGGTTTTTAATGGAAGTATGACTCAAGAAAAATAAAGTGCCGTTTTTCGACCCGGAAAAATGTTCGAATAGGTAAAATGCTGTACGATGCTCGAAATTCAGAGAAAAATATGGATAAGCTGTAGAGAAAGGGGGATAATTCGTAATATGTACAAGAACCGAGAGGGAACAATAAGACTGGAAAACCAAGTACTAGGTTGTCGGATTGAAAATTGTATAACACAGGGATGTAGTCTTTCGTCCCTGTCGGTGAGCCTATATAACGAAGTTAAGGAATAATGCTACGTAGGCCGCAAACTAACACATGACTTACAGAACAAGGAGGAAATAACACACAGACTAGCACTGGGGAAAAGTGCATTCCAAGGCATTCCAAGCCCAGAGAACTCTGCTGGTATCGAACATACGTCTTATGTTGTAGAAGAAATTACCGAGAATGTACGTTTGGAGAACAGCATTGTATGACAATGAGACATAGACTTTGGGAAAACCCGAAGATAAGAGAATCAAAGCCTGTGAGATGTGGTGCTACAGAAGGATGTTGAAAATTAGATGGACTGATGAGGTTGGGAATGAGGAGGTTCTCTGCGGAATCGGGGAGAAAAGGAACACGTGGAAAACACTGTGAAGAAAAACGGACACGATGGTAGGACATCTGTCAAGGATTCAGGGCATTACTTCCATGGTGCTAGAGGGAGCTGAAGAGAGTAAAACTGTAGAGGGAGATAGAGACTGGAATACGTCCAGAAAATTAGCCAACAATTGGTGGCGTAGGGTGCAATTGTAACTATGAGATGAAAACGTTAGCGCTGGAGAGCATTTCGTGGCGGTCCGCATCAAACCAGTCAGAAGACCGATGTCTCAAAAGGGGAAAGGGTTCCTGCTAACGAAGGTGCTTCCGAGGTTCTGTTTCGATACGACTGTTGCGCCTTTCTGCTGCCTCTTAGCAACACCCGCACGACAAACAGTAGCTGCTGTATCAAAACGATGAAGATAATAACGTGAAAAATAGTTCACGTTGCAGACATAGGGTATGTAATAGGCTTAATGACAGACAAATCTGTAGCATTAGATAACTTACTGTATGAAACTCCGCTGCAGAGTGGAAATTTCATTCTGGAAACTTACTGTATGTTTCACTCCTTAACAGATGTGTGACACTGTCAGTCCAGAATTTTATGTAACTACCTACTGGATTTCTGCCAAGAACGATATGTGGCATTACCAAGTCCCACACAATCAGCTACCTAACGTATTACGAAAGGATGCCCGCAGAGCTCTGTTTGTGATCCAAAATTCGGGATCGTTTACTGACAAGGGACCCCTTCAGTGCAAGATCATAAGTTCACTCTTTAGTAAGGCTCTTTTAAAAGTGCTGTGTGAACAACTATGACAGGAAAAGTATAAGCAGAAAATGACTCAACATGTGCATCAAGAGGGTGATGAAAAATGAGTGTCTAGAAGGTGGAGAGATCAACCTTCTGTGGTACGTACGTATTAAATTTCACAAAATGGACATCGTTGACTTTCGAGAAAAGTCCAAATAAAACCATCAACTAGCACTATGAACACCGAATGAAAAATGGCGCTTTACCGTGACCAAAAAGGTTCGCACTATCAAGTTCGAACTCTAACTCCTTCACATTTGCAAACTATGCAGGATTGCAGCTAGGTATCCACTCTTAATGAATGCATACAGAACTATGTTGGAGTAATGGGGAGATAAGAACCGACGGAATATGACAGCAAGCAACCAAATGCGAAACAGCTTGTTTCGGTGGATATCGGGAAACTGGCTACCTTTTAAGTCGTAGCAGCAGCTAGGGCGATGACATGCTTTACAAGTACAGAAAAAGCAAACTTTCCGAAACTGATTTTGTGTTTCCAGTAGTTCCAGGTGGTATGAACTGCAATGTCAGACTCCATTCGGGAGGGATAGTTTGCTCTAAAGGTGTATGATTTCTGGACACAGTAGTGGCAGCAAGCATAAATAAGTTATTTTGTCCAGGTACTGGCCAAAAGCAGTTCTCGTACTATAGTTGCAGTTCTCTAAGGCTTATGTACCCACTCTTGCATGCTGTGATGTAAATATTCCTTAATGCCCTTGCGAGATCACTCAGATGATTAAGAATCGTAGGCGGCAGAGGTCCTCCGGCGTCTCGCAGCACAGTAAATAACTTCCCAGCAAATTTAGCATCCAGATTAGAAATCGGGACAGTTACATACGAATGCGTTAAGGCAATGATGTAAGTTTGTCTTGATACAACTCACATAATATCTCTAATTTCCAGGAATTCCTCCCTATATATTTCCTCTTCAAATCCCGATCGCTTGTAGTTGAAAAAAATTTCCTTACCAAACGATGGGATAAGTTTGCTTATCTCAATTACAAATTTTCAAGTAGATTCTACAGTTTTCTGAGCTTCCTAAAGTTGATGCTTTGTTTGAAATATCGTTATCTTAGACCTTCCAATTCTTTAGCACTGTTTCAAGTTATACAACCATCCATTGCTGCCCTTGAAATCACTGTAATCTATCTCGCGTGCAATTTGTTGTGCATAACGTAGTAGGTCATATCACGCACATTCTGGAAATTGTATCGAGCGTCCTTGAAACATATGAACAAAAGTTTCTGTAAAAATTGGGCCTCCACTGAATATCTGTACTTTTTCTTGTGCAGCAAATGGTCATGTTACTGCGGACTCAATCAATTCTGTGTTGCGGACGATCGTCCATGTACGTAATTATGTTTAGTACCACAATTTGGACAACTGTGGACAACTATTTTTTTAACTGGAGACAGGGTTTGTGGCTCCCTGTTTGACAAGCATGAGTGTCTACATGACCTGTCCTTTGTTTCAGTATCACTTTTACTTGTTAAACACGTATTGACACCATTGTACTCCTAATGAACATTGTCCGCATGCTGCTATTTCATCTGCCACTTATTTCTCACTCTGTGAAATTCCTTGAGTTCATTTCTGACGAAATGTCGCCTTCGCTAACTTTTGTTGCAGAAATAATGCAGTGTTTGTTTTATCATTGCTAACACGACTAGTATTGTTATACTGTTATGTATTACTCGTCGACAAAATAGTAACAGTACGCTACATAGCCTCATGCTGCGCACACAACTGTATTCCTTCAGTCCCGATCTCTATTGCCTTCAGCAGCCCATATTGTGAATGCATGGTAGACGATATATGGGACGTCTAGCTGGCCTTTTACGACCTCGCTCAAAAGAGTTCCTGATTAGAAACACTTCTCGATACATTACAAAACAAGCAGGAATTGTTAGGATTGGGTGCTTGGTAACTTTTAGTGCGTGCCAACAGTTGTGATTCGCTAGAAAGTAAATGTGACAAAACCCTTGGAATCTTGCCTTTTCTCGCCGATTCTCTTCATTCGTTACCTTATCAGTCACCTTAGTTTTTCACAGTTTTTTGCAGTACCATATCTCAAATACTTCGAAACTCTTCTATTCCAGTTCTCTCACAGACTATGTTTCACTGCCATACAACACCGTGTTCCAACGTTCATTCTCAGAAACATCTTCCTCAAATCAAGGCTTACGTTGGTATTAGTTAACTTGGGTGGCAAGTGTTAGTCTCCTTTTTATCTCCTCGTTGATTCGTCCGACATGGGTTATGTTCTTCACTAGGAAGAAGAATTCCTTAACTTCACGTGCCTCGTGACCGTTAATCCTAATGTTAAACTTCCCGCTGTTCTCATTTCTGCTACTTCTCATTACTTTCATCTTTCTTCTATCTACATTCAGTCCATAGACAGTTCATTACATTCAAAAGATGCTTTAATTATTATTCACTTTTACTGAGGGTATCAATGTCATCAGCGAATCTAATCATTGATATCCTTTCACCTTATATTTTAATTCAAATCTTTCTTTTATTTGCATCGTTGATTCATCGATGTACAGATTGACAATAAGGGTGAAAGAACTTGCAATCTTAAATCCTTTTCAATTCGAGAACGTTTTAGATATTCCATTTTGATTACTGTCTTTTAGTTCTTCTACATGTTGCATACTATCACTTTCTCCCTGTTGATTATGCCCATTTGCTTCAGAACTTCGAAAACCTTGTATCATTTGATCCTGTCGACAGTATTTCCAAGAAAACAAAGCTTACGAATGTGTCTTGATTTTTCTTTAGTCTTGTTTCCATTATCAGCCCCGACGTAAGAAAGGCCTCTCTAGTGCTTTCATGTTTCCTAAAGGCTAACTGATAGTCAACAATGGATCCTCAATGTCCTTTTCCATTCTTCTGCATTTCTTCCTGTCAGAAACTTGGGTTCCGTGAGCTGCTATGCTGATTCTACGATGATTGTCTCCCTTGTTAGCTCTTGCAGTATTGGGAATTGTGTTTTTGATATTCTTCCGAAAGTCGTATGGTATATCGCCAGACTCATACTTTCTGCACACCAACCTGATTAGTCGTTTTGTTGCCACATCTCCCAACGATTTTAGAAATTCTGATGGAATATTATTTATAACTTTCGCCTTAATTGATCTTAAAACTACCAAACCTCTTCTAAATCCTGATTTTAATACTGGAATCCCTATCTCCTCTATATGGACTCCTATTTCTTCTGTCACGTCAGACGAGTCTTTCCTCTCACAGAAGCCTTCACCGTACTCTTTCCATATATCCGCTCTGTCCTCTGCATTAATAGTGGAATTGCTATTTCACTCTAAATGTTACCACAACTGCATTTCTTTCCATCGAAGGCTATTTTGACATTTTATATATGCTGGAATAGTTCCCCGGCAATCATTTGTTTTTAGATTTCTTCACATTCTTCATGCAGTCATTTCGCGATAGTTTGCTTGCACTTCCTATTTAATTCATTCCTAAGGGACCTGCATTTCCGTATTATTGAATTTTCTGAACATTTTCATACTTCCTACTTTCATCGATCAGCTGAAAGATTTCTTCTGTTACCCACGGTATCCTCGCAGTTACATGATTGGCACCTATGCTTTTCTTTCCAACTTTAGTCTGTATTTTGCAGACGTGTCTGTTCCTCTCTAACTGAACGGGTTAGTGAGCTATTCCTTTCCGCAGGAGCTTAGAGAACTTCAAATGTACATCTTCATTTCTTAATACTTCCGTAACACACTTCTTTGCGTATTCCTTCTTCCTGACTAGACTCTTAAACTTCAGCCTACTCTTCGTCGCTGCTAAATTTTGTTCTGAGTCTATATCTACTCGTGTCATTCAAATCAGTGTCTCATTTAGGAATCTCTGCAGACCATAATCTAATCTAACTGGAAAATAGAGAAAGTGCATGAGGATATTGAAAGGGTAATGCAGTATGTAAAGGAGGACGAAAATCTAATAGTCATGGGCGACTGGAATGCAGTTGTAGGGGAAGGAGTAGAAGAAATGGTTACAGGACAATATGGGCTTGGGACAAGGAATGAAAGAGGAGAAAGACTAATTGAGTTCTGTAACAAGTTTCAGCTAGTAATAGCGAATACCCTGTTCAAGAATCACAAGAGGAGGAGGTATACTTCGAAAAGGCCTGGAGATACGGGAAGATTCCAATTAGATTACATCATGGTCAGACAGAGATTCCGAAATCAGATACTGGATTGTAAGGCGTACCCAGGAGCAGATATAGAGTCAGATCACAATATAGTAGTGATGAAGAGTAGGCTGAAGTTCAAGACATAAGTCAGGAAGAATCAATACGCAAAGAAGTGGGATACGGAAGTACTAAGGAATGACGAGATACGTTTGAAGTTCTCTAACGCTATAGATACAGCAATAAGGAATAGCCCCGTAGGCAGTACAGTTGAAGAGGAATGGACATCTCTAAAAAGGGCCATCACAGAAGTTCGCAAGGAAAAGGTAGCTGCGAAGAAACCATGGGTAACAGCAGAAATACTTCAGTTGAATGATGAAAGGAGGAAGTACAAACATGTTGCGGGAAAATCAGGCATACAGAAATACAAGTCGCTGAGGAATGAAATAAATAGGAAGTGCAGGGAAGCTAAGACGAAATGGCTGCAGGAAAAATGTGAAGACATCGAAAAAGATATGATTGTTGGAAGGACAGACTCAGCATACAGGAAAGTCAAAACAACCTTTGGTGACATTAAAAGCAACGGTGGTAACATTAAGAGTGCAACGGGAATTCCACTGTTAAATGCTAGACCCAACTTTGTGGCCGATTTGGTATGAAATGTAGATAGAAACTAGATACGTTCCGATAGCACTAAATTGTATGTGTGTACGTGTGTCTATCTCACACTACAATAAATACAAATAGTGATATGCTGTACACTGAACAAAATTTTTTGGATTATTGATATTAATGTTAGTAATAGCAACATAATTTTCAGTAGCAGTATCATTTACTGAAGAAAATAAAAACAAATTCTACGTGCTGGTAGTAGCATTAGCAATTGTAATAACCTTATTGTTCGTTACTGTAGCAGCAGTACATGGTGTAAGAGTAGTAATAGCATTAGACAAATTATAACTGTAAATGAATCAAATAGTTTGAGCTAATAAAACCGTTTCTGTCAAAGTAAACGAAGACTCGACTGAGGGTGGGCAAGGATGGCATGGAAAAACGACCGGTAGCCAACTAAATGTTTGGGTAGTAGTAGTACAAAAAATGAAGTTAAATAAATCTTTATAAATACAAAACTAATTCATTTTTAGACCTGGAAAAAATGGGGTTGGAAATCAATACTGTATCATGAAAATTCGAACACAGGTGATTCTGTAAGTAATGATCCGTCGTTGCAATCAAGGAAGTAAACTGTAAGAAATAAGTAAATAAATCGCTTAATAAATGATAAAAATATTAAACCTGTAGAATATTTTGGTGTTGGCTAGTAAATGCATCGTAATGGAATTGCTATCTGCATCACCACTGAGAGTCATAGGTCATCTGATGGCATCTTCTGAAGAATCCTATGCGTTACAAAAGCAGAGCTGCTTGAAGGGACTACTTCTTCGAGAGCGTTAGAGAGAATCAGCAAGACGAAATCCCAGGTGCCGATTCACTAAGTTAACCCACCGAACAGATCATGTTAAGCCACGAAGTCTTTTGGGTTGAAAGGCTTGACCAGTATAGCGTATGTCACGCATACCACTTTCCACAGAAATGCAGCTGAACTGCGGAATTTTCGTGGAGGTTTGATACCGTTATGGGATTTTGCAGATTCAACACAGTGACATTTTTGAAGTGGTTCATCTATATATCTTCCAGTCTGGAACCAAATGAAATAACGATTTGGTTACTACCCTTTGAATCTAGTGCAAGGCTCCCTGCCGCCGTTGGATAAGCAGCAGCCAGCAGCTAATCGTACACTCCTAGCTTACTTATTTGTTACATAGTTTAATTCTTAATTTCTTTGCCTGTTTTTGGATGCTTGCATTGTTTAATTCATAAATTTCGGGCGTATTATTGTATTTGAATTGTAGCATCGTGCTTTAGTTCCTGAATAGTGTAAATTCGTGTAGTGTGGCCTGAGCTCCCAGTTGGTGCACATCGACAGCGCAGAAAGATACGTATGTAGCTTCTTTTCCGTGTTTACTTCGTAGATTCTTACTCACATTGCGTGTGAGTTTCGTATAGGAGGTGTAATTTCGAGTTTTAGTTACTGTAATCGTAAATTCAGGCAGATTGTAGCGCAGTCGATAGGCATTTGTACAGGTTAGTTCATACATTCTTTGCGTGTTTCCATTGCGCTATCTAGGCACTGACTCGTGTTTCAGTAACTGTTGTTCAACATCGATTAGAATGGACAGGGACTGTGATTGCTGTGTTCAGATGAGGGCTGAGTTGGCATCCCTTCGCTCACAGCTGCAAGCGGCGCTGACTTCGGCCGCGCAGCTTGAGGCTGTTGCCAATGGGCACCACTGTGGGGAGCCGGACTTGAGTACCACGGGGATGTCAACCTCGCCTCGTCCCGTCTGTCCCCTGGTCGCTCTGCCGCTGTGGTTGCCCCGATTGCTGCCCGCAGTGGGGCTGAGCCCTCTCCTGTGGTTGATTGGGAGGTCGTTCCAAGGCGTGGCAGGCAGCGAAAGACGTCTCTGGACGCTGATCAGAAAGCCTCCTCGGTGCGTCTGACAAACAGGTTTCAGGTACTGTCTTTGGCTGAGCCAGATGCAGCTGCCTGCCCTTTTTCAGAGGATGATTCTCAGCCTTCAAGGTCCGGGCAATCGCAGAGGGTGGGCTTATTGGTAGTTGGGAGCTCCAATGTTAGCGCTTGAAGCTCAGGGTCTTTCCCAGCACATGGCTGTGTGCGCCGCCATATTGGCGGGTGACCATGAACGAGCTTCGCTCGGCAGCCGCAGCGCCGCGGCGGATCGCGCTCTAGTTTTAACAGAACGCGATCCGCTGGAAAATTAAGCTTCCGGTGCGCCATGTTGGATTATCAGCGCGCTACTTCCTCCCGCGCCCAGTTCTTATCAGTACTAACATCCGCTAGGCAGGCAGCTGCACGCTCATTTGACTCGAGGCAGCCGCACTGAGCACACAGCCATGCCGTACAGGAGGAGAAGATATACAAGAAGATCAAGATTGCCTGTGTACAAGACTGTGGATACATTTAGTCTTACTCCTAATAATGTAGCACAAGAAGAGCTACTAAATGGACCTATTACTTTTGTAGGAGCTAAGATTCATTTTTCTTGTACAACTACAGAGGTTATAACTGGTAATAGTTGGTTAACTATTGCTATTGTAAGGGGCAGTGATAAGCCTCAAATAGGTTTGCAGTCCTATTATGACAGAGACATGATTTGTTATCGGACCTGCTCTATTGGAGTTCAGGGAGACAGGAATTATGGCACAGCTGTTGTATTTACTGACAAGCCATTTTGTTTATATACAAAGAACAGGAGACGTGTTAATGCTAATGAAAGAGTTAATATTTGGGATATGGCGGCTAAGGAGGGGAAGAAATCCAGTGTGTACTCCGTGTGCATTCCGGGTGGAGTCATTCCTGATGTGGAAAGGGTCCTTCCGGATGCCATGAAGAGCACAGGGTGCAGCCAGCTGCAGGTGGTGGCACATGTCGGCACTAATGACGTGTGTCTGAGGAAATTCTCTCAGGAAGCCAGCGACAGCATCGTTGACAGAAACGACTGCGGACCTTTGGTGCAGAGCCGGGTGGAGGGTCTGAATCAGAGGCTCAGACGGTTTTGCGACCGTGTTGGCTGCTGATTCCTTGACTTGCGCCATAGTGTGGTGGGGTTTCGGGTTCCGCTGAATAGGTCTGGAGTTCACTACACTCAGCTGGCAGCTACACGAGTGGCGGAGGCTGTGTGGCGTGGACCGGGCGGGTTTTTAGAATAGAAGGCCTCGGGAAAGTACGGGTTGGGCTGCAATCTCAATGTATGCATGGCAAATAAGGACGTGCTTGGATCAAGAAAGAGTCGCAATTTTAGTTGTAAATTGTTGTTGTTGTGCTGGGAAAGTCCCTGAGCTTCAAGCGCTAATAGAAAGCACAGAAGCTGAAATCGTTATAGGTACAGAAAGCTGGCTAAATCCTGAAATGATTTCTGCAGAAATTTTTACGAAGTCTCAGACGGTGTTCAGGAAAGATAGATTAGGCAGAATTCGTGGGGGAGTGTTTGTGTCTGTCAGTAGTGGTTTATCTTATAGTAAAGTACATGTAGATACTACGTGCGAATTGGTATGGGTGGAGGTTATACTTAACAGCCGAACTAAGTTAATAATTGGCTCCTTCTACCGAACCCCAGACTCCGATGATATAGTTGCTGAACACTTCAGAGAAAATTTGAGTCTCGTAACAAAAATGGTTCAAATGGCTCTGAGCACTATGGGACTCAACTGCTGAGGTCATTAGTCCCCTAGAATTTAGAACTAGTTAAGCCTAACTAACCTAAGGACATCACAAACATCCATGCCCGAGGCAGGATTCGAACCTGCGACCGTAGCGGTCTCGCGGTTCCAGACTGCAGCGCCTTTAACCGCACGGCCGCTTCAGCCGGCAGTCTCGTAACAAATAAATACCCCACTCATACGGTTATAGTTGGTGGGGACTTCAACCTTCCCACGATATGTTGGCAAAAGTACTTCTTCAAAACCGATGGTAGGCAGAAAACATCTTCCGAGAATGTCCTACATACTTTCTCCGAAAATTATTTCGAGCAGTTAGACACAAACCCACGCGAATTGGAAAATGGTTGGGAAAACACACTTGACCTCTTAGCCACAAACAATCCAGAGTTAATAGAGAGCATCATGACAGATACAGGGATTAGTGATCACAAGGTCGTTATAGCTAGGTTCAATAACGTTTTCTCCAAATCCACCAGAAACAAACGCAAAATAATTTTATTTATAAAAGCAGATAAAGTGTCACTAGAAGCCTTTCTAAGAGACAATCTCCATTCCTTCCGAACTCGCTATGCAAATGTAGACGAGATGTGGCTCAAATTCAAAGATATAGTAGCAACAGCAATTGAGAGATTCATACCTCATAAACTGGTAAGAGATGGAACTGATCCCCCATGGTACACAAAACAAGTCCGAACGCTGTTGCAGAGGCAACGGAAAAAGCATGCGAAGTTCAGAAGAACGCGAAATCCCGGATTGGCTAAAATTTACAGACGCGCGAAATTTGGCACGGACTTCAATGCGAGATGCCTTTAATAGGTTCCATAACGAAACATTATCACGAAATTTGGTAGAAAATCCGAAGAAATTACGGTCGTATGTAAAGTACACAAGCGGCAAGACGCAGTCAATACCTTCGCTGCGCAGTGGCGCTGGTACTGTTACCGACGACTGTGCCGCTAAAGCGGAGTTATTGAACGCAGTTTTCCGAAATTCCTTCACCATGGAAGACGAATGGAGTATTTCAGAATTTGAAACACGAACAGCTGCTAGCATCAGTTTCTTAGAAGTAGATACCTTAGGGGTAGCGAAGCAACTCAAATCGCTTGATACGGGCAAGTCTTCACGTCCAGATTGTATACCGATTAGGTTTCTTTCAGATTACGCTGATACAATAGCTCCCTACTTAGCCATCATATACAACCGCTCGCTCACCGATAGATCTGTACCTACAGATTGGAAAATTGCGCCGGTCGCACCAGTGATTAAGAAGGGTAGTAGGAGTAATCCATCGAACTACAGACCTATATCATTGACGACGGTTTGCAGTAGGGTTTTGGAGCGTATACTGTATTCAAACATTATGAATCACCTCGAAGGGAACGATCTATCGATACGCAATCAGCATGTTTTCAGGAAACATCGTTCTTGTGCAACGCAGCTAGCTCTTTATACGCACGAAGTAATGGCCGCTTTCGACAGGGATCTCAAGTTGATTCCGTATTTCTAGATTTCCGGAAAGCTTTTGACACCGTTCCTCACAAGCGACTTTTAATCAGGCTGCGGGCCTATGGGGTATCGTCTGAGTTGTGCGACTGGATTCGTGATTTCCTGTCAAGAAGGTCGCAGTTCGTAGTAATAGACGGCGAATCATCGAGTAAAACTGAAGTCATATCAGGTGCTCCCCAGGGAAGCGTCCTGGGACCTCTGCTGTTCCTGATCTATATAAATGACCTGGGTGACAATCTGAGCAGTTCTCTTAGGTTGTTCGCAGATGATGCTGTAATTTATCGTCTAGTAAGGTCATCCGAAGACCAATATCAGTTGCAAAGCGATTTAGAAAAGATTGCTCAATGGTGTGGCAGGTGGCACTTGACGCTAAATGACGAAAAGTGTGACGTGATTCACATGAGTTCCAAAAGAAATCCGTTGGAATTCGATTACTCGATAAATAGTACAATTCTCAAGGCTGTCAATTCAACTAAGTACCTGGGTGTTAAAGTTACGAACAACTTCAGTTGTAAAGACCACATGGATAATATTGTGGGGAAGACGAGCCAAAGGTTGCGTTTCATTGGCAGGACACTTAGTACATGCAACAATCCACTAAAGAGACCGCTTACACTACACTCGTTCGTCCTCTGTTAGAATATTGCTGCGCGGTGTGGGATCCTTACCAGGTGGGATTGACGGAGGACATTGAAAGGGTGCAAAAAAGGGGAGCTCGTTTTGTATTATCACGTAATAGGGGAGAGAGTGTGGCAAATATGATACACGAGTTGGGATGGAAGTCATTAAAGACAAGACATTTTTCGTCGCGGCGAGCTCTATTTACGAAATTTCAGTCACCAACTTTCTCTTCCGAATGCGAAAATATTTTGTTGAGCCTAACCTGCATAGGTAGGAATGATCATCAAAATAAAATAAGAGAAATCAGAGCTCGAACAGAAAGGTTTAGGTGTATGCTTTTTTCTCGCGCGCTTTTCGGGAGTGGAATGGTAGAGTGATAGTATGATTGTGGTTCGATGAAACCTGTGCCAGGCACTTAAATGTGAATTGCAGAGTAATCATGTAGATGTAGATGTAGATGTAGATGACCAACAGGATTAGCCACTGCTAATGAAGGGATGCAGTTGAATGACAGCATGGCGACTACAATTCTCCTTTTTAACATCTGTCGTACCTCTTTGGTATGTGTCTTCCGTTTGTTCCATAGGATTTAGTAGACATTCTGCCAGTAGGTTTCGTGTGGGATTATTTCTCTTGTGATGTTAATAAATCATATGAAACCTGCCTTGTAACTAAAGATGTGTATGCCCTTCAGTAACAGTTCTTTTAGTTTGGCCTACTATTGTGATTTACTATTTGGAAATTCTGCTACTTTGTCGTTTGTTTGACCAGAATGAAGATATCGGCTGCTAATGTATGAAACATTCGTTTTCCGAAACTTGTCCCTTATGCCTTGACAGGTTTACCATATTTGGCTTCGTCGTCACCACATCTACATCAATATCTTCACCGTCGATACTCAGATAACATCTGCCTGAGGGCAGACTCGACTACAGAAATTCAATTCCAAAGAAGCATTCGAGTATTACTCCATTTGCAACCAAGAATGAGCAAACTATGGCTCCATTCCTATACTTACCTCACCCTGCATCAGCACCTTGAAATGCCACAAGTTGGTACTCACTGCTCCAACATTTTTGCAGTTTGGTGTTAGGTAATTAGACACTCTGGCACACTCATTAATCTCATTAAAGAGACTCACTGACGTCACATTTACAAATGTACTTGTGTCAGTCACAACTGTAGTGGGAATTTGTCCCACAGTAGCGTTAACAGTGGCCTCAAATGTATTTTTAAATTGATTATGGCTTTTATGATGGTCAGCACCCAACTGATGTCTGATGTCTGTGTCTTCATTATATCTTAATATGTTCACTGAATTGTGTTTTCTGTCCCATTCCATGCCACGACCGTCACTGGAGGGCGTAATGCGTTCTATACTAGTTTATTGGATGACATAACTGGGCCAGATTCTTGTGTCACTTCAGTAATATTGACTGTTAGATTCTGCGCTCGCCAGTTCATGTGAACAACAAGACATTGTATAGGATCAATTTGCAGATAAGAACCGTTTATATTTAAATGACCGTGGTTTCTTATGCGTCGCTCACACCGACACAGGGAAAACAGAGACAGAAGTTTACTAGAATTTGTTGATCAAAGAAAGAAACTTCTGCTTCGAAGATAATAACAAAATCACGTCTCTCAGGTATGAAGACTTCGCAGTATTGTGAGTCCAGGGTTTGACAAAGTAACACAATTAAGATCTTCATTGGCAAATACACTTGTGTGGAGAATATCCTACGTCCGAATACGCTGTGCTGAATAACACCAGCAAATGAGCATAAAATCTATCCCGGAGACGGTCTAATTGCGCAAATGTAACAACAGTGAAGGTAGAATACGGCACGTCGTTCCCTAAAACGGACTTGGAGAGCGTCCTAAGACGATGTAGTGTGTAGTATCCTCTCGGCGGCGGAATACTCGCGGCACTATTTTCTGGTCACGTATGTGGCGGACGCGAATAGGTCCCTTTCAAGTGATAACCTCTACTGGTGCTGGTACCGCCACCTGGTGTCCGTCCGTTACTGCGTCAGAGCGAGTGCGCGACGCTAAGGTGAACAGGGGCCCTTTAGGCTGTTCGCGTGTCCGAGGTGTCCGAAGGGTTGCCGAACACTTTGGCGAGGATAGCCGGTATAGCGGTTCCCCGTATTTGTATTCCTCTGCTTACTATTGTTTTGAATCCATTGACCTAGTCCATTACTACATTATTTACGTTGGTACCTATTATCTGTTGTTCTTCATTTCTCAGAATAGGGCAGTTACCCATTATCATGCAGACTACTATGCTGGGGAGGCGCCAATGGCTGCATCACAACGTATACACAACGATCATTTGATCTGCCGTGATTGTAAAAATGTCTGCGTGCTGCGTGGTGGACTGACCCATACAACTGTTATTATTGTCATTATTCACCACTGAATTCTCATGTATTAAATCAAAAGAATCCAGTATGTGTATGAAGCGTTCTAAGTTGGTCTCTGGAATGTGGAATAACTTTTGTCTTAACAGGCAAATTATCTTTAAGTAATCGTAATATATTCTGTGCGAAATACTCATAGGTTTATCCCAATTTCTCGTTTTATTTAAATACTTCTCGAAACAGTTTCGGCAACAGCCTTGTCCTCTATGGAATGGTTCCGGATTTAACACATCCTCGCAGAGGCTTTCCTGCATACCAGTTTGATCAATATTTTGACAAGAAAGGTTTTTCATATCGCTCAGATGTGGGTAGCTTTCAGCAGTTTCAGTTATCCGAAGAGTGGCCACCCATTCGATGAACTAATTGGTGAAATTTACTTTCTGTTGTTCTGGCCAAGATCTACATCCTTAAATGATTTTATAAATGAAATGCTATTAAAACTTTTGTAATCAGTAGTAAATGGATAGAAAAAGAAGAGGTTTTTTCGTATGGTGTTGAAATGTTCTGTGTTTGGCATGTCCCATACGATTTCGTTGACAGTAGATAACTTGTTCTGCGTATTACCAATCTGAGAAGCGGCAATGGCACTCCATTCAGGCATATCTGCACTTAAAGTACTTTTGATTTGACTTCACTCTAATTTAACTGATTTCTCTGAAGTACCTCTCTCAGGATATACTTCAGTAACAGACTACTGTATAACAAGTCGTAATTCAGAATGTAATTTTTCGTTGTTCTGGGTATCCTTATCGAAAATCCACTCTGAAACGTCCTGTGCAAAAGTTTCCCTCTGCGCATCAAACTGTTCCTTTAACGTAACCGCTTGTCTGACAGTAAAATTATGTAATTATTCACTTAGCTTCTGAACAAATTCTTTTACATCAATCTTTTCATCTGTTAATTTTAGTATTACTGATAGCTATATCAGTAAAAGCTAGGACGTGCGATTATGCCTCACTATATTCTTCACATTCCATTTTCACAGATTTTTGTATCTTTATCTTAACAAACAGTTGTCTAAAATTATCTGAGTAAATTATGAACTTTAGTTTATTAAAAACACTCAGTAATAATAATGAATGTGAACTTTGCACTGAAAAGATATTTTTCTATTGAAGTGATGTGATAGCGCTATGCCGTGTTGCACACTCTCTACACAAAGTCAGCCATTTGTGCAACTTAACTTCGTCAACACTGCAGTTAATTACCAACATACTAGAATACCCAAATTTTAAATAAAAAATGGACCATGAATATCAGTTCGTACGGCAACACTTATACGTGGAGACAAGGGAAGTAAGTAATATCCTTACCTCAAGCGTTGTATCGTATACAAAGAATTTTGAAAAAAAAATTGTTTCAGTCCTTTTTTCTGTTTGCCTCTTAAATTGCTTTTTATTCTTTTGTCTAATGTTGTTTCCATTTAAATTGGCAAGAAGGTCTTACTTTTGTAACTCTTTTCCTGCGCTATAAAATGATTGACATTTTACTATCCATCTCACGCAAGAATTTGCTACAGGGCAAGCAGTCGTCACGAAAGGATCAATATTTGTGATAAGAAACTGTCATTTCGTCAATCATTAATGCAAGGAGTTAGTTTTGCGGAATAATAAACTGTCATAGTCTGACTTCGTTTATAACACAGGCTGCAGATTCGACTAACAAATACTGAAAAGTTAGACGATAGCGCGCTTATTTGCCAGTATATAAGTTTTGGAAGAAGAGTACATGACGTATGTTTGGAGTGGAGAGCGAGTGCTATTTGTCTATTTGCTGGGCCACTCTACGGACTCCGAAATGTGTGAAGAACATAGAAGCTACAGGCAATAGTTCAATCGACAAGCGGCCACTATTTGTGTTCTCACGTTAGGTCCTCAGTCAAGCTAGGAACCTCTAAACTGATCGTTCCTCGCAGCCGTTATCTTTCCATTCTCGTTCCACGTTAAGGCAGCTGAATGAATTGACATGAAAAAAGAGCAACGCAACGAGCCAACAAGTCTATTGTCCTAGTTAAGCTTATTGGCGTTTAATAGCTAGGGGCTACACTTCTCCAGCTTCCAATACACCAACGGCAGTCTGACGCTATCGGCCGCCACTGTAATGGCACTCACAGTGCGCAAAGCATTGGGCTTGCTAGTTTTCGGTGAGCTGCTGCAGTAGAACGTATGTGTACCGTTCAGTTTCACATGCTTTACGGTATACCGTGACAGACGTCAAAAAGGGACAGTGAGATGACACTATGGGGATATATACACACACGAATTTCAGCACGTTTACGTGATTTCTTTGTAGCATATGCAGACTAAACAGAGCCGTTATTTCACGGAGGGTATTTTTTTTTTTTTTTTTTTTTTTTGCCATCAGTCTACTGACTGGTTTGATGCGGCCCGCCACGAATTCCTTTCCTGTGCTAACCTCTTCATCTCAGAGTAGCACTTGCAACCTACGTCCTCAATTATTTGCTTGACGTATTCCAATCTCTGTCTTCCTCTACAGTTTTTGCCCTCTATAGCTCCCTCTAGTACCATGTAAGTCATTCCCTCATGTCTTAGAAGATGTCCTATCATCCTGTCCCTTCTCCTTATCAGTGTTTTCCACATATTCCATTCCTCTCCGATTCTGCGTAGAACGTCCTCATTCCTTACCTTATCAGTCCACCTAATTTTCAACATTCGTCTATAGCACCACATCTCAAATGCTTCGATTCTCTTCTGTTCCGGTTTTCCCACAGTCCATGTTTCACTACCATACAATGCTGTACTCCAGACGTACATCCTCAGAAATTTCTTCCTCAAATTAAGGCCGGTAATTGATATTAGTAGATTTCTCTTGGCCAGAAATGCTTTTTTTGCTCCGTCCGTCATTGGTTATTTTACTGCCTAGGTAGCAGAATTCCTTAACTTCAATGACTTCGTGACCATCAATCCTGATGTTAAGTTTTTCGCTGTTCTCATTTCTACTACTTCTCATTACCTTCGTCTTTCTCCGATTTACTCTCAAACCATACTGTGTACTCATTAGACTGTTCATTCCGTTCAGCAGACCATTTAATTCTTCCTCACTTTCACTCAGGATAGCAATGTCATCAACGAATCGTATCATTGATATCCTTTCACCTTGTATTTTAATTCCACTCCTGAACCTTTCTACACTCCTGGAAATTGAAATAAGAACACCGTGAATTCATTGTCCCAGGAAGGGGAAACTTTATTGACACATTCCTGGAGTCAGATACATCACATGATCACACTGACAGAACCACAGGCACATAGACACAGGCAACAGAGCATGTACAATGTCGGCACTAGTACAGTGTATATTCACCTTTCGCAGCAATGCAGGCTGCTATTCTCCCATGGAGACGATCGTAGAGATGCTGGATGTAGTCCTGTGGAACGGCTTGCCATGCCATTTCCACCTGGCGCCTCAGTTGGACCAGCGTTCGTGCTGGACGTGCAGACCGCGTGAGACGACGCTTCATCCAGTCCCAAACATGCTCAATGGGGGACAGATCCGGAGATCTTGCTGGCCAGGGTAGTTGACTTACACCTTCTAGAGCACGTTGGGTGGCACTGGATACATGCGGACGTGCATTGTCCTGTTGGAACAGCAAGTTCCCTTGCCGGTCTAGGAATGGTAGAACGATGGGTTCGATGACGGTTTAGATGTACCGTGCACTATTCAGTGTCCCCTCGACGATCACCAGTGGTGTACGGCCAGTGTAGGAGATCGCTCCCCACACCATGATGCCGGGTGTTGGCCCTGTGTGCCTCGGTCGTATGCAGTCCTGATTGTGGCGCTCACCTGCACGGCGCCAAACACGCATACGACCATCATTGGCACCAAGGCAGAAGCGACTCTCATCGCTGAAGACGACACGTCTCCATTCGTCCCTCCATTCACGCCTGTCGCGACACCACTGGAGGCGCGCTGCACGATGTTGGGGCGTGAGCGGAAGACGGCCTAACGGTGTGCGGGACCGTAGCCCAGCTTCATGGAGACGGTTGCGAATGGTCCTCGCCGATACCCCAGGAGCAACAGTGTCCCTAATTTGCTGGGAAGTGGCGGTGCGGTCCCCTACGGCACTGCGTAGGATCCTACGGTCTTGGCGTGCATCCGTGCGTCGCTGCGGTCCGGTCCCAGGTCGACGGGCACGTGCACCTTCCGCCGACCACTGGCGACAACATCGATGTACTGTGGAGACCTCACGCCCCACGTGTTGAGCAATTCGGCGGTACGTCCACCCGGCCTCCCGCATGCCCACTATACGCCCTCGCTCGAAGTCCGTCAACTGCACATACGGTTCACATCCACGCTGTCGCGGCATGCTACCAGTGTTAAAGACTGCGATGGAGCTCCGTATGCCACGGCAAACTGGCTGACACTGACGGCGGCGGTGCACAAATGCTGCGCAGCTAGTGCCATTCGACGGCCAACACCGCGGTTCCTGGTGTGTCCGCTGTGCCGAGCGTGTGATCATTGCTTGTACAGCCCTCTCGCAGTGTCCGGAGCAAGTATGGTGGGTCTGACACACCGGTATCAATGTGTTCTTTTTTCCATTTTCAGGAGTGTATCATTGCTTCCTCGATGTACAGATTGAAGAGTAGGGGCGAAAGGCTACAGCCTTGTCTTACACCCTTCTTTATACGAGCACTTCGTTCCAGATCGTCTACTCGTATTATACACTCTTGATTGTTGTACAAATTGTATATGACCCGTCTCTCCCTATAGCTTACCCCTACTTTTTTCAGAATCTCGAACAGCTTACACCATTTTATATTGTCGAACGCTTTTTCCAGGTCGACAAATTCTATGAAAGTGTTCTGATTTTTCTAGAGCCTTGCTTCCATTATTAGCCGTAACTCCAGAATTGCCTCTCTCGTCCCTTTACTTTTCCTAAAGCCAAACTGATCGTCACCTAGCGCATTCTCAATTTTCTTTTCCATTCTTCTGTATATTATTCTTGTAAGCAGCTTCGATGCATGAGCTGTTAAGCTGATTGTGCGATAATTCTCGCACTTGTCAGCTCTTGCCGTCTTCGGAATTGTGTGGATGATGCTTTTCCGAAAGTCAGATGGTATACCGCCAGACTCATATATTCAACACACCAACGCGAATAGTCGTTTTGTTGCCACTTCCCCAAATGATTTTAGAAATTCTGATGGAATGCTATCTATCCCTTCTGCCTTATTTGACCGTAAGTCCTCCATAGTTCTCTTAAATTCCGATTCTAATACTTTATCCCCTATCTCTTCTAAAACGACTCCTCTTTCTTCTTCTATCACATCAGACAAATGTTCACCCTCATAGAGGCTTTCAATGTATTCTTTCCACCTATCTGCTCTGTCCTCTCCAGTTAACAGTGGAATTCCCGTTGCACTCTTAATGTTACCACCGCTGCTTTCAATGTCACCAAAGGTTTTTTTGACTTTCCGGTATGCTGAGTCTGTCTTTCCGACAATTATATCTTTTTCGATGTCTTCACATTTTTCCTGCAGCCATTTTGTCTTAGCTTCCCTGTACTTCCTATTTATTTCATTCCTCAGCGACTTGTATTTCTGTATTCCTGATTTTCCCGGAACATGTGTGTACTTGCTCCTTTTATCAATCAACTGAAGTATTCCTTCTGTTACCCATGGTTTCTTTGCAGCTACTTTCTTTGTACCTATGTATTCCTTCCCAACTTCTGTGATGGCCCTTTTTAGAGATGTCCATTCCTCTTCAACTGTACTGCCTTCTGCGCTATTCCTTATTGCTGTATCTATAGCGTTAGAGAACTTCAAACGTATCTCGTCATTACTTAGTACTTCCGCATCCCACTTCTTTGCGTATTGATTCTTCCTGACTAATGTCTTGAACTTCAGCCTACTCTTCATCACTACTATATTGTGATCTGAGTGTATATCTGCTCCTGGGTACGCCTTACAATACAATATCTGATTTTGGAAACTCTGTCTGACCATGATGTAATCTAATTGAAATCTTCCCGTATCTCCCGGCCTTTTCCAAGTATACCTCCCCCTCTTGAGATCCTTAACAGGGTATTCGCTATAACCAGCTGAAACTTGTTACAGAACTCAATTAGTCTTTCTCTTCTTTCATTCCTTGTCACAAGCCCATATTCTCCTGTAACCTTTTCTTCTACTCCTTCCCCTACAACTGCATTCCAGTCGCCCATGACTATTAGATTTTCGTCCCCCTTTACATACTGCATTACCCTTTCAATATCCTCATACACTTTCTCTATCTGTTCATCTTCAGCTTGCGACGTCGGCATGTGTACCTGAACTATCGTTGTATGTGTTGGTCTGCTGTCGATTCTGATTAGGACAACCCGGTCACTGAACTGTTCACAGTAACACACCCTCTGCCCTACCTTCCTATTCATAACGAATCCTGCACCTGTTATACCATTTTCTGCTGCTGTTGATATTACCCGATACTCATCTGACCAGAAATCCTTGTCTTCCTTCCACTTCACTTCACTGACCCCTACTATATCTAGATTGAGTCTTTGCATTTCCCTTTTCAGATTTTCTAGTTTCCCTACCACGTTCAAGCTTCTGACATTCAAAAATGGTTCAACTGGCTCTGAGTACTATGGGACTTAACAGCTGTGGTCATCAGTCCCCTAGAACTTAGAACTACTTAAACCTAACAAGGACATCACACATATCCATGCCCGAGGCAGGATTCGAGCCTGCGACCGTAGCAGTCGCGCGGTTTCGGACTGCGCGCCTAGAACCGCGAGACCACCCCGGCCGGCCTTCTGACATTCCACGCCCCGACTCGTAGAACGTTATCCTTTCGTTGATTATTCAATCTTTTTCTAATGGTAACCTCCCCCTTGGCAGTCCCCTCCCGGAGACCCGAATGGGGGACTATTCCGGAATCTTTTGCCAATGGAGAGATCATCATGACACTTCTTCAATTACAGGCCACTTGGCCTGTGGATACAGGTTACGTGTCTTTAATGCAGTGGTTTCCATTGCCTTCTGCATCCTCATGTCGTTGATCATTGCTGATTCTTCCGCCTTTAGGGGCAATTTCCCACCCCTAGGACAAGAGAGTGCCCTGAACCTCTATCCGCTCCTCCGCCCTCCTTGACAAGGCGGCTGGCAGAATGAGGCTGACTTCTTACGCCGGAAGTCTTCGGCCGCCAATGATGATTATTTATCAAAATTTAGGCAGTGTCGGGAATCGAACCCGGGACCGAAAACGTTTTGATTATGAATCAAAGACGCCGCCCCTAGTCCACGGGTATGTGTTACATATGTCCTAGGAACAGATAGTGGGCTCTGATTCGATCATACTAGAAGGAAGCTCTTTCCTACTCTATGCCTACGTAACAAAGGGGCAGTTGGGAAGGGACGGCGGAGGTGAGCAGTTACATGCTTAGATCCCGCTTATCAGGGTAGATTATGCCTTATCACTTAAACTGTGAGTTTGTTAAATGTAATTTTATTTTGGCGAGATGTGATAGTGTAAGACCGTTTTGATCTGCGTACAGTGTAGACGGATGATAAGTGATTTTGTTAACAACTTTTGTAAAGCCCCACAAAGGTGATAACTAGAAATGAAAATGGTATCCCTCCAAAATTGCTCGCAATTATTTGACCACTGTTTCCAATGAGATTTCACCTCATTCTACACCGTTACAGCCATTTATCCAGATCCTGAGTCCGGCGAATTTGCGAGCAGTGCTTCTGCTGAGCAGAGTGGACATCATCATCTGAAAGTTGCAGGTCAGTGTACTTCACGTACCTTGTCTCTACCAGCAACCGCGTTCTTTCACCACTGGGTTCGTTGACCGGTCATGCTAATGATAAAAAAAAAATGTTCAAATATGTGTGAAATCTTATGGGACTTAACTGCTGAGGTCATCAGTCCCTAAGCTTACACACTACTTAACCTAAATTACCCTAAGGACAAACACACACAGCCCCATGCCCAAGGGAGGACTCGAACCTCCGCCGGGACCAGCCACACAGTCCATCACTGTAAAGCTTTAGACCGCTCGGCTAATCCTGCCCAGCTATGCTAATGCAATGAGGGTGCTGAAAACAGTGGACTGACATTCGATGATTCCTTCCGTGAGAAAACAGTGGACTGAGGTTCGATAATTCCTTACGTGAGGATGAGGTTGTAAATAATGAGGCTGTCGTTTGTCCAATCGCATTCGTCGAACAGCATCATTGGTACAACATGGCAGGAACTTACAAACGAGGAAGTTACGATGAAGCCTACTGTGAAGTCTGTAATCCCCGTCAGTGACAGAGGAGTACATGAAACGAGATGTTGCGTTTTGGGAAAGGGAAAAGAAAGAAAATCTGTCTTTCGGATTAGTAAAGAGGGACATTAAACAATTAAAAAGCGGAGTAGAAGACGCTGCAATTTTTTCATTACCAATACCACCAGGTGCAACAAGACATTGTCAAGCGCTGGATGTACGAGTATTTACCTTTCGTGTATTCTACTCGTTACGACTTCTGTGAGTCGATGAGAACTTCGGCCCGAGGACACCATCCTTTAAATGCCGTCTCGTTGTTTACAGGCAGTTATGTGCACCGGTATTTCGGCTGGCTTTCCAGTACGCTTCCTATCGAAGCGGCTACACCAGTGACCTGCAAGACCACTTTGAATATCGAGTGAAATATTGTTTTGACGCTGGAAACATGCTTTGTTCATTGTGATAAAGTACACAATCTCTAACCAATAGCTCATACAATTTTATGAAGCGATGCACAAATGCAGTGTAAATCAATGTCTGTAATTAAAGAATTAGCTTAGCGCTTTTTCATTGTTAATATCTCTGATGTGCGTTTATTCATTGGATTGACACTATTAAGATGAAGTACATTTTTAGGAGATGCTCTAGTCTTCATTGTAAATGCGGACCCCATACAAAAACATATGCATTGTTAAAGCAAACAAGAAGAAAGGAGCTTCAACCGCAAGATGATTATGTTCACTCATTTTGATACACAGAATAACAATAAGAGAATGTTGTCAAAACAGCATTCAATTTATATGTGCGAGAGAATGACATATTACATACTTTTATTACTTATCTCTTCTTGGCAGAAATTAATATGTGTCCTCGAACGAGATTCAGAACACGTGGGACAGGCGTGACTCCCTCCCGCCTTCTCTACCCTCGCAATGAACATCTCGCGTCTAAGAGGGCTAAGCTAGTTACTCCACTGCACAGTATTTCGCGCTCAGTCATCAGGGGGATGAAGAGCGACGGAGCGAGTGACAAACAACCGCTTCGCTTGCAGTTTAAAAGCTATACATTCAGAATGTTGTATCTGCTTAGTCTCTAAATTATTGTCCAAATTTTCGCTCAAGATCGATTCCCGGGGCTGATATCAAGCACATGATTTTTATCCTAGGCATATGAGTTCACGTTGTTTGCGACTGACTTTTTACGTGCGTGCGTGCGATGCACCAATTGCGACGGATTATACGTTTCCGCTGCAATGCAATTTCTTTTATAATTTTTGTTCACCTACCTCTTTACAGCGGTAGATCTTCGCACGTAAACTCCTGACTGCACCTACTTACGAGATCACAGAAAAGCAGTGTTGAGGAAACTGAATCCACATAGGTACAAGCCGGAGGCCACTATAACTAAAATTTGCTGAAAATTGTCTATGTACTCAAAAGAAATGAATCGGAATGGGGATGTCACTCGTACTTTAAACATGAAGTTAAAATTTAAACCTTCAATAGATCTTTATTGCCATTTAGCAAGATCATCAGCCCACATTTACGATAATTACTAAAGTTTCTGCTCACAGTTATCACCATACCTAAAACAGCCAGAACTTTTACCTTCCCAAATTCTGAAACCAATTACTTGTAACACAGCCAATGATCGGCCAATTACTTCTGCACATGAGATTCAGTGGTTGTCTATAGTTAAAGTTTATGCTCGTCATAAAATACTCAGTAAGAATATACTCAGTACCGCCACGCTATTTTCGTCGCAACGATTTATCACAACACTCTAAAGTTTTCATAAACAGCTTCTAGTCACTACCAGATACCATTAACACTGGACCATAACGCGGAAGTCATCCCAAGACTTCATCTTACGCATAATGCGAAAAGTCACATCCCGCATAACAGCCTCCAATCAAAGCTAGCTCGCGACTATCCTCTCACCCTCCCACACTCCAAACTATATCTCCTCACTAGGCGGCCAACCGTCTCGCTTCTCATTGGCTGTCAGCACTTACGACCAAAGAGAACTCACTTCTAGGGCGCGGTTCGCGCCAAAATCTAGCAAGCACCAACCACTTCTCTAGGCTCATTGACGTCATCAAATAAGTAACACAAAACTCTCTAACTAAATAAACAAAAGAAAATGAACTATAAGCTTTACTCTACATCTGGAAATTTATTACGTAGTCGCGAATGCTCTGGCTGTCATACACATAAGCATACACGCTTATTCACTAGTAGGGGAACCACTAGTGGATTCGTTCCCACGTTACAGAGTTGGAACACTTGCCATTTCCTGTTGAGAATTACATGAATGATTTTTAATAGTGCGGAACGTCCCACATACTCTCACGCACGCATTCTCATTCCCACGCACTCTAACACACAATACACATATTTACTTAGAATTCTTGAAATTATTATTATAGAAAAGTCACAGAGGTTTTCTGAAACTAAAGCTTTCCAGATTTATATGCGAACACTGAAGGTGTTATCAGATCATCGTACATAGTCACTGGAGGTGAACTATTGCATCATTGTATTTATTTAAATTATTGACTGTAGGAAAATTACGTTTTTTATGGAATTCTACTAACTTCCAAAATACAACTATTTTTGATCTCAGACTTTGAGATATTGTTTGTTTTCGCAACAGAAGGTTGTACATCTAATATGACATTCCTCAGGTTATTCCTTTACTAGTTATTAATATTTTTAGTTTCGTATAATGTAAGTGGCCTGCCAGCGCTATTCCACTGCTTTCACATGCGCAGCTGCAACAAATGGTCGGGACGTTAGTCTACAGGACACAACTCATCCGTTACTGACCTTATAGTACTCTACTGGCTTACATTGCAGCCCACATACATTCCGAAGAAAAGCTTTTAATAGACAAATGGGCGCACTAGTTGCGACGCCACATGTTGATGGTTCTTTGAAACATGTTATTTTTCTCCATAGGCCATAACTTTAGTTTTCGTTGTGGAAGTGTTTAGATAACATATTTTTTTCCATTATATGTAATGATTATTCATCTCATCTACATCTACATGTACAAAAGCATTCCTCAAAGCACCTGACGGTGTGTGGTGAAGGGCACTTCTGTTATCACTAGTTGTTCCCGAGTTCCCTACTCCGTTCGTGAATGGCTTTTGAGAAGAACGTATGACGGTACGCCACTGTAATAGCTCTAGCTTCTCGAAGATTTTCGTTGTGGTCATTTTCCGAGACGTATGTGGGAGGAAGTCATACCTTGTCCAACACTTCCCGGAAAGTGCTCTCTCGAAATTTCAGTATTACCCTCTCTGTGACGCACAACGCCTCTTTTGCGGCGTGTGCCGCTGTATTTTGTTGAGCGTCTCTGAATGATGAATAACACTCAGGAATCAGGCACACAGGCGCCTTGTAAGCCACGTTTTAGTGAATTAATTATTTTGCCTTCAGATTCCTCCTATGAATCTCAGTCAGGCATCAGATTTTCCAATTATTTGGATTACGTGCTCATTTCAATTAAAGACGCTCTGGGCAGATACTCCTATACATTTTACGGTGGTTACTACTTACTATAATTTTTCATAAACAGTGTAATTGTACAGTCGTGGGTATCTTTTCTTATGGGCGCAGGTATGTTATATTTATTTTCGTTAAGGGTTAACTTATCACGCTCCAGGGAGCGTGATAAGTTAACCCTTATTATCGATTTTGTTCCATTAAGAGTGAGTTGTAGAGCTCTGTCTCCAAGGAAACCTTGAATCCAGTCACAAATCTGGTCCGATATTCGGCAGTGCAGGATAGTGTCCAACGTCTTCCAGGAGACAAAGTACACGGCATCAACCTGAGCGCTGAGGTCTACATCGCTGTGGACCTCATGGAGGAACAGAGCGAGCGGAGTTTCAAAAGATCTCTGTTTGCAGAATCGATGTCGAATTCCATAGATGCTCCAAAAAACGTTATACTGTATGAGCATAAAAAATGTGCCATGATTCTTTAAGAAATTGTCGTCAACGATACAAGTCTAAAACTGTGTCCATCTGTCCTGTGGCCCTTCTTGAAAGCGGGAAAGACCTGCGCTTCTCTCCAGGCCCTAGGTAGGCTTCGTTGCACCAGAGATCTACGATAAACTGCTGCTAGAGGCGAGCTTTCGCATAATCTCTGTAGAATCTTACAGGTATCTCATCTGGTCCTGATGTATTTCCTTCACACAGACTTTATAGCTTTTTTATGTTGCTGTGATTTATGTCAATAATGTCAATATCCGCCAATTCTAGCTTCGTACTACGGCTGAAATGACGGAAGATGTTACGTTCTTCCGTGGTGAAACAGTTTCGGCAAACTGAATTTAGTGTCACAGCCTTCTCTCTGTCATTAACCATTTCGATGCCACTTTGTTCACTGGTTTCGAACTGCTTACAGGTTCTAGTTAAGACCAACTCTTATGAATTTTAGTCATATCGGTTGACAAAATTTTATTTTCAAAGTCACTGAACCCTTCTCTCTCTGCTCTGCCTTCACTAACATTCGCTGCGTTCAGCTTTCGTTTATCAGCTAGGTTTTGACGTGTCTAGAATCTGCGATAAAGCTCTCTTTGTTGACGAAACAGTTTCCTAACACGGATGTTAAACTACTGTGAGTCTTTCCTAACCCTTGAGATGTTGATAGGAACTTATTTGCCCAAGGAATAATGAACAACGCTTTTTTTCCATTTGTACTCCACATATTGTTCCCAGCAATGTGTACCTATTCAGATTCTCTGCAACTTGTATCCGGTCACTTTTGGTAAGCAAAAATAATTTCGTGCCGTGCTTAATGTATTTTGTAATACTGGTAGTCATAGATCCGTTCACAGCTGTACGATAACTGATACCCTCCTGTACCCCAACTGATGGGAGATATTCAGGTCTGTTTGTTGCCAGAAGGTCTAAGACGTTTCCCTCAAGAGTTGCTTGTCTAGGCAACTGCTCGAAGTAACCGAATATCGCTCTCTGTTAGAATGCCATTTAATTTCCACTACGGGATTTTTGACTGCCAGAGCAGCGTTGTTGAACTATAATACCCCCTCCACTCTTGCCTCGGCTCTGCAACGTACTGCGTAATCCATGATCTGCTGTTTTCGTCATGGAAAATTTAATTTTTCGATTACCGCTATTAAATTATTTACACTCTCTTTAAATAATTAACGAAATTATCAACGTTTAACAACTCATACTATTTAAATCTCCACAATCCTCTGTCATTATGAGGCATGGACATTCACACTTCCCCTACGTTCATTCGCTAGACCTAACGAAATACCTTTCAAGGTCTTGTTATGGAGACCAAAGAACTAGTGTGTTGCAGAGAACGCTGCTTCGCTACTTTTTACGTTATAGCGGGAAACAAACTCCATTGTGAAAAAAAAACATCGAACCACGCTTAGGTAATCACCAGATATTGAGATACTCTTGCAAACTCAGTCGAAGAACCAACGAAACAACTGATATGTTAGGAGCACCAATAATAGTGTAGGTGTGAAAGAGAATATATGAAAAAATATAAGGCTGTCAGAGTCACGAATATGTATAAAAGAGGTGAATGTTGCTGAAAGATTGTGAAAAAGAGATGAATAGTAACATACACAGTGGCAGCTTTCCTGTATATCTGGAAAATGGAAAGATGAACTTTCCCTCGTTAAATAAAATGTTTCCATATACGGGAACTGAGCTACCTCCAAACGATCCAGGCAGTGTCTTCGTCATTCTAGCAGCTACTTAATATCTTTCAAAACTTCCAGTCTCGATGTTGCTAACACCAAGATTCCACTATAGTGGTCGCCTACACGGAGAAAGGAACACTGTAGGCGTTTGGTGCACAAACCACTCTGAGACAGTGATAGCTATTTTGTTGGAAACTGAAGTTACCAGAGAATGTTTAAACTATATGGGCAGTTCATTTCGGAGGGATAATTGTGCGTCATTGTGCAGTGAACGCAGCACATGTCGTTGGTTGTTGGCTGTTTTCTCTTGCTCACTGTTATTCAAATGGTTCAAATGTCTTTAAGCACTATGGGACTTAACATCTGAGGTCATCAATCCCCTAGACTTAGAACTACATAAACCTAACTAAGGTAATGGCATTACACACATCCATGTCCGAGGCAGGATTCGAACCTGCGACCGTAGCAGCAGCGTAGTTCCGGACTGAAGAGCCTAGAACCGCTCGGCTACAACGGCCAGCGTCTCTGTTGTTTGAGCCTACGAAGAAGGTTCACAGTATATCGTCAGAGCACAGACTAAGTGCTGTGATACCTTTATTGTTTTCTGGACGTAACCTGTTTCGTGCTATTAGACGTTTCTTGTCTTCGATTATGACATAAAGCTTTAATCTCAACCAGGAGACTGCTATCTGCTCACAGCTGAGGTATTACGGATCTAACCGACAGCTTTTTGTTATCTTTCAATGATGTGCCCATTCTAACAAAGGAATACTTCACTCTCAGGAAAAGTAGTAACGCTATGTTATGTGTGAGCCGTGGTAAAAATTGCTGTTTCGAAGAGCGCGCCGCAGCTCTTAGTGTGAAGCAGTCGCCCTCCGTTTCTGGCGGTGGCGCCACTGTGGCAATCGCAGCTTTGGTGTCTCCCTCTGGTGGGAAAGGGGAAAGGTAGCATGTTCACGTGCATCTAAGGGGCGCTATGAGCTCACTAGGGGGCGAGTCTAGTCAGTTGGTCAAGGGGAGTGAGTCTGGGTCAGTCACTCGTCACCAGTTGCTGGTCTATCTCTCGTCCACATTTGTGCGGTAGTTAGTGTCTGTCTGTCGTCTGGAGTGCCAGTATGTCTGTCGTGCGGATCAACCTTTAAGGCCGGCAAAATGAGAGTCTGCTCGAGTTTGCTCAGGCAATGGTCATTGTCGGTTGAATCGATCGGTTGGTCGGTCGCGCACTGAGACACAAGATGACTTTTCCGTCTTGAGCGTCGGCACATGTGAGGTCACCACGTGAGTCCAGTGGGCCTCGGCGTATAGCGCGGTGTAGTGACTTCGCGGTCGACACGAGAGCAACAACAGCCAACCCACGAAATCAGTCTGGCCAGTGCGAGCTGCGACGCCGTGGTGCAACTGGTTCTCCGAGCGCTTCTGGGCCCCTTCAGTTACCATCTTGTGGAGCTTGGCTCGGTCCTTTCCTGGTGCAGGGATGTCGTTTTGCCAGTGGGCGTGTGTCCTCTGCATGGTTGGGTCCGAGCCAGTATTTCCGCCGTCGTGTGTCTGGAAGTGAGTGGGAGACGCACCAGCAGTGCAGTCGCGACGGAGCAGCAGTCGCGGACGGAGCAGCGGGCAGTCGGTCGGTTGGTGCGAACCAGGAGAGACGGGAGATCGGCGCGCCTTCTTGCGTCCGTTGAAGCGGCTGGCATCGGACGGTTCGTGAGAACGATTTGGGGGTGGTGCGCCACGTTTTCTCGAGAACTCGCAGTTTATTGGAAGTTAAGCGATTGGTGATATACTGGTGATTTACTCTTCTTAAATTCAACTTGTTTTCTTGGTCAGTCTCTCGTCCCAGCTTGCTAATTTTTTCTCGTCCGCATTTGTTAGGCAGTTATTGTCGGTCTGTCGTTCGGAGCTGCCTCTGTCATGTTTGTCGGATTTGGTGTGTTAACGAATTTATTGCTTGAAATGTAACGGCCGAATTTCTGAAATATGTTTTTATCTTGCATATCATCTTGAGAGGCGGTATATGTGTACTGTAGAGCATGTTTGGCCAACCTTGTATAATTTTATGAAAGATTGCATTTCATGGGCTTTTATTTAAATGGTCATTTTAGTATATAAAGTTGCCATCCTTCCACCGTAAGACTTTTCTTAGAAGTTAAAATCAAGTTGCACCTTCGGTGCAAGTTAATCTTTTAATGTTGGTGTTTTGTACCATTTCCATAGTTTGTATGCTTGTGTGAGTCGTTAAAATTTTTAGTTTAAAGTGATCTGGTTTGTTGCAGATATGCACCAGTGTAGTCTTTCAGAGGTTGCTGTGAGCGGTCGTGACTACGGCCGTGTCAAAAGGGAGAGGCAAAGTTCTCAGCCCGAAAGCTCATATACTCCAAAATTTATGTCTTTCTGCCTCTGAATAAATTGTAACTTTATATTTAGAGGGTATTTTCTGCTTTTAATTTTTAAATCTGTTTCTAAGAAAAAAGACTTTTAGGAATAAAATTTCTATTTCTTGAAGGAAATTTGATTTGTTTTCATCAGCCACTCCCTGGCAACTACTTCCGCGCTCACATAGTGTGATTAAATGTGTTAATGTTCTTGATGAATCGCTAGTAAGTAAAGTAAATTCTTAGAACAGATGTTGAAAGTAAATTCACGGTTCAATACGGGCAAACCTTGACACCCATACTTCCGGAATTCAACATTTACGGGTGAGTTAACGTATGATTCCTACGGATGAAGCCTTGAACATCCGAAAATTACATATTTCTCCAAGAAAGCGTACAAGATCATCTGGACGCTCAGCCAGCGGTTCCTCTTCTCACATTTGTGCCCTTCCAGTAATGTATAATTTTCAGACACTAGTGCTCTTGAACTCCATTACCTATCTGGATACTTTTCAGTTAGTAAGTAAGCGCTTTGTGATGCCGGTAGAGGAAGCACTCTTTATTTATTATGTTTCAGATGTATTCATGTCGTTCCTTTTAAAGATAATTCCTAATTGGTAGTAATAACAATACAGCATTTAGTAAATAACTTCATTGATGAATACAAAGAGAATAAAACTGTGTGTTTGCGAAAATATTTGTAATTGTAGCTGGCAAAAATCACCTTCTGTTGAGCTTTACTGGTTTTTATATGTATAAAACCAATTTTTCCATTCCAGTACATTGTTGCTATCACAGAACTGTAAATACATCAAGAAGTGAGCAAAATTCTCTTTTTCAAGCTTTTGTCACCGGGCTAAGGCATACAATGTATTACCATCCACCGGGATGAAATAAATGTCGTGGTCTAACATACGCCAATAAATCGTGAAATCTTTCTTTGCTTCGCTTGGTCTGTTATTTCGCTCTCTCTGTCTGTCTGTCTGTCTCTGTCTACCTCCTTATTTCTATTCTGTTCCTTTTTTATTTGTTGTTTTCGTTGCTTGGAGCCCGACACATGTGGAACACTGCTACGATGTTACGAATCGACAGATTCCGGCACAGTGGCAAACACGAACCATGCAGACATTGGCCGTTCGAAGAAAGGCCTAACAATAACACTGGTGTCACAGTACTTCCTGCTATGAAATATACTGCGACCAATTCATTTTTCGTATACGCTGTGCTAGCAGCCGTTGCAACTGTGCGTATAAAGTGAACATTTGAGTCCGAGGTGTCCTGATAACATACCATGCCAGTTGCTATTAAAAAATATTGTGTTTTCTTCGTTTTGTCCCAAATTATAGGTACGCTCATTATGCATTTTCAAAATAAAGCGGTAGTACTGTGGTTGTCGGATGTTCGCTCTAAGCTTCCTATGTCATTTCAGCTGACTTTAGTGCGACTGCTCAGGAAAACAATGTAATGGAGAACAGAAGAAAACAGATTTTTCTATCTAGTTTCAGAAAATTTTTTTTTACTTTACATGACACACACAAATACCATTTCAACTAGATCCTACTAATATTGGTAACGTTAGAAAATTGACGTGCAGCTAACATATAATAGAGATTACATTAACTAATTTTCTTAGCTCGTCTTATTTCTGCAACCTTTAGCAGTAACATTGGTCCACGATATGTGTTGTTACAAAGTTGACAAATTTACCCGAATATTTGGTTCTACATACCACACGATATCTGACCAATTTTTTCCGTGAACGTTTAATGTTTTAAAGCCCACTGATACAGTACCTTCCCATTCGTGTCAAAGAACATGGCTTCACGTCCTTTTAGACCAGCCTCTTGAAGTCATCTACGAGTTGAGAGAGCAGATATTGTTTTAGGCAACTAGCAGCGAGGTCTAAAGAGATTTTCTTCCTGCTTTTAACGACTTTCTTACTACCATTCGGGACTCCCTTACTATCGTTCGGCCGTCACGATCTGTTGTGATCCACTTGCGCTCGCTCCTGTACCTGTTAACACGCGACCCGCTCATGGCGAATCGCTCAATGGCGTGTTGTACAGATCGGCGCGAAAATTTCAGGTTCAGAAATCTCCACCTGTGATTTCCCTTGTTCATGCAAAATCTGTATCAGCGCTCGTTTTTCTAAACTGAGTTCGTTTCTTTTAGGCATAATGCAACGCTGTCATCAATGTCACAGACATAAACAGGAAAAGAGGACTAAATTTAGTGGTATGGGTCCACAACGAGCGAATGTAGCTTACTCATTGGTGCACAGAAAAACATTTGAATAACAAATTTTGCTCACCAGATGTTTTATTGGTAGCTTTAAAGAGGATCATTGTTTTCGGCCTTTTTCACTGCCGATGAACTATTTTTTAAACCAAATGTTTTATTTACTGTTATGTATATAGCACACATGAAAAATTTCTAGGGTGCTCAATACTTTTGGCCAGGGGTGAATTTTAATGATAAAATATTAATTAATTAATTAATTAATAATAGTAACAATTTGACATTTTAGTGGCAGGTGGACACCTGGTTAGTATACATCGTAATTAATATGAGATGCTCCTTCGCTCCTCTTTTGGCATAATAACCTCGTGGATCCGAAAAGAAAGATATTACGAACTTTACAATTTACTTTGAGATTAATGAAACAGTTGGTGGAAGTCTTACACAAAGATTGAACGTATTTTAAAAATCTTTGCGAAATGTTTCCTTGGCTCACAAGCTACACGGAAGGAAAGAGTGCTTATTAGAACTAAAATGCAATAAGTTATTTTCTATACCAGCTTTGAATAAAATATGACCGAATCAGAGACATGTTTGGGTATCATTTAAGGAAATTTTTACCATGGTCTTTGAAACATAAACGATTAATTAGAATTGTTCAAGGAAGACTGCTATTTGTTGGACAGCGAGATTTATTTTTGGAAGAATCACTTCTACATCTACATCTACATCTACATTTATACTCCGCAAGCCACCCAACGGTGTGTGGCGGAGGGCACTTTACGTGCCACGGTCATTACCTCGATTTTTCTGCTCCAGTCGCGTATGGTTCGCGGGAAGAACGACTGTCTGAAAGCCTCCGTACGCGCTCGAGTCTCTCTAATTTTACATTCGTGATCTCCTCGGGAGGTATAAGTAGGGGGAAGCAATATATTCGATACCTTATCAGGAAACGCACCCTCTCGAAACCTGGCGAGCAAGCTACACCTAGATGTAGAGCGCCTCTCTTGCAGAGTCTGCCACTTGGGTTTGCTAAACATCTCCTTAACGCTATCACGGTTACCAAATAGACCTGTGACGAAACGTGCCGCTCTTCTTTGGATCTTCTCTATCTCCTCCGTCAACCCAATCTGGTACGGATCCCACTCTGATGAGCAATACTCAAGTATAGGTCGAACGAGTGTTTTGTAAGCCACCTCCTTTGTTGATGGACTACATTTTCTAAGGACTCTCCCAATAAATCTCAATCTGGCACCCGCCTTACCAACAAATAATTTTTTTTGATCATTCCACTTCAAATCGTTCCGCACGCATACTCCCAGATATTTTACAGAAGTAACTGCTACCAGTGTTTGTTCCGCTATCATATAATCATACAATAAAGGATCCTTCTTTCTATGTATTCGCAATACATTACATTTGTCTAGGTTAAAGGTCAGTTGCCGCTCCCTGCACCAAGTGCCTATCCGCTGCAGATTTTCCTGCATTTCGCTACAATTTTCTAATGCTGTAACGTCTCTGTATACTACAGCATCATCCGCGAAAAGCCGCATGGAACTTCAGACATTATCGACTAGGTCATTTATATATATTGTGAAAAGCAATGGGTCTCCCCATTGATAACAACATGCTGTGTTCTGTTTGCTAAAAACTCTTCAATCCAGCCACACAGCTGGTCTGATATTCCGTAGGCTCTTACTTTGTTTATCAGGCGACAGTGCGGAACTGTATCGAACGCCTTCCGGAAGTCAAGGAAAATAGCATCTACCTGGGAGCCTGTATCTAATATTTTCTGGGTCTCATGAACAAATAAAGCGAGTTGGGTCTCACACGATCGCTGTTTCCGGAATCCATGTTGATTCCAACAGAGTAGATTCTGGGTTTCCAAAAACGACATGATACGCGAGCAAAAAACATGTTCTAAAATTCTACAACAGATCGACGTCAGAGATATAGGTCTATAGTTTTGCGCATTTGCTCGACGACCCTTCTTGAAGACTGGGACTACCTGTGCTCTTTTCCAATCATCTGGAACCTTCTGTTCCTCTAGAGACTTGCGGTTCACGGCTGTTAGAAGGGGGGCAAGTTCTTTCGCGTATTCTGTGTAGAATCGAATTGGTATTCGCTTTTCTTTATGAAAATACTGGAACAGGAGGAGCGCTCTGATCGAGAAATCTAAGAGCTGGAAACGGAGAATCAATGGCACTGGAATATCGATAAGATGCGAAACTGCCATTGAATACTTTTTCGAAACGTACCACTGAAATTTCATCAGAGATTAAATTGTATTTGGTACATTAAGAGGAAGAGAGGAAGGAAATACAAGGCAATGACAAAGTAATAACAGTGGTTAAGGATATATTTTCATTTTTGTACTTTAATGAAATCTTTGTAAGGCTTTAAAAATTAAATTACTCTCATTTCCATAACTTGTGCATGGCTAATCCTCTAGATTATATCAAATTCATATTGTGGAAAAACTCTACGTGATAGAAAATAAAGTACACAGTGCCCAGAAAAACAATGTGTTCATCATACAAAAAGTGTATTAAAGATTATGTTTCTTTGAAGTTTTAAAACATGTAATGGATGATAACGGCAACAACGCATACTGCACTGCACTGGTATGGTGAACAACGTCGCTAGTGATTATCGGTGGGCCGAGAAAGTAGACCAGGCAACAGAGACGGCTTCAGCGTTTATCAGTCCAGCTACGTTATCAGCGACAGGACAGAAGCCATTACTGACAGCGAAATTCTGTCGCTGTGAAGCCGCTTACGTGGAGAGTTTCCGAAATAGTGAGGACCCATGCATTTTCCTACATTGTTTCAACACTGGAGCACCTACCACGAAAAACCAATTATCCAGGGCCTTTTACATCTCATTTGTGGGGGAAATGTTTCAAACGTGGCACGAGTACATTCCTATATAGCAAAAGTTTTCTGAACTCACACGCCCTTGAAGGAAAAGTATGCATTGCGCTGAAAGTAAGAATTCTGTTTCTTTTCAAAAAATGCTTCGAAAATAAAACAATACTATATATACACATCGCCACTGACAAGCGATCCAGTAAGGTAACAGAACACTAAAAATGTCGCTTACACCACAGTTTGTTTATAATAACGTCTTGCTTCTAATTTCCTCTCCAGTATCAATACCTTCTGTGGTGTCACCGCCAGGCACCACACTTGCTAAGTGGTAGCCTTTAAATCGACCGCGGTCCATTAGTATACGCCGGACCCGCGTGTCGCCACTGTCAGTGATTGCAGACCGAGCGCCGCCACACGGCAGGTCTAGAGAGACTTCCAACCACTCGCCCCAGTTGTACAGCCGACTTGCTAGCGATGGTTCACTGACAAATTACGCTCTCATTTGCCGAGACGATAGTTAGCATAGCCTTCAGCTACGTCATTTGCTACGACCTAGCAAGGCGACATTATCATTTGCTATTAATCTTGTGAAGCATGTACCGTCAGACTGATGTTCTCCAATTATGGATTAAAGTTAAGTATTCCATCAGCTATGTACTTTTTTTTTTGCTAGTATAATTACTTGACCTGTTCCAGACCTCACGCCAGCCTTCGTGAGCTAAACGCGTGCCTTTTGGCTACCTCCTAGTGGCTTGGCTGTCTTGCCAAGTCACAACACCTTCATGATCAACGTCATTATTCCAATTTTTTCCGTTTCCTGTAATTTTTGCCCTCTACGGCACCCATATGTACCATGGAAGTTATTCATTGGTTTCTGCTAAAATAACTATCATCCTCTTCGTTCTTCGAGATTAAGTTTCGATATAGAGAATTTTCGCAAACTGCCATTACAAACTCCTAGGAGTTATAAGGGGAGTGAGTACATAATATTTTGAATAGAAACCAATGTCAGGAAAAGTAATGTTTTCTATCTATGGCGGTTTCATTTCAAATGTTTAACTTACCCACTTCCGCTTGAGGAACTGAATTCGGCGTGATGCAGTACCATCTTTAGGTAACAGTTCGGAAAGAAACATAACGAAACATTCATTGGTCACTGAAGAATATTTGTTTCTACTAACACTTAATCATTATGTTCTACTTTTTTAGATTTGGAATAACTTAAACACGTGATGTCCAAGTGTTAATACAAACAAATGAGCTGAAGTGATTAATGGATGTTTCCCTTTCGAATTGTAACACAATAATTGCACTGCATCACACCTAATCCAATTCCTGAAGCAGAATTAAATGAGTTTAACATCGGTATTGAAACCGTTGTAGAACGAAAACCGTGCATTTCCGGGCATGAGTTCCTGTTCAGGATATTATGTGCCCATTCCCTAGTTTTAAAAGTCTGTAACGGAATTTCCGAATGCCCTGCACGGCTGTTTCCTCGACAGATCTCTCGAGACGCTGTTCGTTTTTCATCTTACATTTAGGCTTCTATGCTTTCAGGTGTAGAGAACTTTCTCAGGCCGAAGTAACGTACTGTTTTATGTTGTTACGTGATATTGGTTTTAGGATTGTGACACAATTTTTCACCGCACTTACAATGTAACTAATAACATGTGCAGTCTAATGGCTACATGTGATCATGTTGATCAATAATCGCCATCAAAGAACACTGTACAGCGTTATGTAACCTACGAACCTGTTCGTCTTAGCTTAATAAACATACTTTAGCTTTAGAGGTTACTGACTTCTTTGCTTAATAAGGAAGTTTTTCATAGTCCTTAATCCTAGGCTTTTGTTCTACTTTTACCTCTCCTCTGGTATCCTACGTATACACACCCACACACACATACACACACACATTCACACACACACACAAACACATACACAACGCACAAATCCCTCCCCACACACACACACACACATACACACACACATTCACACACACACAAACACATACACAACGCACAAATCTACATAGATGCTTCGTAAGCCACCGTACAATACACCGCTAAGGATAAGTTGTACCCCCACTAGTTATTTCTCTTCTGTTCCATTCGAAAATAGAACGAGGGAGAGACGAACGTTTATATGCCTCCGTAAGAGACCTAATTTCTGTAGTATTAAGTGCGTGGTCCTTACGCGAAATGTATGTCGGCGGCAGTAAGATCTTACTCCAGTTACCGTCAAATGTCATTTCTTTAAATGTCCTCGATAGCGTTTTTCTGAAAGAATCCATTGAGGGATTCCCATTTGAGTTCCCGAAAAGTCAGCTTAATTCACCTTGTGCGCTGATCGAAACTCCGGTAACAAATCCAGAAGCCCGTCCCTAAGTTTCTTCAATATCTTCCCTTAATCCGAGCTGGTGGGGACCCCAAACTCTGAAGTACTACTCAGGAATGGGTTGTACCAGTACTCTATATGCTGTGTCCTTTACGGATGAACCTTACTTCCCCCTAGCTCTCAAATATTCGCCTTCCCCAGTACATTCCTCACAAGCTTGTTCCATTTAATATCGACTTGAAGCGATAGGCTTAGATATTCAATCAACGTGACTGTGTCAAATACCACACTACCAATGCTGTTTGTTTTTCCTACCATCTGCATTAACTTCCAGTTTTCTACGTTTGGATCTAGCTGCCATTGATCGAAGCTACTACAATTTTTGCCTAATTCATCTTGTTACCTCCTGCAGTCGCTCAATGACTCGATCTGACATCGCAGCATTATCAGTATACGTCAGCAGATTGTTGCACACCCTCTCTGTCAGACCATTTATGTACGTAAAGATAAATAGCGCTCCCCTCACACTTCCCAGGGGCACTCCTGACTATATACCTGTCTCTGATGAACACTGGCAGTCGAGGAAAACATACTGTGCCTATTAGTTAAGAAGTCTTAGAGTCAACCACAGTTCTGGGATCCCATTCTGTATGCTCGCACCTGCGTTAACAGTCCGCAGTAGGCACCGTGTTAAACGCTTTCCGGAAATTTAGGGATATGGAATATGGCTGCTTCCCTTCGTCCTTAGTAAGCAGGATATCATGCTAGGAAAGGACAAGCCGAGTTTAGCACGGGAGCCGCTTTGTAATACCGTGCTGATGTCCGGACAGAAAATTTTCCACTCCTAGAAAATTTATTGTATCCTAATTGAGATGACTCAAGAATTCTGTAGAAAATCGATGTTAGGTTCAAAAATGGCTCTGAGCACTATGCGACTTAACTTCTGAGGTCATCAGTCGCCTAGAACTTAGAACTAATTAAACCTAAGGACATCACACACATCCATGCCCGAGGCAGGATTCGAACCTGCGACCGTAGCGGTCACGCGGTTCCAGACTGAAGCGCCTTTAACCGCACGGCCACACCGGTCGGCTCGATGTTAGCTTTTTCGGTTTCTAATTCTTAGAGTTCATTCGTTTACCGTTCATATACACAGGAGCAACGGTGCATTTTTCCAATCACTTGGGATCTAGCGCTTGGCGAGACAAGAATAGCTACAAGGAGCGTTCAATAAGTAATGCAACACATATTCCTTCTAGACCAATTTCGGTTCAAAAAGGAAAAAAAAGTTAAGTTTGTTGTTGGACAACGTGGAATAGTCCCGCTTCAAACCCTATAGTTTCAAGTAATTCCGATTGGTGGCGGCGCTATCCGTAACCTTGCTTCTAAATGCTGTCTGTAACGGAGGTGCGTTCCAAACTAAGAACTGTAATTGAGTTTCTGTTGGCCGAAAACCACAGCCGCTCGCTAAAAGTCTACGGAGATAGAACAGTGAACAAAAGCGTGGTGAGTCGTGGGGAGAAGTTTCTATCATAAACACAACAACCTCGCGCAAACCTGTCCGACTCGCGCATGCTGGCCAGCTGCGCACAGCTGTGACTCCTGCAATACTTGAAGCGCAGATCCTTATCCGAAGTGATAGACGGACCACAGACACCTCGCTGTTCAACTGGACGTCTCTGTTGGTACTGTTGGCACAACGTCCACCGCTTTGGGCTACTCAAAGACGCGTTCCTCGCCACCTACCATAAGACCATGAGGAACAACGAAGAACCATCTGTGCGGAGTTGCTTGCGCTTTACGAGGCTGATCGTGACAATCTTTGGTGGAACATCGTTACAGGCGATGAATCATGGGTTTCACTTCGAACCGGCAACAAAATGGCAATCCTTGCATTGCCACCACACCACATATCCTCCGAAGAAAATGTTCAAAACTGCACCCTCGGCTGGTAAAATCATGGTGACGGCCTTCTGTGACTCTGACTTGATAGAAGCCTCCAACCCGTTTGGCGATTATAAATAGAGCCAGAATTTTCTAGGGTTCTCAGCGAGATCCATTACCATATCCTTTCGTGTTAGTTATTATATGCTTGGCATATCCGGCTTTTTATAGGCGCTCGAATCGCTACTAACTTTTGTTTCGTATTTTGCTCATTATATTTTGAACCGACAGTGCAACGGTCTTTGTTTCTTCAGCCCTTTAAGAGTTTTTTTATTAAACCAATTTGGTTCTTTTCCGTCCATATTAAGCCAGCGTGATTTACAACCCGTTTAAAAATGGTTCAAATGGCTCTAAACACTATGGGACTTAACATCTGAGGTCATCAGTCCCCTAGACTTAGAACTATGAAAACCTAACTAACCTAAGGACATCACACGCATCCATGCCCCAGGCGGGATTCGAACCTGCGACCGTAGCAGCCGAAACCGTTTAAAATTGGCACATAATTTCTCTACGTCCATAATACAGGAACTATGTGATATCCATTCAGTCTGTAAATGGGAAGATAAATAACTGCTCATTTGCTCTTTCTAGCAAGAACACTGTCCTGCATTCTTAATAGTTTTGTTAAATTCATTGTCGTTTGAAATGAACATAATTATCGGTAATTCCAGTTCCTATACCGACAAGGTCAGCGCTGTCTGAGGCTACTAAATCTAAAATATTTGCATTACTCATGGGCTTTAGACCTAGCTGCTCGAGATACTTTTTGGGAAATTTGTTCAAAAGTACTAATACAGCATGATCTGGTTATTTTCGCGCTGCTGTTCATGAACTTCCCTTGAACGACTCACAAATGTCACAGCGGAATCGGGTCGCCAGTAAAAACATACAACAATTAACTTGGTCTCATCTAGACTTGTTGCATGCGATCTGGTAATTTCACAGTCACACTCGAAATCCATCTCACTAGATACAGTATTTACTTCGACTACAATGAGCACATCCCCTCTTATGGCATCTAATCTGTATTTCTACTTTGAGTCTGAGCCATCTCCCGATCCCGAGATTAAGTTCAGCACGGCAAATTTTCTGGAGGGCTATGAATTCGGTAACCTTGTTACGATTACTTCAACAATTTACTGATAAAATTCTGAGCGTCGAAGTGTCTCTACTCTGAACATGGTCTGATTTCGCTGTCTGCATGTCGACTGGCGAGTGTTCTTAAGAGTATTTCAAATTACCACCTAGCTTGAGAAGCCCCCATGTGCACTCCACAAGCACTCTGCTACCCGAGTAGCTGCGTTCTTGGTGTAGTGCACCACTGATCTATCAAAGGAAAGTCCTACAACTCTCCACACTAAAACGCAGGTCAAGAATTCTGTGACAACATCAACGAAGTCTTCAGTTGAGACTCTCCACTCAGTTCCAGGCCAAAGGACACCGATAGACTGTGGGTACAATACTGCAAGTTACCTATCTGCCTGCACCCTGTGCGAGGCTAGCAGCCATCACTACATCCACTGGTCGCCCGTATAAACTGAGGATGGCCTCAGAACCCAAGCGACAGGCGTCGCTGGTGACGAGATGAGCAGCCACTTGCAGATGACTGAACGCAGGACAAACGGTTACGTCACTACATTGCAAACACGTTAATCAGACAGTCATCATCATCACTCTGATCCATTCCCACTCACTACCATGCTGACGTATTACCGTTTGGAGTCGACGTGACATACTACCACTTGCTTTGACGTTTTCAGTTCTTTTTCACTGGTTCGTGATATGGCGCCACGTTAATCTCGCCAGGCATGTAAGAGAACACGCTGCAGCGCCTATGCTTTCACCTACTTCTTGATATGATGTTCTGTATCCAAACAATTTCTACTCATTCGTTTCATTTTGCCTCAAAGTTGCAATACTCACAAACAGTCATGAAAATAAAGACAACGTTTTGAAACGTAAAAAAGGATAATATAAGTAACAGCAACTGAGTGCTAATTTGTATTGTTTGTACCTGTGGTATGGGCTGCCTATTAACAATATGAAATAGGTGAAGCATGAGTGGTTCTCGGAGCAGAATATCTTTACTTTCGGACAGTACACTGAGTTAGCAAATAGGGTGATTTTCTATGTGTTATGCTTCTGTTTTCCGAAGGACGGGTGCATAGTCTTCAGATAGAAGAGTAGGTAATAAGGCGTTCTTTGTGCGGAGGGGATCATTACTGCGTATTGGGGAACTTAAGTGTCGCTGCCGAAAGATTGGAATTACTTTTGGGGGAAATGCTTTGAAAGTGATGGTTGCTAATGTCGCACCTTTCAAGGTAGGTCTGAGCATAAGGTGCGGTAGTGGGTACCACTGTGATGGCAGATGGGTGACTTTCTGCAAGTTGTAGATAGGTGTTGATTCTCTGAGGAAGAGACGAAGAAACATTGTAAAAACAATATAGGAAAGGGCTATGACCATTAATTAGCTGGTTCTACATTAAACACAAGACTAAAATATTAGTCATCCCATAAAACACCACGCCGGTGACTCTGGAGTGCTGCAGATGATCCAGAACTGGCGCCAGCCAGTCATCTGACCTCTAGTACTGACCTGAATGAGGTTGTCTGATTTGCTCGTGGGTCGACGCCATCTAACAAATTTGCAAGGAATGATGCTGCACTGGGAGACATATTGCATGGGATAAGAAAATTCGTTGTTGAAAGATCCTAGTCGATGGGGACTGAAGGCAAGGGTCTTGCCTTGTAAATGGCGAGGGTTTTAGACCAAGCCTGAATCGTGCTCCCAACGATACAGGTCACTCTCAACCAGTTTCCAAGCAAACATTGCGAAGTAAAAAGCACGGAACGAACGTTTGAAGTGAAATGTCATTGCTGACAGCGCCACAAACAGGTGCACCTCATCATGGACCATGCAGCACATAAACTACATGCTGACTGCAGAGATGCGACCAAATTTACTTACTTGACATGAACACTTTAACTTGCATGTTTACTTTATCTCTCCACTCTATGTAACTGTAACTTACACTGATGTGACAAAAGTCATCGTGTGTGACTTCTTTTCGCCCAGCGCAGTGCAGAAACCCGACCTGGCATAAACTCAGTAGGTCATTGGAAGTCCCTGCAGAAATACTGAGCCAGGCTATCTCATAGTCGTCCATATTTGGGAAAGTATTGCCAGTGCAGGATTTTGACGAAATGACGCCTCGATTATGTCCCTTACATGTTCGATGGGATTCTTGTTGGGCGATCTGGATGGTCAGAATGTTCTTCAAACAAGTCGTGAACAATTGTGGCTCAGTGACATGAGGCATTGTCGTCGATAACAACTCCATCGTTGTTTGGGAACATGAAGTTCGTGAATGGCTGAAAATGGTCCCCAAATAGCCAAACATAACCATCTCTTGTCTATGATCGGTTCAGTTACACCAGACGACCCAGTCCTTTGCATGTAAAAACAGCCCATACCGTTATGATGCCACGACCAGCTTTCACTGTGAGTTACTGACAACTTGGAACCATGACTTCGTGGGCTCTGCGCCGCACTCAAACCCTGCCACCAGCTCTTAGAAACTGAAATCTGGATTCTTCTGACCAGTTCACGGTTTTCCAGTCGTCTAGGATCCAATAGATTGGTCACGTGTCCAGGAGAGGCGCTGAAGCCGATGTGCTGTTGCCAAAAGCACTCGCACTGGTCGTCTACTGTCACTGCCCATTAACGCCAAATTTCGCGCACTGTCCTAAGGGATATGTTCATCGTGCGTCCTACATTCATTTCTGCCGTTATTTCACCCAGTGTTGTTCGTCTGCTAGCAATGACAAGTCTACGCAAACGTCGCTGCTCTCGGTCGTTAAGTGAAGGCCGTCGACCACTGCACTATCCTTGGTGAGAAGGAATGCCTGAAATTTGATATTCTCGGCACACTCTTTACACTGTGAATCTCGGAATATTGAAATCCCTAGCTCCAACCATCGGAAACGTTTTCATGAGAATCAACGTTCGACCTCGTAGAGGATTCTGAAATTGTCCTCGAGGTCATGGATGAGGCTGCGGATAGTTGATTAGGTGGGAATGTGGGTCGGCTGGGGAGCGTGTAGAGATAGTCCGTGCAATCGCGATAATCTCTGTGTCCGAGTGGCGCAGCGGTTAACGCAACTAACTAGTCAGTCGGCTTTCAGCGGTGACACCATGCGAACCGGCTCGGCGCGCTGAGCCGGCCGGTGTGGCTGTGCGGTTCTAGGCGCTTCAGTCTGGAACCGCGTGACCGCTACGGTCGCAGTTTCGAATCCTGCCTCGGGCATGGATATGTGTAATGTCCTTAGGTTAGTTAGGTTTAAGTAGTTCTAAGTTCTAGGGGACTGATGACCACAGATGTTAAGTCCCATAGTGCTCAGCGCCATTTGAACCATTTTTTCGACGCGCTGAGCAGCGCTCTGCCGACGTTGTTGTTCACTCGCTAGCGAGTGGTCGTGCAACATTGTACTGACTTACAGTAACGGTACCGACCCTTTCTGGGAGTTGTCATATCGACAAGCTAGACTCAAACTAACGGTTCTGAGCACACTCAAAAGAAATGGAGTAACTTTGAACCGTACCCTGCACTTGAAGTGATTCGTCAAGTACACATAGAACTTAAGAAGCATGTTCCATCACATGTTTTAGTTGGCGACTGCAGCATGTTGTTATGTGTGATGGCCAACCAAAGAGCTCATCGGGCTCCGGCAAGGAGGGCCATGTCCGATCTGAGTGTCTGCAGCAGCGCCTAGTCCAGGTGCCCCTCTCCTGCTAACGTATGCGGAGGCAGCATGACATGATGTGATGGATCATTAAAACATACGACCTCCAACCACTACTGCTTCGATTGGAGAGCTGGCACAGACTGGGACGAAGCCGCCGCCACTGCCGAACGGTACTGAGATTTTTGCAACCTTTGCAAACCGAAGCGTTAGCGGCTCCCGGCTGCTGGCACTGTCGGGACCCGAAACAGGAATTCTCCAGGTCTGTGTCGAGCCCTGCCCTCCAGAAGCTGTCGAGTCCCGGACCAGCAAGCAAAACAGAACAGGATTCTGTTGGAGCGTCTACAGTTGCAACGGATTCCAGCAGCCTCATTCACCAGCATGCACCAGTTGGTAAGGAACACTCGCCCCCTCTGGTGGTGCTGAAAACGAGATCATCAGATCATCCCCAAGAACGAGAGCTTCTGTGCAAGTGGTTGCCCACCACTCATCTCCTAATCCTCTCTTGTTGATTGGACAGACGACCCGGCAGGGGTGGCCGAGCGATTCTAGGCGCTACAGTCTGGAACCGCCTTACCGCTACGACCGCAGGTTCGAATCCTGCCTCTGGCATGGATGTGTGTGATGTTCTTAGGTTAGTTGGGCTTAAGAAGTTCCAAGTTCTAGGGGACTGATGAACTCAGAAGTCCCATAGTGCTCAGAGACATCTGAACCATTTTTTTGGGCAGACGACATGGAGGCAGATAATGCGCAGTGCCTCTGGCTGGCATTGCGTCTGGAGGGCACTGCCTGTCAGGGAACCATGTAGCTCAGCATTGCACGTCATGTGGCTGAACAGATGTGTTGTGTCCGATCTCACAATGAGCTTACCTCCACCACTTAAGATATCTCATACCTACCAGACAGTAATAGTCAATGTCAGTGGTATTCATTCCACTTCCAAGACCCACATAATACACGACATGATAAGAGCGGCGAACTTGGACATTGCCATTCTCAGGGAGGTTCCTCCAGACCTGAGTTTAGAACTTCGTGGCTGTAGCACCTACAGCTACCATATCATAACGGCGCAGGAGGAATGGCTATGCTTCTCCGAGATGGCACAGAAGCGACGTTCGTGACATACTGGCCGAATGCGCGTAGCACAGCACTCATACTTGGTGCAGCCTGCCTCATTAACGTCTACGCGCCCTCCGGTGCTTCGCACCGCAGTAACGGGAACGTATTCTATTCAGAGGAGGTAACACGCTATTGCACGGGAACATGGACAATGACAAAGTCCTGCGGCCCGAGGACCAGATACCACATTACGCCCTATACCTGGCTAGACACGCACTGGTACGTGGCCTTGGTCTGCACGAGACATGACTCTTACCGCGCGGGAACCAGACTGGATACACACAATTTACCAGCCACTCTGGCTCTCGACCGAACCTGGTATGTCTTTCGTGACCTCCGCATGGCGACATAGGATGGAGAAATCTGGCCGACGGCCTTCGTGGATCATCTTACGTGTATCTGCACTGTCACAGTACCCCAGCATCTCTCCTAATGCAGCAGAGGCCTATGGACGCTAAATGTCACTCTCCGCAAGGAAGCATAACGGCAAGCAGTTCCTGACACGTGGCGTCGCTCTGTTGGGCGCCTGCCCACTTACTCCTCGACGTTGCTGTGGTGACTGGGATGTCTCAGACCTGCACTCCGAAAGACGATGAAGGCAAACGGACGTGACAGATCGAGCTGGCAAAGGATGAAATCAGCGATTGACTATACAGCGTTACGTGAGCTGGCGATGCAAACGCCGTCCCCCGAACGCCATACAACGCATCAAAGCCCGTCTATTCCGAAAGAGGGCCTAGTAGCAAGGAGGCGTTCGCATCAGTGCGAGACTGCAAGACGGCATCTCCAACGAAATAGCGTCAGCCTATCATATTTTTCACGAGACGTGCCACGGGCGGACACACAAACGGACCTACCGCACATATTCGCCCGGTACCACTGGAAGATCTGTGGAACATACGTGATTATGAAGAGGTGCTGCACGATTTTCCCGCCCCTAAGGACTTGGCACCATTGCTGAAGCCCATCACATCCGACGAGCTGAAATCGGCTTTGGCACAAGGAGCACCGAACAAACCGCCAGGGCCGAACGGTTGAAACAGGAATTCTACCCCACTTTTTAAGACCTTATGCACCTTATGGGCGACTAAGTGGCTGCCGATCTTTCAGTAACTCATTCTCATGGATTTCACAGATGCATCCTGATCCCAGTACTGAAACAGAATGGTTGTCGTAGGTGGCAGGATTTTCGCCCAATCACAGTCCTCAACAACGACTAGAAGATCTTCGCCCGCATCCCCCGCACTCCAGTGAGACCTATTTAAGGGGTGTCGGCAACATTCTTTCAGCGTTAGGAGGATACAGCGACACCATAGCACTGACGGTGGCCTGCTTAATACGGGACGCTCTTCTCACCGTCGATTTCGACCACGCATTCGACCCAGTCGATCACTGATTCCTGCTATCAATTTTGGAGTGCATGGACCTCTCTAAAAAGTCTCCAACGGTGGTTCTTCGATTGATACACGGGAGCGCGTTCCCCCCCGACGGTGGTCAGTTACCAACCAGTCTGGTCACATCGCCGTTGGACAATCAGAGAGAGAAGGCTCCCCTTGTCGGGCGTATTATTTGCGGCAGCGCTCGCACCAGCTTTGCATGGTCTACGGTACTGGTTAGCATACGGGACTTGACCTTCCGTAGCGTTGCATTCGCCGGATAAGGGGATGAAATACACAAGGTGTTCCAGTGGCTACGCAGTTACGGGGCTGTCGTCGGGAGCGTGATCAATATGAAGAGGACTAAATACATTAATGTTGGAGGGGGGCTTCCCCTAAATCCAGCGTAGCCTTTTAACAAGTTCCCGTACTCAAATGGTTGAGATTGCTGTTCTCTAGCTATGTTCGCCACATGGTGGCAGCTACGTACCGCCAACTACTACGTCATAGACGCTCTGATACACAGCAACAAATTGAGCTGAATGGACAGGGTCCTACGGACACGTTGTGTCAACACCTACCTGCGCCTTGTCTCCAAACTGAATACTTTGCGCACGTCCTTGCCTTGAATGTTACGATGGCCGACAGATTTCAGGTGGAGCATGACTTTCCATAAGCGCCGTTCTCTTTTTTAAAGGCCGATACGCCACCGTAACAGTGAGGCAGCTGGCGGGTGGTATGGGCACGATTGCTCTATCTCTATACTATGCGTCACACGTGGACCTATTCCCACGTTAATCTAACGGGCGCCATTATAGCTGAAGTGACACCACGCCCTCTACAGCCACCCGTTTCTGTGGGATGCATTTCACAGGTACAGGCCCTTATCAGAGAGTTCTGGATTGAACTGAGCTACTTACGATCGGACGATCCGTCGACGCGGATGCTCAGCATGAGAGAGAGCAACAGCCTATCAATACGGTCGTACACTGGCACCCAGAAGTTGAATGGAACGCGGTGTGACGAGCAGTGCAAACGCCATATCTTCCCATGGCGGTGCGTTCGTTGTGGTACATGGCTGTCAACTGGGAGTTCGCTACTCATCAGCGGCTACATAACGTTCATCTCAAGGACGACCACCTGTACCCAAGTCGCTCAGTCGTTCATTCGGATTCCCATCGCCCGAACTGTGAAGCGATCGGCGACTGCTGGTTGCTAACGCAGTGTATGCTGGCATTACTCCTGTGGCGATTTCCTTTCTCCTCTGATGAAATATGACGATTAATGACCTGATAAGCTTGGTCGGAGCAGGAAGCAACAGAAAATATCTTAAATTTATTTATGGCAATGATACGTCATCTACACTTACGGATAAATGAAATGAAATGTCGTGTGACTAGGGCCTCTCGTCGGGTAGACCGTTCGCCTGGTGCAAGTCTTTCGATTTGACGCCACTTCGGCGACTTGCGCGTCGATGGGGATGAAATGATGATGATTAGGACAACACAACACCCAGTCCCTGAGCGGAGAAAATCTCCGACCTAGCCAGGCATCGAACCCGGGCTCTTAGGATTGACAGTCTGTCACGCTGACCACTCAGTTACCGGGGGCGGACACATTTAAGGAGGAAAGAGGCACTCTTGTAAGATATCACCCCAGCAATCGATCAAACGGGTCAATCTTGGACATTAATAAAAAATGGTTCAAATGGCTCTGAGCGAGAACGCTACCGCACGACCACGAGCTGCGGGCAATCTTGGACATAATTCTAACTATAATTCTAACTATACACAGTTATGACATTCTGAAATTACGGCTTTTAAACTTTCTCTCGCACCGAATGTGTGTCAGCCACTCCACCCACGATACGATCGCATTATGCCGGGGCGCGAAGCGTGGTGCAGCGGTCTGAGTATGAGGCTAGCGAAATATTGTTTTTACATTTGTAACACTGTTTTTGCACTGTGTCAAAGTGCCCAGTCTCTAACAAGTATCTGATGTCAGAGACCTCTGACATGAATCCGTGATTTCTGCTGGTTCGGACATGTCCGGAAGAACACATGCCACGCAATCTCATCATTGATTCACCCACACGGACAACGAATCTACTTGCTTCAGTCCGGATACGCAAATATGTCCGACCTCACGCGAGAATCTCAGAGTAGCGAGCTTGGAGACATTGGAAAGGGACTGACATGTGTGGCGCTGGATGGGAATGTGGGTCGGCCGAGAGGCGTGCCGAGGTAGTCCGCGCGGTTTCATTGACTACTGTGTACGGGTTGAGCAGTAGGCTTAACACATTTGTCAAGTAAAATAGGAGACCCGGGCTCACACACCGATTCGGCATATCATTTCACTCGTCGCCACTAATTGCACATGAGGTCCCGATGCACTTGACGTCACTAATTCCATTCCTTTCCTTTCCCTTCTTTCCCCACCCATCCCAATTTACGTGTCAGAGATCTCACTGCTTTGGTCATTTTTATGTTGTGGCCCTGATTAGTAATAATAATGCTCTCGGCCCCGGGTTCGAAAATCACCACTGCTTAAAGTTTGATAAATAATCAGAATTGGCGGCCGAAGACTTCCGGCATAAGAGGTCACACTCATTCAGTTTCCGCCTTGTCAGAGAGGCGGGGGAGCAGTAAGAGGTTCGGGGCACTCCCTTGTCCTTGAGATGAAATTCAAATGGTTCTGAGCACTATGGGACTTAACTGCTGCGTTCATCAGTCCCCTAGAACTCAGAACTACTTAAACCTAACTAACCTAAGGACATCACACACATCCATGCCCGAGACAGGATTCGAACCTGCGACCGTAGCGGTCGCGCGGTTCCTTGAGATGAAAAACTGTCCCTCAAGGAGGAAGAATCAGCAACGATAAACGACGTGAGATTGCAGAACGTAATGGAAACAAATGGATCAGAGACACACACAACAAGAATCCACAGGACATGTGACCTGTAACTGAAAAAATGTTATGATGATCTCTTCATTGGCAAACGATTCCGGAATAGTCCCGTATTCGGATCTCCGGGAGTGGCTGCCAAAGGAGAGGTGACCACGAAGGAAACATTGAACAACCAAAGACAGCAAAACGTTCTACGAGTCAGGGCGTGGAATGTCAGAAGCTAGGGAAGCAAGAAAATCTTAAAACTGAAATGCAAAGGCTCAATTTAGATATAGTAGTCGTCAGTGAAGAGGAATGGAAAGAAGACAAGGATTTCTGGTCATGTGAGTATAGGGTAATAACCACAACAACAAATAATAATATAATGGGACCAGGATTCGTTATGAACAGGAAGGTAGGGAAGAGAGTGTGTTACTGTGAACAGTTCACTGATAGCGTTGCTCTTATCAGAATCGCCAGCAGACCAATACCGATAACGATAGATAAGGTATACATATCGAAATCACAAGCTGAAGACGAAGAGATAAAGAAAGTATATGAGGATAGTTGTAGAGGATGGAGCAGAGGAAATGGATATACGGAAACAGGGACTTGGGAAAGAGAATGAAAGAAGATAAAGACTTATTGAGATCTGTGATAAATTTCAGCTACTAAGAGTGGATAAACTGTTCAAGAGTTACAAGAAGAGGGGGTTTACCTGGAAAAGGCCGGGCGATACGGGTAGATTTCAGTCGGATTACATCATGGTCAGATAGAGAGTCCGAAATCAGATACTGGACTGATAGACAGATCACCATCTAATAATAATGAAGAGTAGGCTGAAGTTTAAGACTTAGTGAGGAAGAACTAATATGCAAAGTACTGCGATACAGATGTACTAGGTGCTTTTTCGCAACCGAGGCGGTTTTCTAGTTTTTTAATTTATTAACCAACGATTGCTGACGCGCTGCGATGTTGAAGGTTCTTGATTTCTATGTCTGTAGATACAGCGATATGGAATAGCTCAGTACAGTTGATGAGGAATGGACATCTCTAAAAAGGGCAGTCACAGAAGTTGGAAAGAAAAACATAAGTACAAAGAAGGTAATTGCAGGGAAACATGGGTAACAGGAGAAATGCTTCAGCTGATCGGTGGAAGAAGAATTTACACAAATCGTCTGGGAAATTCATAAATACGGAAACATAGGTTATTGAGGAATGAAGTAAGTGGGAATTGCAGGAAGCTACGAAAACAGGCTTCATGAAGATTGTGAAAGAAACCGTAAGTGAAGTGATTGTCGGAAGGACAGACTTAGCATAAACAACTGTCTAAACAACCTTCGATGAAATTTAAACCAGTGGTGGTAACATTAAGAGCGCAATGGAAATTCCGCTGTTAAATGCAGAGGAGAGAGCGGGTGCGTGGACAGAGTACAGCGAAGACCTCTAGCAGGGCAAAGATTTGTCTGCTGCGATAGATATTACAGGAGTCGATTTAGAAGAGATAAGGAATCCAGTTTTAGGATTTGAATTTAAAGGATCTTTCGAGGGAAGAGGGATAGACAACATTCCATCCGAATTCCTTTAATAATTGGGGGAAGTGGCAAAAAATGACTATTCGTGCTGTGTAGACTGTATGAGTCTGAGAACATACTTGCTGACGTTTAGAAAAATGTTATCGACACAATTCCGAAGGTTGCAAGACGTGACAAGTGCGAGAATTGTCACACAATCAGCTTAAAGCACAAGCATTCAAGCTGCTGACGAGAATAATACATGGAAAGGAAAACTGATTATGTGATAGTTGGCGATCAGTCTGCATTTGGGAAAGGTGAAGGCATCGGAGAGGTAGTTGTGACGTTGCGCGTCATAGTGGAAGCATGAATATAGAAAACTCTAGACACATTCTCCGAATTTGTCGACCTGGAGAAAGCGTTCGACGATGTTCGAAGTTTTAAGAATAATAAGGGTAAGCTAAATAGAGCGACGGCTAACATACAATATGTACAAGAGACAAGAGAGAATAATAAGAGTGGACGAAGAAGAACGAAGTGCTCAGGTTAAAAAGCGTGTAACACACAGGTCTAATCTTCATCCACACTGTTCAATCTGTGTATCCATGATGTAATGATGTACATGAAAGAAAGATTCAGGCATGAGATTGAAATTCAAGGTGACAGGATATGAATGGTACAATTCGCTGATGACATTACTATCCTGAGTGGAAGTGAAGAAGAATTATATGATCTTCTGAATAGAACGAACAGTCTAAACAGTAAAGAATATGCATTGAAGGTAAATCGAAGAAAGATGGAAGTTATGAGAAGTAACAGAAAAGAGAGCATCAAGACTGATTTTCACGAAGTAGACCTAGGCAGCAAAATAATCTATGATGGACGGAGCAAGGAGGACATCAAAAGGACACTATCACTGGCAAAAAAGGCATTCCAGGCCAAGAGAAGTATCCTAGTATCAAACACAGACCTTAATTTGAGGAAGAAATTTATAAGAATGACCGTTTGGAGCACAGCATTGTATGGTAGTGAAACATGGACTGTGGTGCTACAGGAAATTAGGTGGACTGATAGGGTAAGGAATGTAGTGGTCTGGTGCAGAATCGGAGAGAAAAGGAATATGTGGAAAGCACAGACAGGGAGAGTGGACGGGATGATAGGAAAGCTCAGGGGATGACTTCCATCGTACCAGAGAAAGCCAGAGAGGTCTCAAACTGTAGAGGAAGGCAGAGTTTCAGAGATTGGAATACATCTAGCAAGAAAGTGAGGACGTAATTTGCAAATGCTACTAAGAACTGACTTGGACGGGATTTTTTGATTGGTGTAAAGAATGGCAAATAACTCTAAATATAGATAAATGTAAATTAATGCAGATGAATAGGAAAAAAGAATCCTGTAATGTTTGAATACTCCATTAGTAGTGTAGCGTTTGACACAGTCACGTCGATTAAATATTTGGGCGTAACATTGCAGAGCGATATGAAGTGGGACAAGCATGTGGTTCATCTGTGAAAGAGACCGCTTACAAAACACCAATACGACCTATTCTTGAGTACTGCTCGAGCGTTTGGGATCCCTATCAGGTCGGATTGAGGGAGGACATAGAAGCAATTCAGAGGCGGGGTGCTAGATTTGTTACTGGTAGGTTTGATCATCACGCGAGTGTTACGGAAATGCCTCAGGAACTCGGGTGGGAGTCTCTGGAGGAAACGAGCCGTTCTATTCGTGAATCGCTACTGAGGAAATTTAGAGAACCAGCATTTGAGACTGAATGCAATACAATTTTACTGCCGCCAACTTATATTTCGCGGAAAGGCCACATAGATAAGATAAGAGAGATTTGGGCTCGTACAGATGCATATAGGCAGTCATTTATCCCTCGTTCTGTTTGGGAGTGGAACAGGGAGAGAAGATGCTAGCTGTGGTACGAGGTACCCTCCACCACGCACCGTATGGTGGATTACGGAGTCTGTATGTAGACGTAGATGTAGATGTAGATTTAGAAGTTGGCACAGTAGAAGACTGACGATTAAAAAAATGTTGTGATTCACAAAGACGGTGTAAATGAATGAAATGATTTATTGTGTCATTAAAGAAGTAGCGTAGCGCTATTTAATGACTCATGTCGCTGTTGTGAATTATTTTCTTTGGATTTTAAGTCTAAGAAGTACATTTACGGGAGGTGCGCAATACACCGTCGTGATTGGGCAGACTACATTCTAAATTGAGAAACATTAACTTCATTCAATTAGGTTTATTAATTTTACGTTTGAGGAACATATATAGCAGCAGAATATAAATTCGGGAAAATATTGCAACAATACGTGTGTGATATTGAGATATTCCGTACTAATATTTGTACTATTTTTCAGGTAGTATATAATATGACTTTTCGAATAAGATCTGAAAACGTGTTGGGCCAATGTATCCACCTCCACCCCTCCTCCTTCACTGTCTTCTACATCCCGCGAAAATGAGGGCTCCCGTTGTCACAGTACTGTACAGAACTAACTTCGCGCTCGTTTGTCAGACGGGTGCAGTGTGGTGGAGCGGAAGTTTAAACGCTTGCCTTCAGAAGGTCATACCCAAACACTATCAGAACTACGGCCAAAATTTTCGTGCGGAAACTTTCGCTGGAGCTGTTATCCACAGGTGCATTTTTGTCTTTAAAATACACTCCTGAAAATTGAAATAAGAACACCGTGAATTCATTGTCCCAGGAAGGGGAAACTTTATTGACACATTCCTGGGGTCAGATACATCACATGATCACACTGACAGAACCACAGGCACATAGACACAGGCAACAGAGCACGCACAATGTCGGCACTAGTACAGTGTATATCCACCTTTCGCAGCAATGCAGGCTGCTATTCTCGTAGAGATGCTGGATGTAGTCCTGTGGAACGGCTTGCCATGCCATTTCCACCTGGCGCCTCAGTTGGACCAGCGTTCGTGCTGGACGTGCAGACCGCGTGAGACGACGCTTCATCCAGTCCCAAACATGCTCAATGGGGGACAGATCCGGGGATCTTGCTGGCCAGGGTAGTTGACTTACACCTTCTAGAGCACGTTGGGTGGCACGGGATACATGCGGACGTGCATTGTCCTGTTGGAACAGCAAGTTCCCTTGCCGGTCTAGGAATGGTAGAACGATGGGTTCGATGACGGTTTGGATGTACCGTGCACTATTCAGTGTCCCCTCGACGATCACCAGTGGTGTACGGCCAGTGTAGGAGATCGCTCCCCACACCATGATGCCGGGTGTTGGCCCTGTGTGCCTCGGTCGTATGCAGTCCTGATTGTGGCGCTCACCTGCACGGCGCCAAACACGCATACGACCATCATTGGCACCAAGGCAGAAGCGACTCTCATCGCTGAAGACGACACGTCTCCATTCGTCCCTCCATTCACGCCTGTCGCGACACCACTGGAGGCGGGCTGCACGATGTTGGGGCGTGAGCGGAAGACGGCCTAACGGTGTGCGGGACCGTAGCCCAGCTTCATGGAGACGGTTGCGAATCGTCCTCGCCGATACCCCAGGAGCAACAGTGTCCCTAATTTGCTGGGAAGTGGCGGTGCGGTCCCCTACGGCACTGCGTAGGATCCTACGGTCTTGGCGTGCATCCGTGCGTCGCTGCGGTCCGGTCCCAGGTCGACGGGCACGTGCACCTTCCGCCGACCACTGGCGACAACATCGATGTACTGTGGGGACCTCACGCCCCACGTGTTGAGCAATTCGGCAGTACGTCCACCCGGCCTCCCGCATGCCCACTATACGCCCTCGCTCAAAGTCCGTCAACTGCACATACGGTTCACGTCCACGCTGTCGCGGCATGCTACCAGTGTTAAAGACTGCGATGGAGCTCCGTATGCCACGGCAAACTGGCTGACACTGACGGCGGCGGTGCACAAATGCTGCGCATCTAGCGCCATTCGACGGCCAACACCGCGGTTCCTGGTGTGTCCGCTGTGCCGTGCGTGTGATCATTGCTTATACAGCCCTCTCGCAGTGTCCGGAGCAAGTATGGTGGGTCTGACACACCGGTGTCAATGTGTTCCTTTTTCCATTTCCAGGGGTGTATGAGGTGACGCTGACGATGTTTCCATGTGAGACATTACATAGTTTGTGTGTGTGTGTGTGTGTGTGTGTGTGTGTGTGTGTGTGTGTGTGTGTGAATGTGAGTGAGTGAGTGCGCGTGCGTGTCCGGTGTGATTTGTAAGTGCGCTGAATAATACTCGTGGCAGTGATGACATGAGACAGAGATCTTTCATTTGTCGTTTAACGGATGACCTGGCGCATTGAAAATCATGAGACTGGAGCAATGGCCCGGAGGTCGGAGGATTGCACTTCGGACCATCTCTGCCACTTTACTTGCAGCGTAAGCGTTTGATGTGTCCCTCGCTAATATCCAGCAGCAACGTAAACCGAGACTTCTAGATTGCTGCCGAACCAGCGGTTTCCGAATTTTCTGCATAGAAAAGGGAAAATAGCCACTATTATAAGAGGAGTCATACGCTTTTCTGCCGCACTTCTTCGCTCTCCCCAGAGAGGTCAGCTCCGCTGGGAGGGCAGCAAGTATAAAACTGCCGAGAAGGGCGTCTTCACAATGCGAACCATTACCTCTGCACTCGCGCCACAAAAGTATCGGAAATAATAATCCGGTCTGTGTGGTATATCTGACGCTTGGCAATTGAATAGCTCGATCTTTTGTAGCGCGCTTGAAATACGAGTACACCGTCGGATGCTTTCTACGCTCACAAAGAGGAAACCTATGTTCGAAGCTCCATTTCATGAATAACATTTTCCGTAGCGCTGCTATGTATAGCGCAGCAGAAATTTCGTCGCATTCGCATGCGGCGGTATCCGCATTGTATCGGGGAATTTCCATTGTTCTCGAGACGGAGCTGAGCACCGTATAGGTCGCGCTACTTCCTGTATGTATCCAAACAGCACGTTACGTGTTTCGAGCAAAATACTTTGTATTAAAGTTTCGCAAGTCCATTTATTAGATTTCTCTCAATTCTCTGCGGTAGTATGTCGCTTGTTTCACAACTTTAAACTCACTATACCCCCTCCCCCCATATACACACATACCGCAAATACATTAAACGTCTAAATGCATATATATATATATATATATATATATATATACAATTCTGTTGGTGGGTACTTTGAAGCTGGAGGAAGCTGTCTTTCTGTAGTATACATCTGCTGGAACACAGGGCTCATCATGTCTCGATATATTAACTGTGGTCCGATGATGGTCATGACAACCGAAATCTATCACTGCCTGTAGCAGCAAAAATTGCCATTCAGCCTGTTACCACCTATTCTTATAAAAACCACTCGTACGGAAGGGGGGGGGGCGGTCGAGCAAGTTTTCACTTGATTGGTTACAGCTCCTCGACAATAAGTCTTAATGGCTTGTTATGCATACTGATGGGTAAGTAATTTATACCTTTGCAAAAGTGTCCTGAGTAATTTATTTCTAACAAGCCGCATTTAGGAGATAGAGCTGTTTAAATGCAAACAGCCAGGTACGCTCAACGTATCCCATAGGTGAGGTAAGTTAAGTAAAGGTGTGGGGCAAACTGAGCTCTTAGAAACAGAGGCAAACCATGGGTTCAATGTTAGCTTGACACGAAATAAAATTTCTGTTTGACAATAAACTTTTTATTTATAGCCGTTTAGCGACGTAACACTAAAACTAAAACTAATTTTCTTTTAATAATAAATTAAAAATAGAAACAAAAAACGTTAACATATCTTAAGATTAACTTTTGAATTAGACTCAGTCCTTCTATTCAAAATCAGACTTGAATATTTATGTAATTATCAATATAGCTCATATCAAAAAAGGAAGTGCCGGCCGCGGTGGTCTAGCGGTTCTGGCGCTGCAGTCCGGAACCGCGGGACTGCTACGGTCGCAGGTTCGAATCCTGCCTCGGGCATGGGTGTGTGTGATGTCCTTAGGTTAGTTAGGTTTAAGTAGTTCTAAGTTCTAGGGGACTTATGACCTAAGATGTTGAGTCCCATAGTGCTCAGAGCCATTTGAACCATTTGAAAAAAGGAAGTATTAATAAAATCTTGCAAACTTAATCGTCGTTGACACTGTTTTAATTTACAGAAATGAAAATAAGACAACCACTGGCGCACCAATTATAAGGCCCATTGCCTGCAAACGTGACACTGGATCCATGTGTCCCCAGGTAAACTTGCAGAGTATCCTTCGCAATAAACCAGACTGAAACAGTCGTCATCGTTGCTTTCCTCAAGTATTTTTGTAGAAACACTGTTCTTTCTTTTTCTATCACTGTTCTTTCTTGACTTCTTCATTTTTGTAGTGGTTTTACTTTGTTCCTCTTGCAATGAGTTTCTCCGGTAGTGTCTGTTAGAAAAGAAGAATATCTCTTTCTTCTGTTAGTTTTGGTTGTTTTTCTAGCACTCCTGCTGGATATCGTCGAACACTTTCTGGAAAGAATGGATGCGTTAGATCGAACAGCTAGTTTCTTTATTGCTTGCACCAGGTTCGTCTTCAGTCTGGCTGGTGGACATAAAAGGTGAGGGATTAGGTTCATTGTTGGACATTAGGCCTATAAATTTCCTGTACGATCTTTCGTTTTATACAAAATTCTTTGGCAGTGACATTCACACTTTTTCCCTCAACGTTGACAGCCTTCAGAGCATCATTAAAGTCTTCAGCAGCGTAAAAACCTCTTGTAGTCTTTCTTTTATAAGTCCGCATCCTAAAACAAAACGAACATAACCAACAGAAATTCATGAAAGCACAGTCGAGACAAGAATATTTTACTCTTTGATCATAAAATAAACTATGCACGAGTGTACTTCACTCGATCGACAAGTCGCCACTGGCGGTCGCGCGATGGCATCCCCTCCCACGACTGCTTCTTTCTGCAGTTTGATGAATTAGCATGCGGTGGATAATTTCCGATATATTTCAGTTGTCCATCTTACCCTTATGCTCAACCAGCTCCGTCCTAACCTACCTCAAATCCCATCTTCGTAGATGTTATACTGTTCGATCTCTATTAGCTTCTGACTACAAAAATCTGTTTTGTTGCTATTTATTTGCATAGTATAAATGTATATTTATACTAGAACGAAAATTATGTCACTTTTAGCAATAATAAGCACGTGACGTTTCAGTTTTTCCAGAATGGTATCGTCATATGCAGGGTGCCCATATCAACAACACAGTTCTTATAAAATTAGAAATTAGAGGAACCAAATTGGTACTTCTGTCGCCTATGCAGTTCTTACGAAATCCGGGAGGCCTTGTGATTATTGACATCCCACATATACAATGTTTACAAAACCAACTCAATGCTCACTGATCTTCCATGGATACAGTGCTTATATCAACACAGTGAGAGATACAAAGTACTCAGAGACATGACAGAAACGATCATTCGAAGAAAAAAGCCTAGTAAACTTGGGTTCTAAAGGGCCTACCTTGAAAGCTATGAGCATTTGTACTTCTTCGCTACAAAGATCGTTCATGTTCTATCCCTGAGCACTGACCATTCCTCCTGAGACAGCTCGTAGATGCGAAAAGATAGGACCAATGATTTACGCTGCGAAAACTTCAGAATCTGTAAAACATTTGTTTTCAATTTCTGTTGCCAAACAGTTCCACAGTTTAAGCAGAGATTATGTGTATAACTGCATGCGTCTTGTAGCTAATGGTAGTGTAATTTTAAGAAACGGCTAATGAGAATGCTGTTTTACGTAGCACTCACGGTTAGACTTAAACTAAAATGCTCGCATTTCTTGAGATGTTAGTGGAAGGAATTTTTAAGTCGAATGACTCTTCGGGACTTGAAAATTTAACAGTGAACCATTCCGCCTTTTTTGGACTTTGAATAACTCCTTCGAGACACTTTCGCAAACCGAATAGTGAGGAACTTAGCTTTCCTGGTATGTATCTTCTGTGCCCCCTTTGTCGACCTTGTCTGGGAACGAACTCGGACTGACGTGCGGCATTCAAGAAACGATCTAACCAGAGCTTTGTAAGCTGCCTCTTTCGTGGATAATTTAATTTCGTTTCAATGCCAATGAATCTCTCTCCTCTAACTTTCTACGTGTATATTTATGTGATCCTTCCTCTTTACATCACTCCGGGTGATACAGTAAAGCAATGTTTCCCGTAAAGATGGGATCAAACAACTCGAAGTGTAGGTTCGGTCGCCTAAAAGGGGAGAATTTTTTTTCCTTCATGCATCCGTGCATCATCTCTATGGGTGAGAGTTGTGCCTTACGTGCATCTACTTAGTGCAGGGGAATATATGTTTATAGAATGGTGATATATTTCGTATCGTATGGTGATCAGAGAAGGGAGTGGTGTTGTTTTGTTGTGGTCTTCAATCCAGAGATTGGTTAGATGCAACTTTCCATGTTACTCTGTTCTGTGCAAGCTTCTTCACCTTCGAGTAACTACAGCAACCTGTATACTTATGAACCTGCTTGGTGTATTCATCTCTTGGTCTACCTCTATGAATTTTACCCTTCACGATTCACTCCAATACTAAATTGGTGATCCCTTGGTGCCTCCGAATATGCCCTACCAACTAACCCCTTCTTCTAGTCAAGTTCTGCCACAACTTCCTCTTCTCCCCAATTCTGTTCAGTACCTGCTCATAAGTTACGAGATCAACAATGTAATCTTCAGCACCACATTTCAAAAGCTTCTACTCTCTTCTTGTCTAAACTGTTTATCTTCCGTGTTTCAGTGCCTTGTATGGCTACACTCCACACAAATACTTTCAGAAAATACTTCGTGATACTTAAATCTATACTTGATGTTAACAAATTACTCTTCTTCAGAAACGCTTTCCTTGCCGTAGCCAGTCTACATCTTTTATCCTCTCTACTTCGACCATCATCAGTTATTTTGCTCCCCAAATAGCAAAATTCTTCTACTACATTAATGTCTCATTTCCTGATCTAATTCCCTCAGCATCATCTGGATTAATTTGATTACATTCCATTATCCTCGTTTGCTTTTGTTGATGTTCATCTTACATTCTCCTAACAACACACTGACCATTCCGTTCAACTGCTCTTAAAGGTCCCTTGGTGTCTCTGACAGAATTACAATGTAATCGGCAAGCATCAGCGTTTTGCTTTCTTCTCCATGGATCTTAATTCCTACTCCTAATTTTTCTTTTGTTTCCTTTACAGCTTGTTCAATACACAGATTGAATAACATCGGCGATAGACTACAACTCTGTCTCGCTTCCTCCTCAATCACTGCTTGCCTCTACTCTTATAACTGCCATCTTGTTTCTTTACAGATTGTATTGTAAATAGCATTTCGCTCTCTGTATTTTACCCGTGTTAGCTTTAGAATTTTGCAGAGAATACTCCAGTCAACATTGTCAAAAACTTTCTCCCAGTCTACAAATACTAGAAACGTAGGTTTGTCTTCCCTTAATCTAACAAAAGTGGTAGAGCAGCATTGCCTCACGTGTGCCAACATTTCTACGGAATCCAGACTGATCTTCCCCAAGGTCGGCTTCTATCAGTTTTTTCATTCATTTGTAAAGAGTTCGTGTTAGTATTTTGCAGCCTTCAACTGATAGTTCGGTAATTTTCACACATGTCGACACCTGGTTTCTTTGGGATTGGAATTATTATATTCTTATTGAAGTCTGAATTCATTTCGCCTGTCTCACACATCTTACTCACCAGTTGGTAGAGTTTCGCTCCCAAGGCTGTCAGTACCTCTAATGGAATGTTGTCTATTCCTGGGGCCTTTTTTCACTTAGGTCTTTCAGTGCTCTGTCAACCTCTTCACGCAGTATCATATCTCCAATCTGATCTTCATCTACGTCCTCCTGCAGTTCCATTATATTATTGCACTCAAGTACATCACCCTTGTGTAGTCCTGTCTTTGCTTAAGACTGGTTTTCCATCACAGCTATTGATATTCATACAGGCGATTCTCTTTTTTCCAAAGGTCTCTTTAATACTTCTGAAGGCGGTATTTATGTTATCCCTAGCGATATATGCCTCTACATCCTCACATTTGTCCTCTTGCCATCTTTGCTTAGCCATTTTGCACTTCCTGTTAATCTCATTTTTGAGACGTTTGTATCCCTTTTAGCATGCTTCATTTACTGCATTTTAATATTTTATCCTTTCATCAATTAAATTTTATATCTCGTCTGTTACCCAAGGATCTACCGGCCCTCGTCTTTGTACTTACTTGATCGTCTGCGGCCTTCACTATTTCATCTCTCAAAGCTACCCATTCTTCTTCTACTGTATTTCTTTCCCCTGTTTTGGTCAATAGTTCCCTAATGCTCCTTCTTATCTCTACAACCTCTGGTTCTTTCAGTTTATTCAGGTTGCCTCTCCTTAAATTGCTACCTTTTTTTCAATTTCTTCAGTTTTAATCTACAGTTCATAGCCAATTGTTTGTGATCAGAGTCCACATCTGCCGCTGGAAATGTATTACAATTTAAAACCTGCTTCCTAAATCTCTGTCTTACCATTATACAATCTATCTGAAATCTTCCATTGTCTCCATGACCCTTACACATATATAGCCTTCTTCCATGTTTCTTAAACCAAGTGTTAGCTATGATTAAGTTATGCTCTGCACAAAATTCTACCAGGCTGTTTCCTCTTTCATTTCTTACCCCCAGTACATATTCAGCTACTACTTTTCCTTCTCTTCCTTTTCCTACTTTCGAATTCCAGTCTCCAATGACTATTAAATATTTGTCTCCCTTAACTATGTGAATAATTTATTTTATCGCATCATATATTTCTTCAATCTCTTCACCATCTTAGTTGGCGTATAAACTTATACTACTGTGGTAAGCTTGGGCTTCGTGTCTATTGATACAATAATGCGTTCACTATGATGTTCGTAGTAGCTTATCCGCGCTCCTATTTTTTATTCTTTACTAAAGCTACTCCTGCATTATCCGTGGTTGATTTTGTATTTATAGCCCTGTATTCACCAGACCAGAAGTCTCGTTCCTCTAACCATCGAACTTCACTAATTCCCACTATATCTAACTTTAACTTAACCATTCCTATTTTTAAATTTTCTATCCTATCTGCCCGATTAAGGGATCTGGCACGCCACGCTCCAATCCGTAGGACGCCAATTTTCTTTCTCCTGATAACGACATCCCCCTGAATAGTCCCGGACCGGAGATCCGAATGAGGGACTATTTTACCTCCGGAATATTTTACGCAAGAGGACGCCATCATCATTTAACCATAAAGAAAAGCTGCATGCCCTCGGGAAAAATTACGGCTTGCTTTCTGCCATTTTTGGTACTAGCACAGCAAGGCTGTTTTGGTTAATGCTACAAAGGCAGTTCAGTCAATCATCCAGACTGTTGCCCCTGCTAGTACCGAAAATGCTGCTGCCCCTCTTCAGGAACCATACGTTTGTCTGGCCTCTCAACAGCATAAGAGAGGTGTACATACTGTTATAACTGCTGGTAGATCTTCAAATTCAGATAATTCGTTGTTACGTCCATTACGTTCTGGGTAGTGTCCGTATATGGCCCTCCCATTTCAAGTAGTAGCAATCTGCCTGCCAGATATATCAGCCTCGTCCGACGGACTATAACCATCAACAGTTCCACACGTTCTTAGTGTATGAGAAACTCTAAGAGATTTACACGGAGTGTGATGGTGAAGAACTTTACACCATCATCTCTATTCCCTTTGATGGCCGAACACCGTGGGTGAGACTTTCTTCCACCACCTGACCTTTACCAGTATCTGCTCTGTAATAATTACCATATACACCATATTGTCTTACTCCACGCTCGGATTCTTGGTACAACGATTTTAACTAACAATAAGAGCTAAATTTTAATTACATTTGATGGTTCTACATGTGACCTAAACTCTAATGAATTTAACAGTGGAATGTCTAACGCTAGTTGCACCTTGGACCAACACATTCAATACAGAGGACTGTAGTCGTTTGCTTTATCATGGCCATAGTTCAACTATTATCAAACGTTGTTGCAGTAAAACCTCAGTCATTTTTCCTGCAAATCTTTTTTTTTTTTTCGTGTTTGAAATCATTCTTTGATAAGGGGCCTAACACAATCTGCAAGTAAGGAGACGGAGAGGTGATCCTGTTACAATGATCTCAAGCTGTTGACCTTTATAATCATCTGCATTTATGAGTCTAAAATGCTTCATTCAACATGAGGTTGTAAAGATGTCATTGATTCCAGGTAGGTAATTACGTTACTTGAAGACAACAGTTATGAATTTTAAGTTACTTGGTTTCCTACCTGCAAAAGCCACTTCAGTCTCAGTATAGGGTCGAGGCTAGCTATAAATTCAATGGATTCCCACGTATCAGCATGCAACATAACATTCATACACGTACACGTAAAACCTGCATGACAAAAGAAGGTGGGTTTAAGCGTGGTTAGTATTCGGACTAATTGGGCCAGCTTGCATTGTCAGAAAGCCAAGCGAAACGGAAGCTTCTGATGAGCTTTACATGCATGCACAGTGATAAATACACACATTGTGTTATACACTATCATTCAGTCAATGTATCTGATATTGTCCAGCGAATCAAGTTCGTGTGGATTGACTCAACGAGTAAAATCTACCACGAAGTTTAATATTTGACATAAAGTAATAAATTTAGCTTTCACGGCATATTGTTCCAAACAAAGGGATTTAAACATACAGCTGCGACGGACAGGGCTTAACGAACAAACAAGGGCGGGTGCACAGGGAGTCCGTTAGCATTCACAAAAGCAACGCACCGATAAATACCAAGTTATTAAGACATAGTTGATGGTCGTCAACATTATTATATCGCACTGCAGGATATTAAACACTTGAATCACTCCCGATTTATGTACCACGTCAGCTACTGCTAAATATGTAGCCTAACCCCACTGTAACCGCTTTTAGAGATTGAGTATTCAGAAACGACTCTTAGATTAAATTCTGTAATACGAAAACCAAGAGCCAAAAAACGGTAGTTGTATTTCGAAGTCATAGTTACTTAAAATTTTACAAAGAGTAGATATTGGGAAGAGAGTAACACAAATTAGCACAAAGGTAATGCAAAGAAGACATGACAGAGCTGCGTTTTGTTTTGAATATAATATATAAACCAATGCGCAGCGTTGTTAGCTCTCTTGAGTCTGTTTTCAATGGTGCTTGCCCGCAGTCTTCCATGGTAGTCAGAAGTTAGAGATTATAAGCCTAATTAAATATCATTCCGATAACTGGATTAGACATTGGAGTGGTGGGTAATAGATTATTTTGAGATGTTTGGACAGAGAATAGTTGGACCTTATCATACTAATATCTTTAGCGATCGTTGTCAAGGCTATTCAGCTAATAAACGAGTCGTGAGATATAGTGCCCGTGGAAAGACTAAATCTGTGCTGAACAGACATTGAAAGAACTTGAACTTATAATTAATATCGTGCCGTGTGAATTAAGAACCTTAGACATTGTAAAGCTAGATTTATGATTTATCAGATGTTAATGGAAAGGACAGTTCTATGGGAAATCATACCTTTGATGATAGCAACGCAAAGGAATGTGGTACGGACTGACTGTTATTATACAAAAACGATAGACACTAGGATCAACTCCTTCTCCATTGATTCCACTGTACCATCTCTCATTAATTTCAGACGTGAATTGTGGTAATAAAACAGAATATATATTCGAGATTTTTGCCGTGATTTGTAAATCACAAAAATCAGCTACTAAATAGGCAATTATATCTGTGAATATTCAAGGGTTATTGAGAAAAGCTGATAAACCTGTTACAGAAGGCCACTAAATCAAATTATTTTGGGAACAGAAACAAAACAAAAATTGACTGGAACTCGATTGCTATGTTATTCCCGAATAATAAATAAAATTACTGTCTTTGGATCCGTCGTGGTTGAAAGTGTACGAAATATCTCTGGAAATAGAAAACGGGATCAATTTTCAACTGCTAATTCACACAATTAGATTCACAGCGTGATTCAGAGATGCTTTATGGCCGATCCACATGGCAGGGAATGTACAGTATTCAGTATACACAAACTTTTGCCGGCCGCGGTGGCCGAGCGGTTCTATGCGCTCCAGTCCGGAACCGCGCGACTGCCACGATCGCAGGTTCGAATCCTGCCTCGAGCATGGATGTGTGTGATGTCCTTAGGTTTTTTTTCTTTTTTGTCATCAGTCTACTGACTGGTTTGATGCGGCCCGCCACGAATTCCTTTCCTGTGCTAACCTCTTCATCTCAGAGTAGCACTTGCAACCTACGTCCTCAATTATCTGCTTGACGTATTCCAATCTCTGTCTTCCTCTACAGTTTTTGCCCCCTACAGCTCCCTCTAGTACCATGCAAGTCATTCCTTCATGTCTTAGCAGATGTCCTATCATCCTGTCCCTTCTCCTTATCAGTGTTTTCCACATATTTCTTTCCTCTCCGATTCTGCGTAGAACCTCCTCATTCCTTACCTTATCAGTCCACCTAGTTTTCAACATTCGTCTATAGCACCACATCTCAAATGCATCGATTCTCTTCTGTTCCGGATTTCCCACAGTCCATGTTTCACTACCATACAATGCTGTACTCCAGACGTACATCCTCAGAAATTTCTTCCTCAAATTAAGGCCGGTATGTGATATTAGTAGACTTCTCTTGGCCAGAAATGCCTTTTTTGCCATAGCAAGTCTGCTTTTGAGTCCTCCTTGCTCCGTCCGTCATTGGTTATGTTATTACCTAGGAAGCAGAATTCCTTAACTTCATTGACTTCGTGACCATCAATCCTGATGTTAAGTTTCTCGCTGTTCTCATTTCTATTACTCCTCATTACCTTCGTCTTTCTCCGATTTACTCTCAATCCATAATGTGTACTCATTAGAATGTTCATTCTGTTCAGCACTTCGTTCTTGATCGTCCACTCTTATTATTCCCTCTTGGTCGTTGTACATATTGTATATGACCCGTCTCTCCCTATAGCTTACCCCTACTTTTTTCAGAATCTTGAACAGCTTGCACCATTTTATATTGTCGAACACTTTTTCCAGGTCGACAAATCCTATGAAAGTGTCTTGATTTTTCTTTAGCCTTGCTTCCATTATTAGCCGTAACGTCAGAATTGCCTTTCTCGTCCCTTTACTTTTCCTAAAGCCAAACTGATCGTCACCTAGCGCTTCTCAATGTTCTTTTCCATTCTTCTGTACATTATCCTTGTAAGCAGATTCGATGCATGAGCTGTTAAGCTGATTGTGCGATAATTCTCGCACTTGTCAGCTCTTGCCGTCTTCGGAATTGTGTGGATGATGCTTTTCCGAAAGTCAGATGGTATATCGCCACACTCATATATTCTACACACCAACGTGAATAGTCGTTTTGTTGCCACTTCCCGCAATGATTTTAGAAATTATGATGGAATGTTATCTATCCCTCTGCCTTATTTGACCGTAAGTCCTCCAAAGCCATTTTAAATTCCGATTCTAATACTGGATCCCCTATCTCTTCTAAATCGACTCCAGTTTCTTCTTCTATCACATCAGACAAATCTTCACCTTCATAGAGGCTTTCAGTGTATTCTTTCCACCTATCTGCTCTCTCCTCTGCATTTAACAATGGAATTCCCGCTGCACTCTTAATGTTACCACCGTTGCTTTTAATGTCACCAAAGGTTGTTTTGACCTTCTTGTATGCTGAGTCTGTCCTTCCGACAATCATATCTTTTTCGATGTCTTCACATTTTTCCTGCAGCCATTTCGTCTTAGCATCCCTGCACTTCCTATTTATTTCATTCCACAGCGACTTGTATTTCTGTATTCCTGATTTTCCCGGAACATGTTTGTACTTCCTCCTTTCATCAATCAACTGAAGTATTTCTTCTGTTACCCATGGTTTCTTCGCAGCTACCTTCTTTGTACCTATGTTTTCCTTCCCAACTTCTGTGATGGCCCTTTTTAGAGATGTCCATTCCTCTTCAACTGTACTGCCTAGTGCGCTATTCCTTATTGCTGTATCTATAGCGTTAGAGAACTTCAAACGTATCTCGTCATTCCTTAGTACTTCCGTATCCCACTTCTTTGCGTATTGATTCTTCCTGACTAATGTCTTGAACTTCAGGCTACTCTTCATCACTACTATATTGTGATCTGAGTCTATATCTGCGCCTGGGTACGCCTTACAATCCAGTATCTGATTTCGGAATCTCTGTCTGACCATGATGTAATTTAATTGAAATCTTCCCGTATCTCCCGGCCTTTTCCAAGTATAACTCCACCTCTTGTGATTCTTGAACAGGGTATTCGCTATTACTTGCTGAAACTTGTTACGGAACTCGATTAGTCTTTCTCCTCTTTCATTCCTTGTCCCAAGCCCATATTCTCCTTTTCTTCTACTCCTTCCCCTACAACTGCATTCCAGTCGCCCATGACTATTAGATTTTCGTGCCCCTTTACATACTGCATTATCCTTTCAATATCCTCATACACTCTCTCTATCTGTTCACCTTCAGCTTGCTACGTCGGAATGTATACCTGAACTATCGGATCGGTGTTGGTCTGCTGTCGATTCTGATTAGAACAACCCAGTCACTGAACTGTTCACAGTAACACACCCTCTGCCCTACCTTCCTATTTATAACGAATCCTACACCTGTTATACCATTTTCTGCTGCTGTTGATATTACCCGATTCTCATTTGACCAGAATTCCTTGTCTTCCTTCCACTTCACTTCACTGACCCCTACTATATCTAGATTGAGCCTTTGCATTTCCATTTTCAGATTTTCTAGTTTCCCTACCACGTTCAAGCTTCTGAGATTCCACGCCCCGACTCGTAGAACGTTATCCTTTCTTTGATTATTCAATCATTTTCTCATGGTAACCTCCCCCTTGGCAGTCCCCTCCCGGAGATCCGAATGGGGGACTATTCCGGAATCTTTTGCCAATGGAGAGATCATCATGACACTGCTTCAAATACAGGCCACATGTCTCGTGGATACACGTTACGTGTCTTTAATGCAGTGGTTTCCATTGCTTTCTGCATCCTCATGTCGTTGATCATTGCTGATTCTTCCGCCTGTGGGGGCAATTTCCCACCCCTAGGGCAAGAGAGTGCCCTGAACCTCTATCCGCCCCTCCGCCCTCTTTGACAAGGCCGTTGGCAGAATGAGGCTGACTTCTTATGCCGGAAGTCTTCGGCTGCCAATGCTGATTATTTATCCAAATTTAGGCAGTGGCGGGGATCGAACCCGGGACCGAAGACGTTTTGATTGTGAATCAGAGACGCAACCCCTAGACCACGGGTCCTCAGGTCAGTTAGGTTTAAGTAGTTCTAAGTTCTAGGGGACTGATGACCTCGTATGTTGAGTCGTATTGTGCTTAGAGCCATTTGAACCCTTTTGAACCACAAACTTTTGAGAGCAACTCCGCTACCGGGGGGGAAGCAGCGAAGCGATATCTGTGCAGTGCCGGCGACGGTAGGTATACAGGCATACCACTAATGAAGAAACAAGATAATATCGAAGGAAAATTCGCAGAAAAAGGTATATCAAATTTCATAGAATCAAGTTTTAATATGCTTTAACACCCTCTGATGCTCAAGTCTTGTTGTTCAAACTGCCTGGATGGGTCTCTCCTTTTGGTTGTAGTCATCTGACATCCTCGGTTCTCGACTCTGTCGTTGTTTCCCGAAGTCTATAAGCAATCTGTTTGCTTAGCTTTCCCCTCATGTTTTACTTTGACAAAGCCCACTACACTCTATCTTTTGCTAGACTCTCACTTTACAGTGTCAAATCAAACTTCATGCAATCTCACAGTCATGGAATCTGGGATCTGTGTGGGAAGTGTAAAACATTAATATGAAACACAGAAGGCCCCATTGTCATATCCAAAGTCCTTATTTTGTAAATAGCTTGTCTGTGTGTTGGCAGCGCTAGAGACTGTTTATATCGCTGACAGCGCTCTGCGCCCTCGTCAAGAATTTCTGTGGTCGGACGGACTATCAGTTATCGAGTGGATGGAAAAGTCTATGGACATGTTTTTCTTAGTGGAGACACTGTGTTGGTAGGACATGCAACGTAAAGTGAGATAAAATTTCTTATAAGGAAATATGTAAGGAAAGGTATGAAATGGATGCATGGTCGATAACATTTGTGTGGTAGAATTATTGACAACTATATAATTTGTGGAACTGGATGTTACATGAATAAGGTAAAATTTTCTAAATACATTGTTTGCTCTTAAACAGAATCTTTCTTTTGTTAATCATATTCCTCCGAGTAGGTAGAGTATATAGTAGTCAGAATTATTTTTCCCCCCGTGTGGAGTTTACTGGTCTCCCATCGGGCACGTACCCAGGTGGCGGATGGGGGAATGCTCACCAGATATGGTGGGTACCGGGGAAATAAAATACCCGGGGTGGACCAAAACTAGCAACTGCTGCCTTGTAGTATGATATTGGCTTATCAAAGGCTAAAGGAAGAAAACCTTGAGTAAAAATTACCTGGTTCTCTTGGTTGGGGGTTGTGCAGTGGGCCAGCTCCTCACTCACATAAAAACATAAAAATACTAAAAAACCTAATAATATGCCTCGGATAAATTGGAACTTTCGACGACGAACTGGCGATTAGAAACGGAAAATTATGTTTGGATGCTGGAATGTGCAAGGTATTTCCACTAAAATAAATTTACTACCTGCAGAACTTGACATGTTCAACATGGATGTTGTCGTACTCTCTGAAACAAAGAAAAAAGGCCAAGGAGAAGAAGAACTGGATAATTATGTACATATCTGGAGTGGGGTATCAAAAGCAGTAAGAGCCTAAGCAGGAGTCTCCATTATGATAAAGAAATCATGGAAAGAAAGAAACCCAAACTGGACATTCATCAGTCAACGTATTATAACTGTTGAAATGACATTATTTGCTAGGGAAGTTGTGATTATTGGGGTATATGCACCCACGAACGACATAAAAGATAAGGAGAAAGATACATTCTGGGACACCCTCAGGGAGACTATTGAAAAAATCCAAAGAAGAAAGGAACTGATTATCACGAGAGATCTGAATGGAAGGGTAGGAATTAGATAATCTTGTAGAATAGTAGGAAAACATGGAGAGGACGAATATAATGACAATGGGGAACGATTGATTGCAATTTGTGGACAATTTGATCTAAAAATTACCAACACATTTTTCAAACATAAGGACATTCATTAATATACTTGGCAACAGAACACTAAAGAACTCCGTTCTATAATAGATTATATTATCATTAGGCAAACAAGTAGTTTCAAAGCAGTAGACGTCAGATCATATAGAGGAGCCCAGTGTGGATCAGACCACTATCTAGTTAAAATGAAGTCTTTCTGGCCATGGAAGAATGCAAGGAGTGATACAAGTAACATAAATAATACGAAACAGACTGAGAAAGATGAAAATTTACCTTTTAATATTGACAGCCTACAAGACGAAAGTATCAGAACACTCTTTGCGGCCAGGATGGAAAGGAGACTGGTTGAAGCATTTGAAGGAAGTACAGAGGAAATATATGACTATATAAAAGCTAATGTGAAAATCATAGTAACCACAACTGTGCAGCAGAGTGGTGGTCAGAGGAAATAGAGGTTCTCGTTAGAGAAAAACCAAATGCGTTCCTTCAGTGGTTGAATGACAAAACAGAAGAAACAAGATCAATATACAAAGAAAAGAAGAATGAAGTGACGAAAAAAATAAGGATGACAAAAAATGAAGCATGGGAAAGAACATGTGCCAAGATGAATAGCAAATTAGGATTTGGGAGAGCAAAAGAAGCATGGTCAGTATTGAAAGGGCCTCGACAGGATACAAAAAGCAAAACTAATCTCCAACTGATAACACAAAAGGAATGGGAAGAGTATTTCCAAAAATTATTAAATGAGGACAGAGAAGAATATCTAGATGAAGGAACAGGAGAAGAAAAAGGACATGAAGATGATGAGATCCAGATTTTAGACAGTGAAGTACTTCAGGCGTTGAGAACAGGAAAGAATGGTAAATCACCGGGACCAGGCAATATCAATCTGGAGTATCTGAAATATGGTGGTGACAAAATTGTGAAACTGATAACTCAGCTCTTCAACAAAATGATACATGGAGATTCAATACCCAACGAGATGAAGCTAGGTTACGTTAATACAATATTTAAGAAAAGGGATCGGAAAATTTGTTCAAACTATCGACGAATTTGTGTTAGAAACACATTGATGGGAATTTTTGCGAAAATAATTAAAAACAAACTGGAAAAAAATTTTAGAACCCGAGAAGAACAATGTGGATTCACAGCTGGGAGATCATGTGTAGACCATATTTTCACATTACGACAGATTTTGGAGAAACGTAGGGAAAAATAAAAAAATATAGGATTAATTTTCATTTATCTAGAAAAAGCGTATGATACTGTTCCAAGAAAATTATTTTGGAGAGCACAACATATGGCAAACATAAACCCTTCCTTGATTAAAATAATACAGCAGATGTATAAAGAAACATTTGCCAAGTGAAAGTTGGTAATAAACTTTCACAGAAATTTAGAACAAGCAAAGGCCATCTACAGGGCTGTCCCATGTCACCATCATGATTTAAAATCTATATAGATATTAGCCTTAGAACATGGTCTCGTAAATGTAATAGTATGTGATTAGAAATAAGAGATGGAGTTTACCTACAACATTTATTATTTGCTGATGATCAAGTATTCGTAGCACAAGATGGGGAGGATGCTAACTATATGTGCAATCAACTAGCAGGCGCATACAAAACTTAGGGTTTGAAGATTAATTACCAAAAAACAGAATACTTGACTAATGATTCAGATGAACTATACATTGAAGGAAAAAATATCAAAACGGTAAATACTCTCTGTTATTTGCGATCCATTTTAGAAATCGAGGGAAAATCAGAGTCAGAAATCAATAAAAGAATTAGTAGCGGACGGAGGATCATTGGGATGCTTAACTCAATCTTATGGAGCAGGAATGTAATGAGCAGAACTAAAAAATTAATATACAAATCCATATTAGAGAGTGTGGTTCTGTATGGAACGCAGACCTGGACAATTAACATGAAGCACATTAAAAAATTAGAAGCTCTAGAGATGGACTTTTGGAGAAGAGCAAGAATCTCCAGGAAAGAAAAAATAAGGAACACTGAAATAATAAGGAGAATGGAAATAAAAGAAAGAATATATGACGTAATGGATAGGAAGAAATTACAGTGGTACGGGCATGTACGACGGGCATGTACGACGAATGAAGAAAACCAGAATACCAAAATTGATACTGGAGTGGGAACCGGAGGGGAGAATAAGAAGAGGACGACCTATGACCACCTGGCTCCAAAATGTACAGCACGCAATGAGGTGAATGGGCGCAGAGGAAGAAGACACACAAGATCGAAACACCTGCAGGAATATTTTGAGAATATAGTTTAAGAACATTTATTGTTTGTATTGTAATTTCCAAGTAAATTATTATGTTGGAGATAAGCCTCTGTAATGAGGAAAAGCTCAAATAATAATAAATAATTTTTTTTTTTAGCTGGCTGTTATTTCTACTTGCTTTAATTGCTGTAGTTCGTTTTATGAAGATTTTTGTGAGGTAAGTGACTTATGAAAAAGAATGGAGTTTCTACTATCTGGATTCGTTATTTAAATGAGTTTAGGCAATTAACAGAGTTGGAGGTAGTTTCATATTCCTTTAATTTCATGTTTTTTGAGTTTGTATTATTGCTATGATTTCTGGCAATTCAAGGCCATTCTTTTATGTTTATTATTGGGTATCATTGGTCAATGTATAGCAGACAGACTGCGTTGGGGTTGTATATTGTGGATAATAAAAGAATAGGTTAAGTTTGAGTTGTCTTTGTCAGGAAAAATTCTGCTGGTCAGCGTTTAATAAAAAAAAACTTACGAAAGAGTTTCAATTTCATGTGAATAAAAAATAGAAGAAGTCTAGCATGCGACAGAGTACCATGGTGAGCAATACAGCGCCACTCTAATATAACGCTCTAATATCTATATCTTCGAAATGGTTGAAATGGAGAGTAATAACAGTATCCCTTCAACCTCTTCCCACATAGACCAAATAGAAACGAATCCTGTAAATTCAGAATATCGTCTTCCATGTGGTTGTGACTTTCTAAAATTGCGGCGCACCTATATGGCTTCCCGGAGGTTCTGACATTCTACGTTAGCCGGTACGTCACTTCTTTAGCAGCGTGGACTCACCAGACATACCTGTAACGTTTCCACGGCTATCAGTTACCTTTCCTCTGTCACTTATGTCACTGGCTTTTGTGAGATTATTGATAGGATGAACCGCTCTGCAGCCTTCCTTGTGCTTCTTCCTGGACTTACCCTAGGTCTTCACGCTGTCGCAATGTTAGTGGTAGACGGTGGTCGGGCACCCTTCCTGTCAGCACCTCCCCCCCCCCCCCTACACCACCCCCATCACCGCCATCGCCACCCAATTTTCTCCCCCACCACCCACCGGACGGAACTTGTGAGACCCATCAACATCTGGTGTTGTTTCCATCTCCATACATATTCCACATGCCTTAGTAGGGCTTAACTTGTAGCATCACAAGCTACTTCATTTCCCGTTCCCCTGGTAAATAGGGCGAGAGAAAAACGACAGTTATAAAGCCTCAGTACGAGCCGACATTTCTGTCATGTTACCTTCGTGGTCCATACACGAAACGTGTGATGGCGGTAGTAGAATCGTTTTGCAGTCAGCCTCAAATGACAATTCTCTACACTTTCTCAACTTTCCAGATATTGTTATTAAACAACGGCGGGTCTTTTCCGTCCTTAAACCATTTATGCGGCACAGACTTCTCCAGAGCGTGATTTGCAATCTGTTTAAACGCAGCCATTAATTCCTCTACGCCAATCGTACAGGAACAAAATGATACCTTGTCCAAGTGGGACCACTGCTTACCTTTTCTTTCTAGCAAAAAGACTCCAAGCCACCTTGACGGAATTATTTAGTAACCGCAGTCGCTCTGACGACATCATGATCCATGATAACACCTTCACCGTCGACAAGGCTAGGCCTATTTAAACCTACGACGTCTAAAATATTTCCGTGGCGTGTGGGCAGGCGAACTAGCTGCTCAAAACAGTTTCAGGAAAACGTGTTCATAAGTACTTTGTAAGACTGCCCGTCAACGTCACCTGCAATTAACGCATGGTTGTCCCAGTCTGTGCACAGTTGTTTGAAGTCAACTGCAGTTGATGTTGCATGATCTGAGTATTTCCGTACTGCTGAAGTCAGACTTCCCTGGAAGGGTCCTAAAAATTCATGGCGTAATTAGGTGGCTGGTAGAAAGACTGGATAACGAACTTGAGTTCACCTAAACCTGTTACACCAGTCCAGGTATCTTCGCAGTCAGACTCAGTTTCGACATCATTAGACACAATATCTTTTGTCAAAGGCAACGAACACTCACCTACTACGGCATCTAATCTGTTTTCCGGGCCCTCGCGGTTTAGGGCACCGACGGATTGCGCGGCCTCTCCAGTCGCAGGTTCAAGTCCTCCCTGGGGCATGGGCGTGTGTGTTGTTCTTAGCATAAGTTAGTTTAGGCAGTGTGTAAGCCTAGGGGCCGATGACCTCAGCAGTTTGGTCCCTTAGGAATCACACACATATGAACTTTTTATTTTATTTTTGTTTTTCGGTACATCATCCCTGCCTCGCTAAGTATTTCAGAGCTTTCAATTTCGGATATTAGCTAGCTAGCTTTTCTGAGAATAGTTTTTATGCTACAGCTTTTCTAGGTGGCAGCAAATTCAGGAATTTTGTTACGAATACTTCGACACTCTCATGTGAAGGAACGGTAACGTTTTTTAAGTGTTTGCGAACAGTGTAACTGAGTCAGGAGGAGAGTACCAGTCCGGTATTCACCTAGACGGTTGTGGGTAACCGCACACCGGTCATCGTCGTTAACCCTCTAGGTGGATTCGAGCCGCTGCCAATGCGCCTGCCCGAATCCCACGGCGTGCTATTTTGATGGGCTATGGAGCCTGGTCACATTACAGTCATGCCCAGATCAGTTCTGGAAGGAAAGTTACACATTGTTACAATGTGTCCTATTTTAGTTTTGGTATTAAAGAAAAGTGATGTAAGCTACATTTTCATTCGATGTGTCGCATTTCACATGTGTATACTGGATACTTTACAAGCAGCAGCTTTCAATAGTCGATATGTTGCACTACAGAGGTTCTGAGGACAAGCAGGGTAATCTCTTGTTGCTAACAGCACTGTCGTGGCAGTAAACATTCTGTGCAGCTGGTGAGAGTGTCGTACGTTGGCCAAAGTACTGAGCGGATCGAAATGGATTGCAGAGCACAGTGGTAAAGATACAGAGAGGAATAAATTGTGAATTATGATTTTCTAAAGATTAACTGGACAAGTGAAGAGTTTTTTGAGGTTAAGTGTTGCTCCATCGCTTGCATGCGCGTGATTATGAGGTGTGGGAATAAAGGAAGGTTTTAGTGGAATCTCTCTTTATTGGTTTAGATAACTTGCATTTATTGTTCGGATTAGAATAAGCCGAAAATTTTCAATTTGCATGGCCTTAACAAAGAGATACTAGATCTTAGCGCTACTTTTCCATTTTCAATAATTAATCTTGGCAGAGATGTACTTGTTATAAAAGATAATTTTTCATAAAGATGATATTAGAGTAAGACAGTGCGTTTCAATTTTTGCTCCGAGCGAGATGGCGCATTCGGGAGGACGACGATTCAGACCCGTGTCCGGCCATCCTGATTTAGGTTTTCCGTAATATCCGTAAATCGTTTCCGGCAAATGCTGGGATGGTTCCATTGAAAGGGAAGGGCCGACTTCCTTACCCTTTGTTTTACTCCGTCTCTAATGACCTCGTTGTCGACGGGACTTTAAACATTAATCTCCTCCTTCTCCACAATTTTTGCAATACAGTTTTCAGTTTTACGGTCAGTTTTCCATCAAGTATTTAACAGTTTTAAATTCCAGCAAGTTGTCTTCTACAAAATATTTTTATTTTTTAGTTATATGTGTCAACTTATTGCGCTCTGCGCAACGCAGTGACTACAAGCGACATGGGAAACTCCCTAACGCAGCACACTTAGATACAGTGGTAAGGTGGCACAGTGAGTAGCCCGACCGAAACTGAACACAGACCAAGCATAAAAGCAGGAAGAAGGCGTACTGAACTGTTAAAAATAGGAAAATCGAAACAGCGAATGGTCCAACTCAAGATGTACGACATCGTGTGGATTCGAATAACCATGGTGTCGTGATTACGTGCTTACGGTGTTGGAATGCGCAGAGGTAGATATGTGTTCAAATCTCCGTCTTAACCCATATACTTCTTTAACAAAAATATGAACTGTGTGTCCAGTCGTTAACGTGTCAGTCCGCTACAATCAAATCTGTGTCTGTGTCGTTGTCATAAGTCCTTAAGGCCGGCCGCGGTGGCCGTGCGGTTCTGGCGCTGCAGTCCGGAACCGCGGGACTGCTACGGTCGCAGGTTCGAATCCTGCCTCGGGCATGGGTGTGTGTGATGTCCTTAGGTTAGTTAGGTTTAAGTAGTTCTAAGTTCTAGGGGACTGATGACCTAAGATGTTGAGTCCCATAGTGCTCAGAGCCATTTGAACCATTTTTTTTTTGTTAAGTCCATTTACAACAGTCGGATGTAAGAAAGGGGCCTCCAGACGTACTTACATCCTACACTAAACAGCCAAAGAAACTAGTATGCGTGCCTAATATCGTGTAGGGCCCAGTGAGATTGCAAAAACGTCGCAACACGACGTGGCATGGACTCGACTAATGTCTGAAGAAGTGCTGGAGGGGACTGACACCATGAATCCTGCAGGGCTGTCCATAAATCCGTAAGAGTACGGGGGGTGAAGACCTCTTCTAAACAGCACATTGCAAGGCATGCCGGATATGGTCAGTAATGTTCATGTCTGCAGAGTATGCTGATCAGCAAAAGTGTTTAAACCCAGTATAGTGTTCCAGGAGCCACTCTTAGTAATTCCGGACGTGTTGAGTGTGGCATTGCCCTGCTGTAGTTGCCGAAGTCCGTCGTAATGCACAATGGACATGAATGGAGCAGGTGATCAGACAGGATGCTTACGTACGTATTTCCAATCAGGGCCGTATGTAGACGTATAAGGGGCCCCATATCACTTCAACTTCACACACCCCACGCCATTACAGAGCCTCCAACAGTTTTGACAGTCCCCTACTGACATGCAGGGTCCATGGATTCAGGAGGTTGTCTCCATATCCGTACATGTCTATCAACTCTATGCAATTTTAAACAAGACTCGTCGGACTAGGAAACATGTATCCAGTCATCAACAATCCAATGTCAGTGTTGACGGGCCCACGCAAGGCGTAAAGCTTTGTGTCGTGCAGTCGTCAAGGGTACACGAGTGGGCCTTCGGCTCCGAAAGCCCATATCGACGATGTTTCATTGAATGGTTCGCACGCTGACACTTGTCGATGGCCGAGCATTGAATCCTGCAGTAATTTCCGATAGGGTTGCACTTCTGTCACGCTGAACGATTCTGTTCAGTCATCGTTGGTCCCGTTCTTGCAACATCCTTTTCCGTTCGTTGCGATGTCGGAGATTTGTGTTTTACCGGATTCCTGATATTCACGGTACACTCATGAAATGGTCGTACGGGAAAATTCTCACTTCAAAGCTACCTCGGAGATGCTGTGTCTCACAGCTCGTGCACCGACTATAACACCACTTTCAAACTTACTTAAATCTTGATCACCAGCCATTGTAGCAGCAGTAGCCCATCTAACTGCTTCGACAGACGCTTGTTGTCTTGTATAGGCGTTGCCGACCGCAACGCCGTATTCTGACTGTTTACATATCTCTGTATTTAATTACGCATGTGTGTACCAGTTTCTTTGGGGCTTCAGTGATTTGTTCTCCACAAGTACCACATGGTACGTTTTGTGGTCTTCAATTTATTTGTTGTATATAGTTCACACATATTTGTTTGTTGTTTTCATCTCTGTGTGGGGTCTATGTGAGACCTCGCCAGCTCTCAATATTCACCACATTTACTTTCAACGGTAATACATTCTTACAACATATACCATAACCAATGTATAAAATGACAAATGCCAGGACTACAGAAAGAGAACAGATACGTTAATGACCGGACGGACGGTTCATAAATTTCCGGAAAAAGTGGGGTACGAGGGAGATTTGAACACGGACTTCCGATATGCAATGTGGGATAGAGAGCCACCAGCTCATAGGCCCATCTTTCATAGACAGAACACTGAGCGCGCACAAGTATCGCCTAACAGACCATCTTCCACAGCTGCTAGAAGCCATTAATTCCAGACTAGGAGAAAATCGTGGTACATTCTTGATGACTATCCAGTGGACGAAGTGAAACACACTTTTCCAAATCCTCGTACTGGACCCCGAGGACCTGTACCTAGGCCTGCCTGCCCACGGATTTACGCGTGCAGACATTTTTCTGTTGGGAAAGCCGAAAGAAGCTGTCTACAAGGAATTCAAACTACAGACGATGATATACAACTACGTATTATTGCAGCCTGCTCGCACATCATCACTAAAATGGTAGCACGTGAGCAGCAGTCGTTCTGTACCAGACTGGAAGCGTTTATTGCCGCTTCCGGTAGTCATTTTGAACACAACCTGTGATGGTCAGCTATCTCGTTGTTGGTCAGAATCAACATAACAAATGCATGCACTTGTGTTGTTCCGTAGTTTATACTACCTCAGGTATTGTACAAATGTCTGTGAGGAAACTTTTCCGAATACATCTCGTAAACGACTCGCACTAGAACCCTGTAACAAACACCACTGACATTCCATTTAAAAAAGTGAATTTGAACGAAAAATACACTTTCTAAGTGTTACCGTAGTCTGTTGATAAGCTAACAACACGAGTTCTTGACTACCAATCCATTCTGTGAAAATCGCACACCAATAGCATTTTCTATTTCCGCAGTATTTGCCGTGAAAGTTTTGAGTGAGTCACCCTCTGTATTTTCAGTCTACTTTATTTTTATCAACATTTTTTGGGAATTAATTTTGGTTTTCCTGGATTATTCAGTGAAATAGATTAAAATCTGATTAAATTTGCTTTTTTTGCAGGTTTTATATGTAACCACTTAGCGTATCATTGCTATGAAAAAGTGAAGTTTACATAGGACAATAAGAGCGCTTCCGAAATCTCATCCCATTGCCTACAATGGCAGTAATTCGAAGAGCCTCCTCTAAGCGGGAGCAAAGAACAGACTACGAGCAAGGAAGTGAGCTAAATGCTTATTATCTGAAATAGGAATAATTTCTGGTCCTGCGAGAAAAGGGCTCCAACGCCGCCGCGCCGAGCTCTTGGAAACTTTCCAGAGGACTGTTTCTTTCTTCCTCTAGATTTATTTTCAGCAGAAAGAGCAGTGATAGAAATGGCCCGAATTGAATTCCGAGACAAAGATTGCATCAAGAATCACTGGATACCGGCCAAGGCAGCTCAGACATAAATTAATCTCGTCTTCCAGGAGGCCTTTGCAAAATGTTTATCCTAAGCGCAGTACACTATCTTGATGGAATCTGAACAGCAATCGACTTAATATATTTTCATTTTGAATTGCTGGTAAGGCCTCCGGTTTAAGAAGTGTGAGTTTCTTATAAAATAATGGAAGCTCTCCTTCATCTGTAACAGTATCAGAGGGGATTCTTGAAGGAGCATAAGATATCTTACAGAAAAAAGAGGAAGCAATGAGGTATATGGCACTTTAAGTAACAGGGAAAAGGATAGCTACATTTACTTTCTCTTTTCCGTACTTTCGTTCTTCCTTGGCAAGTGAGACTACGGAAGACCCATCAGTCAGTTCTGAACATACTATAGCCCACAAATTACTGTGTGAGCCAAATAATAATATTCATTCTACTGCAGGTGGGCTTTTAACACTATACCTTACAATGTCAAAATACTTTATGATCGCTTTTCTTTCGTCAGGTACAAAATTATTATTACCTGCAAGAAATAAAGATTTGATCGCAGAGATGTTTTTTTTTTCAATCATTTAATGTTAAGCGGATTCAATCTTAAACTAAATTTTTGGTACATTTTTGTCGTTTGACTAGCGTCATTGGCTCCTTTCGTGGTCATGAAGTAGGCGATACTGTTCCTACAATATTCAGTATTCGATGAATGTGTCACTCGTTCACGTTCCGCTTGGTGTCCCTGCAGACCAACTTAGGGTTCACATATTCCTTTGTGTTGCTGTAACTTTGACTGTACATGTTATTATCACTTACTTCCTTGTTGTTTCTGATTCAATCTAAAGAAAACGTTACTTAAATTTCAAAGACATGTAATGGTCGGGTGTTAATTGTCAAGATTGAAGTCCATATCATAAATTAAAATATTGTCAAAATATTTTTGCGACCAAGACTATATTTCGCGTATATTTCGATACAAATCACTGTGTTTCCAATAATGTCATCAAAAATTATTATTACTTGTTTGGTAAGTGTGTCACAGACGGCTAACGAGATGTCTAAAAGTTCTGCTTTCAAAAACTCTTCTATTAATTTCTTTGGAAAGTACACTGAAGAGACAAAGAAATTGGTAAACCTACGTAATATCGTGTAGAGCCCCAGCGAGTACGCAGAAGTGCCGCAACGCGAGGTGGCATGGACTCAACTAATGTCTGAAGTAGTGCTTGAGGGAACTGACACCATGAATTCTGCAGGGCTGCCCATTATTCCGTAATAGTATGAAGGGGTAGAGATCTCTTCTCAGCCGCGTGGAGTAGCCGTGCGGTTAGAGGCGCCAAGTCACTGACAGCGCAGCCCCTCCCGCCGGAGGTTCGAGTCATCCCTCGGGCATGGGTGTGTGTGTTGTCCTTAGTGTGAGTTAGTGTAAGGCAGGTTAAGTAGTGTGTAAGTCTAGGGACCGATGACCTCAAAAGTTTGTTCCGTTAGGAATTCAAACCCATTTGAACATCTCTTCTAAACAGCGCGCTGCAAGGCATTCCAGACATGCTCAATACTGCTCACGTCTGGAGACTTTGGTGGCCAGCGGAAGTGTTTAAACTCAGAAGAGTGCCACTGCAGCCACTAGAGCCACTCTTTAGCCATTATGGACATGTGGGGTGTCGCATTGTTTTGCTGGAATGGTCCAAGTCCGTCGGAATTCACAAAGGACATGAACCGATGCAGGTGAACAAACAGGATGCTTACGTACGTGTCACCAGTCAGAGCCGCATAAAGACGTATCAGCGAACCCGTATCACTAAATCTGCACACGCCCAACACCATTAAAGAGCCTCCACCAGCTTGGACAGTCACCTGCAGACATAATGGGTTCATGTATTCATGAGGTTATCTCCATATCAGTACATGTCTATCCTCTGTATGCAATTTGAAACAAGACTCGTCGAAGTAGGAAACATGTTTCCAGTCATCAGTAGGCCAATGTCGGTGTTGATGGGCCCACATGTGTCGTAAAGCATTGTATCGTGCTTTGAATGTATAGTACACATAGCGACATAAACAAAAAGTCATAAAGATATTTTTTAGCTGTAGTTGACAGAGATAATGTTACAGCTCTTCCACAGCCATGCCTCTGTACAGATGGCTTTGTTGCTGTTGTTGTGGTCTTCAGTCCTGAGACTGGTTTGATGCAGCTCTCCATGCTACTCTATCCTGTGCATGCTTTTTCATCTCCCAGTACCTACTGCAACCTACATCCTTCTGAATCTGCTTAGTGTATTCATCTCTTGGTCTCCTTCTACGATTTTTACCCTCCACTCTCTCCTCCAATACTAAATTGGTGATCCCTTGATGCCTCAGAACATGTCCTACCAACCGATCCCTTCTTCTGGTCAAGTTGTGCCACAAAATTCTCTTCTCCCCAATCCTATTCAATACTTCCTCGTTAGTTATATGATCTACCCATCTAATCTTCAGCACTCTTCTGTAGCACCACATTTCGAAAGCTTCTATTCTCTTCTTGTCCAAACTATTTATCGTCCATGTTTCACTTCCATACATGGCTACACTCCATACGAATACTTTCAGAAATGACTTCCTGACACTTAAATCAATACTGGATGTTAACAAATTTCTCTTCTTCAGAAACGCTTTCCTTGCCATTGCCAGCCTACATTTAATATCCTCTCTACTTCGACCATCATCAGTTGTTTTGCTCCCCAAATAGCAAAACTCCTTTACTACTTTAAGTGCCTTATTTCCTAATCTAATTCCCTCAGCATCACCCGACTTAATTAGACTACATTCCATTATCCTTGTTTTGCTTTTGTTGATGTTCATCTTATATCCTCCTTTCAAGACACTGTCCATTCCTTTCAACTGCTCTTCCAAGTCCTTTGCTGTCTCTGAGAGAATTACAATGTCATCGGCGAACCTCAAAGTTTTTATTTTTTCTCCATGAATTTTAATACCTACTCCGAATTTTTCTTTTGTTTCCTTTACTGCTTGCTCAATATACAGATTGAACAACATCGGGGAGAGGCTACAAACCCTTTCTTACTCCCTTCCCAACCACTGCTTCCCTTTCATGTCCCTCGACTCTTATAACTGCCATCTGGTTTCTGTACTAATTGTAAATAGCCTTTCGCTCCCTGTATTTTACCCCTGCCACCTTTAGAATTTGAAAGAGAGTATTCCAGTCAACATTGTCAAAAGCTTTATCTAAGTCTACAAATGCTAGAAACGTAGGTTTGCCTTTCCTTAATCTTTCTTCTAAGATAAGTCGTAAGGTCAGTATTGCCTCACGTGTTCCAGTGTTTCTACGGAATCCAAACTGATCTTCCCCGAGGTTGGCTTCTACTAGTTTTTCCATTCGTCTGTAAAGAATTCGTGTTAGTATTTTGCAGCTGTGACTTATTAAACCGGTAATTTTCACATCTGGCAACACCTGCTTTCTTTGGGATTGGAATTATTATATTCTTCTTGAAGTCTGAGGGTATTTCGCCTGTCTCATACATCTTGCTCACCAGATGGTAGAGATTTGTCAGGACTGGCTCTCCCAAGGCCGTCAGTAGTTCCAATGGAATGTGGTCTATTCCGGGGGCCTTGTTTCGACTCAGGTCTTTCAGTGCTCTGTCAAACTCTTCACGCAGTATCACATCTCCCATTTCATCTTCATCTACATCCTCTTCCAATTCCATAATATTGTCCTAAAGTACATCGCCCTTATATAGACCCTCTATATACTCTTTCCACCTTTCTGCTTTCCCTTCTTTGCTTAGAACTGGGTTTCCATCTGAGCTCTTGATATTCATACAAGTCGTTCTCTTATCTCCAAAGGTCTCTTTAATTTTCCTGTAGGCAGTATCTATCTTACCCCTAGTGAGATACGACTCTACATCCTTACATTTGTCCTCTAGCCATCCCTGCTTAGCCATTTTGCACTTCCTGTCGATCTCATTTTTGAGTCATTTGTGTACATTTTTGCCTGATTTATTTACTGCATTTTTATATTTTCTCCTCTCATGAATTAAATTCAATATTTCTTCTGTTACCCAAAGATATCTACTAGCCCTCGTCTATTTACCTACTTGATCCTCTGGTGCCTTCACTACTTCATCCCTCAAAGCTACCCATTCTTCTTCTACTGTATTTATTTCCCCCATTCCTGCCAATTGTTCCCTTATGCTCTCCCTGAAACTCTGTACAACCTCTGGTTCTTTCAGTTTATCCAGGTCCCATCTCCTTAAATTCCCACCTTTTTGCAGTTTCTTCAGTTTTAATCTACAGGTCATAACCAATAGATTGTGGTCAGAGTCCACATCTGCCCCTGGAAATGTCTTACAATTTAAAACCTGGTTCCTAAATCTCTGTCTTACCATTATATAATCTATCTGATACCTTTTAGTATCTCCAGGGTTCTTCCATGTATACAACCTTCTCTCATGATTCTTAAACCAAGTGTTAGTTATGATTATGTTGTGCTCTGTGCAAAATTCTACCAGGCGGCTTCCTCTTTCATTTCTTAGCCCCAATCCATATTCACCTACTATGTTTCCTTCTCTCCCTCTTCCTACTCTCGAATTCCAGTCACCCATGACTATTAAATTTTCGTCTCCCTTCACTATCTGACTAATTTCTTTTATTTCATCATACATTTCTTCAATTTCTTCGTCATCTGCAGAGCTAGTTGGCGTATAAACTTGTACTACTGTAGTAGGTGTGGGCTTCGTATCTATCTTGGCCACAATAAAGCGTTCACTATGCTGTTTGTAGTAGCTTACCCGCATTCCTATTTTCCTATTCATTATTAAACCTACTCCTGCATTACCCCTATTTGATTTTGTGTTTATAACCCTGTAGTCACCTGACCAGAAGTCTTGTTCCTCTTGCCACCGAACTTCACTAATTCCCACTATATCTAACTTCAACCTATCCATTTCCGTTTTTAAATTTTCTAACCTACCTGCCCGATTAAGGGATCTGACACTCCACGCTCCGATCCGTAGAACGCCAGTTTTCTTTCTCCTGATAACGACATCCTCTTGAGTAGTCCCCGCCAGGAGTTCCGAATGGGGGACTATTTTACCTCCGGAATATTTTACCCAAGAGGACGCCATCATCATTTAATCATACAGTAAAGCTGCATGCCCTCGGGAAAAATTACGGCTGTAGTTTCCCCTTGCTTTCAGCCGTTCGCAGTACCAGCACAGCAAGGCCGTTTTGGTTATTGTTACAAGGCCAGATCAGTCAATCATCCAGACTGTTGCCCTTGCAACTACTGAAAAGGCTGCTGCCCCTGTTCAGGAACCATACGTTTGTCTGGCCTCTCAACAGATACCCCTCCGTTGTGGTTGCACCTACGGTACGGCTATCTGTATCGCTGAGGCACGCAAGCCTCCCCACCAACCGCAAGGTCCATGGTTCATGGGGGGGTTTTATCTTAACAAAATGGATTAAAATTTACTTACATGTATTGTACAATAGTGTTTGTTTCTATGTGTAACCACTTCTATTTAAGTACCAATCTTTACTCAAGCATACCCATACGAGAAGTTGTAACAGTAATTCAAAAGGACCTTACGAAACATAAGAAACTTGTATACAGAGATCACTGAATTTATGGAACTCCTCCAGGTAACCTTAAGTTACAATTACTTCACCTTTAATGGCAACATTTATAAGAAACCAGATGACCTAGCAATGGGTTCATAGCTGACATATGCATAAACCATTTGGAAAAAAAGTAATTTAGCATCAAAGGACGCTGTCTACAGGAAATTGAATTTTATACCATAGATGTAGATGGATGCCACAGACATAGCACACATTCTGAATGGCTTCAATAATCTACAAGAGAAAATTACATTTACGTGGAACACGAACAAAACAAAAGCACTAATTACCTGAACATAATTATTGCAAGAAACAACAACATATGCACATTTAAAAAATTTACAGGAAAAATACAATGACATAAACCACAATCCCTGCAGCCTCACGTGACTTGGTCATCCATAAACAGGAAGCATACAGATCAGAGCCACATAGGACAACTGAAATACCTTTGAACCGAGAAAACATGCAACAAGAAATAAATATAGTGAAACAGAATGCAGTTGCTAATGATTACATTTCTTCCATGATTGACACAGTCCTGAACGAAGTGATGAAAGACCCAAACACAAAGTGAACAACAGAAGAAATAACCAAAACAAAAATATATCTACCATCCCATAGAGTGGCAATATACTGCAGTAGACTGAAAATGTTCTTAAAAATCACAAATTAAAAGTTGGGTTTCCTACATTGCATGACCTACAAAAAAAACTATAAAGAGGAACCGTGACTCCGGAATATAAATAGTAACATGCCAGGAATGCTTCATGTTCTACCTAGGCACACAGATCACATTAAAGTCTACATACACAACAGACACAAATCAGCAACAGCTATACACATACAGAATACAGGATACCCATTTGTAAAAGTAGAGCAAAATGTCAAAGTACTCCACCTACTAAATAAAGGGCATCAAATGTATTTGTTAACACTACTGGAGATATATACACATTACAGAAAACATGAAGAAAAAATGCTAAACGAAGAAATTGATGGGAAATCGGTGGATTTCTTCAGATACTTCGACATAATACTTAAATAAACCTAGGAACACATAGAAATAAACACCATTTTAAAATACATGCAATCGTACTATAATCCATATTGTTAAGATAAATTCGTTATCAAAGAAGGCGTCTGTGGAGGATCTGTAAAATAATCTCTGTCAACTACAGCGAAAAACATCTTTGTACCTGTTTGTTTATGTAAGCTATTCTCGATGTTCACTGTGCACTGAAAGTTGAGAATGATGTTTAACATATGTGAAACTTTGCAAAACTTTATCATAATAAAACTGTAAGTACAAGCTCTTCCAAATTTCGCCGCTAACTACCCATAAAAGTCGATAAGTAACTAAAAATTGCAGGATTTTTATGTATTGTAGTAAAGTAGAAAAAGGACAAACCAAAGCATAACCTCACACATCGAAAACATTACGAATAACGGGCATAATATAAAGAAATACACACTGGAGAATGTCAATGATTTCCCGAAACGCTTCGTATAAAACACAAATAAAGGAAAATATTAACTAGTAGCAGAAAATTATTTATAAACGAACCCACTGTTTTCACAGACGCAGTCGTTCAAAGAGAAAGGCATTTAATGTAGACAAAATAAGATCACTAGTGCCAAGCGAAGCAATGAGATCTGTATATAAGTACAAATACCTTAGACTGAGTGTATTAGAAACTGCTGCACATGTAAGGTTCAACAAGCACTGTCAAGAACTAGGTATACTTCCGAATTATATAGAAGAGAAAGTATGTTCAAGCAGCAGCATAGCAAAACTTACGAAGCAGGAAAACTATGGATGAAGACCGAAATAAGGCAGTTACAAAAGAAGAATAGCTGGTCAACGGGCAGATAGAAGCAGCAAACAGCATGGACCCACAGTATATGACAACATATGTAAGCACATCCAAGAGAGAGTCACAACGAGTACTTGAATATTTTCAGTACACATGACAAGAAGCTGTAGTCCTTGACATGCAAACAAAACAAGAAATCCCACTTTATAATAACTGACAAAAGTACACACACATTTAACAGCAGAATGGTGAACGAAACAGCTATAAAAATGGATCAGAGAGCAAATAATCTGCTGCAAAATTCACCAAAATGCAACATAAACCATTAACTCAACAGTCGTACACTAAATTAGAAGACAGTTGCCATTAAGAATTCAGCAGATGCTGCAATATTAAATTCAAATACAAAGGCAGTACAGGTCACAAGGTAAGCAAACGTCTAGAGAAAGAAATGAAGAAAGATAAATTTGGATCTAAATACAGGTTCATAGGATTTGTCGACCTAGAAAAAGCGTTCCACAATGTAAAACGGGGCAAGATGTTCGAAATTCAGAAAAAATAGGGTTCAGCTGTAGGGAGAGACGGGTAATACACTATATGTACAAGGGCCAAGAGGGAAGAATAAGAGTGGACGACGGAGAACGAAGCCCTCGGATTAAAAAGTATATAAGGCAGGCACATAGTTTTTCCCCCTTACTGATCGATCTGTACATCGAAGAAGCAATGATGGAAATAAAATAAAGGTTTCGGAATGAGATTAAAATTCAAGGTGACAGCATATCAGTGATTCGATTCGCTAATGACATTCTTATTCTGGGTGAAAGAATTACTTGATATGCTAAATGGAATGAACAATCTAATGAGTAAGTAATATGGATTAACAGTAAATCGGAGAAAGACGAAAGTAGAGAGAAGTAGCGGAAATGAGAACAGCGAGAACTTGACATCGGGATTGTAGGTGACAAAGTAGATGATGTTAAGGAATTCTGTTACCTAGGCAACAAAATAACCAGTGAAGGACGGGGCAAGGAGGACATCAAACACGGACTAGCACTAGCAGGAAGAGCATTCCTGGCCAAGTGAAGTTTACTAGTATCAAAAATAGACCTTAATTTGAGAAAGAAATAGCTGAGAATGTACGTCTGGAGCACAGCATTGTAAGGCAGTGACACATGTACTGTGGTAAAATCAAAACAGAAGAGAATAGAAGCATTTGAGATTTGGTGCTACAGGCGAATGTTGAAAATTTGGAGCAGTGATAAGATTAGGAATGAGGAGGTTGTGGACAGAATCGGAGAGGAAAGGAATATGTGGACAACACTGCCAAGGAGAACGGACAGGATGATAAGACACCTGTTAACACGTCATGAAATGATTTCCGTGGTACCAGAGGGAGCTGTAGAAGGAAAAAAAACTGTAGAGGAATGCAGAGATTGGAATACATCCAGCAAATAATTGATGCTGTAGTTTGCAAGTGCTACTCTGAGATAAAGAGTTTGGCACAGGAGAGGAATTCGTGACGAGCTGCATCAAACCAGTCAGAATACTGATGACCTCAAAAAAAAAAAAAAAAAAAAATACGATAAATGATACAAAAATCCTAAAAGCCATAAATAATAAACTGAAAAAAAACAATCCATAGTCACAAAATCAGACAGAAGCAGTATATTTGCTCTGATGAAAGAAAAGGTGAACATAGGCAAAACACATGTACTGTTTTGTGCTATAATGTTCTACACTTTGAAAAAGAACAAAAAAAAACAATTACAGAGTAAAATTAAGGAACAAATAAAGGTCACGCAGTTCCTATAGACAGAAACTGATAAGATATATCTTACATGCATGAAACCAAAGGCACCAAGCCTAAGAGCACATGTAAAGGTACACTAAAAATGCGATCCGAGACGTCCTTTGTAAAAACTTTATGAATATCCTAGCATACAAATTTGTCACAGTAACTAAATATCATACTGAGCAAAATAATTGTACATAGGAAACAATATACTCTACAAAAAACAGCATGATAGTAACTGAAGAACTAAAAGACAGAGAACTACCCCGAAGATGCCGCTCTTATCACCAGACATTGCCTACCTTTACTCGAATATACCCATACAAGAAGCTGTAACAGTAATCCAAAAGAGCCCTATGAAACATAGGAAACTTGCGTAAACAGAGATCATTGAGTTTATGGAACAGGTGGAGGTAAGATCCTATAGGACCAAACTGCTTAGGTCATCGGTCCCTAGGCTTACACACTACTTAATCTAACTTAAACTAACTTACACTAAGGACAAAACACACACACACACACACACACACACACACACACGCACACATACATGCCTGAGGCAGGACTCGAACCTTTGACGAGGGGCGTCCTAGACCAAGCGGCGTCCCGACACGGCAAGGAGCTCCTTCAGCTAACTCTACGTCACAACTACTCCACCTTTATTGGCAACATTTGAAGACTACATGGAAAGAAGGGGCTAAGTCCAAACCTCACGAAAGTGAGTGGTATCTTTATGAAGTTCATCAGATGTACTTTCAGTTCGATGAACTTAAATGAACGCGGTGAGTACAGTCACGGAGTTGTAGCCAGGTCAAAATATGGTATACACGGTGAAAACGGGTCAAGTCTGTACAATATTCGGACAGAGAGGGTGGAGTCCAGTAGGTGCGGATTTCTGAGCTGTATTTATTCTTTGTCTGCTTTTATAGAAGTCTCATTGTTGACATTGTTAAATTCAATGTCATTGTAGATTTTTCTTACGTATTATCAAAGCTAATACGGAGCAGATTTGAAATTAGCTTCTTAGCTTTGTGCCATGGTGGAACTGAATGTCGTGCCTTGATTTGTGCTAACACAGAGCAGCCTTGACAATCACTTCAGCAAATTTGTGGTGTGGTAGATAGGTCGGTGTTTCAACTGGTGATGGAAAATTGAGTGTCAAGCTGCTGTGGTAAGTCTAGAAAAAAAACAGAGCTATGGTAGACAATATGAAGAATCTACAAAGCTAAGAAGAATGTCACATGAAATAGGAGAGCATTGTAACTGCAAGAAGAATTGTACTGATTTGCTAACGTATGGAGAGAAGTCTACATTAACATCTAATTTCAGTTTACTGAAGGACTAGAATGAGCGAAGTTGTCACCTGACAGGAGTGATTTCTTTAGACAATGTACAACGCCGAAGGCCCCGTAGAGATGAGACAGTAGCTACTATGCGTGATTATATATTTAATTATAACGTCAGAATAATGAGAGGCAATACTGTGACAGAACTGTCTGTTTGTTAAAAGGCCTTTGTATCACTGCATAGTATTTCAAAGAAAAGATTAGAAACTATTAGGTATTCCTTAAAAAATGAACGCACGGCGCCAGTTGATAAACGAGGAAAACACGGAAACCAAGTTCATAAACTTTCAACAGAAACAGAGCAGAACGTCTGCGCTCACATCAAGTCATTTAAAGGAAGGTCCAGTCATTACAGCATAAGTAAAACACGGAAACTGTATTTGCCTGATGAACTCACGATCAAGATGATGTTCAAGATGTTTCAAGAGACACATTTTACTTCTTCCGTCTCATATGAAACTTATCATAAAATATTTAATATCTCATTCGGTTTCCCTCGAAGTGATACATGCAGTACTTGTGATAGGTTTTCTGTAACTTTCGAAGCTCTACACCCTTTTCAGGTTCATCTATTACCTTCTCCATCATGCAAAGCGATTTGAAACAATGCATGTAGCATTCCCAGTAAGAGGACATTCACACCTGGAAAGTGATTAAGACATGGGCATCATCAGACGTAAAACAAAACATGAACTCCCAAAGGACTGGACAGTCATAATTAAAGATGCGTGGGTTTTGGACACGCATGTCCAAAACCCACCCCTTTTCAAATTGTTGAAGTTTATGGCGCAATGATACGTGACTGGACTGTTGCAACCAAGACATAAACCAAAATGTCCAATCCCATCGCGAATTATTAAGGAGATGAAGACCGAACGTCACCATCCAAGGATTATCATAGATCGGGAAACAAAGGATCTGGGATCACATCAGTTGTTACTGTTCCTGCTGGACGAATGGAAGAGGAACCAGAGCTTGCAGAGGAAGAGTTTTTATTCCTTTCACCCTGTTACAAAGGTAGGCTGGTAAAGACTTTGTCATAGTAATTAAATGAAACTAACTCATATCAGCGTCCAATCTTTCAGGACTGCTACCTATCACAAAGGACAAGTATCGTGATCTGTCAGAACTGAAGGTGTTCTGTGACACAGGGGCCCAAGAGTACTATATGAATATTCCTTTCTGGCAGTGAATTTACAAAAACTTTTCGTGTTATTTGTTTGTAATAAGTAAAATGTAAATAATGAAGACTGAGTTATAAAAATTGTGATTTACTATGTTAACTGAAATTACTGCCTATTAACTATATATTAACGTATGTGTGGTAAACATTTATTGAATAATAGTTGGTAGTTGTATACCAGGTAATTAAAGATACAAAAATTTAGGCATAGGCTTATTAATCATTAAAATTTACATGAGTTCAATGAAAATAAAAACAGAATAGTGACAAACAGTATTGTTTCTGAAACTTCATTAGTCATCAACATCCTATACAGTAATGACTAGACTCAGAAATGAGTCAAGGGAGATGGTCAAGGAAGTTGCAGGGAAGTTTTATAGTAAAGTATCATCCCATATTACATTACATTCTGACTTTTACAATGCAATTAGTGCATTATACAAAGAAAATTATAAAATAGACATTTTTAATAATGTTTTTTCCACATTTAGAGAATCCTATAGAAAAAGTTGTAGTATGTACTATATAAATTACAAAATTATACTTCAATAACCTATGAAACTGTAACGTTTTAAACTTTAAAACTGCTCCCCTGAAAATCTATAAAATGGACTTAACCCCTTCTTTCCGTGTGGTCTTCATTTATAAAAAACCAGATGGCTTATCAATAGGATCATGTATTTAAGGTACCACAGCTAACATATACATAAACCACTTGGAACAGAAATTATTTAGCAGCCAAGAACCTTGTCCAATGAAAACTGAATTTCACTGGAGATATTTAGATGACATACTACGGATACTGAAAGGGGATGTCACTGAAATAACAGACATTCTGAATTGTTTCGCTAATATAACTGAGAAAATTACGTTTACAGTGGAGCATGAGCAAATCAAATGCATCAGTTGTCTGGACCTAATTATTAAAAGAAACAGCAACACGTGCACATTCAAAAAACAGACAGTACAGATACAGTGACCTGCAACTTCATGTCACCCAGACATACATGAGCAGGCAACATAGAGATCAGTGCTACATAGGACAACTAAAATAATTTTGAACCAAGAAAACATCCAACAAGATTGCAGTTGCTATGATTATCCTGCTCCCATGGTTGACACAGTCCTAGGCAAAGTGATGAAAGGCCCAGACACAAAGAGCACAACAGAAAAAAATGACAAAAACATAGATTGGCAATATGTCTTAGAAGGCTGCAATTAGTCTCAAAAATCACATAGTAAAAGTTTGGTTTTCTACAGTGAATAAACTAAAATGAAAAAAAAAAAAAACTCAGACACTGGAATGTACAAAGTAACATGTCAGGAATGCTCCATGTTCTACCTAGAACAAAATGGCCTAAATTTCTACACCAGGCGCACAGAGCACACACAATAGACACAGAACATCAACAATAGCTACACAAATACAAAATACACGAAAACCATTTTCAAAAGCAGAGCCAAATGTCAAACCACTCCACTTACTAAATAAAAGGCATGAAATGGATTTGTTGCCTAAATTGGAAAACACGAAAACAAAATGATAAACGGAAAAATTGAATGTGAATCTGTGAATTTCTTCAGTTGCTTCGACAGTATACTTAAATAAAATAATAGTAACACAGGGAATTAAAACACCAGTGTAAAATCCATGCAAGCAAACTGTAATCCATATTTTCAAGATAAATACCTTCTGTACAAGAGCATATCTGTGGAGGGCCTGTATCATTATCTCTGTTAACTACAACTGATTACATCTTTGTAGCTGCTTCTTTATGCAAGTTATTCTCGACGTTGACTGTGAACTGCAAATGTGAGTGATGTTTAACATTCAGAAATTAGTTATAAGAAAACTGGAAGTAAAAGTTCTTCCAAATTTAGTCACTAACAACATGAAAAGATCATTGCATTAAGGACAAAGAAAAACAAAGCATAACGTCACACATCGAAAATATTAAGAAAAAATGGTGTAATACGTAGAAATACACACTTGAAAATGAGAATCATTTGCCTAAACGCGTCGTGTACAACATAAGTAAAGGAAAATCGTGACTGGTACCAGAAAGTTATTTATCAACAATTATATTATTTTAATAGTATCAGGCTTTCGTAAGAACCATTTATAAAACACAAAAACAGATGCCGTTTGTGTGAAAATGTTACGACACAAAGCGACCATTTGGATGTACTTAAGTAACTACCAGATGGCTTGACCAGACTTCCTATTATTTCCGAAACTGCATTACTTGTTTCGTCATTTTTAATCGCTACAGAGTGCAACACAAAACTGCTATAAGAAAGTAGGATATTAACAGATTTCCACATCTTTTGATATCAGTTTAGTTTTATATTTTACAGCCTTTGGAAATATGGAAGGTGAGTCTAGTAACGACATTTTCGAAATAGTAAATAGCGTGGTGAAGAATTCGGAAAGTTACTGAACTGCCACAACATGGCTATCGAGCCAAAACCCCACTACCGATCTACATATGCCACTGTCCACGCCTAACGGTTCAACAATTGGGATTAGTGAACTCCATCTCTCCACTTTTGACTCCCCGAGGGGGCCGTTTCCAATGGAATTAACTAATTGTATCTAGGAATAGCTATATAACAGCCACATGGGCGAATCTGTACTGCTGTTTTTTTCCCGACACACTCATATTTAAATTCATACATGTTCCATTGCAAGAACGCAAAAGAACATTTTTTTTTTTTTGAGAGCTAGAAAAATGGACAAATCTTTTACATAAATTTAATAAACCTTTAAACTACAAAAAAAGTGTCAATTCCTTACATCAATACGTAGATAAGGAGTTTTCATCTTATTGAGAATCATACATTTTCACCATTTTAAGCCGGCCACTGTGGTCGAGTGGTTCTAGGCCCTTTGGTACGGAACCGTGCCGCTGCTTCGGTCGCAGTTTCGAATCCTGCCTTGGGCGTGGATGCGTATGATGTCCTTAGGTTACACTATCATTCGAGGTGATCAACGTACCACAACAAAACACCCCGCTGTACAACTGGACGTTTCTGTTGGTAGTGCTGTCACACTCGTCCACCATTTGTGGTAGTCAAAGATGTATGGCCGCTTGGTTGCTCGCCGTCTTCTTGATAGTTTGTTTGTCCACCTTTGGAACGAAATACATCGCAGATTCTGCGTGTCAGCGATCCGACAGTTTGTTCGCAGGTTTGTGCAAGTAAGCTTTACTATATGTCTATGCACAGATCATGTAATTAGCGTAAATAACGGTCCGTTGATTTGCTTACGTGATGATGGCCCCCGATAGCGATTCAGATGTGTTCCGTGGGACTTATATCAGACGACTCTGATCGACGAGACATCAACGTCAGTTCATATAATGCTCCACCACTGAAGCAAGGTTCTCGCTCCGAGATACGGACTATTACAATGCTGAAAGATTTAATTACCATCGGGGAATACATCCAGCATGGAGGGATGCATGTGGTTTCAGCTGTCAGCACTTCTTTGCTAACATCCATGAGTCCCATGCAAGCGCAGGAAATTCTTCCCCACAGCATAATACCGCTTCCAACAGCGCTTCCTTCGCGTTTCACGTTTCGACCGCCTTACACCTCGACGACTTCGTTTGTGGAGATGGCCATCGACCTAGGGTAGCGAAAAATGATTCACCCGAAGAGCCGACACGTTTCTACTGATCCATGGTCGAATCTGGATGGTCCTGTGCCCACTGCAATCGTAATTCACGATATCGTTGGGTCCACTTGTGAATAGGTAGCGATATTCTGCTGCGGATCTCCACGTTCAACAATGTACGAGCAATGAACGATTTGCTCTGAAACACTTGTGCTTGCACCAGCATCGTGCTTTTTCGGCACAGATGGCATCCATACCTACACAGCAGAAAAGCCTCCGAAACTCACGTTCTGTGAACAGTCGTGGGCGTCCAGCGACTTAGAAGTAGTTTCAATGCCCTTCCACCTCTGTCCGTAGATCCTCACTACAGCAACATGTGAACGTCCGACAGCTTCGCCGTTTTCGAAATACTCGTTAACAGCCTCTGCCTAATAATAATCCGCGATTTGTCAAAGTCGCTTTTCTCAATATATTTCTCCATTTGCAGACCATGTCGTCGCTAGGGTGATTCCCCGTCCTTGTAAATTCATCTTACATGCTTCTCTTGCCGCGTCAAGTGCCTGTAACGCCGGCAGCCGGCATCCAACGTTGATGTTGACCATGGTCATAGTGTTTTAACTCACCAGTGTAGAAGGGGCAACGGAATATCCGTGCGGAATTGCTTTCGTCTTAGGAGGCTGAGTGTGACCACTTTTGCTCGAACATCATAACAAGCAATGAAATAGGGGTTCATCACTTCGAACCAGAAACAAAACGACCGTCCATGGAGGGGACGACGCTACCTCTCCTCCGAAGAAAAAGTTCAAAGTCGCACCCTCAGCCGATGAGGTGATGACGACGGTCTTCTGGGTCTCTGAACCTGTTTTCCGCGGCAATTTGGAGGGTCGCACGACCTGAGCTGTGGCTGCGCTAGTGCTGCAATGAAGCGATGCTACACCAGTCACGTCCCGGAGCAATGTGGGACGCTGTTGAGTATTACAGAGAGAACGTGGCGAATAACGGAAAGACGAAAGCTGACCACCAGAAGGCAGAGAGAAATAGCCAAACTGGTAGCAATGATAGCTACACCCGGGCAACTGTTGGCAGTCGGATAGCTAGGGAGATGAACGTGTTGGTTCATGGAAGCAACTGCTCCACGTCTGGCATGGTTTGAGTAAAACAGTGTGTGCTGCGCGCTCACTACGGACTGACAACCGGGGATCGACTTCGAATTGTGTGTGGGTACCCTATTTGCACGCAGCTCTCCCCAGGCACCAGAAACGATGTAAGTCTGCCTGTTGCACATCCAGTACCGTATTTTCAGGAATCAGGAGGCAAAACTGTGTGGCGGATATACATTGATAAGACAGAACAGTATGACCACCTACCTAATAGCTGGTATGTCCTCCTTTGGCACGGATAGCAGCGGCGACGCGTTGTGGCGTGGAAGCCATGAGGTCTCGGTCGGTCGCTAAGGGAGCTGGCACCACATCTGTATACAAGTCACCTAATTCCCAGCCAGTCGTTGTAGCCGAGCGGTTCTAGGAGCTTCAGTCTGGAACCGCACGACCGCTACGATCGCAGGTTCAAATCCTGCCTAGGGCATGGATGTGTGTGATGTCCTTAGGTTATTTAGGTTTAAGTAATTCTACGTTCTAGGGGACTACGACATGAGATGTTAAGTCCCATAGTGCAAAGAGCCATTTAAACCATTTGAACCTAATGCCCGTTAATTCCGGGGAGGGGGGCTGTTAGCTCTGGTGACACGCTCGGTCACATCCAGATGTGCTCGAGTTGGGAGGTCAGTACATCAATTAGAACTCTTCACTGTGTTCCTCGAACGTCTCCATCACACGCCTGGCTTTATGACATGGAACATTATATTCATGAAAAATGTCACAGCTGCAAGTAAGCGTGATCGTCATGGAGGGGCGTACGTGGTTTGCAACTCTGTACGATACTCCTTGGCCGTCATGGTGGCTTGCATGAGCTGTACTGAGGCCATGGATGGGATCTTAGCACTATGGGACTTAACTGCTGAGGTCATCAGTCCCCTAGAACTTAGAACTACTTAAACCTAACAAACCTAAGGACATCACACACATCCATGCTCGAGGCAGGATTCGAACCTGCGACCGTAGCGGTCGCGCGGTTCCAGACTATAGCGCCTAAAACCGCTCGGCCTCTCAGGCCGGCGAGGCCATGGATGCCAACGTGAATGTTCCCCAGAGCATATTGGAGCCGCCGTCAGCTTGTCTGCCTCCCGCAGCACAGGTGTCAAGGAGCTGTTCCGCTGGAAGACAACGAAATAGCGTCCTTCCTTCGGCATGACGAAGTAGGTATCGGGTTCTTCAGACCATGCATAGCTAAGCCATTTCACTCGTAGTTGCCGATGTTAACACTAGCAACATGGGCGGGTAGTTGGCTGCTGAGCCCCATTGCTAGGAATATTTGGTTCACTGTGTGGTCATATACACTTGCTCTGTGGCCAGTATTAACGTCTGATGTAGTTCGCCGCCTGCCTGTTTTATCAGTCTGTTAGCATATGGCGTCTGACATCTGTAATGAGGGGTGACCACCCATCTGCGCGATGTCTGGACATAGTTTCAGCTCGGTTAGGCCACGTCTTAAAGACACTCGTCACAGTACTCCTCGAATACTCGATAAGTCGTCCAGGTTCGGAAATGTTCGTACCGAACTTCAGAGCCATCAGAATCTGCCATCGTTCAAACTCAGATAAATCGCACGCCTCTCCATTCTACACACGGAGAGGACGCTTACTGATACTACATGCACGATGCGTGTGCCGACTAGCAGTCATTCCTACCCACGTGACCCTGATATCGTTTGGACGGGTTTATATCGATAGTAGTTCGGTGGTCATTATGTTCTGGTTGATCAGTGTGTGCAATCGCACGCTGAGTTTGACAATACTCCGATTAATTAACAGTGATGTTAAAAGTTTATTGGACTGACGCTGAGTAAGAGTTTAAGAAGGCCAGCTATGGTTATCAGTTTCCTATTCACCCTCCGAGAACAGCAGGAGACTACTGAAACTGTCTGCGTATTAAGTAGATTCTGTGTGCAAGAGTGAGAAAGTTTTTGAAATGCTTGCGAAGTGTTTATCCGGGGCAAAACATGAAACAGTCCGATATTCATCTAGAAGGGCGTGAGAAACTGCCTCAAAACAACATCGAGGCTCGCCGACACAACCACACCGCCGGGAGGATTTCATTCGGCGCCGTCCAATCTCTTGTGTGAGTTTATGGAACTGATTCTGAGCACAAATCTTTAAGTAGGACTTCAAATTTACGTAACAGTGTCCAGTGAATTAAACTGTGTTTATCTTGTAAGTGTTTACGTACACGCGTAATAGAGTGTTTGACTTGTGTTATGTATGACAGGTGTAGTGGTAATTCTGATTAATTCACAATGTATAATTCATCAAGAGTGCTGACGATATTACCTGATGCTGAACTACCCGTTCAGTAGGATAACTGAAGTTGTTTCACTGTTTTCGTTTGCATTCTCTGTAATAGCGTAAATTTGTTTTTTGCTAAATTTGGTTCCATACCATTCCGTTCTTACTTCAAACCGAGCGAGGTGGCACATTGGCTGGCACACTGGATTCCCATTCTGGTGGACGACGGTTCAAACGCGCGTTCAGCCATCTTGTTCTACTTTTTTCGTGATTCCCCTAAAAGGCTCCATCCAGGCAGATGCCGGGAGGGATCTTCTGAAAGGAAAAGGCCGAATTTTTTCCCCACCCCTTGAAAGGTGGCTACACTGATCCACAGCACCAGAGATTGCGCCAAAGAGTATTATTCAGCCGCCTCCACTGGCAGTTCTTGTCGAGAAGTCGTGGTGGAGAGTGCTTGTCGAGATGTGGCAGTAGTCAGTGCTTGTTGAGAAGTAATTGGAGTCAAGTCGTTGTTGAGATGTCGTCGTAGTGAGTAGTTGTGCTGATCTTGCTGAGAGGATATTGATAGCTGTACTATTTGAGGCCATGTTTTATGCAGTTGTTTGATGGGCTAGACAGCAGATGTTCTTCGAATGGAGATATTGTAATGATCAGAGTGCTTTTCGTCAATATATATGAAGGTAAAAAAAATTCCCTTTTCTTTATATTATTCTAAAGTCTCAAATAATGCGTCATTACAGGTTCAGTCAACAAAGCATCTGGCTTGTGTTCTTGTATTAGAGTGTAATTCTGGTTTTCTTGCGCAATTATAGTATTTCTATTTTTTTTAATTACTTCAGTATAAATGGTATTTAAAATTTCTTGTCTTATTGAAGAAGAACCGTGCCAGATGTGTACGTTGAATCACACTTCCACACACAGAACAATTACACTTGTGTTTTGGTTTCGTAGGTTTTATAGTTGCTGGGGACTTAATTAATTAATTGTGTTAACGGAACTTTTCTTTCATTCTTTGTTGTTGTTCTATGCAGTCAGATTGCGTACAAATACTAATCAGGGCCAACCGTTTACGAGACTTCGTAATCGGACATACTACAGCGACAAAAAAAAATTAAAAAAGAATTTGCATTCATATTAATATAATTAAGCCCCCATGCACGCTACGGCACATATTCACTTAGTGCAGTGAATCCCCTGAGGACTTTAATAGCCGCACATGATTTCCTGTTTGTGACTTAGTGGCCAAATTGGTGGAAGTGCGTACGTAAATTGATCTAACCATGCACATGGATGTATGTCATTCTTAGAATTGCAAAAAATCTTAAATTTCCGAACAGTTAAGAAGTGTTTATAGTCAAAGTTTTCTCCTCGTGGCGACAAAGACCTACCGCGTCTGTCCCTGTCCGAATGTCGATTATTGTCAAGTTCACGCGTCTGGCGCTCTCTTGTTGCATCCCGTAAATGAAACAAATTACTTTCTTCAAACCCTTCTGCTATCTGTGATTCTAAATTTCTTTTGCTGTCTTTTCCTACGATTTCGCCTTCAATTTGTTTGACTTTCTTTTGTAATGCCTCAAATTCCCTTTTGACGCGCTCATGGAATTTTCCCTGATTTTCAACATGCTTATTTATGTTCTGGTACTCTTCGGTTTCTGCACATGGCAATGGAGCTGTAAACTGCTCCATATCTTCTGTCGTTAACCACGTCTTCTGTAAATTTTTCGATTGTGAAAAATTTTGAACTGTTTCCGGACTATTTTCCCGACTTATTAAATTATTATTCATCACACTGTTCTCCTGTGTTGTCGAGTTCGCTATGTTAACAATTTCGTTATTCTCACTATTCATCATTTTTGCCTTTTTCATTGATCGCGTAATCATTTACAAAACATACAAAACTCGTTACTGTACGAAAATTACACACAATGACTCTTTATCTCCAACAATACCATTCACACGAAATGCTTCCCTCAAACACGATCAACGAACAATTGAAATAATTGCACTAAATTGTCAAACCCGTAGACAAGACAACAAAAATTAAATTCTGCAAAAAAAAATACCATTAGAAGAATGACAATTACCAAATCTACACATGCAATATAGACTACAATTACTACGAAAGGTGGCTACACTGAGCCACAGCGCCAGAGATTGCGCCAAAGAGTATTATTCAGCCGCCTCCACTGGCAGTTCTTGTCGAGAAGTCGTGGTGGAGAGTGCTTGTCGAGATGTGGCAGTAGTCAGTGCTTGTTGAGAAGTAATTGGAGTCAAGTCGTTGTTGAGATGTCGTCGTAGTGAGTGGTTGTGCAGATCTTGCTGAGAGGATATTGATAGCTGTACTATTTGAGGCCATGTTTTATGCAGTTGTTTGATGGGCTAGACAGCAGATGTTCTTCGAATGGAGATATTGTAATGATCAGAGTGCCTTTCGTCAATATATATGAAGGTAAAAAAAATTCCCTTTTCTTTTTATTATTTCAATGTCTCAAATAATGCGTCATTACAGGTTCAGTCAACAAAGCATCTGGCTTGTGTTCTTGTATTAGAGTGTAATTTTGGTTTTCTTGCGCAATTATAGTATTTCTATTTTTTTAATTACTTCAGTATAAATGGTATTTAAAATTTCTTGTGTTATTGAAGAAGAACCGTGCCAGATGTGTACATTGAATCACACTTCCACACACAGAACAATTACACTTGTGTTTTGGTTTCGTAGGTTTTATAGTTGCTGGGGACTTAATTAATTAATTGTGTTAACGGAACTTTTCTTTCATTCTTTGTTGTTGTTCTATGCAGTCAGATTGCGTACAAATACTAATCAGGGCCAACCGTTTACGAGACTTCGTAATCGGACATACTACAGCGAAAAAAAAAAAAAAAAAATTAAAAAAGAATTTGCATTCATATTAATATAATTAAGCCCCCATGCACCCTCTCTAATCCTAAGGGACGGATGACCTCGCTGTTCAGTTCACTCGCTCAAATCAACCAACCAACCATCTTATCTTAAGGATGTTATTTCTTGCTTGTAATATTTATAATTATTCCAGTTTTTATTCTTTAATTTTTTACATTACTTGCTGTTATCCCTTGCAGTTGACTTGTATTGGCCAATGAATTCTTGTTGTTTAAGGTATCCAGGTTCGTGATTGAAAATTAAAACTATTTTCTGTGAAATTTTGTGAACTGAAATTTCATGTGGTTATGAACCCAATTGATAGAGTACTGAAAGTTATTTGCTCTGACTCTATGGTTTGTTCGTTCATGAGCATAAAAATGTTTGCCTGCTTTTTACACAAAACAGACTGTACTGTCCTCTGCCATAAAAAGTTTGAACTGAAATGACTATTGCAAACAGAGTGTCTCAGTGCACAAATTTACATAAGGACAATTCTAACTGGCGTTCGCTGTGCAGAAAATTAAATCAAAGCTGTATCACAAAAACTACACGCAAAATCAAACTGTGCGCTGCCCAAAAAATTGAAACGTAGCAACACTATGAACACACACTATTTGCCGGCCCATTAAAAATCAGAATTACAAAGAAAATGCTTAGAATTTACGCTGTGGAAACATGAGTTGAGAAAAGAAAGAACCAACAAAATATGAAAATAACATGACCTGAAAAAGTATAGTATGCAGCAATTACACAGCATGAAAAATTCGCGCCAGCTAAAATGTGCTACAGTAAAACCAACCCACTGGGAGAAAGTTGACGCTATTTTCTGGTGCTAAAAAAACCTTACTTGAAAAGAAAATATTAGTCCCTTGAGTATAATGACTATGCAATATTTTAATGTCTTATTTCACAAGAAAATAAAACTCACAGAAAACCAAAAACTTTCTTTACAAAAGCTTTATAACGCAATGCTTTTAGATTATGACAATTGAAACGAAATACACTGAAATGACCTAAGTTGAGGTGGGGTGGTAGAATGTTCCGTTGCAAGAATTTCTAACATTATCAGTATCCGCTAGCGAAAATTATTTCCTTAAAAACTTATCCGTAATGCAAATCCATTATCTCTGTTCCATAAGTGCGCATCTGTAAGTCTTTCCATCAGATTAATATTTCCTAGGATTATTGAGGGTATGGTAAGCCGTGAGTGACTGGTTGATTGAGTTTTCGAGTATTTTCAGTGTAACGGTTTAGGTGCCTTATCGTGGCAAAAACTGCTCTATATGACGTTCTGTTTCAGAATGGACAAAGGGAGGTGATGGACTACGCTACAAATGAAATATGATTTTTAATTTCGAAATGCAGATGTATCGAAAAGTGCAGCTGAAGTGGCGCAACAACTCAGTGAGCTTCTCTATAGCACAAGCCTCTGGTCCACGTGGGTGGGGCCATCTCTCATATATTATTTTTGGTTATATCACAGCCACAATGTTAGAAGTTACTGAACCATTGAGTTCTCAGTTTTGCAGAGTTCTGAAGCGAATATTACATTTTGTATTGAAAAGGAAAGAGGAGAATTTAAGGAAGCTGTTGTTTCATTACAGAATAAAGCGATAGGCGTGCAAGATGGTTAACGATAGCGAAAGATACTATGGGATCGATTTAGGTAATCGTGAATGGGAGCTATAGGGATCGGATGGAGTATTAAGGCAAGGAGGTGTCCCGTCAGTTCAGAGTAAGAAAGAAATTGAAGATACGTCGTAGTTTCATCTCGAACTGCAATATACAGCAGACGTGTTGGAGATAAGAGACTTCCAGTTTTATCAGTTGTTTGCACCAATAGTCTCTAACCAGTTAGAACCGGCACTTCAAGTATCTATGGATATGCAAACAGGGCAAGCCCCAACGTACAAAATGTACATTGATTTCGTCGTTTCGCTTAATAGTTCACAGAGGGAGACCACTACTCACTTTTACGGTGATGCGTGGACCCGTTTCTTGGTCAATCCCCTCTGAGGAAATGTTCTGTATTTTTGTTCCCTGTTGAACTGAGTGGCGCTAGTTTGCATGGACTCATGTGTGCATTTCAGTCGATTATTCTCCACTAGCAGCGCGCTAGTGACTGTCAACCACTGGATGGGAACTTTTAGTATTTATTGACCGTGTAGAAGTGGGGTGCATGATAGTACTGGTTGAGCTAGACGTTTTATACTGGGTGGTTGCAAATAAAATGCAGTTACGGAGGTCCAGTATGGGCTGTGATTATCGTTTGTCTGCGAAACTTGTTAGATATTATAATGCGTTTATGCGGAACCAATTTACAGTGGAAAAAATAGTTCCAGATATGGTTACCAGGTGTATACCTTGCACTGTGAATGCAAGAACGAGGTATAGAAATATTTCAGAATGCAATGAATTATGAATGGGGCATGGGCAGAAATGGCCAAACAACTGGGAAAGGCGTAATGTTGATTTTATTACGAGCCGCCATATGCACAATTTGTTCAGTATGAGCACCAGGAACGTCGAACAGATGCTGTGCAGAGCTTTATTTGCTCTTGGTGGCCAAAATTTGAACTAATTATTGTCCAGCGTGAATGGTTCCGCATTAAGCATTAGCATATCTACCATGTTTCACAGCCATACGATAATTACAGCTGATACTGAACCTCTGTGAGCAGCTGCACTTTAATTTTAAACATTTGGTACTACCATTCGGAAGTGCACAAGAATACCCAGGCCAGTTTTATGTTTTCATTCAAAATTCACTCGCCCCTCTCTGAACTGTGTCCTTTCAATGTGTGTGGAGAAGATAGGTGCTATCCAAAACCGAGAGATGTGGAAACAGTCGAGTAAATACTTGAAAATAAATAATGAAAGGGCTTCTTGAGTTTCTCCCGGCGTATTTGATAATCAAAATATCCACGGGTGTGCTGCCGGTCTATAGTGTCCAACGGGCACAATATCTCGGCGATCATACATGTCGCCATCATCAGGTGAACTGACGGACTGAGCTCCTGTGAACGTGCCGGCACGGAGATCCCCCGCCGCGACCGAACCCAGTTCCCTCTGAGCAGTCATAGCGTACGGATCTCCGGGCCGGCACGTTCACAGGAGCTCAGTCCGTCAGTTCACCTGATGATGGTGACATGTATGATCGCCGAAATATTGTGCCCGTTGGACACTATAGACCGGCAGCACACCCGTGGATATTTAGATTAATGAAAGGGCTAATCAGCATTAGAATGTGGGGAGGTATCCCACGTTATTGAAGACAAATGATCAGAAATTTGTTAAAAATTTAGTGCGGTGATCAAGAGGGCGTCTAAAGTCATAAGCAAGATTTGATACAGATTCAGGGTTCCTGTCCAAATCGCATGGCTTCTCACTCGAGCTACTCTTCTGAAAAGGCATCCAGAAGATTTAATTTAAGGGTTCATTTCACCCATGTCTAAGGGATTCTTTTCCTTAATGTGACCAAGATTTTACCTTAGTCTTCCTATTGCAAAAATTCCTCAGTGATACACTACCGCAACGTCCCTTGGTATTTAGTGCCACAGTTCTGAGCCGAGCGTGTGATTTTATCAATTTCTGTGCTTGAAGGAACACTCTGCCTAGTGTTGCTTAGCGATGGTTTCCTTGACGTCTCGAGTAGTGGTACCTTGGTGGCTCGGCAGTGGTTTAAGCACACACGCATCTCACACACCATCTACTGGGGTCTGACTGTTTCCAGAGAGTCTCGCTTGGCTTAACGGCTTGTATCTGCAAGCCGTGGTGATCGCTCATAATGGCCGTTCGGTTGATATTTACATCACGGGACGAGCCTTCGTTTACATGAGAGTTTCCACTGCCCCTGGCGGTGCGGCGACGGGCCATATACAAGAGTTGAACTTCGGGCGTGTTTCTGCTGCATCGTCTGATGGACGTGACCACACACACCGTCCATGAGTCACTTTCACCTGGTACAGGAACGACGGTGAGCACCGTTTACTGTGGGTGTTAAGGGTTCGTCACGATTCGCGAAACAACACCCTCTTCAGCAATCGCTTCTGAGTGACGTTCACAATGAACTGATGCAGTTCGCTCTACTGGCCGCATTTGGCTGATGCCTTTATGTGGATCAGCATCTTATCGATCAGAACCTGTCTAAATGATGGATATATTTAATTGTTAGAGGGTATCGATAGGCGTATGTGTTTTGTGAATTCTAGTTTTAGTGTGTGCTATTTCCTCTACTTAAGTAACGAGTTGTATATATTTATTTTTTGTACTAACGAATCGAATGGGGTCAAATGTATGCCCTTGTTTTTGTGTTGTGATTAAGGGTCTGCGTACTGCCTGCCATTCACTTGTCGTGTTAATTTAGTTCGTGCTCTGTGGGTATCTTCTTGAATTTGGAGAGAAGCTGTCTGGGAGGTAGGCCGAAATTGAGCCATTACTTCAATTGTCTAACCCGCGTGCTGTAGGACCTCCGGTTGCCTGGGATTTTCTTGCTCAGAAAAGTGGTTGCAAAAGCCTTCGGCCTGCTTCGCAGACGTGTACATTGTTTTAAATCTTCTGCTTTCCAGTGTTAAGATTATCAGAGAAAAAGCAGTTCACTTTGAGTGCTTTAAAGATGTCAGTGTAAAGTTTTAAAATTTTTAATACTCATTTCGTCATTCACGTGATCGGTATTTGTTAAGGCAAAACTCTGCTTCAGAAACGTATACATTGCTTTAAACTTTCTACTTTCCGTGACTGTGCAAACTAGTGAGACAACAATCACTGTTGGTTGCCACACAGTTATGCATGAATTTTTTTCCAATTTCTGCTATCTGAGTGTTTTGCTAATTACTGATGTTACAATCTACCCTATGAATTTCACAGATGTGAACATATTTTCAAGTTTTGGACCTCTTTTAATGAATATTACATAAATTGTTGTTAAAAATGAATAAATACTATTTTTATTTTCCTTATTTCCTACTATATTTCAGCGCGATAACAATTCCCCCTACCTGTTACACAGGGTGTATGTAAATTTGCTATCATTAAATCTTACAAGCATGTATTTTGGTATTTATTGATGCTGCAGCGTATTCTGTCTGCTTCGCAGACATATATACTATTTCAAGTGTCAGGCATCGGCTGGTACGTATTACAGAACTCTTAATGACTAACGCAAAAAATCTCAGCTTTATTGGTACACATTAATAATGTTACGACTGGTTTCATTCGTTGAACATCTTCAAGTTGCCGAGTTATTCTAAAGCCATGACACAAATGGTCTGGTTGTAGTATGTAATCTTAAAGGCCAAATCCAAAAACACTGATCACAATCACTGATCACAATCATCCTGCTGATCGCCTCACGAAAGTATGGCGGGCAGAGGGCAGACACGGCGTTTTGAGAACAGTTACGTGCCAAAACAGTTTTTGGATTTAGTCTCTATCATTATATACATGAACCGGATCATTTGTGTCACATGTTTAGCATAAGTCGGCAACCTGAAGATGTTCAGCGATCGAAACCGGTCGTAACACAAGGAATCTGCAATGAAACAGCTGAGGTGATTTTCGTTAATCGTTGATATTGTTCTCAGTTGAGGAACTTAACATGGTCAAGATTACAGAAAATTTTGTTTGAGAATAGTTTTGTCGGTGTTGGGTGCGAATAGGTTTAACTACTTTTGTAATTTCAAGATCGGTGTCTGTGGTAAGTCGATAAATAATTTTCTTTCAAGATCTTGTTTCATTTTCACTCAACACCTTAGAATTCCATGCCCTTACCCCCTACCAATTCTACTCAAATTAAGATATTTTATATGGCTAAGTGTTTCACTGTAAGCTCAAATTTGTAAAAGCTGTGTGGCTAAGCCAGCCTTTCATTTGGTTTCATGGACATGTGCGAATATCCAGCTACATTCTCTCTTCCCGGGACCTTAATTACTGTGGCTAGGAAGTAGTGCTGAAACAAGACGTCACACGCCCGGGGAAATTTGAAGGGCCCTATGAACTGAGCAGTGCCTGCGCCAGCGCTGCAATGCTACGGTGACGCACCAGGCTGTCCAGGAGTAATGGTGGGAGACCGCTGTGAGCTACACAGAGAATGTGGAGTACCATGCAGTGATAAAGGTTGACCGCCAGAAGGCAGTGCGGAACGGTCACACAGGAAGCCTCTGGCTGTCGGATAGCGAGGAATAGGAGCGTGTTGTTTGATAGGGGCAAGTAAAGCACCTCCGGCGTGGTAGCAGTGAAGCAGTCTGTACTGTGCGCTTGCTGGAATGTGCGAACTTTGAGCTGTGTGTGTCTACCTGTTCCGCATGCAGATCTCCCCAGCTTCCGGCAAATGGTGCATGTCTGCTCGTTACACGGATGGCGCCGTATTTGCAGGACGCAGAGGGCAGGACTGTGTGGCGGATAAACGCAGTCACTCTGTGTGAGTTTGACTGCGTTAATTTATACTGGAGTTAAATGTTTATTGGACTCATGTTCAGCAGAGGCTTTAAGTTGGTTTGTGGATTTCCGTAACGGTGCTCAGTGAATTAAACTGTGTTGGTCTTGCTGATGTGTGCATATCTGAGTAATAAACAGCGTGATATATGTCAGATACAGTGGCAATTCTGATCAATTTTCAGTAAATGATTGATCTTACACTGCTTTCATCTGCGTTCACTATAAGAGAGTAAATGTACACTCCTGGAAATTGAAATAAGAACACCGTGAATTCATTGTCCCAGGAAGGGGAAACTTTATTGACACATTCCTGGGGTCAGATACATCACATGATCACACTGACAGAACCACAGGCACATAGACAAAGGCAACAGAGCATGCACAATGTCGGCACTAGTACAGTGTATATCCACCTTTCGCAGCAATGCAGGCTGCTATTCTCCCATGGAGACGATCGTAGAGATGCTGGATGTAGTCCTGTGGAACAGCTTTCCATGCCATTTCCACCTGGCGCCTCAGTTGGACCAGCGTTCGTGCTGGACGTGCAGACCGCGTGAGACGACGCTTCATCCAGTCCCAAACATGCTCAAAGGGGGACAGATCCGGAGATCTTGCTGGCCAGGGTAGTTGACTTACACCTTCTAGAGCTCGTTGGGTGGCACGGGATACATGCGGACGTGCATTGTCCTGTTGGAACAGCAAGTTCCCTTGCCGGTCTAGGAATGGTAGAACGATGGGTTCGATGACGGTTTGGATGTACCGTGCACTATTCAGTGTCCCCTCGACGATCACCAGTGGTGTACGGCCAGTGTAGGAGATCGCTCCCCACACCATGATGCCGGGTGTTGGCCCTGTGTGCCTCGGTCGTATGCAGTCCTGCTTGTGGCGCTCACCTGCACGGCGCCAAACACGCATACGACCATCATTGGCACCAAGGCAGAAGCGACTCTCATCGCTGAAGACGACACGTCTCCATTCGTCCCTCCATTCACGCCTGTCGCGACACCACTGGAGGCGGGCTGCACAATGTTGGGGCGTGAGCGGAAGACGGCCTAACGGTGTGCGGGACCGTAGCCTAGCTTCATGGAGACGGTTGCGAATGATCCTCGCCGATACCCCAGGAGCAACAGTGTCCCTAATTTGCTGGGAAGTGGCGGTGCGGTCCCCTACGGCACTGCGTAGGATCCTACGGTCTTGGCGTGCATCCGTGCGTCGCTGCGGTCCGGTCCCAGGTCGACGGGCACGTGCACCTGCCGCCGACCACTGGCGACAACATCGATGTACTGTGGAGATCTCACGCCCCACGTGTTGAGCAATTCGGCGGTACGTCCACCCGGCCTCCCGCATGCCCACTATACGCCCTCGCTCAAAGTCCGTCAACTGCACATACGGTTCACGTCCACGCTGTCGCGGCATGCTACCAGTGTTAAAGACTGCGATGGAGCTCCGTATGCCACGGCAAACTGGCTGACACTGACGGCGGCGGTGCACAAATGCTGCGCAGCTAGCGCCATTCGACGGCCAACACCGCGGTTCCTGGTGTGTCCGCTGTGCCGTGCGTGTGATCATTGCTTGTACAGCCCTCTCGCAGTGTCCGGAGCAAGTATGGTGGGTCTGACACACCGGTGTCAATGTGTTCTTTTTTCCATTTCCAGGAGTGTATTTTAGTTACTACTGTATAACACATGATTTGTTTAGCGCAATTCTGTACGACTGTTTTGAATACTGTACGTTCATTAGCTGATTTTAGTACGGTTGATTATTACTGATTTTGTTCCTTTTGGTTCCACAGTCGCTCTCATTTGAAATTTCCTACTATTGTTTCTTGTATTTGGCTTCTGTTGAGGAGACGTCCTCCTGTAAGTAAAGTCTCCTTGTTTTGGCTATCCAGGAGATTCATGCAAAATTAAAACCATTTTTAGTCTGTACTGTTGGTGTGAGATTATATGTGGTTAGTAAATAAACCGTTACAATTTAATGAATATTGTGCCGGTACTTGAAAGAGTATAGACATATTAAAACTTGCATAAAGAGTTCTGACGATGTACAATAATATCTGTTTAACAGTTCGTTAGGAACTGGATTTCGGCGCTCTAGGCGATCGCCAGGTAATTTAATACTACTCACATAGTGCTCACAACATCAGCGAGGGTTCACAGTAGTACAAAGATTATTTCTCAAAGACATGTGACGTTTACGTATATGAAGGGTGTTATTTGCCACTGAGTATAAACTCTAGGGTTTGATCGGAGAGAGGGTACGGAACAAAAAAAAGGTGTAACGAATGTATCTCCGAAAATATATGGTTTCTGTGCTAGAGACCATTTATTCAATCATGCATTGTTACAGAGACTGCGGCCTAACACGCGCCGTACCATCCAGCCACAGTTACAGTATTGGCTGAAAATGTCTTCCATGTGCCTCAACGCATGCATGTACGCACCGTAACATGTTCTGTCTCACACGTTCACATTGATCAGGCTGCATCTGAACAGTGTCAAAGACAGCATCAATACGCTGCCCCAGTGTCTCCACATCTAGAATGGACTCTGCATACACGATAGTTTTGAGATGGTTCCATAGTGAGAAATCGCACGAGTTGAGATCCGGTCAACAAGCGGGCCGTGCTACTGAACCCCCTTGTCCGATCCATCTACCAGGGAAGACACTACTGTGGAGCGTCTGGCCGTTAATGGCGAAGTGGACTGGAGCACCATCACGTGGAAGCCGCTTAACCCTTCGAAGCGTCAGTGACACTTCTTCCTCTTCCAGTCAGCCACAAGAAGCGCCGATAGGTCCAGCCTGTTAGGTGTCGTGAAAGGAAGACTGGTCCCTAAATACGGTCGCCAATTATCCCGGCCCACACATTCCGGCTGCACCGATGCTGATGACTCGCTCTCACCATAATATGTAGGTTATGCATACTATCCCACGGAAGACTGTAATGAAAGTTGAAGATACCACTTGCGTAAAGGTGGCCTAATCAGTGAATGGATGGATGACACAAATCACAAAATCTTGGTTGCTGGCGAAGAAATCAGTGACACAACTGCTCCCGGTGTGGAAAGTCTGTCGCTAGCAAGCCCTGCTCACGCTGTAAGTGGTAACGGTAGTAACAATTGTCGTCGAGAATGTTCCACGCGGTAGGCTGGCTTAACTTGTACTGGCAGAGCAGCTGCCTGGACTGACACGGTGGTCGCTCTCCACAGTGTTACATTTTCCTCTAAGTCTGGTGTCTGAACATTTCGGGTGCGCCCTACATGATTTTCTGCTCCCGGAAACGACCCTGTCTCAGACAGACGGCGAAACACTGTTGCAAGCATTGACCGCAGTGGTGTTGTCGGCGTGGATACATACAACCTTGCTGACCGCCGCCTTTTGCCATTTGCTTTCCCGTTAGTAAACGCCAAGTCGGCAAACTCTCGATTCGAATACGGAACCATTATGTACAACGCTGTATCACATCAACTACAAGATGAGTCAGCAAAAGAAATGAGTCGGGTACAACACTACCAATTACTATGGTGGGAGTGAGCGCTAGTGCACGACCTTTGAGGAACAGTACCACCCTCTAGTAGCAAACCATGCGTCCTGTAACTGTCGCTGAATGGTACAGCACGTAGTAGACCGCAGTCTTGGTAACAAGGTGTGATGGAATAAATTGTCTCTAGCGTGGAACGCATGCGTTTCCGGGTGTAAGTTCATTAGACCCTTCTTGTTCCGTGTCTTCTCAATGATCAATCCCTGTACATAGATCAAAAACAAAAGTATAATGTAATCAGCAAAGAAGCTCTGAACAAATAATGAGCGTATGGCATTGGTGGCCAGGAGACCCCTCGCGGGGCGGTTCGACTGCCACTCCACAAGTTCTTTAACGACGCTATGGCGACTTGCGAGTGAATGAGGATAAAATGATGATGAAAGACACATATCACCCAGTCATCTCGAGGCTGAGATAATCCCTGACCCCGGCAGGTATCGAAAGCGGTACCCCGTATGCGAGTAGCGAGAACGCTACAGCAAGACCACGAGCCGCGTACTCTGAACAAATAAATTTTATATTATTTCATACCTACAGTTCAAAATATAGAAATCTATAAAGCAAATCATAGCATAACTGAGTAATAGCACAATCTACTTTGTTATACTGACGAACTAGTGATTGTGATGAACAGGCCAAATAAACGAGGGAGGGAGGCAGGGGAGAGAATGAAATCTATGGAATGTGGGTGTGGAGCTGTTATAACGAACATATCATCTAATGATGAAAAAATGGTTCAAATGACTCTGAGCACTACGGGAATTAACATCTATGGTCATCAGTCCCCTAGAACTTAGAACTAATTAAACCTAACTAACCTAAGGACATCACAAACACCCAGTCATCACGAGGCAGAGACAATCCCTGACCCCGCCGGGAATCGAACGCGGGAACCTGGGCATGGGAAGCGAGAACGCTACCGCACGACCACGAGCTGCGGGCCATCTAATGATGAGAAAAGTACTAATGGCTGCTGCTGCTTTAGTAATGGTGAATAATGAAACTGTGTTTGTTCATTGGGAACCAGGGAAATATTATTCTCTTGATGTTTATTAATAGCCAGAATAGAAAGTAGTGTCAGTTTTCTGTCTTTAGTTTTTCTGTGGAGAACATCACATTAAACGTAATAAAAATGACGTTCGTTTAGAGGATGTTCAGCAAAGGAGAATCTCCCTCATTCAGTCTCAGATGTCTTCCCTGCCCAATCTAGTAGTTAAAGCCCTACCTGATTGAACTACAGAGACTGCAGAAACTCCTATAGATTCCACTCTTCTGTAGTGGAGGAATATTTTCTTTATTGTTGAACAGAATGTGGACAACAGTACTTTTAGTTTAAAAACTGGAGTATATTTCCTGGATTTTAGTTTGAAGCCAGGATCTATGAAGTCCTGTCTACATTTAGCATGGGAGCCCATTTGGCCGGCCGGCGTGGCCGAGCGGTTCTAGGCTCTACAGTCTGGAACCTTACGACCGATACGGTCGCAGATTCGAATCCTGCCTCGGGCATGGATGTGTGTGATGCCCTTAGGTTAGTTAGGTTTAAGTAGTTGTAAGTGCTATGGGACTGATGACCTTAGAAGTTAAGTCCCATAGTGGTCAGAGCCATTTGAACCGTTTTTGGGATCCCATTTGTCATCAGTGTGGTTTAGGGCTCTCTGTGAGGGATATCGAATTGGGGTTGTCCTATGTCTCATATTTCTAATGAGTATTTTGTTAATTAGAGTAAGACTATAAGCATTGCTGTATATTATTCCTTTAATTTTTTTCTATTTATTTTCCAGATGTAGTTGGTTCCTGGTATAGGCAGTAGGCAGTAAACAATAGAGTGGAAGGCAGTATGTTTGTGTAGTATGGGATGCCGGAGACTGGCATGTATCAGTACATCTGTAGAATTTACTTTCCAGTGTAATTTAAATAAATGCTGTAGCTTACTGATGTCAGAGATAAGGTCTAAAAGTTAAAAGTGTAACGTAAAAGCTCTGACTTATTCTGTGTAACGTCAAAAACTTCCACCTCATACTATTCAGACAGTTCCGACGATGCTATCAGGTCGCGCAAGAGCGTGCGCGCTTCCGCGAGTTCGGCTAGCTTAGTGCCACAACGAGGCAATAAGGGGCGTGTAGACATAGCGGTTTGAGTCTGATGACTATAACGGAATTGACCACATCTGCTTGGAGCTGGTGGCTTGCTGCTGTGGACGGTTGCTGTCCATACCCCCTCACGTCACCAAGTGCCATGCTTCACGCGATGGCCGAGTTTGATGGGTATTGGCATTGCTGGCCCAGTATGTGCCGGTCAGTCAGTGCACAGATGGAGCACGGGCGGCCTCTGTCACCATTCGAAATAGAAGCTGTATTAGGCCAGTGAAATCAGGTCAGTTCTCTAGGGTCGGAGCACAGGATAAGGAACCTGGAGGTGAAGCAGGAGGTACTGAAGGCCGTTGTTGACTGTTTGCTTGCTGTCAGTGCGGAATACGGTCCGGCTGGAGCAGCAATCGACAGCTGGTTTTGTATGTCCAGGGGACATGCTAGTAGCTGGGAGGGGAGCAAGGGAGTGCTTCCTGCAGGGAAGTTACATGAGAGTGTGTTTGTGATTTCTAATGCTCTATTGTCAAGGAGGAGGTGAAGACAGTACGAGCCTAATTAAGTCACCAACGGATCAGTTTGTGAAACACAAAGAGGCCTTTGTTGGAGCTGGAATTTCTAGAATTCTATTTGACTGAACTTTCCAAGAATAAATACAGTCTTAGTTCCGAAATTATTTTGTATCACTGACGCGTTTCACCCTTTTGGGGTATGAAGAGACTGTAAAACTAGCTGTGTATGTAACTAATTAGTCTGTAAGAGGCATGTGCTGCCTGCGATATGTAAGCTATAAGAGAATCTGAGACCAAAGAGCAGTGTTGACTGCAGTACGAACTGTGTAGCAGTCGCAGTAAGTTGTTGCTAGCGAGCAGTCGCCTGTCTGCGCTTGTCTGTCCTGTCTGGTGTATCATGTTGGCTGGGCCGGTCACGGTGAAGCGATGCCGGAGCCTGAGTATTATTGTATAAGGTAAAAAAGCAGCTTTGCGCATATCTAGTAATATTATGTAAACTCACATGTAAATCTTTTAAAAATGTCCTAATAATAATCTTTGTCTAATTTCTAACAAGCATTCATTTCACTTTAAAGAATTTAATATTTTTTTTAATGCATGATCATTCCGATTGTTGCAAAAGAAAAATCATTTGCTTCCTTTCATAAATAACAAATGTATAGGCCAGCATTGCACAGAGCTGTGCCGGAAAAGAGCTATTGTAAGAGCAGATAGTTTCCGACTTTATCGAGGTGAGAATTTTTGCTTTTTATTCAGAATGATCTTACAGGGCCATGACGCAGCACTGCTGTCGTCCACATCTTACCAGGTTACTGAATTTATTTTTTATTACGAGGTTTAGGAATTTTTCTGTTTGGAGCTTATATTAAATGAGAAAAGAATTTTGTGGGTACATTAAATGGAAACAAAATTTGTTGAGAGGTTACACAAAAAATAGAATCATATTATTATTATTATTAATTAAGTTTTTTTGTGAGGTTACACAAAAATTAGAATCATTAACCAAATAAAATATTTAAAATTATTTCGTGTGGGGAGGTTACAAGTCATAAAACAACATATAATGGAAAACGGACGCAACAGGAATCGTACATTTTTCATTTTGTGTGGCTTCATGACGGTGTGTTACATGTCCAGTCACTTTTACACAGTCTGATGATGCCCGAAAAGGATGAAACGCATCCTTGATATTAAATAATTTGGTAACCAAAACTGTCTTTATATGAAATACTGTAACTCAAAACTAGTTGCTGTAGCACCCTGCCACAATGGGATCGAATAATTCTTTAGTTGAATTTTGCCTGTTTGTGGTGTGAATTTCCTTTGTCTACCTTGCTAGAGAGTGTACGTATGGTTAATGTCTAACTGTTGATTGTGGCCGTTGGTAGTGTCTGTCTATTTTTAACGTTCCAGTATTCGTTGGCTGCATTTTATGGTTAGGTACTCGACTAAGATTCTTTACTGGGTATCATTGCGTTCTGCTGTTGCTGTGTGTGTGTTGCTCTTTTGATGGCCCATTTCGTGCAACGTGTTTAAATTCTCAGTTGGGCTGGATTATCAACACGTTGTGCTATTGTTATAGGTTAGTGCCTTACAACTTTAGTGTAACTATCCACACCATCATCTGTAACGCTATGTCCAATGGGGCAAATATTTCATGTTGTGTTGTATTATTATATTAGGACTCTATTGTCGTTTAATAAACGAAGTGCTGTTTCCTTGTTTGTTGTTTGTTCCTTCCTTGTTTGTTCCTTTTTATATTGCTTAATAAATTTGATTTACGTTTTGCCATCGACTCCAGCGTCAGAAGCTTAAACGCTGTTCAAACTTTCCAATAAATGGTTAATCTAATAATGTAGTACATACAACCCCTGGGGATTTCTTACTTATAGAATCGTAAATGGCCAATAATTAAATTGTCCCCTTACCTAGCTTGCATTTATCGTGAATCTCTCGCTCAACAGGAAGTCTCAAGCGACTGGTAAAAGTCGCAGGCGTCTCCAGTACATAAGAAACGTTAAACAACGGACCCACAAAATTACAGACCAAAATTCCTAACTTCTGTTTGCTGCAGGGACCTTGAATATATTCTTATTTCCAATATAACAAATTTTCTTGTGACTGAGAAACTTATGTCCACGAATCAGCATGGTTTTTAGAAAGCATCATACGTGCATAATAATACATGTAATTTTCTGACACGATATACTGTGAACTATGGATGGAGGGCAACAGGCAGATTCCATATCTCTAGATTCCCGGAAAGCACTGAACACGGTGCCCCATTGGAGGCTGTGAATGAAGATAAGAGCATATGGAATAAGTTAGCTGATATGTGAGTGACTTGAAGACGAAATGATTGAACCCGTACTGGGGTCTATCATTGTCCTCGACGGCACGTGCTCATCAGAGACAAGGGTATCGACAGGAGTGCCTCAAGGAAGTGTGATAAAACCGATGTTGTTATCTATTGGCGTAAATGATATGGATGACAGAGAGGTCAGCTACCAGTGGTTGTTTGCTGATGATGCCGTGGTGTACGGTAAGGTGTCGACTTAGAGACGGTAAGAGGATACGACATAGACAAGTTATCCAGTTAGTGTGATGTATCGCAGCTAGCCCTAAATGTGGAAAAATGTAAGTTAGTGCCGATGAGTAGGAAGATCAAACCTGTAATTTTCGGATACTGTATTACTAAAGTCCTGCTTGACACAGTCACGTCTTTCAGGCATCTGGGCGTAACGTTGCAAAGACATGATGAGGTGGAAGGTGCCTGTGAGAATTGTGGTTGAGAAGGCGAGTGGTCGACTTTGGTTTATTGGAAGAATTTTAGCAAAGTGTGGTTCACCTATAAAGGGGCAACATGTAGGACGCCTGTGCGATCTATTCTTGGGTACGCCGGCCGGAGTGGTCGTGCGGTTCTAGGCGCTACAGTCTGGAACCGAGCGACCGCTACGGTCGCAGGTTCGAATCCTGCCTCGGGCGTGGATGTGTGTGATGTCCTTAGGTTAGTTAGGTTTAATTAGTTCTAAGTTCTAGGCGACTGATGACCTCAGACGTTAAGTCGCATAGTGCTCAGAGCCATTTGAACCATATGCTTGGGTACTGCTTGAATGCTTGGGAGCATTGAAGGAAGACATCGAAGTAGTTCAGAGGTGGGCTGCTAGATTTGTTATCGGTTGGTTCGAACAACAAGTAAGTGTTGCGGAGGTGCTTCAGGAACTCAAATGAGAATTCCTAGAAGGCAGGTGACGTTCTTATCGAAAAACGCTACTGAGAAAATTTTGAGAACCGGCATTTCAACTGACTGCCGAATGATTATACTTCTGCCAACATACATTATGCTTAAGGACCACCAATGTAAGATACGAGGAATTAGGGCTCATACAGAGGCATGTAGACATCGTTTTTCCTTCGCTCTACTTGCGAGTGCAACAGGCTACCCTCTGCCACGCGCCGTGCGGTGGCTTGAGTATTATTTATGTTGATGTAGACTGTAGCGTAAAGTGTCTTGTATATGTCCACACGAAGACCATAATTGGAAAAGTTCATGTGCCTAATGATGACAAAAATAGAGATTCCACAGCAGTTGGTGTACTACGGGACTCCCACAAAAGTCCTTCAGTGATCATTGTTACATCTCTTTCGCCATCCATACCTTTGATTATGGGGAAATAATTACTTTTGTTTGATAAAAGCATTGCCTCGTAAGGGCGCTACCTTACTAGGACGCAGCGGGAGGTCTGGAGGCAGAGGCGCCAGACACAACACGCAGGACACAATGGAACTCTCAGCACCTGCCGTCTGGCTGTGTTTGGGAGCGCCGCCATCACCGCTGCTGCTGCGAGGTTCTGCCGTAAGGCCGGCTAACCTGGCAGCACGGCCAATTGAAATCGCGGCGTCTTATGGCCATTCCCGCACCACAACGCCACCAGAACTGCCGTGCGCTACATGACTCGTCTAATGTAAGCAACAGAATCCACCGACAGGGCCCGACGGCTTTAGACGATATAACACAACCGTATGTATAGTTACGGGAATGTCCTAAGTGAGCGACGTCCGTGGGCTGCCTGCCCTCTGCTACAAAGCGCGACGTTTGAGTTCAGACTTATTTCAATCTTGTCGCTGCAGCAGGTGCAACACTGATAGTGACAGCTACGTGTCTGCTCTGCAAACCCGAGCGAGGTGGCGTAGTGGATAGCGCACTGGATTCGCATTGAGAAACACGATGGTTCAAATCCGCGTCCGGCCATCCTGATTTTGGTTGTCCGTAATTTCTCAAAATGGCTTCATGCAAATGCCGGGTTGGACCCTTTTAAAGAGCACAGCCCACTTCCTTCCCCGTCTTTCCGTAATCCAATGGGACCGATGACCTCACTGTTTGGTCCCTAAGCCCCCCCCCCCCCCCTCCCACCGCCCGCGCATATCAACCAATCAAACTATTTTCGGCAAAGCACTGGGGAGCGGACGTATTGGCTGCTATGAAGTACGTGTCATCCAATTTCGAGAAACCTATTCGGTAAAAAAAAAATTAAAAAAAGGTTGAAATGGCTCTGAGCACTATGGGATTTAACTTCTAAGGTCATCAACCCCCTAGAACGTAGAACTACTTAAACCTAACTAACCTAAGGACATCACACACATCCATGCCGAAGGCAGGATTCGAACCTGCGACCGTAGCAGTCACGAGCTTCCAGACTGTAGCGCCTAGAACCGCTCGGCCACCCCGTCCGGCCGGTAAAAACAATTCATTCTTCTGCACCTTACAGCTTGATATCTTCGCTCGGAATTTATTTTCATTATTCGTCACAGTTATCGTGCTGCATGAAACTAAGTAAGTAACTGCACAAAACTTTTAAGATTTTGCAGAGGCTAAATCACATTGCGTCGACTTCGCTTATAGTTAATTTTTGGCCATGCAATATTGTATATGAGAGGAAGCTAACATATATAAATTGTATTTAAAGTTGAGTGCGGAATGATATCTCTTTTCATTCTCCAGATATTGGTTGTTATATCCTTGGACTGGCAGCCCGCGGCGCAACCGAAAACTTTCCTGCGCTTCCGGAATCAAGTGATCGTGAAAACGTAGTCGTATAAACGGCTCACAATACCGAAACTATCGAACTCAGTAAGAACGCGTTTTGTCGTAAGGTGAACACTCCACACGTTTAAGTCAAATGTTTGAGCAGAGTTGCATCAAATCTATATCTAATATGCTTCATTTCTTATTTTTATACAAATTATTTCACTGAGCGTTTCATTTTCATTTGAAAAATTTTATATGTATCACGCAACGAATTTTATCCGAGTTTTCATAGCCAAATGAAGAGTGAGAAATGGACAAATGAAAAAGCAATGTGAAGTCCAGTTTTGCAAGGAAATATTAAGGAAAACTTACTTACTGATTTGAGAAAAAATTGAATATCACGAATAGCTGTTCATAGCTACGTAAACGAAGTGTCAACAAATTAATCTGTTCAAAGGCCAGTTATCTTGCGCATAAAAAGACGCATTGGTGTGAATCTAAATGTCAAAAACGTCTCCTTCGAATCAAGTAACAGATTTCTCGAGAACAGAAGACGCTAGGAAGGCAAATGAATTGTCAGTAAGATCATGCTTTCTGAATAAAACTTGAAAATTGAAAAAGTAAAAGAACTCTGTAAGACATTTTGTCTAATGATTTGTCTAAAAGAAACAAAATAGATCAGAGAAACGTTAGGTGTGCTTTCGTATGATTACCGAAATCATGTACAGAAAATGATGTGTAGCAAATATCTCTCTAATGGTTTCATTTCTTGCTTTCAGACAAATTATTTCACTGAGCGTTTGACTTTCTTTTCAAAAACTTTATATGCTTCGTTTATTCAGACTACTTAGATTAATTGAAACACTTGGCCTTGACACTGATTGCTTACCAATTATATTTCAAACAATCAAATATCAGTAAAACTCCATCGTTGTTCATTGACTTTGATTAGGAATTTAATGTCTGTGTTAACCTGGAATAGCATTGTATACCCTTAAAAAATTAAGTACTTTGGCAAGATCGTAAAAATGTACTTTGAGATGCAGTGTTAACATTATAGATAAATCTTAGTACACATAATTGGTGGTAGGATTGTATCCGAGTCGGTTAAAATGTAAGAATTAGTGACGGTCGAACCCAGGACCAAACATAGATCACGGGTACCAGCCTATGACGCTACTGTCATACCATCGACACCTCTTGCGAAATGCCACTCATTGTCCATCATTTACGGTAGTCAGTCACTTATCCACAATTATCCACTGTTGAGATATTTTGAATGTAAGAAATATTCATCTTTAATTTATTGATGAGATAATCGAACATCTATGTGCTCATCCACCCATATTCGAAGAATTTAGTTGGTGATCTCCGTAGTTGATAACATAAATTGTTAAATTCTCCATGAAGATTCATCCCTTCGTAAATTTCATGCACAGCACTCCTTTGTCGCCTCATATTTCCAAAGTAAAGTTAATTTGGCTGGCTTACTCTCTAGCTATATTATTCTGCAGCTTAGATGCGCCGTTTTATAGAAACAGTTGGTCACTTCTAGTGGCCTACTTGTAGCGGCAGACCGTCGCTCGCACGCTGGACACCCGAGCTGCCACTAGTTGCTGGAGTGGCGCGTGTTCTGACATTGCTCGCTGTTGGTCGCTTTTGCAGGCTTACGTAGTACGCAGCCCTTATGTAGTTCTGTTACAGATGCGAGTGTGCTCTATGGCTAGTTTCGATCCGGGGCTTTTATATGCGCAATTCAAGTAAGATGAGCAATTTGGGACGCGTCGTCTCAGGACTAATCCAAACGCGAACTGTGAAACTAAAATGTTGGGAACAGCTTGTCGAAATTTTCGGAGGAAACGAATCAGCTCGGGAAGTCAGGAAAAGTTGAGTAAGCATGTGAAAAATACATTATTTTTCTTTACTGTTGGTTTTTTAACATAAATACTTCACTGCTTAATGTGATCATTTTCATCACAATACGCTGCATATCTGTCTATCGCTGGAGGTGCAGATTATTCCCCCCTTCCTGAATCCATAACACGTTTATTATTCTAAAATTAATTACTAAAAGCTAGTCTTCATAGATAAATCCATCTCTTGCGTGTACAAAATTATTCAAGGCACAACCAGCTTTAATTATGTCGTGTCCAAAATCACTGTTCACATTTAGGCATGATCCTCCACTTGTTGGACAGGATACCAAAGACGCCTGCCACATAACTACTAACTCTGGAAAATTTGTAATTGAACATTTTCTCCCAACTATTTCCACCGTATGTTCACAGAAAATGTTAAGTCATGCCAAAACACATATCGTACTAAAACACCAGAGAAAACAGGTGAATGTTCTTCTCCAAATGTTGAAGCTTTACGTATCTTCAGAGAATTGTTCATGGCTTTGTTGTAACACAAACTGTCTTTGAAAATTGCTGTCATTACTCTTTCCACAAGCACTGACATTTAAAAAGTTAATTTATACTTTGCATCACGCACAGCGAGGAAAAGGATTAGAAAGTAGTTTCTGTACTTATTGTGCAAGAAAACTGAGAGTTTAGGTTTAATCACAGTTACAATTTTGCCATCGATTGCTCCAATGTAGTAACGAAAGTCGGCATTTCTTCGAAGGTGTTTGCTATTTTTTATAATTTTCCTGTTGTCGACAGAACTGTTCTTTACTAACAGAATACACCTTTCCTGAACAATTTACTGTGCCATTTGTGTTTTTGAGACGGTATCCATAGAGGAGGTCCATAAATAAACAGCCTGTCACCAAATGCCAATGATAAATTAGGTAAAAATAAGTATCGTAATAGATTCGTATGACTACAATTTTTTTTTTTTTTTTTTTGCTTTGGGTAAAATACCTCATCAAAGTACACGAATTCTCTGCGTAGTTTCAGGTACTATACTATACTCAAAGCTGTATTGTCACATTACATTTAAGAAGCCAAATAAATGAAAGAAAATCACATTGCTAGTGGGCCCAAGTTCTTTAATTAAAGAAATTTTTTAAGAAACGTTTACAGTAGCACAGATGTATATCAGCAGAGCAAAATTCTTCAGATCAGTTAATCAGCTGGGTATTTCGAGAGGTGAACGTTTCCAATGTTATTTATATTGAGATATATTTGAATAATTTATTTTTTTCGATGAGAATATTTTTTAAAAATTACACACATGGTGAATCAGTCTGCTTGCATTTTGTTGCTAGCTTGGCATTAAAAATGAGGTGTGAGAACTTCAGAAGTTGTTTCGGGCGTGTACAGCTACACAGGAAAAGTGTCTAGTCAGCTCGGCTACCACGAATACAGTGAATACATCTACTTTATTGTACCACCGTTTTTCAAACCATTCTGGGCTTAGATTTCAGCAAGATGATGTTCACCCGAACATGGCGGGAGTTACTACCTATTGTCTTTGTGCATGACAAACAGTACCTTGGCCACCCAGCAAGGTCGCTGCAACTCTCCACATTTGAGAACGTTTAGAGCTTTACGGGAAGGGCCCTACAGCCGCCTCGGTATTTTGACGATATGCTCCGCCAATTGGAAACAATCTGGTACAATATCCCTCATGAGGAAATCCAACAACTCTATCAATCAATACTAAACCGAATCATTGCTTGCATAAATGTCAGAAGTGGGCCAGCGTGATATTGATATGTTCTATTTGTGAAGCCTTTCTCTTGTATAAATCTGGCTATATTTCTAAAGTAATAATTATTTATTTGTTTATACACGAACATCACGTCCACCGATTCCCATCCCATTCGGATAAATATTTCGTGGTGCCTGGATTTTCTTTGTTCCTTAGAGTGCGATAGTCATCAAGTTTTACTACTGAAAGTGCTTGCTTTCCGATTTTTCTGTGTGTAGTGCTTAGTAATTCTATCAGAGACAGCAAAGGACTTAGAAGAGCAGTTGAACGGAACGGATGGTGTCTTGAAAGGAGGATATAAGATGAACATCAGCAAAAGCAAAACGAGGATAATGGAATGTAGTCGATGTAAGTCGGGTGATACTGAGGGAATTAGATTAGGAAATGAGACACTTAAAGTAGTAAAGGAGTTTTGCTATTTGGGGCGCAAAATAACAGATGACGGTAAGTAGAGAAGATATAAAATGTAGGCTGGCAATGGCAAGGACAAAGTTTCTGAAGAAGAGAAATTTATTAACATCGAGTATAGATTTAAGTCTCAAGAAGTCGTTTCTGAATGGTTCAAATGGCTCTGAGCACTATGGGACTCAACATCTTAGATTATAAGTCCCCTAGAACTTAGAACTACTTAAACCTAACTAACCTAAGGACATCACACACACCCATGACCGAGGCAGGATTCGAACCTGCTACCGTAGCAGTCCCGCGGTTCCGGACTGCAGCGCCAGAACCGCTAGATCACCGCGGCCGGCGTCGTTTCTGAAAGTATTTGTATGGAGTGTAGCCATGTATAGGAAGTGAATCATGGATGATAAATAGTTTGGACAAGAAGAGAATAGAAGCTTTCGAAATGTGGTGCTACAGAAGAATGCTGAAGATAAGATGGGTAGATCACATAACTAATGATGAAGTATTGAATAGAATTGGGGAGAAGAGGAGTTTGTGGCACATCTTGACAAAAGAAGGGACCGGTTAGTAGGACATGTTCTGAGGCATCAAGGGTTCACAAATTTAGCATTGGAGGGCACGTGGAGGGTAAAAATCGTAGAGGGAGACCAAGAGATGAATACACTAAGGAGATTCAGAAGGATGCAGGTTGCAGTAACTACTGGGAGATGAAGAAGCTTGCACAGAATAGATTAGCATGGAGAGCTGCATCAAACCAGTCTCAGGACTGAAGACCACAACAACAACAACTGCTTAGCAATAAGAAGAGCCAGAGAAGTACATAATTATTTGTGAAAAACTGGTTAAATCTTCGGTAATATACGAAGGGAGGCTCCTTTCAAGAAGAAAAATAAGAAGCAGATGACGAAGAAGAAGTCAGTAGCATCTAATGCCCTCGATTTTCAAGGGGATGACATCGATATAGACAGTAAGCGCTCGATTTTGAAGGGGATGACATCGATGTAGACGGTAAGTGAAACAAGTTTCCAACGAACCAAAATCCCCGTTATTTTTTGAAAACACCTTAATCTATTTACAACCTCAGAGAAGATCGGAACCTCTACACAAAAATGAAAGCGAAGCTCTTGCCAGTCGTTTAAGGAACTCAGATGAAAACACAAATAGGAACACGTACGCCTCAACCCAGCATCATAATGTTCGCAAAGTCTTTTGATGTCTCTGAGAGACGTACTGGGAGGTATTTGCTACTGTCGCCTAATGAGCGTGCCCCCTCCCTGCCACCCACCCTCTCGCCTGGCAAAGCTCCTGGGCTACCTTCTGCACGTGGGCGTTTGCTAATCAGCGAGCGACGCCACAGCAGGAGCGCATTAAACCGCTGCAGCGCGCGCGACGCCTCCATCGTTTGAGGACTTTGCGCACGGACACTTGTCCGGCTGCAGCAGCGGCTCGGCTTAGCTAGCTTAGCCCTGACGTCGACGACCAGCCGCGGCCGCCCAGGTTACGCCCCCTCCCCTGCCCACCTGACTGCCAGCCTCCGTTTAAGCTACTTAAGGCCCTAGGCGGATCTGGGGCCGGCTCACGCAGTCGCCGTTGCCGGCTCGCACGCACGCAGTAGCGCCACGGCGCGTCCTGCTGCCCTAGGGAGTTGCGGCCCTTTTGTCCACATTGAGCGGCGGCTCCGGGCAACCGGAAAGACCTAAATCTCCGGTCCGCTCTCTTCATAATCTTTTACTGCAAACGCTCCGCCCACAGTTAGTGTCTGTGTAAAATTACGTTATAAAAAGCTAGAATGGAGAACCAACAAAAAATTGGCACTGGGCAAGAAGATTATATTTTGGTAGCTGCATTAGCATTAGCGAAACGTATTTATTCTGCAAGCGAAAATAATGTTGCCGCCGGTCGGATACAGCCTACCAGAAAGCGTGCTTGGAAATTGCGAGAAAGTTTCTTTTCGTGCAAGTAGCATAACAAGAAGCAAACGGACCGTAGGAAGGACCTCTTTTTGTCTTGATATAGACTGCCGTAAGCAAATTTTATTCCCTTTTAGACGCTTACAGTTCACTCAAGACGTGTTGTAGGAACAGTGCAAACGGAGTTCATGAAAATGATTACATTTACAGATCAATAGCTCAAGTACCGATCTACGCTGAAACACCCACACTAGTACTTGGTGTAGCCTCCATGGGTGACAATATAGGCGCTCATTCTGGCATCCAGTCGATTGCTCAAATCCAGGGATATACCCATAGGTACACTACTGGCCATTAAAATTGCTTCACCACGAAGATGACATGCTACAGCCGCGAAATTTAAATGTCAGGAAAATGATGCTGTGATATGCAAATGATTAGCTTTTCAGAGCATTCACACAAGGTTGGCGCAGGTGGCGACGCCTACAACGTGCTCATATGAGAAAAGTTACCAACCGATTTCTCATACACAAACAACAGCTGACTGGCGTTGCCTGGTGAAATGTTGCTGTGATTCCTCGTGTAAGGAGGAGAAATGCGTACCATCACGTTTCCGACTTTGATAAAGATCGGATTGTAGCCTATCGCGATTGCGGTTTATCGTATCGCGACATCACTGCGCGTGTTGGTCGAGATCCATTGACTGTTAGCAGAATATGGAATCGGTGGGTTCAGGAGGGTAATACGGAACGCCGTGCTGGATCCCAACGGCCTCGTATCACTAGCAGTCGAGATGACAGGCACATTATCCGCATGGCTGTAACGGACCGTGCCGTCTCAATCCATGAGTCATCAGATGGGGACGTTTGCAAGACAAAAACCATCTGCACGAACAGTTCGACGACGTTTTCAGCAGCATGGACTATCAGCCCGGAGACCATGGCTGCGGTTACACTTGACGCCGCATCACAGACAGGAGAGCCTGCGATGGTGTACTCAACGACGAACCTGGGTGCACGAATGGCAAAACGTCATTTTTTCGGATGAATCCAGGTTCTGTTTACAGCATCATGATGGTCGCATCCGTGTCTGGTGACATCGTGGTGAACGCACATTGGAAGCGTGTATTCTTCATCGCCATACTGGCGTATTACCCGGCGTGATGATATGGGGTGACATTGGTTACACGTCTCGATCACCTCTTGTTCGCATTGACGGCACTTTGAACAGTGGACGTGACATTCCAGATGTGTTACGACCCGTGGCTCTATCCTTCATTCGATCTCTGCGAAACCCTACATTTCAGCAGGATAATGCACGACCGCATGTTGCAGGTCCTGTACGGGCCTTTCTGGATACACAAAATGTTCGACTGCTGCCCTGGCCAGCACATTCTCCAGATCTCTCACCAATTGAAAACGCCTGGTCAATGGTGGCCGAGCAACTGGCCCGTGTCAATGCGCCAGTCACTACTCTTGATGAACTGTGGTATCGTGTTGAAGCTGCATGGACAGCTGTACCTGTACACGCCATCCGAGCTGTGATTGACTCAATGCCCAGGCCGTTATTACGGGCAGAGGTGGTTGTTCCGGGTACTGAAATCTCAGGATCTATGCACCCAAATTGCGTGAAAGTGTTATCACATGTAAGCTATAGTATGATATATTTGTACAATGAATACCCGTTTATCACCTGCATTTCTTCTTGGTGTAGCAATTTTAATGTGCAGTATTGTATTATGCCACGGATGATCGACGTGTTGACGTAGTTCTGTGAGTGTTGTTGGTTGTGGACTCGTACGAGTCACTTCTTGTCCCATCGTAAACCACACGTGCTCTATTGGAGACAAGTCCGGAGATCATGCTGGCCAGAGTAGTGCTGTAAGTTTTGCAGACCACACTGGGTTTTACGGGCAGTGACTGGACAAGCATTATCCTCTTGGAACAACACGCCACCTTACTGTTTCAAGAACAGCAAAAGAACGGATCCAACACTCTGCCCGTACCGAGCGCTGGTTAGCGTCACCATAGCTGAGCGAGTTTGTAGGTTATGGATCCATAGACCATCAGTCCTTGGGAGTCGCCGATGTGGGATGAATGTTGTATAAGAGACAGCATCTGTGTCATACGTGCAAACGAACGTCACTTACGTGCTGGACCGAGGGAGATGGCGCAGTGGTTAGCACAGGGGACTCGCATTCGGGAGGACCACGGTTCAAACCCGCGTCCGGCCATCCTGATTTATTCTCCGTGATTTCCCTAAATCGCTTCAGGCAAATGCCGGGATGGTTCCCTTTAAAAGGCGCGGCTGACTTTCTTCCCTTATCCAGTGGGACCGATGACCTCGCTGTTTGGTTCCCTTCTCCCAGGTCAACCAACTAACCAACCTGTGTGCATGCAGACTCTGCTGTCATCGCTGAAAACTAAGGCATGCTAATCTAACTGATCCTCTGACGGTATCAGTCAAGCCTTGCACGTGGACTCTGTGAGATGAATGAAAGCGGGGCTGGAGGTATGCCAGCCCGTAGTACTACTTTTAATAACCAATATACAACAATGCATGTTGGTACATCTGGGCTCAAAAGCTGTCTTATCTGTGCTGTGGTAGCCGTATGACCTGCCACTACTGGCCTTACAATACGACGATGCGGGCGGGTGTTTGTGCTGCGTGGACTCCAGAACCTAGTCTGTGGTGTGAAAATGTTCAGTCACCACTGATCCAGCATCTCGAACAACAGACGCAGCACGTCTAACTTGTGTGGCAGTTCTCGGAAAGAACCATCCCATCACACAGGGTGCCATAATTTCAACCCTTTTAAACTGCTCATTTGGCTGTAGGAAGCAGGAGTACGTGTCCGTGGTATGTTTGCCTGCTTGCTTCACACATTTTTATCACACTGAGCCATTTTAGTGTGAGCATTACTTGTAAATGAGTAGCCACAGATGACGCTCTGTTAGCTATGCCACTATGCTATCTCTTGACGGCCAACGATGAAACCATTTTCAGCACATCTACTGTCCTCCAGGTGGCATATACCATCATCCGCTCACAATGAGTGGGGTCATTTCAGGTGTACTAATTATTTCCGTCAGTTTACGTGGTATAAGAAGTAGCAAAAAAATTGTTCAAATGGCTCTGAGCACTAAGGGACTTAACATCTATGGTCATCAGTCCCCTATAACTTAGAACTACTTAAACCTAACTAACCTAAGGACAGCACACAACACCCAGTCATCACGAGGCGGAGAAAATCCCTGACCCCGCCGGGAATCGAACCCGGAAACCCTGGCGTGGGAAGCGAGAACGCTACCGCACGACCACGAGCATAAGAAGTAGCACCTGACAGTCGAAGTTAATGGTATTATCACGAGTGATCCTCACATGTTCTTCGAAAATATTTACTATGTTAATTACTAACTGAAGTGAAACTTTTAGCATTCTAAAAATAAACCGGTTGCGAATAGGTCAGGGAAAAATTGATCCACTTGCAACGTGTTTCATGTACAGGGGTCGGACAAAAATGTAAAAACGCTGCGAGAAATACATGCTTGAACAGAAATGCTGATTCTAGCCGGCAGTTTGCACTGTTGTATTTGATCACGAATGACACCTGTTGCATATTTCTCTCGTGGTAAGAACAGCTCTCTACGTACTTGTCAGCAGATTGTGTTGGATCTAAGTGAACTAGAACGTGTTCCCGTAACCAAGGTAACCGAAGAGTTTGGTGAATCTTAGAGCATCAATTGATAACTTTTACAGCGTAGAGAGAAAGCGGCAAGCCACAACGAGGCCGAAAGTGTCCAATGAATTTTCGTGTCCAACTGTCTCTGAAGCGGATTGTGACAAAAAATAGGTGGACGACAGCTGCAAAAGTCGCTGGGGAACTGAATGTCATATTCGTGATTCATTTACTCACCAAAACAACAGGAAAGGGGATCTAGAAGCAGGAAACTGCAGCGCGATCTGGAATTCCACAACAATTCATCAGTGATGCTAATGCCCGTACAAGGAAAACGTGGACCCGAAGCCATAAAACCTGGACTGTGGAGCAATGGAGGAAAGTCATTTTAGGCCATTTCCTCGAGTAAGTTTTGTTGTACACTATTTCTACCAAGTGGTCGAATTTCTGTCCCAAGAGTGACGGATGGCCTGGATTCGGTGATAATTTGGAGAGTCACAGCGTGGTATTCTGTGGGTCCTGTGGGTGGTCTGCAAGGTCGCACTATTGTCAGGTTTATGTGTCGATTTTATCTGATGACGTCCGTCCCATTGCACAGTGTTTGTTCACCAATGGTGATGCCGTGTTGCAAGACGACAGGGCCCTCGTTCTCTTAGCTGGTATCGTCCAGGACTGGTTTTGAATGTTCGAGGAAGCAATGTCCACCTCCCATGACCTCCACTGTGACCAGATAACAATATTATTGAGCCTTTGTGGTCTACTTTCGAGAAAATGGTGCGTAATAGCTATCTATCATCGTCACCTGAGCATGCCACCATTTTGTGGGAAGAATGCATTCATTTATTCCGAGACGACAGGAAGGTGTTTTGAATGACAACGAGTTTCGTACACCGTATTAGTCATTTTAATGCTTTGTGTTTTTGGTTTTACCATATGTTTGTCCACTCCCTGTATAACACGCATATGTTGCGGTTTCTAAGAGGCGTATGGTGCGATTGTACACATCATAACTGGGAATTCTGTTTAGGATACACGTATAGTGAATGCGTAAGTTGGCTTCTTGCTCTGAAGATATTCATAAATTATTATTTCGTTTGATTTGTCATCTGCTGCCGTACTGAGTCGGCATCTGATTGTTTACGACAGAATTCCCAGACAACTTGCACCCAACGTACGCGTATCACTAGTAAACTGCCCTATATTGTGCTCCTACACATAGCTATTCATGCAAGTTCAAACTAATCATCTTCTATCTTAACGTTCACCCCAGGATGCAAAAAATTAATTTTAAAAGATAACTTTTTCTCATTTGAAAGTTGTATGTAGAGTAAACGAAAGCAAACGAGCAACAAACAAGGTAGAAATATGGAATAAGGATTTCCGCCGTTTGCTAGACACCTTTTTTTCTGTTTTGTTTGACCCAGACGTATTTCAGCACTTTTTGTGCTAACATCAGTGGTTTATTTATTATTTTCTACCTGTAAAATTGTTGTTACATATTAACATTTAGCGAACTGTTTGGTACATAACATTTACAATTGTGAATGAATAATTGTTGTAAAATGTTATACATAATCTGTTCATAGTTTACAGTTGAGATATGTATTAACGATCTGATGCGCTGTGTGTTTATAACATTACGGAAAAGTTTCGTTTATAGCTTAATTGGCGAAGAGAGTGGATGTATGCATTAGATAACATACCTTACATGATGCTATTGGACATTTATTTTGGTAGCTGTTCTACTACACAGTCTACAACTTCTCATACGCAAACAGCAAAACGTATTTTTTATTTTTCTGTTTATTATGTAGTTACAGAACACCTCAGTGCGCTGAAAAGCAGTAACTCACACTCAACATTTGCGGACCACCTGACAGCACACAATCGCTACCCAACAATCTTTGAAACTGACTTACACATCCTTAAAACTAGTAGCAGCTTATATCAAAAATTAACTATAGAAGAAAACTATCACATCCAAAAATCAGTAGCCCAAGGAAAGAAAGTACTCAATGAATATATATCACTGTGCAATAAAACCCTCTCCACCACAATAGAAGAACTATACAAATAGCACCCACACCAAGACTACCCGTGGGAAAAAAATTCTTTCCACTCCCTCCCTCTCTTTCCTCCCCCCCCCCCCCTCTCTCTCTCTCACTCTCTGCCCCAGTCCTGAACACACACACACACACACACACACACACACACAAACCAAACACCACAGACGCCAAATACACTTCAAACTCGCGCGCCTCATGCAGCCAAACACGCTACGAAACAAATGAATGCCACACAGCCACAACAACACGTGATGGCGGCGAAAACTCTGCCTACATTTCGAAAAATCGGAGAAAGAGCAGTGTTCAGCAACCATTGGTCACGAAATCGGCCTATTCACTTCACCAACAACATATGAGAAAGCAGCACAATATCAAAACAGTAAGTTACACACAAAAAACGTTATATATACACATTTCCCCTTGTAAATGCATAATAAACAGGAAAATAATTACATTTTTCTGTTTACAGATGAGAAGTTGCAGATTATGTAGCAGAATAGCTACCAAAATAAATGTCCAATAGCATCATGTAAGGTATGTAATCTAATGCATACATCCACTCTTTTCACCAATTAAGCTATAAACAGAACTTTGACATAATGTTATAAACACACAGTGCATCAGGTCGTTAACACATATCTCAACAGTGAGCTATGAACAAATGATGTATAATATTTTACATCAATTATTCATTCACAATTGTAAATATTATGTAGCAAACGCTTCGCTCAATGTTAATAGGTAACAACAATTTTAATGGTAGAAAATAATAAATAACCCACTGAAGATAGCTCAAAAAGATCTGAAACATGTCTGGGTGAAAGAAAATCGAAAAAATGGTATCTTGCAAAAGGCGGAATTTCTCATTCCATATATTCGTAGCAAGCACAAACATAACACGAAAAATTGCAACACCGCAAGATGAGGGAGAAAAGAATTTGATAGTGATGCCGAATAGAAAATTAATAGTTTCACTATCTCAAAGCTCTATGAAAACACTTATCGCAAATCCTCTACTGTTTAATGATCCACAGTCTTTCTTTTGATTAATAGCAATCAACTAAAGGTTGTCGTCTCCCCGGAGGAAGATTTAGGAAGAAACCACCTTTGCTTTAGACTTTCCTTACTATCTCAAAATCACTTACGAAATATAAGATCCAAAGGAACACGCTTATGCCGTGTGTCCCTGAAACAACAGTTTCTGCCGATCTTATGAGCTCATTGAGAGACTATTTTCAAATTCAACATGGATGTACTAACAAATGGTAAGTTTACGGTCCAGAAAAGGCAAAGAACGCGATTAATTAATTAATAATCGTGCGGAAGTTAAATTGCCTGAAGCAGAAATCAAGTATACAGTCCAGCCCTGGTGGCTGTGTTCGTACTTACTAGTGAAATAACTTTACGCATTTCCTAAGCAATATCTGAAAAGTACTTCAAAGAAAAATATGTGCCACGTGGGATAAGTGTGTCGTTTATAGAGGGAAAAGCTAAGTAAAAGTTATTTTTGCTGTGGGATGCTTAACTTTGAGAATAAGGCCCACATTGAATAATCCAGAAACTGAAAAGTGTGGCGCGCTGCGAAATGTATTGTTACAGTCTTACATAAGTCTGCTAAAAAGCGTCCACCAAAAGCACTGGAAAAATGTCTGAAAAACTTCTTGAATTGGAATGATCCGGATCAACGTACTTGATCCCACCGAACCAACAGGTTGAGGTACTTTGAGTATCAAACTGTGTGACCAGAATCCAATCTTAACTACAGCTTGCGTTCTCGTTGCCTGACAAGGGTTAAGATACTTTACACTACTAAAGATTGACAGACCAAGCAAGTGACAAACACAATGATTAATGTAAAATATGGTTGAAAGAAAGGGCGCGTGTCATTTCGTAATAATCTCCCATAACCCCGTCCCTATTTGTCAAGTGTTCTGTCACTCTACCGCTGTCACTCTTCAATAAAAGCAACCAATAAAAATGCTATGTTGTAAAAGCTGCCTTGAAATTTAGCATTGACATTGGGTTTTGTTATATGCTGATTTTGTGGCAAAAGTCCCTGCATCGATCTAAAGTCATTTCGAGTGACATGTACACTTGAGTTTCCCATGAGAGCATTAGGAGCTATATGAAAAAATACACTTATTCATTTTACACAGTGTCAGTCGCACAATAAATACTTCGCAACAACGTGTGGTAGCTCCCCGATTCACACTTCTGACTCCATCAGCCGATCTTGCAAGTTAACTTCCAAAACTGCATCGCGGTTACTAGCTGCTGGAGCGTGCCTTCATCATCTGTGACATTTGGGTACAGCAGAGCTGCTTAAAGGTAAGATTCGATACTTCCTATAGGATTCGATACATCGTACCCGTCTCGATATCTGTACCCTTACAAAACACGTCGGCAGTTCACGAGGTAACACGCTTTGAACGAGTGATGATGACTGGTGCAAAATGTGCAGGTCAGAGTGTAACGGAAATTGCACAAGAATTCGGATTTACAGGTCAATTATGCGTTGTGCTGATGTTCAGTATCGCAGAGACAAAATTTCCACCAGCGTAAACTGCCGTACTGGACAACCGCAAGTGTTATGGTACAAGTGTTGGTCACCTGGAGTCTTCAAAGCAATGCGGAGCGTTCGATGACGTTCTACAAGTTAAATTGCCTGCAGGTTGAAAGTGAGCCATCATAAACTCATTTTCACTAGAATTTCTGGAGGGGAGTGCACGGAACACAGTGCCGAAGATGACGACCTACTCGTATTGCTTTGCCTTCAACCACTGTAAGATTAATGTGTTACCATTTTGTTTTTGAATATAAACTTATTGTCAATACAATCTGAAAGGAACGTATACTACAATGAAGAACCGTCCATGGAGATTTGTTCTAACTCATTACATGCTCAATATGTCCACCATTTCCTTTCCTAACTTCCTTCAAACGAACATTGAAGATAGTGATTACCCTACGGCACATGTCTTCCGTAATTTCCCTGCAAGCTCGAAGAATAAGTCGTCTTAGATCCATTAAATCACGCGGACGTTTCGGGAATTTTTTTTTCCTTTAGGCACCCCCAAAGAAAAAAGTCACATGGATTGAGGTCTGGACTATTGGGGGGCCAATTTTGTCCGTCATTGAAGCGACCTGGAAACCTAAGTGAAATGATCCTCATGTCGAAATGCTCGTGTAAAAACTCCAACACAGTGTTTGCAGTATGTGGCCTTGCTCCAGCTTGCATGAACAACTGCGTGTCCAAGGGCAAGGCAGTAGCAAGAAGCTGTGGAATGAAGCTATTGCGAAGCATGCTCAAATAACGCTCGCTGTTCACAGTTCCTTCAAAGCAAAAGGGTCCAATAAGTCAATGACTGGAAATTGCTGCCCACGCTGTAATCCTCAGAGCATAGTGCTGTCGGTCATGAAGCACTTGTGGGTTGTCAGTGGCCCAAAACTGTACAATTTGTTTGTTAACCACACCGTCTAAATGAAAATGCGCCTCGTCTGAAAACCAAACGTTGTTGAGAGATTCTTCCCTATCCTCCGGCCACTGAGCAAACAGTAGTCTCTTCTGGTTGTGTTCTTCAGTGAGCTTCTTTGCACAGGTCATCTTGTATGGGTATATATGGAGGCCACTTTCCAGAATGCGTTGACCGGAGCGTCTGGATATTCCCAGTTGCACTGCTGCCTTTCTACACGATTTCCCGGGACTTCTCTGTACAGCAACTCGTACCGCTTCAATATTCTCCGGCGAACAAACAGGCATAGGCCGAGGTCGCTTCGCTTCCAATACTGTTCATTCCTGTACAAATTTAGCGTACAGCCTGTGGACGGTCTTCTTGCAAGGGACCCATCGTGTGTTAAACTGTTGTCGAAAACGCCTCTGAGTCACAACAAGGCTTTCCGTTTCGATTCATCAAAAAGTAACATAATAGCCGATCGTTGCTGTGTCGTCAGTCAGTCTTCCATTGTCAGCGATTGCTGCTTACTAGTCTCCTAGTGGCAGTATCGTGAATTACACGTCATTTCGTAAGCTCTGCTGGTACTGCTGTAAAGATCCCAGCGGGATATCTAATGTGTGTCGTAAAATGTGAAAGAAACAATTGGTAACGCATTTCCTGCGCCACCCTGTATTTGGCAAGAAAAATATTTTAATCTCCTTAGTACTATAAATTTTAAATTTTTTGGCTCCTAAAATCGCTGGAGGTGAAATGCAGGATATGGCTTCGTTTTCTGTCAAATCCAGGTCCAGTGTAAGCTTGTCTTGACCGTAATGGGCATCTTCTGTAGCTCCAAATTTCAAATGCTTCGATTCTATTCTGCTGCGATTTTCCCACAGCCTATGTTCCACTAATACACAATGCTGTGCAGCAAATGTATATTCTCAGAAATTTCTTTCTCAAAGTAAGGCCTACGTATGATACTATTACACTTCTCTTGTCCAGGAATGACCTGTTAGTGCTATTCCTATTTTTATGTCCTCCTTGCTCCGCCCCTTCAGGTGTTATTTTGATGCCTGGATAGCAGAACTCCATAACTTCGTGATCCCCATTTCTGACGTCATGTTTCTCGCAATTATCATTTATGCTACTTCTCGTTGTATTCGTGTCTCTCCGATTTATTCTCAGTCCATTTTCTACACTCATTGACCTTTCACTCCATTCAACAGATCCTGTATATTACTTTCACTGGGATTATCAATGTCATTACCGAATCATTTTTTCTTTACCATCATTGCTTCTTAGCTGTATAGATTGATCGAGCGGATGATAAACTCAAAGAAGGAAACAGGTGGTAATATATGTAGACTAAATTTAGTAAATATTTGGTATGCTGTTACTTCAGCGTTAGATCTTACTGTGATTTATAGTGTTTCTACCGCAGACCAACAAAGCACCCACGAGAAGCAGGATCGTAAGTAGTAAAACGGAACGTGCTGCAGCTGATGTTGCCAGTGAGATGCTGTTGGCAAAGTTTTCATCGCAGGTAGCGTAAGCCGAGTATCGGGTGGCTGAGCTGCTCGGTAGCTCTTCTCGCATCTGAAAGGCGGAATAATAAAGCGGGTCGCGCCGAAGTTGAATGAATTGCCGTGGCGCAACGCGGCGCAGCAGATGAATATGAAACAGTTTCGCAGTTTCTGAAACGTAATTTCCTTTTACATAGCATTAAAGGCTCAGGGAGCAAATTGCTACCGCTTAGGTGCAACACAGCTGAATAACGGTGATACACAGTACTCTATAAGGGCTACCTTCCCTAGGTCTGTACGCGCACGCATGCGTGTGTGTATGTATGCGTGTGTGCGTGCAAATATGCACTTATTAACAATACCTTAATGCTTTTCCGATTTTACATTTCAGTGAACACCTTCATTAGAATTGCTAATAATACATCGAGAGCTTAGAGACACACCAAATCAAATACATTATTCAAGCAAAGTTATAGTCTCAAAATTCTAGAATGATTAATGTACACCCAACTTTCGTGAATGTTAAACAATTGCAGAACTAGAATAAAGGGGGCATGGTGAACCTCTCACATCGTTTTGGTTTTGAGTCGCACTTGTTTTAGCACATGACGACAAGTTCTTAGTACAAAAACATTTGTAAGTGAATCAATGACTTTTTTTATCATCAGGGCGACGGTGATAACTAAAAATATTTTAACATAAAAATTTGGAACCAACAATTTTGTGACCTGTTAGTGAAAAATTTTAGTGCCATGAATAAAGCGCAATGAACATGAAGGTTTTCGGATGGCTGTAAGTGTGAATCCACATTGAAAATACTAGGTAGATGAGTCCAACCCTGGAATTACCTTTTCTTAAAACATAAAAGAATCTGCTCAGAATTATTGAATTCAGTTGTTTGGACTGGAACTTATAAAATTAAGAGCAACTGAACGTAATAAGGCACTTTCTGTAGAGTGACACAAGGAAATCCATAAGCTGATGAGACAACAAATTTCAAATGAGATTCTATACGTCGAGTAATGGATGACGCAAATTACCATATTCCATATTCTTACACGTTTGATCATATGGTCAATGCGTTCACCAATATAACAATCACATCCTCTATTTACGTCCCTTTTGCCAAGATATGCTATACACAAAGTTGTAAGATTTCATCTAATGATACTACCAAAATGGCTAGTGATCGTGTCGTAGCACAAAAGAGGCGATCATGTCGTCGGCGGAGTTATGGATGTAAAAGAACGGAGCTAGCTTTTCGACTTAGCTGATATTTTCAAAGATATTTAAATACGAACAGCTTTACATATGCGCTCCTTGTTTCTTGTAAGCACTACTACACATGTCATGTAATATAACACATCGTGCCAAGGAGAGTAACACGACATACAATGTCATCGTATAACATGGCACATGTCGTCATGTCTTCCAACTTGCCATTTATCATGTTGTGCACTACGACATAACGTGTTTACTAAAGTTTAGGATGTATTCATCCCCACTCTGGAATACTTCTAACTGTAGATACACCCCCGCTCTCAGATTCTTTTTATTGTAGTTGCATCCCAACCACCCACTGCTTTCGCGAGAAAGACAATGGTCCTGAGTTCGAGTCTCAGTCCGGCACACAGTTTTAACCAGCCAGGAAGTTCCATTTTTTATTTATTTTATTCAATTTAAAACGCTTCCGCGCATTCAGTTTACGTAAGAACGAATTTTACTTGCTCCACTTAGCGCGACGTTACACCATCGTACATCGACAACGAGTAAAGACTACTGGATAAAACAATTTCCTTTCCACTTCATCGATTTATCTACCTTCGTGGAAAGTAGAACAAATTCGTACAAGTTTTAAGTATAGACGTGACGCACTCCAGAAACCTCCCTGAAATAGTCTTCCTTATTTTTAAAACAAAGTCCGAAATGTGCACATACAAATGTTCAGTGGGGACATTAATAGCGGTAACGAGCATCACAATAACTGGAGCAGATCTGTTTGAACCTTCTGTACGGTAGGCCTGTCAGGTCTTTCCTTCGGCGATGTGTACACTGATAATCGTATAAGTTACGTCAACAGACAGTTGAGACACACGGTTGTCAACTGCCTCAGGTGCTTCAGTTAAAAACGCTTTCGATTAGTTACTCCGAAAATCGAAGTGAAGTCCTAGTTACGTATATGAGAGAGAGCCTGAGTTTGCCACTGTACAGCGCATGGCTACCTCGTCTCAAATTAAATACTAGTAAATTAAATATCGCTTCCACGTGCCGTGGCTATTAAACCCAACTGTGTGTCAAAAGAAACAATCCAAACATTTCAATGATAATTGTTGACAAAAGTCTTACGCCTTTACTCTTTCTGCACCAAAAGATTATATGATTCTTATTACATTAATATAATGGCCCAAGATTAAGAGAACTACGGCACTTCCGGATAATACACGTTCTTCACCATAAAGTTCACGCAAAATCATCAAATCAGCAAAGTCACTGTACACGTCAGTTACGACGTAAATATTGTTTCAATTCTGCGTAAGCGATAATGCAGTTGATATCATTAGTTAATACCAGCGGTAATGAGCTTTTGTGTTAATGGGAACTTATCATCAACTTCAAACTTGCGCAGTTTGATTAAAAGATCGGTATTGAAGATAAAATCAGTGATAAATTATTCACTGATAAAAGATTAAAAAAAACAGTACTAAACTGACAAATATCGTTCATTTCATGTGGAGGAATGAAGGGCGTCCTATTCTGTACATTAATTTCGAACGATTGCTGGACCTCTGCATACGATGCTCGCGTATGCTAAACCGCCACTACGATGATACATGTATGTAGTGGTGATTAATCCATCTGGTTCAAATCCTACAGAACTACGACTTGTTTTAACTGTTAAAGGGGGAGTAAATCTCTTTTGGGGCAATTGCAGCTGTCCCTCACAATCGCCTACAACAGATGCTTGGATATTCTACACAGTTTGGAAATACAGTAGATTTTTAGGCAACAGAACAGATTCCCCTTCTTAGAGGACCTGTTCATGTCTGAATGTTACAGTTACGATAAGAGTAAACAGAATAATAGATTTGTTCAATGAAATGAATGAGACATTGGTTTATCCCTCAGACAAGAGATATAAAAATTTGATTCGAGTAGTGAACGTTTAAAAATTGTGCAGCTCATGTTTCAACGAATACTCGACCAAGCTGTACCAGAACTTATTACCAGGATAAGTAAAAATGTAACGGGTATATGGTTACCTGGAATTTTATTAAGAACAGTTGCTACTCCACAATATGTGTAAAACAAGTGTAGATCCTCAGAAAGGCTGATTTTATCTGAAACGTACTCCGCTTCTAGAAGGTCAGTCCTATGATAACAGTATCAAAATAGTGCAGTGGGATGTATCCTAAAACGATCGTGTTTTAACGCCGTCGGATGCCAAAGAAATCAGTGTTCACTTACGGAAGAGGCAGGAATCGAATTAAGGAAAAGCATAACAAAATACTAACTGTTATTAAGTTGCATTAACTCTGTTTGCTCCCATACAGCCATTCAAGACCCTAACAAGTTCCATGCAGCGTATGCGAGTCAGTTCTCTAAATTCTTAACCATATTACAACGGATTAGGTATTTAATTTTCGTGACTGATAAAGAGTCGTAGTACTCAGGTCTATATAAAAAGAAGTAGACCTGATCCACAGACTTAGTGTCCTGTATTACATACTCGTACATCTATTTGTAGACGGATCCTGTAATATCCACTGTTCTGAACAATATTATATTGCATTCAATGGTAATACTTATCTACAGCCAGCCATGGACCCATCTGCATATATATGGCATATATTCTCCTTTTAACCACCTGGAACAGGTGTACTACAGAAAATAGGTAGATGATTCCTTAATGGCAAAGGTGACGCCAGTAACACCATTAAAACTATAAATTCGTTTAATAATATACACAATAAAATAAATTCCACACCTGCATACCAGAAAAATGTAGAATTGATTTCAAACATCATGAGTGGGAAACCATAAAAACAAACAAGTTTTTAAGATATACAGGAAAGGACAACCTCCAGCACTACAATCACAGCCATATCATGTCATTCATATACAGGGTGTAAATTTTTGGTTGACGAACCAGGAAAACTCGAAAAATAAGCTTCAACGAAAAAGAGTGTAGAATCCTAAGTTGATTAGTTTCTAGGGGGACATATGCTGGTGCTAAAATTAGCCCATGACCCCAGCACCCTGGGGGTGGGGCGGGAGGCGGGGCGGGAGGCTACTTTAAAATTTCAAATGGGAACCCCTGTTTATTATATCAGAATCAGATTCCACATAAAAAAAAAACTACGTACATTTTGTCTTCAACATTTGTTCTGATTCTTGGTAGTTGGCACTGTAATTCAAGAAATTCCATGTTCTCATTTTTTCGTGGAAAGTGGTTACAGCCGGCCACTGTGGCCGAGCGGTCCTAAGCGCTTCAGTCCGCAACCGAGCGCCTGCTACGGTCGCAGCTTCTAATCCTGCCTCGGGCATGGATGTGTGTGATGTCCTTAGGTTAGTTAGGTTTAAGTAGTTCTAAGTTCTAGGGGACTGATGACCTCAGGAGCTAAGTCCCATAGTGCTCAGAGCGATTTGAACCATTTGAAAATGGTTACCGATAAATAATAAATACTTATTTACTTCGTAAATTTTGATTCGCTAAAACCAAATATCTACCTCTCTCCCCATAGGGTGGGGTTTGAGAGAGAGGAATTAGATTTTTACAAATGTTGACCCAAAAATTAATTTTATCCACAGATTCGAATAAGTCTTGTTTTTTTCGTGGTCATAAGGCCATACAACTTTTAATTACTAAACAAACCATCTGACTTACTAACTAACCAAACATCCTACTTACTAACGAGTGAACTAAAAAACTGACTCACGAACCTCATTTTTTATTACATTCGTAGTAGTAACTCTTGCTTGTCGTGAAGTCTCCCAACTGGGATGCTTGCTTAATTTGAGTCTCCCCTATGGGGAGAGAGGGAGAGTTTTAGTGTTAGCGAATCAAAATTTACGAAGTAAATAAGTACTTTTTATTTATCCGTAACCATTTTCTACGCAAAAACCAGAAAAAGGATTTTCTAGAATTACAGCGCCAACTACAAAGAATCGAAAGAAAGGTTTAACACAAAATGTACGTAGTTTTTTATGTAGAATCTGACTGCTATAAAAATGCGGGTTCCCATTTGAAATTTTAAAGTGGCCTCCTGCCCCACCCCCAGGGGGCTGGGGCACCGGGCTAAATTTAGCACCAGCAGATGTCCCGCTCGAAAATAATCAGCTTTGGATTCTACACGGGTTTTCGTGTGAAGCTCATTTCGAGTTAAAATTTACACCTTGTATATATAAGAAAGCTGCATACATAGCAAAAGGTACTCAAAGCAAACCAAATTTCTTTAAACAAAGAGAAAAGGAATAAAGTGGACATCCGAATTGCGTTAGCTAAGGACAAAATCCTTAAACAAATAGCAAAACAGAAAGAAACTCTGTCTCTACATCTGCGTTATCCGCAAGTCATCTTGTGGTGTGTACCGAAAGGCTACTTGGTGTGCCAGACTCACTTCGCCCTCTTCCTGTTCCTGTTGCGAACGGTCCGCGGGTTGAACGACTGTTGACAAGCCCCCATATGGTCTCGAATATCTCTGATTTAATTTTCATGGTCATTTCGAGATAAATGGAGTTGACACCTCATTTGCACACACAAATAATGTAATTCCTGTAAATTCCAAGGTCCGGGTTGGTGGGGGGGGGGGGGGGGCGGGGGATGAGCTCTGACGACACGTTCATTCATATCCCAAATGAGTGCGGTCATGTTCAGATCTGATGACTAGGAGAAGGGACCCAGTACATGAAATTAAACTCGACACTGGATTCCTTGAACCACTCCATCACACTGCAACCCTTATGACACGACGCATTATCTTCCTGAAAAATGCCTCTGCCGTCGGGAATCATAATCGTCATTAACGGGTGTACGTGTACGATACTCTTTGTCCATGGCGACTTACACGAGCTTCACTGGACCTATGGATGTTTCCTAGAGCGGAATGGAGACCCCACCAGCTTGTCTCCGTCCCACTGTACAGGTGTCAAGTCCTGTTCCCCTGGAGGGCGACGGATTCGCGCCCTCCCATCGGCATGATGAAGAATGTATCGGTATCTATCAGACCATGCAACGCTCTGCCACTGCACCAACGTCCAGTGCCGATGGTTACGGGCTCATTACAGTCGCAGTTGCCGACGTCGTGAAGTTTACATTCGCACATGCATGGTTCATCATCCACGGAGGCACATCGATAAGAGTGTTCGGTGCATTGTGTTCAGACACATTTATACTCTGCCCAGGATTAAAGTCTGATGGCATTTCCGCCATTGTTCGCGCCGTCTGTACTGTTTTACCAGTCGTCCCAGCATAAGACCTCTAAAATCTGTAACGAGTGGTGGCCGCCGAACTCCACGACCTCTGGATGTGGTTTCCCCTTGGTATCTCGACATGTGGAAGACTCTCACTACAGCACTCCCCGAACACCCGACAAGTAGTTCGGTTTCTGAAATGCTCGTGCCGGGCCTCCGGGCCGTCACAATCTGTCCTCGGTCAAAGTCAGACGAATCAAGCGCCTTCCCCATTCTGCATAAAGGCATCATGCTCACTGATACAAAATGCACTACGCGTGTGTCTGATTACCAGTCATTCCTCACCAGATGACGTTGCTATTGCTTGGACGGGTTAATATAGATAGCAGGTCGGTGATCATAATCTTCTGGTTGGTCAGTGTATCTTAACAAATGTATTTCAAAATTGTATCCCAACTCGTCAGTCACTCCTGGGCTTAATACCCTCCTTCCTGTTACACTTAAGAACTGACGAAGTAATCTGGTTATAAGAAATTTAATGGATATTCATCACAAATATTCGGTTATTTAATTGTCTTTCGACACCTCCAAAATAAATATATATATATAATCCAATCATCAAGCCTGCAAAAAAATATGTTTGCATTGTCTTTAAAAGTAGACGTCTAACGGCTAAATGTACTCACTGCTTCGTGGGGGATTATTTCTACGTGAATACGTTTTCCATTTAAGGATTTCTGAATTTCAGGTTCTCGAAATACATCTCCAGTGGTTTGTCCATTCTAAGAATCAAGCAACAGAGGTATTTTGCTTTAAATCTGGAATGAAAACGTTTTTTAACCAACCGCTAACATGTTTCCGTCTAAGTTAACCAGAATTGCAGGCATCAACATGCACGTGAAAAAAAGTTTCCCGTGTTACTAACTGTCTAACCCCAATTACATCTTTGTACATTGGTGTCTAGCAGATGAGGTTTGAAGTTAGACAGTACAATAATGTTCCACAGATGAAACACATTTCACCACAACATACGTAGGCATTTTTCCTACATTGGATATTTTTCGTCCAAGTCCTATTTCATATTCACATCATGACTCGGCTGTGCTGCAAATACTGTAGGGAGAATACCTTTCACTGAGATTAAGGCATTGATGTAGTTTACAAATTATGTCTATCTTGGCCTCCGTTTCATTGGTAGGAACAAATCTTGTTACTTTTTGGGAAAGAATGCGGATAAATGCGGTATTGTATATTAAATCTGTCTACAAAAATTTTCGATGCAAGGCATTTCTTAAAATGTATTCTTACGCAATCAAACCACGACAGCAGTAACATTACAATTTTTCAGACATTCCACTTTTTATTACAGAATGCTGATGTTGTTGTTGTGGTCTTCAGTCCAGAGACTGGTTTGATGCAGCTCTGCGTGTTACTCTATCCTGTGCAAGCTTCTTCATCTCCCAGAACCTACTGCAACCTACATCCTTCTGACTCTGTTTAGTGTATTCATCTCTTGGTCTCCCTGTACGATTTTTACCCCCCGCGCTGCCCTCCAATACTTAATTGGTGATCCCTTGGTGCCTCAGAATATGTCCTACCAATCGACCCCTTCTTCTAGTCAAGTTGTGCCACAAATTTCTCTTCTCCCAAATTCTGTTCAGTACCTCCTCATTAGTTATGTGATCTACCCATTTAATCTTCAGCATCCTTCTGTAGCACCACATTTCGAAAACTTCTATTCTCTTTTTGTCTAAAGTATTTATCGTCCACGTTTCACTTCCGTACATGGCTACGCTCTATACAAATACTTTCAGAAAAGACTTTCTGACACTTAAATCTATACTCGATGTTAACAATTTTCTCTTCTTCAGAAACGCTTTCCTTGCCATCGCCAGTCTACATTTTATATCCTCTCTACTTCGACCATCATTAGTTATTTTGCTCCCCAAATAGCAAAACTCATTTATTTCTATAAGTGCCTCATTTCCTAATATCTTCAGTATCACCCGATTTAATTGGACTACATTCCATTATCCTCGTTTTGCTTTTGTTGAAGTTCATCTTATGTCCTCCATTCAAGACGCTGTCCATTCCGTTCAGCTGCTCTTCCAGGTCCTTTGCTGTCTCTGAGAGAATTACAATGTCATCGGCGAACCTCAAAGTTTTTATTTCTTCTTCATGGATTTTAATTCCAACCCCAAATTTTTCTTTTGTTTCCTTTACTGCTTGCCCAATATACAGATTAAATAACATCGGGGAGAGGCTAAAACCCTGTCTCACTCCCTTCCCAACCACTGCTTCTCTTTCATGCCCCTCGACTCCTATAGCTGCCACCTGGTTTCTGTACAAATCGTAAATGGCCTTTCGCTCCCTGTATTTCACCCCTACCATCTTCAGAATTTGAAAGAGTTTATTCCAATCAACATTGTCAAAAGCTTTCTCTAAGTCTACAAATGCTATAAACGTAGGTTTGCCTTTCTTTAATCTATTTTCTAAGATAAGTCGTACGGTCAGTATTGCCTCACGTGTTCCAACATTTCTACGCACCCAAACTGTTCTTCCCCGAGGTCGGCTTCTACCAGTTTTTCCATTCGTCTGTAAAGCATTCGTGTTAGTAATTTGCAGCCGTGGCTTATTAAAATGATAGTTCGGTAATTTTCACATCTGTCAACCCATGCTTTCCTAGAGATTGGAATTATTATATTCTTCTTGGTGTCTGAGGGTATTTCGCCTGTCTCATACATCTTGCTCACTAGATGGTAGAGTTTTGTCAGGGCTGGCTCTCCCAAGGCCGTCAGTAGTTCTAATGGAAAGCTGTCTACTCCCGGGGCCTTATTTCAACTTAGGTCTTTCACTGCTCTGTCAAACTCTTCACGCAGTATCATATCTCCCATTTCATCTGCATCTACATTCCCTTCCATTTCTATAATATTGTCCTCACGAACATCGCCCTTGTATAGACCCTCTATATACTCCCTCCACCTTTCTGCTTTCCCTTGTTTGATTAGAACCGGGTTTCCATCTGTGGTCTTGATATTCATGCAGGACGTCCTCTTTTCTCCAAAGGTCTCTTTAATTTTCCTGTAAGCAGTATCTATCTTAGTGATATGTGCCTTACATCCTTACATTTGTCCTCTAGCCATACCTGCTTAGGCATTTTGCACTTCCCGTCGATTTCATTTTTGAGACGTTTGTATTCCTTTTTGCCTGCTTCATTTACTGCATTTTTGTATTTTCTCCTTTCCTCTCCTAACTTCACTATTTCATCTCTCAAAGCTACCCCTCCTTCTTCTACTTTATTTCTTTTCCCCATTCTTGTCAATCGTTCCCTAATGCTGATATGATTTTGGAATGGTCTGGAAAAATCTTACCCCTTCTTTAACCACATTCGTTGCTCCATTAAATTTCTTACGCTTCGTTTTTAACCAGTTTTGCAAATCAATAATTTACTTATGCTCTCTATAGTGGTTTCTGGCAACTCATTTAGTTTATTACTGACGACAACTCATACTCGTTTCTACAATTGACCTTCTTCATTCCCATTTCCAACTGCTGCAGCCCTATAAACACATTCCTCTTCAAAGTTGTTCACAAAGTCAACATTTAATACATAATTTACGGTGAGAGATATTTTTCCAAAGAACTTATCGTTAATTATTTCGACTAGCGCATTCGTAAAAGACAGGTCTTCCAGCCCATCTTCCATCACCTTATGATGCACCATTGACCATGCCCCATGGTTTCGTGAAACGTTGACGACATGAACTGGATTTGTGTTACGCATGCTGGCAGAAAAACAAAAGTTTATAATATTAATGTGAAAACGTTTAACCAGAGGAACAAATCTACGAAGAGTACAATCGTACATACGTCACTTTTATACTTCAGACATATCTGAGTATTTAACAGCATGACGCAGAATGCTTTAGTAGGCGTAAATACCCACTGATGCACTACGGTAGATTCCTTATGCACGATAACAGCAGTGTGAACTGTCTAAAAGAACATACCGTAAAGGCTCCATTTGACAATATCCTGTAGCTCGCAGTGCAGTGACGTAATTGAGTGGAAAAAGGACACGTATTTCACGAATCAATTATCTCTATGAGAAGAATGCTGAAGACTAGATGGGTAGATCAGATAACTAATGAGGAGGTATTGGATAGAATTGGGAGGAGTTTGTGGCACAACTTGACTAGAAGAAGGTATCGTTTGGTAGGACATGTTCTGAGGCATCAATGGACCACCAACTTAGTATTGGAGGGCAGCGTGCAGGGTAAAAATTGTAGAGGAGGCCAAGAGATGAATGCACTAAGCAGATTCAGAAGGATGTAGGCTGCAGTACGTACTGGGATATGAAGCAGCTTGCACAGGATAGAGTAGCATGGAAAGCTGCATCAAACCAGTCTCAGGACTGAAGACCATAACAGCAACAACAACATATCTTTATGCTACGAAAACTAGGCGTTCCATCAACTAGGGCCTACAACCACTGCAATCAGCAACAAAAACGTCTACCTTGTTACAGCAAATTAGTAAACACTCTGTGATAGAAACTAATGGTAGAATCAAATGTTGAGCCATATTACTTTTTCCACGTAACATTGTGCTGTGACTTAAGAATTTGTGACAAGTTGATTTCCCCCGCCTTCTCGCCCCCACACTTCCAGTTGTAATACAAACGCAGCTCATTCTCTCCTGTCACCCAAGACGGCGCTTGTATCTGGACAATTATAGCTCCACATCGAGTCGAGATGTGACGTGGCGTCAGTGAATTTGCCGACCGGAACGAAATCAGTCACATATTCCGGTCCAGCGTCGGGACTGGCGTGGTGTGCTGACAGGAACTGCTGATGTTTATGGCGTAGTTGGTGCAGGGGCTGGCTGCTGATAGCTCCACTTTGTACACGGAGGATGTATTGGCAGCGGTTGTCGTCAGTAAAGTATGCTCATACTGAGAAGTGACTGAAGACACTTTAAAAGAATAACTTTACTGACAAAACGAATTTCGGTTATAACGTCGTTGGACGCATAACTGTACAACTACATACAGCAGATAAGATACTCCAGTAGTTTTGTCTCTGACGTGTCTACACAACTAACCACAAAGTCGTGATTGGCAGCAGCGTAAAGACCGGGGACGTTACAGCTCGATGCTGCAGGCGCGTGACGGCTGACTTGCTGCTACTGAAGACTATAACGAAGAGGGATGCCGTCTACCGGCATGGAGCGCTAGACGAAACAGCTGGTACTGCCAAGTCGTAGTGCTGGGACTAAACTGCTGATGCGGCCGGAAGGAACTGCTGGTACTGTTGACTTGAGGCGTAGAGCGTAGCTGACTTAGCATACCCTGACAGTCGGGCGCTGCGAAGGCACGGACCTGTCGTTGCAAAATACTGCTCTGCAGATACCGCCGTCTCCTGCGACAGGCACGGTGCTTGTCGGCGAGGTTGGCGCCCCCTTGATAATGTAGAGGCGACGTGTAACACCATGGCAAACAGTATAGGCCACGCAAGGAAAATATCTCTGTTTTGATGAGAGCCTGCACGTCCTGCTGGCGTGACGGCTGCGGGCACGGCTTGACTGGTGTGCGGAGGAATAGATGAGATGGCAGATACAACAGTCAGAGTGAAGAGGCAGTTCGAATCTGCCAGCAAAAGCCAACTACCCAAGTAAGCCGGAGTATGAGAGCAACCACCTGTAGATGAAGCAGGGAGCATAATGGAGCAGAAAGGAAGCTGGGTGGATTGATGGCCGATGCTTGACTGTAGCTTGCTGTCAACAAAGGGCACCTTACACGCCGGCGCAGTGGACGGTGTTAGGCTTCCTATGTCCAGGGAGTCGTTACTGTGCAATGTTTTCTGGTATGGAAATTAGAAGACAGTGTTCTTTGTGGTGACTGGTGCAGTATAGTCATGCAAGCTATTAAAAAGTCATTGCAGGTGTACTTCAGTAACCAACACATTACGTTTGTGAAAGATAACAATGCCACTGTGAGGCCTTGAATGTATATAGGAGAGCACATTTGGCTGAATTGTGACTAGGACGAATTTTGTCTGTTTCTGCTGTTGCTTTTCCTTGTCTCACTTCCTACAGGTTGTAAATATCGTTAATGTCTTACTGTTGATTGTGTCTATCTGTGTTAACTGTTTAATGCTAAGGTGCATTTTATGATTACGTACTGACCTAGGATCAGTTACTGGGTATTCTCCTGTTGCTGTATGTATGTTACTTCGTTATATTAATTTGTGGCCCTTAATTGTACATTTTGATTTCAGAAAGGCTGGATTATTAATCTTTGTTTTATTAGCTTAGGTTAGTGATTAAGTACTTGCTATATTTATCCAAGTTCTATTTTGGGAAGCTGTTTAATTTCAGTGGGGCAAATACTTTACTGTTTACTGTATTATTGTGTTAGGACTCTAGCATTATTTAAGATACCGGGCGCTCGTATTTAGTATACCGTTTAAAGAAACTCACATGACAAAAAGTGATCATCCCTACAGAAATCATTACAAGCATCATTTAAAAGAGAAAAAAACCTTTCATTAGCCAAGTTCGCATCGATCAGTCATTATTGTTGACAAATGGCTTCGACAGATTCAAGTGTCATCTTATAATCTTCAAAAAAATTGTTTTATTTAAAGTGTTCCATTGCGAATTTATACCTCACGCAACATTGTCATAGCTTTTGCAAAAACAAAACCATTTGCAGTTAAAAAAACACACTGTGCACATAAGCATGTACTTATACGTAACACTCACTGGGTTGTTAATTCTTGAAAAGCACAGTAGACAAATGAGCATTTTACTGCACATCGTGCGTTTTAACAATTAATAAGCCTCTGTGAGCGCTACGTAGACGAACATCCCCCGTGTGCGGAATGTACCTTTTAACAGTAAATCATTTTATTTTTTACAAACCTGTGATAACGTGCTGTATTTTACCGCCATAATGAGAACATAGCAACAGGTGCGAACTCACAGGTTCCAACTCACAATGAAACACGTTTTATAAGAAAAACTTTTTATGACTATAAGATGACAGCTACAACTGTCGAAACTGGTTGTCAACAGTATAGACTAGTTTATGTGATCTTGGCTACTTACAGTTTTTTTTCCCAAGTAAAACACAGATAGCTCCTTCTCAGTTCCCAATACGAAAACTGTGCTCTTGTAGAAATATTCCGACTTAGGAATACTTGAAAAAATACCGTGTCCTGCTGTTTCAAGAAACCCGTAACTGCATGCTGCACATCCTCGATCGACAGGAATCATCTTTCAAGGTCTTCTTGCAGGAGCCGAGGGCCTGATAATCACATGGGGAGACATCACGTTCATAAGGCAGCTGCACTGGGTATTCTACTTAGTTTCGACGGGTTACTATGATTGCTGTACAGACACGTGCATTATCATGAAGCAGCAGCTCCGATTGTCTAACACCATACGGATTCTTCATTCTACGACAGACGTCTCTCTGTGTTTGTCCGACAGCCAACAAATGATTAATAACACGTTTATCCTGTTTGGAGACACACTTGATGTTAACGTCGCCATCGTTCTCTGCCCGTGGACTGGGTGTTTGTGTTGTCCTCATCATTTCTTCATCATCATCATCATTCGTGAGAGTGACTATATTGGACTGTGTAAAAAATTGGACTGTGAAAAAATTGGGACTTTGTACGGGCGCTGATGACCGCGCAGTTGAGAGCACCACAAACCAAACATCATCATCACCCAAATTTACCGCACGCCTGTTGGAAAGACACAAATGTCACAATAATCCCTTTCCTACAAATCAGTGCTTAAATCCCCCCATCGGAATCGCACTACGTTGCGTATACGCTGCAGCAGCATCCTCAAACAGAAACCTTTTTGATCACCCCTTATATTTACGCACACACAGCCTCGTAACACTGCAGTACCTTAACCCTACTTTTGATTTTGCCGTTCTGGAACCACTTTCGACAAATGCTCAACACAGTAGTACACGAACAACAGCTGACCAGATTCGTCGTTTCTAAGATTCTTATCCCCAGGCAATGGTCTGCAACGATTTGGAATTGGTTCTCTGGTGCTTTTACCTTTTGTAAAGCCAAACTAATGGTCATCTAACACATCCTCAGCTTTTCTTCCCATTTTCCAGTATATTAATCTTGTCTGCAACAAGGATGCATGAGCCATTGAGCTGATTGTATGATAATTGTCGCACTTGTCAGCTCTTGCAGTCTTCTGAATTGCGTGGATTATATTTTTCCGAAAGTAAGGTGGTATATCGCCAGACTAATACACTCTACACACCAAAGTGAATAGCCTTTTTTGTTGCCACTTTCTCCAATGACTTTAGAAATTCTGATTGAGTGTTACCTACTACTTCTGCCTCATTTGATCTTAATTCCTCCAAAGCTCTCTTAAATTTTGATTCTAACACTGGATCCCCTATTTCTTCTAAATCAACTCCTGTTTCTTCTTCTATCATATCAGACAAATCTTCCTCCTCTCAGAGGCCTTCAATTTGCTCTTTCCACCTATGAACACGATGCTCTGCATTTAACTGTGGAATTTCCATTGCACTTTTGATGTTACCGCCCTTGCTCTTAATGTCACCAAAAGGTCTTTTTGACTTCTCTGTATGCTAAGTCTGTCCACCCGACAATCATTTCTTTTTCGATTTGTTCACATTTTCCATGCAGCAACTTCCTATTTATTTCATTCCTCAGCGGCCTGTATTTCTGTTTTCCTGAGTTTGTACTTCCTCTAACTGAAGTTTTTCTTCCGTTTTCTACGGTTTCTTCGCAGTTACCTTCCTTGTACCTATGTTTTTCTTTCCAACTTCTATGATTGCCCATTTTTAGAGATATCTATTTCTCTTGAACTTTAGTGCCTACTAAGCTATTCCTTATTGCTGTATGTATAGTTTTAGAGAGCTTCAAGCGTATCTCGTCATCCTTTAATACTTGCGTGTTCCACTTCTTTGCGTATTGATTCTTCCTTACTAATCTCTTAAACTTCATCCTACTCTTCATCACTACTACATTGCTATCTGTCTATACCAAAGTATCTGGTATACGTGATTACCAGCTGAAATTTATTACAGAACTCTACTTGTCTTTCTCCTCTCTTATTCCTTGCCCACAGCCTATATTCTCCTGTAACCGTGACGTCGTCATGTATACCTGAACTATCACTATCGGCGTCTATTTGCTGTTGATTCTGATAAGAACGACTCTGTCACTGAACTGTTCACAGTGACACACTCTCTTCCCTATCTTCCTATTCATAACGAATCCTACTTCCGTCATATCATATTCTGCTGCTGTTGATAATACTCTATACTCATCTAACAAGAAATCCTTATCTTCTTTCACTTGGCTGGCCTTTACTTTATCTAGATTACGCCTTTTGCATTTCCCTTTTCAGATTTTCTAGCTTTCCCACAACGTTAAAGTTTCTGAAGCTCCACACACCGACTCTTTTAACGTTATCCTTGCGTTGGTTATTCAATCTTTTTCTCATGGTCGCGTCGCCGTTGGCCGTCCCCTCCCGGAGATCCGAATGGGGGCTATTCCAGAATCTTTTTCCAGTGGAGAGATAATCATGTCACATTTTCAATTACAGGCGACATGTCCTGTGGATACACGATATGTGTCTTTAATGCAGTGGTTTCAATTGTCTTCTGCTTCCTCATGCCGTTGATCACTGCTGATTCTTCCGCTTTTAGGGGTGCTTTCCCGCTCCAAGGACAAGAGAGTGCCCTGAACCTCTGTTCGCTCCTCCACCGAAGTCTTCGGTCGTTAGTGCTGATTATTACTCAACATTTTAACAGTGGTCGGTTTTGGACCCGGGATCTTTGACGCTACCCCTGGACCACGGGTGCAGATTGCTGTAGAAACCCGTATTTTAATGGCTCTATGTTCCAGTCTATTCACGTTGTTTTCTGATTTATCTAGTTCCTTCTAGAACAAAAAGAAAGTGTTACCTGATCCAGTTGTCCCATTTAGTATTAATTAGGTTACTCTACATACTGATGGATCGAATGCTCCAAACATAAGCTAGTGGACGAGACCGCCTGGTACTTTCAAGTATTACATTTTAGTGATTCTTACGCACAACAGTCGGTATAACCATGTTATCCACCTGCCTTACTTGACTATTTTATCATCTCGCAGGATCAGGTATGATAAAATAGCAGTAGTCGGTCATTTGCAAATTCGTAGTGAATTCTTTAAGGTAATGTCTGTTCTCTCAGAACGCCTACTTCCGGTAACGTGCTGGAATAACGTATTCATACAGATACAGGAAAGGTCTTACCTTCTACTTTTTTTAAATCGTGTGTTTCAATAGATTTGATGCAGCCCGGCAAGACTACCTCCCTTGAGTGAGCTTCTTCCTATTACTGTAGCACTTGTCCCAGTGTCCTCAATCACATCGAGTGATGCGGATGTCTTAAGACATATCCCAGCATCCTGTCCTTTCTTCTTGTCAATATTTCTCACATTCTCCTCTTCTCACCATTTCTGCAGAGAACCTCCTCATTTCTTGTCTTACCGGATCATATAATTTTAAATATTCTTCATAGCACAACAGAAGTGTTTCGATTCAACTCCTCTCTGTTTTTTCCACAGTCCATCACCCACTTCCACACAATTCTGAACTCAAAATGTACCTTTTCAGACGTTTGTCTCTCATATTACGGCCGGTGCCTGAACCAATATAATTATTTGGGTCAGAAGTGCCTTCCGCACCTGTGCTAGTCTTTCTTTTATATTCTCTTAGTCCCTTCTGATATTTATTATTTTATTCACTTAATACGAGGCGATATGTTGTATTCATTGATATCTTTCGTGACGTCCAGAATGGGTGACAGGAATTGTTACGTCTTGACGAAGCTGTGATAATATTTGAATGATATTTACGCCATTCCAATATACAATCTCCTTTATTTCGTATTACTATCTTGATAGCGGCCTTACGCCATTATCAAGTTTCGCAGGAGAACTTCTGTGAAGTTCAGAAGGTAGGAGACAATGTACTGGTGGAAGTACAATTTTGAGGACGGGTCGTCAGTCATGTTTTGGTCGCTGAATCGGTAGAGCCCGCGAAAGGCAAGGTCCCTCGAGTTCGAGTCTCGGTCGGACACACAGTTTTAATCTGCCAGGAAGTTTCAAGTACAACAATGTTGGATATAATTAGACATTTGTGAGTGAAGTGATCGTCAAGATCTACTCAACTGGGTGCCCCATTGTGTAGATAAGTACAAATTCCCCGCAATGTGCGGCAGACAGCTAGCAGACAGGACTAGAACATTACATGTTTGCTAGCTGTATCCCTATGTTTCAGTGATTTTATATTTTTATCTGCCCATTTCAACAGATCTTGAAGATGACATCAGTTATAAACTAATTGTACCCAACATTGCTAGCTTTATGCTAACAGAAGAAGAAGAAAGGGATGGCTGAGCCCAAAGAAAGCACCAGCTTCTCATACACAGACCTGCGTGGATCCACAACATAATGCAATGCAGTAGTGTCAGTGTCGTCGTAACTGCCGTCTGCTTCACGTCTGCTGTGCAGCGAGCTACCTTAATTTAAGTATTAACTGTATTTTTCTTACTTGTCACTTCTTCTTCCGTGTGTTTTTGCTTTTAGGAAGCTTTAATTGTCGAGTGCTAGTAATAGTGTTCCGTAGATTTCGTGTTTGTTTTGAATACAGTCAGAGAGAGTCCCTTTAGTCAATCATAGTGCCAGTAGTGCTAGTCTTTGTTTTCAATACAGTCCAGAGACAGGTAGTGCTATTTTCATTGTTTTCTACAAGAAGTGGCTAGCAATCACAGTTTAGTCAACAATCAGCCGCCTTTAGTGAATTAGCAGTCTAGTTAAAAGTTGATTAACTCTCTACAGTAAATTGATTCCTTAGGATGGATAGGATGTGTGACTGCTGTCTACGGACGCAGGAGGAGCTGGCCACTGTTCGCGAACAGCTGAGCGTGTTGGTGGCCGCGGTCAGCCGTCTTCAGGCTGCTGCCTCGGAGTGTAGCGGCAGTAGGGAGTCTGATGCGTCGCATGGTACACCCCAGGTGTTACATGCTTCACCCACTGTCCCTGCTGTCGAGACATCTTCGCGGATACCGGGCGCGGTTGGGCCACCCTCTCCCCAAGGGGAGTGGCGGGTTCAGCGGCGTTCGCGGCGCACTAGGCGGACGGTAAATGTGGAGGCCGGCCGTGTGGCATCGCCCGCTCTGCCTGTGAGTGGACATGTGGCTGCTCCATCAGCAAGGTCCGAGCAGGCACACGGGGCGAGGGGTTTATTAGTTATTGGGAGCTCCAACGTTAGGCGGGTGATGGAGACCCTTAGGGAAATAGCGGAAAGGTCGGGGAAGAAGGCCAGTGTTCACTCTGTCTGCTTGCTGGGGGGTCTCATCCGAGGTGTTGAGGAGGCCCTGCTGGCGGCGATAGAGAGCACTGGGTGCACCCGACTGCAAATTGTTGATCATGTTGGCACCAATGACTCCTGCCGTCTGGGTTCAGAGGTCATTCTCAGTTCGTACAGGCGGTTGGCGGAATTGGTGAAAGCGGAAAGCCTCGCTCGCGGGGTGGAATCAGAGTTAACTATTTGTAGTATCGTTCCCAGAACCGATCGCGGTCCTCTGGTTTGGAGCCGAGTGGAAGGCTTATACCAGATGATTCTGCGGAGATCTGGGGTGCAAATTTCTCGACCTCCGCTATCGGGTGGAGAAATGTAGGGTCCCCCTGAATAGGTCAGGCATGCACTACACGCCGGAAGCGGCTACAAGGGTAGCGGAGTACGTGTGGAATGCACATGGGGGTTTTTTAGGTTACAGAATTCCCTCCCTAGGCCCGACAAGACGCCTCCTGAGACGCGGCAGGGTATGAGTGGGCAAAATGCAACAGGGAATAACAATATTAATGTGCTAATAGTAAACTGCAGGAGAGTCTATAGAAAGGTCCCAGAACTGCTCTCATTAATAAACGGTCACAACGCCCATATAGTACTAGGGACAGAAAGTTGGCTAAACCAGACGTAAACAGTAATGAAATCCTAAACTCAGATTGGAATGTATACCGCAGAGATAGGCTGGACAGTGAAGGGGGAGGCGTGTTTATAGCGATAAGAAGTGCAATAGTATCGAAGGAAATTGACAGAGATCCGAAATGTGAAGTGATTTGGGTGAAGGCCACGGTTAAAGCAAGCTCAAACATGGTAATTGGATGTCTCTATAGGCCCCATGACTCAGCAGCTGTTGTGGCTGAGCACCTGAAGGATAATTTGGAAAATATTTCGAGTAGATTTCCCGACCATGTTATAGTTATGGGTGGAGATTTTAATATGCCGGATATAGACTGGGAGACTCAAACGTTCATAACGGGTGGCAGGGACAAAGAATCCAGTGAAATTTTTTTAAGTGCTTTATCTGAAAACTACCTTGAGCAGTTAAACAGAGGACCGACTCGTGGCGATAATGTATTAGACTTTCTGGTGACAAACAGACCGGACCTATTTGAAACAGTTAACGCATAACAGGGAATCAGCGATCATAAAGCGGTTACGGCGTCGGTGATTTCAGCCGTAAATTGAAATATTAAAAAAGATAGGAAGATTTTTCTGTTTAGCAAAAGTGACAAAAAGCAGTTTACAGAGTACCTGACGGCTCAACACAAAAGTTTTGTCTCAAGTACAGATAGTGTTGAGGATCAGTGGACGAAGTTTAAAACCACCGTACAATATGCGTTAGATGAGTATGTGTCAAGCAAGATCGTAAGAGATGGAAAAGAGCCACCGTGGTACAACAACATAGCCAAAGCCATGCAGACAAACAAAAATTACGCGAAGCGAAATGTAGTGTGAGGAGGGCTATGCGAGAGGCGTTCAATGAATTCGAAAGTAAAGTTGTATGTACTGACTTGGCAGAAAATCCTAAGACATTTTGGTCTGATGTCAAAGCGGTAGGTGGATCAAAACAAGATTTCCAGACAATCTGTGACCAAAATAGTACTGAAACAGAGGATGACAGACTAAAGGCCGAAATACTAAATGTCTTTTTCCAAAGCTGTTTCACAGAGGAAGACTGCACTGTGGTTCCTTCTCTAGATTGTCGCACAGATGGCAAAATGGTAGATATCGAAGTAGACGACAGAGGGATAGAGAAACAATAAAAATCCCTCAAAAGAAGAAAGGTCGCTGGACCTGATGGGATACCAGTCCGATTTTACACAGAGTACGCGAAGGAACTTGCCCCCCTTCTTGCAGCGGTGTACCGTAGGTATCTAGAAGAGCGTAGCGTTCCAAAGGATTGGAAAAGGGCACAGGTCATCCCTGTTTTCAAGAAGGGACGTCGAACAGATATGCAGAACTATAGACCTATATGTCTAACGTCGATCAGTTGTAGAATTTTGGAACACGTATTATGTTCGAGTATAATGACTCTTCTGGAGACTAGAAATCTACTCTGTAGGAATCAGCATGGGTTTCGAAAAAGACGGTCGTGCGAAACCCAGGTCGCGCTATTCGTCCACGAGACTCAGAGGGCCATAGACACTGGTTCACAGGTAGATGCCGTGTTTCTTGACTTCCGCAAGGCGTACGATACAGTTCCCCACAGTCGTTTAATGAACAAAGTAAGAGCATATGGACTATCAGACCAATTGTGTGATTGGATTGAAGAGTTCTTAGATAACAGAACGCAGCATGTTATTTTCAATGGAGAGAAGTCTTCGATGTAAGAGTGATTTCAGGTGTGCCGCAGGGGAGTGTCATAGGACCGTTGCTATTCACAATATACATAAATGACCTTGTAGATGACATCGGAAGTTCACTGAGGGTTTTTCGCAGATGATGCTGTGGTGTATCGAGAGGCTGTAACAATGGAAAATTCTACTGAAATGCAGGAGGATCTGCAACGAATTGACTTATGGTGCAGGGAATGGCAATTGTATCTCAATGTAGACAAGTGTATTGTGCTGCGAATACATAGAAAGATAGATCCCTTATCATTTAGCTACAAAATAGCAGGTCAGCAACTGGAAGCAGTTAATTTCATAAATTATCTGGAAGTGCGCATTAGGAGTGATTTAAAATGGAATGATCATATAAAGTTGATCGTCGATAAAGCAGATGCCAGGCTGAGATTCATTGCAAGAATCCTAAGGAAATGCAATCCGAAAACAAAGGAAGTAGGTTACAGTACGCTTGTTCGCCCACTGCTTGAATACTACTCAGCAGTATGGGATCCGTACCAGATAGGTTTGATAGAAGAGATAGAGAAGATCCAACGGAGAGCAGCGCGCTTCGTTTCAGGCTCATTTAGTAATCGCGAAAGCGTTACGGAGTTGATAGATAAACTCCAGTGGAAGGCTCTGCAGGAGAGACGCTCGGTATCTCGGTACTGGCTTTTGTTAAAGTTTCGAGAACATACCTTCACCGAAGAGTCAAGCAGAATATTGCTCCCCCCTACGTATATCTCGCGAAGAGACCATGAGGATAAAATCAGAGAGATTAGAGCTCACACAGAAGCATACCGACAGTCCTTCATTCCACGAACAATACGAGACGGGAATAAAAGGGAGAACCGATAGAGGTACACAGGGTACCCTCCGCCACACACCGTCAGGTGGCTTGCGGAGTATGGATGTAGATGCAGATGTAGATGGTACAGTGACGGTGTGATGTACAACGAATAGCTTCCCCGAGGTGCTATCATCATTGCTGATATTTATTGTCAAAAATTCAGACGGGTTCTACATCTGTATCTACATCTACATGGATACTCTGGAAATCACATTTAAGTGCCTGGTAGAGGGATCATCGAACCACCTTCACAATTCTCTATTATTCCAATCTTTTATAGCGCATGGAAAGAGCGAACACCTATATCTTTCTGTACGAGCTCTGATTTCCCTTATTTTATCATGGTGATCATTTCTCCGTATGTAGGTCAGCGTCAATAAAATATTTTCGCATTCAGAGGAGAAAGTTGGTGATTGGAATTTATTGAGAAGATTCCGTCGCAACAAAAAACGCCTTTCTTTTAATGATGTCCATCCCAAATCCTGTATAATTTCTGTGACACTCTGTCCTATATTTCGTGATCATATAAAACGTGCTGCCCTTCTTTGTACTTTTTCAATGTACTCTGACAGCCCTATCATGTAAGGATCCCACACGGCGCAGCAGTATTCTAAAAGAGGATGGACAAGTGTAGAGTAGGCCATCTCCTTAGTAGATCTGTTACATTTTCTAAGTGTTCTGCCAATAAATGCAGTCTTTGGTTAGGTTTCCCCACAACATTTTCTATGTGTTCCTTCCAATCTAAGTTGTTCGTAATTGTAATACCTAGGTATGTAGTTAAATTTACGGCTTTTAGATTAGACTAATTTATCGTGTAACTGATATTTACACCATTCTACTCAAATTATGGTTCAAGCAAACAAAACTAATGTAAAGCATTTACTTATAACCAATATTGTAGATCTGTGTTGTTTACATAGTCCAAGAACGAGGACCAGGAAGTCTACTTGAAGTGATGCAACTCGCGCGGTCTGCTAGGCTAACAGGACGTGCATTGGGATGTCATTCCGCATCCACCGTATTCACTTGATCTTGCCTCCCCAGATTGTCACCTTTTCCGCTCTCTGCTGAAAAATCTTAAAGGAATTTTCTTCTCAGATGATAATGTACTCCCAACATGGCTAGACGATATCTTCGGCTCAAAACAACTTGATTTCTAGAGTCGTGGAATCGAAAACTTACCCCGGCGTTGTCATGTTTTTGTAAATAGTGTAGGAGCATGTATTATTGTTGACTCAAGACTCTTTTGTATATATCTGCTACGATTATTAAACCTATGGAAAAACTTTACGATTTATCCACTAAAGTAATATATTACCTGGCTTCCCCTACAGCTTGTAATTAATTTCCAGAATTCCCACCATCTTGCATCATTTTACTGCGCCGAACGCTTTTTCTACGTCGACGGATTCACTGTAGAAATAGCTGTCTTTATTCACGTAGCTCGAATATGTGTACCTGTAACATCGAATCTGTCCCTCTTCCCTCCTCTCCAACCCCTTCCTCCGTCCTCCCCACGAGGAAAGAGGACCACAGTAGCTGCAACGTTACTATGCTGATAAGTGCAGAGCGCTCTTGCACTCTCTGTGATATTTTGTTTTTTTTCCATCCGAGTCTCAAATTTCAGGTGTGTTGCAAATTGGCAATTATTTAGTGGGCTCGTATTGGAGCCGTAAATATGGGTGATATTAAATTGCGCAGGCACATTTTCCAGGGATCTCGGCCCCGCCTGGGGCGGGCAATGGCGGCGCGTGGCTGATGGATTGTCTGCGCTAATCTCGCTGTGACGAGCCGGCGCCCTTTTATTACTTATGTCGCGACGGCCGATATGCCATACAAACACGCAATTTGTCCGCTGCCGTAACTCTCCGGATATCTTCATTTGAAAGCCGACGCGCAGTTTCGTTTTTCAAAGTTTAGAATAAATATGCGCTACTCTGCAACTATATAACACAGTGGCCTCTGCGTCTGACACAAGTCTATGTGCGACACAATTGCTGTCCATCTGTCACGGAACCGCTGTAGTTTTTACCCTTCACTGCGAAATAGTGTATCATGCTGATAGTACTCTATATGGTGGATTCCCAGTTAATGTATGAAAAGCCGTGTCGCTGTTAGAGGCTGTGTTGGATCGATCCAGCACCACTGTCGACCGTCTGCCTACACCGAAATTTACAACACAGCAAACGAGATGAAAACAGGGGCACTAGAGATTATGTCCACTGTACCAAAAGTGCATACATTTTATTTTACGGGTAACTAACAATCGCGCAATGGTTAGATAATAAAAGCAGTTCGTGTCAAGCTAATTTCCTCTTTCTGATTTTGATTCAGCTGCATATGACTATACATAGAGCGTGACTAAAAAGGCTATTTAATAGACATAGCACCATTAGGAAAGGTCGGAATTACGCTCTTTTGTTTGTAGAAAGGGCGTTCAAAAAGTTTTGCACAGTCGCCTTTTTTTATTTTTTGCACGAGGAGAATGAAATTTTTCTGAACATTTTTACAATATTTAGCTATACATTGAATCTACTCAATGTAGCCTCCATCAGCTGTGAAGCATCCTGCCCAAAGTTCTTTCCATGATGTAAAGTTCTGGGGATTGACTATTACACCACCGCTCGACATAGGAAATAAGGTCTTTCCCACTATCAAATGTTTTACTACGCTGGTGGGCCTTCAGACGACCAAAGAGGTAAAAATCAGACGGACCCAAGTCCTGACTGTAGGGAAGATAACAATTTTCCAACTCATTTTTCTAATTTTCTCCTGCGTCATAAGGGCTGTGTGGGTTTGGAATTGTCATAGTGTAGTCTGATGAGCTGATCCTGAAGCTGTGGTCTGTGGGTCTTGATGGCTCGTCGCAGCTTGTCCAATGACAAACAGCAACGGTCCCGGTTAATTGTGGAGCCAGGTTCCAATAAGTCAATGAAAGTGACAGCACACTGAACCCAGAAGAAGGAGGCCATCACCTTTCAGCCTGCTGTTCGTGAAAGTCTAGGTTTCTTCTTCCGAGGGGATCCCGGATGGCGCCACTCCATGGATTGGGTTTTACTCTCAGGTTCGGACAAAAACTACCGTGTTTCATCCTGGGTAATGACGCTGTCAGAACACTGTTTCCACTCTTCAGTAAAGGTCTTCATGAGACCTTTGCATACATTCTTCCTCATCGTTTTCATTTCTCATGTCACTAATCTAGGCACCCAACGTGCACAGATTTTTCTGTACCGTAGTGACTGCACCGGTGATACCACACTACCCAATGACAAGCGAGTCATTTCAGCAAGCTGTCGTGTCGTCACACATTTGTCATTGTGGATGATTTAACCAATGATCTCCTTATTCACATCACTCACTGCCGTCGCATTGTGGATTGTCCAGTAGAGAGAAATCACCTTTAAACCTCTGCAACCACCGCTGGATACTGCTGCGATCCACTGTGTCCTCCCTATAAACAGGGAGCAACTTCCTGTGATTCAATGTGGCAGTCATCGCCGGACTTGAAGAGAACTCCATCACTGACCGTTGTCACAACCTGACATCTACTTCACTGTCTATTATGGGCCACCTGCAAATAAAAGAAAATACTTTTATACACTAACTTATAGATGTTCCAAGTATGTTGACAAAAAATTTCATTCTCCTCCTGCAGAAAAAAAAAATTAGAGACAACTGTGCAAAATTTTTTGAACGCCCTTGTATATGTACAATAGCAGTTTATTAAAATTTGTTAGACAGACAGTTTGATTACCACGGACCAACATTGGATGTGTAACTGGGATGAAACAAATGTCTGATCGACCACGCTGATAGCAAAAACGACAATGATAAATCAGAATTAGCTCTCGTTAACGAGTTATAGGGGGTGACTTTAATTATTATTATATTTTATTAGCGTTCATTGTCAATCGCTTCCCACATAGGCTTCGAAATCACGTTGATGGTAGACGTATGACTTTTCAATCAACAACAGCTGTGAGCATTTCGTTGCTACTTTTACCTCGTGCCCGTAGCAACAAGGCGAAGGGGAAAAGGAAGGGAGGAGCAAGTTTCATTTGAAAGCTGTTACAGTCTCTTCCAATCTGTGTTCTGTTGGTACGCTGGAGGAATGTGTTACTCGAGTGTTGTTAGCTCGTGTGGTAATCGTAATTCCTATAATCCAATATGCCTCGTAAATGCCGAACAGTGCTGACAATTTTTGCTACGTTTGCGGACAGGCTATTCTGAATTCGCAGAGGAGGCCAGTAACACATTAGCACACAGTAACATATTAGCAACACATGCTGGCTGTACATTTTCTGTAAATCAGGGACCAGAACAAGCCTTGGGCTCCTAGTGTATGGTGCATATCTCGTGTCTCGAGCCTTCATTAGTAGCTGAATCGTAAAAGATCTTCTATAAACTTGATCTGGCGAGAGCCATCAAACCATGCGAACTAATGTTACTTTTGTATGACCCCTCCGTTAACATATGGTATTCTCAAGAAGTCTTCCTAGACATGTCCTAACATATCGTCAGCCATGCGACAAGTGTATAAAGAGACGGACTGCCTGTTACTGTCCCTCCTGATTTTGACAGTGACGAGAGTGGTAGTGAAACTAGTGCTGCATTAAAAACTTCAAAACCCAGTTCTTCAAAAATCCTGATGTTGCGTGTAACAATGAGTGTACGGAGATTCACAAAATAGCACAGTATGAACATGAGTGGTGAGAGATCTGAAATTGCCGAAAGGTAAAGCTTACTGGTTGGCTACAACAGTGGAATTGTCTGGAGAAGACGGTAAACGTAGCTGCGTTCGGTAACCGCCACGTCATTGCTTCCGTTTCTCGAACTTGAAAAGAACACGGTATTTGTAATGATGTACAGGGAGTAAGGACATCTATGGTCATTGACTATAAAAGAGATCAGTGGAGGTTGCTCATCGACTCTTCCGAAGTAATTCTCAAGTGAGTGCTTATGCACCTTGCATGGCTGAAACATACAATAATACGAATTTGTTATTGATACAATAAGAAATTGCTACTGCTATTGAACTACGACAGGTTTAAATGAAAGAATTCCGGATATGCATATTGCATTGTCAATAACACGTACACATCAAATCCTGTTGCTTATTGTGTCAAAGTACTTCACTATAAAAAGAAAGTTTGACTTAAAGGAACCAGAATCTCACAACGAATCCAAAAACATGGTTCTCACTGATCTTCATATGAAATTGGACTTAATGAAAAACTTCGCTAAAGTCATTTACAAACCTGGGGAAACATTCTCTATTTGCGCGACAAATTCCCACCTCTTAGTGAGGTTTAAAAAAAGAGGGGATTTTCGTGGGTGCCCAGAAACGTAGACTATTCAATGATGAGCATTTGAGCACCATCCTGACAGGTGATGAAAAGTCAACTTGTGACGACATTGTTCAAGTGTCAACCAACTTTCTAGGAAGTAAAAGGGCCAACCTATTAGGATCTTGTGGCAAATCTTCTGAAATCCTACAGCAGACTAGGGTGGAACATGTCCTTTGAGTTACATTTGCTACATTCTCTCTAGGACTTCTTTCCTGATAACTGTGGTGCTCTGACCGACCAGCACGTAGAGCGCTTCCACCGACAAATTCCGGACATGGAAATGAAATGCCAGGGAAGTGTAGTGCATCCGTTTCAGCCGATTACAGCTGGAGACTAATCAGGGAATCACCAGCACAAAACTAAAAACGCCAGGCAAAGCGGATGCTCTCTTCAGTGTCCTTCCTCCGAGGGATAACACCAATGCAAATACATGCATAAGCATATATGGGCAATAACGCGAAGCTATAGTAACTTCAATACGAGAGTTAATCTTGCTCCTTCATTGAGAGTTTCGTTATCAGTACTCCCGAAAAGCTAAGGATTAGCTCGTTTCATACCACTTACAGAAAAAAGTAAAATTTTGTTGGCTAGTTTTCTCATTATGAACCTGGGAGAGACGTTCCACACTGAGTAGAACAGAACATTCCATAGAGGTTAGCAGTCAGTAACGAAGGGACCAAGTGACGAATTTGTGCTTTTGAAGCCAACTTCATCCTACTTGTTGAAGGCTTCACTTATCTCAACGTCTTTCTCGAAAAAAAGTCGTAAGACCTGGTTTCAGAGCCCTTTAGCCGTAGGTTTTCATATAAATTTAAGACGTTTGAGTTATTTTAAGTGCCTTACATTACTATATTAATAGTATACTCATATATTGGTGTTCCAAATAAGTTTAGGGACTCCTGTGATCTGTAGTTAATAGAATATTACTGCTATTGTCTGGATAAATTTTGTAAAAATTTTTAAAACACAATGAGCGAAAAGTGTTTTAGTTGCCTTAGGAAAGTTAGTTCTAAGCAGCTATTGTGATAGGTGCTAACATTGGAGGAATGTAGTGGCACGGTAATTGGATAAGTAAAGTGGTCTCTTCCATGACGTGCTCGAGGAAATTGAAATTTGTGCTAAGTTCCTATGGGACCATACTGCTATGGTCATCGGTCCCTAGGCTTACACACTACTTACTGTAACATAAACTAACTTACGCTAAGGACAACAAACATCCATGCCCGAGGGAGGACTCGAACTTGCTGGTGGGGTAACCGCGCGAGCCGTGGCAAGGCGCAATAGACCGCACGGCTACCCCGCGCGGTCTATGCTGAAGGGATAAGAATATAGTTGACAGGGAGGAAGGATTAGAGCCCTTAAGGCTGAACTGGATGGTACGAGGGAGGGAGAAAGGTGACTTCAGATAGGAAGTAGTAGCAACGAAAAGGAGCCACAGGAAGAGTACCGTATCTGGCAGTGTCGTCACTGGCACAAACAATAGATTAGCCTTGCTACTTCAGTTAGCTAAGGAAGACGCTGAGGGAGCTGATTCAACAAACATTCACCAGGAAACGAAGTGTTTCAAGAAAGGTAGAAAGTAGGCGGAAAGTTCTGTTGTCAGGTACTACCCATGGAAGAGGTCTTAAAGCGAAAATTATGTGATAGGTACCAGGTCACAAGCTTTTTCAAATCCAGTGCATGTCTTAGCGCAGCGACAGAGGTTGTAGGATCGTAGTGCAAGGGTTTTACAAAGCAGGGTCATGTTGTGATAGTGGGTGCAACAGGAAACAGTAATCATAGGGATCAGGGCTACAATATTCAATGTGACCTGGTAAAAGTAGCATCTGCGACGAGCCATACCAAACTTAGCTTTGTTCTTGTTTTCATGCGGTATGATCGGCGCCAGTTGAAGAGCTGAGTCAGCTGGGTGAATGTGGAGTTACATTAGCTCCTTCAAGCGGATACTTTTACAGGCATTGGTTTGGTACCCGTTGATGCTATTGGTAGGTGAGACCTCACAAGGCAAGGCTTGTATCTCAATAGGATGGCAGTAAAATCTTTAAAAGGGGGGAGTACACTGAAACTCATGGGATTAGCTCTTTTTTAGGTTAAAATCAGTGTCCAATGATTCAACATTGAATGAAATTAAGCTGAATGAGAAGCTCAGACAGGAAGGCTCTACATATGTTATAATATCATAAGATTCTCATAAATGTACTGCGGAAAATAATGTTAGTATATCACAAGAGTATCACTATATAATACAAATAATGTTAGCATATTGCATGAGGATTTCAGGGAATTAGAAACAAAATAGATGAGCTTCTTGTTTGTTTAGAAGATTTAAAAACTGAGGGTGGAGCAGATATACCTAGCTTGTCTGGATATCATATATCACAGATATGGAAAAGGTAAATGTAGGTGGATATAAGCTGTCAGCACATGTAGGTAGAGATACTATGGAGAGAGAAAGAAGCCCTTATATGTTAAAATTTATCACAGTGTGAAACACTTAAGAACTAGAAAAATGTGTAGAGCAACCTATATAAGCATTTGCTTGTGAGCCTAAACTAAATAATGTTACTTGCATAATTTCAGCAGTGTATAGACCCCATTGGGAAATTTTCAGCTATTTCTGGAAAATTTGGATTGTGTGTTGTGTTGTCTGTCAGACAGAGGGAGGCTAATGATTGTTTGTAGGGATTTCAATGTCGATTTTCTGAAAGAATCGGTTAGAAAGTATGCCCCTGAAGTGTTACTTAGTTTTCCAATTTGACATCTGTAGTACAGGAAACCAGCACACTAATAAAATACACATTTTCATAGAACAAGATAAAATTAATAAAATAACATTTTTTTCTGCTAAGAATGGTCTTTCAGTTACAGAATATGAGATAGCGTCATACACTAATGCAAAACATTTCCCTAAAATTTTGCACTCAATTACCATTTTAACAATTGCATATTTTAGAGAAGCTTGCAACAGTTAGACCAGGATGAGGTGTAGAGGGAACCTGATGCTAATTTAAAATTAAACCTAATTTATGATACCTTTGTGAGTATATTTGTAAACAGTCCTCTAACAAAACTGTGAAACATAACTGTAAGGAACTGCATAAAAAGCCAAGGCTTACTTAAAGGGGAGAAAATATTCTTACGAAAAAATGTAAGTTACCATATAGGTAGAAAAAGTAGTGATCCAGAAACTGTAAAACATTATACAAATTACTGCACAGTATCAAGAAAAGTTATTAAAAAGTCCAGAAGGATAAGCAATATGTATGAGATTAGCACCTCTGATAATAAAATTGCAATAATTTGGAATAATGTTAAAAGGGTAACAGGGCGACCGAGAGCACAGGAAGGCTTCGTTTCCATCAAACTCAATAACAAGTTTGCTAACAAAAGTTTTGAAGTAGAAAATGTATTTGATAATCTTTTTAAGTGTTGCAGAGAAAATACGAGGGTTGCCCAGAAAGTTACGCACCGCTGTTTTTTTGCTCATAGGAAAAGAGTGCTACGAGTGCGAAACGTTACGTATGTATTATTGGAAGTCTCCTGAGTGAGCGCGCCAAGTTTCCGTCACTTCCAATTTCCGACAGGGACAGCGTCGCTGCAGGACATTTCCAAAATGGCTTCTGTAGGTAATGTACGTTACAGGCAACGTATCGTCATAGAATTACTCACTGCAGAGAATGAACCTGGGAGAGTTTGAGCAGAGTCGACAGAAATACAGTTTGTCGCTGGGCACGAATGTCAGGTCATCAAAAGGCGACTCAGCCGTGCTCCACTATTAGCAGCGGTCGAGGACACCATCCACGGCGGTCACACCTGGCATGTTGCAGCGAGCTGATGTCATTCGCGAGGACAGATGCATTACGACTCGGCAGCTGGCGCCACATCTGTGAATCAGCAAAGGAAGTTCACACAGTGATGCCCCGGCTCCACCACCAGGATAAAGGTTGGTACCGACAGGTCATTCAGGCCTTTGTTTCGTGCTGGAGGGAGGCCATAGAATGGGATGGAGATTAAGTGGAAAATAGGGTGTGTACATAAAACACCATTCTTTCGTGTGTGTAAATCTCATTATGTTCAATGCAGAAGTCTTGAAGAAAAAAATACGGTGCATTACATTCTGGGCAAGCTTCGTAGGATCAAGGTTTTCATTAGAAAATGGAGGGGTTTATATGGAACAGGAAATACTCATGCAACCACCTTCTGAAGTTAAGAAACCTATAAACTCATTCAAAAGTAAAAGTTCACTTGGAAATGATGGCACTTCCATCAGAGTTCACAACAGATAAGTGGTATTCTCAGCCACATCAGGAGTAGCTCACTGAAACTGCACATTTTACCATTTAGACTGAAATACGCTGTTTTTAAACCATTGCATAAAGAACTGGAGAGGTCTGATACTAATAACTGCCACCGAGTCTCACGTCTGACAGCTTTATCCAAAATTCTTCAAAAAGCAATGTATTCGAGAGTAGCTTCACATATTAGTAGAAATGAAGTACTAACAAAATACCAATTTGCTTTTCAGAAAGACTTTCCAACAGAAAAAGCTCTGTATGTTTTCACTGATCAAATTTTAAATGCTCTGACTAACTGAACATTACCCACTGGGATGTTTTGTGATTTCTCAAACGCATCTGCTGTCTGCATCTTGAAATTCTTCCAGATAAACTTAAGTATTGTGATACGAAGGTTGAAATTAACAGAACATATAGTCTGCGAAAATCAGCAGAGTCCTATAACTGGAAATGTGTCAAGAACTGTGTCCAGCTGGGTTCAATATTAGGTCTCTTATTGATCTTAATAGATATTAATAATTTGCCACTGTATATTCTTAAAGATGCAAAGCTAGTTCTTTTTGCTGATGATACAAGTATAGTAATGACACCTAACAAACAGGAATCAGCTGAGGAAATTGTACATAAGGTCTTCCAGAAAAATATTAAGCGGTTTTGTGCAAATTGACTCTTCCAAAATTTTGAGAAAACACGATATATACTGTTCTGTACAGTAAATGACATTAGATAAATTTAGACTTCGAAAAGAAGTCTGTTGCTAAGGCTTGATATTCAAAATTATTGGGTGTGTGCATTAACTGAACTGGAAGGAACACACTGATAATCTGCTTTCATAAGTTATCACATTTTGGAGGACCTCATAATGAAGAGAAAAGGTATTTATTGCACAAATGCATGTAATCAGAATAATAGGTCGAGGCCTCCCAAGATCACCTTGCAGACATTTTTTTTAAGGAACTCAGGATTTTCAGAGTACTTTCGCAGTACATATATTCAGTTATGTTATTTGTTATTAATAACAAATCTCAGTTAAAAAACATAGCGAAGTGCTTAGTAACAACACTAGAAGAATGTTTGATTTTCACTATTTCTGGGTTAAAGCTGACTTTGCCACAGAAGGGGGCATATTATGCAGACACAAAAATTTTGGTCATTTACTAAATACAATTAACATTGTGGCACATATCCAATCAGCATTTAAAAACAGGTATAAAGAACTTCTTATTTACAACAGTTCCTTCTACTCAACAGATGAATTTTTATATATGATGTAGGAACTGAAAAAAAAAGTTATATTGCATAAAGAAAATTTACGTTAAACTGATACATTCCATATCATTGTCAAATGTGGTATTCATCGTCTATTGAACAGGTAGTAATGTAATGTAGTGAATATAATGTAAACTGAACCTCACCCGAAAGGCACATTAGTTAAATAGCAGTGTTGTTCTTCCACCGAATACAACATAAAATCGGTTATCGTCCGGCGCTTGAGATGTGGGAATACTACAGGCGGCTTGTAGAAGTACATTAAGACGTATAATCGGCTTGTAAAGCGGCAGTAAACGTTACAAAATTTGATTACAAACGTACCTCAACTTAAAAAGCAAATGGTGGGCAGTGAACGATGCTGAACATATGTCTGTTAGACACACATTAGACCTGAGCAGGTCCGCAACCAGTCCCAAAGATTTGCTTCCAACTCGTGCATTCATGGTAGTGCTGAACGCTAAGTCCGAAAGGAAAGATCCCTTGCATTGATATAACTGATTCGCCTCGATAGGCTATGAATCCATAAGTGCTGATACACATGTATGTTCGACCTCCAATGGGAATCTATAATTAGCGAGCACGGGCGATATGGACTCGGACAGCAAATAAATGGAGGAGCTAGATGGGTGTGTAGACCGGCCAAGGAGCTTGCCGAAATAGTCCGCGCATTTTCGATTAACACTGTGTTTGGGTATCACAGTGGTTAAGGTGGCTGCCTAGTAAGCAGTACATCCCAGGTCCGGGTCTCGGTCCGGCAGACATTTTCACTCGTAACCGCTGATTCCACATAAGACTTTATTTGGAATCCGCTGATAGAGCTGATACAATTATCACCAGTTCCTTTCCTTCCTCCAACCTCTGCCTTCAATTCACGTAAGTTACTTAAGGAGTTGACTAAGTCGTACCACGTCCGTTATAGTGTGATGCTTGTACTGTCCAAGGTAAAAGGTGTTCGATAGATTCAGTTTGGATAACTGGAGGAGTCGGCTCAATACTGGCTTCACAGTTGTCAAGCGCTGACAGTGGATGCATTTTTGGCTCAAGGAACATCTATTGCGGAGGTTGGACCGTTGCATTTTGAAAACTATGAGCGTCGACCTGTTTACATACCAATGATTTCTCCCCTTCGCCGTGAGATAACTTGATCAAAGTGGTGATATCCCTTGCCGTAGTCAGTATTACTCACTTTTTTTAATCGTCTGGTAGTACCCTGCTTTCATATAACAATACGGCATATTGTTCTGCTGCTTCTGCAGCGTTAAAGAATTTCAAAACTTTATTATGCCGTGTGAGATCTTACATTAGCAGTGCTAATCCAGGTGCAGATTTATTTTCCAGTAATTAATTTAAAATATATTCTGGCTCATATTAGTTCATAACTGTACCCACTCGTAATCTGTTTGATAACATAATACCTAACGGTTAGTATAACTATAAATACACTACTGGCCATTACAATTGCTACACCAAGAATAAATGCCGACGATTAACGGGTATTCATTGGACAAATATATCATACTAGAAGTGACATGTGATTACATTTTCACGAAATTTTGGTGCATAGATCCTGTGAAATCAGTACCCACAACAACCACCTCTGGCCGTAATAACGGCCTTGATACGCTGGGCATTGAGTCAAACAGAGATTGGATGCCGTGTACAGGTACAGTTGCCCATGCAACTTCAACACATCATGAGTAGTGACTGGCGTATTGTGACGAGCCAGTTGCTCGGCCACCATTGACCAGACGTTTTCAATTGGTGACAGATCTGGAGAATGTGCTGGTCAGGGCAGCAGTTGAACACTTTCTGTATCCAGAAAGGCCCGTACAGGACCTGCAACATGCGAGCGTGTATTATCCTGCTGAAGTGTAGGGTTTCGCAGGGATCGAATGAAGGGTAGAGCCACGGGTCGTAACACAACTGAAATGTAACGTCCACTGTTCGAAGTGCCGTCAGTGCGAACACGAGGTGACCGAGACGAGTAACCGATGGCACCCCATACCATCACGCCGGGTGATACGCCAGTGTGGCGGTGACGAATACACGCGTCCAATGTGAGTTCACCGCGATGTCACCAAACACGTATGCGACCATCATGATGCTATAAACAGACCCTGGATTCATCCGAAAAAATGATGTTTTGCCATTCGTGCACCCAGGATCGTCGTTGAGTACACCATCGCAGGCGCTCCTGTCTGTAATGCAGCGTCAAGGGTAACCGAAGCCATGGTCTCCGAGCTGAGAAGGCATGCTGCGGCAAACGTCGTCGAACTGTTCGTGCAGATGGTTATTGTCATGCAAACGTCCCCATCTGTTTACTCAGGGATCGAGACATGGATGCACGATCCGTTACAGCCATACGGATAAGAAGCCTGTCATCTCGACCGCTAGTGATACGAGGCCGTTGGGATCCAGCACGGCGTTCCGTATTACCCTTCTGAACCCACAGATTCCATATTCTGCTAACAGTCATTGGATCTCGAACAACGCGAGCAGGAATGTCGCTATACGATAAGCTGCAATCGCGACAAGCTACAATTCGACCTTTATCAACATCGGAAACGTGATGGTACGCATTTCTCCTCCTTACACGAGGCACCATAACAACGTTTCACGAGGCAACGCCGGTCAACTGCTGTTTGTGTATGAGAAATCGGTTGGAAACTTTCCTCATATCAGCACGTTGTAGGTGTCGGCACCGGCGCGAACCTTGTGTGAATGCTCTGAAAAGCTAATCATTTGCATATCACAGCATCTTCTTCCTGTCGATTAAATTTCGCGTCTGTAGCACGTCATCTTCATGGTGTAGCAATTTTAGTGGCCAGTAGTGTACCTATGGGTTTTTATGTCTTATAACGATTTAGTGATTTTAATTGTTTATGCCTCTGTTGGATAAAGGTCAGGTATAGTCCGGCTCGGTTGGGTTTTCTTACTTTGGGTGTTTTGTATTAAGTCATTGGTGTACTGAAACACCTTTCATGTGCCTCTGTTATTTCATTTTACGTGTGTTTCAGCAATTCCTCTCATCCGTATAAAAACAACTGTTCAAGATAATGGATATATCAGCTGAAGCGAAATATTCTTTCCGGTAAGGAGGCCACAGGATTAAATTTGATAAGACGATGTCTTTGCAATCATGAATGGGTTATTACCACTCATTGTGATGTGGCAACAGCCATTGAAAAGAAGACAATGTATTCAGTGAGAAAGAGTGTCCATGTGAAAGCGATACAGTCCCCCACCCCTTGCCATTGGACAATAACCAAGAATAGCTAACTCCGGAGGAATTTCGCTAGGTTCCCAGGCACTTCTTTATGAAACTCCGCGTCATTCCTCAATAATACACTGTGTACAATGCTTTAACAACTACACTCTTATCCATCCTCTAGTACGCAAAATGTCATTCACTCTCAGGCCATGTTTACAGTATCTGTGGGTATATATATCAGGGTAAGGAATGACACAGCTCAACATCTGAGACCTTTCCAAGGTGCTGATTGAAGTAGTAACATTTTGTTTGTGCGTGTGTTACCTCGAGGTTAGCGATGATTAGTAGCACCTTGTCACACTCCAGTTATCTTCTATCTTAGACATTATCACGTATAAAGATCACAATCATAGCCAGTTTCACCCATAAACTGGACACCTTCTGATCCTATTCTTCATAGGCGGTATTTGGCAATCAAACGATTAACAACATGCGTTGTCGTACGTACACTCATGAGTAAAAATCTGATGACCGCCTGCACTTGGGTCCATCTTGCAAGGCAGTATAGAAGCGATTTTGCTATGCATGGATTCGAGAATTCTCATTCGTTTTCTAAAGATATGAGGGTATGGTTCTTGAAGGCTATGCACAGTTTAATAAATTACCATAACATACGGTTCGCCAGTTTCTGAGAAGGGAGGTTACGTCCCAGATACGTTCTTTCAAATTCAGTTCAGCTGAATTTGGTGGCGAAAACATCAGCGTGAGATCACTATCATGCTTCTCGAACAACTGTAGAACGATTCTGACCTTCTGACCCGTACTGTCTGCTGAAAGACGACATAATCGTCGTGGAAGACATCAGGCTTGAAGGGATGCTGATGATTCGACGTAATGTTCACGTACACACACAGTACTCAAAGAACTGTGACAGATGCCCGAACAAGAGGGAAGTAACATGCATCAAGATTAGAAAATAGTGCGTTGATAATGACTAGGCACTATCCGAAATCTGGATTTACGTAATAAACCCCGCAAAAACAAAGGACGACTAATTGCTGCGCCTTATAATTTATAAATCACATAACAGTCGCTGAGTGCACCCATTTTCAGAATGGAAGATAACTTGATAAGATGAGTTTAGTTGATGTTCCTGCATAGTACGAAGTTGAGTAGAACCATATATGCGTCATTTCTGTGATTTCACGCCAATTTGCACCTTGTTTCGGCTTCCCGCGATGTATGCAGCCCCCAGTGAAACACACGGAACGCCGTCAGTTCAATTATAAACACCCAGTACGTTCACTCCCACGTCACAATGCCGTACCGAAGTGGCGGCGAGATTGACGCAAAGCACGAAGGCACATAGGGGGTACAAACACTGACAGGAAAAAAATAACACAGATGGAAAGATGGTTTAAGACTTGATAGATACAGGTACGTGACTTCGCTTACCACCCATGTTTTCTGCCTACTTGAAGGGGTCTTTCGTTCGTCCTGCGACTGTATACTCAGGCTGTTGATTCTGTCATTTCTGCTACGCACTTTGTCTAAGTAGTATGACAAGAACAAACGACTGTTAGTAATAAATGCCGTGTGGCTGCGACCTCCCGTCGGGTAGACCGTTCGCCTGCTGAAAGTCTTTCAAATTGACGACACTTCGGCGGCTTGCGTGTCGATAGGGATGAAAATGATGATACGGACAACACAACATCCAATCCGGAGAGGAGAAAGTCTCCGACCCAGCGGGAATCGAACTCGAGCAGTTATGTATGACTTTCCGTCGCGCTGACGAATCAGCTAGCAGGAGTTGACACACGACTGTCAGTGAAAAGACTTCTATCGCTAACATGGTTCATGCTGAAAAAGTGTACTTCACTCACAGCTGGCACCTACCAAGCTACGGTGAAGTTCTAGCTATTGTTTCGGTACGGTGTACGATTTCAGGTGTCGATGAGTGAGTGCTGAAGAAAATATGGTACTTAACCGAAAGCTTCCGATTTTGGCCGACTTCTGCAGACTGTGGACTGGAGCGAGGCGCGACGGTGGACGAAGAAAGTAAAGATGGTCGATTGTGTATTGAATTTTGCAGATTCCAAGATTTAGTTGTTAGTACCTCCAGTGAAAATTAAAAAAAAAGAGTTCAAGAATAAGCAGTATGTGAATGATTAATTATATTATGGGAGGAGCAATGCTTCATTTTTAGGAAACCTACCTACAAATTATGCAGTTTGTATGTCTGCATAGGAGAAAATACCCGAATGGTAGTTCTTTTTTTCTTTGGGGGGGGGGGGGGGGGGCTTAGGAGGTACGACGCAGTTCTGGCATGCTGGGAAGCTGTCAGTATAGGATCATCTGGTTACGGTTGTGGCGCGTCATGTGCCTGTAATGATACTAGGAACCATTAAATATCGTGGTGGGCAGTTGTAATAATGTTCTGGTACGTTAGTGTATGTTATGTTTAGCTTGCATTTTCGGTTACGGAATAAAAGTAGAAGTCATGATGATGACCTTAACCAACAAAAATAGTCCATCGTACTTAAAAGACGTATCGGTGGAGCCTTTTATAATCTCAAGATGTGTCGCTTTAGAATGGCTTAGTATTTATCTCATGGCGCTCGTAGATAATGCGGCGACTGTGAACTTAATTTTCGTATGCTATTCCCAGTGCAGCGAAAATTTGATTAAGAAAGTATCCATGTGCACTAACAATATACAGAAAAGCACCACGGCATTACAGATGGTGCCAGGCCTTTAGTCACAAAAATGTGTGATGTACTTCGTGCCTGAGTCCAAATACTATATGTCTACATAGCAGATGGCAGGATGCCACCGCCTCTGCGAGCCCGTGGCATATCGGTATGAAAGGGGCTGTCGACAAGCGAACTGGCAGCAGCAGAAGATGAGAGGGGAACAAAGCGAAATAGAAACAGAGAGAGAGAGAGACAGAGAGAGAGAGAGAGTGAGAGAGAGAGAGAGAGAGAGAGAGAGAGGAAGCAAGCAAGGGAGGACGGAAGGAATGAGATCGGGTGGCGGTAAAGCGAGACTTGAAGAGAGGGAGATTAATGATGCGGTTGGCCAACTAGGCAATATCGAGCGATCGAAGCCCGGGGCGCTACTTAAACATTATTAATGATGGCGGCGGCCGGCCTGCCTGCGCTCTGGGGCTCCGGCGCCATATCCGGCAATTAATACGCCGCGTCAGTCTGTTGTCGGCCGCTGACCGCCTCACTGCAAGCTCTCTAGCCGTGGCGCTCATAGACCACTCTGGAGCTACGGATCGCTAGAGAGACCAAGATATCGTACAGAAACACGTTAATCAAATGCTTCTCTACCAAATAGCAGAAACAGAAAAGCTATGAACCTCACTATTCACAACACAGCGCCCAATAAAAAAGTTCATTTAAAGCAAGAAGTAAATAAATATAAAATATGTCAAATAAATTCAGAAATCTTCCAGTAGTCATATTTTCAACTATTTGTCTTTTCGAATAATATAATTTTCGAACTTCCGACTCACTTTCAGAGAGTGTACGAAGAAATTACATCTGAATTTCTGTAAATTAATGATGCCTGCTGGCTCTGTGACAAGAAGATACCAATGACTTTAATGCATCATCATGAAAGACAGTTAAATTAGCAAAAATTTTGAATACCGGTATTTGTTACTTATTGCAGAAGTATGGACGGCTTTGCAGCTGTTAACTGCCTGCCAGCTTCCCTTTCAGTTGTCCACTGACCACAGGTTACTCAATTCTCATTATTAATATCAATGCTGATTGTAACCATAAATTCGCTAGCGTCCAGCGTGAGCTGTCTATCTGATACACAAGGGGAGGCAAAAGTCTTGATGTACCCTGCAGAAGGGGAACGACGTGAGGAGTGGTAGGAGATGACTGTAGCTGGGAGCGCAAATTACTGGAGCTATGGCGACAGCCACGGCCATCTTGAAATCCGCCGTCTTGGAGCTAGTTTACGTGTTTCAAATGGGAAGGGGGGCATTTGGTACATCATTTTAAACTGTTTGTTTCTCAGAGAGACACATGTGAAATGTGTTTCAAGATATCTTTCTTTGTGTGTGACCTATGACCTGTTAAAGTTTGTTTTGTGTAAGCAGAAGAGCCAACACCATGTTCCGAGTGGAGGCCGAAATGCACGGGTTTTAGCTCACGCAGGCTGGCGTGCGGAGGGAAGAACTATACTGACGTGAGGTCTGGAACATGACAAGGAATGAGAATTCAGAAAGCGGACGTAATTCGTTTGATAATTAACTTTAATCCATTAATGATGAACGTCGCTCTCGACGGTACATGATTCACAATATTATCTGTACAGAATACATTCTTGACGATAGTAATTATAGTAACTGAATATGGCGCCTTGCTAGGTCTGGCAAATGACGTAGCTGAAGGCTATGCTAAACTGTCGTCTCTGCAAATGAGAGCTTATGTAGACAGTGAACCGTCGCTAGCAAAGTCGGCTACAGAACTGGGGTGAGTGCGGGGGAGTCACTCTAGACTAGACCTGCCGTGTCGCGGCGCTCGGTCTGCAATCACTGATAGTGGCGACACGCGGATCCGACGTATACTAACGGACCGCGGCCGATTTAAAGGAAACCACCTAGCAGTTGTGGTGTCTGGCGGTGACACCATAGTTTGAAATTGCAAGAACGTGATCCATTCTTTTTATTGTTTCTAGTGATCCACAATGGCAATTCCACAGAGGAACACATTGAAATTGTGTTAATGATTTGCGGACGAAGTATCAGAGCTATTGCTGCTGACTTCGGTCTCCATCATTCTGAGAGAAATGACATTCGGCATATGACAGTATCCAAGTTACTAGACGTATTTCTTGCAACAGGTTCTGTGGTGGGCAAACAACGCAGCGTACGCCCAAGAACAGCCACCGACGAGGAGACTACAGCAGTAATTGGGGATCATTTGTGAAAAGTCCACAGCGCAGTAAGCACCGGTTATAAGCAAATATCCGGTGTCAGGCAGCGTTCAATCCTGCGTGTGTTGCACACACAACAATGACATCTGTACAGGTTACAGTTGATACATAATCTCTCGGTCTCTGTTAGTCCTTCATGTATGACCCTGATCGCGGGTGCAGTCTGCAGAATGGACTCTGTATCAGCGTAACAGGAATTCAAACTTCATAAGACACGTGTTGGTCGGCTACGAAGCTAATACTTATGTACAAGGAGACGTAAGCAAACAAAATCATCGTTACTGGTCAGATGCAAACCTTGCGTGGGTGGATTCCTGTAAAGGTACTGGTGGTGAAATAAATGATGGTTTGGTGCGGGATTTGGGACACAACAGTCGCGGGTCCGGTGTTTGTTGATTAAAACTTCAATGGGGAGAGGTATTTTTGAACATGCTGAGTGATTTTGTGCTACGAAGGCTTTGCATCCGCAGGGTGATTTCCCAACCTTCTTCTATCAGGACAGTCAACCTCCCAACTTTGCTACTGAAGTCAGACTTTTTCTGGGTAAAGAGTGTGGAGAGCACTGGACAGGTAGGATCCTTCCTATCGAATGGCCACCACGGTCCCCCGAACTTACACTCTCAGACTTTTTTCTGTAGTGACATTTGAAATCAATTTTCTGTGAGGTAAAATTCAGCAATGTAGCCCATCTTTGCCGGCGTATCGAGAAAACGTGAGCCTCTGTTGACTGACGGATCCAACGATGTGTGCAGCGAGGCTGGCAAAAACTACGATTGTGTGTCCGAGGCAATGGAGGTCATGCTGAGCAAATGCTGTAATGCCAAATCCGACTGAACGAAGTGGCGCAGCGGTTAGCACACTGTACTCGCATTCGGGAGGACGACGACTCAATCCCGCATCCAGCCGTCCTGATTTAGGTTTTCCGTGATTTCCCTAAATCGCTCCATGCAAATGCCGGGATGGTTCCTTTGAAAGGGCACGGCCGGCTTCCTTCCCCGTCCTTCCCTAATCCGATGAGACCCATGACCTCGCAGTTAGGTCTCTTCCCCCAAACAACCTAACCCAACCAAACCCGACAAGTGTCCTAAACTTTAACTCTTACACAAATAAAGGTAACATAACACAGATTTCACATGTGTATTCCTGACGAAGAGACAATTCAAAATGATGTGCCACATGATCCCCTTCAGTCTCCATGGAATCAATATTACTATTCGCGACCGTCCTATCCAGTTGAATGATACCCTAAAATATGTTGAGTTAACCATCGGCTAGTAACTAATACAGAAACCTCACCTACTAACCATCCAACAGAAAGCCCAAATACACTGAAAGTACTAAGTGGACGAATTTGAAGATTGAATCAACTGCACTCCACGTATCGTGCATTCCAGTCATAATCCGTCCCATATTGTTTGACAAGTGCCATTAACGATGTCTACCATGGTCTCAGATAGAAAAAAAATATTCAAAATACAAATATCGAAAGGCACATTCACTGTCTAAATATCTGAAAAGAAAAAAATATCAGTAATTACAAACAATATATCGTGTATTCGTTTTAGTATTCATGCCCCGGTAACAGATTAACGTCAACGAAAGCAGATTTATTTCGCCGTCTAGCCATTTTTTGTCGCTGTAAATAGCGTTAGTAAACTTCCATACTGTTCGTAATATTGTGTACAGTTACATTATCAGTGACTAATTGTCGAATAAAATTAACAAATACTACACCACTTCTGGAAAAGGTGTGCAGAAGAAGTGGAGGAATCTGAATGATGCATGCGCAAATACAATAGAAAATGCACTCTCCGTTACAGCTACAATGTCTCAAAAACACTGGGAAGTTACCTTTACGTGGATTATATTTACAATGGCCAATGCATATTTCTGAATTATTCGACAATTTAAACTCGCCGCGTAAAGCTTTCATGAAATGTCGGCAGATAAATGAACATGGGTGTATCACAGAATCGACCTTTTCCGATTACATGAAAATAACTGACTGAACTAGATTTGAAAAATAACATTAATCACCATTAAATAATTGTTCGCAACATTTTCAATCTGAAATAAAGTTATAACTCTTGCCAAAACAGATCATATAAATACGTATATTACCGTCAATGCCCGCGTTGCAGCTCGTCCGCAGCAAAGAAAATATGGAGTGCAGAGGATAAAGATTAGTAATATTCTTGCAGAAAATATGATACATACTTGAATAAAGTTATTCTCTACTTTCTCCAATAATTTACAATTGGCAGTTGACAAAACAGTGATAATACCAGACCTTATCATAGGCGGCAGATTAAAGTGAGTGTTGCTAGCATCATGGCTACTCGAATAAGAAGAAAGAATGCAACAAGAATTCAGTGATGATAATAATTGTTCTTATAATTAAAAGATATCATTATTTTCAGTCTATTTTCTGTGGCTTGTGAAGATACCGTTGCACCATCTGTGCACTAGCAAAACCAAGCTGTTTCTCTGCCAAAACACTTGTCTCTCATGATATAATACACAAAAAATATAATTAAAAATGTTTTTATCAACTATAAAACAGGGAGTGGATGATATATTACCCCTTGGGCTGTAAAAAAATATTTAGAGACGAAATTGTTTTTAACAGTCCACAACAGCCACGACATGCACTGGTTTTAGTCATAATTATCCACCGTTCAAGTGTCTGATTGTCTCATTATACTTACACTCATAATAGTTTCGATATTAGTTGGACATGTACATATATAAATAAGTATTTTTCGAATAGTCAGGTTTACTTCGGTAGTTACGGATGCCTCGGAAATAGCGGCGGAGACTTCCCAGATTACTCCCCCCCCCATTCCCCCCCACCCACGTACTCGGGTTCCCTGCATACGGAAAACTGGGAATAAAACCCTCCTAGGGGCTTCAAGACTCCCATAACTACTTACTTTCTGAGTCTGCTAAAGAATTTTGAGGTATTAACCAACATTCGTTGACAATAGGTTCATATTACATTTATATGGGTATTCCTCATGAAAATTTCTGTGACTAGCTCATAGTTACTCATTTTTACAACAATTTCTTAAAATCTTTTGATTGATATAAGTGATTAAAATATTCGGTCATCGTGCTGATGCTGAGAAAGTCTTCCACCAAGTCGAGTCTCGAGGATATCGGCAGGTGGGGATGCATCGTAGTCTGGATCTGCTACTGGACCAGATGCTGCACTGGAACAGGTCAGGATTGTCCCATCCCATTTCCCGCTCGTTCACGAAGGGTTCATGCAAGTGGAAAATTAGTGTTAGTATACATCCCATATATCGGTGGTGCTTTGCAAAAGAACGGTTAGATTAGGGTTCGCTTTCAGACGCGCAGATTCACTCGATATACAACTCAGTATATGGCCCAGAATCACAATACCGTCGTCTCATTTCAATGTAGTGATCCACTATTTATTTATAATATTTTATAAACGACACACCACCGGTTACTTTTTGTGGTATTCGTCGTGATAACTTGTTTTAATCAGCGCTGTTTATAAAAATTCCTGCGTGACGCAAGGGAGCTAGCGACGTAGCACACATTGTTGGTGCGCTATAGCAGGTATAGTCTGATACAAAAATATCTTAATCACACAGCATACATGCGACTGCACTACTAAAAGTCTATTATTTTATACTATTTTAAGTAGTTAACTGAAATCAACGCCTTTTATCGTCACAAGTAATATCATTTCACTCTATGAGCGTCCATAAAATCATTTTGAAAGTTATGATATTGTTTATTTAGAAAAAATTCAAATTTATCACTTGGCTATGTCACCTTCTTTAAAGTTTTTAGTTAGACATGTTTCACTGTCTAATTCACAGTCGGTGGTTTTTCATTTCACACAACAGCGTTTTGTTATAACATAATTAGCGACCTTGTTATTTGATTACATTTTGTGGCTTATGTCAAAACATAATGACAAGGATCACGTGAACATTGGCATTAGTTATGTTGATCTTCTACATTAATCGTCATGGGATCAGATCGGACTGGTGTAGATCACAGTACATAGTCACTTCTATAGATCTCTTATTACATTCATCATCATTCGCGCGGGTAACATTACTTATTGAAAATGTAGGACAAATGTCCGTGTTCGAGATTTCAGTCATAAGTGAGTTCAGAATACTTATAGGGTCATTCCATGTCAGTTCAACCACGGACTCCAGCTCATAGTCTCAGATTTGACTGAAATTCAGTACACTAATTCTACCATGTGTGGAACACTCGTGTACAAAGTATTTGTTTCCCATGCCAGTCAGTTCCAGAATTATGACTTGTGAAAGAAGGTGGCGTGACCCGGAAAATGCAACCCGCATCTGGCAATCTGTCTTCAGACCCAACTTCAGGTCTTAATAGCTTTGGAACTATTCCACACAGTCCAGTGAAATTTGTACAACCGAGTAACATCCATTTAGAGTATACACTGCATGAATCAAAATACCAACAACGTGTTTCTGAGGGAAAATTAAACATTCCTAAATGTGATTAAAAAAATGTAATACGTGAAAAGGTACATATTATAGGTGCCGTCTATGCCAAATACAATTCACTGAAAAAGGGTATAAATTTTTTGTGGTCAGCTTAATGTGGACTAAACACACACAGAACTCATCATGCCCATATCAGTCACAAAAACTGAGTTACATGCACACGAAAATACAAAAAATTGAAAAGTTACCTCAAAAACATGGATTTTCGAAGTGTGGTAGCACAAAAGGGACAAGTGGTATCCATGCCAAACTTCACACACTGCATAAGTAGGCCATAATGATATATATCTCAAAATTTCAGCATGTTATTGCAAGACATTTGTGTATGATAGAAGTTGACAGATGTATTTGGTGATGTGGCCATTGTTCCGCAACTCTTTTGTAAAAACATATCGTAAACCATTCTGCCTTTTCTTATCCTCCCCCACAACTGTTTAATCACTAAGCAACAACATATAGACAGATTAACACAACCTATCATTAATGTTTACTGCACCTTAACTGCTAAAAACCAGTCGACTTTGCTTCGAACAGAAGTTCTCCCACACTTTAGCTACTGTACTCTGTACATTGAGTGTCCAATTGTACTGTCTTCCTGACACTGTGGTAGGAACAAGAACTGTCATAAGAATACGTTCAAAAGAATCCAACACATGTCAGCCATACGTGGCCAATAATATGATCTTGCTGGTTCTGCTGGCGCCATGAAATTCACAAATACATCACCTTGTGCTTCACAGCACTCTGCAACACATCCTAAGTACCATTTGTCATCAAAAACAGCAATAACATGGCAACCTGGTTGTATGTTGCTGCTTTTGCTTCTGAATCCTGAGTCAGACACATTGTGAAGAACATGTTGTGCATGAACCTATAGTTCTAATCGGACACTGTCAGAGTCCGCTGGAGAGAAGTGATGATGGCTCCTTGTGCCCGTAATAGTTTTAACGTGTTCTAGTCTGCTTTTTAGCAACTCTTCAACTGATTTCACCTCATTTATCAAAACATAGAATGATTGTATGCCAGAGATATTTTACTGTACCAGGTAAATAATTGAAGAGGTGTTAGAATGTGACCTGTGGGGTGTTGCAGACTAGCTCGTGATGACACTTAAGGGTAGCACCAATACCATCACATACATTTTTACCATGACTTGGTGAGAAAAACGTCCATTCTTCGTGAATCTGAAAATCATGGTAATGTATTCATAAATTTTTGAGCTTTTTACAGTTTTTTTACTGACTAGCTGCCCCACCACTGAAGTATTTCACAATATGTATGTGAGGCAGCTTGTTTTTCACATATGCCATGACAGTGCGAATGTGGGCATGAACTGCAGTGGCATCATAAATTAAACAGTCACTAAAAACGCACAGGTTCATGACAGACACATCACCAGATTCACCTCTATAGTAAATCACAAATGGCTAGAGAGTTGCTTGACTGCTGTCCCATTGATATCCTTGGATGGCATCTTGAGTGTAAATGCATAATTTTCAGAAAAGTCTAGTATTATTATAATTTCATCTTGTTTCAAAATATCCTTACAAAACTGGAGATAAGCCGATTGTGCTGTTGCTGTGAAGCTGTGTGTGGTCAGTTTGTCCGTTTTTTGAGAACACATTTCAACAAAATCTTCCCCTGTACTTTGCTTTGTTTCAAGATTTGTGCGATCCATGTGTGCCCATTGCTTATAAGAAATAAGTTCATCGTTATCCATAAAGAGTTCACCATACAGTTTGTTATTCATGTGTTCTGCAAGATTTGCCTCACCAGGACACTTTTCACACCTGTGTATCATGCGCTGGTAGGAACTGATGCCACACACTAGCAGCTTCATTGCACCTTTGTAATCCAGACCAGAATACTTTATAGCAGCAAACATCAGCGTAGCATTTTGATGTGTCTCACATACACAAATATTGTGTGTGGCCCTTGCACTTACAGACACAACCCATTTTGGCCGAAGATTGAAAAAAGATGATAAACCTACTTTGTATTGGGATACTTTCCCTTGAATTCTACACATAGTTCTGATATGTTGCATAGCAACAGTCTTTTTTGCATATTTATACTTACATTCCCCGTTTTCACCGCTACATAGTCTTTTCTTTCAGGCATTATTAGGCTATAGTCATTATTTTCATAAAACTCCAACACTAGCACCTTTATTTCTGCACTAAATTGTGTACCCTGAGTTTGCTGAAGTTGCGAAAGCACTCCTTGGGTTGCTTTTATTTTCCTAGCTTTCTTTACCATACATGTAGAGACAGTGTAGTCAGTAGACCAGCTGCAAGGTGCAAGGGTAAGAATAGCAATTTTTTTTTTTTGGCGTGTGGATATGGTACATTTTTCTTTCAAATCATGCACAATTTGGTCCAGATCAGAGCATTTCTGGCATGATTTCTGTTTCTTTGGAGCAGATAGTTCTTCCTCTTCCACCATTAGTGTGTCAGCTATTTTTTGTTTTAATTCCATTTGAGCTTCTTGTAGTTTTCTTCTGCCATAGCTGGTCCTACCTCTTTTCCCAACTTTGTGTGTCTTCATGGAAGACAATCCAAGAGCAGTCACTGAAGTATTCTATTGCTCATATGCTGTGGTTGTAGGTGGCTAATACTCTTCGTCACTGTCATGTACATTATCAGAATATTCTTCATTTTTAGCTGTGTAACACACCTGGAATATAACTTTTGTTCTGGTTTCGTGTTAAGTCCCATGCACTGATTCACTTTCGATACTGATTTTACATCAATTTCTCAGAGGCTACACTTCACTGTCTTCTTATGAATCCAAAATGGATCAAAACAACTTCTTTGTAGGAACGAATACTTATGCAGAAACACTTACATATGATGATAACAAACACTAAAGTTCCCTGGAACTCTACTTTTTGTGCCCATAGGGTGTATCCCAGATCTCCATAGCAACAAGTCCTTGTCCGATTCATCCAGGTCATACAGTACAAAGCGAATGCCACATTTTGTTCCATTTGTTGTGTTATGACATTCAGATGCTTGTGCTCTACCAATACTGCTACTTGTTTGAACAAAAGCACCACTAGTACACTCTCCTGCCTCCATACTGACTTTCCACAACAGTACTGACCAATCCGAACTAGAATCTTATAAACATGAGTAACCTGTTATTGTTGTTTGTTTCCTTTGTTGCTCCTGGCTAACAAAGACTCATCCTGTCCCTGAAAACTACCATTGCTTAACTTTCTGTTGCCTAATGGATCCCAACAATTGCTGCAGCTTCATCTGAAACAAGCTGTCTGCTTCATCACTATTACTTGCTAAATCGTGTTAATAGAAACATAACCAAATACATCTCTGTCAACTTTTATTGTACACAAATGCCTTGCAATAACAAGTTGAAATTTTGCCACATATATTATGGTCTACTTATGCAGTGTTTGAAATTTGGATTGGTTAGCACTTGTCCCTTTTGTGCTACCACACTTAAAATATCCATATTTTCAGGTAACTTTTCAAATTTTTCTATTTTCGTGTGCATGTAAATCTGTTTGTGTGACTGACATGGGCAAAATGAGCTCTGTGTGTGTTTAGGCCACATTAAGCTTACCACCAAAAAAAAAAAAATTATACCTTTTTTGAGTGAATTATGTTTGGCATAGAGGACACCAACAATATCTACCTTTCAACGAATTACATTTTTAATCACATTTTGGAATTTTTATTTTCCCTCAGAAACATGTTCTTGGTGTTTTGATTCGTAGAGTGTGTACTCTAAGTGGATGTTACTGGGTTGTAAAAATTTCAATGGACTGTGCGGAATAGTTCCAAAGATATTAAGACCTGAATTTGGATCTGAAGATAGATTGCCAGATGCAGGTTGCAATTGCCGGGTCACGCCACCATGTTTCACAAGTCATAATTCTGGAACTAACTGGCAGGGAAACTTAAAATTTTGTACATGAGTGTTCCACACTTGGTAGCATTGGTGTGCTAAATTTCAGCCAAATCGGAGGCTAACAGCTGCAACATTTTCTCAAATTGGTTGAATTGACATGGAATGACCATTTAGTAAGAAAGTCTCTTACGTTGAACTGTACCAAAATGGTGCACAAATTCTTACTCAAGATAAGCCAAAGTCAATAATTAAGAGGATATGTGGACTCACGCGCAAATTATGCTCAACGCGTATGGGTTCAAAAGTTATCTTCCCATTGTATAATTCGTTTAAATACACAGGATAATACATTAATATTTATATTACGTACAAGGAGTAGAAAACAAACAAGGTACAATGTTTTTCCTACTCTAGCACAAATAATACAATTCAGTGTATAAAGTATTGAAATGATACGGAAATTCACTAATCATAGAATGTGATTCACATATCTCTGGCCTGATTGTGCCTAGTTTCTTTAAATTAGTTTTCTGCATTTTCTGGTCGTGAAGTGACCTAATCTACTATTTTAAAATTATCAGGACACAAATGAGTTAATGAAATGCAGTAAATGTATGACCTATAACTACTGTATACAATATTTATACACGTGTACCAACACTTGGCAGAAAAATGTTATTTAGTTCACTTTAGTAGTTATTAATATTTAGTGAAGGTATCTCTTTAAATCTCTGTGGCAATACAGCCATTTTATCAGTGTTAGCTTCTGCTAGTAAGCAACACTCCTCACATGGGATAGACTAATTTTGAAGGGACCTGTATATAGCAGGTGCCACTTCCTATTCTGCTTCATTTAAAGTAACGTCTTGGGATGCGTCCGAATCAACACTAATTCATTTACAGGGTATTCTTGTCAGTTGGTTAATTTCTTGTCGAACTTCACTGTATGGAGTTCTGTTTGTACTGGTAGGTAGGACAGCTTGGCTGTGGAAGTGGAAAGGTAGCCCACAACATAGACAGACAACTGTATTCACAATTACAAGCACCCAAGCTTTAATGATCTTCCAGCAATAAAGGCTCTTAACAAATCTCAATTAAGCAAGAACATAAACTTAATTACAAACGTATGTTAACCTTCAACCAGTGAATAACCCCAATAAAGAATTACCAATCAAAAAAACGTAGATAAAGGACTGCTTTACAAGAATACTTAAATTATGTAAAATCATGAAAGTTAAGTTAAAAATTTTATGTTAAGCTTCAACAGGTGAATAACCCCAATAAAGAATTTCTTTTAAATAAAACATAGACGGGAAAATGCCTTACCAAAATGCTTGAATTGTGTAAAATCATGAAAAGCTGAGTTACAACTTTTCTCACAAACTACTTAGCAATTTACAGCAAATAAACAAGTTTGATCTGTTTAACCAGAAGGTAACTGCCAAGTCCAGGCGACCGAAGCCACTCATAGCGGACGACTGCCCAAACGCTGGTCATCAAGCAGACTAACGTTTCGGTAAGCGACCGACAGCAACACAGGAGTAACAGTGATTGGAAGTCGGCGTACGCCTTACAAAACACGGCACATCCTGAACCGGGAGCAGGCACAGCTGACTAGCGGCCATAGAACCGCGAGCAAATAAGTATCACGCCGCCCGTACAAACGCGGAAAATGATAGCGAGCGACAAGACGCCACGCGCAAAGCAGCAACCGCGCCTACCCTCGATCACAGAATGTGACCTGTCTCCTTGTCTATGGCAATACAATTTATAGCACACAAGAAACGATTTAATAATGGCATTAGTTCAACGCAAGATCAGTTAACAGTTAGGTCCAGTAAAGATTTACCAACGGATTTACCTTCAAACCAACTTCCGGACCACAGGCGGAAATTAGTAAACTTGGCATAAGTTTGCACCAGACCGATAAACAAGAAATCAAATTAAACAGTTGTCAAAAATACAGTCACGATACGCAAGCCCTTCAAGACCTTGCTATCTTACAGTTATCATTAACGGCGAAACATACACAAATGAATGACAAGAAATTCACCATTGAAAGCAAAAAGCAACACACCACAAAGGTTAAATTAATTAATTTGCAGACGAGCCAGTCACTGAAAGCTCAGTTCCACAAGATTAGGACTAACCTCTCTCGACAGGAATACATTTGTGTGCGTGATAACTAGGTTGCCCACAGAGGACTCCAAAACCCAAAACAACAGGTCACTCGTTAGCTGTCTTGTTCTCGGATACTAGGCACCACCGGGTTAAGACAATCGCGACGAAAAAGAAATCTCTGAAATTACAGCTGCCTGCAGCAAAACAAACGAGTCAGGGTGCATGAACGTAAAGCACAAGCCACTGTTCCAGCCGGCGCGTAACCTTTTCAATGCACATACGGACAGAACAACACACGTGGGCATAAAGGGAGCAGCAGATACGTACCAAGCAAACTATACTGCGCCAAAATAGGACCCACGTCACGTCCACAAACGGGAGCACTGCTCTCGGAGCTGGTGTCTGCTCACTGGACTGCCGCAACTCTCTGTCCGCCGGAAAGCGATGCTGACTGCCGCCTTGCTCAACGCTCCCTTCTCGGCCGTGCGCAACAACTCCTCTCTTGTCGCCTCAGAGTGGGGCCGCAATGCCCGTTCTCCCCTGCTGTCCGCCCCAGACACCCGTACTCGCACTCACTCCCTCGTTAGGACCCGCTCCGACAGGAGGCGCTCGCGATCGCCCATTATGCCAACCTCAACCAGAGGAGTAATCGATAGCGTCTTGCGCCCGAGAGCCTCCCCACGGCTCACAAACATTTCGTAACGCCATGTCCACCTTTTCTTGGTGTGACTCATCTTCGTTTTGTAACTTCGGTATAGCCTCAGCTCACTCGTTCTTCTCCTGACTCTTACCCATTAATTCATTTGGTGTAAATTCAGTTGATACGTGTGGTAAATCATTGTAAATTTCAACAAAGTTGCTTAGAAATTTAATCCATTTTTTGTTGCTTATTGGTCTCGTAGGTCCAGATAAATCTATTTAATTCCCTGGACGTTCGTTTACTGGGTTACTGCTAGGTGAAAATCTCGATATTAAGACATGTCTTATTCCATATTCTTCCATTATATTTTTTCATCTGCTTCCAATAAAACAGGTAGCATTATCGGTTATAACAGTGGTAGGGTATCCATTTGTTCTAAAGTAATCTGTAATTAGCTTTCTCCCAATACTGGTAACAGTTGTTGCACGCAAAGTATACATTTTTCAGATGTTTGGAGAATAAATTATATATAGCTAGGATGTATTTTACCCCCCCCCCCCCTCCTCCTCCAGCTGTCGGTTGGGGTCCTGTTATTTCCATTGCAATTACTTCTCTAGGTCTTTGTGTTCTTATTGGGCGCAATTCTGTACTACTGTACGTACTGTTTGGCTTTGCCTTTAGGCATGTCACATTTTTTCAGTACTTGTTGGACTTCCTTTTTCAGGTCTGGGAAGTAACAATATTGTTTAATTTTAAGTGTAGTTTAGACATTTCCAAAACGTCTCCAATCTCGGTGGGTAAACCATATCAAATCTTCAAGCTGGTCTGTAGGAATGTACACACACTATCCACTGTTAGGGTCCTTCGTTTTGCAGAATAAAATCTTATCATGTAACTGGTAACATTGATGTAAAACACTATATTGTTGTTTGAGGATGTCCCTAATGTTTTTCCACATAAGATCATTTACCTGTGACTTTTACAAGTTCTTCCACATATCCATGTATCTTATTCGATATGTCAAGTCTTTTGTTAGTAAATCTTTAAACTCTGTAGAATTATCAACTATTTCTACGAATTCTTTACCTGTGGCAATCTCGAAAGAGTATCTGCAACAACGTCATGTGGCCAAAGGTCATGTGTTATCTCAAAGCCATAGTCCTGTAGCGCCAGAATCCATCCAGCTAAACGTCTGTGCAGCAATTTACAAGAAAGCATGAAACTTAATGCCTAATAGTCGAATTGAACATTCACATGCTTCCTATAAACAACGGATTTTTTTAAATGCAAAGGAAACAGGCAATGTTCCCACCTCTGTCACAGTGTATGCCAGTTCACGTTTCGTCAATATACTACTGGTGAGTCCTATCATTGTAATGTCCAGTTCGTTTTCTTGTTGTTCAGTTTGCAACAGATATGCACCTTAACCATTACTTGAAACATCAGTAACAATGAAGAAGTCTTTTGACGTAAGTGGCTGGTGCAAGGTTTGTGAATTAACTAATGCTTCTTTAATCCTATCAAAATCTTCTATGCATTGGCTGGTCGAGCATCGTTGTGCATTCTTTTTCTATAATCCCAGTAATGCCTCACTGTTTATTTGTTGAGTGGGTAGAAAACGCCTGAATAAGGACGTCAAACAAATGATATTCATTAATAGTTGCTTAGTTTTGGGATAAGGGAAGTTAGCAATTGCTGCCACCTTAGTGGGATCTAGTTTGATACACTCATGTGAAATAATATGTCCTAGAAATTTAATATTCTTTCAAGCAAATTTAGATCAATTTAAATTTATCGTAGCTCTTGTTTTGGCAAATTGACTTAGAACACCTTGCAATAGATTAATGTGCTTGGTCCGTGTCACTATTACTAGTAAGAGATCATCAAAGTGTGCAGTGACTTCATCGAGCAACTGTGGCCCTGTACATTGTCAAGTGCCACAATAAGTACTCTGGCGCTTATATTTAAGCCAAAGAGAAGGACACAAAATTGATAACCTCGTCCTCCAAATGCTAATGCTGTATATTGTCTGGACTGCTTTGACAACATGATTTGCCAGAATGGCACACTCAGATCTGAAGAGCTTAAGTATCCATCTTGTCTAAATTTTCGAGTTTCGTTCACACAGGCACGATAATTTTGTTAATGTCCCATGCGTTAAGAACCAGTCTAATACTTTTACCTGCTTTACTTATTGCTAGAAAAGGGCTACTATAAAGGGAATTGGATGTCTCAATTATAACCCAGCCCACCATCTTCCTTATCTCTTTCATGACCTTTCCCTTTTTTTTCCAGGGGACCGAGTAAGATACTCGACAATAGGTCATATGTCGATGTAACTGAGTTTGATAGACTACTTTCACGTCACCAGGCTTATCTGCAAATACTGCAGGGTATTAAATAATAACTCTGTCAATTGTTCAGCTTTATGTTTCTTAATGTTTTTTTGCTTCATTTACCTTCTCCTTGATGGTGTCACTAATAGACTTGGAATTGAGTGCATCATTATCCTGATGGGCATGACAGAATTTTATTTGTTCATACTCCAACATCAACAGTTTTGGAACCCTAACGGAAAACATCAAATTCCTTAGTGGCGAATGGGCTGCTCAAATTCATGGTTAAACACCATAGTCATCTGCTGCTGACGGTATTCAAACTTGAAGGTCCCACCCGTGAGGTCTATTACTGCCTCCTTCACCTGCTTAAAATCTAGTCCTAGTAAGACCAGTACTGAAAGATCCTGTAATGAAAGGAATGTGCACTCTATGGCTCCAATTTCCATTTGAATCTCGGCTTGAGTCTGGAACTTTATTGTTTGGGCCATCTGGTCTAGTGCACCAACAACTTTGCAATTTGAAACGGGCGAAACTGGTAATCTTTTAATCTGCAAGACCCTTTTATAGAACTGCATACTCTTAGCTGACACACCCACTCCGGTATCAAGAAGTATAGTGGTGGTCACACTGCTTATAAGTGTAGTTATTCCTGCTTGAATTATTTCTTTCTTCTCTTTGTCTGAAATGGTGGGCTCTTCATATAACTCTTCACAGATGTCCCTGCCATTCTGGTATCTAATCATATGTATATTGTTCGACCTATTGCCTTCAGTTCCATCCTTGGTTACCTATTGAAGGCATACAGGGACTGATTGTAGTTTGACAGTTTCTGATTATTCGGCTCCTGCTCAGGTAGCATCTCCACTACCCTTGCTGTTTCTTGGTAGTTAGTGGTAGATCGTGTTACTGATTGATTACACTGTTGTGGATAAGGATTAGTCAGCATTGCGTATGGCTCGCATAAAATTTATTGGCTTTGAATGCGAACCATATGTTAGTTGCGGATTGCAACTAATAGGACCTGGCTGTTGCCAGTAACCTTGCCCTGACCTCATGGTTTTTGAGTTGTCTTTATACGCCTATTTTGCCCTTTTTCGGTTCTCCTTTTAAGATTAAAATGGTTATTTACATTTTCGTTATCATGCTGTCGATGATTGTTATTGGATACCGGTAGGTTTTGATTGCTGTTGTTACTGTTATATTCTACCTTTGATCCATAATTCATTTTATCATTATTGTAACCTCCATTATTGAACTGTTTACTTTTATTTTTCCTTGGACTGTTATTACCTTTGTTCGATGTGCTCCCATTCCATGATCTTTTTCCGTTATTAATATAATTTTTACCACTGGCAGTGGTGGTGGTGGTGGTGGTGGTTAGTGTTTAACGTCCCGTCGACAACGAGGTCATTAGAGACGGAGCGCAATCTCGGGTTAGGGAAGGATTGGGAAGGAAATCGGCCGTGCCCTTTCAAAGGAACCATCCCGGCATTTGCCTAAAACGATTTAGGGAAATCACGGAAAACCTAAATCAAGATGGCCGGAGACGGGATTGAACCGTCGTCCTCCCGAATGCGAGTCCAGTGTGCTAACCACTGCGCCACCTCGCTCGGTCAACTGGCAGTTCCTTCAGTAAGTTTTCTTACATCCTCCTGTACTAAATCTAACGAGTCAATTATGTTAAGAAACTCCTTTACATCAGTATCAGGGACATTAAATAATGGTTATCGAATAGTGACTGGTAGTCTTTCTTTCAGAAGTCTCAACAAATCTCTAGGTGCTACCGGCTCATCCCAGTGGTCGGCCATATTTATATATTTTTCAAAGTATTTCTTTAGCGTACCCATTTTTGGTAATAATTTTGCCACTGTACACTGTTTCGCATAATCTTTCTTGGGTAGACGAAGACCACAATTGCTCTAAAAATTCCTTTTCAAATTCGTCAAGACTCTTGCAGCGGCATCAAGTGCCCACTGAGAAAAGCATCTCCAGTAATACGAGCGAATACATTCTGTATCTTTTGTTGTTCTGTCCAGGTTTTTCGTAGTATACTCTTAAAGTTTCGAATGAAAACTGCTGGGTGGATATTCCGTTTCCTGTATTCACTGAATACATGATATGGCCGGTTCTTGATACGGCTTCCGTCATGCATCAATGCGTTTAACTGTACTGTACTATTACTGTTAACCAGCGCTGCACCCTCATGGTAGCATGTACAGTCGGTTCCGAATTCAGCATATACTGTGCGTAACCTGTTGCAGTACACCATGTTGGTCGCCATAACTCCGTTCCCTAGGTGTCTCTGAATGGCTCACAGGTGAATTTGATACATTGCGTGGATCCTCAAAGCGTGTTATTTCACTACACCGCATTGCTGGCGTTTCGATATTCTAGTTTTCTTAACATAACGCTTGAGTCACTTCCTTACGAACTTGGGGTTCGAAATCTTTTTGCATATTGCCCTGTACAGAACCAACAGTTATGGCCAAAGTCTTACACTGCTTATCTAAGTTATTAACTTCCTGTTGCATAGCATCATTCCGAACGCGAACATCTTCCGGAGGTGTAATAGTGCTTTTCACAATATCAATTTCTTTATTAAACTGTTCGACAATAGCCTTGTCCCGTTCAACCAAGATTAGACTGAATTTATCTACTAGATCTATGTCTCTCTCAATAAATGTTTTATTTATTGTAGAAAGAAATTTTCTTTCTCGTTCTTGCTCCTTAACCTCACGTTGTTTTTCCCTTAGCATCTCTTCCTCCTTTCGCGTTTGCTCTTTTAGAGCCATAGCTTCCCTACGGTCTTGTTCCATAACATTAAGTCTTTGGAACAGAAGTTTTATTAAGTTAATATCAGTCGGGGTTGGTGTTGATAAAGTAACAAGTCCCCCCCCCCCCCCCCCAGCTCTGTTACATAACTCTCAGTCATATCAGCAACTTCTGTCTGAGGATTGTCTGTTACTTCAGACAGATCCTCGACTTCATTCTCGTTTGGTAATTCTGTTAAAATTTCGTCATTAATTTCTGACGTATGTCCTAATAATTGCACTGAAGTGTGCTCTATGTGTTCGCTTTGAGTCTCTGATGCTGCATCAGTATCCACAGTACATTAACATCAGTAGCTTCAGTAGGCTTAATCGGTTTCTTTGGCCTAACAGTTTCAACAAAATTTCTTTACTCATAATGACGATGAGAATAAACACTGATAAATACCTATAACCTATATGTACATAAATAATATCACATATAGACACTGTGCGATGCAAAATACTTTGTGAAATTGAGAACACTAACTACTAACACATATAGGTAGCTAATATCAAGTCCATATACTCTGTGATATAAACTCTACTCCATGATATTGACAGTTCTGGCTTAATTATCATTTTATCTCGCAGCTGCAATGTAATGGCAGCTACTCATGACGCAGCAGCCCACACTGAATGAAGTTTTGAACGCTAATTGCGTGTACTGTTCTGGTACGAACATGAACTAATGTCCTAACGTTGACGTTCATGCTCGTGATGATCCAATGCCCGTTGAAATCTATTTTTACATTCCTGTTTGTTGTCTCTCTTCCAGATAATTGCTTTTATCATGTGCACTCCATCAATATACATGAAATAAAATAAGACAATACATTAATATATTGCAATGGTATGGCATATCTGAAAACATAAATATGGTGATGTTACATATTCTTTATACATATATATTTTATATCGCGCTACGCGTTGGGCGGCAGTGTTCTGTCTTTTAAACCGTCTTCTGAATGCGTAATTTTGGCAGCGTCCAACATATATATTTAAATATGTCTACTTTTCTAAACTGTCATTAAATTACTGCATTACCTGGCTAGAACATGACATGAGCATGCATGTTAACTAAATTACAACACACAACCGTTTTCGTATGTTGTCTGTAAAGAAGTGTATCTGTTTAAAATTATTCAACTAAGTTCGTTGACTACTTTCATACAAAATTAGTTCACTCTTGAATATCCCTTCACTTTTATAATACGGAGACACACAACACTGGAATCGGCGAATTTTACTGGAAAGATTTCTGAACTTTAGCTGACAAAGTTTTATGCTAAGACACCAGCAAAGAATGGTAGAAGTGAAAATAGTTTCACATAGCATAGATTTTGATATACAATCAAGTTACCTGTACGTGGTTTCTTTTTACCACGGCTAATGTATATGTCTGAATTATTTGGCAATTTAAAGTCGCCGCGTAAAGCTTTCATTAAATGGCGGCAAATAAATGAACATCAGTGTATCAAAGAATCGACCCGTGCCTATTACATGAAAATAACTTACTGAATAAGATTTGAAAAAAATATTAATTAGCATTAAATAATTGTTCTCAACATTTTCAATCTGAAATAAAGTTATAACTCTTGCCAATAAAATCATTTAAATATATTACTGCTGATGTCGGCGTTGCACCTCGTCCACAGCAAAGCAAAGATGGAGTGCAGGGGATCAAGATTAGTAATATTCTGACAGAAAATATGAGATAAACTTGAATAACATTATTATCTGTTTTTCTCCAATGATTTACAATAGGAAGTTAACATAACAGTAATGATACCAGACCTTATCACAGATGGCAGATTAAAGTGCGTCTTGCTAGCGTCATGGCTACTCGAATAAGAACACAGAATGTAACAAAAAATCAGATAATAATAATTGTTCTTATAATCAAAAGATATCACTGTTTTCAGTCAATTTTCTGTGGCTTGTGAGGATACTGATACAATATCTCTGCACTAGCAAAACCGAACCGTTTCTGTGACAACACACTTGTCTCTCACGATATCACATATTAAGAAAGTAATAAAAATGCTTTTATCGACTATAAAATAGGGGCGTGGAAGCTATAAGCCTTTTCACGTACTTGGGGAATAGGATTCTCAAATGGTTGTATTGACGGAAGACAATAGTCAAAAAACAAACTGGGATAATTTTTCTGTCTTTCGTGTATATCTATGACCTTTCCTTTGCAAGGACGATCTACAGTTAATGGTTGTCTTCCCAATAGAGAAATAATCTCTTTTGATCTGATGCTCAGTTCTGTCATTTTAGTTCTCATTTCTCGACACACAGTTCATTCGTCGATTGACACTGGACCATGTTACAAAAGAATCTGCTTCAATTATACATCGTACAGCCGGTACGCTCCCAAACCTGCGTCATTTAACGCATAAAACGTAGTTATTTTACATATTGTATAGCAAGTTGTCTCCTGCGAGAAAGCTTTGTAGTAATTTCCGTAGAATTGTTGCGTTAAAACGTCTGAGTAGCCTAGTCTCAAGCTGAGAAACGCTGTTGGAAGTAGGTAGAATAGTCGTATTATTTCTGTTCTAAAGAAGTGAAAGACAGCTTTCAGGCTGAATGCTACTCCCACTGCGTTATTTGGTACGCAAATGACGAGGTGTTACTTAAAATTAAAGGCCTTTAGTAATTACGGCGCGAGGTTAATGCAGGTATGAGGAACGATAGCGACTTATACAAAGACTCGATGGTCACACGTCATGCAGACAAAGAGATCGAAACGATTGAACCTGCCTCCAGTCACTGCACGATATTCAAACAGAAAAGAAAAATCAGGGAGCAGAAAAGGCTAATTCTACGAGGAAACATGAATTCGTGCATGCTGATATTAATACCTTACCATCTTCCTATACCCCCACAACTTGTAATGGAGCTATACGAAACCCAAGGATTAATATAAATGAAGCTACTCAAAGCGAAGCTCAACAAACGCATACGGAATGAATTTAATGCACTACAAACTTATTCCTTCTTTCTGGCTAGCGAGTAATTGCTGGTGCCTTCGAAGAATGGTTACTGTACAGTGCGGGTACATTTTGCAAACAACAGGTACTGAAGCCAGGAGAAAGCCCATTGTGTCGTCCGATACCACAAGCCACGGTTACCAAAACCAGTCCACATGAAATGTTGCCTCATTTGAGCAAAAGGCACGTTTCAGATAGTCATCATCTCCTCCGTTTCAGCCAGCATGGCCACAGCAAAGTCATGACGAGCACTATAATCAGCTGGTTGGAGAAGCTGCACGATATGGGCTCTATACCCACGGAGAAGGTGTATTTTATGTAGGATGAATTGACGTTTTCGGAATCTTCGACTCACGTAAGGCTCTGCCGACTTTCTTCTAGTGACTTCTCACGAAGTTGTCTCTCATTGTCTGAATATGCCTATGTATCATATTTTATGCATTACGAATGTTTGTGGTCAGCGAAAGATTTTGGGACACTTCATGCATTAGGATCTTTGCAGTTTTACCAACACGGACATTTGCAGCAGCTTGCTGTCATACGACATGAATAAAGGCACCTTTCAACTGTTTCTTTACTACTCTTTTTTGCAGACTACAGGCGTGTTCCAGTACTGTTATCGTTACTCATTTATTTCCTATAAATACGCTGTGTTCCAAACGAATCATTGCCCGTCTTCATGTTCCTATATGTTGACAATACCGCCTACCTTCCTGACCACCTACGCCTCAATAACCCCAACGATCCCTCTCACACACCAATAATTTCACATTCTAATACAGTCTCTGGTGCATCACTTCAACTTCTGCTTCTGTCTGCACTATTCCGCAGAAAGAAACGACTGATGCATTCCTCCCATACGACTCATAACTACCAGTATATGAAACAAATATCTAGGCCAATCAAACGGTAAAATGTTAACTTACAATCATCTCATAGTAACCATCGAAATGAAAGACATCATTTGACATTTGTAACTATTGGACCTTCAATCCGAATATTGGTTTGCAGCAGCTCTTCGTACTGTCATATTCTGTCCAAGCTTCTACATTATTGAGTAATATGTACTACCTACATCCTACAAATTGTTAATCACGCGAATATCATCCACATTGAGAGATTACGGAACTGTGCATAATGATTAGTGCATGAAAGTCTCCTTTGCATATTCGTTAACGATGGCTGTACAGTATTTACGTTGTGAATACATATTTCACTTCTTCTTCTGTTTAAAAAAATTGTGGGCCTATTAAGCACTTTACAACTGGAAATTAGTTGACAACGTGTAGAAAAGGGTTAGATAATTATTTATATTCAGTCCTTAATTCTGTTTTTGGATATATTTAGATTGCTTCTGGGGTTGTAACTTGATCATTGTTTAAACTAATGTATTTCCAAAAACAAAAAATTGTTAGTTGTTAATTTACACACTAATACGCATTTTATCAACTATAACTTTTGCAGACATTTAATATTACGTGCACGAATGCTATATATAAAAAAGGTTGTGCGATAAATCTTCCAACAAAGCGTCTATAATATCTGTAATTTGTTAAGGATTTATTTTCAGCGGTATGTAAACGATCAAGAAGGTCACATATATTATTTCTGTCGTGTGTGCATGCAGAATAATAAATATTATACCAGTAGCACAGAGACTTGGTTATTATGCAACATGTGTGTCCTACTGCCAATTTGGTTAATGTTTCAGTCTGACCGTTACATGAAAAGTCATTGCAAGAACTATATTTACACACAGTGTGTAATTTATTGTAGATCTTGTGTTGATATTTCAACTGAATTGTCTACATACCGCAAACGAAATTTTATATATGCGTTTGCAGTTGCTAAAACGTTTTCTTCTGGTTTAGATAACCGGGATATGGTTTTGAATTTTACTGAAATTGGTTATAGTTGCGTAAGCTTCCGCGGCGAGAGTCAGTTGACATAGGGTCCTATGTATTATAGCCCGTCTCTCTACTGGAGAAGCCAACGTTTCGTTCTACTGATGTAGATCCGAAGAAGCCGAAATGCTGGTTTCCCGAGTCTAGCACTTCGTTTTCGTTATGACACTGAAAATTTTTTTATGTCAATTGTTATATAATACAATTCCATAAAAGCAATGGTGTTTACGATGGTTAAGAACTACCAGGCTAATCGGCGATCTATTTCAGATGTGTGCTGCACAACTTGATGGCAAAGATGAAGGTAACATCGGAACAACCACACATTTGACGGAAATCTATTACTTTTTTTTTTTCAAAGTAATTATCTGAGCAGATGGAATGACGATGGAAAGCGATGAACGTTATATGGGTTTCACTCATGTCTCCTCATCTGCTCCATTTGCAATGAAAACGAAATAGATATCTATTTCCTACATCTGACCTACGGTGAGTTCCTATCAAAATCACAAACTGCAGACGAAGATATTTTTAAGAAGCGATTTCGATACTGCTGTTTCATCCGGTCCGTTTGGTTAAAAGCAGTAGTAGGTCTTACAGTAGACTACGATCTGAGAATACGCCTACCTGAAAGCTGTTTCTCATGTATGCATTGTTTTGTCTACACTCAGCATAACTGTCCTCGAATATCCACCATAGTCTCAGATCTGATACCTCCCGAATCGTGTTTGGTTTACTACCTCGTACATGTCGGACTTAAAGGGACGTGTAGCGTCCTTGTAATAATTTAAAAAAGTTTTGCATCACCCCTGTTCCCAGAACTTGACGTTGTGGGTGTTGCATCATAGACAAAGCCCTTTGACTGTTGGATGTCACTAAACCCGCCCAAAGATGTATGCAACCATGCATGAGAAGCACCTAATAAACGGAGGGTTCCGACAGCGGATCGGTTCCAGCCATTCCACCAGGAAGGAGGTACACGACTCGTGTTGTCAGTATTTCAACCATGCCTAGACCATCAATACCACAGTTCGATCGTGTCCGCGTTGTTACTTTGTGCCAGGAAGGGCTCTCAACAAAGCGAAGTGTCCAGGCTTGTCGGAGTGAACCAAAGCGATATGGTTCGGACCTGGAGGAGATACAGAGAGACAGGAACTGTCGATGACATGCCTCACTCAGGTATCCCAGGGGCTACTACTGCAGTGGATGACTGCTACCTATGAATTATGGCTCGGAGGAACACTGACAGCAACGCCACCATGTTGAAGAATGCTTTTCGACCAGCCACTGGACGTCGTGTTACAGCTCAAACTGTGCGCAATAAGCTGCCTTATGCGCAACTTCACTCCCGACGTCCATGGCGAGATCCATCTTCACAAACACGACACTATGCAGCGCGGTACAAATGGGCCCGACAACATGCCGAATGGACCGCTCAGGATTGGCATCACGTTGTCTTCACCGATGAGTGTCTCTTATGCCGTTAACAACACAATCGTTGGAGTGTGGAGGCAACCCGGTCGGGCTAAACGCCTTAGACAGACTGTCCAACGAGTGCAGCAAGGTGGAGGTTCCCTGCTGCTTTTGGGTGGCATTATGTAGGGCTTACGTACGCTGCTGGTGGCCATGGAAGGTGCCGTAACGGCTGTACGATACGTGAATGCTGTCCTCCGATTGATAGTGTAATCATATCGGCAGCATACTGGTAAGGCATTCTTCTTCATGGACGACAATTCGCACCTCCATCGCGTACATCTTATGAATGACGCTCGAGTAGAGTGGCCACCATGTTCTCCAGACAAGAATCCAGTCGACCATGCATTGGATAGATTGAAAAGGGCTATTTATGGACGACGTGACACACCAACCAATCTGATGGATCTACGCTGAATCGCCGTTGAGGAGTGGGACAATCTGGACCAACAGTGCCTTGATGAAATTGTGGATAATATTCCACGACGAATACTGGTATGAATCACTTAAAGAGAACGTGCTACTGGGTATTTAGGCACCGGTGTGTGCAGCAATCTCGACTGCCACCTCTAAAGGTCTCCTGTATGGTGGTACAACATGCAATGTGTGGTTTTCGTCAGCAATAGAAAGGGTGGAATGACGTTTATGCTGATGTCTATTCCCATTTTCTGTACAGGTTGCGGAACTCTCAGAACCGAGGTGATGCAACACTTTTCTTGATGTGTATATAAAGATACCATTGCTAACGACGTAAAGCAGTTTTGTAATCGTAGGCAGAAGGTGTTATTCTGAATGAAAAACCAGTAAAATTGCATATATGTACTGATTTATACGTCTTACAAAGAGTTTCGGATGTATTCTATGTTGTTTCGTATAATGGTAGCTTCGATGTTTGCTTCAGTTCTGCATCTATAGGGTGGCGCACGAAATGTGTTACCTATTGTTTCTTTCACAATTTACGACGCACATTATATATCCCGCTGGGATCTCTGCAGCAGTACCAGCAGAGCTTGGAAAAACAATTGAGTTAAGAAATGACGTTTAATTCACGATACTGCCGCTAGGACACTAGTAAGCAGCAATGCCTGACAATGGAAGAATGACGACACATCAAAGATCGGCAGTTGTGTTACTTTTTCATGAAACGAAAAGCTTTCTGACTTAGAGGCGTTTTCGACAACAGTTTACAGTTTAATACACGATGGGTCCCTTGCAAGAAGGCAATCCAAGGTTTATACGATAAATTTGTACAGGAACGAACAGTCTTGGAAGCGAAGCGACGTCGTCGTACGCCTGTTTGTTCACCGGAGAATTTTGAAGCGGTACGAGTTGCTGCACAGAGAAGTCCCGGGAAATCGTGTAGAAAGGCAGCAGTGCAACTGAGAATATCCAGACGCTCCCTTCAACGCATTCTTAAAAGTGACCTCCATATGTACCCATGCAAGATGAGCAGTGCACAGAAGCTCACTGAAGAACACAAGCAGCAGAGACTACTGTTTGCTCAGTGGGCGGAGGATAGGGAAGAAACTCTCAACAACGTTTCGTATTTTCATTTAGACGGTGTGGTTAACAAACAAAATGTACAGTTTTGGGCCACTGACAACCCACAAGTGCTTCATGAACGACAACATTATGCTCTGAGGATTACAGCGTGGGCAGCAATTTCCAGTCACGGACTTACTGGACCCTTTTTCTTTGAAGAAACTGTGAACAGCGAGCGTTATTTGAGTATACTCCGCAATAACTTCATTCCACAGCTTCTTGTTACTGCCTTGCCCTTCAACACGCAATGGTTCAGGCAAGATGGAGCTAGGCCACATACTGCAAACACTGTGTTGGAGTTTTTACACGAGCGTTTCGACATGCGGATCATTTCACTCAGGTTTCCAGGTCGCTTCAATGACGGACAAAATTGGCCCCCAAATAGTCTAGACCTCAATCCATGTGACTTTTTGCTTTGGGGGTACCTAAAGGAAAAAATTTTCCCGAAACGTCCACGTGATTTTATGGAGCTCAGAAGACTTATTCTTCAAGCTTGCAGTGAACTTACGGAAGACATGTGCCGTAGGGTAATCACTAACTTCAGTGTTCGTTTGAAGGAGGTTCGGAAACGAAATGGTGAACATATTGAGCATGCGTTGAGTTAGAACAAATCTCCATGGACGGCTCTTCATTGTAGTATATGTTCCTTTCAGATTGTATTGACAATAAAGTTTATATTCAAAAACATGATGGTAACACATTTCGTGCGCCACCCTGTATATCAGTGCTTTTGTGGGTTTAAACATAACCATTTGTAGAACATGTACTATGCTTATTGCAGCTCGTACAGAGACAATTTTGTATTCGTAGTCCATAGTGTGACAATATTATGCAAACATTGACACAGAATGTAATTCTTCGGTATTCATGACGAGGCAGTATCGCAGCCGCGTATCCAGTATCTCCTTATGTTGCCACGTTACAGTCTTCAGATCGATTGTGTAGTTTCGAGATACGGCAGTCGACTGCTCGTACGCTTCCTCCGCCTCGGCTTGCTCCAGCTGTAACGTCAGAAGAGGATCTTAAAATTTATGGCAGAAACAGGACCCCGCATCCTCACGGGCGCTATCTTTATTGCGGCGGTCGTAAAACGAACGTCAGAAACGAGCGCATTTAATTCAAAGACGGCAACTCGTAATTTTGGAGGTATCTAAGCAGTAATTTTGTCTGGTAGCCCTTCTACACAGTAGAGTTATAACCATTCGGCCGAGTCTTCAGATTTCTGCGCAGCTGAGATTTATAGCTGGGGGTGTACTGCAGGAAGGCAGAACAGCGGCTCGTAATCCTGTATGTACGATATTTTGTAGTGACCAATGAGTACCGCCGTCAAGCTGTATTCTGAACATAGTTCTTAATATCATTTACACACCGTGATTTATGTTATAGCCTATAAACTGCTCCAAGACAACAGGGTACTGAGAGAATTGTATAGCTTGGATTATCTACTTTGATTATATTTGTAATGCTACCTGAACCAGCAAAATCAAGGTAACATTATTTATACGACCTTCATAAGTTCAGAAGTCAATTCTAATTATCATAGTGTTTCCGTATTTGTGTTACACCAACGGCATATGGTCATTCACAGCTCTGGGCATCACATCCCTGGTTCATTGTTATTTACGTAAATCACTTTATTTTACCATTGATGGTTTCACAAACTATGTACACAGCTCTGTTACCATTTAGCGGCAACGAATATTAATGCCTTGTGTTTGAATGTACAATACTCAATTTGGTTCCCTCGAAATCCATGGCTTCATTCACGTGACTACACTGCATTTACAATGAAACATCAACTTGGTATGAGGTAGCTAGAGAACAAAATATTTAACTTAAAATTACATGTTTGGTTTAATCAGTGTTTCCTCTACTAGCAGCGGTCAGTATTTCCTCCACCTGGTCTGTTGGACTTCTTATCTTCACTCATAATACACTCCTGGAAATTGAAAAAAGAACACCGGTGTGTCAGACCCACCATACTTGCTCCGGACACTGCGAGAGGGCTGTACAAGCAATGATCACACGCACGGCACAGCGGACACACCAGGAACCACGGTGTTGGCCGTCGACTGGCGCTAGCTGCGCAGCATTTGTGCACCGCCGCCGTCAGTGTCAGCCAGTTTGCCGTGGCATACGGAGCTCCATCGCAGTCTTTGGTAGCATGTCGCGACAGCGTGGACGAGAACCGTATGTGCAGTTGACGGACTTTGAGCGAGGGCGTATAGTGGGCATGCGGGAGGCCGGGTGGACGTACCGCCGAATTGCTCAACACGTGGGGCGTGAGGTCTCCACAGTACATCGATGTTGTCGCCAGTGGTCGGCGGAAGGTGCACGTGCCCGTCGACCAGGGACCGGACCGCAGCGACGCACGGATGCACGCCAAGACCGTAGGATCCTACGCAGTGCCGTAGGGGACCGCACCGCCACTTCCCAGCAAATTAGGGACACTGTTGCTCCTGGTGTATCGGCGAGGACCTTTTGCAACCGTCTCCATGAAGCTGGGCTACGGTCCCGCACACCGTTAGGCCGTCTTCCGCTCACGCCCCAACATCGTGCAGCCCGCCTCCAGTGGTGTCGCGACAGACGTGAATGGATGAGAGTCGCTTCTGCCTTGGTGCCAATGATGGTCGTATGCGTGTTTGGTGCCGTGCAGGTGAGCGCCACAATCAGGACTGCATACGACCGAGGCACACAGGGCCAACACCCGGCATCATGGTGTGGGGAGCGATCTCCTACACTGGCCGTACACCACTGGTGATCGTCGAGGTGACACTGAATAGTGCACGGTACATCCAAACCGTCATCGAACCCATCGTTCTACCATTCCTAGACCGGCAAGGGAACTTGCTGTTCCAACAGGACAGTGCACGTCCGCATGTATCCCGTGCCACCCAACGTGCTCTAGAAGGTGTAAGTCAACTACCCTGGCCAGCAAGATCTCCGGATATGTCCCCCATTGAGCATGTTTGGGACTGGATGAAGCGTCGTCTCACGTGGTCTGCACGTCCAGCACGAACGCTGGTCCAACTGAGGCGCCAGGTGGAAATGGCATGGCAAGCCGTTCCACAGGACTACATCCAGCATCTCTACGATCGTCTCCATGGGAGAATAGCAGCCTGCATTGCTGCGAAAGGTGGATATACACTGTACTAGTGCCGACATTGTGCATGCTCTGTTGCCTGTGTCTATGTGCCTGTGGTTCTGTCAGTGTGATCATGTGATGTATCTGACCCCAGGAATGTGTCAATAAAGTTTCCCCTTCCTGGGACAATGAATTCACGGTGTTCTTATTTCAATTTCCAGGAGTGTAGGTCCAGAATAAAAAGGCGACATTTGGTTGTTAACAGTGACCCTGGTTTACATCATGTGATCTTTAATCTACCTCGTTTATTCTCCCTTTTTCATAACATGTAGTAGGCTTAATATCTGTTCCATCTTCACTGTAGCTACCGTTTCATATGTCTTTCGTAGGTGAAAAGTGCGCGCTCTGCATCGTGTTCTTCATCCATGTTTTCTCATAGAACACCATGATATGTGTGCCGAAACCACTACCCAGGCCATGTTTCATTTTCGGGACTTAATCTTGGTCAGAAGGTGGAAACAACGTGAAACAGGACTCATCCGGCCAAATGACTTTCTCCCGTCGCTTGATAATTAAGGTTTTACGGCTCCGGCAGCACGTCTCCCTGTTGCGGACATTTGCATAAGTGATGAGTGGTTTCGGAATTCAAATTCGCCGTTCAATTCCGACCTTCTGACGCTCGCTTCGTGTTGTTTTTGGGCGGACTGCGACTTTCTCTTCTGCAATGACTTCCAGAGTATTTTTCGTTGAAAATGTTCAAATGTGTGCGAAATCTTATGGGACTTAACTGCCAAGGTCATCAGTCCCTAAGCTTACACACTACTTAACCTAAATTATCCTAAGGACAAACACACACACCCATGCCCGAGGAAGGACTCGAACCTCCACCGGTACCAGCCGCACAGTCCAAGACTGCAGCGCCTAAGACCGCTAGGCTAATCCCGCGCGGCGAGTATTTTTCGTCAAAAACACTTTAATGATCGTCCGTCACTATCTCTCAACACATCCATTCGTCTACGTTGGGACATAGCGGATGATAACTGTACGCCCTCTCTTCATACGGTATACCGTGCGGTTCTAGGAGCTTCAGTCCGGAACTGCGAGACTGCTACGATCGCTGGTTCGAATCCTGCCTCGGGCATGGATGTTTGTGATGTCCTTAGGTTAGTTAGGTTTAAGTAGTTCTAAGTTCTAGGGGACTGAAGACCTCAGTCGTTAAGTCCCATAGTGCTCAGAGCCATTTGAACCATTTTTTCATACGGTATAAATCTTTGATACGGTGCTTCTTGGAACACAAAACATTTCAACTAGCTTGGTTACGGATGCAGCCACCACAAAGGTAATGCACTTTTCCGACACCCTAATTCCCGTAACTCCGACACAACGCTCTCATAATTACACGAGACACAGTTCTGACCACTACTGGTGCTTCCAAAGTATCGAGGACGTTTTTATACAGGTTTTGTTTGTGGTCGGATATAAGGTGGTTGTCACTAAATTTTAAATACTTGAGAGGGCACTGATACAATGAAATATTGTGGAAAAAATGTTAAGAACATATGGAAGAAAACTGCCGAATGAACCATCGAAAAAACCACAATAAAATTTTAACACTTGTTGATGATAACACTTGTTAATTGCATTGCATGTTTAAGTTCCAGGTTCGAAATATTTCTCAGTGTGACGAACATCGGCATCCACGACAGCCTGGAGACGCGCTAGAAATGCCGCTTCACAACTGTGCGGAGCACCTTGCGAACGGTGCATCATGGAATGTTCGGCTATCGACACACAGTTCGTTTACTGCTTGAAGATGACACACTGCACCCAGTATTCTCAGTAGCTTCTTCAAAAATTTGTGGCACAATTGGACTCCCGCCTCTCCCAGGAGCAATTCGCAAATCGTCAGTTAGCTGGAACTTCCGAATCGTGATCTTCAACCCCCAGTGCGGAAAGAGGATCTCTCGCATACCTTTAATGAGTTGCAGCACTATTGCTGTTGTTTTGATAAAGCATCTTTACCAGTAAAGCTCGGCTCTCCTTGTCCAGGCCCATGTTGACTGTCTGCAACTATAATGCACATCGACGCTTCTGTTTCAGCCATACTACTCCATACCAGTAGCGGCGCCTAACGGAAAGTCGTGGCACTAACAGTAACAACAACGCAAATACTGGAGAGTATAATCTTAACATGATTCCTATAAAGTGGGCTCCCCATGCGGTAAATAATTTTTCCATCCACACTAGCTGAAGTAGAGAAACTTTAATTACAGATACCTTTCACATGAGTACAGCGTGCAGACTTAGCTAGCATCTTTTGAGACACGCGTTTGTCGCGATGTCGCCATATTTTTGACCAACCCCTGTAGTAGTTGGCAGGAGACGTGATTGTTTTAAATATACCCTGCAACAATGAAACATTTACCATTCTTCTTTATTGATATTCATACTGTAAGCTGATGTTACAGGACATTGGATAGATTTAAAGTTCAAATTGTACGCAGAAATGAGTGGAATTCCTTTATGAATACATCTTGTTGTTTAGAATGTTAGGAGGGCATACCTGCAACATTGATAAAATGGAGGAACTTTGCTCGTAAGTTCACTCTTTCGTCTCTATTCATTACTGTATCAGTAGGTATAAAAATTTTTGTCTTCCGCTGGTATCATAGGAGGGCAGTCAATAATTAAAGTATCAAATTGTTATGGACAAGAAAAAGCACTTATTTTTACAAAACATTCCTTTTTCTACTTTTCAACGCAATCCACTTTAAAATTTATGCACTTGTTCCGACGGGCTACAAGCTATTTTATTTTGCCTGCAGAGAACACTTTACATTTGAACCAATTTCCCACAAACGTTTTCACGCCCTCGTTGTTGAGGAACCCGTTCCCACCAAACGCCTCCTTCCCAAGCAAATGGAAATCAGTAGGTGCTCTATCAGAACTGTAAGAGGGATGAGGCAGTACGTCCCAGCCCTTTTTGTCGATGGTTTCACGGGTAAGTTCAGCAATATGAGGACTTGCGCTGTCTTGCTGGAGAATCACACCTCTCCTCTGAGATCCACGACGCCTCTCTCTCATGTCTGGCTTCAACTGGTTTGAAGGCAAATCCGAGCAGCATTGGCTGTCCATTGTACGCTGCTTTTCGACATAATCACAAAAAACTGGACCTTCAGCATCCTAAAACACGCCAACTGGACTTTTCCTTCTGATGCTTGGGTTCTGAATTTTTATCTTGACAGGTGAGTTGGTGAGTTTCCAATCCGTGCTCTGTCTTTTTGATTCTGGTTCATAATAGTGAACCTAAGCCTCATCACAAGTTTAAATTTTGTTGAGGAAGTGCTCCCCTGCTTTTTGTAAACTTTCCTTTAGCTCTGTGCACACTCCCAATCTTGTTTCCTTGTGTAGCCGCGTCAACTCCTTTGGGACCCATCTTGTACATGTTTTGCGGTACTTTAGCTTGTCACGTATAATGTTACGAACTGTACCAGTACTAACTTATAAACTACCATTTCCACAGTCACACAGCACCGAGCGAGGTGGCGCAGTGGTTAGCACGCTGGACTCGCATTCGGGAGGACGACGGAACAATCCCGCGTCCAGACATCCTGATTCAGGTTTTCCGTGATTTCCCTAAATCGCTCCAGGCAAATGTCGGGATGATCCTTTGAATGAGCACTGCCGACTTCTTTCTCCGTTCTGATTAGACTGATGACCTCGCAGTTTGGTCTCTTCCCCCAAGCAACCCAACCCAAGTCATACGGCGGTCGGCACTAATAATGTCATCAATTCGACTTTCAAGTAAGGGAGTTGAAACTGAAACTGGCCGGCCAGAACGGTGTTCGTCAGTCACTGAGTCGCAACCATTTCTGAACTGCTTACCCACTTGTAAAAATTTGCACGATTTGTTACAACCCTCACCATAAACTTTAGACATTCTACAGCATATATTCACTAGTTTCTCGCCTTCAGGGACGTTTCAAGCGGATTGACCATCTTGAAATGTATTTTTGAGGTTATAAACCAAACAATATTGATAAAAGTACATGAGCTGATCAGGACTCATCCCAGTGATGCCAGCGTAAAGCCATAAAAGTGCTAAACTTGCTCTACTAAGAGTCTTTTCCCCACACCAAATTGTCTCTTTGGTTATTGTACGACTCTCGTATTTTGCATTTGCTGATTTGTTTACTGAACTACGCCTTGATCCTAAAATTTTCCTTTAACGTAACCGTTATTTCTTTGGATAGTTTTTAATTCTCGGTGAATATAAGACCTTTCTTGATGAGTTGTTCCTCTGTCCTTAGTACGTTGCACAAATCATTAATGAAAACAATTTTCCCAGCATACGGGTCAATGCAGAATATGCCGTTTCCGAAGTGTATTCTAGAACATGCCATAATAATCCAGACAAATTCGAAAACTTTCGTTAATATTCGAGAATATTCGTAATAACTGGAGACCCTTATTAATAATGTCGAATCTCACTTGAAAAATATGTTTTTGTGAAAGACACAATAAATGTTCAACTGACTATGACTTTGTAATGGCGATCATTTCAAATCCTTGTACCTTCACATCCACGACAGCTACCACTGCGCACCTGTTCCCTTCATGGTCCATTTTGATTTATAGCGCTTATAACCCTTTCCACGCTGAGAGAAAATTTCTAAAGCCTTTATGTGCTGTTTAACGATTTCCATACAGTTGAACTGCACAATCAGGTACAAATACTGAAGAAATTCTAATGGTGATAGTCTGATGAAGAAGTCACAAGCACTACCATGCTACTCAAAACACAAACATGTATAAAATCATCCATGTGCTTAGATACCTTACATACGTTGAATGAAATATTCCGTCAGAAATAATACAGCAGTTGCCTTAAATTAATTAAATGCGGGAAAACAAATTGTACTTAGCTCGGTGAGACATGGCTTTGTCTTCTCAGTGAAATTTCAAATGATCTGTAGCCACCTGGTGGTCAGAAGATGAAACAAAACGGCTGCCAAACGTTAGCCGGGTACCCGCACAATCGTTGTATTCTGGGTTGATGCAGAAAAGATATGTAGCTGAGCCACAACAAATTTAAAATCTAACCCAAACGATCGTGTGGGTCAGATTGGAGAGGGACAATTATTTGACAGTTTCAGACAATGCGGGTTATCAGGGCGCTGCATCTCTCCTTCCCCTCTATATCCCGTTGTGCAGTAATAAACTATAACTCGCGGCCAGTTAGTGAATCGAATCATGAAAGTCAAGGTCGGCGATGGCGTGCGAAACAGCACGCGACCAGGATGTGCCGACTGTGTACCGGCCTGGACTCGGCATTTCTTGACTGCACTCAGCTCTTCTCGGAAGAACTCGGTAGAGCGCGATATTTCATTCACCATTGCCGTGTAGTGTTTTTCGGTCGGAACGAGTTTTCTCAATTCGGCAGACTCGTGATGTCGGCGTTGTTTACACTTCGATGCTTGTTTAAGGCATAGAGGAAATTCACAGATTCTGTTTGCAAAAAGAGACAAGCTATCGATCTCCCATCACAACCCTTTAAAAATGAATGGGACTGGGTGAAGGGTGGGTATTCTCAATATCTATTACGCTATGCTGTCGCATAATCGACAGATACCGAAGATTTGCTAAGGAATAGTGTTACAACACGCAGAAAGAATTTAAAGATTTAGATGATGATGAAAGAGCAAAAAAATACAACGATCGGCAGACGGGATTCATTGCTCTGTACATCAAGGAGAACTGGGTGCTAAATTTGTAGTCATGAAGCACCTGATGAAATCAGTGTTACGTATAGTAAATTTTTTGAAGTCGCACGCATTATTCCATTGTCAGTGCCAACAGATTTCGATGGAATTGAAGGATGATTACTGATACTCTATATATTAGTGCAAAGTACATTCTTTAAGACAGTGGTCAGGCCTGGAACAACTTTCTATTTAAAATCCGTTATTGTTGAACTTGTGAATAAAAGAAAAGACCCAAAAGATACAAGATGGACTGAAGACCTTGCATTTAAGCGGATCTGCCTGCAGTGAGAACTAAAAGGCGAGATGTAACTCAATTGTAATTTGATAAGGATTAATTTATAATGAAAATCGCCTTGTTGAAGGAACAAATCTGTCAAAGAAACACCGTTCATTTCCCTAAGATTACTGGTATTATAGAAAAAGCCCAGTTTGAAGAATCCATTGTGGCCTGAAAGGAATTGCAGGGCTAGTTATCTAAGCATTTTGAGGGGGTTAAAATCTTATATCTGTTTTCGAGGCCGTTTGTCGTTCCAGTTGTAATCGGTCCTGATCATCTGCTAAGAGAACTGATAGCCCTGAAATGTAATTCCCGTCGAAAAGACAAATTGAATGACGTGAAAACAGTCCCGGAGGTCTATATTGTGTTTCTCTGAAAACCTTTCAACGTCACGATAGTTCAGTTGCGAGTGTCGCCAAATATTTCCATCAACATGTGTGTGTGCAAAAGGATTTTAGCTATTATCAAACTAAATAACTCACGATTACGTGGCAATCTGAGTGAAAAATCCGTGAAATTACCTGTGTCTGTCCATATACTGAAAGTTTGTACCTAATATAAAATACGTACTGTCTTTAGTGAGCCAAAAATAATTAAATGGTACTGAAATTTTGTGTTTTCTGTGAACTGTGTTGTTGAGAAGTATGAAATGTGTAACCAAGTTGTAGGCAGTGCGAGTGCATTGCCTTTTAAATAAGATTCATTCATGGTTTCCCTCTCTACGCCTCTTCACACTCAGACAGCATGGTGGGGTAAATGTGCAGCCAAGCGAGAGAGCTACGCTACATGAATCTTGTGTGCTAAACTATTGGCCGACTCTGATGTAAGTCTGCTCGCATGAACATTCCGTGTAATAGGCAATTTCAGGATTCTAGGCAAGTTTGAACACGCAATTTTAACTTGCTTCGTATACATGTGAGAGAATTACGTAATAAATGTTTCTTCCTAATCCGTTGTCATACTCGTGTAAGCTTAAAAGTATATATAGCATGAGATGCCCATCATTATCTCTCTATGCTTACGTAAAATAATGATTCTAATATCGACACTAACACCGCCCAGCCCAGATTTTTATGCAGAACCATATCTATGAAAGACTGCTATTTACTGTCGTATACACAAATATCACTTTCCTACTATAGACGTCTCCTTGCAACTATGGAAATGCTAGAAAACAATAATTCAGATATTAGGACGCAAACAACCAGTAACTGACGAACTACGTAATTTAGAATGTTCGATAACTGTTTCCGCTTATAGTCAAAATATGTCAAAGAGGAGAAATAGTTGCAGTTTACAGTTACGTTATTTCGTTTGTGAAGTTGTAATTATTGGATATTTCTTCGACCACCCAATTCCGCCGTGAATCATTCAGAAAAAGTCTATACTCAGTAGCGCAGAAATCCAGGTAAAGTTTAGACGGATTATAAACCGAGCTCTGGAGAAGTATATACCGAGTAAGCGGCTTATGGACAGGGAGTACCCATTGTGGTTTAAGCAGCTAGTTCTAACTGTAGAAAAATGTAAATCAAAAGAGATGATTGGGAAAAACAATCCCATAATGTTCGAATAATGCATTAGTATTCAGCTACTTTACGCAGTCAATTCAATCAGATATCTCTGAGTAACTGCACAAAGCGATATGAAATGGAACGAACATGTTAGGACTATAGTGAGAAGGATGAATGGTGATTTACGTTTATTGGAATAGTTTTGAGAAAATGTTGTTCATCCGCAAACGAGATCGCATATAAGGACACTAGTGCCACCACTTCTTCAGCACTGCTCGGGTGTTTGGTATCTCCACCAGACCGGATTAAAGGGAGGCAGTGAAGCAGTTCAGAGGCAGGCTGCTAGATTTGTTACCTGTAGGTTCGTTAGTACCCACGTATTACGCAGGTGCTTTGGGATCTCAAATGGAAATCCCCGGAGTTAAGGCGAGTTCTTTTTTGAGGAATGCTACTTGAGAAGTTTAGAGAACCGGCATTTGAAGCACTGCAGAACGATCCAAGTGCTGCCAACCTTCATTTCACGCAAGGATCACGAGAATAAGGTACGACAAATTAGGTCTCGGAAGCATATAGGACACGTTATTCCCTCGATCTATTTGCGAGTGGAACAAGAAAGGAAATAACTGCTAGTGCTACAACATTCCCTCGCCCACGTACCGGGAGTATGTGTGTGGAGGTAGATGTAAATATCAAAATGTACTAAAGCTCTTACAGTACTGTTAACTGCTTGAGGCAATTTAAATCTTATAATGCAATTTTCACTATTACCGTACCCACTAATTCAAGGATCTGACCACACGGAAAGACACTGAAACATCTCGTCTTCGATCATTTCAGACTCTGGTGACTTCAGGATCGTTCGCAGTAGACGTTGGTTGAGTAATTTTCGATAGTAGCAGCACATTGCCTTTCATTTCAAAATAATAAAATTACTGTGTTCCCTAAAATTTAATCGATTTATGTAACCACGTCTTCAAATTTTCATTAGCTATCACCGTTCATCCTCTTTTTCTTTCTTTCTTATAGCTATGTTGCCTAATTTTTCTTCTAAATGCCAAACTATCAATTTTAAAGCAATGTAAATTTTATTCCATCCTTCTTGAAATAGTTCTCTATTTGATGCCACCATTGTTCCTCACCTTAGATTACTTTCATTTTCCATACCTAAAAGTTGTGTGCATTGTAACACAGATTTGTTATAGGTGTACTACGTTCATTTTGAAAAAAAAAAAAAAAATTAGAAATTTGTTGTAAGGTTTTGTGGGACCAAATTGCTGTAGTCATCGGTCCCTAAGCTTACGCACTACTTAATCTAACTTAAACTAACTTACGCTAAGGACAACACACACACACAAACCCATGCCCGAGAGAGGACTCGAAACTCCGACGGAGGCAACCGCGCGGACCGTGACAAGACGCCCTAGACAGCGCGGCTCCATCCCGCGGCAGTTCATTTTGAAAGCCATCAACTACTACAGAAGAAATTTCATTTCCAAGATAATACACAGTGAATAGTTGCTGTCGAATTTACCTACAAACACAATAGCCGCTGGTAACTTTAACTCACTTTGTATGTACGTTGTATAAGTCAAGTACCCACCCTCACCCACCGTTATGTTATTTATACATGAACAATCCTCTGCATACTAATTTCACTTATGATCGCTGTATGAGCACAATACGTGGAAGAAATTACATTTTGTCAGGAGGATGTGATCGACATTTTTTTATTGTTCATTTCATATTTTCATTGACGCAATCACATAAAAGTCTGTTACAATTTTTTACCGGTTATTTCCACCGCTGGCCATCTTCAAGCAAAGCATTACGCGGGGACCGTAATATTGCTGCTTCAATTATTCTGTTGATGCTCAATACCGGTTTAAAATTAAATACACAAAGGATAAAATATTTATGTGACTTTCCCAAAGAAAACAATAGCTGTGCAATAAAAATCATAATATCATTTCAGTCGTAATCAACTTTTAGTTATGTGGTTAAAGCCTTGAACAATTGCTATATAAAGCCATTTTGTGAAGTAGCCAAATCATATAAGTAAGAATCTTTGATAAACTATGTCAATGTATATCTAAAACGAAATCTGAGCCACTTTAAGATTCGTTAGTAGCTTACCGCAAACGTTGGTTCGGTAACGTGGAAAAAAAACACTATTTTGGTCGATTTCTCTTTTGCCTGTTTACTATTACGCGTATTTAGATATGCTAGTATCAGGATATTAATGTGATATTTTACTCGCATTAAAAAATGTTACAGTCAAATTGCCGATAAACTTATGGAGAAGGAAACTGATAAGTCAGAAGAGTTAATCAAAAGGGGTAAATGATTTACGTGAAAAGACTTGGTGAGACAAGTCTCATTTTCTCATTTACATTATCCGTCGTACCTTCAAGGAAAAGAAGGTATCTCTCCTACATAAGTAGCCCTCAAATGGATGTGTTTGCTATTACTCCTGTAAATGCTGTTCGAAAGTCGACATCAGCCAGTTAAAACCTTCTGCAAGCTATACAGACAGTTAACAACGTTTGTCTCGGGAAACCACCAAGAGCCCTTACGAATGTCTTAGTGGAAATCCGCGTTAATCCTCTTCCTCGTGGGGTTTCGCTCGACCAAAACTGTACGCCAGCTAAGCGCCTTTAGCTAAGAGGTTGCTTCAAATCAAACCGCGAAGTAGTGGGGAATCCTTAACAGGCTTCTAAGCGGTCGACATACACTCCTCTAGAAAGCAAGTCACCGTTTTGGAGTACGCACTATTCTGCCGCAGTTACCTGCATCATCTCAGGTTGCTGCGGTTGATGAAAAGAGAATCAGTGAAAGGAGTAGCCTAAGAGAGGGTTAAAATCATCATCTCCGTTATCATTACTATTCTAATTATTAACCATTCGACGTCATATACTAGATAATGCCAGCCAGCAGATTTCTTCATTCATTACTCTCTTCAGTTACCCATTGCTCGTGTTCAAGTTAACATATATGGAGGATGTAAGTGAGCACATTCAACTGCAATGACAAAGGTGCTGATTAGTATTTTTTGATATCGAAAAGTTGTTGAAAATAGTGAAAAATCGAAGAAGCTGTCACAAACGTGGTATATTTTCAAAACAGTGTAGCTATGAAACAATTTACCGTTACATTCGACAAACGACGAAATGTGAATTTGTATGTTTTTAGATGCTATATTCTGTTGGATACTCAGAATTAATATATTTTTCGCATTTAACATGCCGTCCTATTCCTAACGATATATAGTTTCCCTTTCAGTGATCTTCAGTTATACAACAGACTACTTACATCGAGCTGTTGTCACTGTTGCAGACAGTTTCTCAAATAGTTCCACAGATCCCCAGAAAATTAAAGCACTTTATTTATGTTACAAATATGCTCGTAAAATGCACTGCACTTTGACTGAAACCTCCAGACAAAGTAATTCGTCCGTTCGCCCCTCATATCATGAAAGTTTTTCGTGTGATGTTGATTGTAATATTATCAGGCGTTTTAATACATGTCACAAGACTTGAAGTTTTTCACAGTGTATGTAATCAGAGGGTATAAGGCTTTTCCTATTCATTCAGTGTGATAAGTAGAAATAATTACTAGGACAATGCCTTTACAATAATTCCCCATTCTTATTTCCATGTGTGTTAGGGAAATTTCTGTGAAAGTCATGTGTTGCTTGTGCGTTGATAAGTTGATAGTTCTCTAAGCTAAACAAACATCCGCCACGATAAGAATCTTTGATCGATAAAGACTTTGGAACAGTATCGAACGTCTTTCAAATATACAGAATTACGGAATCCGCATGGTAGTCCTCACTGTGTGTCAGTGAAAGCGAGCTACGTTTCAGTTGTGTGCGTCTTTTCCTGTTCAAGGACTGATTATTTAGGAATGCTTCATTTTCTGCAAGAATTTCATCATCCTCACGTTCTTACTTGACTATTTGTTTTAGTTTCTCAGGAAGATTATTAATAGAAAATCTTTTTATGAAGGAAATTCAATAAAGATGTACAAGCCTTACGACATTCGAGCGCTGTTGTGACTGGAAGACGGGTTCGAGTAACAAAATTAATGCAATACGAATGCAGTTAATTTATTGGATTAACTCAATTAATTTCATTAATACAGTACGATAGACGCAAGAATCCTATATTTGTAGAGACAGTTTAAGTCATTGATCTTTGCTACATCTATCTGTGAGGTATTTTGGACAGCTCGGTGTTGACCCTTGCGACCAGGAAAAAATTTCACAGCCATTGGCAGTTAAATCGTTGAGATTAATGCGCTTAATTGCGAAAGCAGTACAGAAGACAAAAAATGGATACACTAGCATACTTAGGACGGCAAGAACACTGGACTACTGTGAATCCTGCACTAGTATTCCAAAGTTAAGTACAATGTAAAAAAGAAAGATGGTGCATGATCTCGTAGACTGAAATTGTGCTGTTTTTTTCGGAAGGAAATCTCCCTATTTGAGACGAGCACAGGATTCAATTGTAATGAAAAACAGTGCAATGGACGCGTGATACCTATTTCTTATTTGACGTTTAATTTGCAGGAGAGCGCTGTTATGTGAAGTGTACGGCAAAGTTGACATGTAGACTGCTGGGATATCGTGACTGATACTTCACAGGATAGTGATGGCTCGTTACTGCTGTAGGTTCGCAAAACCGTTCCGGTAGCTGCACAAAGACTGGGAGTTAATGTAATTGGTTCATCGACCCTGTTCTATAAATAATAGCCCGCGCGTCGTAAGCGCAGACTGCAGAGCTTGTATAGCTTCACTGAATAGTGTGATTCATTAGTTAACTAGATAGTTGCTAAAATAAATGTTATAAATTATACCCATATAACTAAAAAATACGCAGCGAACGTAGGTTGCATATCACAGCGTAGAGTTTATGATACAGACACGGAGCTGAGCTTAATTTATCGTAATAGCCGTTCCGCACCAGAGTTCGTAGAGTGAAATGTGCTATCGCCTAAGCCGTATAATCTGAGCCACATAACTGTCTCGACTCGCGAAAAGATTATCGCAAGAAACTGAAGCTGAGTTTCCTTTCTCTTCCTATGAATGTGACTGAAACCAAATCACTTTCACAACATAAAAGCCCTGAATACGTCTTAGCATATTGAGTACACGAGTAAAACACATTGCGCGAAATTTTCACTCAAGAATCGACGTGTGGTGCTGGTTCAAATGCCTCTAACCACTATGGGAATTAACATCTGAGGTCATCAGTCTCCAAGACTTAGAACTACTTAAAACTAACTAACCTAAGGACACTACACACATCCATAACCGAGGCAGGATTCGAACCTTCGACCGTAGCAGCAGCACGGTTCCGGACTGAAGCGCCTAGAACCGCTCGGCCACAGAGGCCGGCGACGCTTGCTGCAAGTCTAAAATTTCTAAGGTGAACTACTCGATATCGTTGTTCACCTGCCTGTCTCACAGAGCTTCAATTTTACGAAGCCTCTGCTGCTACTCTACTCCTGTGCACGTGGCAAGAAGAAGGGACTATTGAGAGCAGTTTGCGCCGCCTCAAATACCCTCGCCTCCTCCCCATTACTACCTTGCCTCTACCGACCTATAAAATGTTTTGGAAACGACCGTTAACTTAAAATCACACAATCATTAAGCTTATTACAACAATTAGTTATTTCGACGCCAGGTGTTTAAGGTGTAGAAGAGGGTTCTGCATCGACTGACTCTTTTTTTAAACATTAAAACGGTAAAGCTATCTAACAACACAAATGTATTAAACTACATAAACGCACCTAAATATTTTTCTACTAGTTCACAAGGAACGTTTTTTAAGCAACTTTGCTTGTGCTATTTATTAGTACTAACCAATTTCACTATTTCATATCACATTTAAATATAGTTTCATTAATCATTATTTCAGTTAAATGCCAATTATACCACGAAATCTGTTTCATTTCTACAACATATCTGCATAGAACAATAGATAAAGTAATGTATATGCTTACTGTTATCGCCTTACTAAGTGTACGTGTGGGAACTGCGATGTTCATACTAAGTTGCACAGAACATATATTTAATTCAGCTTGTAGTGTCAGACCCGCTTATTGGAACATCGGTATATTTTCCGTATATGTAGCTGCTGACCGTAGTTATAGTTTAACACAGTCTCTGTGTCTTCGATGTAACTGTACTCCAAATTTCATAGATTAATGCAATGATTCTTTATAGGATATTAACTGTAACTTCGTCAAATTGCATCGTACAGGTTGCCGTAAATTTGAGGATGCAAATAAGATGTATGCTGATATTTCTTGTCGCGTCAGTGGATCATGCATGCTTTCCCTGCGTCTCGCTTGATACAATGACACACACTTCCAGAAGTGGCAGCCACCAATTTTGAAACAAATTTTTTTCCAGTAGTACCAATAGCCGTTATTTAGGTTTTATTTTTAGGCTACCAGTTTCGACTTTACATTACGTCATCTTCAGGCCTGCTTAAATTAAGCACACTCGAGACAGAGGATGAAGTTACATTCATTTTTTTTCTGACTAGTTTGATGCGGCCCACGAGGAATTCCTCTCCTGTTCCAACCTGTCCAAAGCAGTATATGAAACCTACGTCCTCAATTATGTGGTGGATGTATTCCAGTCTCTGACTTTCTCTACAGTTTCTATCCTCTACCTCTGCATTATTTAAGTTATTCCGTGATGTCTTAACAGATGTCCTACCATCCAGTTCCAGTGTTTTCGATATATTCCTTCCGTAGCCGATTCTCCGGAGAACCTCCTCATTTCTCACGTTGTCAGTTCACCTAATTTTCAACATTCTTCTATAGTACAAATCTCAAATCCTTCGATTCTCCCACAGTCCATGACCCACCACCATACAAAGCTTTGCTACAAACGTATATTCTCAGGAATTTCTTCTCAAATTGAGACCTATATTTGATACTAGTAGGCTACTCCTGGCCGGGAATGTCCTTGCTGCCAGTGCTAGTCTGCTCTTTGTGTCCTCCTTGCTCCATCCGTCATTGTTTATTTTGTTGCCCTCGTAGCAGAAATCCTTAACATCATCTACTTCGTGATCACTAACGCTGATGTTAAGTTTCTCGTTGTTCTCGTTTCTTTCGTCTTTCTTTGATTCACACTCAATCCATATTCTGTTCTCATGAGATTGTTAATTCCAGTTTTCAGATCCAGTAATTCTTCTCTTTCAGTGAGGACAGGAATGTCATTAGCGAATCTTATCACTGACATCCTTTCACTTTGAATTATGATTCCAATTTTGAACCTATGTTTTTTCCATCATTACTTCATGGATTTTTTTCTAAGTTATATACATGGTTATATACATGGTTATATACATGGATGAACCCTGGAGATACTAAAAGGTATCAGATAGATCATATAAAGGTAAGACAGAGATTTAGGAACCAGGTTTTAAATTGTAAGACATTTCCAGGGGCAGATGTGGACTCTGACCACAATCTATTGGTTATGTATGACCTGTAGATTAATACTGAAGAAACTGCAAAAAGGTGGGAATTTAAGGAGATGGGACCTGGATGAACTGAAGGAACCAGAGGTTGTACAGAGTTTCAGGGAGAGCATAAGGGAACAATTGACAGGAATGGGGGAAAGAAATACAGTAGAGGAAGAATGGGCAGTTTTGAGCGATGAAGTAGCGAAGGCAGCAGAGGATCAAGTAGGTAAAAAGACGAGGGCTAGTAGAAATCCTTGGGTAACAGAAGAAATATTGAATTTAATTGATGAAAGGAGAAAATATAAAAATGCAGTAAATGAAGCAGGCAAAAAGGAATACAAACGTCTCAAAAATGATATCGACAGGAAGTGTAAAATGGCTAAGCAGGGATGGCTAGAGGACAAATGTAAGGATGTAGAGGCCTATCTCACTAGGGGTAAGATAGATACTGCCTACAGGAAAATTAAAGAGACCTTTGGAGATAAGAGAACCACTTGTATGAATATCAAGAGCTCAGATGGAAACTCAGTTCTAAGCAAAGAAGGGAAAGCAGAAAGGTGGAAGGAGTATATAGAGGGTCTATACAAGGGCGATGTACTTGAGGACAATATTATGGAAATGGAAGAGGATGTAGATGAAGATGAAATGGGAGATATGATACTGCGTGAAGAGTTTGACAGAGCACTGAAAGACCTGCGTCGAAACAAGGCCTCCGGAGTAGACAACATTCCATTGGAACTACTGACGGTCTTGGGAGAGCCAGTCCTGACAAAACTCTGCCATCTGGTGAGCAAGATGTATGAAACAGGCGAAATACCCTCAGACTTCAAGAAGAATATAATAATTCCAATCCCAAAGAAAGCAGGTGTTGACAGATGTGAAAATTACCGAACTATCAGTTTAATAAGTCACAGCTGCAAAATACTAACACGAATTCTTTACAGACGAATGGTAAAACTAGTAGAAGCCAACCTCGGGGAAGATCAGTTTGGATTCCGTAGAAACACTGGAACACGTGAGGCAATACTGACCTTACGACTTTTCTTAGAAGAAAGATTAAGGAAAAGCAAACCTAAGTTTCTAGCATTTGTAGACTTAGAGAAAGCTTTTGACAATGTTGACTGGAATACTCTCTTTCAAATTCTAAAGGTGGCAGGGGTAAAATACAGGGAGCGAAAGGCTATTTACAATTTGTACAGAAACCAGATGGCAGTTATAAGAGTCGAGGGACATGAAAGGGAAGCAGGGGTTGGGAAGGGAGTAAGACAGGGTTGTAGCCTCTCCCCGATGTTGTTCAATCTGTACACTGAGCAAGCAATAAGGGAAACAAAAGAAAAATTCGGAGTAGGTATTAAAATTCATGGAGAAGAAATAAAAACTTTGAGGTTCGCCGATGACATTGTAATTCTGTCAGAGACAGCAAAGGACTTGGAAGAGCAGTTGAATGGCATGGACAGTGTCTTGAAAGGAGGATATAAGATGAACATCAACAAAAGCAAAACAAGGATAATGGAATGTAGTCTAATTAGGTCGGGTGATGCTGAGGGAGTTAGATTAGGAAATGAGACACTTAAAGTAGTAAAGGAGTTTTGCTATTTGGGGAGCAAAATAACTGATGATGGTCGAAGTAGAGAGGATATAAAATGTAGACTGGCAATGGCAAGGAAAGCGTTTCTGAAGAAGACAAATTTGTTAACATCGAGTATAGATTTAAGTGTCAGGAAGTCCTTTCTGAAAGTATTTGTATGGAGTGTAGCCATGTATGGAAGTGAAACATGGACGATAAATAGTTTGGACAAGAAGAGAATAGAAGCTTTCGAAATGTGGTGCTACAGAAGAATGCTGAAGATTAGATGGGTAGATCACATAACTAATGAGGAAGTTTTGAATAGGATTGGGGAGAAGAGTAGTTTGTGGCACAACTTGTCCAGAAGAAGGGATCGGTTGGTAGGACATGTTCTGAGGCATCAAGGGATCACCAATATAGTATTGGAGGGCTGCGTGGAGGGTAAAAATCGTAGAGTGAGACCAAGAGATGAATACACTAAACAGATTCAGAAGGATGTAGGTTGCAGTAGGTACTGGGAGATGAAAAAGCTTGCTCAGGATTGAGTAGCATGGAGAGCTGCATCAAACCAGTCTCAGGACTGAAGACCACAACAACAACAACTTCATGGATGTATAGACTGAACAGTAGAGGCGAAGAACTACATCCCAATCTTACACCTTTTAAATCTGAGAACTTCGTTCTTGGTCTTCCACTCTTATTGTTCCCTCTTGGCTCTTGCACGTAATGCACATTACCCGTCTTTTCCACACAGCTTACCCCTCTTTTTTCTCAGATTTCCGAACATCTTGCAGCATCTGACTGCGTCTCTTGTTTCTTTACTTTTCCTACAGTCAGACAGATCTGTCGAAGATACGCGAGGTTTTTTCTGCAGACCATGCGTTCAGTTATCCTTAATTTTCTTCCACTGGGGCCAGCCTGACATGCAAATGCAACATTCTGACAAGTTAACGGGCTGCAGTTGTACAGAGCCCCATAATTTATAGTGATGGGCTTTCCTTTCACTGGTTCCTCCTCCCAGCACCAAGTGAATCCCGGCGCGTGTAACGACTAGCAAATCAGGTCGTCACTTTATGTGCTACCTCTGTTGGACGAAAGAAGATTGACTCAGCTTCCCTCCAGCCCCAGTTCCAACTGTGAGTTGTATTTACACTCCTTTTAAGACATTATAGGGGAGAAACAATTTCAGTATTTTACAGAAAAAGAATTTCTGTGGATAATTCGTTATGAAGACCGATTGGAATATCGACAAATACATTGGTTCCTCGTTTCCCAACCCCGAAGCCTATTACGAAAACAGAATTCGGCCACCAAATAGCCAGAGCATCTGTCACACATAGTCATTTATAGCTGCTTGTCAGTGGTTATTAAATAACGTGAGGGGTTCAGTACCGTAATGTGTCCCAACCTTGATAGTCTGTGAACAAAGGTCATTAGGCCTCGTCACCAGACAAGGCGTTTAGCGTATTAATCTAAATCTACTGGAGGAAGTACACAGAGTCTAGAGTATAGTGCTGATATATCATGACCTTTCTTCCCTAAGAAACCAACTACTGAGTTCACAGTAGTTCATGTCACCTCTACCAGTAAATCAAAGCAGTGGCCGACGGCCTTCACTTAACGACAGAGAGAAGTGGCGTTTGCATAGAGCTGTCAGTGCTAACAGATAAGCAACATTACGTAAAATAACCGCAGAAATGAATGTGGGACTTAGGACTAACGT